>NC_138913.1:24449519-25672034 GCF_965231255.1 Vanellus vanellus | reverse complement strand
GGACTTACAGGGTGAAGAGCAACAGAAGAAGAAACGCGACACCAATTTGGGAGACAAGTAATGTTGGACAAAACATTTGTTGCTCTGTGCCTGTAAGGCAGCAGAGATAATAGTCTCCTTTGAAATACTGTCTCCTTTGCTGTGTGGCAGCAAGGTGACTTTTCTCCGTATGTTGCCTTTCTTTTCCTCCATGATGACGGTTACTCAACCTGAAATCCAGGGAAGAGATGTGCAGTATGCTACAGGGTCGAGAAATTCTGCCTCTCTGCTCCCTCAAGACTCTCTGCGCTGTTACAAGAGTGAAGGTAGTGAAGGAGGCTAGTGTAGTAGTTACAAAAGGAAAGGGATCACTTGTGTGAGGAACAACTAGTTTTTGTACAGACTCTTTGCTGCTGGAATGTTAAGCACTATGCTTATTATTTTTTGATTAGCCCAAATCTAATGTGCCATTTAGTATTTCAGAAAAGAATGCCTGTGTGATGAACTGCTTGGCATTTCAGGCTTTCATAGGTTAAACGGCAAATTCTTAGCAGTCTCCAGAGATATTTTTATGCCATGTAAGAGGGTCTTGGGCACCCATAATCTATATTTTAAGGAGATGCTTGTGGTAAATTGACTGCATTCTGAAAGTTGACTTGTATTGGCAGTCTTGGGGTGTTGGAGAGAGAACCTCTCTCTTCTTGGGAATCGTAGAGTAATACTGAGAAAGTGCATACCATACATAGGGGATGTGATTTCATCTTATAGCATAATAAATTTTTAAAACCAGATTCTGCAAAATTCAGACATTGTTTAAATACTGCGGTTATATATTCTTGCCATTATAAATGATTTAAGGTACAAGTCATCTTAAATTTAGACATCACATCTTAAATTTAGACATCAAAATTCAGGCATCTAATCTAAGGTGTTTGTCTAGGAGCCTTATACGGTCAGTGCAGAGAGTGGAAAATTTCCAGACAGTCTTTCATCAACCTTTGTAGTTATTTGTCTTCTTCTGTTTACTATAGACAAGATACAGACAGTTACCTTGATGAATAATGCTAAATGAGATTAATTCCTCACCACTTCCGTGAATTTTAGGAATATGGTTACCTTCTTCTGTACCAAGGTGTGAGCTTACTGTTGAGTCAGGAAGGAATTATTTTTCCCTTGCCTCAGTCTCCAGTCTCATATGTCCTTCTTCCATTTTTCCCTGAGACTGCAAATCTCAGGGCAAAGATACTGTCACAAAATACTGTCTGAGGCAGGATACTGGATGAGGAAGTTGTTAAGATCTTTTCAAACATGGGACCATTTGATCATCTGGTTCCACCTACAAAGCACAGTTGTTTTTTTTTTTTCAATTTATTCTCAGATTATAAAACAGAAAAGACCGGATTTGAACTGGGGTATGAAAATAATGACTGTTGTATTAAACTGACTCCAAGGGTGCCACAAAAAAATGAAAACTGGATTAACAATGTGTCCTACCTCGTACTTTGAGACTGTGTTTTAAATTGGGAAGGAAGACCGTATAAGATTAAGTACAGCTGCTGTCATGGATATAAACAGCATGTTTTCTCTCCTTTAAAACAGAATCAAAGAAGTTATCTTTTTGATGGCAATTTTCAAGTATACCTCTTTATCCTATTCACCATTTCTGCTACATGATAAATACATGCCTTTGGACAATATAGGGCATACTATATTATGCTTCCGGAAATTTGTATGTTTACAAAATACCGTTCCCCAGGCAGTAAATCTTGCCATACTAATGCAATCTGCAGTCTAGAGACTTGTTGCTTTAAGATGGTTAAACAGTTTCCATAAAAGATATAAAGCATTTCTGTAAAATTCAAGAAAAATTAGTACAGCGGAAAACAATTTTACCTCTTCATAACAATTACCCAAGTGAATGCTCATTCTGCACATACCTGTGTTTTAAAAATAGAGTGGTATTTTCAGTTGTTGTGTCACACAATGTGACAGAAATATGCTATCTTTTTTCTTAAACCTTCTTGTCATGTCATGACTTTTTCAAAATCCTACTGAAGGGTTTTGTTGTTTTGTTTTTTGGGTTTTTTTTATTTTTTTAAAAAGAGTATTAGTTACCACCCATGTGCAACCATGGCTTCAAGGGTGTGTGGTTGTCAGGAACTCCTAACTATATTAGTCTGTTAGACGGACTAACATGATTTTCTGCTGCAACACCTCTAGTGCGATCTCTAGAGAGAAATCAGCGTTGATTCTGACATCGATATAATGTCATGGAACTATGTCATGCTGTATTACATATGGTGGGGGCAGCATCCATATCTACAAGTGGATTCTTCAGCGTTGCACCTGCAATATAAGCAAAAACATTTTAAGTGTTCACATATTTATTTCATGTTTTTATTTGACAATATATTGTTGAAAGAATGAACAAAGGAAAATAACTAAAACCAGAAATAGAAACTAGCTACCACCAGAGTGCAACCAGGGCCAGATTAGCAATGACAAAAGAATTTCCTGTTTTGTTGATTCAAAGTAAATACTGTTTCAGTCACAGAATACTGCAGTGCCTATCATCAAAATCCATCTCTTCTTGGAAATCCAGTAAATCTGTTACTTAATGAGCATCAAGGTATCTACTGCTATTACACACTCTGAGAATACTCCTACAGAGCAGAGGGTGCAAATGCTGTGAACAGCCTTGAGTTGTGGCACAAGAAATTAAAGGAGTCATGACCCCCCAACACCCAGCCAGATGCCAGCTCTCACTCTCATTTCGTCCCATTTTCAAAGTTCAAGTCACAAGCCCCAATGTAGTTGCCCTGCACACTTCAAAGCTACATGCAGCAGCTCTTTGTGGAATAGGAATGCTGGTGAGAACAAACAAGTCTGGAGAACTTGTCAACTTTGTACCGTATGCCATCTGCATCTCCCCGCAAGTGTCTTTTTAGCAGGGGTTTTGTCATTAAGCCTCTGAATTTTCATTAAATAAGTAAAGCACTCCCAGAGCCCTCACCACTCCTAAAAAAGTGGTTATTTTTTTTTATTATTCTTGCCAGCAATGCAGTTCAGTGGTTTACCAGCCTTTTTGCAGAGGAACCTCACCTTGAGGAACTGTAGGTGGAGATCTGGGATTAGTTGTGTTTGGCCTTAGTATTCTCCCACCAACTGCAGCCTTCCCATTGTCCACCCTACCCAGCCCAGGCCTCTCAGCCTTCCCTTTCTTTGATGCTCTCCTGTTCCCTTCCTGTGACATCTCTGTCTCTGCTGTTGGCTCAGACAGCAGTTACACTAAAACTGAGCAAATAGATTTGGATGGATCAGTGTATTTCTCTCTGGTGTTACTTGTGTCGTTTTCCAGGCCTGGTAGAGTCCTTTTCCAGAGCTCATCCAAGTGACTTGCTTGGAAGGCACTAATTTAAAGAAGTCCAGGATTAGATGTTGAATGAGGTGACAGAGGAAAGACTATGCCTACTCTTCCACCAGACAGTTCTTGCAACAGACCTGCCTTAGTTACTCCTAAAAAATAATATCAAATCAGCTGGGATGGACCTCTCTACTGTATTGAGACTTACGAGCTCTTGTAGATGTAATTCAGAGTATGGTATGACTGTTGCTGCACTCTTGCTTCCCTTGTGCCAGCTGGTAACCTCTGCTTGTTGTGAGGAGGAGGCAACAGAAATGTGACTGGGCAGGCAGAGGAGGGCAGCCTGCCCGATGAACAGCGCAGGGCATCCCCGTGACACATTCACCAAAGTCACCTCTGAGTCAGCAGGAGCTCACTCTTAACATGTTCTCAGTTCAAGCTCTTAAGTAAAAAACAGTTATTGCCCTCATACTATCTTTATTTACATTTTCATTTATATAGGACACATTTGTACTCCTTCAATACTTAAGCAGATACTTTTACTCAGAAACTCACGCTAAGGGTCTCCTGTACACAACCAGTATGTTGGCTTCCTTAGGCAGTTGCATAAATGGCTCCCCAGTTTGTGCCCACGTTCAGAGTGGCTGGGAATAGCTGCATTCCTGCCTGCTCCCTGACCCAGGCACGCTTCCCAAGCAGGGAGGAGGCCTAATCCTTCAAGAATCCCAATACAAATACTGCAGTGGTATTTGGCAGGCCAGCACAGGAATTTGGGATATTCACAGGCTTACTACGGTTTATTTTCCTTGATCCGGAGGCTGTTTTTCCACGGGTTAAAAGTCCCTAATGAACCAATTTGCCCCCTCCAGCACTGTGCAGTACAGCCTGGAGGCCGCCGGAGCGTGCCCAGCTGCCGGTGCGGTGGTGCGGGATTCCCCGCGGCAGGCGGAGCGGCAGGACTGCCGGTGGAGCTCTGACACCTAGTGGCTGATCTCCGGCTTCCAGACCCTGGGTACGTTCCCTCTGCCATAGCAGCCTCAGGCAGCGGGGTCCTTGCTGCAGTGTTTCGCATAATAGATACGTTTCCGTGGTTGGGCTTTGTATGCCAGGATTGATGAGGCCAGGTCGACTGCAGTGAGGAATTTGTCAGATTGACTCCCAAGTTGTATCGTTCCGAAGGTTCTTAGCTAACAAGCACAGTTTCTTTGCCAACAAGCACAGTTTCTTTGCCATGCCCCAAGTCATTCAGGATGCTTGCCAAAAATGAGAGAGTTTTGACACCTGAAAAACCCCACGTAACCTGAATGTTGGTGGTCCCTGAAAAAAAGCAAAGAGGTTTAGCATGTGGCTGGAAAAATGATACAAAAAGCTGCTAAGTGCAAAGGCCTTTCTCAGCTGTTTCGATTGCAGTGACTTCTTTCTGTTGCATGTACTCTGCTAAGCTCCCAGTGTGTGTCCTGTTTTCAGAGAGGTACTGTCAGCTTGTAATGTACTTTGCAGATGTCTAAATCCCCATCTGCTGTAAAAAATCACACCAAAACCCTGTCACCCTGGTGAAATAAATGTCATATCCATTTACAGCGAGGTAAGTAAAAGACTCAGGCTGGTGATTTGCTTATTCAGAATACTACATGTCAGCATCAGAGTTGGTAACAGAATAGGGAAGTTCTTAATATGTGTAACCCCGCTCTGGGCCCTGGGACGTGCTTCTTGACAGCCCAGAGGACAAGGACAGGAGACAATGCAATGGCTTTGGTAACAATTGTGAGAAATGCCCACCGTGCAGATCTTACCAGATGATCTGAATTGCTATGAACTCAAAACTCTGCCTGTAATCACTGAAAAATCTGAAAACATCTGTGAGCATCTTGGCTTTCATGAGAATACAGAAAGGATTTTGAATAGTACAGCATTCCAGCTGTGTGTCCTGTTTATAGCTGTCACCTGGCATAGACTACCATGTACATTATTATGGTCTCAGAAAGTTTAAGCCAGAACATTTTTAATGATTATACTCCTTGCACAGTTAACTCATTTCATGAGGCAATGTGTTGTCAGTTGGCGAGCACAGGGTGGCACAGCAGAGCAGGAGTACCACTCGGTTGAACAAGAAAGGGTTGCAGCAGGGCGGTAGGTCTGGTGGCAGGCTTTTTGGGTCCTAACAGAGTGCCTGCCAGTGCAGGAGAGCTCTGCAGCCTGTAATTTCTGAGGTCGCCATCCTTACCATTAAGTCCAGTTTTCTGGTAGAATGTCTGATTTTTAGTATTTCCTAGGCAGCTTTGTCATTTCATGTAAAGATTCTGTAAAATCTGGCATTATTTAATCACTTCCTTCTAGCAGCTCCCTTTTATGATGCAGTTTTCATGACATCTCAGCTGTACCTGCAAATTAAAACTGTGGGATAGTCTCAGTGATGTCCTGACTCTCAGTTCCTTCCTTCTACAAGCATATTTGAAGATTTTTCTTGTTTCTGGTGTGACTTTTATCATTTGAATTTCGAAGCTTTGTTGTACATGCTTTGAATTTTTCATCTATTTTATTTTTTGCATCATACAGTTTTCTATAGGTTACCTAAGGAACATATTCCAATCTTTTGTTCACTGCAGCAGGACACTGGCCCCTTAAGGCCAGAGGGGATGTTTTGCAATATCAGTTGGTCATGTGCCTAAGGAAATCTGTTTAAAAATATTTAATGTAGCCTTTGCTAGAGAGAAGAGTGTCTTGGGAGCTATTAATGTCAGGGGCAAATTAGAATGTAGGGCCCCAGTCCCTTAAGGGCCTGAGATGTAGAATCTCATAGTATGGCATTACAAGGTTTCTCCTTCTCTCATCTGGGACAAAGATATGTCTGTGTTATCAGCCTCAGAACTGAGAGTAATTAGTTGAGTGAAGTTAACCATGTATCTGAAGGAAGATTGGGCTAAGAAGCCCAATTTCTCCCCAAGCTAGGAGAAAAGCCTGCTGATTGCAGTTGAAGTGGAACAGGAGGAGGAAATTCTAAATCAAGCAAGTCAGGACTGGAAGAGTAATAACACCATCAGTGAAGTGATCAGTACAGACCGAATGCTCCCTGCTCCACCACCTCCTCCCCTGCCCCCTCCCCCCCCCCCCCCCAAAAAAAAAAAAAAAGAAAAAGAGAAAGAAGAAAGGTGATGAACTTAATTTAAGTAGACACTGGGAAAGGGAAATTGAGGCAGGCTTTTTGCAGGAACAGTCTCTACCATGAAGGAATGCCCTGAAGCATTCTTTGTCTAGCCTGGCCATTGAATTGCTGTAACCTTGATGCCAAGGTTATTTAATAGTTCTGCTTTGACATTATCACGCAGAGCTAATTGCTGCAGCTGGTTGTGTAGATTAGAACTTAGCTTGCAATTTTCTGATGGAATGATTTTCAGATGGGTAATACACTATTTTTCAAAAGTTAAAATATTCTTTGTGAAAATTCAGTTTTACTGGAACAAAAATATTCTTCCAGGAAAATAGGAAAAATGCTTCACTGCCTAGAAGATTTGCTAATCAGTAGAACAGAATTGGTCATAAAATGCATGCACTAAACAGACAGATAATCTGTCTCAGTTGTCTGCCATGGAGATATTCAGAAACTCCCTTTCCATGAAAAGTATGGTTTTAAAATACTGTAATCCTGAATTGGCCCAATTTTAAAAAAAAACCCAACAAAATATTTTGCAGGAAGGGCTTTCATTTGCCAGTCCCCTCAGTTCCTCAGGGCATGTATAATTTCTGAATAGTGCCTTGAGCACACTATTGCACAGTAGCAAAAGTAAGTACTATGATTTCTATTCAGAAGCACTTTTTGCAGGAAACTTCCAATATTTCTGGCAATACTAGGTTGGTTTCAGTCCTGCTGAAGGCTGACCACCCACACAGAAAGAGTGCAGCTATGCTGGTGCCCCACAAGTTAAGAGGAACTCTGTGCAAGGGCTAAAGGATCTTGATGTTGTAAATCAGTCCTTTATGTAATATTGTATCTCTGAACACTGTGCATTTTTGTGCATTTTTGCTTGCTTATAGATCTCAAATTTTCAGTCTGAGTCAGAATGAGCTTTAGACAGGGAAGAAATCCAGTGCATACTCTCCCTTTCCTCCAGCCTTTATATGCCACTCTAGAGGTCCTAAGAAGCCAAAGCAGTGTTTTCTAGGTAGAGCAGAGGTTCTTCCATAGCTCAAAGACTAGTACTGTACTATAGATTTTGCTATGGTGCAGTTATGCACAGATCAGCAGGCTGGAGTGTGACCTGACAAACAGTAATGTTGCCAGAAGTCACCTGTGTAAAAAAACTGACTTGTCACTCCCAGGGAATCAAGAAGTTACACTGTAAAAACTTATTTTGCTGTTATAAGCCGCAAAATTTATTTTGCTGTTATAAACTGCATCTGCCTTAGAATGCTGTGCCAGCATAATATACTGCATAATATTATAATATATAATACCTGTGCTGCCAAAGCACTCTGAGTGTGGACCTAGCCTAACCTGCTAGCCCCAAGTTACACAAGAAAAGGCACAGAAAGAAAAAAACACTCTCCAACTGTTTCTCGCTTGAGAAGCATATTCATGTAGTAGTAATGTGATCCCTGGTTGTTCTGCAGTTCTGAACAAGCTGTTCAGATCAGTTTGTATCTGTCCCCATAATTCAGTGACAAACTGCAAATGTTAGGCAGCCACTCTTCCCTGCCTTCCTTAACTGCCTCACATGTTAACCAGACCAGTGTTTTTCTCTACCTTCATGACTACATTCTCTCTTTGAATCTTTTCATGTCTGCAGACCCATGCTAAAATATTTCAGACCAGAAGATGAATTAGTGGAAGCATTTCGTGAACATGTGAGGAAATTGGATTATCACAATGTGATAAAATAACTGATACATTGTATGGAAATTTCTCTTCCTTTTTTTTTCCTTTTTTAATCACAAGTGACTTGAATAACATCCTTCTACAATGTTCTCTCTGAGAGAAATAGTGTCTGAGCTCTGTTGTGCTTTCTTAAGTACCCAACTGTCCCTATAAGTTAAAATATCACATGCTTAGTGCACTTGATGTCAGAATTTGTCTGTAATCTCCGATTCCAAAGTTTGCAGGTTTGCTGTCTGCAGCTTGTTCCCATCCTCATTGTCTGCTTCACAGGTCACGTTCAGCCTCTGAGCCAAGGTCATAGACAGTCTGAAAATCAATTTTCCATGCCTCCATTATGCCTCCTCAACCTTATTTCTTTTCTTATCTCTCTTTATGAAAGACCTGCCTGCACAGACCTATGTCTGATGCATGGGACAAGTTCACATGTGCAAAATCTTTGCCAAATAGGAAGCGTATAATAAAATAGCCTGTAAATAATCTCTTCCCCTAGCTACCATGAGCCTTTCAGATTATTTATATTGGATAGTCATTTAAATCTTGTCAGTGCTATATTGTGCTATTGTTGATTGAAATGGTAATGAATGCAATACAGTCTCTCAAATTCTTCAGTTTTAAAAAAAGATATCATTTACAGGCAGTTAGCAGTGTTTCAATTGCATCTGGCTTATTGATTGCTAAGTACAAACTGGCTGTGTCTGCAGGGCACAGTCAGTCTGGATTGCAGTGAATCCTGTGTCATCTTTGTGTTGCACATCTATGGTATATTTGCTGACTTGCTAGAGTTAGGGTCAGCAAACCAGACCCTAGCAATCATTAGTAAGTACCAAGCTGGCCTAAGTATGTTTGTAATTAATTTTCTTGAGCCAACTGCTTTTCTTTTGCTGGATATAGCCCACTATCCTTCAAGTCACTGCAGTGCTCTTTGACTGCAATTTCTCTCTCTGTTCTCACATCCAGACTGTGTCTGCAGCTGGTCTATTCTGTACATAAAATCCTTTTATCCATATGGCTAAGGCTCTAATTCATGTTCTGTTCATTTTGCGTCCAAGGTATCAAAATTTCCCTTCCTCTGGCCTTGATAAGCACAGTCTTGCCTGTTCATATCCACGCAGAATGTTGTCACAAAGATGGTATTTTTCTGTCTGTTTATACTAATCCAAATACGTGTCACTTTGCATATTTCCCCTCATTTCTCTTTCTCTATGACATCCACCATTTGGTGGTTGACCTCCCTTCCAAGGCTTCTGAAGACCAATCTCTATCCTGTCAGTGGTATCCTGGTCTACCTAGGTATTGATTCTTGTTTATGATTAGTCAACAAGACCAGTCTTCATTGTCTCCTTGTTATATCTCCAAAAAGGAAATTTAATCTTTTGTCCTATGGGGCTTCTTGTGTTTGGAAGTCCATCCCTAAAAGTATGATAACACTAGATGACACTTCTGATGGGCTGACTGGTGCTATTTCATTGTTTCGTTGTACTCTACCATCTGTCTGTATCCATCTGTGGGCGTTTGCTTTGCGCTGTCGTTTCTAGACATCATTTCTAGCTCTTTGGAGTACAGAGCCCCAAACTGATCTTTGTTTATGCAGCATTTAACATGGGGGGAGAAGGAAGTCAGATGTCTGGGTCTGGAATATGTGGGCATGGCAGCAACAGAAATTGTTACATCATCTTTATTCTTTGATTCTGCGAAACTGAAATTGAAATTGACTCTTGCCTGAATATTCTCTATGGTCAACTATCCTTGATGCTATAGTCCTACTCATTTTTACATCTTTAGTGTATTTATAAGGCCAATTGTTATGATACTGTTTTTTTAATAAGCAACCTTTATACAGATCTATATACATTTTTGCTGAGCTTCAACAGAATGGAAATCTACATGAAGCAGTGATGTGATACACAGAGAAATCAGCCTAATTTTCCATCTGGAACAATTCCAGATTTAGAATGAATGCTTACACTCTCAGGAACAAATTAATTTCACTTCCTCATGTTGAAGAAGGCCAGACAGCAAGAAATAGATGTAGAGAGAAATTGCCAAGTGTTACATATAATTTTATTGGTTTCATTTTGAGCCATGATGAAATAAGGCAAATCCTTCACTTTTTCTGTCATAAAAAGTCTTGGGTCATGCAGAGTTTTCAAAGACATAAAAATAAAATGGACTATTTCCAGTTCAGAAATTCAGCTAACTTGTCGACCCATCAGCAGAGGAATGAGACTGACTGGGGCAGCCTCTCATACTAAGGGAGGAATATTTTATTCCAGGAACACATGGGAAGGGTCCCTTTTCTGTACCAGAACCCCTCCATCCGACAGAATGGGAAGTCATGCAGAGATAATAGCAGCTCCTTGATGCCAGGCTCACGTGCACTGCTTCATGGGAGAGCTCTAAAAGTTCATAGGTCTCTCTAGTGTCAACTAAGAAGAGATTTCTGTGCCCCCCTTGAGAGGACATGGTGGGTCTTTGAGCACAGAGGTTGTGGAGCCCTCATGCTAATCTTTTCCAAAGAAGATAACTGTATTAGAGAAAATTGTACTCTCAAAGGGGGTTATTAGCAGATGAAAAAGCCTTGCTAATGAAGTTCTTGTTTTTGTTATTCACACATTGCAGGAAAGGTAGACTGAGGAAGCCAGCTATATACTTCTGGGGCTTTCAAAACTGTTTTGGTGTTTAAAGATCAATTCTCTAAAAATGCCTCTCTGGAGATAAAGCTAAAGAGACCAAGTAGGCTCATTAGATGATGAGATCTGATCCAGGCAGTCCAAGTTTAAAGTTTAGTGACAGGTATCCAAATTACAGTACCATCCAAACCAGTAAAAATTTGACTATGAGGGAAACACTGCTGTCATCAGATCCTTGACCTTTGTCTATGGTGCTCTGGAGAGAGCAGCTGTCGCAGCATCGGGATTTGGATCCAGATAGACTAAGAGTAACTTCAGGAGAGACTGAATTAGGACACGTACTGTACTACATGATCAGACAAAGCTGGCTGAAGTGCGTTTGGCACTTTGCTGGGTCTGCCGAGAGCTCCAGGTTCTTTACCAGCCTGGACTGTCAGGGCAGTGCTGGCAGTTGGACTTTATCTTTCTGGTCTTCAGCAAAGTCAGGCATTGAGGACTCTACTGTACAGTTTTCCTTTACAGTCCTGCCAGTCTAATTCGTTTTGATGGCAATAGGAATACTTTCTCTAGTTAAGCTTCCCACATCTAGTAACTGTGTTTCTAACCACAATTCACACGTTTGACCTCCTAACAAAGAGCCTAAGCATTAAAAATGTATGAGACTCTGGTGAGGGGGGCAGCTGAATGGCTACATTAGCACTGAAGCTGAATTATTGATAGAAAGGGTGATTTTTACTTTCCTTTTAGCTATTGAATAATAGCTTAAAAGCTGCACAATAAGATTATTTTCATTAGTCACATAAATGGCTTGTTCAGTTAAAAAGAGTGAGGAGAACAAATGAAAAGTGCTCTGGAGTGGCAAATATATTAGACTTAAAACTTTTATGCTCTAGAGTATTTATTCATTTTGGACATACTTTCCAATAAATGCTTTGATTTAACAGAAATAATAAGAAATGTTTTATATAATTTAGGAGATAGGAATATACTTTGTTTTCTCTGAATGTAACTATGGTACCATCAGTGAAATTTATCAATAGAGAACAACTGATGTGTGCTTTGTTAGCTGGTGCCCATGCTAACCCAAATAGAAAATATTATTTAACAGTTGAAATTACCTGTCTGACTAATATCTGGTCTTTATAATTATAGTGTTATTGAATCCCTCAGTCTTCCTATGTGTGGTATGCCACACTGAGATGTCCCCGTCTGTGTAGCTCTAGAGTAATAATGTTTGTTTGATTTTGCTTTTCCTATTTACTTTGGTTGCAGTAAAAATAATGCCTATTAAATCTTTTCAGGGATTACTAATCTGTTTGGCTTTCTACACTGCCTTTGGCTATCAGATCTCCTGGCTGGTTATTAATGTACCCAGCAAGAATCTTGTTGCCGATTTATGTTAATCAATCAACAGCATTCTTACTGAAGGTATTAGATGTCATGGTTGCCCTTAATTTTGGATAGATAGTTGCTTCTGCATTTCCACTTGTGCTACTCTCCTGCAGGGCTAGATGATGCTGACTTTGAACTGGACAGCTCCTGTTCTATCAGCTTTGAATTTTTTTCTGCAGAGACTCAGCAAGTATCTGGTGGGCTGACTGGGTCCTTTGGCATCAATTTAAAAAAGAGGAAGAAAAAGCAAGTTTTCTTTAACTGAAATTATTCAAATTCATTCATTACAGCCTCTACAGGAAAGAGGCACTTCCAAAATAGTGCATTTCTATTCTTCTGTTGGTATTTTCTTATCCAAAGCACTAATAGTAACACAGCTATCAGCATTGGTTCATATAAGTATCTCAAAACGTCATGTTTTAGTCATGTTAGATATTGATTTAGGACCCACTCATATTTCTGGACAAACCTCTGGAAAAATCTCCATGAATTTGCAACAGCCTCTGCAATGTCTGTTGATGGGAGTCATTCCATTGAATACAGCAAATCAGGATTAGATTTATGCAGAACTGTACCTTTTAGCATCCACACAGACTTGTTTCCGTACACATCCCTAGCTCATACAGAATAAGCAATATCAATGCACTTCTCAGTACAATCTTCCTGGATGACATCCTTCAACTATCCAGCTTCAATCCCCGTGCATTTTCAGATCACAAGTTCTCAACAGTGATGGGAGGGTTTGGTAAATTATGTGAGGCTGAAGACTGTCTGGTAAGAAGAGAAAGGAGCCAGTCTGTGTTCACTGTGAGTAGTCTGCTGAGTGAGAAATATGTACCACTGACCTACTTAGTGTTGAAAGTCTCCATATTCCATTATTGATGAGCTGATCTACTTAACGCCCTCCTTGTTGCCTGCAGTTAGTTCAATGGCAGGGTGATTTCAACTATTCCTTCATTTCTGGACTAATGTAATTAGAATTTCCCTGTTTTATAGTCTGATCGTCTGACCCAATGGAATATGTACAGCTGAAATATATAGGCTGAGTCAGAATTTTTGGATCTGCTTTTAAAATCTAAATTTAGGCACACAAGACGGTAAATTTTAGTCTGCATGGTCTGATAAGGTCTATAAGAGAAAACACCGATGGTGCTAAAATCTTGTGCTTTGAGCTTGCGGTTTAGAGCTGATCCATTTTGGTAAGGTGTTTTTTAAAAGACATTTCTGCAGGATTCTAAAGTATTGGCATTGTATTTTTGTTTTTTATATTGTTAGACAAACTCCAGCAATACATCATGCTTTTCTTTGTTAAAGAAACTAAATTGCCTCTGACAAGCTAAAAAAGTAAATGGTAATCCCAATAAAACCAAGATTTTATCCCAAGAATTTAATTTTTTAAGTGTGTTTTAAAAAGGTCTATTTTCAAAATTTGCTTTTAGGTTCAGTATATGTCATGCAGGTAACTAGAGAGATGAATATAGAGTTACATCTAACTAGTGTAGTGACTCTGTTCACGTTGCTGAAGGAAGTGATTTTAATTTTGGAAGCTAATTTCTTTTTTTAACTGTCAGGGCTGGGAATATGATAAATGTAGCTGTCAGCCATGCCTGAGGTGGGGAGGAGGGGAGAAGGAAGTCTTCCTGTGCTATGTTTAGCAGTGTTCATGACGTAAAAATAGCAACTGATCGGGACTGTATTAAGTTCTTTGAGTTTTACGACCCTGTTATTTAGAACTGACTGTATGGCTACATGGGTTTACCTTAATAGCAGCCTCTTAGAAAAACAGGAAGGAAAAACAGTGAGTCAGTCTAAGACATGCCTTGGTAAACACCTCAGGGTAAGAAAAGGGCAAATGCCTAAATTATTTCCTTTGGGCTTTGTGACTTCTAGGTTCCTGCCAGATTGAATAGCTGGCATTACCAGTGATGGGGTACAACAGACCACAAGGGCTATGAACCGTGGAGCAGATTTTATGTTGAGAGCTGAGCTCGTTTCCCTTCCTGTTGAAGGCAAATGAGTGTCTCCTACAGAATCCTGTAGAGTGCTAAAGAAGTTAAGACATCCTTGGCTTTTCTGCTGGGTGAAAACCTCATCTTAAGTTAGATATTCTGCAAACTCTTCTGTGGTCTAACATACTTCTTTTCGGACACTATGCTTTTTTCCTAACACTAAGTGTTAAACACACCGTCTCTCTGGGAAGACTGGCAGGTCTTTCTGTTACTAGTTATTACCAGGAGCCTGTTAGAATGAGCCACAGATGCTGAATCCAGGCAGATCTGCTTGGATAATACTGGAAAACACACAAGGTTCTGCTAGTGTTACTGGACCTGCTGTAAAATCAGGCACAACCCAGAGGTAAATGAAAGGGTTGTATATATGTTTGTGTATTATTTTGGAAAGATGACTCCTAGGAATGTGAACATAATCCGTGAATGGTACACAGTTGGTGAAGAGGAGATGAATCATTATTTCACAGAATACAGGGAGTACAGGTTCCCAAATATTGATGGGGCAGTAGATGTAAAGTACATAATTTTTTTCCTATACAATGCAAAATTAAACTGTAGAATTCATTAGCATAGAATGTCATTGAGGCCAAAAGTAGGTATTGGTTCAAAATGTGATTAAATACGTAATGGAAGATGGGTCTGTTTATTAAATACAGTTGCATGAACGTTGTTTGCCCTTAGCTTAGATAGCTTAATACCACTGATTGCTGATTGCAAGATGGTGAGAGATACTAGAATATTTGTATTATTTTTATTTGCCCTATTTTTATTCTCTTCCAAAGCATTCACTCCTGGTCACTGCTGGGGAAAAGGTAAGTGGAGTTTTCATCTTCTCCAATATGGATGCTTTGCATACTCACATAAATGCAACTGTTTAGTGTCAAATCTGTTAATAAAGTATCCATCCTAAAAATCTATCTAAAATCTATCTATATCTGTCTGTCATAACTGTCCATGTATTGTAACTGTCTCTATCTCTCTTCCTGTCTCATTTATGAGAACAGAATTCCTCAGGAAGACTCTTGAATTATGGAAGATGTACATTCAGCCTTGTGAACTACTGTAATCTTGTCATTTCTGTTAATTTTTTTTGTTACAAATTGAGTCTAAGCTTTCATGTCTTGCTATTCTCTAAAACCCTTTGAGTGAACCTCACTGATACCATGAGCAGAGGTTTTCCAAATTTGCAATTTTGATAAAAAACCAAAAGTTTTGTGAATGTTTTTGGTTAGCTCCCATGGCGTAAAAGGCTGAAGACTTCCAGAAATCAGTGAAGGACATCATTCATTGTGCCTTATACCCTGAGGTATTTATGTTCATGGAAATGTGGTTAAGAAATAGTACCAAGTTATAAATTAATGGAGAGGTCAGTCTTTGGAAGATATCTGACAGTGATGTACAAAACAGAAGGTAATGAGTCCCGCTGGTGATCCCTTACCATCTTGAGAGACTGTGTTCAAAGAAAGGCCTGAGCCCTTTAAGCAAATTCAGACCCATTGCTAGCCAGCTGTGGTTGGGTTATGCTTTTCCCTAACATTGGATTGATCTCTAGCATTGTTCAGTAGAAGGGAGCTTAGCGCATTACCAGTAACAATTTTAAATGTGGAAACGTGAACTTTACCTATTATCTTCCCAATACTGTAATATGGGAACTGCACAGGTGAAAAAGTGAGGAAAAAAAAAATTACAGCGATGAACTTTCCTGATCTTTTTGGTGAAAGCACATATTTTTATTCTGGCTGAGATGTGTTTTTCAGGTATGCTCCAAAGCCACAAACAAATATACTGTGTGCCAATTTATAACTTAGCAGAATTTTTTTCAATTGATTATGGTGCTTTGGATATTTATGTTACCGTATACTTATGTCTAAGGAACTAAGTAACTATTTCCTGTAAAAAGTCAGGATTCTCTTGTCAGAAAGCTTAGTAAAGCAAGGTTTTCAATGTTCATATCGCTTAACTTGGTAATAGTTAGGTCTTTAATCAACTTAAGGATTTTCTTCCTGGGTCCTAGAGAAAGCTCTCTTTATGGGAGGATATTTTTCCACTATGCAATGTTTTGTATTGGGCCATTATTCATTGTATTGTGCTCAGTTAAAATTTTCATGCCTTTAATTATAACACTAAGTGGATTGCTATGTGATATGATGCGTGATAAATTGCCATTAGGGGAAGTTTATTGATTTATATTCTGTAGATGTTTGCCATATGACATTCTTATTAGACAACAGAATACTTTCTATATATTTCCTGAGCTGATTGAATAAAATGAGGTCTGAGACAACATCACAATGCCTGCAGGTCAGGTTAAGGTTGAGGTGCTCTCTTTGCTTTGAGGCAAAAAGACATATAGTTAAGAGGAGGGCAGATGCACCAGTAGCAGCAGAAGAAGGTCTGGAAGTCCCTTCCTGCAAGACCTTCCTGGAAGTCTTGAAGCTTTGTGTCCAAATAACATACAAGAAAAACAGAGGGAGGTGGATAAGAAACCGTTCTCTCTGCAACCTCTTTCCTGGGGGCAGCACATAAAGTTAATGCTGCTTCTAGCAATATTAACTTCAGACCTGCATCTCTTCTCCACCTGCAGAAAGGAATCAGCGCTAAGAAAGGTCAAAGAGGCAGCAGAAGCAAGGCAGTAGCACAGAATTGTGAAGAGGTTGAGTCTGATCATTAGAAGTAAGAAAATTTGGCACCACATCCTCATGGATAGTGCTCAGGATCTACAATTGCCAAAATGCAGTTTTCTTTAAAAAAGACTGGTTTTGCTGAACTGATTTGTTTTACAGATCAACGGGGAAGCCAGTCTAAAACATATTAGGAATCCTGTCTTTTTTTTTTTCTGAACAATTGTTTGATGCCATAGAGTTGCAAATAAACTCATCTATTCTAAATACATACAGTCCCAATTTCTGATAAAATATCTTTTTTATAGCATTTTTCAAAAGCTTCATGAGTAATTAAAAAAAAAATAAAGGAAAGGCAGTGGTAGTTTACTAACCCACTAATTCTTGTAACTCAACTTTAGGAGGTGGCAGTTCATTGCTAACAATGCTACCGTTGTCTAAGTCCTACTAGGCAAAGAATCAGAAAACATTTCCAAGCTAATTGGAAGTTACATGAAGCATTCATTCTTTTAACGCATGTAGAATCCCATCAGAAATCACAGTGACTAACAGTGCATTTATTAATAGAACCATCCTCAAAGACTAAACAATGGCGCTGATTTGAGCACCGAAATTCTTGGGCCAAAGTCTGTGCCCACTCTATCCCACAGGCATGCTAGCACGAAGAAACTGTGCGATGGCTGGGCAGTGAAGCAGATTGTGCAAAGGGGATGTGAAAGGATGGTCCATGGCCTGTGCGCTGTAGGGAACAGCGCTTTTCAGCAAATCACTGCATGAAGTCAGAGGTGACCAGTGGATTTGCAGTTACAGCTAATGCTTCATGATCCGTGGGCAGTTACTCAGATTGTGGATTAAGCAAAGTGTGCACAAAGGCCTAGCTAAGGTGCCTCACAATATAAATGTGTGGGAACGTACTGTGTCTGATGTGCTCTCCCAGAATGTAGGTTTGTCTGGGTTTCTTAGCTGCTGTAGCAGGCCAGGCCAGATGGAAGCTGTTCCAAAACTTTTGATCCTACTGCAGTGTCCTCCTGAGAGCCCATATTATCTATGTTTTTCCCACTATACAGGTCTTCCTAGCCCACTGGAAAGCCCAAATAATGGAAAGCTGTGAGCACTTGAAGAAATCTATGCCTCATAGGATCACAGAAACAGATGTTGTGTTGATTGGGGAGGACCAACTGTCTTGCACACTGCCTGCGTACCCTGAGCATATGCAGGAGAGAGGTATGTGATCTAGAACAGTATAACAAAACAAGTACCTATAGAATAGTGTCATGGTTTCAGCTGGGATGGAGTTAACTTTCTTGCTAGCAGTAGGTGTAGTGCCATGTTTTGGATTTGGGATGAAAATAGTGTTGGTACAACATTGATGTTTTTAGTTATTGCTGGGCAACCAAGGCCCTTTCTGCTCCACATACTGCCCTGCCAACAATTAGGCTGGGAGGGCACAAGAATCTGGGAGGAGACACAGCCAGGACAGCTGACCCCAACTGACTAAAGGGCTATTCCATGCCATATGACGTCATGCTCAGCATATAAAGCTGGAGGAAGAAGAAGGAAGGGGGGACATTCGGAGTTACAGTGTTTGTCTTCCCAAGTAACTGTTAAGTGTGATGAAGCCCTGCTTTCCTGGGGATGGCTGAGCACCTGCCTGCCAATGGGAAGCAGTGAATGAATTCCTTGTTTTGTTTTGCTTGCATGTGTGGCTTTTGTGCTACCTATTAAACTGTCTTTATTTCAACCCACAATTTTTTTCTTTGACTCTTCTGATTCTCTCCCCCATCCCACCAAGGGTGAGTGAGCAAACAGCTGCATGGTTCTAGCTGCTGGCTGGGGTTAAACCATGACAGATAGCTAAATTGTGCTGCTTAGGTTTTTGCCAATGTTTCACTTGTAGGTTTCCCAAATACCCATACTTCATGAAAATTTTCATTGCCCTTTTAAGATTATACAGGTTGTAACATAACTTTAACTTCCTTCCTCAGTGTCAGCTCAGCTATAGTAACTGTAGCTCAGTGCAGGAGGTCTATCCACCACCTCCATTTTGGAGTCACATCATTGGCTTCCTGAATTGCCAAAAGGGCCATTCGGTATACAACATTCACCCTGCCCAGGCCAAGTGGTGCTGGCTTGCAGGGGATTGTGTTCCTCCCTTTGCTGATTGCTCATTGCTGGCTTGCTTGGTTCTCAGTACCGGTGAAGAGTAACCCAGATGTTCTGTTATGGTTATCTCCTGCTCTTATACCCCAGGCCTTTTCTGAGTGGCAGTAGTAAAGTACATAGTTTTATAGTGCATTCCTACAGGAACCTGGTTGTACCTTGCAAGAATTTATCTCTAAAGTTTGAAGTGTATAACCAGGGAAAAGGTAATGATTTATTGTTCACTTTTGACTTTCAGCATAAAGATTTTTGTTTGCTAGATGAAAAATCATAATTACGGTCTATATTCAGCGAGGTGATTTATGTATATTCATTTGAATTGCCATATTTTGCATTCCTTTGGATAGACTGTAGAGGTATAACATTAGATAAAGAAATGGAGAAACTGGTTGGGTTTTTTTGGTTTGCTTTTTTTTTTTTTTTTTGCCAGCACTGTCTGACAGTGTGGGCCACTTGGAAGTTCAATCATCTATCTGCAGAAAAGCCAAAGTACAGCTGAGGACACTTTGCTACTCAGGATTGGGCCAATAATAGTTACTATTCAATAATAGTTACTGCAGTTGTAGACTTTTTAATTTTTTCTTAAATAATAAATAAAGGAAGATAGCATGCCTCCTGACATAGGTCACATTTCAGCTCAGGGAAGAATCTTTCCCTGCTGATCTGAGATAGAACACAGCTCAGTGCAGCACAGCTCACATGAGCATACACATGATGGGGATTAGTGAAATTGATTTCTGAGGAAATCCCACAGGTATTAAGAGCAGTATCCTATCAGTTTAAATCAATCACAATTCCTAATGGTGTTTACTGATTGTTAGGGTGAAAATGAACCTTGGCCTTGCAAAAATACAGCTTCCCTAAAACACAATTAGGGCATGGAGAGGAACAGCAGAACGGGAACAGTGTTAAGGTAGACAATGGTGACTGACTGATAAGGGGTAGAATCAAGCTAGAAAGAAGCAGCTTTTATTGGAAGGTGACTATAAAGGTGGAACCTTCCTTTTCTGATCATGAAATTTAGAATTTTTGGAAGCCTCAGAAGTACACCAGAGAGCAGCTGTTTGCAGTTTGGGGTTCTGGGGTTACTACTGGTCTATAAAATGCTAGAACATGGGTAATAAAACAATTGAGAAAATGAGGAGAAAAACATACATTTTCCAAAGAAAACAAACAAAAAGTAGGAAAATGGAAGTAAAGTATTAGCAATCAATACTTAGACTAAATTTTATTCAGTTAAATAAAAGTTGCTTGATCTCTGGACTTCTTTTAAAAGCCTGCTTCATCTTTGGAATTTTTTTTTTAATATTTTAAAGACTAAATGGCCCTTTAATCAAGTAAGTTTGAAACAGTCTGCAATAGAGACTAGTCTTACTTGGGAAACAATAAGCTGCCCCAGCATTTTATGTTTGTATAGTTTGATGGCTATTTGATTGAACCACTGTGGGTCAAGAGCATTACAATTTCTTTATACACTGATGGGTACGCTATCTTTATCTTTAATAGTATAAAATGTGTAAGGTTCAGAGATCAAGGGAGCAACAGAGAGAATTTGGGTTTAAAAATGTAATCTTCAATGCAGTAGGCAGTGGGGTTGGTCTTCAGAGTCTCTCTCTGGTATTATTTTATTAGTGCCAACTCTCGGTTAATTTGAATCTCTAACTTTTTTTAGATTTCATTCCCACTGATGAAGTACCACACAAATCTCTCTTAAGGGGCACTAGGCCCTGATATTTACAATAGCAGTAGGAACTTGAAAAGTCCTTTTGCATAAGATAGATAGTAATTAAAGTGTGTTCATTTCAATGGGGATGCTTTGCCAGTGCTTCAAAGAGATTTACCTAAATCTTTCAGGAGGGAGAAGGAAGAGCAAAGGAGTATACCGGGGCATCTACATTCCTAAAATTCCTTCTGAACTTCAAAATCACAGACGTAAAATAGTCTGTATATGGGTGCATTTTGGTCTGGAATAAGTAGTTACGCCAAACCAACACTTTTTGAATGCATATACTGCCCTTTTTTTCTGCTGTATTCCTGATGAGGCTTTGTATATTTTATTTTACTTTCACATTTTTCTTCCTTTTAAGTATCTGGACACGTGTTTATCTCTATAAAATCTCATAACATAAAGCCTTCACATTTCTATCATTCACATCATACAGCCCTCAATCTGCAATAAATGTCATTTTTAAATGAACCTCATCCGTTCTTAATTTGTGTTTCAAGCATTGGACTCAATCATACAGTCTAGCTGTCATGTCTTTAATGAACACTGAAGGGAAAACTAACATACCTTTAACAGAAAGATTATTTATTAATTTTGTTACGTGATTTTTAAGTAAAACAGCTTTTGAATTGTGAAAAAAGCTAAGAGCATTTTTAAATTTATAAGTATGATGCATTAGGTGTTCCAAAATTTTACACATTATAGTTGAAGAGCACTTTTGAGAGCTGATATGATTCAAGCAGTCTTGTTATTGATTGAAGCTTTAAGAAATATAGCAAAAAAGAAGCCTTAAATTGCAACCCTGCTGTTTCCTCAAGTCTTTTTGCTATCTCAGTAGCAAACTGCTTCCAAATACCTAATGACTCCTGTAAAATAATGTAACCAACCTTGCCCTGATCGGATGGACTCACTGGAAAAACATTCAGTTGTTACTTAGGAAGCTGTAAACTTGGAATTTTCACAAGATGTATTTTGTGGGTGGTTAGACCACCATCTTAATTATAAATGGGTATCAGGGAGTTGGTTGCTATAGCAACAGTCTACTTAGTGCTTTTTTCAGAGCAAAACCCAACTTGCCTGTATGTTCGAGGGAAGACAGAATGGGTAAGGAAGGGAGATTGAGCTTGTATTTCTCCAAGAGCCACAAATTGCAGCATCCTCTATTTAAAGTAGGCAGACAGGCGAGCTGCTCCTTTTCCTCAATGTTTTTCCTGCTGCTGACAAGCCCCTTTCGATGTTCGTGTAAAATACAACCTTCCCTTATTTCAGAAATGCAACAGTACCAGGGTTAATTAAGGCTAACACCCAATTGAATATTTCCTAAAAGTGCAGCTGAAAACAGAGGGCTTAATCTCTCTTGACAAGCTGGAGCTGTGAAAATTTCTGATTGTTTTGTCTGGTGTCTCCTGCTGTAAATAAGGCTCCCTCTCCGTCCTTACTGAAGTCAAATGGAATTTGTTTTGCTATAGATTTCTCTGCAAACATCTCCCTGGTTGTGTATCACAGCCCAGAAGCCACCTTGGCTTCATTTATTTTTCCCCTCTGTTGGCTGTGAGATGGGAAAACACAACAAAGGGGTTGCAGAACAAAGGCAGGGGAACAAAAATCCTTAATCCTGCCTAATCTTAGGTTGTGATTCTCCCATCCCTGTGTCCTTCGGTCATGATCTGCACCTCTGTTAATGCAACCAAAGCACAGAAGCCAAAGCTCAGTTTTGTGGCTACTGTACAGAGCTTGACTGGCTTTTGCAGGAATGGCACCATGGGTGCTGTGCAAGCCTGTTTGCTCTCATAGTGTGCTGAGCACTCGATTTTCATTTTGTGCATGATCATTTACAACATGCTGCAGGTTGGGATTCTGCAGAGTCAGCACATTTCCTTTGCAGAATGAAATGGGGAGGAGGAGAGCAGCCCACGGTAGCAAAGGGGCAGTTCTAAATTGCGACTTTGCTTCCTTTGTGTGAAATCCCTTTCCCAGCTGTTCCTCACTGCTTCAGACTCAGCCAGTGAGGTGGCGATGCAGGGATCTTATGAGTCTGGGGAGGAGGCTGCCTGCCGGAAGAGGGGTTTTCAGCCTCTTGAGGGTGAGAAGAATTGTCTGGGAGGGGTAAAGAGCTGCAAGGAGGTGTCAGCTTGGCAGACATGTGGGAAAGGGAAAGGGGTTTTGAAGTCTAGTCACCAAGGGGGAGCAGAAGGAATGTACAGCATGTGAGAGGAAAGAGTTGGGCATGTTTGGGGCAAGTTAGAGGGAAAGTTGCCATGAAGAGACAAAGAGGTAAATCTGTTTCTGTCACAGTTAGAGGGGACTAGTAAAGAGAGGATGGGGCAATGCAATCTGCATTTTCCTACCTTGTTCTCTGTTGTGAATTGAGAATTATTCAATCAGAAATAAGGACAAAAAAGACCTTCCTTTTTCTTGTATCTCCAGTAATCCTCCCTGTAGCTTGACCTGCAGACGGACAGTTTCCTCTTGGATGATATAATCACCTCAAAGGAGAGGATAGCTGATTGTGGGAAAAGAAAAACTTGCTGGCTGCAATATCATGGTATCATTTGTGCAGTTCTAATCACTGGCTGCCACTAAGTGCCACAAGATCTTTTAAGCTTTACCTGAATAGGCCTGCCACAGAGCATGTAAGAGAGATGCTTAGATTTAATGCCTTGCTCCATAGGAAAAATCTAACTTACAGTACTTTTTTGCTTCTCTCTACCCTAAGTTGTATTGCTGTCCAAGAACTGTGAACATCTTTCGCACCTTCAAATGTTGTAAATGAGATGCAGTCCCCATGATTTGAATGGCATAAGAAACTCGCCACACCAGATGTATACAGTCTAGCCTCTCTTGAAGAACTGACAAGGAGAATGTGCTTAAAACAGAACAGCTTTCCATAAGACCTGATGGGGAACTGTGTTCATTTTGGACATTTCCTTAAAAGAGTGCAGGTTCCCTGTGTTACTGTTCATGAGCACTAGCTTACAACAACAGTGCTTTATGCCTTTCACTGTGATGGTCAAATTGTTTGCTCTTACTTTAGCCAGATTTAATATGTTCTGGTTTGGTTGGTTGTTGCGGGGGGTGGGGGGAGGGTAGAGAAAAATGCAAAAAATCTACTGGTGCTGAAGATTTCTGTGTTTTCTATCTCCTTGGACCATCAGTCTTTGTTTACACAGAGACCCCAAACTTACATACTGAAGCATGGCCTCTGCCCTGAATATACAATCACAACAGTGTCTGTAATCTCCCAAGTGTTGCCAGGCCACAAAAGGGACAGTGCCTGTTTTGGGGACAAATAGATGTCGGAAAAGGAGGAAATTAAAAGGAATATTTTGGAAGTTTTACAAAGGAAAATTGATACATACAGCACAATAGACATCAGATTTTAAGAGGTGCCTGAAAGACACACACTAAACAAACTGTAGTTTCATAACATAAATTAGAAGGCTTCGAAGTTCATATGCTTAAGTGAGTTTGGGAAAAGGAGTGCTAAACCCAGACATCCAGAAGGAGCCACTGTGTAGCTCAGGGAGTGCTGATTGCCAGGAGATGGGAGGTTGGCTATTTTAGGTTTCAAATTTCTCCATTTGCCCTGTTTCTGAAACTTGTTTTCCAAGCACCTACTGCAGCCTATTGGTAACGGTAGGCTGAAGAGTTCTTTGGAGGACTCTGGTTCTACTTCTCTCTGCATGTTTTGATGGGGGGGACAGAACTAGAGATTTTACACTTGAGGTCCAAAAAAGCTGAGGTTACCAGGCCCTTCCTTCTACTGTTTTTTACTTGCTAGCTGGTGAGTATAAATGCCATCAGATTTGTGCAGAGCATTCTCAAGCTGAGAATCTGCATTGCATTCAGTGTCTCCATGACTGTGCTCCAGACGGGGCAAGATTCTCTCCTGTTTGAATGAAGAAACTTGCTCTGTAACTGGATGCTAGTCTCTCACTTTCCCTTTCTTCCCAGCCTTATGCCTTTCTCGCCATCACACCAGAAGTGAAGCAGGTTTTCTTCAGAATGATAACAACCGATTCATCCCTTCATTTAAACAAATGGGGTGATATCTGGCCAAATCCCATGCAGATAATTATCCGATATATAGCCAAACTTGTATAGCCAAAACTTGACTTGTGTTTTTACGGTTGTCAGGCAAGACACTAAGCTTCTGAATAAGCAGTCAATTTGTTTGCATTCTGCCTTGATTGTCCCCATTTCTCATGCAAAGGCACTGTGTTTGTTTCTTATGTCCTGTCCCTCAGCCCATGCTGCTGTCTACAGAAACTGTTTTCCTGTTCTTTTTGCCCCTCCATCACTATCCCCTTGAAAATCTCAAATTCAAAGCTGAAAGATACTGGGAGCCAACTTCTGCTATCAGGGTTAAATCTGCGAATTGTTCCTCTGGCTTCAAATTTATGCTGGTGCAATGAAGATGAGAATTTAGCTTTCTGTACTGCTGTCAACAGGGGAAAAATAGAGTCCGTATAAGACTGTATCCATGGAAACCATCCTACTGCAATAGCGGGTAAAGCAGGAAATCAATTTCTTCAGTTTTAAAATGAAACACATTTAACAATATTATAGTGCATCTGCCATTTAACCAATCTTCTGTGCTGATAACTGTGTTGAAAACCCCCTCTCTAGCAAATAAGCTGGCAAGAACATTTCTTCCTCCTGATAGAATTCTGATTTTGGGTAGAGTAAGCATTGATGACAAAGTCCCATGAAGACAGTACAGCAAGATGGAGCCAAGTCCAGAAGCAACAGTGTTTAATGAAGGAGAAAATTGTTTAATTTAGCATTTAGCCCAAGTATCTGAGCACATGATGACTAACACTCCAATGTATTAGCAGAGGCAGTGGCCTGTCACCTCTGTCTCCCCGCTCTTTGCTTCTGTGGTACCACATGTGGAAAACAGTACATTTGTACCTTGTGATGCATTGGTCTGAACAGGAGCCTGTGTGTATGTGCTTGCGTGTGTGTGCATGTGGCTGGTGGACTGTCAGATGAGATTTCAGTATTTGGTTAAGTGCAAGATGATCTGGGCAACTCACATTATAAAGGTATATGTTTCAGAGCTAGAGGCATTTCCAATATGGAAAATGTGCTGGCTGTCTCTGCACTTTATTGTTTTTACATTTCATCATGTGAGACTTGAGAGAGGACCTCTTTGCTATGCCATTGAGGAAGCATGGAAATATATGGATTTCTTACCTCAGGCTTTGAATGTGTTACCATACTCTTTCCCTGCTGCATGTAGAGGGATTCTGCCTTTATTTTTTCACCTATTAAGGCATCTCTCTGGCCATTTCAAGAAATAATACTATAGTTTATCGGATAATTGCCTATATGCAGATGAGGCTCCATTCTGCTTTTCATTTTTGTCAAATTCAAATACTGCAATCTGCCTTCCCTATGCCTGGCAGACAGAGAAATATCTGTCTGGGAGAAATGCAACCTAATTTAAGACAGAGGGAATAAAATTGAACCAGGAGGGTATAACAAGCATCACAGAAATTGCCTAGACTGTGAGTAGCCCATCAGTTGGTGAGGATCAGATACACATTCCTGTGTCACTTTGCAATGTCTATGCCATATTTTATCTGCTTCTGAATCTCAGTTCCTTGATAAAAGCAATCACGTATGCCTGCCATACTGTCTTCTTTTATCTACAACTGCCCTATCTATTATGGCAATCCCTCTGATTGACAGTTATCTGTTTTTTCTGACCTGAGGGCAAGCTTACTGCGATGCGCTCCTCTCAGTGCTATCACTGACACACATCCAAAAGCCCCAACTGGTGCATAATGTGGTGGTTCAGCATGTGAATGAAGTGAGCACATAGTGTTGGAAGCACACGTGATTTTTATTTCTCTGCCACATCTACCAGTTAACAGAAGATGCAGTTCAAACCACATTAAAGTGGTACAAATGGCTCAGTAGCCTGAAATACTGTTGTTTGAAGAGTGCTTTGTTCTACCTGTGTCCAGTTGCTATAACATGCAGTATTTGTCTGTTCAGTCAGTTCCAGAGATTTTAACAGTCAGCAAAAGACATCCTAACTCACTGCTCTAGGACAGAGTTCCCTTGTTGAGGATAAAGAGTTTCCTGCTGGAAAACATTTGGTCGAAAAGCACAAACTTCTGCAGCTTGGTTTCTGTGGTCCATGGGTATACAAATCTAGGAATCCTCCCCATATTCAGGGAAATGGACAGCATTCACTTCCTAAGTCCTAGCCTTTTGATACTGAAGAATGAAAATTATGGCTTTCATTGCAGTTCCTACTGGTAATTTCCACCTTCTACATAACCCTTCTATATCCCCATGTAAGGATGCCATTTGCCACTGCCAGTTCCTTTACCATCAGGGTTCAAATTCCTGGTGAGCTCAGGTATGAGGTGATTGCATAAGTCTCTTTAAAATGCCAGGGACTGGCAATTCTCGTACCATTCTTCATCACAGTTGTGCATCTGTGTTAGGCAGGGTAGCAAAGCCCCAAAGACCAGGCATGGCTCAGGGGAACCCTGCACACTATTTGGAGCAGAGAGGATGGGCTCATTTGTTACTCTGGGTACTGGGACATGTGGAGATGGAGTCACAAAACCTGGAGATTTTAATGGCTTTTAATATGAGCTTTTCCTCTGCCCCATGATAAATGGCAAGAAAGCTGACCTTCTTCCCAACTTCTCCAGTGCAGGCCTGGGAGTCCATGGGAGGAGCAGGGGCTGCAATTGGAGCTGCTTATGCAGCTTTTGTTCTGAGGGACACCGTAGGAGCCACCTCTGGATCTGCAACTTCTCTCACAGCTCCCAAGCATGGCATTTTAAAACAGTGAACTTTGGAGTGTTCTTCATGTATAAGCTCTTGGTTTTGGACAGTCATGTCCAAGTAGGAGTGTTTCTTGATGATATCTGTCTGATTCAGAAGTGACACCATGTTTGTAAGTTGCCTCTCTTACACTACCACCCCCATGATTAAGGCAAAGATCCTGAGTCACCTTCAAAAAAAATTAAAATTTCCGGCAAACCTGTAGGCCATCTGTTAATGTGGGCAGGCAAGAAGATACTGGGTAGGAAAATTCAGTCACATGGCAGTGTTTATATCTGTCACCCCAGCCATTTCTTTTAACCATGACATTTTAATTATTGTCTAAATTATTTTCTTGTAAGAAATTGTAACAAACATCAAGCCTGTAGTGAAATAATTCCTTTAAATTAGACCATTCCTCAAAGTCACTTTATGAATATGCAAATCCCATCTATATTTTAAAATGCCATTCATTTCACTTTTAGAGAAACCTCTATGAAAAATCAGCAGATCCCTTGGAAAAAACTTGAGTTGTCTTCTCTCTGACACTCAGATGAGAGCATATGTACTGCATCACGTTCCTGACACTGCAGGTATCAGTGCTGACACATGGTGGCATACAGCAGCTGCCATTTGATACAATGCAGTAGGAAGTGCCCCCAGTCCAGTAATGTCTACTTGCAATATGTCTTGTACCATGTAAAGATACAGTTTGTTACCACTTCTGACAGTCACGGCAGCTAGGACTCCCTTCTCCATTTCTAATGGAAAGGAAGTGACTCCTCAAAATTAGAATCCCTTTGTGCTCTCCTAGCCTGCGAAGGCTTAGCAGTACCCTGTAGACTAATACAACAAACTAAAAATATCAGCCCAATGTAGACATTGACCTGCTGTTCTAACCCTAAAGCTGTGCCTAACACCGGTTTCTTACATATATTAGCTGTGCTCACAAACCTTTCCTTGCTTGTATTGAATTTTTAGTTTCAGAAATAATCTAACAGAAGCATGTAGTTCTAAGGATTAGAATGGCGTGTCCTCAAATGGCAAGTCCTGCCCAAAAATCTGATGACACAAGTAGGTGGCTTGCTAATCAGCACTGTTCGCAGCATTTTTTGGAGAAAAAGCAAAATAACTTCTTTCGCTAGAGGAAGACCTAGTTCACTGATGAACAGATTATAACTAGACAACATGTTAGTAAAGCGTATTGGCCCTTAATTTCACACAGACCCCTGAAAAATATCCCTCCCTGCAATGGGAGACTTGTTAGTGGGGAAGGGCACTTTCATGAAGATTTAAATAGCAAAGCATGTGGCTGAATCTCCCAAGACTTGAAAATGCGAGGGTGGTTTTGCGTCATGCAGAGAGAAACACTGTGCTTTTTAGTTTGTGCTGCTTGGAAAGCCTTCAGAGATGACCAGAAAGCAGTCACACTGCTGTGAGCAACAAATGCCAGAGAAGTGTTATGTTCCCTGGTTCCCTCCATTCAATAACGAGCTGTTCCTTAATTCTCTATCCTGGCCCTTGCTGCAGCCTCCTCTCCATCTTCCACCACCTCCAAAGGCTCCTTCTCAGAGTGCCAGGGCTGGGCAGAGTCCAGTCAATCTGTCAGATTTGGCAGGGCACATGACAGAGAATTTACACAAGTTTTATACTTCTACAACAGATTCCTCTCAGCAACTGGAGGACAGAGTATTTCTCAGCTGGCATAGAGTTAGAGTAGTCCGTAGAGATAGTTATCTGCTCTGGCCTAAAGCCTTATGTGACAGGCACATCTGAAACAGCACAATGGCTGTGTACTTGATCAACTCTTTCTGTTTTACAACAGAGGTGTTTCTTACCCTATGTCAGAGACCAAATTCTGGATCTCCCTATACTACATAAGTGTAGCTCAAGGATTTTCAAAAGCTTGAGGTGCAGCACAGATCCTATAATCCCTCTCTTGAGAAGCCTGTCAAGCCTCGCATGTGGAGCATGCCTTGGCTTCAGCCTGCCACAGCACCGTTTGGCCAGGGACCAGCTGCACCTGCTGGAGATATTCAGGCTTGCAAGAAGAAGGAACATCCTTTTGGTACACTTCACAGCAGCAACATAGTATTGTGGGCTTTCCCTTGTGCTTGAGGGTGCACCATATGTATGCATCTGCAGGACAGGGTATGTCTGTCTGCCCTGTGGCTTAATGTTGCAGATCTCTGGCTTTCTTGTGTGACCCCCGGCATAGCAGCTCGCACATCAGGACTCCAGTAGAGAGCTCTGACTAATATCCAGTTATCACTCCAGAGGGTAAGCAGGGCATGATTTTTATGCAGTCATTATGTGGCAAGAGGATTTCATGACCCGGTAGTGAGGAATCTGAGCTGAATGTGCCAGCAGTCTGTGGCCAGGCAGCCGTATCCACCGTGTTGTTCCAAACATGGCAGATCCTGGAGTGGGAGAAGGAAAAATTTTCCCTGCTCCAGTTGGTGTGAAAACTGCTGCACCTGGGTAGAAAATGCGGCTTCAGTCTTTGATTCAGTCACAGTGAATGTGATATCTGCTATATGTGGCACCTGGTTTGGCCAATTGTGTAATTTAAGGTCTGATTACTCTTAACTAACACACTGAAGTGAAGGTTAAGAACAATGAAACTGTAAAAGTGAAAAACCCTGATTATATATTAGATTCCACTGGCATAAGTGACCCTCTGGGAAAAGGGAACAGACGTTAGTTATTTCACATTTCATTTCAGATTTCCCATAAGCACTCACCTTCTCAATGTAGGTGTGTTACTGGTGGTTCTTCCCTGTCCCTGCTGTGTCCGGGGTCACTGCTTCTGGGTGAGGGGACAGAGCACTCCCTCCAGCCAGGCCTCTGCATTGGGTCTCTGCATAACTCCATGGCCCTGGGCTGCACTGCTTGGCCTCCTTAGGCTGCAGCGAGTCAGCTAGAGAGACGGTGGTGCTGCGCGAAGCTTGTGAACATGTAACAGGTATGTCTGAGCAGACAGAGTTAAAGAGAGGTAAAAATGTTGGTCTACTAAGAGTTGTAGCAGGGGCAGAGTCACCTGGACTGAGGTCAAATGTAAAGTCTTTTAAATAGGAGAGTGCTTGATTATTTAGCTGGGCATATTCAAAATTTATTTTGTTTTTAGTGACCTCATCTAGGATTTTTGCTCTACTTTTCTGATCTTCAGAGCAAATTTGCTCCCCATTTTGCTTCAAATGATAAAGGCTGCTGGACTGGAAACTTGTCTCATAGTTGTATTGGTTTGTGCTAGGAATACTGGAGTATTCTGGATTTTGGGCAATGCAGTTGCACTCATTTTGCAACAAGAACTTGTTTTTGTATTGAGACATCTTACGAATTATATTGTTCATTTCATTCCCAATGCATTTATCTTCCAGGTGCTTGTTCTCATAGCTGATTTTTAATGATGCCACTTGTGTTACACAGCGCTCTAAGAGCTGCACTATGTTAGTGCTGCTCTCTGTTGGTGTGGGGCTAATGTAGCTCTGGAAGTGTCTGAGAGTAAGAGGCTGCCGCGGTTTGTCACAGGAAACAGAGAGAGAGTGATGCATTGGTTTATTTTTGTCCTCCCTCTCCAGGGGTTCCAGGAGTGAGGTCGCAGCAGTCTTGTAGGAGTAACATGATTCTACTTCGTGATTATCATCTAACAAAGGGTTTTCAGAGCTCTGGGAGCCACTCTCTCTATTCAGCTTTTCTGGCAGTGGGGTTTTATCTCTGAATGTCTCACATCCTTCTGAAATTGTCGCCTTCTCATTCTCAGTTGAAGATGTCTGCAGATTGTCTCCGTTAGCCTGTGACTGTGGTGCATAACTTGATGCTTTGGTAGTTTCCACAGTCCCAGGCACTATATCCTTGCAGTGACTCCCTTCCCGTCCTTGGAAATCCAGACTAGATATGTCAGGACAAGAGTCCAGGCTGTGCTCTCTTTCAGCAACATTTACTGAAGAGGACCGGGTTGCATGTTTGCTTTCATCCAAAGACACATGTAGGTTAAATTTATTAGATTCTTCTTCGCTTGGTTTCTCCTGCTGAGTTTCTGTGCTCTCTGCCTGCTGCGGACTGGGGCTGGGCAGGACTGATGAATCATTAGACTTTTCTGGCTGTGATTGAGGACTCTGAAGAGAGTCAGGGGAGGAAACAAGTCCTGAGTGTTTTCGCAGCCAGTTTATTATCCCCATGGTCAGTGAAATCTCGGTATCACAGAGCTTTAGCAAACATTCTTTGCCTTTCCATGTGCTGTGGAAAAAACCCTGGCTGATAATGTCTAGAGCTGGTTGGGAAGCCATGTTCTCCTCAGCTCCAACATGAAAGCTGTAAATGGACAAAGGGATTTCAATGGCTTGTTCTGAAATGCTTTCAGATGTGCATAAGTCATCGTCTAGGACCGGGCTTATTTTGACTTCATTTGGGTCATAGAAAAGCTCGTAAAGGGCATCTCCACTGTAGCTGTCTCTTGGAAATCTACCTGGGACCCCAGGGGTCTGAGCTTCCTTCATTTCATCATCTTGTCCAGGAGAGAATGAATCATAGTAACCTTCATCACTTGTGGATGTGGATTCCTGGTTGTCGCTTTTTGGCGTTCCTGTTTCTGTGGAGCTGTCTTTGGAATTGTCACCATCTTTATCAGGTGACACTTGGGAGTCTGTCACAGATGCAGCAGCCTGGCTTCTAGCCTTTTCCACACTAGGACCAGGTACCTTCAGTAACTTCTTATCAAACAGAGCACTCTGATGTAGCCTCACTGATTTGTTGATGTTGTCCCAAAACTTTGCAAATTCAACGGTCTCATTCTGGCCAGGAGAGGCCAGCTGTTCCACACCCCCTTGGAAAGAGCCCATGACAGGGTTGTCTTTGTGCTTGCTTCGTCTCAGCAGAACTTCTTTGCTGTTCTCCAGCTCTAGGTGAGCAGAGCTCTCATCAGCAAAGATTTCCCCACAGCCAGTGAGGGAGTCAAAGCTCTTCAGCGAGGCAACATCTTCACACAGGGTGTTGCAGCAGTCATAGGAAGAGTCAGACTGCAGTTCACTGTCTGAGCAGTCTTGTGACAAGCAATCAGCTGCAAAAGTTTCTCCGGTTTTGAAAAGATATTTTGCCAGGCGCCCAGACAACTCCCTCTTGCAGCCTGGAGAGGACAGATTCTTGTCCTTCTCAACCAGAAACGCGAGGCTGTCTGGTTTATTTTTTTTTATATGAAATATGTCTCTGATCCCTTTCTTAGATCTCTTGAGGGAAATCCTCTTCCTGGGAATGGTTTTTGCAACAGCTGGTACAAAAGGCATCTGTGGCACAAAGTTCCTGTAATCAATCATCTGACTGCTGCATGCAGACTGGCTGGGGCTGACCGCACACTCTTTCTTACTGCTGGAGCTGGACATCCCCGAAAAGCTGATGCTATTGACAAGTCTCCCCTTACCCTTTCCAGAAAAACCTTCCTCACAAGCCCTGCTGCTGGGGCTGCACTGCTCTGTTTTGTCTGCCTCAGTAACGCAGTCATGGGTTTTACTCTTCCTTACAAGTTTGTAGGAAGACCCAGATGATTTTTCCGGAGTGTTGTCACCAGCTCCATTCCTTGCTGCTCTGGTAGAAAATCTGTAGTTCTTGTGCGTGGCCAAACATGCGAGCTGGACTTCAGCTACACTTTGGTTTCCCTCCAGAACTGCCTTTTTGTCTTTCCCTGTATCGTTGCTGGTGATAGGAACTGTGTGCACTGGTGGCACTTTCTCATGTTGCACACTGGATTTTATGAAGGTCTTTCCTCTTTTGAGCTCCATGCTGCTTCCTCACATCTGTTTCTGCAAAGAAAACAGCAGAATAAAAATATTTTGAGGTTGGTGGCTAGCATTTGTAAACTTTGAAAATAACTGGAGAACAAAGGGACAAATAGTAAGCATTATACAATTGGTTTTGTTTGTCATCAGAAATTTCCATCACTAAGTCATGGTATTGCATAAGAAACAGATCAGGTGAAACTAAAGATATGTTGGCAATGGCTGGAAGATCCGGCAAGGAGAAGACAGTAGACATTATGGGTTGGTAGCTGAGGCTCAGAGACATTTTGTCTGTTAGAAATGAGAGGGTTTGGATTTAGGATTATGACTGCAGGATGGCTTTTAACAAGAAAGCAGTCCTATTCCAAAAGTAGAAGAGATATCAATGGAAAGAAATGCCTAAGGAACTTTAGCATGCACATGTGTGCTTTAAGGAGGCAGCAGTTCATAAATCTGTACCTCTGAGGACAACAAAGAGCTCAAGGTGAGAAGTCTCCTGAGAAAACGGATCAAACATTTGACACATGATGCTCACTTTATATTAAAATAATCCTTACCTGTGAATAGAAAATCCATAAACCTTGGTACTACCCTGGGAAGCATGCTGAAACTGAATTACTGGTTTTGCTTCCTCTTGAGCATAATGTATAGTTTTCTGCACTACTACTTTTATTGTAAAAAGTCAAAAATGCCCCATTGAAAATCACTGTTAATTATCACAGAAGTGTTGTTTCTTATTTACAAAGATCAGTGTAGTACATTGAGGCATTACCACATTCAATCTGCATTGCGCATTGATTAGCTATTTCTAAAAATACTCTATTATCTGTATCAATGCCAATTTTGGTCTCTGCCTGTATGGTTTAGTATTGAATGTTTTATGTTTTCATACATCTAATTAGTCATTATTTATTTTAGCCATACACTTCACATTTTCCAGCAGTTATTTCATGGACACATCTGATCCTTTTCTGCCTTATATCAACTCGATTGTTGAGTAAGTTAATGGACTTACATGAAGGTGTGTCAGGGAAGAAGCATGCACTTCCTAAAAGCTGTTAGAGAAACCAGATTTTTACTGGATGGGAAGCAGGACAAAATCTCCAAGTCCTGTTCTTGAAAGAATGTGCTTGGATCTTTCCTTAATGAGACCTCAGTTAATGGGTTATCTTATTTTAAATTGTTTAGACATAACTAAAACCACTTAGAGCCATTAAACTCTGCACCACACAAAAAACACAGTGCTATCTCTGGCACTTCTTGACAAGCCATATGTAACAGGTCTGACGAAATGAAAAATTACTAATACTCCCTTGAGAACAATCTCAGATCAGACCTGTGGATCCAGACTTGCACCCAATACAAAGACAGCCAGGGAGATTTTAAATTCAACACCGACCCTAGCCTTTATACATGCTTAAAGTAGAGCTTAAAGCAGTCTTTAGTCTACCTTGAACTATAACAGCTGGCTGTAGCCTCCAGAGGCTCTCTAGTTGCCAGGGCTTGCTGGGAACAGCAACACTGACCAACACCTCACAAGAAACCAGTCTGTGTATCCAGGAGTTGTGTCCCCTGCAGCGCTTCTCCGATAGGCAGATCAGTGACAGCCTGTTTCTCATAGAAGCTGCAAACTAGCAGGCAGCTAGCAATATTTACAACTAAATGTAGGTCAGTGACAAAAGGTAGAAAACGTGAGGGTAAAGTGTGAACATTCAACATCAAGAGTATGGATGCTATGGAAAACATGGTGGGTGGTGATAGATGGGTGTCTATCAGTATGATTGAGATGTTGGCACATTAATTTCATTTGGGGCTGCACATGAGTATTGCAGAGCATTCTTAATGAAAGCCAATAAACATTTTACTACACTGTCAGGTATCTGGAGTTCACTGATGCTGCAGGAACCTTGTTTTGCATATTTAGAAATAGGTCACTGGGACATGATTACACTCCTCTTCTGAAAAGCAAGGTGTGATCAAGAAGAAATTCAGTGCGCAGAACTCCAGCAGAGTTGTGAAAACGCTCAGAAACAGCTGACACAATACCATTTATTAATATCTCAAAAATCAAGTGTCTGACATCTCAGTCCTTTGCAATTGTAGAAGTAGGTACTGTGTCGCTGTGGGAAGTCCTGCTACTGAGAAGCTCCTTAGAGGTCTGTGACATGGCAAATGCTAGCACTATAACAATGTTAAGTAGGACCCTTCAAAGTCCTACAGCTGTTTCTGCCCATTCTGAGTATTAAGCAAGGGTCATTTTTGTAGGAAATTGCATACTTGGGAAGTTTTTCTGTAGATGCATTAAAAAGGATTTCAGAAGTGGATTTGTTTTATTGTCAATTATGAAATTATTAAAGCTAAGAATTCAGGATGTCATTAGATAATCTTTTGAATAAAGAAATCTTTGATCTGAATTGTATCTCCTTGATAAGAAACACAATGGACTACCAGTCTGAAAACTAGGTCTAGAAACTTCAAGGCTTGTTCTTCTGTCTTTTTTTTATAGATTAGATGAACAGTTTTAACACAAAGGCCAAATGGCCTGAATAACATCTGTTCTGAGAACAAATGTAGTATAATAATGTAAGGTACACTGATGGTAGCCTATGCTACCTTTTCAGTTTCCTCTGATGAGGAAAAAAAAATAAGTTAGGTGTTGTTGGGGTTGTTTTGTTTTGTTTTTTAAAGATCTATTATACATATAAGCACCAACTTTGTATTCTAATTCTCTCATGTCTCTATTTAATCTCATATATTCTTTTTCTCATTTTCCCCCAGGATTCTTCCCAGACTAATTAGGATCTAGTTCATTGTGTCATCCTGCTTATCCTGTTTTAATACTGGCACAGCTTCGGGAATCTTCCCCATTAAAAATGTTATTAAAAATGTTATTCAAAATGAACACCAAGAAAGGGAAGATCTCCTTAGTCAACTCTGTGAGGGGTCTTAAGGGCAGACTACCAGAATCTGCAGATTTTTTAAAATGTTCGTCTCAGATACTGTTCTGTAAATTCCCGTACTATGAGTTCTTTGTCCTCATGTGATAGAAATTATCAATGAGCTTCTTTCCAAATATGGAACAGAAATATTTATGTGATGCTGCTGTCTTTCCATATCTATTAATACTTTTAGCACTTTTGGTTGTAATGGACTATACCATGTACCTTTCTTTTCTCTCTGTGGGAGCAGTTATAGAGTTATATCTCTAACCCCAGAAGCTGTACCAGTGAAGTTAGAAACAGATTCAAGTGCTGTAAGGGAAATTTAACCTCCAGTGGTTATGTAAAGCTAATCAAAATTCTATGAAAAATTATTCTAGGCATTTAAAAAACGGTACATCTTCTCTGGGATTTCTTGACCCATGCACTCAGCTACACTATTGCCTGTCTCTGCTGCTTTTTAATTATTCTCCTCTTGGACTTAACTTGCAGTATACCTCATCTTCCACAGGGATAAAGGGTATATGAGGGACTGGTTTCCACCTTTGCAAAGGAAATATATTTTGCAATTAAAAATCACTGTAAAGAATAGAAACCTGTGCAAACTAGCAGTCAGTCTACTAAGGCTAGGTTGTTCTGTTTCCAACAAGCTCTGGATGTTTTCTTTGTTAGTGTTGCTTGACCTCTTTTTTTAATATCTGTGGAATTACTTATGTTATGGAAAGCATGTTAAAATAGAGGACATCCTTGAATCTTATACTGGTATACAATTTAATTGTCATTTACAATGATTTAGGTGCAGCAGCGTTGAGACTTCCCATCTACACTAAATAGTACCTTTATCTGTCTTGATCATACCAGCTGCTCACTTTTAGGATTTCACAAGTGTCTAAGCAGTCAATTAGATCTCGATTTTGGGGTTATACTATAATGGAAATAAGGTTTTATTTAAATTTTGATAATATTTCTCATAAAATGCACGGATACTTCATGCTCAAACATATACCATCTGTGCAGAGCATCTGACAGCTTTTTCATAAACCCAGAAGGTTTTACTGTGTCTGTGATTCATCTAAAAGTAAATTAAAGTTTTATAATGGGAAAGTGAACACATTGCTGTGGGCTGAGGAGACTTGGTTTCAGGACAGTCAAAACAATTGCTTATAGTTCTGGGTTATGAGGACCTGAACAAGACTGAGTTAGGTAACTGTTCTGGTTAATAACAGCCATATTCAGGTGGCCTAAATTCTACCGAAGTCCAGGTCAACAGACAAGGAAGCCAAAGAGGGGTGCAGTGGAGCTGGACTGGGTATTCATTAGCAAGCAGGAGGGAGATGGGCGAAGGCAGGATTTGAACTGTGCAAATATTGCCTTTGTCATGTGGGTCAGAGAAGAGAGGAGCCACACTTGCCTCTGCTCATGGCCCTGAAAGCTTTCTGCCAGGCTGACCTGTCTACAGTTTTCCCTCACTGGTGGAATAGGGGAAGACTTGCTTTTTGGGGGGGGCTGGTGACAAAGTTGTTATATGTTGCTAGCTTATCTCACAGTGGAAAGGTTTGTTTAGGTTATCTTCAAAGAAAAGGGAAAATAGATTGTGCTTTAATGTGGCAGTAGCTAAAATAGCAGTCCTGTGGAACGTAACTCTAGGAATATCATCCTACTGGGAAAGCAGAAGTATCTGCTTCAGTGAGGTTACATGGATAGAAATAATAGTATTACAAAGAGGAAATTTAGATGAACTGTCTGGCTTCAGCAAGTTTGGCTCAAAATTGCTTTTGCTTGAGTAGGAAAAAATATAATTCAGGTTCATTTATTCCAAAATCTTATCAGCTGTCTGGCTTGGACACTCTTACTTGCCTGTTTGATGTGTAATTTATATATAATTGTCTCTCTTGGAGAGAGAAATAAGCAATATTCAGAATACAGTTGTTGTTTTGCAGGGGAGAAAGGAGTGCTCTTTCTGCTTCTTTACTTTTAGATCATTCTTAAAATTGGCAGGTTGTGGAGATGGTACATTGCTGTCTCTTACTAAGCAGAATTCTGCATGCCATTTGGAGTCTTAAGTTCACCTCCCTCCAAGCATTTTCCTTTTATTAAATGAAAGACTTGATAAAAAATGCATACTCTTTTTGTTTTTTTTTTTAATTTAAAAACCTCTATTTGGACTGCTTTTATGTTTTAGGATACAAGTTTGGAGTGAGTCCAAAATCCTTTTCCTACAAGTGGCTTCATATCAATCAGAGTTAAGATCCTGAGTATCAGAGTTACCTTTGAAAATGTTACCCCTGCTTTCCAAACAAAAAAGGTAGTATAATTATGTTTCCTGAAAATATATATCAGGTTTGAGCATTTGGACATCTATTATGCTTAAAATGGATGCACTTTAGGATGGAATTTATTTTTTTTTTTTTAATATTTCTTGAGAAATTGTATAATGGGAAAGGGAAAAAGAGCAAAGGGCTCCGGGAGGCTCTCCCTTCCTATGCCTCATTAACCTCAGGAGGATTTTTGCTGGGCACCAGTTAGTTGGAAGTCTTAAAATGCAAAAACAAACAAACATGAGGTGGTGAGAGCCACAGCTACTTTTAGAGTGGGTGGACAATACTAATTTTTAATGCTTAGCATCTAATCAATTAGCAATGCATAAAGAACAGCTGGTGCTCCAGTAAAGTGTGGAGGGGTTATTTTTGGAAGACTGTTTACAGTCAAAAACCTTAACTCTGTCTCAGAAGATAAAAGTTAGTAATGTAAATACATACTAATAATCATGAGCATATATTCCATTCTGTTAATCTGATTTTTAATTACAAAGCAATAAAATGCTTCCTTGCTAGAGGGTAGTGATACCTTGTCCGCAGTTATTGTAACACTGTTTCTAGTCAGCAAATAAACATAACAGTTCTTATGGTGAAAACCAAAGAGGATTTTAAAGCAGGGCTCATCTTCTCACTTAAACTGATTACCCTGCTAGTATCTCATCTCCATTAGAAACAGAAAAGAACAGAGTGGAAAGGATGGAGGATGTAATCAGGGGCAGTCATGATTCAGGAAACAGAAGAATGTTTATTTTTAAAGACGCCTGTGTGACACACAAACCTGCATTGAGATCATGCCTCTTGTGAGGAGTACTCCTCTCATCATCCTTAGTGGCTGTATCTTATCATTCCCCTTAATCATTTGTCTCTCTTGGGTAACCCAGGATGCCTAATTATTTGCATATACATTTAGGTCAGGCAATGGCTTTCTCATGAAGAACCAGCAAAAAGCACATTGGTGTGTTTTTCTTCAATCTTAATTCCAATGAGCACACAAAGTAAAACCTTATACTCCCCAGCAGAATACTAGAAGGATGTGTAGTTAAATGCTTAATCTTATTAGCAATGTGCTATAGGGAAGCCTGAACCTTCCTTTAAGCCCTGCCAACTGTTCTGTGGAGCCCAGGATTTTTCATAGTAAAACTAACCATGTTTCTACTCTCAGCATACTGTCCTGCTGTGTGCCGACAGGAGGGATCCCCGGGGAACGGGGCAGCAGCACCCAACTGCTTCCCCCAGCCACGCGTGGGGCGTGCAGCAGGGCGGAAGGATGCTGACACCATGACAAAAGGAGGCTTCTTCTCTGACAAAACCTCTGCACCCCTCACTCAGTTTTCTTCTATACCTGAGGCTGAGAGAAATGTAACTGCTTGAAATGTTCCAATTACTGTGTAAAAGGGCAGCATAAACTCCTGCACAGGGAGCTATCGAATCATCACTCTATTGCTAGGAGAAGGCAGATGAGCAGAAATTTCCGCTGTCTCCCTGAGAAGGAAACAGGGCATTTTTTACTTGCCCTGACAAGCAGCCTGTTGGTAGCAGACAGCAAAGTGTTAATGCTGTCAGCTTTGGCTGTTTTCAGTAATTTATTGCTTTAAAAGGAGATAGGATGTGCGTTTATATAAATACAGGCACACACTTGTCAGATGTATGGAAAAATAAGTAAAAAACAATGCTTCAAAAATGAGCAGTCATCCCAAAATAATAGTCCCTCGGAGTTGCTGTGAGTGTCAGAGCAAAGGAAATGCCATTGCACCACAGCAAACAATAAGGTAGATCACAAAAATCATACTCACCATGTTTTATCACTGAGCAGAAATCCTCTGTCTCCTAGCCTTGCTACTGAGGCTGGTCTTTATCCAGAGGCTCCTGTGATGCTTTTCAGATTCTGAGGGGCTGGACCACTGCTGCTCTCCAGTGTTACTCTCCACCCCCTGTCTTTTCCTCCTCCTTCTTCCCTCATCCCCACCCCCTCATTCCTCCTGCTTGAAGCTTTTTTGTACCTTACACAGATTCTAGGCTTCCGCATGTAGCTAGATTTAGGAAAGATGCTTATTTCAGCCATCTGCTTGATGCCATGGAAATGCCTTCATTGCTAAGTAATAAAAGCCCAGAAGGTAAGCTCGAGAGTCCTGAGCCAGCATTTTGATTCCTCTCGGTATGACTGCTTATTAAATAGGGAGGAATACATCCAAATTAATTTCATTTCTCACGTTTTTTTTGTTTCTGACTAGGATTCAGGAAAAACTGTCCTAACATGTTCTTAGGTTAGTGAGATGCTTCACTGTGCAATGCATACAGATTATTGGACTGTGCTGCCTTTTGTAGGGCTTTTGTTAATGCTGAAGTTAGAGGGGATTTCATGTGGGAGTAAAGTGGCAATAAGGGGAGAGAGTATTTCTGCTGCCCAAAGCTAGAATGCCTGCTGTTGGCCTCATATCACCTTCAACAAACATGATTTATCAAATTCTCCTTACAGGCAGTCTAACTTCTGCTTCAGTGTGCAGTGAAGTCAACATCTGATGTTACAACATCATTCTTTGTTATATGGATGAATTTATTACCATCACAAACACCTGACTTTTAATACCAAGGTGGCATCCTTGCCCCAGCCCTCTCCCCATGAAGGGCTTCCAACCTGATCATATCTTGATTGTCCCTACCCGTTAACTCTCCTCTGAGTCCTTTACATCAGTCTCTCAAACCCCCTGCCTTCTCCTTCCTGCTTGTTGAAACTGCTCTGTTGGGGGCATGACAGGAGCCTCTTAAAAGCAAGTGTATGCCATGAAGTAGTGGCTTAACCCACTTCAGTAGCTCTCCTGTGAGCTGCAGTTTACAGCTGTACTCTATGATAATGCAGTAGTTTGTGCACAGATGATTGACATATCTGTGGGCAGTTCACCCTTCTGATGTAGGGGCTAACATCATGGTTGCTCTAAGGTAGTGAACAGGCAGCTCTCAGATGACTGAGTGAAACAGAACAAGTTCAGACAGGCCCAATCTGTGCAGGTATTTAGAAAATCCTCCAACTTCGTATGAACTGAAGATGGAGTGGGTGCATTAGTCAGAGAGCTGATCTCGTCTCTCCCCACATGACAGCAGAAAGGGAACACAAGCCTTAACCTTATACCTGTTCTTGTCTTCCATTTCACAGTGTGCTTGAGCTAAATCTTGGAGATAGGGGAGGGAAGGACCTTAAACTTTTGTGCTGTCTAAGCTTGTAAAGCTGAAAAATCAGCCAGTTAACCTTAAAGGAGGTAGAACAGAGTGCTCCTGCCCTGAATGCCAGCCAATAAGTCACGCATGTGTCCCCGATGGTAGAGACTGGGAAGTTACATCTTGGAAAACACCCTGGGTTCAGTCCAACCTGCAACAAGTAGAAAGCCCTTGTGAGACTTCACCATAAGACTGGTGGGAGGAAAGAATAAGCTGTGGGTGAATCCTAGTAGCTCTGGCAAGTAGATTAAGACCAATCATTAGAGAAAATGCGTTAATTAGAATTAGATTTATATTAATACAATTCTTCAAGATGCGTATGTGAAGCCACTGAGTTTTCAGGTAGTACATCCTTGCTCTGCAGTGATATCACTTTTGAGAGCCTCCACTTTGTGCACTTTGTTTTAGAAAGAGGGAGCCTTTAAAACTTTGAAGTCCTTCTTTGTTCAAAGTAACACCAAGGCTTGTTATAAATGTGGATAGACATGGGAGTCAGCAAATATGCCACGTGGAGAAGGAAATAGACAACAGAGAGAACTTAAAATGGCATTTGGAGCCTACTTCATGTTCAGCTCAAACTCAGTAAGACAGGCCATCCTTAAAGATTTAGAGAAGAGAATCTGGCCAGGGAGGAGATCTTAGCTCCAGTAGTGTTTCAGGTAGTTCCCATACTTGCTGTGTCTAGGACAGTCTGTTGCTTCTCCTCAGGAAATAGGAAAGCTCTCATATAGATGTCCCTGTTTCTAACAAATGGCACCTGTTGTCCCTTTGCTGGAGGAGTTAGAGGAGATCACTCTAGACCTGGAAGAGATACCTAAATTTGTTTGTGGTGACACAGGTAAAGCAGTTCCTGTGATGAGAGAACTCCAGGTTTCAGGATGTTTATGATGCGCATATGGACAAACATTTCCATCTTTAGGGCCTTTTATTTCCCTTCATCAAGAGAAGTGGCCTAAATCCATTGGCCATCCATAGCCATAGTTATCTGTAGCCATCCATGTCCATAGCCATCCATAGCCATAGCCTGCATTGGCCTAAATCACAGTCTCATTGCATGCACTGGTAAATGCACAGTATGTTGAATAGCAGCTGAACCATGGTAGCCATTATGCATTGCAATAGAGCTTTTTTTTCTTCCTAAATATTCTCAACTTGTAGTTCCCTGAACTATCCTTTTCTACTATGACTTCATTTCAGGCGATTTCACTGTGGCTGTTGATCAGCTTTGTTCAAAAGGTTGGTTCTTGGAGAATCTAATCATCCTCTCTGATTAAATTCTGATTAATTCAGTCTGTCCAGAATTGTTTTGGGCATCAGTGGGCATAAAAGGGAAGGGAAATCAGAAAACTGCAAATGAGGGGCATATGGGACAGCTGCCATCTGTTTAGCAGAAGCACACAGCCCTTGGCATGGGGAATAAGAAGAGGGCCCTTGAGAGAAGAGAGGCTAAGGAACGTACGGTCCCTGGCATGGCAAGAGTAGGGCAGCAGGCATCCTTGGTATCCAACGAGGAGGACTGGGGAAAGGAAGAGGAAAATCCACATAGGGGCAGCATGGAAACTCAGGGAGGGAGTATTTTTTACATGAAGCAGGCTCAGCCTGACAGAACTTTGTAACCTGCGTCTCCCCTGTGTGGGTAGCAACTGTTTGCATCAAGTGATTGTAGACAACTATTAGCGTGAGCAACTCACAAAAAGCAAACTGTACTATTTTTTAATTTTCTGTTATGGAAGAATGTAGCAGATTCTTTAAGCCCAAGACTCAAAATAAACCCATTTGCTGAGATTGCTCTATTTGTTTCCAAGGAATTACTTACAGAATGAATTTGACCCAGGCTATTTCCTGCCAGTGAACTAATGAAGAGTCTAACATCCCCGATCCAGTTGAGCTTTCTGCTAACATCAGCTTAAACTTAATTATTCATGGATTCTTATCAGTATTTCTTGGTTTTGCATGTCGTAGAGAATTGGTAATAGGATATGGAGCTTTTTCTCTACAGATTGCTAGCAGAAGACTGCCCTAGGTTGAAGGGAACAATCTTTGCTATTTATCTGACTGCTTTCCAGGGCTTACATTAAGTTAATTGCTACTCTCTTCTCTGTTACTTGGTAAGCTAGTGTCTGCTGCAAAATTTAGGATTGTGAATTGCTGTTAATAACATCAGTATTCAACACAGGAAATAGAAGGATTTTTATCCACAGACTTCTTTAGGTGTATTCCACCTCAACAACTGTCTTCCCTGTGAAGCTCTGTTGTTGCCATATTTGCTGCCAAGGGGATGAGGTGGAGCTGGTAGGGTTGTGAGAGCCCCTTTCTGTACTGGTATTAAAAAGCCTAGCTGTCCTGCCTGCCAGCCAGCCCTCCGAGTGCCAGTAATAATGCCTTTGAGGGCAGGAAGGAGTACCGAGTGCCTCCAGGATGGGACTGATCACATTCTCAGTATTGCTGTTCCGGGGACTATGGATGACTGATTGTGAAATGCTTGTTGCCTCAAAGGAGAATGAAAAGGGGTTTTGAGGAAAAAAGAATATGGTGAGGACATTTGTCCAGTTGCTCATGTTAGAAAAGTGTCTGCCTTTAAACTTTCTGCTTTAAACAAAAAGCTCTCAGGTAATAAATGCTTACCTATGAAATTAACATGGGAAAAATGAGCTGCATTAAATGCTATGAAAAACTACTCCAGAAGAATTGTTTCACCAAATCATGAAGAACTCCAAGGCTCTATAGACCAGAGACAACACCTGGGGCAGTACATGACACCTCAGGGACCTGTCTACAGAAATGTTTAAACACAAGGCATATTTTCAGAAGTTTTTCCATTCCTCATATGCCTGTGTGTCACAGACATCTGCCCAGATGTGGCAGGAATACCTCCAGTTTATTGAACTGCTACTGTCATTAACAGACTCTCCCTGTCTCAAAGGCAAAATAATCATTCAGCATAAAGCACGGGGGATGGCAAAACGTGCTATTCCACAGACATCCCAGTGCAATATATAAGCAAAATTTTCTCAGTATCTGCTGAAGAAGATGCTATTGTGATGACTTGAGGGAAGGCTATAGGAAATTTTTAATGACTGTTTTGTCATTAAATGAAGTCAGGTTTCGCTGCTTAATTGTATATTGCTGTCTGCCTGAATACATACAATTCAGTGCTCTAAAGGCTTTGTTAAAGTCTCAGTCAGGAAACCGAAAAAAAGAGATATAGGTGTAAGTAGCCATAGATGCACAGAGACAGAGCATCAGTGAGGCAGAAACTATTTCAGTGGCTCTAATGGGATAGTCTTTCAAATGCTAAAGCTGGGATCAAAGGAGGGCTAAAACCAAAAAGACCTAGATAAGAGAGACGTGAGTAATTAGACAAAGTTAGTGAGAGTGAGCGCAATAGCACAGCAGGGTCGGGTCTACATGCACTGACAGGGGGATACTGAGCTGTGAGCAGGACAGGCTGCAGCTCCCACTTCTGCCTTTCACTGTTCGTAAGCTTTTGTGTAGTATCTCAAAAATATAAATTGTGTGTTGCACAGAGATGCTGGCTCGGTCACATCACAGAAGATACACTTGTGACAGGATCTTGCAAAGGAGTCCTCGTGGATGATATGGGGGCCATGAAACAAATCACAAATCCTGGTCTGAGGGCAGAAACTTCTTGGCTAAGCATGTAGTTGGTAGGACTTTGAGGAAACAGCACTACAGCCAGTTTGCTAACTGCGACATGTAGCAACTTGCTGTACGTAAAATCCCACTTGTCTACCAATCAGTATTTAAATACAGGCAAACAAAAGAACATTTGAAGATGGATGATAAATGAAGCCTTTGAAATCGCCAGCAGTGCAGTTGATAACAAAGCAGTTAGAAATGCTTATGGTTGGTTTAGTCAGTGGAACATACATTTTGGAAACAAATCTGTGTGTTGGATTTATGTTGTTAGTGGCAATGTTACAGCCAGATTTCATTTTAAAGTGGCAAGTTGTAAATCTTTGAAGAGAATAAAATATACGCATTTAAATGCAGTTTACTAGCAGATCTAGAGATAATGTTCGGTGGTGTTTGTTTCTCTTGTTCTCCTGCTTCCTGTGCTCTAGGTGGTAGTGGCTAACTCCAGGAGTTTACAACCTGCTGCTGCTTTAACTGCCATCACAGCTGGAAGGTGAAACCTCTGACCGTGTTCATTGTTTGTGGTAGGAGTATGGCATTACAAGCAAGGCTCTTATGGTAGTGAAATACGACTGTTAATATATTTTTTCAGCTACAGTAAATAAAGCAGTAAAACTGGAAGAACTCAACTTCTGACGGAGTGCTCCATTAATGTATCATCAGTATTGACAATGCCAAGGTGATCATTTGGTTTGCAGCTACACTAATTACCAGCAGGTTTTAAAATATGGTATTTTATGGGTCTTCTAGCTGGCAGGCTATTGAGAGAGGGGTGATTTGTTGAGCACTATTCTTTGGGCTTTATCATTTCATGGCTTTGGCTGTTACCATAGCTCTGCAACAAAACAATCTCTCCCAGCTGTTTAATTTTTCACAGAGGGGTTATTAATGTTTCTAAGCCAGCTGATATGCCTAGGCAGTACTCAAGCGTATTAAACTGCTACATATTTCTCTTACAAATGTGCAGTAGCCATTTTCCAAGCAGTAGCCGAGTGCCAGTGCAAGCCAGGGTGGCGTAGTGGCTGGAGACAGGAACAGTGTGTTCGAGGACAGAAAGCTGGGAGCCGAGCTCAGCTGGGCCATGCGAGCGGTGCTATGTTACGGTAGGCTGGATGCCCTGTTCTTTGTTGCTGTGTGTTGAGGGGGGTGGTAAGCCTGTGAAATAGGACACCTTCATTTGGGAAAAGAGATTCAGGAATTATTCTTGAGCTTTAATACAGAGATGGCAATTTCTCGCCCTGCAAACACACCGCTACAACCTGCACTTCTGAAAAGGACTAGTGTTTTTTTAATAAGTCTGTTTCTTGGAACATGGTTTGAAGCATCTTTCACGGAGTCTAACTCTTCTTGAAAATCAGACACCTTAAGGTGCTTTGAAGCCCTTTATATGTTGAGATTTTACTGGGGGAGGGGGGGGGGAGGCATCAGGATACCAATGAGTTCACAGAGCTTGAGTGGAAAGTGCATGAAAGAGTATGAAGCGGGGAGTGCTGCTGACTGCATGGTCATAGCTACATAGTCTGCACGATTATAGCTACATAGTTAGTCATTTAGAGCTTGACAGTGTTTCAAAGCGCCCGGTCCATTCAGAGCTAACAGAGTGGTATCCCAAAATTGACAAAAGCCAGCCACAAAATGAGTTAACTTCTTCCTCAGCTCATTAAATGAGTTGCCCAGTCAAGAATGAAGTCTGGATTCACACATAGGTACATGTGTTGTCACAGAAATGGTATGAGAATGACAGAGCGATGGGGGACCTTGATTTCCTCATTTGTTGCTTTAGCCTGAAGTTCTCTGTACAAGAAATGTTGTTGCATTTCCTCACACTGTGTAGGGCAGGGGATCTGTGGTGGACAACCTGCAAATCTGTCACAGTAGTGCCAGTACTGCTGGTTGGAGCTGGAGGAGACAGATTTCTCACCTTTGACTTTTGCCTGTTATAGATGTTTTCCCTAATGCCAGCATGCATCAAACCCAGGTTAGATTGGGAAGCATTGCCCCAGTAATTAGAAATGACCTAAAATAACAAGGTGCTGCAATACCTCAGTAGTGGAAGAGTGCAGGTAATATGCAGAGAAACATGAGTCAGGGAGGAGGCTAGCTCTTAACTGCTGTGGTCCTCTTCCCACAAGTGCTACCACCCTTGGCGGTGAGGGGAGGAGTGGGCAACCGGGTGGGCAGGAATCGCCTGCTTTCCCAGCAGCAGCTCCCAGGTGAGTGTGTAGGCCCAAGGCACTCTGATAGAGCCTCTAAATTCTCTGATAATAATATTATTTTCCCTGTCCCATAAAGATCTTTCTTCATCACCTAAACAGGTATTTGACCTGATGTGTGCTGCTGTTTCCACCTGAAATGTCTGACGTATTTCTGATTATTAAGATCTTAGACTGTCACATCCCCTCAGTGTTCGAGGGTGTGGGATGAACGGCAACGTGTGTTTTATTTCAGAGTTCTCATCTTTGCCTGGTTGTAGGAGGACAAAAGCCTTCCATGGAGATGATATGCCTGTCAGACTATGGCAATCATTAGCACTTTCTATGAGGAGAGGGAGACCATACTCACTGCGGAAGCAAACAGGCGTAATGACACTGCATTTTAGCACCCCAGCAGTAGACTATTGTCTGTGCTCCAGCACCCCCATTCTAGCTGTGGGTAATGCGCTGGTGACAGCCCTGCTGTGCGGTGACATGGCTGAGGACAGGAGACAGGGGAAGGGGAACACAGCTGCTGCATCTACAGCTGGGGCCTCTGTGGTGTGCGGGAGCTGCCTGGGGTTGGTGCCACAGCAAGAGGGCTGCGAAAGGCCAGAGAGCAGCTCCGGGGTCTCTTTTGACTTCTCCCTGGTTTGTGGGCAGAGCGTACAGAGTGCGCTCGTGCAATAAAAGAGGAGAAGGGAAGTGGAGTCAAACAGAGCCAGGAAAAACAGCCCTCGTTCAATAAGCATTTGAAATATTTCTAGACATAAAAAATGTTTAGGAAAATGCAAGGGTTTATTGTTCCCATTAATTCTTTGGGCCTCTTCCATTTGCTGGTTGAATTAGGCATAATTTGTATTAATATATTAAGTATTGTGCTTATAAGAGAGATGGTGGTTGGTTACAGAACAGTCCAAACTACACTCTCAGATACTGTATATTCTTTTTAATATATTTAATATAACTGGGTTTTAATTTGCTTCATAATAAAGAAGAAATAAATATCCAAAGTCAGCTTTCATGGAATGAAGTAATGGTCACACAGTCTTAAAGCATTTTTAACAGAAAAATTTGTAACAATATTGTAACTTCTTTTTAGCTTCATTTCCAGATCAGCAAGATTTATGAAATCTTGTTGTTTGTACCTGCATACTTGTCCCTGCCTTTGAATAACTTCTACACCTATTGGCCAGGTTTATCCTAACTTGAGATGGTGAGAGAGCTCTCAGAAAACATTGCCTTTTTTTAAAGGTTTCATGAAACTAGATGGCAAGCTAGCAAAGACAGGCCATGTAAGTACCTCCACTAGGGAGAAAAAGGCTGGAAAAGAAACTCGGCTTTTATTGGAAATCAAATCAGCAGCACTGCAGGCAGGTTAACATCTTAGATACAAAAAGCAATTGATCGACAGCAGATTACAGGTCCCAGAAAAGTAGGCTTTGTTATAGTGCTTGAACTATTTCCCTTCTATGTAAATCAGAGGGGAACAAAACCGCTCTGTTAAGCAGCAATTGTTTATAAGCTTTAATCCAGTAGTAAAGAAAATATGAGAAAATGGTAAAAAGCTAAATCTGAGAGATTTCTCCATGCTTTTGGAAATCCTGGTTGTTTTCCAGATTCATAGTGGGATTTATAGGTAACCCTACTGCTGCTGTAAAACCCACTTCTCACCCTCCTCACTGCACAAATGGGTAGCTGGATGAATTAACCTAAACGTCTCTGAAGTGACTCCAGTATTTTCTGGGCTACCACAGTCATTTGACCAGAGAATCTTTTTCAGAACACTGGATATTTCTGTGAAAAAATACTGAGTATCAGCCAGCACAGTGATCTGATTAATTCAGTCAAATACCAGAGATACAGGGTTACATATATACTAATGCCTTTTTGTACCATCAGGGCATGCTGCCTGATAGTGTCACTGAGCCTGTTTTGCACTTGCATCAATGAGAACAAAAACTGAAACTGCGGCTTTGGGTTTTGTTGTTGTTGTTGTTGTTGTTGCTGTTCCCTCCCCCCCCCCCCCCCCTTTTTTTTTTTGAGGAAAGCTTCCTGTAGTCATTAGTCAAAGGACGTTAATCTTAGGAAATGCACACTGTTGCAACAGATCCTGCAGCGAGACAGGTTTGATTTCTTGTTCCAAAGGCTCTCCCGCGGATGCTGTAGTGTCTCAGCAGGGGAGCCTTCCGTCTGAAAAGAAAAGCTCATAAAATGCATTTTTGAGACGTCAACGGGCAAAGATGCCTTTGTTCAGACTGTTGTAAAAATGCTACCTATATTTGGGCTGTTGTTGCAAACAAAGAGACTTTCCACTAGATGGCCCTCCACATCAAACATTGAATGTGTTTCCATGTAAACACGGAAACAATTTCTTGGTTTTAAGCTTTGTCAACAAACATTCTATCCCATGATTCACATGGTCCAAACTCAGTCTTCCCCAGTCCTGAAACTGGGCAGCCATCTATTCCTGCAACTCAATACCTACATTAAAATACCTTGTCTTTTTTACTGTCAACCTGTCCTCAGAATACGTATGCTTAAAATCTTGCGTTCTTGTATATGGGAGCTATATAAGTGGCCGTTAAATGGTCTTTTTATCCAGGTATGAAAAATTGAGATCTGGGACTTAAGGTTGTGAGGTTGTCATTCATGTTCATGAACAAAAGAGAAAGCACTGATATTACCACCTTGTCATTTGTTTTGTTGCACCTGCTCAAAATTTTTACATCTGGCAGGGTTTCCTAAGGGAGAAAAAAACACAGAACTAAAATTTCAGAGGATGTAAATGGACATTATTAACATTTAAAGAATTTCATTGATCAACCCCAGCTTTGGCTTTGGTTGAAGAATTTTGAGAGACATCCCTTCTCATTATTCTGCCTCTGACAAGCCAACAGAGGGCCATTTTTGGAGGTCTCTTCCTTGGAGTGTGGCAGAGAATACTTCTTCATATTTGTTCCTCCAGGTCACCGCTGTTTGTCCAAATAGCACCTTCCTGTGCTTCTTGCATTTTGCTGCTGCTGCTGCCAAGTGTTAAATTGCAGGATGCTTGGCACAAGTCTCATCTTCCTGCCATGAGCTCCATGTAGGTAAACTCCTTACACACACAGCTCTTTCCAGTGCTAGTTATTCCCAGAGGACAACTCACACACCATTAGTGGTACACAACCACTCCAGAGCTTTATAAGTGAGCCTGATGGTGGATGTGCGGCAGAGACTGTGTCTCATTCTGGTGGTGTGCAGGTGCTCACAAAGGGAGTTTCACCAAGCAGCTGATGAGGAGTTAATGTGAAACAGGTCCCTGCTGCTAACTTGATGCTTTGTGTACAAATGGCAACTCGTGGCACCTGCAGGAACCACACAACAATTTAAGAGATGGAAACAGGCATGGGGAAGGAACTGAGATTAAGGGTAAGGTGCTGCTGAGGCTGGGTGTATTTTAGGTTGGGCTAAGGCAGGGGTTGGGGACTAGGCTTATGGGTTGGAAGCTGTAATAAAATGATAGGATAGAAGAATTTTGTGTCATGCCTCAGTGCAGCGCATACAGCCTATTGCAGAGCTGGGTGCTATTGCTGTCCTCTCAGTTGCTGCTGCTAATAACCGTATCCCAGCTAAGCAGGTTTGGAAATGTCCATACTGAAACGAAAGCAAAAGTCTTCCGTCTTATTTTGTCTGTGGGTCACTTTACCTTGGGTCTTAAGCTGCTGCTAAATATGCAATAGGCTCAGGATAATTTGAAGTAATGAGCTGCTTGGCAGGAAAAGGGCAAACAGTGGTGCGGGGTACTAACAACTGATGCTGGTAATAACTAAATTAAAACTGTCACTAATATGCTATGTGTAGGGGCCATTGATCAGGCAATGTGCAGAGGGGTTTAAAAGTTTGAAATTAAGTGATCGTGACCATCAAAATAAGAAAACATATCTTAAAATGTGTTTTTCTGACTAGGCAAGAACTGGTGTGTTCACTGGGAAGGAAATGCACAAGGTTAAGAACAATGCGACTGAATATTGCTGTGGGCCCTGGTGAGTGCTCTTTGTTTCACTGTGTTGCCTTCAAGGGACTGGAATCAGTTCTCCTTGCTGAGAAGGGTGGTGTTGCTAAATGGTATTATGATAATATAATGAGAAATCAGAGCAGCTAAGTCTTGACAAGGCATCCAGCTCGAGTTAATTAAAATAGAGAAGTCATACCATGGTGCCAAGGGAAATAGTAAAAGCACAGATGGGGAGATTTGATTGCTTACTAAGGATTAGTGCAGAGGTCTTAAAAGGACAAAGAGACAATCTGGACAACCTCATGGCTGGAACCAGAAGCTGAGAAGTGACATGGACATGTGGATTGCAGATAAAACAATTTTAAGTGTCACTACTAGTGTGAATTTGTAAAGGAAGAGGCAAGCTTTAGGATTAACCCAACTTTTTTGTGATTATGGGAGTTGAGTCTGGGAAAAAGGGTGCCTGTACACAGTCATGGCTCGTCATAATAAATGTAATTATGCTCATACTGTAGTAGAGGCAAGACCAGTCAAGATCTGTTTAAGAAAAGGTTATTCTGAGACAAACTGTTCCCAGTCCAAGCCAGGCTGGCCCATCCTTTTCAATGTTACAAGGCAGATGTGGTTCAAAGTGCACTTCAACAAGCCAAGTCAGTCTTGGGGGTGCCAGTCACAACTCTGATGGAGTTTGGTTGCAAGAACCTGTCTGCTCTGGCCTGGAAGGGGGAAAAAAATGCATGTAGCATGGGATGAGGCATTAGTGGTTTTTCTGGGCTGCTCACAGCAGCCACAATCCCCTAATGTTTTGTCCCCAGAGAAGATCATAGTGCAGAAATATAAAGTAGATCAGATGGAGGTGTCTTCCAGGCTCTCTTTGGCCTAAGCGCCCAGTGCACACTGAATTAGACAGCCATAATCTCTCCTCCTGTGCATATCTCTCATATTGGGCTTAATTCCTGCATGGATTCAGAGGCATGATACATAGGCTTATTGCAGTTGTTGTCTTCACTGTTACTGCATGGCAATGCAGGAGGCCTAGGCTGATCAGCTCCTAGGACAAGTTTGTACAGAAAAGTCCTTCCCTCCTCCTCCCCCCCCACCCCCCCAACCAACCAAACCAACCAACCCCCCCAAAAAAACCAAAAACCACCACCCACCCACCAAGTAAAAGCTCAGGGCAGGCATGATATTTCCCTGAGAAGATTAAATTCTGTCTAGAGGCAGAAGGAAATTCCAGAGCAGATGAAAATGGATAAAAAAAATCCAGATTAGGAGGGATACTTGGAAAAATAAATAAGGTGCATGAGTGTAAGAACATGTTTCTTTCTGCTCTTCAGCAGACTAGATGCTGCCTAACCTCTGCTCAGCTTTCTGTCCAGTTAGAGAACTTCTTGTGCCTAAATGAAGAACACAGGCTGCTTGTTCCTAAGGCTACTATATTAACTGAAAACAAAAACAATAAATTACTTAGTAGTTCAGAGCTGCTTTTGTTGGGCCTCTTGCTGGAAATCAGTCCTGATTATGCATAAATTACTAGAGAAGCTGGTCATTTATAGCATTCTAAAGCCAGAAAGGACAGTATGAAGGGTGGGTAGGAGGAGCTGACCCTCCTCCAGTTCATTTACGAAAGCAAATATCTTTTTATAATTCTGCACCCCTGCAGACACCCTGTGAGGCTCCAAGGACCCTATTTTGAATCTGACAAAGAGAAAGTTAACCTGCTGCATGCTGTTCTTCAACAGGTTGAAAGGCTTTGCTGGGGGGAGAGGGGGCTAGTCCCTCAAGCTGGCGTTTATTGATGGCTAATCATGGGACAGACTTCTCTATTTTGGGAAGAGTAAAGGAGGGCCTGGGAATCTTGCCAGTAAACAGCTTGGGGTGTAGCCTCAAGGGCCCTTACCTTCCTCTGGTCTGTCCTTACATGCCGTTTCTCTTGCTTCAGGGCTGAGGTCGCTGTTTCTGTAATTTTTTTAGCAAAATGTCAAGGTGAGACGCTTGCTGTGAAACTGGATTTAAAGTATGTGGTAGGCAGCTCCTATGTCTGCCCAAGCAGACAGCAGGAGTTCAAGAACATTTGATTTATGTGAAAAGCCTGTATACTACTGGTGGTGTAGATTTGAGGCTAGAGGAGCAGAGGGGCTTCCCCTTACACTGACTCCACAGCTTCCCAGGCTGCCAACAGCAGAAAGAGCCTTAGATATATGTTTGCTTTGACTAAAAGTGGGGCTCAGTGATGCATATCAGAAACCAACACCCTCTGTGAGGCAACAGGAGCTGAAGTGGTTCACAAATAGACAGTGTAGGAGACTTTCAGGACAGATAGCTGGGGATTAGAAGTGGCATTGTGAATCTTATTTCTCTCTGCTACCTGCTGTTGGAGATTGAAGTGATGGCAAAAATAAGTAGAGAGACAATCTCAGCTCAGAAATTGATGCAGAAGAAATTGGCATGATACTTGGCAGGGAATGAAGAGACACAAGTGGCAAGGGTTGAGGTGGTGTCCCGGGGGAAAGCACACATAATTCCGCAGCTGCTGTGCTAGAGCTGTAGCTGGCATGGATGTAACAGCACTAGTTTGAATACAGCTCAGGCAAGATCCAAAACCAAGAGAATATTGTGGGCTTCCCAGGGAAGCCAAGTGTTTGAAAGGGGAAGGAGTCATGGGTCATCTGGGTGTGTACCCCTGAACTGTCTCAGAGCATCGCTTAGGGACTTCAGTGAGAGACCAGTGCAGTTCTGATCAGGTTCAACTCGCAGCTTGTTGAAATGGCTCATTAAAATGGGTTGCTAATTCATTAAGTTTTCTTCCTGTGTATGTTGTCTTGCAGTTTTTTTGGTCTATAGCAGTTTTGTGCATCTATATATTGCTCATAGTTGCTATCCGTCGTGCTGGGTTGGCACTGAAATGTTTTATTTCGAGCAAAAGACTGCTGCTTCATGGAAGGAAAAAGCAGCTCAGTTAAAAGAACCTAGGAAATCCTAAGAAAATCAGAGTCATAGAATCATAGAATGGTTTGGGTTGGAAGGGATCTTAAAGATCATCTAGTTCCAACCCCCCTGCCACGGGCAGGGACACCTCCCACTAGACCAGGTTGCTCAAAGCCCCATCCAACCTGGCCTTGAACATTTCCAGGGATGGGGCATCCACAATTCTCTGGGCAACCTGTTCCACTGTCTCACCACCCTCAGAGTAAAGAATTTCTTCCTAATACGTCATCTAAATCTGCCCCCTTTCAGTTTAAAACCATTACACCTCATCCTATCACTACACGGCCTGATAAAGGGTCCCTCCCTAAAATGCTGAGAATGGGTTAGAAAAATTTTGTTTTCTAGTTGCTCCCAGTAGATGTAAATATAATGAACTCTTCAAAAGACAGGCATTTTCCTGTGGATAGCTGAGTTATATCTGAGCAACCTGGAGGCAGTTTAGAGCTGGCTACCATGCTAGTAGGTAGCAATGCTTACAAAAGCAGAGAGACTGAAAAGGGAGTGCAGTACATTGGCCCTGAACCAAAACTCAGGAGATGAAATTCGAATTTCTGGTTCTGCCACTGCTTTTTGGTATGATTTCTGTTAAATTGCTGAAAATGCACCTGGCCTCTGTTCTTCATCAGGTACCATTGTACTGTTGTTCATAGAGCCTTTGTTGGCTCTAGGTGCTGCTGGGGATAACAGCAAGGAAAAGAGAGGACATATCTTCTCTGGAGCTCCTCATGCACATCCTTTAATGAGCTGGAACTTGGAGAAGAAAGAAACAAATAATTAAACTGGAAATGAAATTGACTGTGTTTGGTGAAGATCTCAGCTTGCTGGCTGCCTTCAGCAATGTTCTCTCCGTGCCTCTCTCTCCCTGTTGTGAGCTGTAACTCTGCCAGGCAGTTTGGTGAGAAGTTCTGGGCATATCAGGGGGTGATGTGCCCTCTGCCTTATGCCTGTGGGGGTCAACAGGAGAGTCAGACTGATGTGGGCTTACATAACCCAAATACTAGTAGTTTTGCCAAAAAAAAAAAAAAATATCTCTTTTCTTTACAAGTTTGGAGCATTTGCGTTCCTACACCCCCGCTAATACTGCTTTCCTGCCAAGAAGTCTGAATCTCTGCCTAGAGAGGACAGGGTATTGCTATGGAAATGAGTGGGAGCAGTACAAAGCCGCTGCTATGAGGACAAGTCAGAGCGAGGCCTCATGTGGAGGAAATCTAATTTTTAAGCACCTGTGCTGGATAAGTAACAAAGGAGCTGCTGGGAAGGGACAACAGAGCTTGTGAATAGCACTGTGTATGTGACCCACAGCATATCCCCTGCTTGGCTAATAAGAGATTGTGACTCTTATTCAGCACATGCTGGCAGTTAATCTCTCTGCCATATGGTGGCTGTGCCTGGCACCTGCTTCATCAGTGTGAGATAAGGTCAGCGTCTCCCTGTGGGCAGAGGTATTTGAGATAATCAATGTTGCTTCAGTGTCTTTGTTACCTGGGAACAACTGTGGTTCGTAGGTACAGTGCTGGGAAGGAGCATCTGAACTTTGGCAGTGAGGCTCCTTCCTCCCCAGGATGGTGCTGTGCCTTGTGCTAGTCCATGCCGTGTACAGATTGTATCCATTCATTCACAGTCTGTCATCAAAAGGCATGAATAGGAAGAGAAAACATGTGTTTCTTTCACACTGCTTTTTTCCTACCTTTTCTCTGCTGCTTCTCCACTTCCAGCATGTTTCCTTCCATCTTGACTCCTACACTGTCTTTGCCCCCCAGCTTGTACAGTGCAGGCGAACACTTCCCAGCTGTCAGGGAGGAACTGTGACAGTGTACAGCTGTGGCTGAGGTCCTTCTGTCTGCTGCATCACCATTAAAGCCATCGTCTGTCTGCCTGTATATGCCAACCTGTCTCTTCTACCCCTTTTTCCTTCCATCTCTCTTCTGGTATTTCATTTTATCTTGCACTTTACACTCTCCAGCCATCTGTCTCCCTTCTCATCAAATCATCCTTCAAGGAAATGTCATGCTAAACCTCTCCTGTACTGCATGGCTTTTTACATGAGACAAAACATGTTAAGACAGGGACATAGCCAGATAACTTCTGCTTTTGCCTGCCTGCAGCAGTCCTTCCTATGCCATGTTGGAGATCCTTGCTGGTGAGAAAGGACAGAGGCAAAATTTTTGGTGCCAGCCACAACCAGAAAGACAGACAGCCTGAGATGGAAGGAAGCCCTTAGGAGGTTGGTGGGTGTACGTAGCTCCCCCACTTTGAGAAGCTTTCTCTCAGGAGGAGCTTTCTGCCTGACTTCAAGGAGGAGCCATGAATGCAGATATATATTTCTAGTTCTACCCATGACTCTGTGTGATCTTGAATGTAAGTTTAATCTATTCTTCTAGTTGATAAATGCTCAGATAAGTGATATGGTATCGTTCTTTACCTAAGGCCTCGGATTTCTGCAAGTAACTCCTGTTAGTGCTGATGTTGTATAGTGTTTGAAATTCTTTTAGAAAGGATTCTCACAGATTAAACTCCTTTAGGAAAGAAGGTTTCTATTTAAAAAATAGGCTTTATTTAGTAGGCAATTTCTCCTGTTTCACAAATGCATTGTTATGAAAGGGAGGTAGGCAGGAGAGATCAATAAATCTAAGAAACAGTCTAGAATGGCTTCTTTTGGTGTCCTGTGAATCTATCCATAAATGACCATGCAAACTAGCAGTTGTTTGCTATAAATCCTTGGTCATATCTGCAGCTTGTCACATGAAAACATGTTAGTGAATGAGCCATGTAGGTCCTTTCAGCAAGAAAGAGGCACTGTGGCAGAGGAGGAAAACCTGTCCTGCTTTGCCTTGCCAGGCTCAGGAGATGAAAATGGGTGAGTTCTGCTACCTGCAGCTCACAGCAGTCAGGGCCAAGCAGTGACCTGCAGGAAAGTAGATGATGTCTGGGGCTTACAGGCACTTTTTTGTGCTCAGGTTGTGTTACTTCTCTAACCTTTTGTTGCAATATTTGTCAAATATTCCAAAATTCTGTTCTTCTGACATCCAGATTAATTCTTAATATTGCACCTGCAAGGCAGATCTGGTACAAAACTTACCTTGGCTTTGTGATCACCATGACCTGATGGTATTAGGAATTAGAAAAAGTGATTCAGGAATTCAGTGCTGAGTTGTCCCAGTCTCCCTCTTTTGTTTGGGACCCTCATCAAAACGTCTTCAAGACAGTGCTTTCTAATCCGTGTTTTCTTTTGTTTCGGGTTTCATTTCACCTTTAAAATCATTGTAATCTGATCTTGGTTTTCACACCCGTTTCATTGGGTAATTGCTATGCCTGATTTGTGAACTTTGTACAGTTACAAGAGCAATGCATATGTCTCTTGTCTATAGCTAATAACAAGCAAGGCACTGAACAATTGTTTTGGAACCAGGTGAAGACAAATAGCTGATGCATGGAGTCTAGGATAATAAGACTGGGACAGACAAACTGTGCCTCTGCCCTGCTGGGTCCTGACCCTGAAGAGGCTTGCAGAAAAGCTTAGAGGGGATCTTAAAGGTTTAGAAAAAAAAGTTATCTTTTAATTGACTTTCTATTTAAAGGAGAGGAACAAAGGAAAGCTCAACCAGAAAAACAGTACAGTGAAACTGTTCTGATTACTTGTTTTTTCACTGACAGCAGCTCATTTCCCCAGAGTGAGAATATGGATACAGGCAGGAAATATGGCTGGTTTTCCCAGCCCTGCTCATGGGCACTTGGCTATTCACAGCTGAGAGAGCTTCACTAGCAAGTGAGATGCCTTCTGGACCTAGATAAGTCCAGAAGGGGGGGCATTCCTGGAAGGAAGTTGAAGAAACTACAATGGCACATGAAGGCTCCTGACCTCAAGGCTCTGTTACTAAATGTGACTGGAAATATCCCCATGAAACAACATTCTAGTGAAAATGTTGATTTGTTGGACCCAACTGTCTCATCCAACACGCTTCTGTTCAAAGAGCTGTGGTGGACTCTGAGGCAGCATTTCTACACTGCTCTCCCTCGGCTCCTGGCCAGGCAGAGCAGTCTCTGGGGCAGACCCAAAGCACGGTATCATTTTTTTAGGCTAGGACCTGGGGAGTGATGCTGGAACAGGCAGCCACATCAAAGACTCCATGATCATACTGAGACAGTGACATGATGGCACCCAGGGAACCTCAAAGGTGAATGGGAGCATGCAATTTAGTCACACACTTCTTCTGGGTATCCCCTCCTAAGGCAATCTCTTGAGATGAACAGCTGGGGAAGTCTTAGGGAAGCCAACCAGAATAACGCTTTCTTGTATTGTGCTTCTCTGTCATGGCAGCAGTGTGCTTGTTGACTTGCTGAATCGGTTGGACTAAACTCTGTGAAGTAGGAAGCTTCCCTATGTGTGTACACAGTTAAGTCCATACTAACTATTGTAAGACAGTAATATTTCTGACCTTTTCTGTTCAATTTCACAATACCTGTGGTATTATAGTCAGTAACAGAATATAATGTAGTACAGTCTTTGCTGGATTTACAGTGTTCAGTATGGCTGAATGCATGCTTTCTTAGATCTCCCAAACTCAACAGATAACTAAGCTTTCAGGGGGATGTTGGTTGAAGCAGAAATGAGTAAAGTAATTAACAGTACGTGATTCAGTTTGAAAATCAATACAGACTGTATTGAACCAGAATAAGAGCCAGAAGAGGGGCTGCTAATACTATAGGTCTGAATCAGCAAGATATGTAAAAAGTGCATCCACCTAACATAAATTTATCAGAGAGCATTTTAAAAAAATCAATGACTAGACCATTAAGATCAGGTTTACAGGAAATTGCAGGAGAATCATTCAGGTTGGCACCACAAAATATTGAACACTGAGATGCAATGGCAAGGAGGCTGGCTAAGTTCAGTATCCTCAGGAGTGGTCTACAGAGCTGCCAGCCGCTTGCAAATAGTCTAGGTGTGGAAATGCCTCATAAGCTCAAGAAAATGAAACGAGACAACAACCGGATATTCTTCCCAGAGCCACCTATTCTGGATAACAACCTTTTGACACCAAGCTTTTAAATTTTTAAATTTAGGAGAACTATACTGAACAGTTATAAGCCCCTGTTGAAATCTGAGGGGAGTGGCTTGGCCTGGACTTGCCCAGGTCTAATGGGGTTGAATCTGTCTTCCAGTTATTTGCTGTTTTCCATTTTTGTGAAACTAAAGCCTGCCTGCGTTCCTAAGAATTTTGGACTAGCACAGGTAAAGCTGAACAAGCTCATGCCATAGGGATTACTCTGCAACCCGTTAGCTGTAGCAGATGAATAGTTGAGCACAGGATAAGCAAGGCTGTGAACTTGTGATGTCTCCTGGGCTCTGTGGTACTCTTTGCATGCAAGCTAATGAGAGACTCATGAGCTACTTTGCATTTGTCATGAGGATCTCAGCTGAGAGTGAACCTGCAGTCAGCTACTGCGGGATAATTAGGAAGTTCATACCTTTGCTTATCTTTAACATTATTTGCCTTATGTTATTCACATTTACATTTACATTTGCCGTAGAAGTGGATTTTTAAAAGGTGGTTCAGTGGAAGGTTGCTAGAGTTACCACTTTGGCTTTGTACTTTTCAGTAGTGAGGATGTCAGTGTTTGTTACCCTCCCAGATGTAGCTGGAACTTCTAGCTTATGATAAGTAGCTCTTTTATCCAAGAGGAAGGAATAGATCTGCTATAACAATGTTGTTTTCAGGCATCAGGAGGAAAATAATTAGACTGAAGAAATAAGAACTATTTGTTAATTGAACAACTATATATAAACAACAAGCCCTTGAGATATGTATATTTGTAGAACTGCAGTGCTGTATAACATCACTCTGTGAAATACTTGGCTGCATTAGACACTCCTATAAAGGCCAGCAGATCATTGTATGTTGTATCTGCATTTATTTTTCTATCAGCCAAAAGTGTGCAGCAGAGATGACAATGAACTCTTTTGTTTGTTCATATTTAATGCTAACGAGCAGGTGATTTTATATGGAAATGAGAGAATCTGCCCATTAATAGGATGCCCTTGGAATGCCATGAGCTGGGAGGTAGGAAACGCTTCCACCATTAACAAAGGTCTGAAATTATAGTTGAAGGTGATTGGCGCACACTTGAGTTTTCATTGCTTCCCTTCCATTTTGCAATAATAGTATAATTCAACAATTTGAGTGTTTGAGTGCTACCATCTACTTAAGGTATTAACTGTGTTGTGACTCATTGATGCAGGGCATGATCCTGAAGCCAAATATATAACTGCATCAATACTGTTCACGCACTTTTCAGCGGATGCAGGTTTGAGTGAGCAAAAATAATCACCTTCTGTTTTGCCTACCCAGGCACCATAGCAACTGAAATGCTGTGCTTAAAATTATCACCAGTTTTCCCTCCTATCCCTTTGTTCCATATGGTGCAGCCTGTCAAACTGTCTTAACATATAGTTCCATGGATGCCAGCTATCAGTGTGTAAGGAAATGAAACATGTGCAGGATTTGATGAGTGATGCTGAGTTTCATAAGCTGTCTGCTTTGTTACTTGGCATGCCCTGAGACAGCATATCCATGGCACAGCACGACTTTCTGTGAGGTGACACTATGCACTGTCTCCCATGGATGGAAGCACACTACATTGCTATATTCTGGTAGTGCTGGGGAAATAACAAATACAATAATGCCATTTTAAGTAAGGAGCTGCATTCCTTCTATTCTTGTAGCACCAGTATATCCATATTACTTGAGAGGAGGGGGGAAGATCATACTTGAAACAATAGTTAAAGATTTGACCATGCTAGTGAATGTGGGAGGTTCTGGTAGATTTGTCAGGACTGTCAAAGGGGTTGCCTGAACTTAGATATTTATATTTTTAGGCACCTAGATAAATAATATAACTTCAAAACAGCTGAGCATCCAGCAGTTTTCATTGACTAGTTATTCTGACTATTTTATTACTCCTTTGGCTTGTGCAGGCACTGTTTTTCAAATACTGTGAGTAATCCTTTGATGCTTACCATTACTTAAAAAGCTCCAGGATACCCCTGCACCACTGGTGAGAAGAGCACCTAGAGCTGGGAGCTGTCAAAACTGCATATTCTGCAGATCTTGTCTTAACTACTTATACGCTGTGTAAACAGCAAGGTAATGTGATGTTGTAGCAGCGGTGTGCTGCTTTGTGCAGCGTACACAGGTGTAAGCAACACGAGGTGTAGACAATGAAATAAAATTGTGCTGTTCTGCCCACTTTGCATCACACAAGATGATAAACAACTGCATCAATACAGTCTTGTTGATCAAAACTAAAGCATCATTAGCCAGTGTTGAGCCTATTTAAAAAAAAAACAGCTTTTCTTTTGATCAGACCATGCCTGGAAGGATTTGAAGAGTTCCTTCTCCACAGTCCAGATGCTTCACAATTCTCTCATTGTACCCCCAGCTCTGATGCTGAGATCTGATAGTAAAAGCAGCGCAGTGCAGCAGCAGCATGCTGGCCAGCAAGCCAAGGATTTGTGTCCAAATGGACACTGGAAATGCTACGTCTTCTGTAGGGTATGCTGGTACGCTGTAGTGTATGTCACTCATCCCAGGCAAGTCACATATTGACTGTAAGTCTGTAATAGAAATACTGAATTCTCATCTATATCATGCATTAAAAAAAAGCAGGGGAAGGCTTATGATCTATAAATAACATGATTTGATTCACTGAAGCAAAAATGTTTGTCATCTATAAATAAGATAATTTCATTCACTAGAGCCATTGCAATACAATTTTACAACAGGATTGAGAGCCATTTTTATTGATCACTTCAAATCAATTGTGTTGTTGCATACAAATTGATACAAAACATCACCCAATCACATTTATGGCTCTCCTACATCAGTACACGTGGAATGTTGTTTTGTATCATCATGTATTTGTTTGATCAAGCTAATATTTCACCTGCCTCATTGGTATGATAATGTGATGAGAACAAACTCAAATTACTGAAAATGATCAACCCATTCATTTCTGATCAAAGAGCTAGCTGAGGGATTTAGACTTTTTTTAAAGCACACAAAGATTCATTCTCTTTTCTAAACATTAGATTTTGCAGAAAGAAAAGAAAATCTCTACTTTAGGCAAAAACATCTTTTGGCACTGCAGAATTGACTTCCAAGTTTCAACTTTCTGTCCTTGAGAAGAGCTGGTAGAATTGGCTACAGAAATCACTTTGCTTCCACAGGCTTTTTGCATCCTCTGCTTCATTTGCCCTTCTAAGGACTCAGTGTAGAAGATCTTGTGTTCTCCAAGCCAGACAATCATCCCAAAATCCTAAGGAAATGGACTTCCCTGGCTGTGCTTTAGTAAAGAAAGCGAATGCAACTGCATACCTCCAAAGAGATACAGAGTTCAACAGTTCCACAAATTTGGATGATGCTTCTTTGTACTATTTGCTGGAGGAATGGGGTCTCAACCGACCAGGCGCAAACATGAAGATGTTTTTAATCCCTCCAGTTGTCTGCTTCGTGGCAGGTGTCCTCATCATTCCTACCATCTTGTTTGTGATCTTCTCTAGGTTTAGCATCCATCAGGAAACAAGGTACATGCTGCTGGGAAATGCTCTGCTTTCTGACCTGATCTACCTGTTGTTCTACACCCTGTCAGCCGCTCTCAATGCAGCACATGTACATCTCCCAGAGGAAGCTTGTGTCCTCCTGTTATTTTTGCTGGCAGTGGCTTACTGTGGAGGATTGTTCACAGCTGCTGCAATAGTCTTGGACACATACATAGCTATCTTGTTTCCTTTGCGCTATATTGCTATTTTGCCACCTTCACGAACCAAAAAAATTATTGTATTACTATGGATGTGTTCTGGGGCTTTCCCTGGGATTTTCTTCTTGGTGCTATCAAGCGCTCACAGCTTTGTGCCCTGTGTCCTGGAAATGTGCTCAGTTCCAGTAATACTAATATTGACTTTGAATGGGACCGATGCTGTGAAACTCTGTTTCTGGCTTTCTGCCGCAGTTATCTTTCTCTGCCTGTCTCTAATATTTTGTTGCTATGCTATTCTGTATTTTAAAACCAAACAATTGGGTATATGGGAGAGCATCTGCTCAAGAGCCAGTGTAACATTCTTAATGCATAACACTGTATTATTTTTTTACTTCTTTCCACTCTTAGCCCTTTTTGTAGAGTCATTCCTCTGCATTAACATTATAATCAGACCACAGACAGGAATCTGGGTCTCCCTGACAGTCTGCAATATCCTGATGATTCTGCCAAAAGTTTTGTTTCCTTTTCTGTATGGGCTTCGATACAGAGAGATCTCAGCATCTCTCAAATCCATTGTCAGGAGAAAGCATCTTCACCTGGTGTCACCTGCTCCATCGCCATCCTGAGCCAACACAGAGCACAGCCACAGCAGAGGAGTTGTCCTTACCTTGACAGCATGCAAGCCAGATGGAAATTACTCAGCTTCTGAAGAACTGATCTGAAGAAGTGATCAGCCCATGTCAGCGAAGACATGGGTTGATTGCTCTGTCTCCTTCGTGCCAGAAGGCCACAGATCTTTCATCACATCACAGCTGGGAATACAGTGAATGCTACCCTGGATGAAGTTCTGAGCTTTGTTCTGATGTGGGAGGGCAGTATCTTTTGGAGGAGGTGCTGAATCAAGATAATTTTCACCCACCTGTGGCAGATGCCTTTCTAGAAAACAGTAAATGAAAAATAGATGGTGCAAAGCAAAGGGGGTAACCACAGATCTCTTGACAGCATCACCTACAGCAGAGAGGATCTTTAACCAAATGTGCTGTGAAAACAACAGCTATTTCTTTCAATCATAGTGTATTCTTGCAAGGTTGGTAGCCAATGTCCTGTTCTTTAAAACATATGCTGGAATGTGCTTCTGGAAACTGCTGTACTCAGTAAAGCACTGTGCTTCATCTTTTGCAGTGTGCTAGCATATTAGTTTCCTTATGGATTCTGTCTGACAATCTGAAAAACACTGAATTTTTATAAAAGCTCAGTCTGATGGGAAGTCACCCTTTGGTCAGTGTCCGTTGGGCAGCCCAGCACGTGATGCTGTCAGGGAGTAACAGAGATAGGCTGCTGGGTGAGGGAAAATTATCCGGGAGCAGCAGGTGGCAGTGCCTCCCTGCAGGGTGCAGTCCCACTCTGCCTGTGCTGGGTGAGCCAAGTGGGTGGCTGCAGGGAGCCTGGGTCAGCCCAGAGCCCCAGTTCCCTGCTGAGTCCTTACTGATGCAACCAGGCCAAGGCTGTGCCCAGCAGCTGGGGCAGCAGGGCAGGAGCAGTGAGGCACGAGGCTGGGCGCAGGTATACCCATAGCATGGTCAGACATAAGCCGGGGTGAGGGACTAAGTGTAAACACTGGTCCTGAGTCCCTGCTGAGGCATTTCCCAGGTCTCTTTCGCATAGATCTTCTCCAGCAGCCTGATCCCGGGTCACGGCTGTACCATATCAGAGCTGGTGTTGGGCACCTGCCACCAAACCCCTAGGAAGGTCAGGAGAAGAGGCTGCAGAGCCTGTTGATGTACTCAGGGGCAAGAGAGATGATATTTTGTAAGAGCCTTTTAGGTTTTCCAGATCAGCCACCTACATATAGAAGAGTAAAATGGTTTTCTAATCTTTAAAGATCTCAACTGTGCCCAGTTTTGGGCTCCCCAGTTCAAGAGGGACAGGGAACTGCTGGAGCAAGTCCAGCGAAGGGCAACTAAGATGATTAAGGGATTGGAGCATCTGCCTTATAAGGAAAGGCTGAGAGAGCTGGGACTCTTTAGCCTGGAGAAGAGAAGGCTGAGGGGAGACCTTACTATGGCGTACAAGTATCTAAAGGGTGGGTTGAAGAAGGATGGAGCCAGGCTCTTTTCAATGGTTCCCAGTGACAGGACGAGGGGCAACGGGCACAAGTTAGAACACAGGAAGTTCCGTTCAAATACACGAAAAACTTCTTTACGGTGAGGGTGACAGAGCACTGGCACAGGCTGCCCAGGGAGGTTGTGGAGTCCCCTTCTCTGGAGATTTTCAAGACCCGCCTGGATGCAGTCCTGAGTAATGTGCTCTGGGCGATCCTGCTTTAGCAGGGGAGTTGGACTGGATGATCTCTAGAGGTCCCTTCCAACTCTGAAAACTCCGTGATACCGTGATTCAACATTTCATTAGATGTAAATGTCAATGTGGGAAATTCAAATTGCAGTGCCGTTCCTTGGACTTGAGAAATGACCTTTTGTATTTCTGAAGATATTTTTAGAATTTGTTACTTTTTATATAAAAATACATTGGGCTTTTAAAAAAAGGGCATTAGAAAACAGCCCTTGATTTCACTCTGTGCAATATTTCACTTGTGTGCAAACTCTCTCCACCTTCTGTTTGCTTAAAGCAGTACACCAGAAAGTGCTGAATGTGGCTTTTGTGTATTTCACAGTCATCTGAAGAATTCCAGTAAGTGTCAGCCAGGAAGAGATGGGTGTCTAGTTGCATGAGATGTTCTTTTGGCAGTGAATCCTGTTTGAGAAGTTCCTGCTTATCTTTTTCTCTCCTCGTTCCCAAACTGCTTGCTACTCTCCTCATGTTGCAGTGTCTTCTCTCCCCAGTTTGCTGATACAACTGCTTCTGGGGTTGCACCTTAAAAACATCCCTCCAGAAAGAAGTGGTGGTGTTTTCATTTTAACCAAGTTTGTCCCAGTGATCTGTTTTATAGCATCTTCTGCAAACAGCTCTGTCAGCGGAATTGGGGGGGTAACAAATTCCAGTGCAGAGATGGGAATGAGCAGGGACATCTTAGCACCTTTGCTGCTAAGGGACACTTCTCGTGTATGAGCATCTTTAAGCTAATGTTGTTGCAAGTGAATAAACTGTATTATTGTGTATTTGCTTTAACCATGGTTCTGCACTTCCTGTATTGTGATCCAAAGAAACATTAAATTCCTGAGTAATGGTTTTGTTTTTCAGAAAAAAAAAAAAAAACGCATTTCTTCTCAATTTCTTCTTCCTCTTCGATAAAAAAAAAAAAGGACCTAAAAGCCTAAAAGTTGCTTTTTACTGGCTGCTTTTATTTTTCTCCAAGATGAATGTGCCGTAGGCATTTGGCACACCAGCTATGTTTGTATAAAGACTTTAGTTTCAGCCTATAACAGGGCTCTTCCATAACACTAGGAAGAATGGGGAAAATGTCTGTATACTAGACCAGGTGCTTTCTGCTAAATGCCTTTAGCATGCAGTATGATCAAGAATGGAAGAGGTTCCGGTAACTCCCCAGGCCACCCATATCCTGGGCCAAATCTTTATGCCAATGCCTGTTGGCAAAGATGCTGATAGCTAATAGGTTGTTTTGTCTGTGCAAGATTCTTTCAAGCTTTATTACCTGAAGTTTACCTATATTGTAAATTTCCATGCGAAGTAGTAAAGACAACTGTGTAAATTGTATAAAGTAGGGTAGTACTATATACAGACATAGGTGACTTTGAGTAGCTGCAGGTTAATAGTGTTTGATCTTCCTGCTAACCTCTGTCAATTATGAAGTTAATCTCCAGGACAGAGTCTGATATTGCCAATTCTGTAACTTTTTCTTACACATTCCCTGGATATATTTAGAGACAACTAGAAATTTGGTAACATAAAGAAGGACACTGAAAAAAGGAGGAAATGAATTGATGATCATGGCAAGATTGTGTGTGTGTGAAATCTGTCTAGAGTGATACAAAGACCAAGCACACAAAACACTGCTTTGTGGAAATTATCTTCTAAGAAAGATGAATTAAATAATCTTATTCATGTCCTTGAAATTGTTCCCTAAAATGGGTGTTTGCCTAGAAAAGTTTTTAGTTGAATTGAAATTAAGCTGAATGGAATTCTAAAAAGGTCATCTGCATTGCAAGTTGATGATGTTTTATTAACCCACTTTAAGTTGGTTTAACATTACTTGGATAAGATTTTCTTAAGTGACAGCTTATAGATAACTTCTTACCATGGAATATTACTGTGCTGTTTGGCAGAGAAGCAGCGTGTAACAGCATGCGTAGAAGAAACACACTGTACACCTGAATCATTTGCCTTTTGGGGATTTCCCAAATCTATCTGAATGGGACCAAAGGAGTAACCAGGGCAATATCACAAGCACTACGTTCCTAGAGTTCTTTTCATAAATGTCTTGAATTTTATCTTTAAGATAGTTTGGCTTCTTTTTTTACCAGAACCTCATAGCTGTGGTGATCAGCAACCTTGTAAGGATATCTCTAGATAAACTCTGGAAGTTCAAACTGAGACTATTTACCAGACCCCAGCTATTGACCTCTCTGAGATCGCATAAGTGAACTTCTTGGATGTCGCTGTGCCTGCCCAGCATTTTAATTTAAAGTGAAATGGAGAGCGGTTGACTTTAACATGTGATTTGGCAGCTGGGGCAGTAATCCTTTAATAAATTGCAATAGCATGACTCACTAAGGTGATTCTAATTTATAGCCCAGATATATTGCTGGTCAGTCTTTCCCCTCTTTTCTTGTGCCAATGTTGTCGCATAGCTTACCACTGCTCTCTTCCCTCTTCCAGTTGGATTGACAGTGCAGTTGACTGCTGTCTGCAACCTGCAGACAGAGGGGAGCCAGACCTCGTTCCAGGGACTGGATCCATGCCATATAGAACTGGAGAAATAAATAAATCTGCAGTTAGGTCTGTGCCTCGCACGAGATCAGTTTCAGTGTCACAAGATGCCTACCTCCAGGCAGGTAAACAAGCACACAGCTTTGGATTTGAGGTTTAGTTCATTTGCAACTATTTGAGTAATTATACAGTAAAACTAATTAACCTCCTGCAGTTTTAGTAATTAATACTAGAGTGTCTACTTCTGCTCCATCAGCTGGTTGTTTCATTTTTCAAGGGAAGTTTAATATAGTAATAGGTCAGAAGGCAACTGGCATTTGCCTGGTTGCACTCGAGGCAGCCCGAGAACACTGGGGTTGTGTCCCAGCGCTGGGGGACGGCTCTGGCTGCCCCTGGGACAAGTCATGCAGCTCCTGCAGGGAGTCACCTATTCTTTGCTTCGCTGGTCGCTATTTTTGTACACTGAGATACTGTATGTATGGTTTGACAGAAACTGTGATTGTGGCCATTCCCTGCGGGAGGGTGGTATGTAAGACAGATGCGAGAGAACCCACGATAGGAAAAGGAAATTATAAGTTTCCTTGAAACTTGATTTCTGTTGCCTCCTGTCTCCACCCCCACTTCGCTGCTAGTAACTGAGGGCACAGCACTGCTGGTTCTTGCCATTTTTTCACAAGCCTCGTGATTTTTGGCTTCTTCACAAAACTACCTATCCTGAATGTTTTTGTTTTTCAATATGCTTTGAGTCCTTCAGATTGCAACATGAATCTGAAAGGTACGAAGAGCAGGGAGGCAAATAAAAACAACTCTTCATGCACTGCTATTAAAACGTCAGAGTTTTTGAGAGACTCTCATGAGTTAGGAGACAGAAAGGAGCCAAGCTGCATGGTTCTGCTGTCTCATGTTTGTCAGTGACGGGTGGTCTGGCTTGTGCTTGTCCAAGATCTGCAGGTGTGGCTGGGGAACTGTCACAGGAGAGGCAAGAGGCTGTGTTCTGATACGTAGAGTTAAGAATCTGTATTTGAAAGTTTATTTGGACAACTTTTTTCCAACTCGGTGGATTATTTTCAAAAAAATACATTTTGCTACTGACATCACAGGGAGAAAATCAGCAACCAGCTCCTGGAGGCTGCTGGTTTTCAGGATGATTCCCGGTAGGAAGAACTGGCCAACTTCAACAGCCACTGTCATTAGTTTTGGCAACAGGTGAAGATGCAGAAGCACAGCTCCTCAAGGGAAAGTGAGACACCCCCATCATTCATTCACCTTCTCTGTCCCTGTAGACCAGCCAGTACTGCTAGCCAAGTCAAAGGTGGTAACTGTTCTTCACAAAAACCTTTTGAAATTAAATACCCTTTTTAGAGGGCATTTCTTCATGCCCTCCGAAAAGGAGACCAGGATGGGACAATCTGGGCCAGCGTGGAAGCATGAGAAGTGCTGCACCCTGCAGTACAACAGGAGCATTAAGAAGGAAGAGGACCAATTAAAAAAAAAAAAGATTGAAAATGGAAGGACTATAGGAAGATTAGAGTAAGAAAATGTGGGGATTGGCTGGAATTGCAGAAGTGAGTTTCAAGGCATGGGGCCAATTGCAGAAGAGACAGAATTTCTTGCAGTCTTTGTGAGGGAAGGACGCAGTGGAGAGCTGTTGGAGGGCATGCATCTACATCATGGGCTGCATCTGCCCCGCTTAGTCTGCACGGCTGTGGCAGACTTGTAAGCACTGTCTGGCGCCCTGCCGTACTGCTGAGCACTCCAGCATTAGTATGCTGAGATTCAGGAAGCCACGGGTTTTTTTTCTCAGCCCAACATGAGAGAAATATTATTTTTAATACTGTATAAGGCAAAAGGAGACATTATAGAGAGGGAGAGAGGCTGGAAGGAGTCACTGCTCTCTGCTTGGACAGATTTGTTTTGCACAGTGTTTTCTGTCTTGATTTAATGGTGAGTTGGCTCTTTCCAGCAACTAGGCAGGGGAGGAGGGATGGGAATGTGTTCCCAGCCTTTGGCCAAGAGTGTCCCAATGTGTCCCGGGCGTGACCTCTTCAGTGTTTATTTTTCTCTCTCTACAACTGACCCAGATGCTGGGACTTGAGACTCGGGCCCTCCTGGCCTGTTGAACATTTGCCCCTTCTGGTACAGCATGTGATGGTCCCAGGAATCAGGCTGGGAACAGTACCTGGAACTGTTTTTCTCTCCAGCAGACTGTTCTGTCCGGTTGCATTCCAGGAAATCAAAACCCGTGAGAAAAATCCTGGGAGAGCACTGCCACCCAGTGGGGATGGAGGCAGGGATGCCAGGCGGGGGCACCGGTACTGCGCTTGTGTACAGCAAGTGAGAGGAAAAAGCCTTTCAGGCAGAACAGTAAACCATCCCAGAACAGAACAAAGGGGGAAGTAGGTTTTGGTCTGCTTTATTAGAAAATAGCTACAATGAATGTTCAGTGGAACCAGATTGGCGTTCATGTATATTTGCAGCCTATGCAGTCTTTTTTGTGGGAATGACAGCAAGGTTTGCAAACTGAGGTGGATTTTTTTTTTTTTTTTGGTCACGCAGAACTGAAAAACTTCAAGCAAACAAACAAACAAACCAGTTTTAACTTTATCTAATGTGCCAACCACTGGAAAAAAAAGCACAGCTTTGGAGGAAACAATGTTACATTTCATCAAAGTTACAAAGCTTTCATTCCAAAAAAAGCACCTTCTCTTTTTCACTAGTCGGTGCTGCAAATCCAATTTAACACAATAAATAGTTGAACAAACTTCAGGACCAGGCTGAGCCAGTTCAAGCATGTTTCGGGGCAGATATAGCTGGGAAGTAAATTTCCCGCCTACACATCACATTTCTTTGCCCAATTGGAGGTATTGTGTTGGCAGGAGTAAACTACAGCTGGTCCCTTTGTTTTTCTGTGGAGGGAAGGAATTAAGATAATTTAAGGATATACTGTACAGAGGAAATGCAAGGACTGAGCATATATACAGATACTCCCCAGAGGACCCCAGTGGCAATATTTCCATCCACTGCTACCTGCAGCTAAAAAAATCATCACTGCAGGCTGTGCCACAGGGGCATGGAGGTATTGGGTTTATTTGCAGTTCTCCTCTGGTCAGACAGAAACTGCCCCAGGCACAATCCTACGGATGTGCGTGTAAGATTTCCTGAGGGTAACGCTCCCATGATGAGACACCCCCCGAGGCAGGACACACTCTTCTGTCAGCTTCTGAGTTTCAGGGTCCCAGCACAGCACTGTCGCAATGACTTCGTTCTTTTCGTCTCGGCCCCCCGTGATAAACAGCTTGTTGTTGCAAGGAGAAATCCCACAACTGGCTCTCTCATGGGTGAACTGAGTCACCAGGCACCATGTGTCTTCCTGGGGGCTGTAGGAGTAGAGTGCTTTCATTGCCCCACCTGGAGAGGAAATGGATATCAATTTGCATCCACCATTCCTGTAAGAGATTTTAACTAAGCCACCCACTTCAACAAGACTCCATTCCTGACGTTCGTAAGAATGATTTATGCCCCAAAGCTAAGAAAAAACAAGGTCACAGGATACTTTATTGTTTTGAAAGCCAGATCCGCAGAAGGCCACTTATTGTTCATAAGGCTGTGGAATTTAAGGGCAGAACAAACTGCTGTGGTCATGCAGTGTGACCACAGTGCAGCCAGCAACAGACCTGTCTCATACCTGCTGCTTCAGCTAAGGACACAACTTTAGAAAAATACAGTCTTGTTTAGAAGGGTTTAGATCATGAAGGACTAGATGTGGTAAGCTGTCACTATTAGAAATGGGTGCATGATTTCTTGACTGACTCCTCTGACTTCAGTGTCCACCTGCCCCTTAAACCTTCTTCTGCCTGGAGCTGGCTATTTTCAAAACCCCATTTCTCATTTAGAGGTTTGTCAGACTGAACTCATAATCTTCTTATGGGTAAGCTAGACAGAAAGTGACAGTCAGTTTCTCCACGTTTCCCAAATCTGCAGTCATTCTTGAAACTTTCTGTGAACCTTTTCCAATTTTGCAGGGTCCTTTTCTTGTGAAAAATGGTCAATACCTCAGTACACAAGAAACACTACTCCTGAGAGTACCAACAGCTGAATGGTTCTCATTCTGAAATTTACAGGGACTAGGTTTGTCTTCTGTATGGAATAGGGCTGGGAGAACCTTCAAGCCATGATCTTATTGATGAGTTGCAACAATGCCTGGTATCCTACTCACTGGCAAAGTGAGTGTTTATCTATTGTAGTTACAATAAATATTGGTTTTGTCAATATTAATCCAGTACTTCAGGGATGATCAAGTCACTGTGAGGTGACTTAAACAAGTTTTATTTCTCAATTGGAGCAGACTGAAAACATACGTATTGTTAGTTACAGTGATTCATCTGGCAGTTCATCAGTCTGGGTAATATGATGGCTTTGGATGCAGTAAACAAATGCTCTTTTATCTTTTAAACCTAGGGTGGGGCTGATTTCTATCCAATTGAACTAGATTTGTTTCTCAGATAGGGAAAGAATAGGTTTGCTGGTGAAAGATGCTGAATGAATGTAACTGGAGTATTGTGTTAAATTTTATTGTGAGTTGTATCAGCTAGTCCGTAAGTCATGCCTTCTCTTTCTGTCTCTTATCTTGTACGAAGAGGGTGATGTCAATCTCTGTGCTGAGGAGAAGCACAGAATTTTTACATACACACAAGGTGCATGCATAGAGAGAAAGAGAGATATGTGCACACACATGCATATTATAAATCTCCCTTCAGAACACCATTTACTATTTGGTGATGCCCTGGCTCTATGCTACCCCTCAGCACCATACTGATTATACTGTAAGTGAGAAAATTTCTGCACCAGGGCTGGGATGGACGACTCTTCTGAGCTCCTGTTTTGGAAAGAAATGTTCCTTTTTCCTTCTTTTGGTTTTTCCAGCAGCATCTGGAGATGTGTGCAGGCTCCCTCCTCTCTCCACGGTTCAGCTTACCACCATTAAACACTTGTTCTTCCGTCTTCGCTTCCAGTTCTGGCAATTGACTGAATTAACCCCAAGCATGATCTAGTGAAGAGGTCTGGATCTTTGGGTATCAGTGGCTCCACTCCCATGACCTGCTCCTAGTACTTATATCCCTACATAAATCCTGTGTAATGCCCCTGGAGAGGAGAGGGGACATGATGTAGCCATGAAATCATGCCCTTGCCACTATGAACCCACCTTTGGATGGCTTTAAGTTATCTTTGGGCTAGCTCCAGCTTTCCAAGATACCTACCATGCTAACAGGGAGTTTGACTTGGTGACTCTTCACTACTGTTCGTAAATGTGCTGGATTCCCCTCCCTCACTAAGCTCAATGAGAAGACCCATCTGACCATTTGATTATACTCCATAGAGTTTGCGGGTAAGACTAACACAGAGAAACAAGCCCTGCTGTGCCTAGACAAGAAGGAACGTTAATGCTTCACCTACCCACAACATAAATGTGGTCACGGAAACTTGCAGCATTGATGCATTTGGCTTCTACTGGCATGGGAGCTTTCAGGCTCCACATGTTGGTCGCAGGGTCGTAGCACTGAGTCTTGTCTGTTGCCAGCTTCCCATTGGGTCCTCCCCCAATCACGTAGAGTTTCTTCTTGTAGCTCGCTGCTGCAAAGGAACTTACGTTGACTACAAGGGGAGCAGCCTGTATGACCGTAAAAACTCGTTAGTAACCATTCTGATTTCAAGTAGTCAGACTGATGCCTACAGGGTGGGATCCTGCTGAATTTTAAGTCAGATGTTCTTTTAAGATGATCAGTAGGGTTCAGGGGATGATATTTCTAGAGATAAGGGAGAAGTATGTTTCAGCTTTTTCTTAAGACTGTAAACCCCTTAATAAAAATATGCTCTTGTTCAAATGCTGTTATTAAAATCATGTTGTCAACAATTCAAAAGCTAGGAAATGTCAGAAACGCCCCAAATCTCCTTTCATACTTATGTACATTGAAAAAAACACGAGAAACTTGTTTGTACTGATCTTTCTACTTGCAGCTGTGATTGTTAGATTCCTCCACATGGCTTTGTATCATCTGAAAACTAGGGTTTGTATCTGCCATTATGATGCCTAATCTCATTAATTTCATGGATTAATTGGCTGCCTAATACTCTCTTCTCATTGCTTGAAGTACAGTTAGAACTGGGGTTTTTTCCATCCTGTTTACCTTGAGACCTGTACTTTCAACTTAAATGTATAACCCATACTGTGTATAATGCACAGGTTGTTATACACATTATACATATACTAGGTATCAGAGCAGTAGTTTTCAGCCTGTGCTCTGGTTCCCATATACTGTGTTCTTACTGATTTATGGACTACTCACTTTAAAAGCCAACTAAGAAAAGGAAAATTAGGCATTAGATGTCTCACAGGCAATGATTGGCAGGCAATCCTATGATTTTTACTTTCTGAAGGATACGCGTTTCTATAGAAAAAATATTTAGGGTTTCTACAGACCAGAAATACTTAAAAGAATTGTACTAGATCCTGTCTTGTTCATTTTTATGATTCAAAGCCCTAACTTTTTCTGATTAAAATGTTCCAAATGAGTAAAATATTATGTGATGCAGTATCTTACCTCTGACCAGCAGTTATGAAAGGGATCATATGCTTCCATGCTGTTGATTCTCTGCATGCCATCGAACCCTCCAATGACATATACTTTGCCACCTAATACAGCCATTTTATGCCTCCATCGTCCAATATTTAGATACTCAATTTGTATCCATTTGTTGATGGAGGCGTTGTATTTCCAGACATCATGCTTTGTTTCTTTGCCACCTGCAGTGTACATAACACATGTAAATACGACAGCATAGCTTGTATTTACTCTAAATCTCCAATACGTTTAAATGTAAAAATGTTTTCTCACAATAGAAAATAAATCATTGGTCCTTATTATTAGCTTAATTACCTATACGAATGGCCTGGACCTGTTATCCAAGAAGAAAATTTATGCATTTAGTTTACTTAATAGAGAAGGAAACTGAAAAATTTCTTCAGCGAAATATTCAGTAAAGATAAATCACTGTTCTTCACTTTACCAGACCACAACCATTTTCATTTTAATACTGAGTGAATGACCAACCACACACAGCATGGTGATACGCAGGAGATTTTTGTGTACAACCAGGGCTTTGCAGAATGCTGGGAAATGACAAATAAACAAACACGATTTAAATAGGATAGTGGAGGATGCTGCTGTTGGTAGTGCCAAATCCCTCGAAGACAGGCCTGCACGGGGGAACTGCCAGTTAGTGCAGGGTAGCTCCAGTCAGCTATAGCCTAGTGCCTTACATCGTAAAACAAAAGACCTGACTCTGAACCCCTAACAACAGTAGTCCTGCATGACATAGTAGAAGTTTTACTGTTCAACCTTGGGATCATATGGCTGGGATCTCATTTTTGTACTTCTCCTTCTGGTTTCTTTCTCTACCGACTTGGATTTGCTTCATATTTATAGATTGAAGATCGGAATTGGACTCTGCAAACCCATTCCAGAGATGACTTGCAAGTGAGTCTTTACTCATGCTAAAGTGGAGAGCAGTGTTTTAAACAAGCGCTTTTGTTTGCGTATGATTTTTGGTGCAACTGCAATATGAATGGATCGAGTTAAGCCTGAAACCACATTTACAGACTGAGTAGCTCATTCCGTCATCTGCAACCTGATTAAACATTTGCTTCACTGGTGAATATACTGAAAAGATAATTCATATTCCATTGAGAAAGTATCTGCCTTCATTGGTATTCTGTACTGGAGCCAGATCACTGCAAACTGATGGAGCTCATCTCTGGGCCAAATAGCAGATTGAATAGGAGATAATTAGCATGCTAGAAAGCATCGTTTGTAATGCTTTTGTCTCAGTATTTTTCACATGTATGTGCTGAATTTTATTTGCACTCAAATAGCTGAAGTGGCTGAAGGGCCTGAATGCAGCATTCATGGTTACAATGGGGCTGAGAGACTGCAGGTGTTCCCCTTACCCTCCCTTGAAATTTCTCTTTTACATGAGCTTGTTCTTTCCTGCACAGCGTGAAACTCTGGTAGGAGCGTGAGCTGGACCGGGTGGGTGAATTTGCTGCACTTTAGGGGGCAGGGAGAGATTTCTGAGAGGACTGGACGTTTAGTTTCTTTCTGTTCTTTCTCTAGACCCCAGTTCTTTCGAACTTGAGGAAAAATTGTAGGAAAACTAACAGAATGGTGAGTCATAATTAATGTCATTTTCAGTTACACTACAAATGTTGTGTTTCAGTCCACCCAGTCAAAGCATTTAAACTGTTTGGGGAAGGGTGATCTAAAAGTAGTCATAATCTTGTGCAAAGGACTTTCCTATTGTTCAGATGCTAAAAGAGCAGAGAAGACTCCAAACTGTAACAATATAGTGAGGCAAATGAGCATGTGGGAGGGGAGATCAAGTTAGGAAAGATGTAAGTCAAGTTAGAAAAGAACCAAGTCACAGGAGCTAAAAGAAAGAAAACAAGAGCATGTGGGAGGAGGCAGATGTTTAACCAGGATTGAGACACTAATAATTTGGTTTAGCTGGAAAGAAAATACTGAAGACTTTGGCCCTCTCAGCCCTTTATTTAGGTGGGAACGGTGAAAAGGAGATAGGAGAAAGGCTAAGAAGGAACTGAGGGGAGGAGTCTAAGATATGAAATTAAGCAGAAAAGGAAGAAAGAGGACTTGTGAGAATAGCAGCAAGAGGAAAGCCAGCTTAGACTCACCATAGCAGGGGAGGTGTTAGCTTGGCCTGGAGGTAGTCTGGATAGAGCATAAAAGAAAAGTGGAGAAGAGACACTGGAAAAGATGTCAGGAATAAGAGGAAGCAAACAGCCTGTGACCTTGAAAAAGAGGAAAGGGTAAAAGATTAAAGACAAATGGAAAAGAGACCTCTCAACTCAAGGGTGTGAAGCTGTGAGGAATGTTCCCTAGCTGGGACGTTTGACTTAGGTTCCCCTCTACAGCTAACCTTTACCAGAGGGTCTGCTGCCAGCGTAAAAAGAAACTTCCTGTGGTGGGCTGAAAGAAAAAACCTCCTTGATTTGTAATTAGGGAAGGAATAATCTAATTGTTATCCTAGGATAAAGATTTAATAAACTTTAAATTGGAATGAGGTAATAAAAATCTGTGAATTCCCAAAAGAGAGAATGCAATGGAAGATATTTGAATAAATGCAATGGACCACGCTTCATACTTAAGCAAAGCATTCACACTTTAGCCATCCCTCCTCCTTTCTTCTCTCCTGTCTTAACTGAGCACAGAACACGGTGGATGATTTTGCAGGGAAGTGTCCTGCCCATGGATGCACTGCTCTGTATTGTGGTCTGTAACATGCCAGTGATTACAAGCTTGCTGTCACTTTTCCTTTGGAAAGCAGAACGAGATCATCAAACTTGTTTTTGACAGGCCATCAAAACCAGCTGTCAAACTGACTAGCAAGCTTGAGTTTAACCTTTTTGATTGTTGAGTAAAAACTCTGTAGGTCCAGGATCAGACCCCTACATGGAGCTCAACTGTATTTTTGTGGGAAGTTAAATGTGCCTCCTGAAGCTCTCAGGATGAGTGCCTGCAAACAGTGTGTTCAGATCCATGCTGTGTGTCTGGACCATTGCGTTTCATCTGGCTTTGAGAGTTAATATCACTGTTAGCAAGCGGGTACTTCGAGAGTGCTGTCTGATGTGCTGTTGAAGTGCTCCTGAAAGTGCAAGTTTCGGGTAGCAGCCAAACAGCGGTGACAGTTCCCTGCAGGTTCTTGACTGATCCTTGCAGAATGAGTCAGATTCTGGCAGATTTTTGCTTACGCATGTGGAGCTGCAAATGGACTTATTACAAGAAGATGCTGGAGCAATTATTCTTCATTTTATGTTTGGTAAACTGTTCTCAGAGACCCTTCCATAAGCACAGTCACTGAGTGTGCACACACAAGTAGCCATGCATATAGATGAATATTGTTTGAAAAGGAATCCTGTGCTAGAGCTCTTGCCAGGACCAGGCAATATTCTCACACATCCAGCACTTCTCTGCAGCCTGCTCACAGCCAAAGCATAAGGGATATCTGTACTGCTTAATTCTACTCAAGCTGCCTCAAGTATGCTCATGATAAAAGCTGGAAATAATTGTGAGAACCCCCTGCTCCCCTCTTCCACTCCCACTGTCTTGTTCCTTACCCGATATGTAGACTTCATTTTTTAGCGTAATGCATGCAAACTCCACCCATTTTTTATTCTCATTCTCCGTCTCTTGCTCTGTGATTGGTAATTTTGCTACTTCCAGGCGGCTTCGCCTCAAAGGATCCAGGCAAGTCACTTCTGCTACAAACTTCTCATCTTTTGTACAGCCCCCTATGATCATAAACACCTCAGACTGGAACTCGTGCATCCTGGGCTTGGTTCTTTCTGTAATAATCTAAATGCAAGTAAGACAGAGTGAGTACACAGGGCACTTACACCTACAGTTACAGAAAGGTCTGGTGACCTTTTTTCTGATGACCTGTTTTGTAAATCACAACTGGCTTACACCAGCTGAACCAATTATCAAACGCTCTATAAGTTGAAAGCCTGGAAAGCATCCTAGAAGCGTTCAGTAGAGGTTGCTGTATCCTTCTTTCAGCAGGATTTCTCCAACACTGGTCTTAGTTGCTTTTGCCTGCCCGCTAGGATCCTTTCAGATCCTCTTGGGAAGTCACAGGGTGGCACCAAGAGCTAGTGAGCACTAGTGACAAGGCTGGGTGCATGTGAGGGAGCTGAAGAGAACAGGTTTTATTTGGGATGACAGAGTGAGGGCAAGGTAGGAGGGCCCAAATGTTTGTGTATGCCCTGGGGAGCTTGGAGAAAGCAAGACTGCAGTTAGCACTACTGGAAAATAACCGCTCTCATTATTTGTCCTGAAGAGATATGTTAAAGCGTTGAAGAATTAGCAGGTCTCTACTATGGGGATGCTTTTGTTGGCTTCTTTGTTTATAAGCCTTAATTTCAAGCCAAACCCAGAAGATTTACTTAAAGCCAGCACCAGGCTCTGAAACGTGGTTAGCTCTGATTTACCGCCTGTTGGCTCAGTTTATTCGCCAGGTCTTTCTCTCAGGGACACTGGAAAAAGTCACTTCCCGGGTAGATGTTCACCAGGAGCAAAGAATGCAGGGGGTGCTTGGAAACTTCTTTTCTGCCTGGAGGAAATACTTACAAGCAAGTGGAAATGAGTGCATTAGTGTCCCAAGGTACACTGGCCCTATGCTGAAGGACAGAAGTAATAAGCTTCTTTATCCCCTCAGTTTTTCATACTGGAGGAAATGCAGTGTAAAAGGTATGGGGAGCACATAAAGTTGTTCCTCTGCTTCTGCTATATTAATTTGCAGGCCCTCAAAGTCTGCTGTGAAAGGTCTGCACTCCTCGGCAGCAATCTTACATCTGGCGAGGATCAGATTGCAGTTTTTACCTTCTGCATACCCCAGAGAAGCAGTCTGTGGACCCACAGGTTAAATTCTGTGGCAGTAGGCAGCTTACTTACAGTTTTATTTCTCTTTCTAAACTACTTTTAATATGTTTCTATAAATATGGCATAGTTTATCTATATTAAAAAAAGATTATTTACACAGACATAAATCTTGTCTTTTCCCTGTTATTAGGCAAATTTTTAAAAACATCTGTCCCAGAACTTGCCAGCTTTCAGAATTCTGTTTTTAACCCGTCTGTCACCATTGTTGGGCATTAGCCCTGGGGAGGACAGCTGTCAGGGCTGCCTCTGATGGCTGCCCCTTTGAAGATGAGCATAATGAGTGTTCAGCCCTGAGCAACACTCCCTTTTTCTGTCCCACATGAACCTGATAGCACTGCTGAGTGGGGCAAGGCTTCCTCCAGGAGTTCCTACCAGACTGGCTGGCACTGCCCGGGTTGTCATGTACTGTCTTACGTAGTCAATGGCACAAAGAGCCCTTGGTCTCTCCTCCACTGCCATAGACACATCCATTGTTAGTGATGGATCCACAACATGCTCCTGAGGCCTCCAGCCTTCCTCTGACTCTCTGACTGAGGAGACATACAAGTTTCCTCACACACTCATATACCTTTGCTCCTGTTGTGAAATCTGACCTCTGGTTGCTCTCCCCTCTATCCCACATTTTGGGCCAGGAGGTGTGACTGATACCTAACTTTCCACAGAGGACGGGCAATTGAAGAACTGGAGATCTACCACAGCCTACCTTGAGCAGGCAGGACAGGACTCGACTGGATGTCTGGATGAGCCTGTCTCTTTGGGTGCAGGGACCTCTGCAAATGAGGAAGATAGGCAGACCTCTCCTCTGGGAAGAGACCGTCTTCATGGGAGGTTGTCTCTTTCTGAAAGATTCCCCCCATAAGTAATGAATGGAGATGTTACATATTCAAATTTGAAAGAGTCATTACAGATTGTGGCAGAGTTTAGTGGGAAAATTATTCTTCCTTTCTTAGGCTTGAAATATTACCTAAGAGAGTGAGGTGTCAGGAGTAACACCGTTTGCCTTTTTACAAGGGAAGTCACCTGGGGTCTTTGTTTAGCTGCGCAAGTGTGTGTAGGAAGGGTTGAGCTCAGATGTTTGTATACAGGAAGCTGTATGCTTTGTTTTAAAACAAGCTACCAAAAGCTTCTAAGCTCTCTAAATGCGCAGGATAACCGCTGAGGCCCACCTTGACTTTTCAGTAGCACCAGTTAGTGAAACTTCAGTGCGAATGCCTTTTTCTGCCTCATGGTACTGCTCCTTCTGATGGAATTTTTGAGCAGAAGCGTGAGACATTTAGAAAGAGCAGCAATTATCTTCCTTTTTTACTCACCTCATTGCCTGACAGATGGTACATTCTTGCTTCCTGGAGCAAAGGAAAAACATCTGGACACTGTCTAATGAGTTGATCGGCTTCAACAGTCTCTACGAAATACCAAGGGTCCAAGAGGGGCAGACGGACATTCTCCAGCACATATGGCAGGAGAGGAAGCCTTTCCGACTCCTTGTAACGAACCCAGTTCATTACAGTTTCGAACACCTGTGCCTCTTCTGTGACGTAGAGGTCATCGCTCTTCAGCGTGCTGCAGAGAATGTCAGCCGGCAGCTCCAGGAACTCCTCATAGTTCAGGACCTGGGTGAAGTTCTGGATAATGTAATTCTGCACTTGCTGTTTTAGGCTGTGCAGGGAGTGGGCATCAGCCAGCCTCAGGATGCCAACGCAATTCTCTGGCTGGAGGGCTTCGGTGAGAAAACTGGCACAAGCATCTACCATGCGAAGGAACTGTGGACAGAAAAAGCATTTATAAGCACAGAGCGATTACTTGCATGACTGTATTGCAGAAGAGCTATAGAGCTTTTTGAATTTTATTTTTCCCACAAAAGCAACAGGGTTTCTAACATTCCCCTTACCTCCATAAGATCTCAAAGCACTAGGAAACATGGAGTTACAAAGCACAGATAAGGTCCCCAGGCTTCAGATGTGCTTGCCCTGCTTCATCTGGTATATCAGCTCACATCAACTAGAAGGGAGTCTGGTTTTGGAGTGCAGGTGGCTCCACTGTCTGCATTTATGCTCCCACCATCCAAACTCTGAACGTGCCTGAGGCCATGCCAGGGTGGTGGAAAATGAATGCTGGGGTCTGGGAGGCTTGGGCCAAAGTGCGGCTCCCCAGAGCATAAGGGCATGCTCTCCTGTACTGGGGGATGTGGCAGAAAGAGATTGACCATCAGCTGGTCTCTGAGTTGCCTGACAGCTGGGGTTGTCTGGGAAGTGTCTGTTCTGGGGGAGGCCTTCAGAGGTTTTAGTGACCTTTGTTTTCCTTGTCATCACCATTGGTTCAAAAAAACATAGATGTGCATTTTACACATAGAGTCTGCTTAATCAAAGAACTTCCCATGTTTGCGTTCAACAGGGCATCACAACTACTCTCTTTAATTTACTTTGCACAAAAGCCCCACCTGAGGGCCCCAAATGTGCAGATCCTGGACCACAGGTGTTTGTGGGGCATTGGCCATGAACTACAATGTGAGCTGGGTTGCCAGTGATTATTCAGGAATTGGGAACCAATTTGGGATAGAACTGATAAGTTACAGTGCTTCATCCTGGGCTTTTGGTCACCTCTGTGATTTCAGAGATGGATAGGGCATTGATATTTCATGTTGGTTTTTCCCCTGAGCACTGCAAACAGCTACATACAGAAAGATGGGTCAGAGCTGATGCTATGCATTTCCGTCCACACTTTTTGGGTCCTTTTTCCATCCAGCGTCAGCAAGCGAACCATTTTAACTCGTTCTGTCCCACTGGGGAAAGTTGCACAACAGTAATTTAGGGGTAAAGAGGAAGCGAAACATTTTTAAACACTGTAGTATGTAGATTTGTTTCAGTAATTAGGGTAGAATCTTCCAGACCCGGCAGTGTCGTGTTGTCACATTTAGACTGTTTACCAGAGCTGAGTGATCGCAGACGCTGCATACAGACTACCTTGTTCCTGTTTTACATTTAGATGTGGTCAAGTGTTTAGAGAAATGCAACTGACTGATGAACAAGGGTACGCAAGGTCTCAGAATATGTTGCTGCCGTTGGGATATAAATATGTCAGCATCATGCTGTGGCACCGTGGCAGAGCTCAGTGGCCCCTCGGTGCCTGCCACGCTCACATTGCCTATTCTCTGGGCTAGCATAAGGCTAACACTTTGAACTCTCCAGAGCATTTTCCTGAGGATGTGAAAGGACTTTGCCAACACTCAGACCTGAGGCAGGTTAAGCATTAGCCCATTAAAAGTTGGCAGTAACGAGATGCCAAAAAACAAACCTGGGATTTGCCAAGGTCACTCATCACGTCATCTGCAAGTCTGGGTATAGACCCCAAAATGACGTTCTCACCAACCTATGGCCCAGCCACTGTAGAGTGCTCTAATTATCTATACATAGCTTGTTAAGAGCGATACTCACGAGATGACACCAGAGGGTTTTCTCCCAGGCAGTGCACACTGGTCTCACAGCCACACAGGCACCACTAATCACACTGGGTAGCTGTGTTTGTGGCCAGACAAATGCGGAACTGCAAGATGTGGGTGTGAGAAACAGTCCCCACCAAGGGCTTAAGCAGAAAGGTCGGACCACTCAGGAGCATATCAAGGCAGGACTTTCCCTGGCTGCTGCTCCTCATCTCCGTGCTCCACTGTCTCCCCACCACTCCCTTCATTTAGAGACAAAACTCCCCCCAAAACTCCCCCAGACTTGCCGGGCCTGCTTTAGTCAGTCTCATGAGAGCAGGTGACTCAGGAGAGCACCCAGGAGGACGACACCCCTAAGCCTCTGCTTCATCTGCTCTGATTATTCTTGCAGAGCTCTAAATTTTCTTCTTTCCATTCTGCAAGTACCCCTCCCAGTGCCACCCTAGGCATTTTAAAAGCCCTGTTGCTTGGGAACAGTTTCTTCAATAATTGGTTCCTTCTCCTAATACCCATTTGAATCCAAGTTCTTACTTGCTAGAGACATCCCATATGCTTACTTGGCCTCCACTTGGCCTTCCCTCTGAATAATAAAATTTATTCTCCTCACTGAAGTCCTTGCTTGTCCCAGCTTTGATTCAAGTGTTCAGTGTAAGCAGTGCCAGCAGCCCTGCCTCCTGCTATAACCCCCAGGAAGGGAAGGGAATGGTGGTTGAAAGGGCTCTTATTCATACTCCCTCTCTGTATGCAGCGCACTTCGGGGTCAGATCCTGCACCCTGCAGCTGCGCTGCCCTTGGCCACCCACTCCACCTGTGGCTGCAGGGGCAGCACGTCCGGGCTCAGCAGTAACACCTGCGTCTCACAGGAGCCCCATGGCAGGGAGCTAGCCAGGCAGCAAAGGGGCACAGCGACCCTTGCAGGGCATCTCTCCGGGGAGCTGACAGCTTTCTGAGCCTGCAGACTGATCTCGGACCCAGAGCTGCCCAGGAGCCATTCGTTAGCAAATCGTGCCTTCTTGGCTGGCACTGTGCAGTGGCTGTGGCGTAACTAGTACTGTCCTGCGACAGCCACCCTGGCTGTTCACTGCTAAGTGGCTACAGGATGGTCTTCAGGTAATTGGCAAAGGATTGTCCTTATAGCGTCTTGTTCATGAAAAGTGGATTAACATATGGATGAGAGGTGCTCTGGGAGTCAGTAAGGCCACCAGGCTGGTGGTGCTTCAGCTGTGCCTTGGGGACAGAGCAGCCCTGCTCTGCTTAGAGTGCTCAGAGGCAGTTCGGGGGCATCCTCCGCTGTTCCCACTGCAGCTGGCATTTCCATGGCAGTGGTCATCACAGCCCTTCATGACAGTACTGTTTCTTTAACATCTGCTCAGGAGCTTGCTTCCCTCCCACAAACTCTTTGCTTCCAGCTGGCATGGCCCCTCACCCAAGCTGTGCTGAGGGAGTGGAGTAACACAGAGGTTCCTGCAAGGGCAGGAGGGGTTAGACAGGTCTGAAGGTTGTTGTTGAATTACTATGGGGGAAACAGAGCCCTCTGCCACAGCCCTGAGAAGTACCTGAGGTCTTATCCCTACCAAAAGATGAAGGGATGAGCTGCTCCGCAGGCAGTGTGGGTGGCAGAGGGTGCTGGGCTGGATCCAGGGTGGGCACCAGCCTTGTAAGCATGGTGGCTGGACAGCCGCCAGCCCAGACAGAGGAGGTGACTGCTGAACTCATGTTGCAACTATGCTTTAGCTGGAAAAAATTTGTCCGTGTCACTCCAGGGTGAGGCTTAGCTGTTCAGCAGCTCCCTGTTCCAAATCCTTCACCTGCTTCCCCCCAGAGGAAATCTCTGTGCACAAACCACACTGTGGCGAGGACTTCTCCTCTCTCTGAATAGCTTCCCACCTCTCCCTGCTGTCAGTTTTGGCTGCATTTGGTCAAAACTTACTGGAAGGGACTAAGGGAAGGCATAATTATATCTAACTTTATCAAAAATAGTTTCTAGAGAAAAGTGGAATATCTATGTCGGAATAACTAGAACTGTGCAAGTTACTTCTTTTTTGGTTCTTTGTCAAGTCTGAGAGACTGAAAAGAGGCACTGCCAAAAATTGTTGCTAGTCAGATAAAGAAGTCCTATTTGGAATTTGGTTTTCTCACATGTCATTAATTGGAAAGGAAAGAATTTCCCAAACAAAAATGTTACAATAAATTGCAGAATGAATCTTTTCAGCTCATGATATACTGAAATGAAACATTTGACTTTCAACTGCTTCTGTTTGTTCTTCGGTGTAAATAGCAGAGACAAGCTGGCAGAATGCTAGTAGTTACTAAATCTTTTTTACACAAAACACAATTTCAGCCAAAACCCTCACCCTTTTATAACGTGAGGCTTTAAGGCCTTATAAATCTTGATAGCATCCAAGACCATTGCAGTAAGACTTGGGATCGCTGCTTTTAGCAAAACATTCCTGGTTTTCCAGGGTTTTGTAGTTTACTATTCTTGCTCATGGCACCCTCATGATTTTAACATTACTCTAACAGTGTTTGATAGTTTTCGTACAGCACCAGCCTTGGTGATCAAATTTAATCTTAATGTTAATGAAAAATAGGGAAGATAAATGAAAAATAGTAGGTTTATGCTTTTGACAGTGTCGGAAACAAAACCTGAGGAATGATCCTAAAGAAAAAAGGCTCAGAAAAAAAAAAAAAAACAAAAACACAAAAAGAAGACAGAAAAGTGTCCTGAAAGTAAACCAGAAGTAACCTTTGAGTGCAATCAGTTTGCAGTATTGGTCTGCTGAAAATGTCAGTTCGGCTGCAGGCGACATTAAAGCTAGACCACCTTTTCTGAGTTACCTTAGGGAGCACTTTGTGATAACTTTCCCTTCTCTTCCCACAGGAAATAAATATCAACCCCCATTACCCCAAAAGCCACAGGTTCATTTCAGAGCAAAACCTTGCGTGTAAGATTCAAGAATCTGACGTTCATAATGAACCACGATGATTATGGAGTTAAGTGTTTCTTGCCTTCCTTAATGAAAAGACTGGACACACGTACACACATTGGCACCTGGCAGGTTATGCTGGTTGCAATTTGTTAGCAATTTGCAGCTTGGTACCAGGGACTGCAATTTGGTAGACCTCATGGGTGATTTACAGGACACGTGAATACCTCATGGACCAAAGGCTGAGTAACACTGCTCAAGTCGGACTTCCCACAAGTCCCAGGTCATGACTAAAACCTTTTACATCACAAGTCCTACAAAGGAGGATGCTAACTTTGGCTGGTGAGCCTCCATCTCAGGGCAGTGGAGAGGGAGAGATGAAGTTAGCTTCCTTTTCTGGCCGGCCATACCAGCCACTGCCCACTAACTCTTTTGGGCTGGAGGATGACCGGCCTTTACCAGCTCACCTGAACCTTGGGGAGCACTGCCCCAGCAACACAATCCTGCTGCCTGGTGGGCGGCACATGGGAGCAACTCTTGGGGGCAGAACCTGGCTCTTTGCCTTTTCGCACGGCACCCAGCACAGCAGCATTCTAGTACAGGGCTTCCACTGACAATTTTTACTGCAGTGTAAGTAAATATGAAGCAAAATGCTTCCAGAACACATGAAAGCAGAGAATTTTGCAGTATGTTAACCAGTGTTGCCAGAGCAACAAGACTGGATCAGGGCATTTGAATTATCTGTACCTGAAAGAGGCTGGCAGCTTCCAAGACTTTCTGTACGTTTTGTTTTGTGATGAGCATCTTGCTGGTATAGGTGTAGTCCAAGAGTATATTCATGGTTTCTGCATCAACTCCTTTAAGTATGATCTTCTCTTCATATTTCTCTCTTAAATCATTGCAGAACATGGCCCTGAAAAGAAAGACTTTTACTGCATCCCAGGCAGGATGAGGCATTCTGAAAACATTTGGTTATATAGATTTCAACACAGAATACTCCAATTGCTTCATATTTTATGCAATAACTCCTGTAGCAAAGTAACAAGGAAAATCCTTTTGTTGCTTTTATACGTCTTTACTCATGAGTTTGATAAGGCATACACACGTGATGGATACCCCAGGGCTGGACTCTGCAGTAGACCTGGAGCTCCCCGGCAGCAAAAGGCAGCTGAGACCTTCCCTGAGTAGCGCTCTGTGTCTGGACTGATGCTGCAGCGCAGTTGTGATGTCTCACCTGCTAGCTTCTTACAGACTCTTACTCCTTCTGTTTCTAGTACAGGCTCTGCTCGTTAAGCCCAAACCTCCAAGCCACTGGCATTCTCAATACTTTGTTCCCACTTAGCACATGTACTTTATAACCCTTGGCAAGGTCAATACCCCTGTGCTTTGGAGGTGCAGAACACTGCTTAGACTGGACCCTGAGGGCCAGACCAGATCCACATGTCTGATAGCTTCCCAACCTCTAAGCTTCCCAACAGATCTTTGACCCCTTTAATACCCAGGGATGGGCCAGGAGGGAATGGCTTATGGATTTGCTCCTAATTAAGAGGCTGTCTTTTCCTCTGCTAAATTTTGGGAGCTTCCGGTAGGATTAGAGAGCTGCTACCTCTTGGCTAGAGAAATACTTGAATAATCATTAATTGGAACTACTGTTAGCCAGAAAGTGCAGTGTTTTCATGCACGCTGATATCACCTCTTCTTTGGTGGATAATACTGCATTTGAAAGGCAACCACCACACACACCTTTGGCACTAGTCAGATATTTCATGTGGGATATAAATCCAAAATTTCTCTAAGAGCTATTTAAATCCACTTTGCATTGTGATAGCTGCAAGGCAAACACACACATCTTCATCTGCATTTTCAATTCACAGTTTAAAGTATTTCTTCCAGTGCTTTTGCTTTTATTTAGAAGTTGGATCAGTCATGTCTTGTTCAATGCATTCAGAGAGTGAGATTTCACATCAATTGGGATCTGGCTCAACAGATTAGAAGTACGTGAGTCCACTTGTAGCTGCCCTGATGAAAATCATGTGCAGATCTAAAGTGTAATTAGAAGTGTTCTTTACCCCGCATACCAAGCCCATCTTTATTAGTCATGTACCATGTTGACAGGACAGTGCAACCTGGGAAGTGGCTAGAGATCCAAAGGCCATGCTTTTCTTGTAAAAGCGGTGCCAGAATAAAGCTGTCTGATTAACACATCTTACTGGAACCAAGATGTTAACAGTTTTTATTGCAAAACAGTTAGGCATGGTGAATGGCAAATGGATGGAAGATACCATCTACTTGTTGCTCTAAAATCTACCTGTTCCTTGCCTCAGCAGAGATTTTATAGCAAGAGAGAGCTGGTACTAGTTATCTCAGTGTTTGAGCAGGAAACTTGGGCAGAGAAATTACTTGTCAGAAAAGATGTTCAGCCAAAATTCTCATTTTCCCTTCACTTGTCTCAGCTTGTTAGAAGTTTTTGATTCACTGCTCTGCTCCCTGGCCTGGTTTCTGCTGCCACTGAGATCAGAGTATTTGAAAGGCATTAAGACAAAATGCTCCTTAACTTCAGTGAGTGCAAGAGTGGGATCCTCCTTAGCTTCTCTGCCTTTTAGCAGTGTTGAATGTTGTACATCTGGGGCATGCGGGCAGGCGGCCATTTGAAAACAACAGCCTTCAGTACCTCTGAATTCTCCCTGGGAATGGTGTTTCAGTGTGGAGAGGGAGTTTTGTACAAAACAGCCATTTCAATTGCACGGGATTGATAGGTGCCAAATGCTGCATCTGAATGCGAAATAGGCCGTTGTAGGATGCAGGTGTTGTCTGCTCTTGTTCCTTTCATCTCTTAGACTGGTGACTCCAGTCTCGTATTTAACCATCCCTGTCGGGGAGGTGAGAGCTCTCACTTCCGTCCCTCAAAGCCGGAGTGTTTGATGGAGGTCAGTTGGAGATACCCAGTATTACACCATTGCAAGGCCTCTCAGAAATCAGCCTTGGGATTCTGGCGGAGGCTTTGCACAGGGATCTTGTCAAAGTGCTTTCACCTATCTCTCTCCTAATCTGTGAAATTGCGTTAGAGCTGCCGTCCACTCCCAGTCTCGTAGGGTACAGATTCGTGTAGCATGGCTGCAACCTGCAGACATCACACATCTAAAGCACCGCGCTCTCCCGCCAGTACTCCTCTCTGGAAGGTGACAGGGTTGAACAGGGCTGTACTGTCCAGGAGAGCTGACTCCTGTAGTGACCTTCCTTCTGCTCAGATGGAGTGGACCTCATTTCCACACTGTGTGCCAACTGGAGGGAAGAACCCAAGACCACTCAGGACTGATCAGGCTGAGCTTCTCTGCTGGGGATTAAAATGCTGCTTCTGAACCTCCAGGTTTGCCTGTACTTACCCAGAGAGGTGTGTGATTATTTTCTCTGGGGCTCTAAATCCTTCAGATGTGGCTACTAGTTTCATTGTCTGTTTCCCTGGTTCCTGCCCCCATGTATTTCTAAACTAAGCCTTTGACCCTACATTTACTCTAAGAAATGCACATCTGAAGTGAGGGGCCCAGGGCCAAATTTCGATACCTAAAAATGGGTAAATTCAGAAAAATCAGGGAGAAATCTCAATGAAATAAATGAAAGGTTGCAGTCTGTGAAGCACTTATTAAGCACCCACCCACACTGGACTGCTTGTACTAGGAATTATGAACCTGACTTCAACCAACCATGCTGGAGTTTGAGGATGCTCTGGAAAATATTGCTTCAACCTCTCCCAGCACCATTCTTCCACTACCTTGGGCAGTGCAGGAGTAAAGAACTGCTGGTCCATCTTGGTCAGCTTGTATTTCTCTTCTCTGCTTTGTTACCTTCACCCAGGTAAAGTGGAGAGTTAATGCTCTTATGTCTATAGATGCAGGACATGTCTGAAGTACTAGTCTGTCTACTCTCACACAGTGCTGAAGGAAGGACTAGAAGTAGTTAATTTTGTTTAACTGTGTTTAAGTCAGCTGCTACAGATCGCTTGCATTATGGCACCCAATGTTCAGGAAGGGGGTTGTGTAACATGCAGGGTGAAGCCCATGACTCACAGGGTCCCTTTGTTTGCTCCTGTGCATGGGTGTTAGAGGCCCTGTAATAGCACGGGAAGTGCTCACAGAAATAGTGTGATTTAAGAATTTCTTCCTTCTTTGGGCTAATGCATCTTCTAATCAATTACAGCAAGATGAAACAAGCCGCCTTGTGAGTATCAGAACTAGTGAAGCTCAGTTCCCTGGAGACCTGTGTCCTCCTTTCCCTCTTCACAGTAACCTCAGCTTCCCCTTCCCAAGTGCTCCATTCTCTCTTGTTATTTCTTTCACACATTTGGCTGTCCCTCTCAGGACACTCAGCTCTGTGCTGGCTGCCTGTGTCCGGCCAAGCACAGGCAGCATGGGCTTTGGCTGGTTCTGGGCGCTGTGTGTGTTGGCTGGCCAGGACATAGTGCTGGTTACCCAACTGAGCACCATGGGCTCCCAGTCCTGGGACCTCTCCTCTGCCTAGCTACTAATTTCCATCAAGCTTGTGGGAACTTCAGTTTTGATATTTCCAGCCTCTGCCAAACTTGACTGAAACTAACCCAAAAGGTTGTGACAAGGGGCACTGACAGACAGGCAGACAGCGTGATATAAATCTCAGCTCCGTGGGAAGCCAGGCCAAAAACAAGAACCCAGGGTTGCAGAACCTACGTACGTGTGCAATTGCCTTGGGATGAGATGAACTCCAGCCAGGTATCCCCCTTCCTTCCAAGGGGCAGGCTGCAGCTCAGGCCTCAGTGGAAAACCAGCCAACAGCGGTTATCAGAAAACTGTCTTGCCTGTTTTTAACTGTTGAGGTCCCTTCTGATTGCAGAACTTTTCCTCATAGCAGAAGAGGACTTGCTGTTTTTCAAAGAAGCATTATGGTAATTCTTATTTTAAGTTGTGCATCTTCTGTTGTTCCTGCACATGATACTGGTAAGAAATATTTGGGCGTCTCTGCTTTTAGTTGTACATTTTCACATGTGTGATCTACATGGTCTATCAGTAGAAATAATACCCATCTTTATATACACAAACACAATCTATTACGAGATGATAAAAGCAGAACCATTCTTCCAGGCGCTGCCAGGAAAGCTTACTAAACTCCATCAAAATTAGCTTTTTGCGAATGTCACAAGTGGTCACAGGTTCTTTTTTCTCATGTTTCCTCTGTAGCTATTCAGTCATCTGACCACTTTAGCAGTAAAAAAAAGAAAGAACAAAAATGCCAGCCATGCAAATGTGATTGTCTAAACGATAACGGAAAATCTGTGTTAAAACTGATACTGAGTTCCTCTATGTGTCTAAAATTTGTTCTTGCTGGCCAGTAGTCTCAGATAGACTATCTATTGCAGTACTGAGAGAATGAAAAATTCAAGAGGACCAGAAGGGGGTGAAACGGTAAAAGGGCTTTCAAGCAGATATTTCCCATCACAATTGATTTTCAGTAACCCTAGGAAAGGGAAAATTCCTTCTCTTCCCTCCTCAACAATTTTATGCAATGTATATTTTTACTACGGAATGGTAATAGAAAACCAATCAAGTTCCACAAACACACTCCTATCTTAATAAAAATACCGCATGATCTGCGTGAATATCCCTCTTTGCCTGAATCCCAAAGGGACAATAAAAGGGGTGACAGATACTTGGTTAAAACAAAATTTTCTCATCTACTTGTCTGCAAACCTTTCTCTGTTTCTTTGTGTGACTTCAGCGGACTTGCTGAGTGCTGGTAGCAGGACTCCAGCAAACCCACAACTTGGCACCTGCCTTATTTAAGTCTCCAACTTTGAAAAAAGAGCTGAAAGGTGTCAGGAATTACAGACTCGCTGCAAATTTGCAGAGTTTAGCACCCACTTTACAGTCCTTGGAGATCTACGGTTCAAGGCTAAGAAGCAAAGTAAGTTTCTTGTTTTGTTTCTTACATGCCTTACCTGAAATAATTACTTGCTGCAGCAAGGACCACTCGGTGACAGGAGAATTCCCTGCTCTCCACGCACAGGATGACATCTGTAAGGGAATTTTCAAGCCGAAGGTTCTCCAGGCCATTCTGGAGCACCAGAGAGAGTCCCGTATCATCAAACTTGACCTTTTCGCCACTAGAGACTTCCACCAAGTCCCCCATTTTTGTCAAACGCTCATTGTCCAAAGAGATCTCGGGCTCTTCAGAGCTCTTCTCTAGCATGTCCCCCATTTTCTGGCCAGCACCGTCTCATTCTGTTGGCGTTTCAATCTAAAAAGAGCTCCTAAGCTTCAGACGAGTCACACTGCAGAAGTTGGGCGGATTTCCTGTCCAGAGGTCTCCGCTTATCTATAGCTGTCACACACACATAACAGGAAGCCTTGCACTTTCTCATCCTGTTAACACAAACAAAGGCTGGGTTTTTTTCGGTAAATTTCAGGCAGTATCAACGTGTTTAAAAAGGACTTAAGATGCCTCTGGATGTGAGAAGATTACAAGTGACAGGGAAGGCCTGCTTCCCACCCTCAAACCAGTCCTTTGCCGTTATCCAGATCTGCTGGTTGTAGCAATAGGTGCACCATATGGTTATCGAGTCACTCCTGCCAGGCTGGACTGCTAAGGGGAAGAGGGTATTATTTTAAATGTCTTTTTCCAGGTATGTGATTTTTAATCACTGAGCTGGTTTGGAGTTTGTTTTTTGGTTTTGGTCTGTTTTTTAATAATATGCTCACATGTTCAGAAAGCCCTCCAAGTGGCTGTTTTTGTCCCTTATGACATCTTAGCTGACAAACTTTGGATAGCTTTTCTTTAAGGCTAAATTGGTGTAAGTCTCTCCAGAACACAGAGCAGTATCAAAGATCTCACAGCTGATGGTCTTCAGGCCACTCTGCTGGGCACAGCGATGTCCCTCATGCGTCCATGCAGCCAGTGTCATGCCACCCGCTCTGGCTAATAGTGGTAGCTAAAGGAGAGCCTAGGGAGCAGTGTATGTGTGCTCATCCCCACCATCCCCGCTGCTGGAGGTAGCTCGAGTCACATCTACATCTAACTTGCAGTCCCCGAGATAAACACAGATGGTGGTAGGACTGTGGGCTGAGCAGCTGGCGGTGGGGACACTGCAGGGGAGCGCTGGGACTGACCCTCCAGCACGACAGGAGCACACAGAGCACAGGGCTGAACATTTCGCTTTCACCTAAGACTGAATTGGATCTACTTGGACCTCACCTAGATGAGAAGTTGACCCAAGCTGACAGAGATGATAAACCACACAACCTATTGAAAGTAACACGGTAAATCCCCTGGCTCGCTTAGGAAACTCTCATGCTGTGGAGTTAGAAAATCACACCCCCTCTCTCTCCCCCCCAAGAGGAATGCAGGACTAACCTCTAACCTTTGGTAGCTTGAGTGCTAACTGACCTTGCTTTTGTGATACTTACTTCTAGGAATCCTCATTTGGCCAATCCTCATGTTTTTATTGTGTGTTTGGTTTCCTCTTTTGTCTCCAGCTTGTATAGCTGAACTCACAGTGTTAAGGGAAGCTTGGCTTAGAAGAGGGAGGTGAAAGCAGCATTGAGAGCGAGCCAGATTTAGAGGGTTCTTGTACGGGATAGGATGATCAAGAGGAAGGAAAGCAAAAAATCTCTTTTCTGCTTTCCCCCTACCTCCTTGTAATGTTTTTTTCTTCATTTTGTGTAGTCTGTGCAGCACTTTGGCTTTTTCCTTTCCCAGCTGATGTAAATGTGTTCCTGCTGCCTTTTGTACTAACTTTTGGTAATGAATGCTTCCATTTTTAAGGCCAATCCCATCTTTCCACCCAGTACTCCTCCAGGTATACAATCAGAAAATGAAGGAGACGCCTCAAAAATATCTGGTGTGCTTTAAAAATCACAATATTTTAACCCTATCTTGGGTTACGTTCTCTTTGTTTATCGTCATGACTTTTGACCTTAGGGAATCCATCTTATCAGGCTTTTCTCTGGTGGTGAGAAGCTTCCTATTTTCTTTATCTTTTTAAGTGAAAGCTGAGATTCAGCAGTGATCACTTGATTCCAGTTGCTGAAGCTTTAAACAAAACACCAATAGCTGCGAAAGTTGAAGTAAGATTGTATTGGCTGTGAGCGCTGGGAATGGAAACCCTGCAGTAACTAGGTTGGCTGATAGCTGTGGTACTGTCACCCCATCACCCATTAACTGCACTGTAGAAAGGACCTTAGTAGCTCTAACAAGTGTTGGCTAGCAGTAGCAGTGATCACTATCTGCAGTCTGTCTCCTTCTGTGCCATCGCCAAGCCATGTGATGTATTTTTAACCCTTAAAATTCTTTTTTTTTTCCTACCGAGCGCCTCCCTTCCTTTCTTCTTGTATCAGTCTGTTTTTATAGGGCTGCCTAATATTTACAGAATCCCTTGCTCAGGGATTAATCTGCAAATGTCGTAGCTAGTTTCATTATTTGGATGAGCACCAGGGCAGCGCTGAGGTGAACGTTGTGTCTTTGCAAGTGTAAGGGAACAAACCCAACCTCAGGGAGTTGCTTGCCTGAGCTGCTTCATCACCCAAGACTGCAGCAGCAACACATTCATTAATCCTGGAGCAAATCCAGGTTGTTACTTTATGGTAGCAGCTTCCAAATACATTCTTCTTTTTGGCCTTTAGAAACTTGTGCTGGCTGTGCTCCTATTGTTTTAATTAAAGAATTACCTGCTAGCTAAATGAACCACTTAATCTGGTAAGAGATGAAGGCTTGTCTGTTCATTAAGTGTTTGTCTCTTGTCTTTAGCTTACACACACTGAATTGACCTATGTCGATTCTGTACCAGCTTGAGATAACTGGCTGGAATTACTGGCTAAATAATGTATATCCACCACTTCTGACACATAGTAAGTGCATAGAGCTATGTAACATCACAGACTCCTCCTGGTACATATGTATACCTCGTTTGTACATGTCTGGCGAGCTGAGTTGACAGACTGCCTTGCATCCTGCTCTAGCCTTCTTACCTCTGCATCCTCTGTTATCCGTTGATCGTGCCTAAATGTTGATCTGTAGCTCACACCAGACCATTTTCAAATGTCTGTTGCTGAAACCAGCATCTCATCACTGTGGCATTTCAGTACTGTAAAGCTTGACCGTGCCCGGTGAATCTGCCCAGACTGGCTAGGGGCGCTGGCTCCCATCTTGAAGAGTGAAAGATTCAGGCAGTCACTGGGAAGTGTCATGGACATGGGGCCATGATTAATAGGAGGGCCAGAAGAAATCACACCTGGGACACCCACCAACAATGGCTCAAGCGTATGGAGCTGAGGCATTCTAAAAGCAAAGGCAGAAACATAGAAACCTATTTCTGGCAGTTCTTGTTACTTGTTTTGCATCCCACAGTCCTTGTACTTTAGCTAACAGAGCCTGTGCTGGTTTTGGCTGTTTTTTTCTTCATAATAGCTAGTATAGGGCTGTGTTTTGGAGTTGTGCTGAAAACAGTGTTGATAACACAGGGATGTTTTAGCTATTGCTGAGCAGTGCTTACACAGAGTCACAGCCTTTTCTGCTCCTTACACCACCCCACCCTTGTGCAGGCGGGGGGTGCACAAGAAGCTGGGAGGAGACACAGCCGGGACAGCTGACCACAATGCACCAAAGGGATATTCCATACCATATGACATCATGCTCAGTATATAAAGCTGGGACAAGAAGAAGGAAGGGGGAGACATTCGGAATTATGGCGTTTGTCTTCCCCAGTAAATATTAGGCATAATGGAGCCCTGCTTTCCTGGGGATTGCTGAACACCTGCCTGCCCATGGGAAACAGTGAATGCTTGTGTGTGCGACTTTTGCTCTACCTATTAAACTGTCTTTATTGCAACCCATGTGTTTTCTCACTTTTACTCTTCTGATTCTCTCCCCCATCCTACCAGGGGTGAGTGAGCAAGCGGCTGGGTGGTGTTCAGTTGCTGGCTGGGGTTAAACCATGACAGAACCTAGCAAGTCTGAGAGAAACTGGGAAAGAAACATGGGAACACGTGGCTGCTTCAAGGAAGAGGCCAGATGAAGACTGGCAGGCAGTTTTCCAGACTGAGGAAGAAAATGCTGAGCCAGCCTAGTATCGCACTGGGATCTGGAAACTTCCTACTCTAGGTCACGAGCAGGTTGCTGAACTTGGAGGTGGCAATGGCTTCATATTTCTGACCCGGAAGGGAACTCTACTGTGGGTGTCCTGTCACTGCAGAGCTCCCACAAAGTGCACCCTTGCTGTTTGTCTTCTTCCTCTTATTCCATTTCATGACCACCAGCATTGCTCCAGGTATGTGTGATCCATGACTAAGTGGCTGCTGTTGGCTATTGCACCTTATACTTCCCTCAGTGCTGCAAAAATCATCACCAGAGCTGCCAAGGAGCAACCAGATAACTTGCAAAGCTGAAGCCACCCAGCAACGTATTGACAGCTACATCTTCAGACCTCAACACACTTCCTGATGGTTGTGGGAGGGAGCATTCTTTCATCCAAGGTGGCCTGTTTAAAGGTGCCAGCTTTCAACAGGAGGAGGACGCAACAGCATAAGAGAAGTCTAGGGAAGACTTTGAGTTCTACCTGAAATCCCAACACTGCAATCACTTCCACTGTGCAACCCGATAAATACTGCGGGACAAGCCTTACAATGAAGAGGACCCTGCTGGGGGGCACACAGCTGAGTGCTTAATGCAGAGACAGTTCCTTTGTGTGGAAGGAGAGATGGAGACTGCAGCTGGACACACATATCAGGGCTCATCTAACCATGAGCTATTTTCTAGCACAGTACAAACTGAGATAGCTGAGGCCCGAGATAATCTTGCCAACCCTGGAAATTTGCTGGATTTTTTGTCTGTTTTCAGTTCATTGGGATAATGTTCACTAGCTTAAAATAGCATGTTCTTATTTTAGCTATGGGGAAACAAATGTGATTTTTGTTTTTGAAAATATATACAGAATTTGCGGATCAGATTTTCCATAAACTGCAAGTTGGCATCTTTGTTTCATCACAGTTATACCCCCTCTTCTGAACCAGCACCACCTTCCATTTCAAAGCCCAGTCCTTGAGCCTTCTCATATCCCTCCCTCTGGGCAGCTGCAGTTGTTCAAAGTCAGCAAACAACCATGATTTTGTGAGGTTGGCCTGTCTCATCCCCTCACTCTTGATAAGCATCTTCTATTTTGAGAGTATCGCAATGTCACTCTGCTAGTGCTGCATTTATTATCTTCCCAACTTTTGCTCTCAGACTGTTTTCACTTGTATTTAAAGTCACTGGAATGTTTCTAGAATAACTGCTGCTTCCATGTATTGTTTTCTTAGGGGTAGTGGGATAGTCAGGCATTGTGCTAACAATCAAGATGAGTGACTCCAAACTGTGCCTCCACCTTGTATAAAAGAGAGGTTCCAGCTGACCAAACTGTAAATGCCAGATGATTTGGGTTCAGTATTCGAAGTCTGATTGTCATCCTAATCACATTACTCCCATGTGCGTTATTGGCTATAGAGGTTCGTAAGCGTTAACCCTGACGTGTGGATGGGCCAGTTGAGCTTGAGAAATCTTTGATCCCCTGCTCATAGGCTTTTGAGGGAGTGGTGGAGGAAGACTAGTATTTAAATAAGTGTTTATTCTATTTGAAGAAGCTGGATTGCAGTCTGGGGGTGCCGTACGGTCACTCCCAAAGCTGCAGGCAGAACAAGCCAAGACATCACTTAGCTCTGTATTTTAAGACCTTATAGCCCGAGATGAGATGCACCCAAACGAAATTGGAAGGAGTGAAGCCTAGGGATGGGGCTGAAGGTAAGACTCGTAAGAACCGCAGTAGGTGCAGGCCATGGTAGTTGATGAGCGCTGTAACCAGCGTTCCCCATTTGGAATAGTTTTTTCCCTCTCCCTGGAAGAAGAATGTTCTTTCCTCTGCATCTTACACTACTACAGGTTTTTCATGAGAACAGAGGAGTGCTTCCCCTTTTCTGCCCTCAAGATAATCAGATTTTGAAACAAAATAGCAACAGTTATTTCCATTCCCTGTTGTACGCAAAAAGAAATGTGATTCTTAAAGTTAGCTTCTACTGGCTGAAGTGCCCCATTTTCTTTTAACTTAGTCCTAAATTGCTCTCTAAAAGATTTTGCCAGCATTACTCACAAAGAGGTTTTGTCATCAGCATTAGACTCCCTCCTGCTTCAGTTTATGTAAGTAACGAGATGCTTGGGTCACTTGTCTAGTGCTGGCTGCTGCGCCACCCATTTGAATTTGAAAGCATCTTCTCTGTATTATTAGTTAATGGCTGTTTATGCACAAATAATTCTTCCTCTAAGTAAATTATACCTTTGATCTCCATAAGTGGACACAAGGAACTAGGCCCATGCTAGAAGAAGTAGAGGCCTGTTGCCCTCAGTGATATTTGGATCTTGTGTTCTTTGTGTGCCTCTATCTTCTGCTGCAGCCAGGCTCTGGTGTCCAGCTTGCCAAGGTAAGAAACGCAGCCTCGGTAAGAAGTAATAGCACTATAGTTCAGGCACTTGTTCCATGGCTTGATAAAACATCACCACCAAAGTAGCATTGAAATGAAGGAGAGCTGTTCTGCTTGGCAAAGGCTGGGAAATGGAGGAAACCGCCGTTTATAGTGAATTATGTAGAGGTCTGTGTTTTAGAGCATGCTTGATGCTAATGAATGATAGGGACATTGGTTGGACTGAAACTTCAGTTCTGGAGTCTATTCATAGCATATGCTAAGTGGCCCTTATGCTGACAGTGTGACCCCAAACCATGGGAAATTAACCTAGTCTCAGATCTTACTGAAGTCTAAAGCAATGCTGACTTCTATTTTTCATTAAGGCTTGTTGATCTCAGCCAGTTCTGTGCACACATACCTAACTGATGAATTCACACTCTGAGTGACGCTCCAGAGCTGTGACCGAATTTTCCTTTGGTTTTTGGACGGCCAGCTTAGAAACACTGGCCCCAGAACCAGCAGGGTCTTTGTGTTCCTTGTGGTGGGCTTTTGCTCGTTTGCAACACAGATTTCCTTCTCGGGTTGTAAAGACTCTCAACTTGTTATTTGGGAAGACCAAAAGAGGAAAAGCCAACGCGATGATCTGTGTGCTCTGTGGGCACAGAAGACAGACAGCAGCCTGGCCTCCACACCACTTGCCGACTAGCCTCAGGCTGCTTTGTTTCCTCCTCTGCAGGACTAAGTCTATCAGACTAGAAACCCGCATGGACCCAAAGCAAAAGAAAATGTTCAAGTGAAGCCCAGTCTAAACAGGCTGAAGCCAAATGAGATTTTTTTCCCCACAGATGGTAACAGGGGAAGGGAGTGGGACACTTTACAAGATGGAGTTGACGTTTTATGCAGTGCACACAGCAACTCACAGAATCAGTCATTTCTTTTGCCCACCATATGGGATAGTTCCTGCTGCTGGCTGAGGTGGGGTCATTTATTACCCTGTCTAATTATCCAAAAAATAAGGATGCCATTGGCAAATATCACTACTTTTGGAACATGAGTTTTTCACTGGAAACCCAACATTTATGTAACTAATTCTTGTGTCTCCTTTTCTGACATAATGAAGGGCAGAATCAGTTGGCTCCTTGGCAGCTGACTGCTGAAAGCTCGGCCTTGCTCTGTCTGGGGGACAGAAGCAAACTGGAAAGAAGCAGAACTTTACATATTTTCAATAAATAAATACGTAACTTTTGGTCAAAGTGAAATTTGACTTAATACACCTCCACACACATGCTCTCTTGTACAAAGACAGTACATATATCTGTCACATTTCCAGTTTATTTTTCTCCTCCTCCAGAGCGATTTAATTTAGTTTACAGCTAACCTGTAAACTTTCAGTTAGATGGTGACAAGAATGGTGAACATCTAATAAACCCAAACGTTGGTTTAAAAAATTTGATTATAGTGCTCAGCTACTTCCACATCATTGTTACAGCAGCTGAAGTTTCAGCAAGTTTTAAAATACCGTTAAAAAATTGAGGTTTTGCAATTTTTTAGCAGGGTGTCTTAATTGTCTCTTTTGCAAGAAACGTGTGTGAAACTGGTCTTTAGGCAGCATCATTAGACAGCTTTCAAGACAATTGGACATTAGTTATACACAGGAAAGGTCTTTCACCTTAACTCTGTGTGGTGTGAGCCAGGGAGCTCAGGAATGTGAATGAGCCCTACTTCACAGCTCCCAGCTACCTGCAGCCTGGGGAGGAATTAAATTGGCAGATTGTTAGCTAAGTAGCTGAGCAGGTAGAAAAATATTAATCTGAGCAGAGATTATGCTGTAGAAATGTACATTTTGCTACTTATTACTAGTAGTAAAAATCGTTGTTGCGTTTTACGTAACTGAACTATGAATGACCTAAAGTTAGAAAGTGTAGGTGAGTTGTTAATATCCTTATACAAATAAAGATACAGCGTGAATTGTAATGATTTAAAATAGAAAAAGAGGAAGTGCTGAAAAAGTTGTAGTATTTCCTGATGGGGAAGGGAAATTATCTGAGTATGTTTTAACTGGCTGTGTACTGGACTTGAAGGTGTTATGCTGTTAGGAGGCTGCTCATTTGCGAGTTTGTTTTTTAAGCTGATCAGAGTAATCTTAGCTTAACACAGCCATAACTTTCTGTCTATGAATACAGCAGATTCCTGGCAGCTGTAGCCAGAAAAGAACATCATGATTTTCTAGACCAAGGCCGCCTTCTCCTGTGCGATACGGGCTGGGCCGCCCCACGCGTGCCCCAGGCTCCGCTCTCCCCAGGCTCCTGGGGAGCAAGGGCTCCAGCCCACTCTCCAGCCTGGTCCTCCCGTGGTCTCCGGCATAGCGCGGGCTCCCACTGACCACCTTGCAGCTGGGCGCCCGAGCGGGGCTGAAAGCTCCTCGGCTGGAAACACCAAGACTCACGTAGGCTTTACTTTCACTCCCCAGCCTGCAGCCCAGAGAGCGGAGGGAGCCAGCCCCAACCTGGCCACGTTGCCGGCAAGCTGGGGTTTACCCAGGGCAGGAGGGTGCAGGGGAAGCTCCGAGAGCACGGGGCAAGACGTGCTTACACAGGCTTACAGGCTGCAGTTCACTGGCGGTATTGGCATAGCCCGAGAGACTAAAGTGTCGCCACTTGCAGACCTTGGCGGCTGGCAGGAGCGAGAAGCCCGGGGAGGTGCTGTGAAAGCTCCCGGGTGGCTGTCAGGTCTGGGGCTGTGCAATCCATCAGGGAAGCTGTCTGGAATGTAGGGCATTGGGACAGCTGCACCAGGCCCGGCGAGGAGCTCGGGAACGCCGCAACGCTTAGAGTTTGGAAACCGTGACAGATACTTGTGCTGGCTGGTATGAGGGCCAGGAGGTGGAGCCCAGCTCGCTGGCTGTGTTCAGTGTCACCGAGCGTCGGGGAGGGAGTCGCAGTGCAGCTGACTACGTGTGAAATTTTGGAGGTGTGACATTGGAGAAAGAGGGGACCAAAGTCATCTTAGACTTGAGAAAACAGGTAATTTTTAAAAGTTCGTCACTTCTAATTTTAGATTCTTAACTTTAGAAATGCTACTTTAATTTTTCTACCAGTCAATATTGATTCAAAACAACTTAATTCTCCCATGAAAAAGAGTGGAGCATTTTAATTTTCCAGTGCAATTTCCAGTTTTGTGGTATCTGCCCGAGGGAAAGACAGAAGAGCTACAGAATTTCATACTCATGTTAATGTGCTTCTGTGTTAGAAAAAAGATGGGCATTATTAGGTTTATTTAATTTTAGGAAAAACTATAAATTGCATACATATAACAACCATCTAAAGAAATGAGACATGTATTAATCTTTTTATTGCTTCCTGCTTACAGTAATGACCTGTTCCTCATTTCAGTTCTCCTCCCATTTTAAAATTACAAAATACTGTCTCCTATATATCAAAATGTTAATATAAAATGCTAAGAAATCCTATCATACCATGTGTAATATTTCCATTTTTTCTTCAAGGTTGAGTACCATATTGACGTATGCCGGAAAAGGCTAGCAGCCGGCTGCGACATGACAAAACAATGTTTATTATCAGAAGCTCACCAACTAACCAATCTTATGTTTACAATCATTTCTGTCTAATGATACTGCTCATGAATAGATGGGTAAGGAAGGCTTAGGATCAAAGAGTAAACCACAGATTTCACAATGTTTTCTTGGCAAAATAACATGTTGATTTAGCTACTGCACTGGAATCTGCAAACCTTCATTAAGTGTGCTTTTCCTGGGATTACTTTGGCTACCATTTCCTTTCCTGTCTTTGTATGACAAATCTTTGCCCAGGACCGGTGATCCGAAGTTGCTTTGGTCTGGCTTAGCATTTTAACAGAGCTGAGCGCTTTCCTTAGAGAAGCACGCAACTCTTTTCCATAGGAGTATTTCAGGTCCAGAGACAGTCCCATTTTGGGCATCAGAGCAGGTGCTTAAAAGCTTGTTTACGAAGGAGGGGGTGACCGGGGTGTTGTTCTGGGCTGGCATTTTGGGTGCTGCTCCAAAGCAGCTGTATCCACACAGCAGCTGTTTGCACATCCCTCCCCATCCATCCATGCCCAAGGCAGCCGCCGCTGTCAGACAAGGCAGCAGCATTCAGGCTGGTAACGCTGGGCTGGTGAGTCCCACCAGTTTTCTGGAGAGTAGGGGCCTTTTTTTCTCTGCTGCTCTGCTGGGTGCAGGAAGCCTGGGATTTGAGGACAAACTTGCCAATTGTCCTTTTGGCATCCCATGATTCCTCCATCTTTTCAGAGCCAAGTCCTGTCAGTCAGCTTGGAGAGAAATAGCTTTGCACCGCAGTGCCAATAACAGTAGCAGAAGCAGCTGCGTGTGTCTTAGAAAGCAGGTGCTGTGCCATTCAGCATGTCTGGCTGCAAGCAGAGGAGGAAGAAATCATGGAGCACCCGCTGAACTCACTCTTCCTGGGTTAACTTTACCTGATGAAGCTTTGTTGATGACCAAAGTGAAGGGGTAGCCAAAATTATAAGAAGGCAAAAGTCATCTAGAGATTTGCCCAAGCACCAGCCAAAGGCACAGCAGCAGCAGACTGGTGTGAGGACTACCTCAGCATGCGCGATGGCTGGTCCTTCAGCTGGGAGCTTGCTGTCCCACAGTCACTATTAGGGGTAGGAAGAGCATCAATCCAAGCTAACCGATTTGTAAACTTAGAATCTATTCCTCAGCCTGTTGCCGGAGGGGTGTGTACTGCACCAGAAGTGGCTGATGACATGGATGTGAAAGCATGGAGGGTACTGCTAGCTTTGCAGGTCCAAGATTCCCAAATCTGGGATAGTGGCATGCGCATGCCTGTTCAAAATAATGTTTATTTGAAACCTGCCTTACTTTCTGCTTCCCTGGCAGACAAAGCTTTTCACGGCCACTTGAGTTGGAGAAAGGATTTATTTAACTTGTGAAATGCCTGAAGGTCTTGGAAATGAAGAGGTGCAATGCTCCTGCCTATTAATTGGTCCTGGCATTGGCAAAGGGTTTGAGGAGAGAGCTATTAAGTGTGGCTGAAGGACAAAGCTGGAGTTCTGCAGTAGGGTGCTCAGCGGCAGCATGGCATAAAGGGATGTGTGGTGTAGGGATGTGTGAAAAAATACTCTTGTGAGAAAATACTAAATGCAAACAATTGTGGGGCTGTGGTTGGGCTTGAGGTTACGGAGCTGGGTGGGAACGCTGTGATAACGCCACATCAGCTCGGGCAACTGTTTTTGCAGGTACCTATCTCGCTCTTTTGCTGGGTTAGCGATTGCACGTGTCGTCTGTTCGCTGTTCTGCCAGAAAAACTCCCTTCAAGTCTTTGCCTGTGTGGCCAATAGGAGGTCAAGCAACTTTTATTTTTTGCTTCTTATTTCTCCCTGAAGAGAAGAACCAGACAAACACCAGCAGACTCTGTCCCTATCTCACCTGGTTAGGCATGTTTTCGTGCTGTCTCGATACTGCAAGTGCTGTAAAAAAAGAAATAGTCCAGTGTTTATAGCAGCAGTGATGCAATGTTCATTCTTCTCAGCTCTGCAATTCCACTCCCATAGTTGTCTCCCAGGCTCAGGAGATGGGAGATACAGGGCAGAAAAATTAAGACAGTTTCTTTCTGCACAGGAGCATTATTGGCATGGGCCTTGTTTTGAGGCGGTTACAGCGGTGAGTGGCTACTGGGGTGAGCAGGAAGAGAGGGGATTTGCTTGGGCCAGGAACATGGGCTGGCCAAGTGAGGACCGCAGTGGCCAGGGGGATATGCACTACCGATTGCAGGGCTAAATTAGTAAACATGTTATTGATGTTTTGCGAGGTCACTTTTGTGCTTAAGTACACGCTCTGTAATCCCAGCATCTCCCCGGCTGAGCAGGAGCGAGCACTGAGCGTGCAAGTGGTGGGACGGCACCACAGCCCCAGCACCGGGTGGGCAGGGACGAGCACAGCGTCTGGCTGTAGAGGATGCCCCGTTTCATTCCCAGTGACAGGGTCTGCGCTTGTCCTGCTGCCTCACTGCTGCAGACAGATGCCCAGGAAAGCATTGCCGGCCTGACCAAAGCCTTAGGACGTGTGGATGCGGCGCCAGAGGAAAGGGGGATCTACAGAGTCAGGCAGGAGGCAGTGAAAATGGAAAAGAATAAGAGGTATCTGAGGAGAGGGAGTACTGGTTTGCCAGGGCCCTTCGCTATTCAAGCGCCAGCGCAGCAATCTGCGTTGCAGATGATATTTCCTGGTACAGCTGCCATTTCAAACAGGTGATGGGAAGAGGAGAGGCTGAAAGGGAGCGGTCCTGGAAAAGTGCCTTCCACCCGAAATGCTTATACCTGCTGATTATCCCCAGCAGACCAGCTCGAGTCAATGTGACCCACAGGGCTTTTGGCAAGATGGTGGTGAAAGTCTGTTCAAAGTCAAGGGAAGGACTTTGGCAAGTTTTGCTGTGTTCTGTATTTCTTTGAGAGGGTTTTTTTATCACATGAAAAGACTTTGCTGTACTTTCATCCTCATTCTAAATCCAGACTCTTCTTTTTAATGCTGTTTCCATACACCTCTTCCTTTTCACTTAATGCACCTTAGCCCTTTTTCCTGGCATACTCAAAAAGCAAATTCCTCAATAGTTTCTGAACTCACTCTTCTGCTCTTTCTCACAAATTGCTATTAATGTCACCTTTCCTTCTGCTCAGCACTGACTATTGTTTGTAATCCTGCTGAATGGCTGCTGTCACTACATTTTGTGCCTACTTGCACCAGGATCTGCAATGATGCTGTCACTAAACACCACCTCTTTGCTCTTGAAGCTTTCTGTCCACTAAGACCTTTCCTAGCAACGCCAGAATCTGCTCTCCCTCCTTGTGCTGAGAAGTTTTTGTTTCACCTCTGCTCCATTTGTTTCACAGCATAAATTATGTCACTTACTCGTATTCAGTCAGTATCCTGCACTTGTCTTCCATCGTTAATCAAATATCTAAATTCTCTCTTTTACCCAGTGATACAATCCCCATGTCACACTCAGGGTTTTAATGTTGTCCACTGTTTAATGTTGCTGTCTTCTCTCTGATCAGTGATCAGGGTAAGGGACGTGGCGCTTTGACTGTCATCCCCCTTCGTATTCTTCTTCAGCTTCCCACTCACAGCTGCTGCAGCTCACCTTCATCTCTGCCTTCCTTCGGCGCTGAGCCCTTCCCCAGACTGATTAGGACAGGTGTCCACTAGCAGTAAACAACTACTAAAAGAAATAATGGATTTTCTTTAGTTTCGTTTTCCATATGCTTGAACTACTAAAAAAAACATCTGGGTTTTGCTTAATTTTGGAAAAATGCAGTTAGGAATTACAACGCTCCCCACAGCAGAGGAAAATACTCAGGAGCGTGCTGGCACACGACTTCCCAAAATAGTTAATGTCTTTATTTGGAGGAATGCACTGACTCGTTTCGGTGGCACACCACATCGTTGAAACGTATGTGAAAAGTGCCTGACGGTGGTGGTATTTGAATTCAACACCACCAGAAAAACATCAGAACATCAGTGGATACACACCAAAATTTTCACGCAGGCTTCTAATTTTAGGTTTTAACCTTTCCAGTGCCCTGGAGATGCCTTCAGCATCTCAAAAATCACTGAGCTCTTCAGAAAATATTGGCCTAAATGCTTTACAAGTACTTTACATTGTTAAAAAAGTATTAACAAAGCTTTGTAGAAATGAGTAATCTTTAATAGTTGCCTTCAGCTTCTCAGGCAGCGTGTAACTGCTTATTTTGAGAGAAATGCTTGGCGCAGTCGGAGGAAGAACAGCCAATCCCCCTGCGAGCAGAGGAAGGAAGACCAATAGGATGTCGTAGCAACTCAACTATCCTTAATTTCAGACATCCTCGGTGACGTTGGCTTTCAGAACTGGAAGTGCTTGGATGTGACTGCATGCATACATGTGCACATTATGAAACGATTGATTGCTCAATGAGTATTTTTAATTAGTATTTTCCTTTTAAATGCTCCATTTGCCCTCTTCACACAAGGTATTTTTGCCACGTGCAGTTTTTATTGGAGTAAACATACTCCGTTCAGGTAGCTCCTCCAAGCCAATTCAGAGGTATCTTGACCCTCTTTTAATGTTTTTCCTTCCTGTGACTCATTCCCGTAATCCCGCTTATGTTTTCTGAAGTGAACTCTATGTCGTCATATTGACCCCAGGAGTTACAGGCTCATAGGACTGGGGCAGACGAGAAGATATATCAGATAAGAGATCTATTTTAAATGAAACTTTTTTCTTAAGTCATATACTTTTTAGATTTAATGTCTTTGTAACAAGTAATGCTTCAGTTTATTAATCCTTTTTATATTCGGTGGATGAAATAAGTTATTGCAATGCAACGGTACTATACAAGGTGAACTGTCTGTTGATTTTCTCTTTGCTGTTTTTGTTGTTTGGGGTCCTTCTTGCTTTTCCAGCCAGAAGATGAAAAATGGCCTGAGTGGTCTCACTTCTAATTAAATCTGTTAAGCAGGTCTGAGTTTTAGCTTGGCAGGAAAATGGTTGAAGGTTTCAATTTATTAATATCTTAGTGAAAACAATTTATTTATCAAAATCAATTGACCTTTTCAGTCTATTTTCAGAAACTCAGTCTTTTTAATTAGTAATTCTAACTGTTTTGCAAAGCTGCAATTTACCTGACCCCGGGGAAAAGCAGAGCTCGTTTAGCATATGAAAACTTGAGACTGGTTTGCTCCAGAGAGGATCAGTCCTGGAGTCCTGAGCACATGCTGCTTTTCCAGTCGCTTCAGTGGAGGAGCTCCATCAGCTACTGAGAAGAGCACAAGGCTGCGTATGCTGCCCGGGGGGGTTAAGGGGGCAAGGGGAGGAATATTCTGAGGTCAGAAGATTGTGCAGGTTCACTAAAAGGTAAAGATGTGTTATGCCTGGGATTGCTATCGAACATTTAGGAGAGCAAAGTAGGCAGCAGCTCATAGCAGAATTGGTATTTCTTCCTTTCCCTCGGTGGTGAGGGGCAAGAGGGAGAGGTCCATCCTTCTAGGAAGGAGAACGAAGCCAGTTACCTGCCTACATTAGCTCCATAGTGTTGCGTAAGGCCTTATTTGGTACCTGGTAATGAACTTAATTTAAGTATGTGTGTCCCTGCCCTTGCCTCACTACTCTGCGTTATGGACTCGAAAGTTTGCTTATGCTAAAGGGCAGAGCAAAAATAAATTTCCATACTCCCAGGCATGTTCCATCAGCCTGCATCAGAGCATGGGCCAGTGTCCAAATAGTTTGGATATGAAGTGAATTTGGGCTCCAGGACAGGCTCAGACCTGCTCTTGAAATTGCATGGCGATGACACCAAGGTCCTGCTTTTAATATTTGCAGCTGACGGGCTGCCACCACTGCGACCCCCAGCTGCGACGGCAGCGCTCTTCACATCTCATCTTTGGGCTAACCTTGCCTTACACCGCTTAGCAGGGAAAGGGGCGCCCCATTCCCTGTTACTCTTGACCAGGAGCTGCTGAAAAGTTTTGTCGGCTGGAAATTCGGTATTGATTAGGTGAAGCCATAGCTCAGGTAGACAAAGAGCCTCTTTTTGTGTGTGTGTATGCTCATAGTTTCTATTTTTCTCGTGCAGACTGATAAGCTACATGGAGACCTCTACACCTGCGGTGTGGGGTTGGCCCACGTTGGGGTGTTTCGGGTGGGCTCCCCGCAGCCGATGCACAGGAACATCGCTGTGCCCGGTGCCGTCCCGGGGCCTTCGGGTCCGGTCAGCAACACGGGGGCACGCGTACTCCCCCCCCCGGTGGTCCCGGCCAAGGGAAGGCTAACGGTGGGGGCTGACAGTGACAAAAGCCTCTGGCGCGCAGCGCTGCCGGGGACTCTCCCGTCCCCGGTTCCTCCGGGGACTCTGCCGCAGACCGCCGTGTCTCCGCCAGCGAGAAGGAGCCGCCCGGGCGGCGGCGGCGGTGCCGGGGCCGGGCGGGCCGGCGGGACTACAGCTCCCAGGGCCGCGCGGAGCCGACGTGACATCATGTGCGGTGGCTCCGAGGTCACATGCCCCGCCGGCCCCTTTGTTTTGAGCGGCGCTGGCAGCGCGACCGGCGGCGGAGGAGGAGAGGCCTGAGCGCACCGCACCGCTCCGCTCCCCGACGGACCCGACCCGACCCGACCCGACGCGACCGGACCCGACCCCCCGGGCAGCAGCTCCCCCGGGACGCAGCGCGGCGGGGCCCGTTGCCGGCTGTGAGTGCGGGGCAGCGGGTCGGCTCGGGGCCGCGGAGCTCGGGGGGCAGCGGACACCCCCCCACCCCGGTGGGGGGTCGGTGGCCCCCGTGGAGGGCGCGGGGCTCCGCCGAGGCGCGGCTGTGGCGGAGGCGGGGGCAAGGCGCGGGGCCGGCCGGGACCGTTAGCCGCCGCGGTGGGGACAGCGCGTCCCCGGCCCTGCCGGGCAGCGCGGGGCGGCCGCTGCGGCGGTGCCAGGGCGGGGAAGGGCCGTTGGTGCCCCGGGACCCGTCGGCTGTGCGTGTCGTGTTGTGTCGTGTCGTGTCGTGTGTCCATGTCCCCGTCCACCTCTCCCCTCCCCCCCCCCCCCCCCCCCCCCCCCGCGGGGAGTGGGGCCCGGCGGGCGGTGCGGTGGGCCCGGCCGGCGGAGCGGGGCTGGGGGGTGTCCGGTGTCCCCCGCCCCGGGCCCTCCCGCAGCCGTCCGGTAACGCGGGTCTCCCTGAGCCCCCCGGGGCGGCGGGGGGCTCCGCGGCCGCCGATTGGGCGGGCGGGCGGGGGGAGGCGGGGCCGCGGCGCGGGGTCGCCCGCCTATTGGGCAGGGCGGGGGGGGGGGGTGGTGGTGCCTGTCGCTAAAGCGGCTCGGGGTGAAGGTGAGCTGGAGGGCGCGCGTGCGCAGAGCAGCTTCGTGCCGGGAGGGGGCGGTGCCGCGCATGCGCACAGTGTCCACCGGGGGGGCGGAAGGGGGCAGCGGGTGGCGGCGGCGGCCGTTGGCTCTGAGGGAGGGAGAGGGAGAGGGAGAGCGAGAGCGCGTTCCGCCGGGGGGGGGGGGGGGGGGGGTTGGCCCGCAGCACTCCCCGGTGGTGGTGGGGCTCGGCCCGCAGCTGCGGGGCCGTCCCGCCGGGGTTAAAGCCCCGACCTCGGTTGTATCCGCGGGGGTTGTTCGCTGTGCTTGGCGCAGCGCGGGCCCTCCCTGGGCTGGGAGCCGCGTCCGCCGCCGCCGGGCGCTGCCATTTTGTGGCGGTGCGGCCGCCTTCAGCCCCCGCGGTGAGCGGCCGGGCAGCGGGGCCGCCCCTCCGCACCGGCCTCTCCCGCAACTCGGGCGTGCTGCCGGGTGGGCGGGTTGGTTGGTTGGATGGCGCTTTGTTTCCCTGTATAGCAAAAAAAGGGTATTGACAGCTTCGAAGCGTTTGGGGATTCGTGGGCACGAGTGTCTGACGGTTTCAGATAACAAACGTTTATGTATTAGTCTAATTTTCGCGTTGCTACGTACTCAAAATTCTTGTTCCTTCAGAAAGAAGTAATGTCACCGGGTTGCGATGGCAGCGTGGCCGTTGCTGGGCTGTTCCGTTACTGCAGGTTGTTTGTTTCAGATTTCATTGGCTGAACCCCCTGGAAGTCACTGAAACACACAGTCACGGCGTGTGCCGCGTTCCGGGGTTTTAAACCAAACCTGAATATGTGCAAAAATTACAGTGAAACCAAGGGGGAAGAGTGGTGACTTCTTCACAGTCTCTTCCCCACAGATTGATGAGAGTATGCAGTGCTTTTTTCCTTTTTTTTTTTTTTTCCTCTCTCTCCAGTGGGTGTGTGCCCTTTTAGGTGACCTTAACACTTACAAAAAGGTTATGTCAAGACTTCTGCATGATTTAAAGGTGTTCCTTTTTGCTTCTTGTTCTTGTTTTGTTTTACTTAATAATCATGAGTCTCATGTCTGAATCAGTTCCTGGTTTTGCAGGGTGATTTTTGAGGGCACTTAGGGCTTTTTTGGGGTGTCATTAGCTTGATTACTATTGAGTTCTTGTATTCAGCGTATATTTTTTTTGATCAAAATAGTGTCTAAAAATAAAAAAACTATTGCAGTTCAACTGTGTCAGTCAGCTTGTTCACTTTGAATTCTTGTTTACTAGTTAGTATTGAAAACCTCATTCATCTTAAAGGCGTTCAAATCCTCAATTCCTATTGTAAAACAAATTTTTTTTTATTTTATAAAGACCTTTAAAATCAACAACATCTTGGTCTTTTTTTTTATATCCCAAAGAAAGGAGATGGAAAAAAAAATGCTGTGTTTGTTTTTTGGTGGAGGAAAAGGTTATGCTTTTTTTCCCCCTCTTATCTCTTCCTTTAAAAGAAAAAAAAAAAACAAGAGCACGTGTTGTGGGTTAGCCAGTGGCTGCAGTAGATACAACTGGGAGTTTGTTTTCTCTGACTCTTGTGGTAATGACATCTGAGATGAAGCACATCTGCAGATCACGTTATCTGAAATCACAAATAAAATAAGTAGAATTAGCCAAACCTGAGTTACAGTTCCCATGCTTCTGAATGAAATTACCATTTACTTTGTTAATTTTGGTTGCATTACTGTGGGGTGCTGTTACTAATATGGTACCAGGTAATGGTAGATGTGACTTGGTGCATGCAGGCTGCCAGACAGGGCTGTGCTGGCAGTGTCCCTGTGCGGTGAGTGAGCAGGGCAGCCGCAGGGCTGCTCCTGGGGCAGCTACCTGTTCCCAGCACCTCCTTTTCTCCCTTCACAGACAGTCACCGGTCCAGCCACGCCACGCAAGTGTTGGTGCTGACGTGACGCGGCAGCGGGCACGGGCGCAGGGTGGAAGCCACCTCCACTGGCAGCAGCAGAAGCCCGGCTCAGCTTCAGGTACTCCCAAAACTACACCCTGAGGGTGAGCTTTGCTGGTCGAGCTCGGGCACACCTGATGACTAGGTGTTACTGACGGACCTCGCCCCGACCCTGGCTGCGTGGTTCCTCTGCTGCTTTCTGTCAGTTCTGCTAACCGACCAAAGGAGTTCTGTGACCCAGCAGTGACAGAAAAACAGCTCTACCAGAAAGCTGCTAGCTGTTGCCAGAGGTGTGGATGAAAGGAGAGGGGTAAAATCCATGAGGATGTTGCACTAAACTCTTCCTTCATCTACTGCAACATGAAAGTAATTTGCCTAGGAGGCTTTACTGATAGAAGGTGTCAGGGCAAACATTTTATAGCCCTTCATAAACTTTTATAGACTGGCCTCTGAACTGGGCTCTTCAATTATTTCTTATGTAGACAAGCCTACTGATAGTCAGATTCCTCTATTTCCTTAATCTATATCATCTAGTGAACCCAGAGATTGATTTAGAGATGTACGCGTGCAGGTAACATCCATGTCCGAGGCATTCTGTATTTGTAAACCATTTTTAAAACCTGCTGATAGAAAGCATGACTTGTTTTTCCTTTCCAGTTTTTTGAATGGGTAGACTCTGATTTGCTATATAGGTCAGTCCTCGTTGACCCTTGCTCACAAGCAACCCAATACATTTTATATTTTTTTGATATAGTAATTTCTAATAGTTGCATGTGGAAAAAAATAATTTGTTATTCTTTTGCTTCGTTTAAACTTTCTGAAGGTACCTCAGTGTTAAATTCTGTAAATGACTGGTGCCTTATAATGCAAGGTCTGCAGGCATGTGTAAGTACCTTTATATACGCGGAAGGTGCAGACAGCTATATCCTCTTGTGTTTCCCTCCTTTGCGCACCAAGCAGCTCAGCTCCAGGCACAGGTGCCCCTCTGCCTTGCCAGCTTCGGGGCTGAGATGTGGGGCAGGCAGCTGAAGTGGCGACTTTTTAAAACCCCAAGAGCAAGTTCTGCAAGAAAGGCATATGTATATCTGATAGAGCTGAACATGTGATGGCGTTACTGATAGTCTTACAAAATTACTTGGCTTAAGCAAACCTACACAAGTAATTAACTGGACAGAAATTGAAGTATAGTATATTCAAAAGCAATTATTTCTGCAATGGAATGCAATTCTTTCTCCTTTCCATTCTCTAATTTGTGAATTTCTGATATTTCTCCCCTTGATTAGTTTCGGCTCTGTGGACTTTTTCTTTAATCTCCCATTTCTTGAAACCATTGGGACATCAAAAAAAAAAAAAAATCATTTGCTGACCACTAATTTTGTGTTGTTCCAAGCATAAAGAAGCATTGCTTCCTGCAGTGAGCAGTCTTAACCCAAAGCCCCTGTTTCCTTTTATTAATGATTGCATGATATAGTGTCGTCTTAAGTCTTCTCACGTAATAAGAAAGATTTAATCTTGAAGCTTTTTTGACTTAGTTGCTGTGTTTTGCTGTTTGCGTGCAATATGCCAGTGTCTTGTTTCCAATTTCAGGCTAACATTCTTTGGAAAAGCTCCATTATCTTTAGTGAAATTCTTCTGATTTAAATCTGTGACACTGGAATCAAGCCTTCAGGGTTTATATTTTCATTGTTACATTTCCTTTTTCTGCTGCTGATGCTTCATTTCTTCCCACTTTCTTATGCTGAGTAGTTTGGAATTAATTGCAGATCAAGTTCAATGTAAGGGTTAGGGTGGTAGCAAAGAAGCTGGTGTGGTGGTGGTTGTTGTTGTTGGTTTTGTTTTTTATCTGGCCTGCGTCATGACAGGGTAAAACGGTTGTGAAATATGTTGGATGGAATATCAGCTACAGATTAAGCTGTCCATTTGTGCCTCATTAAAATCTCTGAAGCAATCGGTTATTAGACAGGCTCATTGCAACAGTTTTTCAGGCATCAAAGTGACAACTGATCCTATTTTAATTCAAATGAAAGTTAAATAATTTGTAGGGTAAATGAGACATATCAAGAATCTACCTTGTAAATATGTGTAAAAACAATTTATATGGAAAATGATAGTTTAAAAACTTCTTTTCTTAATGAGTAAATGTACAGCACAGATTCTTTTCTTGCTTTTTGTTGGTGCCTTTTAAAGGTGATTTTGTTGTGATTTTGCCCCAGCCAGCAACATAAAAAACCCGTTTAAAAAAAGCGTGTTCATTGTTTTCTATATTAAGCGATGATGTAGCCAGAGTTGGACTGGGTAATTGCAGCCCTAAAGATGCTGGCACACCAGGAAATGAAATAGCTGTGAGGAGCTGATGTCTACTGACTCTGTAGGTGGGAAATGAGGGAAACTGAATGTAACCTCTTGGAAGCATGAAAAATACGTCCACAAACTTTAAAATATTTCAGTGCATGTCTCTCTAGGCATACAAATAAAAATTACATGCATTTGGCATGATACCTGTGTCAGACCCAAGAGGGCGTTTTCCCCAGTCTCTTGCTGTCTCAGTATGTTTTGGTGGATGTTCATCCAGTTCATTTTAAAGCTCAGGAGTGGCAAAAAGCCCTGTTGCTGCTAGATTGGTTGATCACACTGCCTCTAACAAGCATCATCTGCAAAATCAGCTGCATTTTCTTCACTTGCAAACTTTAATACTGCCATATGCTAACACTTGAGTACCTGATTTTTGCGACTTCAGTGCTCTGATAATGTGTGTGATTGCATGTTGGGGGGAACGTTATACACTGTATTTGAAAGTGGAAAGTGTTTGAGCACAAGGTTTTGCTAATAATTATTTGCTAGTAGTACTTTGGCAAGCAGATCTCCCTGTCCTCAGGAAGTTGCCCCTGGTTCTTATTTTCAGTAGTTTTACACAAACAAATGTAATTCTTTCTTCATTCTGTTTTGTGCGCTAGCAGTTTACATTAATTTTTAATTGAATCTTAGATTATTAGTGAACTAATTTTTAGATGCTACAAATGAACAGGTAAAAACTTAGTCAAAGTTATTCACAGAGATAACTGTTATTAAACACTAGTATTATAAGACTTCATTATGATAGACTTCATTATGGAAATAATGGAGTGGTTTCTTAACTGATTTTTGTTTTTTTTTCAATCTTTTTTTCTCCTTTTTTTGACTAGTGCTGTTATAGTAGCACTGGGAGGCTCCAGCTGATGTGACGATTACACTGAAAAATGAGAAAAGCCTAAGCTCTGGATCTTTATCCAGGAAATCTTTGGCTCTTGTCAGTTGTGTGATTTGCTGGAGCTGAGATCTCAGTGTTGTTTTAATCTTGAACACTAATGCAATGCCAGTGGTGCTGGGACATTCAGAACTTGCCATCAATGACACCTGTTCTATGGGTGTATTTTGTATTTAACATGTAGCAGTTAATGCTGCAATGCCCTGCGCAAGGCGCATGGTAATTTGCCCTGTGATACTGTGGTGCTTCTAGTAAAGGTCAAAAATTGTACCAATTTTTAGAGTGACCAAACAAGTATCTTGTCTAATTCTCATGATGAAGTTAAGAATATACCAGACTGAATACTGAAGTGTTTTAATTTTTCAGACCGCAGCACCGTGAAGGAGAAACTGTAAACTTTTCTCAATGACTCTATAGCCAACTGATGTAACAATGGTACTAATATTGGGACGCAGACTGAATAGAGAGGATAGTGGGATACGAGATTCCCCTGCAACCAAGCGGAAGGTTTTTGAAATGGACCCAAAATCGTTGTCAGGCCCTGAGTTTTTTGACTTCTCCTCGGGATCATCCCACGCTGAAAGCATTCTCCAGATCTTCAATGAATTTCGAGACAGCCGGTTGTTCACAGATGTTATTATCTGTGTGGAAGGCAGGGAGTTTCCCTGCCATCGGGCAGTTCTCTCAGCCTGCAGCAGCTACTTCAGAGCTATGTTTTGCAACGATCATAGAGAAAGCAGAGAGATGTTAGTGGAGATCAACGGCATTTTTGCTGAAGCTATGGATTGCTTTTTACAGTATGTGTACACTGGCAAGGTGAAAATCACTACAGAGAACGTGCAGTATCTCTTTGAAACATCAAGTCTCTTTCAGATTAGTGTTTTGCGTGATGCCTGTGCCAAGTTCCTGGAAGAACAGCTGGATCCTTGCAATTGCCTGGGAATCCAGCGCTTTGCAGATACACACTCCCTCAAGACACTGTTCACCAAGTGCAGGAATTTTGCGCTGCAGACATTTGAGGATGTGTCCCAGCATGAAGAATTCCTTGAACTGGGGAAGGACGAGCTTATTGATTACATTTGCAGTGATGAACTGGTCATCAGTAAGGAAGAGATGGTGTTTGAAGCTGTCATGCGCTGGGTGTACCGGGCAGTTGAGTTGCGAAGACCAGTGTTACATGAACTTCTGACACATGTCAGGCTCCCGTTGTTGCACCCGAACTATTTTGTTCAGACTGTGGAAGTGGACCAGCTGATTCAGAATTCCCCAGAGTGCTATCAGCTGCTGCATGAAGCCAGGCGATACCATATCCTTGGGAATGAGATGATGTCTCCCAGAACTCGGCCACGCAGGTGAGAAAACTTCCCCTGCCTCCCCCTTCTTATTGCTGTAGGAGAAGGATGTAGTCTGATGTATGGGTGTTTGATACACACTTGCCCAGAAAAAAAAATATCTTGCTGATGATTTTATTTTGCATTCTGGAGCCACTGCAGTGGCTACATTTCTGTATTTCCCCACAACACGTGAAGCTCGTGCACGTCTTGAAAATGTACATAAGTGAGTCTTTTTGCATAGATCACTTTATTGCTATGAAATAAATGAGTGTTCAGGTAAGTGAAGCTATATTACCTTGCAAGTAAAATATTTTCTAAAGGTTAATGTTTGCTAGGGGAGATCTTAAGTTATTTCATACAATAGCAGTGTCTTGAAAGGAACTTACTGTGCTATAGCAGGTAAACCATTCCAGTTCCCAACCTTCCTTCTTTTTATAATAGTCATGTAAGTGTACAGCACACTATAAAGGATGTGGATGGGGATATATATTCAGAGCATTCGCTTGCTACATCACAAATACTTTACAGATGGAGTAGTACACAGATTTCTAATAGACAGTAGAACAACAGGTTCGTAACTGTAAAGAAACTAAATCTTGCATTTTTAAAGAATTATGAAACAGTTCCTGAAGTATTTCATGCTTATTCTATGACACTTTAATAATTCAGAATTGCTGCTACTTAATAATGCGTTACACAAATAGCTGACTGAAACTGCAAGAAGAAATGAGGAAGAGTCCATTTAGTGGTATTTATGAGCAATGGTGGTTATGATTTTTTCCCCTGGAAAATATTTTCCTGGTAAAAGCCTTACGCTCCACATGATAGTTGACATGATAGCTTATTGTTAACTCCAGTTGATTTAAGCTGTAGTTATAAAATCACGTCTTATATTGAGGTGATGCAATGATCCAGTCTGGACAAACAGATTGTGTTAGGAGTTACTCCTCTTTGTTTACTCTTACTCATACATGGTTGCTGTACAGTGACTGTGCTGGGAACCTTTGTTGGTTTTTGGGTTGTTTTTTTTTTTGGCATGTGTTAAAGGCTTGGAGGGTTGGGTTTTTTTTGGGGGGGAGGGGAATACTTGGCAAGTATTTGCCCCATTAGTGGCTTTCCAGTCTTCAATCCTGCCGTGAGAGAAGAAATTCTTAAACTCATTGCAGCCCTGCTGCCAGGCTTTCTAAGCTGTACACTGCCATGGAGGGTCTTTGGAAACTTTTGGATCATGGCAGTTTGGAAACTGGTGCAATGATAGTTTCTGGAGCATTTCATACCCTGAGTCCAGGCTTCAGGGAGGGACCATGGGAACTCGGACCAAAGACCTCCTTGTTTCATGAGCAGTTGGAGGGGGGCTGCATCTTGTGGTATTTACTGTGGTGTTTGTTGTATGTTTGTTACTCGATTTGATAAAGAAAGCAAATACACTCAGACCTAACAGTTTTGTCAAGGTGCACAAAGGGTAGCTACTTGAGAATCTGAATAGCCTCAGTGTAGCATTCCAGTTCATAAACAAAGTACCTTGGCTAATACAGGTGATTTCTGAAGCTGGGGGGGGCGGTGTTGGTTTGGGATTTTGTGGGTTTTGTTGGTTTTACTGCTGAGCTTATTAAACTGCACTGTGAATTCCAGTAGGCAGGAACAAGAGAAGCAATTTACAAAGAGAAAAACTGGCTGGCCTCCCAGCAGAAAATTTTTCCCCTTTTCTATATTACATTCATGGAATAGTTCTTTGTCACTTGTTTCTGTTGCCTGTTTGTTTCTGTTGCCTATAGCAAAAAGGGATTGTGTTTTAAAACTGTTACCAGGTCCCCCTTCCCCCATCTTTTAATCACACGCTTTCTGGGCCTTTCTTAGGGGTTTGGAGAGGAGAGGACACTGGAGAGCTCTTTTCCTTCTTTCTTGCTTTCCTTAAATTTCTTTTTTTTTTTATATATAAACTGTTTCTAAAAGGAGACAGGCTGCAGGATCAGAAATTCCCACACCAGTGTTTTCACTGAAGCTTCTGGAAATTAATTGTGATTCCTTGTATGGGTATGTACACGCCTACCCATTTTCTTAAAAGAACAGCGTGCATTGCAATTTCACTGTTGATTTTTTTTTGTCTTTCTGAAGCCTGTGAAGAGTTACCTAAAGTAAATAAAAGTTTAAAATGTGGCGTAACGGTTGCCTGTTTGCTCTTTGCGTGGTATGCCACTAGGCATCGTTGACACATGCAGAAGGTCTTTTTGAAACAGCTTTTCAGTTATGTATTTGCAAAAACATAGTGACATCTTGAGGTTGTCTCTCATGCTCCTTTGAAGTCTCTCTTGTCCCCTGCTGGTTGTGTTGCACAGCAAATCTCCAAGCTGAGATCAAGTAGTGAGCAAGAATGCATTTCCATGCACAAACCATACATCAATGCTTTGAATTATCTTTAGATTTTTCATATACCTGTGAATTCTTCAATCACACAGTTCCTGTGAGCTGTGTTATTATTATCAGACAGTTGAGCTGTCTGATAATAATACGAGTGTCTTCTTTAGTTAGAAAGATTTTAATGCATCCTTTTTGCTTGCTTTTAGAAAGCTTTAATGCAGTCCCTTATTTTTATCCAAGGCGATGAGTTTTTATTTCACTCTACATTTCTGTCTTTTATCCCATTTGCTACCCAAAAGTGAATTAACAGGGAAAAAAAATAGGGATTTACCAGAATCATGGTAATTCGTTTCCCAAACTTAAAATGTCTTTCGATGTAATCTGTCTGAACTACTAAAAATTCTTCTGTCCAGCTGACGCTGTGCTGGCTGTTCTCACCTTGTCTGGAGGTCTGTGTGTAACTTGGGATCCATTGGAAATCTGTTCTTGGGAACGCATGGGATTATATGATACTCTGTCAGTTGTCTTCCACTCCCCTTTTTCTATTTTGTGCACCTTTTCCTGATGACAGTCTGTCCCCTGGAATGTCTCCGGTGCCTTTTTTAGCTCACCTCTGTTATTTTGCTCACACCCTTTCTTTTGAGGGCTAGAAAGAAGACTTTCTGTACTGCTGACTGAGATCACAGATTTTTCTCATCTCCATTCAAATCTGTCCTTAGTTGTTTTCTGGAATTAGCCTTTGGCTGTATGTTCTTTTTGTATACTCCCACATTTTTAATTTTTTTTTTAACTGATGTGCTCTCAATCATTTGCAAAAAATCTTTTGGAACCTTAAAACCTGTATGGCACAAGACTCCTTCAAGAAAATGTAACGGAGAAAATCTTTAACTGAAGAAAGGATAAGGTTATAAGGTATTAAAATGTTGGGAAACGTTTGGGTTTTCTGTGGATTTGAAATACTGTACTAAGTTAATATTTCCTTTAAAGAGCAAACCACCATCGTAGCAATTCATAAAGAGCTCTCCCCAATCAAAGACTTTTGGTTCATTTAGTTTTAAAATAAATATTGATAACGGGGTACAGTAAGCTTTTCAGTAAGTAAGAGGAGCCCTTGATTCTAATATAGAAAGTAATCAGCAGACAAACCTCTTTTGTACATACAGTTAGCTGATGAATTTGGGCTTGCTTCTAATTGAGATGAGTATCTTGCTGTTAAGGAAATTCTCTTTCTGGGTAATGCTTTGCTGGCACAGGACCTTTCCCTCCCTTATCCTTTGAGAGATTCTTTTCAGAGTCGTTCCTCAAAAAAGCAAAAAAGAGTAACAGTAAATACATAGAAACCAGGAATGAGCATGACTTCAAAGCTGAGGAGCTGAAGAGAGTGTTTCATCTGACCAGTTCAGGTGCGTAAGTGTGCTTCCTCAGATACATGCCTTCATTTTATAGTCTTATAGTACATTGTTATTTAGCATTGCCTTTGCCTATTTAAAAATATTCTGAGTATAAATACATATGGTATATTTAAATTATGGTGTGTGGTGACAGGGAGATAGAAGGGCTAACTAATTTTATTCCTGATGTTTCAAAACGGGGAAAAACATCATCAGGATTCATAAGTTAATATGTGCATAAGTTCACATGTTAGGAAATTTGGGGACAGATCATGCAACTTTTATCTCAAATGCAGTCATAAATCATACTCTTTTTTCTGAAGAGGACTGCAGTACTCAGCAGTAGTATGAACAAGATGCCAACTCATATTGGGATTGAAGTTAAAACACAACAAAAAGGCTTACCAAAACCAATCTTGCATTGTTTTACTTATTAATAGACAACAGTCCTTGAAATAACTATATCAGTGCAAAATCCTTTAATCTGAAAATGTTCTGAAAAGAAAGGATTTTGACAAATGCTTACAAGAAATTGTAAATTTGAGAGAAGGAATAAAAGTTGGTCATACTTTAAATTGCAGGTTGAAGATGGTTGGTTGATTCTGTACATTCAACTGTGGATTAACGTAACAATTTTTGTTATTGCTGTGTATGTATAATGCAGAAGCATCAGTTTAAGTAGGAGAATGAGAGTGTGGAATAGAATGTAAAGGCTTGTTTGTGTACATTGCAGACTGTCTAACGCTTAATTCTTTCACACTGAGTTTTAGTTTTTAGTTCAGGCTTGAATTTTTACTTCAGTGTTCCTTAACATTTCCTTCTATCGCTACACTGGTTTTTTACTTTTTTTTAATTGCGCATTGGCTCTAAAGTCTCTTTTTCTTTTCCCTTATTTTGGTGACTATATGCCTTCAGCTCGTTTTTTCAGGAAATAACCTAAAACATTTTAAACTTTTTGAATATTTAACCAATGTAAAGTACTATGAATTTTGTAAAATTCAGGGGGCGTAGTGGCTTCGGTGTGAAACGGATTGCTCATCTCACTGTCTCAGGCCGTGCTTGAACACTGTTTCTGATATCTCTACGTACACAGTTAATGGAAAAATATTATTAGAGTAAGGGCCTTCTGTATTTTTTAATTATTAGATTTTTACATAGAATGTTGTGCAGTGCAACTCCACCACTTACACAGAACACCTGTTGGTGTGGTCACCTGCTATGTAATGAGACAGCTGGAAATAGTGAAAAGCTTTAACTGTGCTAAATGACTCTTTCTTCTTTTTTCTTTTCTCTTTGCTGTAGAAGTTAATGCTGAATAGTAAATCTTGCAATCTTCACACAGTTCTGAAGACAATGTTGTTTGACCTACCTGTACTAATAATTATCTTCTACATCTTAGTTTTCTGTGTTCACTTTTTTAGATCAACTGGTTATTCTGAGGTGATAGTTGTTGTTGGAGGCTGTGAACGAGTTGGAGGGTTTAATTTGCCATATACTGAGTGCTACGATCCTGTAACAGGAGAGTGGAAGTCACTGGCTAAACTTCCAGAGTTTACCAAGTCTGAGTACGCAGTGTGCGCTCTACGGAATGATATTCTTGTTTCAGGTGAATAATCCTAAAAAAAAATTAAGACTTCTTTCTTTTCTTTGTTGATGGTTTAGTTTTGGGGGTTTGGGGCATTGAGATTTTTTGTTTGTTTGTTTTTTAGTAGTGTGAACTTTTAGAAACTCAACTGAAAGTCACTTTCTGATGTAAATGGTCAACACTAGGCCCAAACCAATATTCTTGTAGACAAAAGTGTTTTCTGGGATTTTTATTTGGTATTAATTGGCAGGTTTGTACAGCTGATTCCAGGGTATCAGTTGTATCTAAAGAGAGTAGCTTACATTTGTTAAGCATGCTGCTTTGAAATATAGTAATGGCCTGTTTGCAGCAAGAGTGGGGAAAATTATGAGAAAAAAAAAAATCCCAAGCAGTCTCTTCCCAGCAGCATTTTCTCTGCTACAAAACGTGCTGTGTGCTGGTTAAAAACACCAGTTGCCTAGGAGCACCGCAGCACTGGTATGTTGCTGGTGACTCGTTTCTATCATACAGCTGTGTAGACTCCAGAAGAAAAACAGTTAAAGCTTCTCGTAGAAATGTAAAAAGGAAACAAATTCCTTTTAGCACCCGAGTTGGAGATCCGTTTATACCAGCCTTTTACAGTGAAATGAGCAATAGCTATAGGTTTTTAAACACCTCATTCATTTTTTTAGCAAGGGTACATTGCATGGTACAGCTGATGGTTTAGACACCAAGCCCCATGTGTTAGTTTAACCAAACAAATCTGAGGAGACAATTTCTAGTAGCTGTGTCATTTGAACAAAATGTAAAATGTATGCACGAAAGCAAACAGGGGAGCAGCTAGTGTTAGGGTTGTGCCATGAGGCACACAAATGGTTAAGACTTGGAGTGTCTCATCCAGTTAGGGACACTAAAGAAATCTGAAGAGCATGGGCAAAAGCCATTAAAATGCATTCCAATCTCAATAAATCTAATGTGATCCCAGTGTGTTACTAGGAAAGGCACACAAGTAAAATAACTTACTGTATGTTTTTATGTTTGAAATTCACTGAAACTGACTTTTTCAGTCTAACATACAAATATATAGATCTTTATTTTACCTAAAAAGGATATAAAGTTTTCATTGCCCACTGTAGAGGGGCATGTTAATAGTTGACATTTGTCATTCAATAATGAATTTATTCAAATTGGCGTATTTTTGTTTTTAAAGGTGGAAGAATCAATAGCCGGGATGTTTGGATTTATAACTCTCAACTTAACATTTGGATCAGAGTTGCCTCCTTAAATAAAGGCAGATGGCGTCATAAAATGGCTGTTCTTCTTGGTAAAGTAAGAGAAGTATATTTATAATTTTTTTTATAGTGGGGATGTTTGTGGTATATAAGAAAACAGTGTAGAAAACATAGGTACATATTTAGTATTACTTTGTATTTCCTATGAATTATAAAAATACCTATTTCAAATAAAATAATATTTTAAACAATTAGGCTTTTTGCCACTCAAAACTATCTGTGGACATGAAAATCATGTTACCCCTTGATTATTTATTTTCTGTGGGTTTTTTGTTACTGAAGTGTCTAATCCCCAAGAAGCAATATTTTGGGAGGCAAAGAAGCATCTGGATTTGCCTGTGCTTCACAAGTGCTGTCAAAAGCTTAACAGTTTATGCAGTTATTAACAGAAACTGGAGCTGCTCTGAATGTCAGCTCTTTGCTCTTTTATTTAATGTTTTATATTGAAATTAACCAAACATATGGTGTGGGGGAAATGGGAAGTTTTGCTGTATTTTGAAGGCATATATGCCTTAACATAGAATCAGTAATTGGAATCAACTGTCCATGAGGATTCCATTAATGAAAGTTAGGGAAGCTGTGGATGTGGTGTCCCTTGGAGTGAGTAACTTCATGGAGATGAAATTTACAGCTGGAGCAGACAGAGGGAAGAAGGTAGACACAAATAATAATGAGCTCTGCTGCTTAAATATGAGAGAAGCAACAGGACTATGAAGAAATGTTTACAAACTGAGAGGAAGAAATATTTTTGTAAGCAAGTAGGAAAAAAATAAAACACAGAAAAGCAAAGGTAAATTCAGATGGACTTTTGCTGTTGCTGAATGTAATCTGTAAAAAGAGAAATGCAGGGAAGTGCCTTTTTTAACAAACACCCTTCAAATAGGAAGTCTCTATCTCAGTATTAATACTGTGCTTTGGACCTGTGTTTGCAGTGTCATTCCACATGTGACTGAATGGAACTCTCCAGAGAGTCTTTACATATTATTTTTAGACTATATTCTTCTCTTCCTATGTCTAAATTAAAAATGTCAGGAAAGTATCCCTTCACAAACCTAGCAAATTAGGATTCTTGCAGCTTCAAATTAAATTAACTTCATATTTAATAACTACTCTAAAAATGAAATGATGATAGTTCTCACCATTTTGCTTAGGTATATGTTGTTGGAGGATACGATGGGCAAAACCGTCTCAGCAGTGTAGAATGTTATGATTCATTTTCCAATCGATGGACAGAGGTGGCTCCCCTTAAAGAAGCTGTGAGCTCTCCAGCAGTCACCAGTTGTGTTGGCAAACTGTTCGTGATCGGTGGTGGCCCTGATGACAACACATGTTCAGACAAGGTCTGTTAATTGTATTTGAGCGCACCTTCTATCCACAGTAAACTGTATTGCTGGTTTAAAAGCACATCATATAGAGATCTGTTTTAACTGGTTTGCTGAATGGAGTATGGAATTATTATAATACAAAAAATACAGAGCAGAAAACATCAACTCAGTAACATACTGTTACTGTGGCTTTTCTCATGGATAATGTCATTGGCTTCACAAGTTCTGTGAATTCTTGAACCTGAGTGTTAGGAAAACAATGTTGAATATAGTGCATGTATAGACATTATTGCTATATGGACCTATATTTATATTGACTTCATTTTCTTGGTGAGATATTACCTACCAGGTGTTGCTTCTTTGGCTCTCCTTGTATATAACCTGTGTGAGTGTGCCAGGTTATTATTTCAATTAGGCTTTTAATGTGAAATGCATGTGTTTGTTTTCAGGTTCAGTCTTATGATCCTGATACTAATTCTTGGTTGCTCCGTGCAACTATCCCTATCGCAAAAAGATGTATTACGGCTGTGTCTTTAAACAATCTGATCTATGTTGCTGGTGGACTTACCAAAGCAATATACTGCTATGATCCAGTTGAGGACTACTGGATGCATGTACAGAATACATTCAGCAGACAGGTAATTAACACTCAATGGCCTGTAGACATCTGAAAGGTATTTTTTTACATTAATATCTTTGCATGAAATGACTATACACTTGTTTAACCCGGTGAAAATTGCATCTCTGATTCCATCCTTGTTTTACTTCTTCATATATATAATTTTAAACCTGATAGGAGAGGCAGTTTCTAAACCAGTAGCTTTTCAGCTGGGTGTCACTGTTAGCTAGTCCAGTCCTTTTTGTTTGAGAGCAGTTACTGTGGAGAACAGTGTAACAGTATAACACATGATGTTTTAATTGTCTAGAAATTAATCTCTGTCAAGTTCTGCTACATGTCTTAATTTAGACTGAAGAGAGTAACTTTATAATTGATTAAAGCCTTTCAATGTAACAAAAAATACTGAAGGCTGGTTTTCCAGTGTGAGGGGGGGGGGGGGGGGGGAACAAACCGCTGTATAGCACAGGAAGTATCTGACTTCAGCAGAGAGCTGTATCGCTTCAACATACAGAACACCGAGCAGAATTTAAAACTGTCACCTTGGTAGTAAAGCGCGTGTGTGTGTATCAGTTAATTCTCCCTGTGTTTTTAAAACATCAGTCACATACTCTAAGGTATTACCTTAACAGAAATTTGTTCTTCTTTTTCCTGGCCTTTCCTCTGTTTTGATCTGTGTTCTCAATTTGATTCAATATTTTTTTCCATGCTTGCTTTTAAGAAAGAAATAAAATCCTATCTTTCTTTGTTTCAAGTAAGACATAGTGCTCTCTTTTTCTTATGCACTTTTTTCTTAGTCATTACTTTTTTCCTCTCCACTGTTTACATCCCTCTTAATTATCTGTTACTCCTCTAAGGTGCTTCTCCTTGTTCCCATGTTTTGCATTAATAGTGCGTACTGTGGTCCCTCTTCTGAAAACCTTTGTTCTCTCCTCCTTTCCTTGTCTCAGATGTTTAAATGGTAAGTACAGTGTTCAGCTGTATTCCTTGTCTGAGCTACGTGCAGTGAAGGCTTAGATCTGAAATACTCTTCTCTGTAGGATTGTGCTGCTGTTTTCCCCAACTATTGCGCTTTCTGCCTTGGTCCTTTCAGGAGGGAGTAGTATAGACCGGTCTGGTTACAAACGGTAGTCAGAATGCTGTCCTTCTGCACTGGGGTAGACATGCAGGAACTGAGGTCATGTTTTTTAAATAACCATGTATTCCTTTGTGTATTTTGAAACAGGAGAATTGTGGCATGTCTGTGTGTAATGGAAAAATCTATATCCTTGGAGGAAGACGAGAAAATGGTGAAGCCACAGACACTATTCTTTGTTATGACCCTGCAACAGGCATTATCACAGGAGTAGCAGCCATGCCCAGGCCAGTATCATATCACGGTTGTGTGACAATTCATAGATATAATGAAAAAGGCTTTAAACTGTAGTTGTTTTTCTTAAATAAAGAAGATGGCATGGACGCATCCAGTGGTCTGCTGCAAGACAGGCTTTTTAAAGATTCCTGAAGTGGGAAAATGCCCTTTCTCTACCTACATGTCATATGAAAAATGTATCCTGTGCCTTTAGAAAAAAGGGTTCATTTAACTTGCAAAACAAGCCTACAAATCTGTCCAGTTATCAGAGTTCAGTTTTATCTGCTGTGGGCTTTGTTACAAGAGCAGTAATAGTAAGTTGTACTAGTATTCAGAAAGTTTGCCCTATGTGTGATTGGTAATTAAAATCTTGGAAGCTTTGTGGGAAAGTGCCTTCACAAGCATTTGTGCCTGTGTCCTAAGAAGTGATATCTGCAAGATGTTCAGGTTCAGCTAATTGGAAACAGAAGTAGGCGAGTAAATTCCAGAGAATCATCTCATAATTACCTACAATTTTAAAAAGCATATATAATTATATATGCACAGCATTCTTGCAAGCAGATTACTTGGCTTACAAAGCAGACTTTATGTCAGATCATGCATGGTTTGGAATTAAAAAAAAAAAAAAAAAAAACAACCAAAACCAAACAACAAAACCCAAAAGAAGCTACATAGGACAAATGTTAGTATCTTTCAGGAATGCTTTTTTCTGAAGGAGAAACTGGTTTCTAGTGAGCCACTACAGCCTTTTGAAGTGATGATTGTGTACCTTAACACTATGAACCTTATTCATAATGTTGATAAATCTTCATCAGAAGTATGAAGCTATGTGACATGGAAAACTAGTGACCACTGAGGTGTAGGCATGCATCTGTGAAGCAAATTTCAAATCCCAGTTCGTAACTTTTTGAATAGTATGGCTGAAGTCTGAAAGCTACTGGGTTTTCTCTTTGCTTGCTGCAAAGTATCTTTAAATTATTAAAGGAATAAAGGATGATGAACTCTGGATTCTTCCACTTCTCTGAATCACGTTATAAATTACCTGGTGATAGAGGTAGGGACTTGGGTTGCACCCTACAGCTTATAAATTGGTCTTTTGGATATCTCATCTGCAGAGATGCCAGAGTACCTGCCAAGTATTTCTTGGTCTTTCTTCAGACAATCACTTACTCTAGCACAGTTAAACTACTGTATAAGCTGCTTGGCCACAGATAAAGAAGTTCTGGGAAGGTCCCTTCTCTCACCAGAAAAGTATCTGTGGACTTGTCCATGTAGCCATATGAGGTAACTCCCACATAATGTTTTGGCTAGTTTTTAAGCCTAGGAAGCGCCTGTATTTTGCCCACACCCCCCCCTTTTTTTTTCTCAAGTCCTCCCTAGATTTCGGTACTAGGTTGCTTTACTTCCAGGGCACAGTTGTATAGTTGAGGCACAAGTTCATAAAAACTGAAATAGCACTTGAGAGTTGGAAAACGAATAGGATTGTGTGTGTACCAATTTCCTGTTAATCACCAAAAACCTCAGGAACTGCCTTTCAAAGGAATTCTGAGGACAGCAGCCAGTAGGGAAGTTGGTCAGTGCCAGGGTAGGGGGGGGGGGGGGGGGGGGGGGGGGGGGGGGGGGAAAAACAAAAAAAAAAAAAAAAAAACAAAACCAGAAGGCCCCTGCAGAGACAGCCCCGGCCTCGGGGTTCTGGTCTCTGCTTGCTCAGGAGGGTGAAAACAAGCACCATCTCTGGAACATCGTTTGTTCCACTGGACTTTCTTCATCTGTTTTCCCAGAGTATTTCTTCATTAGATGGAAATTCTGACCCTCAGTGAAGCTGTGCCAAACTGGGAGTCATCATTTTCAGTAACATATGGTCATGACTTTTAAAGAGCACTGAGAGCTGCACTTTGTGATGCATTAACTTGTAACCTCAGGAAAGGACACAAATTTCAGTTTCTGGCTGAATACCAAACACAGCTTTGTATATGTTAAGAATACTGACAAAGTACAAATCTCTGCATATCTGTGATGTACTTAGGAAGTCAGTCCCTGAGCATGTGCATTCAAATTACCCTAAAGAGAAAGTCCCTCAGTAATGTAAGACAAATGAATTGGATAAATTAATCCTTTTCTAAGTTTCTTGTGTTTCTGCTTGACAAGTGTTACTTTAAAAAGGTAATTCCAGTACCTGAGAATAAGGTCCATTGATAGCAATGGTAATTGCCCAGTAACTGATACTATATATTAGCATTGTATATAATTCATGCCATCATTGTAAATGAAAATGTAAAAAAAAAAAAAAAAAAAAGAGCACTTCATTCATGCAATTTGAAAAATATTATCCTTTCCTTTGATTTCCATTTTGTTTGTATTAAGACTTGTAATGTGGATTGTCATGCTAAACTGTTTTTAAACATTCTTTATTCTGTGGGTGTAGAACAATGTCATTTATGTATAGGTATATTTTAATCTGTGTTTATAATACTGCACTACTCTGTAAATAAGATACAGCTTTCTGTGGTTTTGAAGATTCATTTTATAGTTTAGTTGTCTTTTCTTATCAATTTATGTACTGTTACTGTTACCTATTATTTTGAAAATGACAGTGTTTAATGAACCAGTAAATGCAGAAACGTAGACAAAAACTTCTGCTTACAATTCTTGAGAACTATATTCAGTGCTGAACAGTTACATGTGTGGAACATTGCTAAAATGGGAGTTATTCATGCAATTATTTCGTTAAAATAAGCAGTTAATTTTTTTTTTTGCTTGTTAACTCTGTAAATAATTTGCACTTATGGCCTGCTCTGTTATAAAATTCTATTTAGAGGTACTAGATAAGAACAATTCAACCTTGGTTTAATGAAAATGTACCATTTTTCTAGAAGGATGCATTAACTTGGAAGTCTCATTCCTGAGCCACCTGTTCTCCAATGCATTTCACTTAGGTATAGATGAATTCAAAGATTTCAACTCTCACTATTATGCATATCTAGCTGTTTGCAGTTTATGGGCTTGAGCAGCAAGTTGTTTGGTTTTTTTTTTTGTCTCAGGAGAGAAAATTATTAATGTTGTCTAGTATAATCAAAAGATTTCCATCATAAATGGTAATAGATTTGGCACCTCCAATGTAGAGACACCTGCACAAAAATGTAACTTCAGTCTAACCACATGTGGGAAGAGGGTTCAAGTATCTTCAAAGACATACCAAAAAAAAAAAAATTCCAAGTCTTGTCTAATATTTCACTCCACTAAAGAGATAATTACCTTTAAAGTATTTCACTCTTAAAAAGAAGTGAAGTAAATGTTTCTCTCTTCCATTTTGATGTCCACTTCATGAGTTGCATCCTTCTGTTGCTGGCAATGCGATGTTAATTGAAAAGAAAGTTGATGCTTCTTTGCAGCCTGGCTTCGAGAAGGTTCTGAGTAGATACCTTCAGTACTGCATTATAGTACAGTCTATAGCTCTTCCAATACCATGCCTTCCCTCATTTTACAGCCATCAAGCATGTAACATTGCCTGGTAATCACTTACTTTTACACGTACGCTCCGTTCTTGGTAATGCTTAAGTAGGCATAATTTGTGGACTCTCTTCCATTTGTACCATCAGGTGGTTCACTTTATACTATGTGCCTGGTGTGCATTTTGAGGATTAGGCACTGTGCTTTCAACTCTAGCACCAAGGGTGCAGAGTTGTACTGTTATTTTTTAATTAGCGCCAATGCAGTGCTTATCAAAGACTGCTCTTGTTTCTACTCTCTGAAGCACAGATGTCTTTAATGCATGTTAATCTTTAATTATGTTGGATATGGACCCTTATGATGATTTACTCAAGCTTTTTAAATGGTATTTTTAACTGCAAATTTTTGAGAGGCTGACAATGTAGGAAGAGGAGGTACCCACTTTGACAGAGGTTCACAGAGGAAGCTTTGGTCACTTGTGCTTGAGAGCTCCAGCTTCTTCCTCAAAATAGTTGAGTTCACCATGTTATCTTACTCAATTACTCAATTTATCCTGCTTTTGTCTTATTTGAGCTACAAGGACAAAACAAGAAGCAGTCTGGCTCCCTGTGACTTCAGGTTTCCCTCCTGCCCAAGGCATGGTTCTGCACTGGAGCTGTCACTCCCAGTGGGCAGGTGGAGCTGTGAACTTAGTCCAGCTCCAGAGAGATGAGAGAAACTCACAGGGGGTGAGAAATGCCAGGAGGAAAGGCAGCGCATTTGGGGTGCATGCATTTCGTTGGGCTTGCTGAAACCAAGACACTCTGGATGCTCATAAGCTTGTCCTTCCAGATGCTGAAACTCAGGTGGTAAAAATATTTCACATTTGTCAACTCACTAAACTCCTTTGGAGTGATACAGATGCATATATGGTCATGGTCTTCTAGAAAGAAATCTTCAAGAAAGCCAAAGGTTCATCTTTCTAATTGCCCAGCTGGGCAAGTATACATGAGGTTTTTTCTGCCACTGAAGATGGCAAAAGCCAGTTCAAGAGCATTAAGAAACTTGCACAACTTGATCACTGTGAGGCAAAACAAATGTTTTAATCTGAATGTTGTCTCATGCACACAAGAAAATACAAATTAAACAGTTTTTTGTGCCTGGTTAAAAAAAAATCTGAGCAATATATACTCAGAAAAGGAGTCTATAAGGCAAGATGACGTTTTTTAAGCAGAAATTTGCTGTCTGGTTGGAGGCTGAGCGGTGATTGTGGTTTGTTTTGTTTTTTTTTTAACATGTCTAGCACCGAAGTTTCCTCAGTGTTGAATTATTTCAGGTGGCATTAATAAAAATGGATCTCACTGTCAGTTTATCATGATTGTGTCAGTGCCATGAGCATTGCCACAAAACAGCAGGCAGCCTCCTACCATCCTCAAACCCAGATGTGTGAATCACCTGTTAAGAGAATACACTGGTCTTACATCAGCTGTCTTCTGTAACTGACACTACATGTAAATTCATGTTACTCAAAGTGTATAGCCCTGATAACATTGCTGTCTAAGAACTCTATCTGCAGGAACGTTTCTTTTTTCTACTGTAGTGTTCCAGTCTATGCTTATATGTTTATGTGTGCATATCTGTGCGTGTGAATAATTCTGTGATCATTTTCTTATAATGCTGTTATAAGTAATGCACATAAAAGCTCCTGTGTACAGCATATTGATAATGTAATTATGGCTTACTTTGTGTTATTAGTTCCAAAGAAAACAAGGTGTGTTAATTTTGAAAATACCTGTGCCTTGAATTCACCTATATTTTTATTGATTGTGAAAAAGAGCTTGGATTACTTCTCCCAGTTTGTTGTCTTTATTAGGATCAGTCTTACTGTCCAGACTGTTGACGTCCTTCTAAGAGAAATAAATCTTGCCATTCATTAACTAGAATAGTAAAACCTCTTTTTTAGAATATGCCTAGGATGCTTCCATTATTACAATGCTATGGCAAACTTAATCTAGGGAAAATCAGTATTTTTTTTTTCCTGTTTTTTTTTTTTGTTTCCAGCACCCCTCGGTGACAAAGGATTTGAGTTTAGTCTTTGACTTCCTGTCCTTAACATGTACAGTTTCTTGTTTTAGTCAGTAGCCTCTATCGTATTTCTGAACGCTCTGACTTGTCAGTCATGAACCTCTTGTTCAATATATGTAATATGAAGCAATAATATGGTGCAGCATGGCAATAAGCAAGATCAAGAGACTAGAATGTAATGTAACATTACTAATTTCATCTGTGTAAATGCTGGTCCTATGAGTCATTCTCCTTCTGGTGCACCTGTAGCAATTTGGAGTCAGATTAATAGGAGCTACTTGGCCATGGAAAGAGTTTACCCCCTGGACTGTCACTCATAGGATATTTTATCTTCACCTGAAATCATGTTTTGATTTTCCTTTTTTGCTGAGAAAGACAGCAGTTTGTGCTTTTCCTTGCCAGTTCCTTTATTTACTGAAACATGAAAGGCGTAGTTCCACAAAGAGCTGATCTTGTCTTCAAGAACAACCTGGTGCAGCAGAAATGACATTTGAAGAAAAAAAAAAAGTGCAGACCGCTTACTGTGTGCCAGAGTCAATGTAAGGTTATCTCGCATATAACATTAAGGTCTTCAGTTTGTGCTGACAGTAGAAACGTGATTTTGTAATGTAGCGCAATTGCAATAACACCTGTTATATTTAAATATATTTCTTGCATAATTCTTTAAAGTTTTTTAAAGTTCAGTGTACCTAATAAACATTCGCCTTTTGAATAGTTCACTGTGTTTTATTTAGGTTATGAGAAGTTCCAGGGTGGGGCTTCATGATGCAAGGAGGAAACTCCTTCCTGTTTTTTTCTGGGCCATTTAACTTGTTGGATTCTGCCCCTTTGTGGTCTCTATATCCATCCATCAGTCCGTTCTTCTGTCTCCCAGTCTAGGTGTTTCCCTGCTCATCTTTCTGTCCTTGTTGTGGAACTTACTATTGACATGAATAAAGGCAGTCTCGGGGCTGTGCAGAAGAGTAAACTTCAAAGAAAAATGATAAAGCAGAGGGGTGGGATGTGAAATACCATTTAGTCCTGGGTATTGTGATGGGAAAAGACAAAACCAGCATGGGAAATCGGGTCAAGGTAACGTAATGCTAGGAAGGTGACTGGCAACAATGCAGGTTGGGAAGAATCCTACAGAAAGTTTAATTCTCCTAAAATGAGCTACTTGGCCACCTCCAGGTCCTGCTTGCAGATGGCAGGGTAAGGGCTGACACAGTGATGGGGTGGTACTACTACACTTCAACTGATATGAAGAAAGTATTTGGTTGAATATACCATTTTATTTTTACAAATTACATCCATCTTTCATGTATTTTTTAGTGGAATAGTAGCTGTACTCCTGGCTTCCTCTTCCCTGTCATTTGCATTCTGGATCTCAGAGTCAAAACTTGCCCTTCACATAATCCTAGTCCTGCCTTCTTCCAAAAACGTTTCTTTTAGATACTGTGGCACTCAAATACAGCTTCCATAGCTTTGCCTGTAGCCCACTGAGATCTAATCTGTAGCGCAAGTCTATTCCCAGTGTGGTGTATTCAGATTTGGTGTGTTCTGGATATACCAAAATAAAAACCAAGGCACTGGGGCCCTGATACTTGATATACTCTGTGTGTCTCTGACACGGTGAAATACGTATAAAGATAGAGAAGCTCTTTGTAGAAATGGTGCCAGACATTCTGCATTTTAACATAACTTACTTAAATGGACATGATGATACTGCTGCATCTTTTTTTTTCCTGCAGCTTTGAGATGCAGAGAAGTGAAGTAGCTGCACTAGTTTCAACAGTTTTGAACCTAGCCCTGCAGAAATGAGAGAGTCTCTGTGTTGCACTGTTGGAGATACCTGGTGGTTTTACAAATACCTTCTAATGTGAAATAAAACTTGGCAAGCCAACAGTGTCTGCTGCAGCTCTACAGGGTGGACAGGCTTGCTTACAGCAACCAAGAGGCACTCGCTGTGGTGCCAAAAGTAAGTTACGATCAAGTTCAATGCTTGCAGAAGTTTACTTTCATGAAAAAAGTAACATTTCTGAAAGGGAATCCACAGACTGCAAAGCAATGGAAACATTTTTGAGGGTTGGAAGCCCATCTTAAGATATTTGAAGTCTTAAAAATAGTCAAGTGGCAGCAATATTTTAACAACAGACTCTTCCTCCTCTTCCCATTAAGCAGGAGAAAGGAAGAAAATAAAACTGAAGTACACTGTATACATACTTTTCCTGATGAGCACGACACAATTCCAAGTATAAGCACAGTCTCAATCGATTTGCCGTAGCTCATACTTGTTGCGTGGTGAGAAGTCAGAAAGCCATTGCAGTGGTGGTCCTGGCGCCAGAAAAAAAAAAAAAAAGACTTTAAGGGCTAATCCTTGAACATTCAGCATACACTTGCTAATTAGCTGCCTCATAAATAAGTTTGCAAATACATGTATGAGCAGGACATTAATTTATGCAGGTTAGCAGCTCCCTGCGTGAGCCGTGGGAGAACCGCAGACCAACGCACTGTTTGCCATGAGCCACACCTGACAGTTGCTGCAGCCTGGCCAAAACCAAACACAAACCGCGGTACCAACTGCACTCACTTGGGCAGTTTTAGCCCGGATTTCAGAGCCTATGAAGCACAGTGACCACTAAGTACGGTATAAGATGTTTTTGAAGCCGACCTGTAAGGCAATGGGTGCAAAATCCTTGTGCCACCAGCCCCGGCCCTGTGAGGGGCCTTCGGGTGTCCCCCACCTCAGCCAGGCTACACCTCACGTCCGGGGCCCTTGGCTAATCAGCCCCCGAAAGGCTGAAAACTCATCACTATTTTAAGACATCTTCAGATTTTATTATTACGGTTACTTCAGCCTTCAGTCAGTATTAGGCCAATACATGAAAATATCCAAACAGAAACATTACAGCATCGCCAGTCTCGGTCTGTTTGTGTTTGTTTTTTTTTTTTTTCTAGTGCTGAGGGTTAATTAGTGCCCGCACCCCGTTCGTTACCTCCGCACCCGGCGCCGGGGTGAGGCGCGCCCACGTCTCCACAGCAGCAGCAGCTACGGCCGTTCGGGGACCTCCCCCGCTTCCTCGCTCCCCCGCTGGGGTCCCGGCGGTGAGGGAGCGCGCGCCGCCCACCAAGCCCTGACGCAGCACCTGCGCGCGGCAGCAGGTGCGAGCCCCCCCCACACACCCCCCGCCCCGGGGCGGTCGCCGTCCCCGTCCCGCCCCTTCGCCGCTGTCCGCCTGCGCGGGCCCCGCCCCAGCCGCTGACGGGCAGCCCGGTACACGGCCCTGCGCTCATGGCGGAGGCGCTGCAGGCGGCGGCGGTGGCGGCGGGAAGGGGCGGCGGGGGCCGGCGCTGAGCGCCCCGGGGCGGCGGGCGGGGGCGGCCGGTGCAGGCGGCGGCGGGGCCGGGCGGCGCGTGGCGCCGCGCGGGTGAGCGGCGGGGGAAGGAGGGGGGAACAGGAGCTCGCGGCGGCTTTGTGTGTGCGTGCGTGCGTGCGTGTGTGTTGTGCGCGCGCGCGCGCGCGCGCGCGGGCGGGCGGGCAGGGGGAGGGGAGCGGCGCGGGACGCGCACGTGGGGTGGGCCGCGCGGGCACTGTCCCGCCCACCGCGCCCCCGGGGCGTCCCGGCACGGCGCCCGCGGCCTCGGCTTTACCTCAGGGCCGGGCCCGCCCGCGCGGCCGCGGGGGTCTCCTCACGAATGCGGGGTGTGGGTGGAGGGAGCTCCCGGCTCAGCGAGGCCGAGCGATGCCTTCCCCCTTCCCCAGAGCCCCGGAGGTGGCGGTGCCTGTGCCGCGGGGAACCCGCCTGTCCCGAAGCCACCCCCCAGGCCGCAGCTGGCTGTCCTCCCGGGTCGGTGGGGCGCAGGGGGCTCTTCCCTGCAGCGGGCAGCGATTTGCCATGGCAGCAGCGGTATGGCTGCCCGCACAGGGGCTGTGGTGAGCTGAGATCGGGAGGTGGTTGAAGCTCCCGGACCGGCTCCCAGCGTTGCAGCTGTGGGTTAATATGTAGCAACCGGGGAAGGAGGTGTCCCGGCTCTTTCTGGGCTTCCCCGCGGTGGGATGTTGAAGCCTGCCCAGAAGTCCGTACGGGTGATGTTAACGCTTTTATTTTCCCTCTCGGTGGAGTAGTGGAGAGAACATGTCTGGGATCAAGAGAGTGATCGTGGAGAAGGACCCTGACTATGAGGAGATCACCATCACGCATCCCAACAAGCGTCACAAAGCAGCCGAGCAGTCAGGTAGGTGCTGTCTGATCCGCAGGGATCTCCCAGGCGGAGTTAGAAATGTGGTGGGTGTGCATGCTGTCTATAGACAGGTCAGGAAAGGTCTGGGGTGGGAGCTAAGGGAGCTGGCGATACCTCTACAGCCAAATGAAGATGTGATTGTCATGCATGGAGCCGTTCCTACCTGCTGGCTGAATTGGGCTTCAGTAGTGACGACAGTAAAGCATGGGGTTGAAGACTTTGGTGTGTGATGGCGTCTAGAGCATGAGCTCTCCAGGGCTCCAGCTGTCTGCCTGGGTTCCTGTTGCTTGCTGATGTGTTTGATAGTGCATCTTTGCAGCAGTTACCCATGCTGAGATGTGCTCCAACCTCTGCATTTGCTCTGCAGCGGAAGTCTGCTTCCAGAAAGATTGACAGTTGGTTTACATTTTGGAGGATACGGGTCGCAGTACAGCATGGGGGCTGGGGGGAGGAACTCCATGACCCTGCAATGGACTGGCTCTTGGAAGAAGCCAAGTGCTTGCAAGAGTAGGCAGATAAAGTGAAATGGAGCAGCGTAGAAGAGGTAAGTCAGGGAGAAGGAAGGGGCTTTGAAAGATGCAAGGAAGGAGGAACATCTACCCGGCTGAAGGAAAGTGGATAAAGAAGTATACTGGGGAGAGTATCTGGATGAGTAGGTTTGTGTTTGGCACACTTGGTTATGCTTGCTTTGGGAGCCTGCCTGTTGGCTGGATGCCTGAGACAGGTTGCAGTCATCTCTGGGCAAATGAGAGTAGAGCTTCTTGCCCCTGGGATAGGGAGTAGGCTATTGATTTTTGGCATGGCACAAATAGTGAGATCGTAATGGGAGGAGCTGACAAACAGGGAGATGAGGAAACTGAAGCTGGCTGTGGGATCTGAAGAAGATCTAGGAGCAGAGCAGGATGCTGGAGCTGCCAGTTGGAGAGGTGCAGATGATGCCTTTGCGGGTGATGTTTTGGAGGACGACATACAGCTGGACATGTCTGAGGAGGCTGAACTCCGGGTTGAATGTGCTGTTGGGCAGGTCCTGTCTGTGAGGTTGGTTAGGGGCCCTGTCAACGGAGCGGGCCATGGAAGAAGAGCATCACCCCTCCCAGCTGCCTGCCCTGCTTGGCTGCCAGAAGTTACCACCCTCTGTGGTGGAGTGTCCCAGGGGCTGCAGAGGGGTTTTTAATCTGCTTCTGAAGCAACTTTTCAGAAGGTCTTCACAGTTAGCAGGCAAAGTCTGAGGGCCTTGGAAAACTTCTTGCCAAAGTGAACTTTCTGTTCAGGTGATTCCTCCAAATTGGCTTTTTTCTTCCTCTCATGGAAGATCTCCAACTTTTGATATAAGAATTCCTTAAGTATACAAATTTCATTAACATGATGTTAATTAGGGACTGTGGTTGACGCTAAGCTGGGAAAAAATAGGAAAATACAGTGTTCTTAAAAGCCTCTGCAATAAAACCACAAATCCTGAAGCACTTTAACTGTCATAATGCTGGTGTTGCATGGCATCAGTCTTGGGAAGAGAGGCAGTTGTCCCTGTCTGAACTGCACATCTCATATCTTATTCTGTGTAGGTTTAAGTGTAGCCTTACATGTGAATTTCCAAGGCATGGTGTTCATGGTTTGAGGAAAATTATATCCCTCTGGTTTTTAATTTTGAATTAGTCATACAGATTCAACCATAATTCTGTTTTAATGTAGACTTTAACTATTTCTGGTCCTAGAATATATGTATGCATATCTGGAAATAAGTAAGTATATTTAGGATGCCCCAGTGGCAAGTGGAAGCATCAGTTGCCTTATTCCTGTTGTTGATACCTGATCAGACAGTAAAATTAGGTGTGCTGGCTGGAACATACCATCAAAGTTTTGACTCGCTTTTGATTTCTTTGCTCTTTCTATTGGGATATTGGAAACCTCTTCAAACAGGTATGTACCCACTAGACGAACAAATGCTTCCTCTGAAGCTGAGAACAAAGTCTTGATGCTGTTGCCTCCTATTCCACATAGGAACAATGTTGTAAGAGTTTTTTTTCAGAGGAACCCAGGCTGTTTCTCTGATCTGCTTTGTACCAGGGTCACTATTTCTGGCTCAGGCTGGAGAACCTTTTCCAGCCTTTCTTCTAGAGGTACAATTCCTGCTTTTCTAAGTTCTTGATGAAAACAGATGTTGTTTGAACCCCCTGTTATAATGGAGATGGCTTAAAGGAAGGGCAATATTTCAAGCCTATGGTAGATATAGAGCAAAAAGAATTGTTCTTCTTATGTTTATACATGTCCTCAAAAAACGCAGGAAGATGCCAATTTAGTTCTTGGCCACTAGTTTGCAGTAACATAGTTGCACAGTTTGAAATATTAAACTACATGCTTTCCACCAAGGTCAATAAACTCCTGCTGAAAAGCTAAAATTTTTTTACTGCTGTGCTGGAAGAGAATTTTGTAAGAGGTAGACCAGCTTTCGATAATGTAGTTTCTTTTGTGGGTAATAAAAAGCTTGTAGGCACTCCAGAGCAGGCTGCATTTCATGCCAGTGCTAAACATATAACGTATTAGTTTGCCTTATTATTGCTGCGTGATGTGGTGTAAATTTCCTGGATACGAATTGGGCCAAAGAGAGCAGAAAAATGTATGTAGTGTTCCAGCGTACTTCTGCGCAATTGCAGTGGTAACTGCACTTGGCTGTAGCACATTTGAATTTTCCTATTACTGTTTACAGCTTTACTGAGACAGAAGTAAACAGACTGGTCCTGTTCTTCCATCTTCTGTTATTTGTCAGACCTAAAAAGGAAAAAATAGCCCTTCGCATAAACCAGCTTTTAAAGATACATGTGTTTTTTGTTAAGACAAATGACTTTATTTTGCAGAAAAATGATCCTTCCCATTTTTTAATGTGTGCTGAACTTAGTATCCCTTCACTTCTCGTTCCGTAATGATTTCTGATCTTGATTTTTTCAAATAGAGCCTCAAAAATAGAATTATAAATACTTCTTTCTTCTTTATTTTCCATGTGTGGCCTTGTATAGCTCGAGATGTTGCCGTGCAGAAGATTGAGACAATTATAAAAGAACAGTTTGCTGTCGAAATGAAGAGTAAAGAACATGAAATTGAAGTTATAGATCAGGTATAAAGGTTTTGTTCTTAACAATAGATAAGCTCCTGGTGTATCGGAGTTTGGGGGGGTTGCTGCAGTGATTATCCATTACTATATATTACCTCTTCTTTTCATAGCGCCTGATTGAAGCAAGAAGGATGATGGATAAGCTGCGTGCCTGTATTGTGGCCAACTATTACGCGTCTGCTGGTCTCCTTAAAGCTGGAGAGGTAAAAATTGCTTTGGGACTGATAAGACTTCAGGGAATATTTGCTAAGGAAGATGTGTAGTTCTCTGTCTATTCAGCTGATGTTTAGTTTTGAGATGTGGTTTTCTGAAATGGTGGAATGTGAACTGCAAATGGGGTGGCAGTGGGAGAGGACACCTGTGCGTCACTGACCCCTGGGCCTCAGGTACTTGGCAAAGATGAGTCTTCAATGAGCATTTGAGAAGTTGTTCAGCAGCACTTGGTTCTGGTTTCTGAAATACTCTGTGGGTTTTTTTTCTCATTAGTTCTTCCATGAGAGCAACTTGCTTCTCACACACTGCACCATTTTGTCCTTGCAAAGCCCTGAAAAGTGGGGAACATTTTTTGCTGTTTCACAGGAGGAGAATGGAAGCAGATGGGTTTTGAAACTTCTCCGGATAAAAAAATAAAAACTTGGATTTCTTGAGTCTCGGGCAGTGCCATGAAGCCATCCTCCCTTTACCCTGGCAGCCAGTGTGTTAATGGTTTGGTGAACAGACTGATGGGAGCAGTAAAGCGGGAGGTAAATCAAGGAGATATCACAGAGAGATTAAAAATTCACAAGGAGATTAAAAAAACACACTACTTCTGAGCACTCTGTCCTTAATGGGCTGGTAATCACAGGGTGTTTGTGGCTAATACAGACTTCCGATTGACATGCAGTTCACTACCAGTTAGGTATTTTAGTTGCCATCTGTCCAATTCAGGAAATTGATCTAATTTCCAATAGAGAGATGATTTTTTGAAAACTGTAGATGAGAGCTGCAAACCTGGGCTTCACATTAATACCATGAGAATTTCTCTTCCAGGCAGTGGCTCACACTGCTACTGCTGTTTCCCTATTGTGATTTCCAGAAGACATGGAGGGGTGTAAAAACAAAAAGGTCCAGTTTGTTTTTCCCTCACTGAACTTGAGTTGAGCAACTGGAGTTGAGAAAGATTATGGTAGTATTGGGAGGGTTGGAGATCCCTTCTCCCCCCTTGATTTCTCTGTAGGCAGCTGAAGAAGGTGAGCTAGGTTCTGATCTTTGGAAGTGCTTTTATCCAATGTCATCGTGTGTCAGCAAGAGCTTGTACTGTCCCCTGTTCTTTACTTGTTCTGCCGTGCAGGGTGTTTGTTTTTAGCTTGCTGATTTTCACACTTGCCAGAAATACTAACTTCTGTCATTGTTTCAAAGTGTTCACAAAACTTCCTGGTGTGGCCTTGCTTTGTTTAGTTTTCCTGAAGTTTTTATGAGCTTATGGCTAGCGTAGCTGTATTTTCGACTGCATCTTTAAATTTTTTTTCTAAAAGTTCCTGATTTGCATGCAAGCTAAATCAGTTCTCTTTTTATTTTGAAATTGTTACTGGTTTCTGTTTTCTTGTCTATTTTTAATCTGTGGTTAATGTATGTTTGACTCATTTGGTAGTGAGTGATTGTCTTGTTTCTGCTTCTGATGGAATGGGAATCTTTGTAGTTAAATTCAGAACTTCTAGGAAGATGATTTGCAAGTTCCTAACCTGTTCTTATAAATATAAACAGTTCTTCATCCTATTGCTGCTGGGTTTTGAGGCTTATGATTCCGTATGATTAGAGTTTATTATGTTTTTCCACAAATTAGTGGACAAGCTGTTGGTCAGTTTACTTGACTAGAGGTAGGAAAAAAAAAAAGGGTTCTTGATGGTGGTTTGGTTTGGTTTGGGGGTTTCTTTAGTCATGTTGTGTTTATGTTCCCGCCGTTGGATATATGGATATAACTCTCTTAAGTGCTCTTGAGTGGGTAATTGAGAGTTGGTAATTGCTCCTCTCACATACCTAACGGACAATTGGAAAAAAAGCTCTCAAATGAACCTCTAAAGTCCAAGGTGGATCAGTGTTTAACTCCACTCCTGCTACCACCTCCCCAAGGCAGTTCTGCTGCTCTGTAGTGGTGCTGGTGTCTGTCCCCATGCCACCAGCTCCGTCACATTGGCAGAATTTTGGATCAGGGAATTTATGTGGATTAAAAATAACCCTGCGAAGGAAAAAACCTCCAAACAAAACAAACAAACAACAACAACAACAAAAAACATAAACAAACAAACAAACCCCAATTCAGTTTCTTGATTTGTTTTTCTTTGTGACCTGCCCCCTCCCCCTGGATAATTGTGCCAGCCCGGCTGATCCGGGTGGTTTGGGCAGGGAAGAATAGCGCCTTTCAGCTGATACTGCCTGCAAGGAAATCTGTCAGTGTAACTCTAGTGTGAGTCTGTGGCTTGAGGAGTTTGAGTGAGGCTATCTGTTGGTGCTTTGCTGCTGGCAGAGGGGTGTTTCTGCTGCCTTTGGTTGATTCATCGTCAAACCAAGGTGACAGGGAGGACTGATGGCTGGGAGAAGTGGCTGAGGGATGCTTGCTTTGAGTGATGGGTGTTTTCCTTGCTACTTCAAGGGTTAAAAGCAAACGCAGGAAAAAAGTATATTGGACCTTTGTCACAGTAAAAAAAACAAAAGATATTTAAACATACACACATATGCCCCATCCTCCCCTTTGCAGGTTTAGAAGGATCTAAGATTGGCTCCAAGATGTCCATTTTGAGGAAAGCTTGCAAACATGTGTAGGCACATTATTCTTTATCCTCCGTTAAGCTTTGGGAGCAGACAGGGTGCTAATATGTGTAACTTGCCTCGTAGGCACTGGCAAGACTGCTAGTCAGTATCAAAACTAAAGAGCCTGATGCATTTACATACCCTGCTTGCCTGCAGGAATCAGGCAGCTGCAGTCTTTCGTTTGGTATGAGACCATAGGTGTCTACACAGGAAGGGAAGCTGGTATTTTCAAAGGGCAGTAGGCTGCAGATCTCTTTTCCAAAACCAGGTGGGTTTCTGAGATAAAAAGGTCTAAAGGAACAGATTCAATTTGGGATCCTGTTTCTGCAGAACCGTTGTAAGCTTTTATCTTCCGTGGCATATATTTTTCTGCAAGGCAGCTGGTTAAATATTTGCTCTTTCTTCATACGTTGACTTTTTGCTCTGCTGCTGGCACACCTTTGTTTTTATCTGGGCTGCAGGGAAGTAGTGATGGATCTGCCTGACCTCTTTGTTGCAGGGTACCAGGTCATGTGATGCGACAATTCTTAATCACCCTTCAATCAAGAAATTCTTGGAATCACCCTCCAGATCATCATCTCCAGCTAACCAGGGCTCAGACACTCCATCTGCCAACCACTCTGAGAGTGACTCACTCTCTCAGCACAATGACTTTCTCCTGGATAAAGACAATGGGAACTTGGACGCAGATGAGCGTCTGACAAACAGCCTGGACCAGAGACAGAGCAGAAATACTGGCCGGGTAAAGTAAAACTCGAGTGGTGGTCAAGTTGTTGGAGGTGTGTGCTCTGTCTGGACTCGGTGCTGGCACCAGGAGCTCTTCATGTTTTCACCCACCTTGCTGAAGATCTGTTTCTTGCCCTCTCCAACCGCTTGCTCCCACTTTCTCAGCCTGGCTTTGCTGGAAGGCTAACTGAAGTGCATGTAACTTGGGTAACTCCTCTTAACTCAGTCTTGCCCAACAGAGGGTCAGCCAGGCAGCGGTGGTAGCGTTCGTGTTAGCACAGCTATCTGCCGCTGTCTCGGCTGGTAGCCTCTGGGGAAGGAGGTGTTTCACAGCTTGAGCAAAGGGGTTTGCTGTGCAGATGGAAGTCAGCTCAGGAAGGGTAGAGCCTGGAGAGAAGAGCAAGATGTGTCATTCCCAGCAGTGTTTTTAAGAAGTAATGCTGCTGCCTGGCCCTGGGTGCCCATGGGGACTGCATTGCTTAGAGTGGTTGAACCACTGGAGTCTGGGGTTTGGCCTCCTCAGCAGCCTGTGCAGAAAACATAGTGACACCGGTGGATTAGCTCACCCTGCGAGCATGAGCTTGTAGAGCCTGGGTGCGTAGTTTGAGTTGCTTTTCTCTCGGTGGTGCTGCTTGCTGTTGTGCTAATATTGCTTTTGCTTAACTGAATCAGACTGATCCAGGTTAAAAATACCTTCTTTCATTTTTCCCCCATACTTCTTTCTGGGTTATTTTTTGACCTGGATCCATTCCCTTTATGGCTCGCCATGCAGCTACAGAAATGCTTCACCTGCCAGCTGCACTTAGCTCCACCAGGGGTGCTCACTCACTGGCTGCAGGTGAAATGTCTCTTAGTAGGTGAGATGAAACTTCAGCTTCCTTTCAGTTCCTTTAAGCTGTCAGGCCTGCCAGAGGCATACAGCCTCTAACCCAAACCAGACATGGGTATATCTCATTGCATATGACTGCATTCTGCAACTGAACAAGTTGCAGTAATACGTGGCAGAAAGAGCAATGATTCTGCCTCTGTTGAGCAGCACGACACCTTGATAACAGGGCTGCAGTTTGCTGAAACCCTGCCTAGGGTCCGTAGCAGAAGGCAGGTATACAATATATAATGTGGGCCCACCTATATTGTAAACCACCAGACTGATATAACTTGTTTCTGCACTGGGGGCATTGATGGAGCAGGTGTATCCCTTGATGTAGCACGCTGGTATGTCTTCAACCAATGCAGCCCGTGGCCCAGAGGTGGCTGAGGGAGTGGTGAGGAGCAGGAGCCATCGCAGCCTTCTGTGGCTCCTTGCTGCGATTTGGGGCATCACTGACTTAACAGAGGAGGTGTAGCAGTTCCTAGTGAACCCACTGCTCCCCATGCTGACCCTCGTCTGACGACTGCTCAGTGGAATACCTTCCAGGAAGGTGCAGCACCAACTGTGTTGTTCACGAGAGGATGGCAGTCTCTTATTCTCTGGACAGCCGCTTTATCCAACAGAGTCGTAGAAAAGCCTCTCATTCCTGTGCAAATGATAGCGCAGCTTGCGTTGGCACTGTGGGCGGTCATGTCATCATTTTACAAGGGAGTCTTGGCCACTGCTTAATAGCTGAGGTTGTGCTATAAGGTTGCTTAGGCTGGATTTGTTATGTCCAAGCGTTGCAGTGGATTTGTAGGCTTATCTAGAGTCAGTGACTTGGTATGGCTGACTGCTCTCTCTGTTCAGCTCTCTGTTGGAGCTGAATTCTTGTCTCAAGCCCAGCCTCTGTTCTTCACTGTGAAGCAATGCTGGCGTCCCTCAAAGCGGCAGAGGCTGGGAATGAGAAAGATTTAGATTTTCAGGAGCCACTCATGGGAGATTTACCTTTGTTTCTGATTAGTGACCAACGTGATGCCACTCTAGCAGTGCTTGATTTTTTTCAGATAGTGCAGTGGCAGTGCTTTTGAAACCCAAGCTGAAATCATGGCTCAGATCCACATTATGTCGCATAACGTACACTCAGTTAAGCCATGCAGTGTACACTTGGCTAGGTAGTATATCATTGTTGCATGCCTGAGTTGCTTAAATGTGCCTAGATAGCAATTTAAGTATTTTTAGGGATGATTCATTGTTGGTCTCTCATTTAACTGTGCAGGTTTGCTTTTTTTAACAACACCTTACCTTTCTAGTGCCAAACAAAATGATATTTAAGAAGAATGTTTGGTTTTTTGTTTGCCTTTTTTTTTTTTTCTTCCCCTACCCTCAGGACAGTTCGGGTGTTTCAAGCTCTCAAAAACCAGGACAACGAAATGCCGGACTGTCAAATGATGAAACTTCACGGCTTTATGTGAAGAAAACGATTGTGGTTGGCAACGTCTCCAAGTTAGTATCCAGAGTCTGAGGAATGATCTTTTACTTCAGGATTAAATTGAATAGGAGGTTAAAATTAGGAGACAAATAAAATTGGTAGGCTGTCACAATATGAGGTATTACTCTTGAATAATCACTGTAGCCAAGGCTGCCCTCCTCAAGTGTCTGCATGAGGTTTTTTTTGTGGGAGGAACAAGTGTTTTAGTAGTTGATTTTATTTTATTTTTTATATATATATATTTATATGGAGGTTTTAAGATCTGTTTATCTCAAGGGGGGTCTTTCAGCCTTTTCTAACGAGTTAGAAATCACAAGTTTTTCCATGAAAATTTGGAAAAGCAAGTTGTCCTAATGGCTAATTCAGTGCATCCATAAGGACAATGTGTTTTTTTTAAACAACAACATAAAAAAAAATAATAATCCCCAAACCACCAGAATGAGGAAAATTGTGAAAGTCCAGCATAGTCTGAAGAAATTAATTTGTACAGTTTTTATTTATAATTTTTTTCCCCCAAAAAATTAAGACGGGTAAATATATATGACTTTGGACTTTGAGGAAATTAGTGAATAAAAGCGTTCATTTTAGGAAACTATGGGCAAGTCGAGGTTTTAACTCTTCACCCTCGCACCACACAGGTTGGTCTTTTCCTCTTGCACAGAAAGTAGCAAACATTTGCTGACGAGACTTATGGTGTTAGAATTGTATCTTGAAAATCTGCCTAAGCCTAGACCCAGAACCAAGTATTGACTATGAAGTTTCTTAAAAATTTATAAGACGAATTGTTATTTTTTGTATTTGTGGTAGCAGAATTCCTGATGATGTGTTCTGGTGCGGTTTTGCTTTCTGAGATATCAGGATAAGGTGGTGAAAGGGATTTGACAATAGTAGAATGGTAAAATTAAGTCTTCCTAATTAAGAGCCAAATGTTTAAATGGACAAATTTCATGTGATAGTTGTGCACTAAAATAGAGGAAATGTGTTAGAAGCACAGAGATAGACATAGATGGTGGCACCTGTGCCTGTTTCTGGATGAACTGTGAGAGTAAGGAATAACAAGCAGAACTGTACAGGGTAAAAGGGTCACATAGACATTTTACCATCCCCAATTTTTTTTGCCTAATCTTTCCCAAAATACTTTTTGTGGTATTTCTCTGTTTGGCATTTTTATCTTGTGTTTGTTTTTTAATTTCTTTGCCAGGTACATTCCCCCTGACAAGAGAGAAGAAAATGATCAGTCGACTCATAAATGGATGGTGTATGTCCGAGGCTCTCGGAGAGAACCCAGCATAAATCATTTTGTCAAGAAAGTTTGGTTCTTCCTCCATCCCAGTTACAAACCTAATGACCTGGTAGAAGTGAGGTAATCAAGAATTATTCCAGCCACTATTCCAGTCTTTATGCTTGCCAGGCTTGCTGTGCCAAGTTTCTCAGAACGTTAGCAACTTCTTTTCCTGTTTTAGTATTCCATGTCTGTCTTTAACCTCTGGCTCGGCTTGACTTACCCCAAAATAATAATAAAAAGAAATTAGGTTTTATGTAGCAAATGTGCCAAACAGTTGGTTGGGTTTTTTTTGGAATTTCCTACTGAGAAAAAGCATTCAATTGTTGCATTTCATGCTATTTATGGGACTTCGCATCTCCTGGATGTGTTACACACTGTCTGCTGTGCAGGTTCGACTTCTGTTGCTGAGAGGTGTTTTCTACCTGCCGTCCATTCCAGTGTGGAAAAGGGGAGTCTCAGAAAGCTGTTTTGCTCATAATTTTAATGATAAATGTGCATTTGGGCAGGAAACTGTATCCCTCTCCCAAATATTTATCCAGTGGAGTTGGCTTCATGCTTGAAGGGATTTCCCACCTGTGTAACGGTGCTGGTGCTAGAGAAACAGGGCAGCTTCTCTGTCCTCTCCCCGAGCGGTGTTCAAAGCTGTGACCCTAATGAGATGAGCAGGGTCAGTTCTCTGTTGGCTGCTGCAGGGAAACGCCCTGTCAATCTTTCATTCTTGCTCCTTTGGACAAGACAGTGGGACAATGCCTTCAGACTACTTTGTGTCTTCCCAAATAAATTGTTCTCCACAGGATATTCAGCTGGCTCCTGGAGGAGGGTGGGGAGACTGCCTAGGTACAGAGTGGCAACTTAATTCTGGCAAAATTAAACTACAGAAAGGCAACTCCAGAAAGACTTATCTGAGATAAGAAGTGTTGGTAAGGCTAGGTAATGTTTCTGAGAAGGCAACCCCGAGCAGGATGAAAGCAAACTCCTTTGTGTTTCTTGTATAACATACTAAATTACACTTGATTGCTGTCTTTATGTGCCTTTCTCAGTTTCCATTATCTGATGTCAGCGCTGTTTGTCTTCTGTTTTATTCCCAGCTGGTTAATTGATTTCTCGTCATGCCGTTCCAGTCATAGTAGTGAACGTTAATGTGCTGGACTAAAAATAGCCTTTAAGCCTCTTGCATTTTGTTTCATTGCAAAACTGCATTTGAGATTTGCAATAACAACAAACTGAAATACAAAGTAACAGCAAATGTTAGATAAATATGCCCTTCTCTTTCAGCTTGGAGAATGACAGTGATTTTGTTAGCTTTTCCTTGTCTGTATGTTGTTCTCTTGGCATTATATGAAGCATGCACCTTCTTGCTGCTAGATATGCAATAGCAAAAAGTAATTGCAAAATGATGCATTGAAAATTCACCTTGCAGCTGTGCGCCTAGGAGCTGACTTGGGGGCTTTTGAAACAGGACTTTTTCATTTGGCATGACACAGCCTTTTTTTTTTTTTTTTAAGGTGCTTATTTCCCATGTTCTCTCATCCAGCAGTGTTTTACCATTTTCTTCTCTGTCTCCTTGTGCAAATAGAAGTGTTTTCAGCTGCCCAAAGCCATAAAATTCTCATTTCTGTGATTGCATTCTCCCTGTGTTGAGTAGCAGGCCAGAAGATAGCTTTAGTTGTCAGCTAGAAAAGCAATCTTTGGCTTTCTGAAAAAGAGGTAGGTGAAAGCTGTACCACTCTGCATCCAAAATGTGAATCACTGTTTGTTTCCAGAGAACCTCCTTTTCACCTGACCAGAAGAGGCTGGGGAGAATTTCCTGTGAGAGTCCAGATACACTTCAAGGATAGCCAGAACAAGAGGATCGATATCATACACAATTTGAAGGTATTTGAACAAAATACTTGAGAGAAAGGCAATTACATGAGGTCTCCTGCATAATCTAGAAGAGGCTCCGCTTGGGTGTGTGTGCTTCTGCCTCTCTCAGCTGCATGTATGTCCTGCTGGTTATTTGCACATGAATAGCTGAGCTGGAGAATCAAAAAAGATCCAGGAAAGCCTCTTACCTTGGCTGTATTGGAGTCGATGTGGTAGCAAACTGGAGAAGCAGAAGCTGGAACTGATTCTGCTCAGAGCAGCAAAGCATTTACCTGTTTTTTTCCCTATGGTTTGAGGTTTTTATCATGCTCTCACTGTCTTTAACTTCACAGTGCGCTGCAGGGCTGTCTTTCTTTTGGTAAAGTGACTGCTATATCTCTTCTGTTCCTTCAGCACTTGCACGTAACAGCTAGAGATTATCTCTGTTGGTAGAGTGGGCAGGGAGGGGCTGAAATGCCGAATTTTTCCTTTTGAAGAAAGCCTTCCTTTTCAACTCATTCACCTGTCCTGCGATACTCAATAGGATTTATAGTAGGCATCAGTTCTGAAAAACAGGGCCATTGCTCTTGTTTCCCTTTTAATTATTAGTCCCTAGCATTAGTGGAATTAATTCCTGAGCTGGTTTAGTTTCCTGTTTTTTTGAGCAGCGTGATTAGTTTTATTTAAACTCTGCCTGCATTAATGAATTCCTGCTACTGTAGATACCCCAAATACTGACAGTAGAGAAGGTTGGAAATGTTCCCCTGGAACTTAGGGACATTTAATGAAGATGATGAGTAAAATATGTTTGGAGTATTTGGAGAGATAGAACTTGGGGAGAAATTTGCAACAGTATGGTGGATGTTGTGCAGCAAAGGAAGCCTAGCCAAGGGAAGAAAACTGAGCCATTTCATGGCACATGAGAACTCACATCAGCAAATCTTTGCTGTTCGTATACTGAGCCTGTGGCTGCTGTGAGGTGGTGAGTGAGCTGAGCCCTCCTCCATGGCTGGCAGCCTCTCTGCCCCTGAGCTCCAGGCACCGAGAGCCTGTCCACCCCAGTTTTGCTCTATAGGTATCTTAATAGGTGCTTCTTCATCAGCTGATGCTCTGTGTGAAGAGTAATTTAATCAAAATTATAGTGTAAACACAGCCTTTGTGCTGGTTAGTTTAAATATCTTTGGGGTTTTTTTTCTCATTATTATTTCTGTATATTGACATCAGGAATAAAAAAGGATACGCCTTGAAGGCTTCTCTTAGAGTGAAGTAATAATTGCCTCATCACTGGAAACATTCAAGGTCAGGTTGGACGGGGCTCTGAGCAACCTGATCTGATTGAAGAAGTCCCTGCTCATGGCAGGGGGGATTGGACTAAATGACCTTTAAAGGTCCCTTCCAACCCAAACCATTCTATGATTCTGTCACTCCAACAGTCTCAATTCCTTCAGCTCCTTCAGATTTTTTGCACCTTTCTACTTTAGCATAGGCCTTGGGTTGTGGTTGGCTTTTTTGCAGAAGAGAGGGTACTAAACAGAGCACGCAGATTTCTGACCCTGGGGCCTCAAAATGTTTGATGCGCTGCTGCTCAACTTACATAGTTTCAACTCCTTTCAGACAAATTGTATTGTAAATTCTAGCTAATCTATTGCTTTGCCCTGGTTAATATAAATATATTGTATTGTTTTACCCAGTTGGACAGGACCTACACAGGCCTGCAGACGCTTGGCGCAGAAACGGTGAGTCAGCGGGTTGTGGGATGGATGTTGTACTTTGATTCCCTTAAGTATGTTTAAAAAGAAAAAGATAGATGAGGCTAAGCACAGAGTCAGACCCATTTGATTTCACAATTTCTGGAAAATAGATTTTGCTCTCTTCTTAAATGAAATCGTTATGACACCTTGTCACCATTCATGACAACAGTCATTTTTTTCCCCCCTTTCTAGTTCCTGGGAGGTTGTTTCCATCTCTTCTTTTATAAAGAATTTAACTCATACTACAGTTTTAATTTTTATTTCTTTGTGGACCTGGTACCAAATGTCTTGATTTGCATTCTGATGTGCTGCAGATCTCATACATAAAGAATTTAAGTTAAAGGGATCACCCAACTACCCTGCTGAAATTTTGCAGTATATTAAGTACTTCTAAGTTTCTGTGTCTGTCAGGATTCAGTATCTTCATGGAAAATGAACTCTTAAAACTTAAAATAAAATAAATGAATGCATAACTCAGTTGCTATATCCCTAAAGGTTTTTTTATTATTATTATTTTCCCCTTGTTGTACTGTAGTGAATGGAAATTGTTATGGTGAAATTGCATTATTTCAGCTTTTCAGTCTGTGGAGAAAACATTAATGTGAGATGTCTACTGTGATTAAAGAGCACTTTTGAAGGGTAGATAATGTGGTGTGGTTCTCAAGGCCTTATCAAAAAAGGCAGAAAAGGCAAGCTGCAGTTATGTGCCTGTCCCTAAGGGGCTATGCAGTCCTTTCCCTAGTGGGATGCTTGGAGCTGGGCTCTTCATTCCTTACAGTGTTCACTATTCAGATTTCCCCGTGGACTTGAGGTGTGCTATTTTACTGTGGTAGGTAAATGCTGCAAGATTTTTGTCTTAGTCCAGGTGCTGCTGGACCTCTGGGAAGTCTCCCTGAAATGAATGGGAGTTTTATGCAGAGGTGAGGGGAGGAGAGGCAGAAGTTTCCAGACATGAAAATACAAATAAAGGGCAGAATTGTTTTTATATCTTTACCTAGCTACCAAATATTAATGTCAACCTTTTGCCTGTTTCTGGAAGGTAGTGGATGTGGAGCTACACAGGCATTCCCTTGGCGAGGAGTATCTCTTTTCTCAGTCTTCGGAATCTGACTTTTCTGATGTTCCTACATCTTTACCGCTGCCATTGAGTATCCCAGCACCAGTGAAAGCTTCTTCACCAATTAAGCAGTTGCGGGACTCCAGCCCAGATGCTTCTGTGGACAAAGGTAAAGCGAATGGGTTTTGGTGAAATTTGAGTTCTTGGAACCTCAGCTCTTCTGGATACCTCCTCTTAATTGCTCTTTTGGCTTAAAGGTTGCCAGTGCCACCTGCTCCTTGCTCACCTCAGATTATTATTTCCTCAGTGTACTATGAAATGCAATTCAGAAATTGTTACGGTTTATTTGTTTGAGTTTTTTTTTTTAATCTGGAGTTTGTGGGTGGGCTCTGTTTTGCTAAACATAGTTAATATGGAGCTTTCTGGAGTAGATGTAGTTGGAAAAAAGGTTGTTGAATAGCACTTGTAGTTTTGCTCCAGGCAGACTCTTGTCAGAGGGTTTTTTAGGTTTCTGAATGTTCTGGGGACTGTGTATAGATTTAAGGAATTGGTCTAGTGGTGTGTTTAGTCATATACATTAGTGTTTAACATGAGTTGACTGTGGAAAAACAAAAAAAGACTGCATAACTGTGGTGTTGAAAATAAAAGTGAAAAAGATGTAGTGTACGTTTGTCTGAGGGATGGTGTCTGTGCATGTCGTGGTCTCTTTCTCACCTTCCCCTGTAAGATTGGGAAATGCGGTGTCCTTTTCAATGGGGCAGCAGTCGATAACCTGAGGATCATTTGAATTGTCTGAAACAAGCTAGTGCTGTCCACTTGGGCACACTGTTATGATTTTTAGTTTGTGTGAAGTAGGAAAAACTGCCTGTTAGCATTTAGCTTTATTTTCTGAAATATATGGTGTCAAGACTTACGTGACAGACCTTGGTTAACTGGGCTGAGAAATGAGGGTGTCTTTTATGGTTTGCACATTTAGTGTGAGAGACTTGATGGAAGGAGCAACTTTATATTTCAAAGTATGGTTGCATGCAACATGGTTTGATGCCTTTCTTGATTTATCCTGACACTCCTGTGTTCAAAGAAAGGCTTTAAGCTGATATCTTGCATGGTGCGCTTTCTGGTAGGCGCCGTAATGCCACTGGCAGTGTCTTGGCTCAGCAAGAAGAATGTCTGCTGTTTAGGTGCGGTGTTTTCTTGTGGCCAAAAAAGGAGAAACGCAACCAAATTTTAATTACACAGACTTTTATTCAAACAGGCAGATATGCAGCACCTTTAGGTGAGCAGTGCTACAGCCAACAGGGAGGAAGTAAACCTGCCTCTTTCTTACACTGACATGCAGTGGCTTCTCTTGTCAGCTCCAGGTTAGTTGATCTCCTTCTAACGTCAGATAAGATGGATTCCTTAACCCAGGTCAAAAGGCAGTAGGTGGTCTCCTTGTGCTCTTACTCAAAAAAATGTGCTGCGAGATTCTCTGCCAAGGAGATCTGACCTTAGTCCTGTGGAGCCCTAAGCGAGGACGCTCGAAACTACCGGCAGCTTTTGGTTAATGGAAAGGTCATTCCAAGAAAATGTGTAAGAAGTGGCTGGCCACCTGCTGCAGCGGAACAGGCAGTGCATGGTAGCATTTTGTTCTTCTGTTCACAGACAAACAGCTGCGCAGGAGGAACCCCCTTCCCCTCATTCTCCCCATTTGGCGCTGCCCACCAGTTGCTTTTCCTTTCTTCCTTCCTTCGAGACCATGTTTGTCATACCCGAGTTTTGTTTGTGTAGAGAAGCACAGTAAGGAATTAGATATCTCAGCCTAAGAACTATTTCTCTTCTTTTCCCTTTTTAATCAGGATTCCCTGGGAATGCTGAAACCGAAAGACATGCCACGTTTTATTCCCTGCCATCTTCGATAGAACGGACTCCCACCAAGTTAGCCACACAGAAAGTTGCCTTTGGCTCTCATGGAAATTCAGCCTTTCAACCCATTGCAGCTAGCTGTAAAATAGTGCCTCAAGGTCAGAGTCCAAGCCCTGCAGAGTCGCCAGGAAAATCCTTCCAGCCTATCACCATGAGTTGCAAGATTGTATCAGGTGAATGTTAGTTTACCTATGTGAGTGCTTCACCCTGGAAAACAAGAGATTGAACCAGTTGGGCTTGTTCTGCGTCCTTCCCCTGATTTCCTGCCAATGTGTGAACATCAGGCAGTAGGATACTCTAGAATAAGGAGCTAAATGCACTTCTTAATGTTCAAGGAAAAAAAATACAGGTGTGAAATGCTTCACATCAGATCAACAGCAGGATGAGAGCTGTTCTCTCCCTGTTCTTGAATGCCTTTAAGTATGAAAATGATAGTCTTTAACTGGACTGCTATCCACAGAAAGGCCCAGGCAAGGACACATCTTCCATGTGCTGTATTTGTATGTGGGAAGAAGCTGTTCTTCTCCCTCACACTTTCAGACGGCTGGGATGGATTAAGATGAAATTTTTTTTCTGATTATTGGGCAAATAATTAGGGTCAACCTTGTAGACTCAGTTGATCCCTCTGATACTTGCAATATCTCCTCAAATGGAACAGCTTTGGTATTCCTCTTCCGAAAGTCCACCCTCTGTTGGATTAAATTGTCAGCTGACTGCAGTGAGCAATGTGATCTCTTTTGACAGCTTCCAAACCAAATATGGTCAAGGTGCTGTTTACTTATTTCACTTATAGACCCTTCCCTGCCTGGGCACGATACCATCCACTGGGTGATGCTTTACATCAGAAAGTTTTAATGTGCAGCTCACCGTGTCACATGCTGTGAAGCTGAAAGATGACCTCTTACATCCCTTCATTTTCTGGTATTCAGGGCAGAGAGGACGAAACACCAGCTGTCAGTATGTGTGGTTTCTGGTGATCTGCTCCCAAATAATTTTCCTCAAGTTTGTCTGGTTTGTTGGGTGTTTTTTATTAAATTTCAGTATTTTTTCCTTGACATCTTAGAACTGTACTCAGGCTGATTTACATTTGAACCTATGCCAAGCGCTTTCTTCTGTCTTAATAAGCTCTTCTCTTGATCTTCTTTTCCCAAGGCTTCCCAGAAAGCAAGAATTAGAGGGGCCATCCTGTCTTTCTTAAAATCCTTGGACTATTCTCTGTTTATCTTTGCTATTTAAATGTTTCCCTGCTAAATATTTTTCCAAGGTTCTGCTGAGAAGCATCACCCTTTTCAGATTTCAAAAGCAGTTTATAAGATATAAGGGATTTTATTTGATCAGCATTTATGTTCCATTTTAATTGTCAATCACTGCCAAGAAAGCAGATTAATAGGCAGTTGAAGCTTAGTGTGCTTGCTGCCATCTCTTTTCTCTGATCACTTCCTTGCCTGTCCTTTTCTCTGCATTTCTTGTTTAGCCCCTGATGCAGCTTTTTTTCTTCTCTAGTTTTTCTCTCTCCTGGTCCTCTTACCCAGAAGTTGCACGTTTTACAGTTTGCTTTCAAGGGCTTCTGCTGTAGTGAGAGCAGTAGAGAGACAAGAGCATTCGTGCCTGTCTGAAGGCTGCTGTATCACACAGCCTTTTTATGTGAACCGCTTGGTTCCTGTCTCTGAATGCTTGTATCATGCGCTCCACAAGGGAAAGAGAGCTCCTGTCAAAGAGCTTAGCTCTCTTTCTTCATCTCCTTGGATGGACTGGTCTTGGTAGTGAGAACGGTTTAGGTAGGAAACCTTAGGATTCAGGAACAGACCAGATGGCTTCTCAAGGTCCCTTTTGAACTCTGCTTGTCCTGGTAGGCAGAGAATGACCAGGGTAGGTATGAGCCATAGTGCTTTATGTCCCTTCTCCTTTCCTTCTGTCTCCTCTTTCCTTCTCCAAGTCCTGTGATCTCGCTCAGGCTGGGAATTGCATCCTCAAAAAATGTTCATTCTCTAAGCCATTTAAGTAAGTACTACTATTGCTGTATTTTTATGTTCTTGCAATATTTACAAGATAGAAGCATTGGACTTTTTTTCTTAAGGTTCTCCAATATCGACCCCTAGTCCATCTCCGCTACCTCGTACCCCAACCTCCACTCCGGTGCACATGAAGCAAGGCTCTGCTAGTTCAGTCATTAATAATCCGTATATTATTGTGGACAAGCCTGGACAGATGGTTGGAGCAGCAGCCACAAGCACAGGTGTGTAGTGTGATCACAGAAGGCAGTGGCTTAGTCTTACCCATTCAAGTTTATTCTCCCTTTAAAATGATTAGTATAATAACAGTATTTCAGCTTGTAAAGATGGAAAAGTACTCGCAAAGAAAGAGGGAGGTATTGTTGGTTTGCACAGCTGGCCAATATAACATGGTTAAGGGTATTCTCAGACTTTAACATAACTTTCTTTAGGAAACAGCACATGGTGTAAGGCAAATTGAATTCATAGATACCTCTTCAAAGAGGGCCTGTTCTTTGCAGGCACAAAGGGAAGGGGAGAAATTAATGTAGACTGTGGTGCACAGAGATTTAAACAGAAACAGTGCACAGGTGGTTGGGTGAGGACTGTGTTGCGGATATGGGCAAAAAGTGTGGAGAGCTTGCAGCAACTTACAGATCAGTCTTAAGTTCCAGTGTACGGTGCTCTAGATGTGTTGAAACGGTTGAGTAGACCCGGGTTACTAAGAGAACAGCCACGCTAGTTTCTGTTGCTGCTCTCAACTTCTAGCTGATCTGATTCCACATGGTTTGGATTCCTCTAACTGGATTCCCTTGGTGCTTCAATGGTGACAAAAGCCTGGGATCAGGGTGGGAGGACGACTGAAATGCAGGAGATGGATGATGGGTATGGGAGTCAACTGGTAGTCTTTGTGCTGGGGCTGGAGGAAAGTTCACTTGAAAGTCATTTATTTGTTGTGATTTGTGGCCAAGAACTGCTGTCTATTTAAAAACACACTTGTTTGTGTATGTGTGTGCTTGCCAGCGTCTTGGAAGGATACTCAGAGCCATGTGGTGAACTGCAGCGTCCATGTAACATGCAAACCGTTCTCTGGGCATGGTTGGAAGGTGCAAAAATTCTTCTCTTAATAATGGTTCTTCCTCTTGTCTGAAGGAATACAGCTGTCATGTTCATTTTAACTTCATCACAGAGGGACTTGGTAGGGGGAGCATAGTCGCAGTTGAATTTTTTAAAGTGTTTTGGGGCTTTCTTGGTAACACTGAAGCTTCTTCACCAATAGGGTGGGTTTTTTTGTTTGGTTGGGCGTTTTCTGTCTTTTCTTTCCTGTTTCTTCCTTACCTCCAGCCTGACTGTCTGCTCTGCATATGTGGTTTATCATGGTTTGGGTAACCTTTATGTTCTCCTAGTAGAGGTTTGTACATGGAGGATAGGATCTGTAGATGCACCAGAGGGTTTGGACATATGAGTCTTAACTCCACTAAAGGTGCAGTTTCCCACCACAGTAGTGTGATGTGAGTACAGACTGGCCTGGAAGAAACTGCCTGCTGCCTCTCCCTCCCCTGCACTCCTGCCGCTTCCCCTGTCCCCTGCATGAGTCAGAGCAGAAAATTAATACCATCCCCTCCACAAATTGAGCTTTGTCAGATAGCCTCATCACCAGACCCTATACGAGGGAGCAAGAGAGAATGTGGAACTGGCTTTTTAGCAAAAGCAGCCAGGCTGGATTGAGTGTAATGTGATATTACAGACGAAGTCACAGATCATATTGAAAAAGAGGGCCAGGATCTGAAACTTCATGCTCTACGAAATCCAGCCTTCCCAAACCCCGTTATTGCAAGAAATGGCTGCTCGTTTACTTTTAAATTTAAGTGTGGATTGTAGTACAGCTGTGTACAAACATTTGCATCTCTTAAATGAAACTAACAAACCAAAACAACAGCAGTAACAAAACTGCTCCTCAGCAGCAGTGTTGTTTACATGCTCTGATAACGCAGGGTAAGTTTACCACTGCACCCCCATCCATCTCGGGGGGTCAGGAGAGTGCTGTGGCACACGTCTCTGTATGATGATTTTGCAAGAGCAGTCTTGTGCAGACAGAGGAGCCTATGACTTCATTCCCTATTTCTGTTTCTTCCTTTTCCCTCCATCACTTGGTCCCTTCCTCTTATTACTCCTCCCTTTGTCTCCCTCCTTTTTTCTGGCCTTCCTTTTCCATCCCACTCCAACCTCCTCCAGGCCTTCCCCATGCCAGTGTCTGAGGCTCAGAGGGCTTATGGGCAGTGGAAGGTGTTATATCTGCAGCAGCAAATTCTCACTGACAGCTCATTTACTGTCCTAATTTCACATATTCACACCTCCAGCAGATATCCTCAGCCACCCAGGAAGGTGCCTGACCATTTGTTTTCAAGAAACGGAGCTCTGAGCCGAGAGTACCTTCTCTGGGGCATGAATTCAGCAGGTGGAAATTCGGTAGTGGATTTGTTTTGTGCCCATGCCAACTCCCAGCAGTGTACCTCATGGAGAATACAGAGTCAAAATGCAATACTTCTTGTTAGAAGAGGTTTCATGTGTTCAGTGGCACCACTCCCCGTCCCTCACCCGACATCTGCTTTATTTCCCGATACGCAGGGAGCCCAACCAGCAAACTGACCAGTGTTTGTCAGGCCTCTCATGGAACTGGATCTCCTGTATCAAAGACCCATGGGAGCAGTTTTGTCACCTCAGCTGTCAAGGTAATGTTCTCATTAGGTGCGTACTTTCCATTTAAAATCCAGCTTTCTATTAAGAAGGGCTTTTTAGTATTGTCAGTTCTGCATTTCAGGCAAGTTCTTTTGTTTGTCATTTCATAAGGTTTACTTGTGTATAACAGATGGAGCCATATAAGAACATGGTTATACAAGATGATAGTGTCACTTTGTGCAGCTGTGCTTTGATTTGCCTACACCTGTTAAAGACACTGCTCTCTTGTTTCTCTGCAAGGAAATCCATGGAGGGCATAACTCTCAAAGTGTCTAATCTTTCAAAAATGCTCTTTTGTAGCTGACTTTGATCTTCTTCACTTTGTTAGTGACAGTATGCGATTAAACCAGAGGTGTCTACCTCAAAACCTTCACTCTGTTCATTATTTTTGTGCAGCAGCTGTTCTTAGCAGCCTGAAAATAGCTCATTTAGTAGCTTTACAGCTGCCTGCATTTAGAAAAATGTTTGTGTAAACAGTGGAGTAACCAAATGTGCAAACAAACAGTGATGAATAGGGTTCATGCTTCTAATCTGCAAAGCCCAAAAGGTACAGAGCTGAACGGTCTCACATAAAATCTCTCCCACATCTTGTACTAGAAAGGATATTTCTGGCAGGCAAGTGGTGGCAGTGAGCTCTTTCTGAAAGCAGCTGGTGGGTGTGCTGCTGAAAACAGGAGCGTTTCCCTGGCTCCAAGTCACAAGAATATTAATTCTGGATATGGTGGGGGCGAAAGGTTTGCCAGTGAGCCTGCAGAGAGCAAATCACTTCGCATTTGGAACTGAAATACTTCCTGTGTCTGTTAGGGGAAAAGTGTTGAAGATTGCTGTCTGAAGCAATTACTCCAAAGTAGCATTTTGAGTGTCAGGTGTGCAGCTGTTCAGCTTTTAAAAGCCTGTCTGCTCAGATGGATTTCACTTAACTATGTTGAAAACCATGCGTTAGTCTTTATTTTTCACTGATTTGGGGCAGTTCTTCCTGAAAGATTTTAAATGAGTCAAAGTAGGCACGTGTCGTTAGTAACAGTTGAATTGTTTATTTCCAGGGCAAAGTTAAAAACTGAATTTATTTAAAAAAATACAAAAATCAGAGCTCTGTAAACAGAAATGTATTTTGATTTATGACTCTGTGCCTTCTGGATGGTGGAAAGGCTGTAGTTTTATGGTTTCTTTAAAGAGGATGTTGTAGCATGATATTACAGCTTGTGCTTAACTGACCACTTCTCATCTCCTCACTGAGTGCTCGTTTTCTCTGTATATTTTTTTAATGACTTAAGGCTGTGTTTTTTCAGTCACTTTAAAATGTCTCATATGCATTCTGCTGTTGAGAGGACTAGTTACGCCTCTAGCCTTGTCTTCACACCTTCCCCCCCATTTGCTACCAGTTGTCTGCTCTGGTTCACCACACCGCTAAACAACAGATCCAGTTGAAAACTAACCTGTTTTCAGCCATGTGTGTCAGCACAAGGAAGACAGCAGGAGTATTAGGTTAAGAGTCTGAGTGCTTGCTTTCTGGTCACAACCCAACCCGAGGATGGGCCAAGTAATTGTGAAACCGTGGCTTTGGAGTTCACATTGATTGTAAAAGAATATAATTATTTGAATTAAACAAAACATAAATGTAACAAACTTCCTCAAATGCATTTCACTTCTCTACCAGCCTCAGGTCCAGGAATGCCAGGTGCATGATTTTGCACGTGTGGAAATGTTTTTTACACCTTTTAGTTAGATAGCCTCACTTTTTCTGCCAAATGGTGAGTTCTGCCTGGAAACACTATGAGCCATCAGGTCTTTCTAGTTACAGGAGAACAAAAATTCATCCAAGAGAATTTTGCTTGCAGATTTAAATTGAACATTCTTTTTTTTCCCCTCCTTAACTTGTTTCTTCTTACATTTTCTTCTCTCTCTGAGATTGTGTGTAGAATCACAGAATGATTGAGGTTGGGAGGGACCTCTGGAGATCATTTAGTCCAACTTGCCTGCTCAAAACAGGGTCAACTAGAGCAGGTTGCTCAGGAATTTATCCAGTTGGGTTTTGAGTATCTCCAAGGCTGGAGAGTCCACAGCCTCTCTGGGCAACCTGTTCCAGTGTTTGATCACCATTAAATGAAAATAAATAAATCTTATAATAAAACAGAATTTTCTGTGTTTCAATTTGTGCCTGTTGGCTCTTGGTCTTTCATTGGATACTATTGAGCGTTGTCTGACTCGGTCTTCTTTACACCTTCCCATCAGGTATTTATATGCATTAATAAGATCCCCTCTCAGCCTACTTGAATTTTACAGCTCTGAAATGCAAACTCGCAAACGAGTCGATTTCTTGTGTATGATATGGTAAGAAACCGTTACTGCTGTTGGAGATGTAACTTTCCAAATAAAATTTGCTTTGTAGGTTGTAGTAAGTATGTTACACTCCTTTTACTTAAGCGCTGACTGACTTTGTAAATGGCTTTTGGTAATTTAGGACTGCCCCAATGCTCCATGTTACCCTTTAGCAATCATTTGTTTTATTTCTTGTGTTGGACGTTTCACCAATGTTTGTGCTATGTCTTCCTGTTTGCAGCAGGAGGATTCTCTGTTTGCCACCATGCCACCTCTTTGTCCTATCGGGAGTCATTCCAAGGTGCAAAGCCCCAAATCGGTCACTGGAGGACTTGGAGCTTTTACAAAGGTATTCCTCTTGGCTTTTGTGCCGGGACAAGATGCCCCATAGTGCTATTTCATGCTGACTTGTGCCACAAACCATGTAACTTCCAGTGCATATAAAACTATTACTGTCACCAGTGTGTCTTGCTGCCAAGAGCTCTCTAGCACTTCTCAAAAAATGTATCTTGTTTTCTTTTCTTTTCCCATGGCTTTGCTGTTCCTGTGATCTTTCTTTCTGTCTTCTCTTTAAGCCTTTCTTGTTTTTCTTTGAATCACTGTCATATTGAGGCTGGTAGTTTTTAAAGCTATTTTAAGTGGGATACAGTAAAAGTAAACTGGGGTAGATTTGTCAGGCATTTCTTGAAAAATCTTATAGAGATTTCTGACTGTCAGATGTTGCCACTTGTGAGTTCATTTCCATAAAAGTTACCATCCAGAGTTTAAAGTTGTTTCTGGCAATATTAGGGTGATCCAAGTAAAAGGTGGAAGAACGCTTCCTGCCAGTTATGGTACCTACAGCAATCTAATGCAAAAAAAAAACCCAGCTTTTCTTGAGTTGCTGGCTGTAGGGATTAGATTTAGGGCCTTTCCCATTGAAGCATAAAACATTAGCACAAGAGAAAAATAGCAGCTATAATAATTTACAATATCTATAGCTATAATATTGGTTATAATTTTGCAGGATAGAAAAAAAAAAAAGAAGTTTAGAACATGTTCTCAGCAGGAAGGTGCCTAGCAATTGGAAACCTTAAATTGTTCTGGCTCCTTCCCGAGATGTGGGGACTGAAGAAGTAGTCAGGTCTGGCTGTGTCCATCGTTAATATGGCTACTAGTTATAATGTTAGTAGTGATTTCTGTGATTCTCTAATTTCTGTGAGCACCTCTCAAATTTGGAATGTTCTGTAAATACAGACACCCCCATCACACACTTTTGTGTTGGGAGTAGCCCTCACGTTGGAGCTGAGATAGAGAGTGCACCTGGTACTGTGTAAGAACCACATCTGAGTTTACTGACTGTTGTCTGCCCTTTCTTGCAGACAGGCTGTTCCAGAAATGCTCCCCAGTTATTTAAAGGTGTTTGTTTACATTTGTTTTTTTTTTTTATTTCTCCTATTTAAAAGGTGATAATAAAGCAGGAGCCAGGAGAGCTGCCCCAGCAACCTCAGCTCCCAGCGACAGCGACAACCACGCAGACCTCTGTGCAGCAGTATGTCACTGTAAAAGGGAGCCACATGTTAGCCTTGTCACCGCAGAAGCCGGTTGTGAGCACAGGCGAGGGGACGGTGCAGTCTAAGGTATGAGGGGTGTACTCGGGCATCTTTGGTGTGATGTAAGCTGACTTTCTTGTGGTTTCATTGCAACACCTCATGCTTCTCTCGGGGGTGTAGGGTTGCTTCTGTCTCAGACCCAGACAGCAGCACCATGGTTAGCTGGTTTCCCCGTGTGCACAGAGTCTCACATCATGCTCACCTGTAGTCCCGGAGAAGGGAGCAGGGTGAGGAGGCACTATTGCATTTCGTTGTGTACAGGGAACATCTCCCACTTTGTCTAACCCATCGCAACGGTGGGGTGGGGGGTATTTCTGAACTGGAGCCTGTCAACCCAGAAAGTTGGCTGCCATCAACAGCTCTTGCTGAAACTCATCCAGGTCTTTCTGCAAGAGGAGGCAAATTCTTTCTTTGGACAACAGGCCTGAAATGAAAAAGAACAGGACAAATAGGAAATGGGGTGGAGGCTGAGCCAGAACTAATATGAGATGGAAGCAGTCCTACTTGAGTGGAAACCCAAGTGTTTTATTGTAGGAGTCTGTGCCAAGGCAGCGCTGCTATGGCAGGAGTGACGCAGCTTCTGAGAAGGCACGGTAACTGTGCGGTGACAAGATGACAGATGTGTCAGAAATTGTCTCCATTCTTGCCTGTTTCCATTGTGGATAGAGTCAAATCATGTGCCAAGCACAAGAGACTACATACAGAGCTTTCACTTTTGCATAAGTAAATATATATTTGCATTTGCAACAGTTCATTGTCCTTTTTAATGCTTGTTTGAGCAGTATGCAAACTTGTGTTTGCCTGCAGTTATTATCAACACATAAAATTCAAGCACTTTGTGGATTCTGCTTTGAGGTCATAGTTTTCCCAGGGAGTCTGTTCCCATGAATGTGTTGAAACTCAATTTCTGGATCTCTGTGCTTTGCCAAGGCAAGTTTTATCTTCGGTTGGAATTAAGCCCTTGCTTATATATCAGAAAAAAATGGAAGTGCCCTATAATTTGTATGTACTTAATCTTTTGTGGGTGCTCTGAAATCTCGGTTGTGTTTAACAGTTTATCTTTTTACTTGGGATTGGCCTCTTGCCAATTTAATTTTGTTTCTGAATGAATAGCTTTTATACGTGACTAGACACGTATAAAGTGTCCTGAAATGTCTAGAGATGGAGGAAGCATACCAGGTAGAATTCACATGGTTGCCCTTGCCAGCAGCACATCATCCAATACTTATTTGTTGCAGGTTGTTGGCGTTCCAGTTGGTTCTGCTTTGCAGTCGACAGTGAAACAAGCAGTGGCTATCAGTGGTGGCCAGATACTTGTGGCAAAATCTAGCTCTTCGGTAGCAAAGGCTGTTGGTCCGAAGCAGGTTGTGACTCAAGGTGTAGCCAAAGCCATCGTGAGTGGAGGTGGAGGGACAATTGTTGCTCAGCCTGTGCAGACTATAACAAAGGCGCAAGTTTCTTCCACAGGTGCTCAGAAAAGTACATCTCAAGGCTCAGGTAGGGTAATTTTGCACCTTGTTAATAGCTCATGATGGGTAGACTTTGGGGTTCTATGATGATTTCTTCAACTGCGAAATAGCTACGTGTGACTGAAAAACTTCAAAATGAGTAGAGGTCTATAGGGAAATTCAGGCTGACTGTGATTAGTAATAATGAAAACGTTAACTCATTATCTGTAAAATGGAAGAAGGAGCACAAGTACTTTAAAAGATGCTGTGTTCTGTGAGTGGGGGTCAGGCAGATATGCTGGGGAATGTGCTAGAGACCTAGCAGATTTTGTGGAGCCAGATCTCAGATTTTTGCAGATCATTGTAGTCCTTAGATGCTCACAAGGGCTCCACATAAATCCAACCAACAAGAGCCAAACTGTCCCTACTGCATCTTCACATCTTCCCCAGTGGTTACAGTTACAAGAGCTGGGGCAGAAGCACCCAGCCTGCTTCTGCACACAGCTGGCACGTTAGCTCAGGCTCTGGACTGCTTGAAAGGTGCCGTATGGCCCCTAGACTCAAGTAAGCCTGTAGAGCCCATGGCTGTGCTGCTTTGGCATGCAACTGTAAGTGGCACTGCACGCAGAGAGGGTTTTTTTCCGATCTGTTCAGAGTGCCTGTGCATCACTGGTGGAGTTAATCTGCAGTTAGGCCAGCTAAGACTGGATTATCAAAGGCTAGCTGCCTGTGACTCCTAGTTGTTTCATCCTGTGCAGATTTCAGTGCGTACTGCTTTCTGCTAACATTAGTTTTATTTTAATTTTTTTATTCTTTCTTTCTAGTGATGGCTACACTGCAGTTACCAGCCACCAACCTGGCAAACTTGGCAAACTTACCACCAGGCACCAAACTGTACCTCACCACCAACAGCAAGAACCCTTCTGGGAAAGGGAAACTGCTTCTGATACCCCAAGGAGCCATACTGCGAGCCACAAATAATGCTAGTTAGTCTTGCAGGGAAATCTAATGAGTTAAATAATGTAATCACTGCATGATTAATATGTTTGGCATTTTTGCTATAAAGCATCCTGGTACTGCAGAAGTCAGTAATGGGATGGGTTTTCTTTGTTCAGAACAAATGTGGTATGTGGTGCTTTTTAAGACTGAGATCTCACAAGTGTCATCTGTTTTAGGTGAAACGCTTTTCATGCAGAGCTGTCAGTGTCTTTCTGTGCTGAAAGCAGACAGTGTAATTTTCCTCAAAATTCAGCAAAGGGCTATCTTTAACTCTTTGTTGTGATCTGTAGGAAGAGACAACTGCATTTTCGTGATGTAGAACCAAGGTGGATTTGAATGTAGTTGTGAAAGCTATTAAGTCATGGATTGACACCCTGGAGAAACTAGAAACATAAGAAATTGACTTTGAAAAGTACAAGATACTGTATCTGGAATGAGGGAAAGAAATGGTTTTGAATATTGATACTAGGTTTGGCCCTAAGCTGTTGAGATCAGCAGAAACCCTTTGTTGGTAATGGGCTTGTGAATCAAACTTTCTGTGAAATACCTGGAGAATAACATTGCTAAAATAGTTCCAATGAGAGATACTTTGTTTATAGTGTGCTATTGCTGTAGGGCAGAAATACTGAAGGTTTGGGACTCTGCAGAGGAAGAGTTTTGTTGTGAGCCTTCTCCAGAGTGCTCCTTTTGAGGCTGGGGGTTGGGAAGGGAAATGGATTGGTCGTAAACTTTTTGCTCCCTGTTCTGATCTTGGCAGTGAGGAAAAGGTATTATTCAGTTTAATATATAAGGCTGTAAATACCAGCAACATAGCAATAAAGTACGTGTCACTGAAAAGGTAATGAAAGTACCGTCTCGGTGAAGGTATCTGAGGGCTGTAAAACTGGTGATGGTAGCCCCGTTGCTTGAGATTTAGAGAGGCAGCTGGGGCAGTCCAACCTTGAGAAGGAAATAATCTCACAGACCTCGAGGAAGAGCAAATACTTGTGATTTTTATGACAGAGCCATAAGTACAGGTTTTTTATCCTTGTTTCTTAATGAGACACTGCAAAAAAGTCAGTGTTTGGTCTGTTCCTTCTGTAGGCAGAGCAATATCAGTGTTGCTGCAAATTACCACTGTTTGCTATCCATGATCTAATACTCTGTTAAGAAAATTGCATTGGAACAGCCAACAAAAGTAAAATTAAGAAGCCAGGGGGATTTAAAGTGTTTTAGGGATTTTGCTGCAGCTGCATTACCTGCAAAAGACTGTTCATGTGTTGGACAGCATCTTCTTTTGAGAGAAACTTCAAACCAGCCTGAAACGAGCTTTGCTTGCCCACCAGTCCTCCTTATTTACCCCATAGGCCCTTTCATTCCTGGCATTTGCTGAGTTATAAAAGACCGCAGCAGCACATCTGAACTGTGCTGTACTGGGTAGAAATGTTATTTAGTCGCGAAACATGTGGCAACAAGCATCTTGCAAAGTGTTTTCAATTACTTGTATATACAGGGACACTTTAGCAGCTGACAGTGTCTGGTTATCAAAGGGTCAAGCCTTTTCTTCTTGTTACAGGTCTCCAATCTGGTTCTTCTACAAATAGTGGAGGAGGAGGGACTCAAAGCACAAGCAGTAACTTGTCACAGCACCTCACCTATACATCCTACATCCTGAAGCAGACGCCCCAGGTTGGTGGTGTAAGCATCTTAATTAAAGTGTATCGACATTTCAGGCTGCAGTGGTGATATGTGGATATCCTGTGGCACATGAAACATTCTTGGACTATGGGATCTAGATCCTTTCTAACAACACGTGCTAACAACCTCTCCCCTCTGCCAGGCACCTCCTTTACCGCTTGCTGTTGCTATTGGCACATCTCTGCCCCTTATCTCCCCTTGCAGGGTGGTACCCTCGTGGCTCCTTGCAGGCTGAGAAAGCAGCACTGCGTAAGACCAGGGCAAGCAGTGGGTGGAGAAGAGACAGAGTCTCCAAAGGGTCTCCAAAATAAGAGAGGTGCTATGACAGAGATGAAGAGTTATCTTACACAGTAGGATGTGTAAGAGTTGGAGGAAAGCAGTAGAGATAGGACGATAAAGGAGAGTTATTGGACAGAAACAGCAAGGCTGAGTAAGGAAGAAAAATGAGAAAACAGAAAATTATGTCAAGGGGTCCATGTGTGATAGTGGGTGAATGAAGCCTCTGAAGGGTAGCAACTGAATACTGATGAGGAGAAGGAAGGGTGGCAAGGTCTCAGCTGGTAGGTTATTAGAGCACACACCTTCAGTTGCTGCTGCGTGTTGAGCTCTGACTATATAGCCTTTGTGGGGGAACTAAATATATTTTGAAGTGAGAAGGTGACAGAATGTCTCGATTTCTCTCTTTTTTTTTTTTTTCCTCACCCAGCAGTAGCCTTTCTAATCTTGCAACATTTCTTTCTGATGCTAAGCAACATTTGTCACAAAGAATAAACTTGAAGAGCATAAAGTGTGTTTAAATTTTAGTGGATGCTTCTGACAAGATAGGAAACGTATTGTGGCTTTTTCACCCCTTCCCTTGCATCAGAAAGTGGTGTTCTGCACCAAGAAGGCTGTGTTCTGCTCTTAGTGCAGAAGCATCCACTGTAATTAGCAGTGCCTTGTTTTTAGAAGATGAAATGTTGTTGCATTACAGCTACAGGATGTCCTATATTGACACTCTGAGATTTTTGTTGACTCTTAACTGTGTTTCAAAGTGCTGACCTCCCTAACTTATTTCTGGAGCAGGGCACCTTTCTGGTTGGCCAGCCTTCTCCTCAGAGTTCTGGGAAGCAGCTGACTCCGGCTTCAGTTGTTCAGGGCAGTGTAGGAGTTGGAGCATCTTCCACACAAGGACAAGCACTGAAAGTGATAACTGGACAGAAAACAGCTCTATTTACACAGGTAATGTGCAAATGATGTGGTTCTGTCTTACCAGTCAGCATTTTGTCAGATAAAGCATAGGAACCACAGCCACGGATTAGGAAAGCTTTTCATTTTGTAGTGGTTTGGTTTGGTTTGTCTTTTGTACAATTATGATGCTGGCTGTACTATGATAAGGAAAGCATATGAAGGCCTACTTTCATACGCAGATATTGGACCACAGTTTTCCAGCTTTATTTCTGTTCTCAAAGTGTGTCATCTGTAAGCTTGGGTTGCTAGTTTGTAAATGTGCTTTGGGATTTCTTAGTGAAATGGAATTAGAGAAGTGAATACAGTCAGGTGCAAAAATGTGCTTAAATATTTGAACCTTAGAAATGGGTCACCTGGTGAAGCTCTTAAAACCGTGACAGTTTTGATATCCCTCAAAGGTCCTTCTTTTAAAAACTACCAAGTGGTCCCTATGAAATTCAAACTCCCCAAGAGTGTTTTTAATTGATCATCCAAAATTCAAGATTGATAGGCATGTTTTTGCAAAGTCAACAGTTTGATAAAGTTTATTTCTGACGTGATAATTTTGTTCCAGCTATTATTGCCACAGTTTGCCTTCTTCAAAAGTCTTTTGAAAATATTTTTCAGTAGTATACAAAGCATTTGTCTTGCTGTGTTGTTGTGGTTTGGTTGTGTTTTTTTAAGTCATTTTAAAAAATCCAAACAAATACACCTTTTTTCTTATGCTGAATTCTTTTTTCAAAGGCTGCACCCAGTGGGCAGACGTCGCTGGTGAAAATATCAGATGGGTCTATAAAATCAGTGCCTGCCTCATCCCAGCTCTCCAAACCTGGCACCACTGTGCTGAGAGTATCAGGAGGTGTCATCACCACGGCTGCTGCTCCTGCCATGGCCCTTCCCACAAACGGCGTGGCCCAGGTGAGAAACAACATTGCCAATATTGTGTAATACAACATTTTCACTCTGGCCAGCATAATCCCCAAGAAAGGACTTCTGCTTTTTTTCCCCTATTGGTATTCTTCTCAGTCAGCGTTGCTGGTGGGTCTGCGCTTGTTCGTGTACCAGCACAGTGCACACCACTCCTCGTCTGTTGGGTTGTTTGCTGTTTGGCTTAAAGTAGTATCTGTGAAGAAACAAGGGGAGGAGAGAAACTGAAACTTGCACTTTCTTGCTTTTAATGTTCTTAAAATTCAGGTAGGCTGGGAAGTCTTTATCTAAAACAGCTTTTGGAATCATACAAATCAGATTTTTTTGGGCTACGCAGCTTTCGGAACACCAAATCTGCTGCTGGCACAAGAATTTGCAGAAGAATGTGAAATGCCTGAAGCTCTGTATCCAGCAGGGCAGTGAAAGCCAGCAGTAACTACACTGTCGGTCACTTCTCTGAGATCACAGGCTCTACATGGTACTTAGTGTGCAGTCGGTCATCAACAGATTTCAGAGGCCAGCAATGGCTGTGGTTTGTGGTCCCTTGGTCTTGACTGTGTTCAGAGGATGTATCCCCCTGTAGCAAAGGATGTATCCCCCCTGTATCCTGGGGGAGTTGTAACAGCACAGCCTTGGAACAGGGTGCTTTGGCATAGAGTGAGGTTGGAAGTAAAACTTTTGCATTCCTAGAGCGAATGCTCTTGTGTGTGGATGCAGGTTGTCCAACTGGAGTGGGGTTGGAGTTCACAGGGTGGCAAGGAGGCAGCAAAATGAGCAGGGTATAGTTCACTGGGAGGATTCCTCCGGCCCTGCTGCTCTTGCCTGTGGGGACGCAAAGATTAAACAACCAGCAATTTGACACCATGCTGCCCTCAGAGGGCTGAACGCTGACACACACAGCATATGTAAGGTGAAGGTGCTAAAATTTGCGTTAAATGCTATTCACTGTTTTTATAGCTCTCAGTGAAGCTGCAGAGACAGAAATTTTCCATGCAGCCTCTGTATCCCAAACTTTTTTCCATTTCTCTGCTGATACCTCTGGACGTCTGAGCAGCAGGGAACTATGAAACATTCCTGCCTCTAATTTCTCATCTGGAGGCCTCCCTGCTTGCTGAAGTTGAGAGACCTGGCTCCAGATACTATCAAAACAGTTGTGGTAGCATTTCCTGCATGCATGGTTTCACTTTTTCTCCTTGAAACATAAGGGTTTTTGCATATGTGCTTGAGAACCTCTTGCTTCTTAATGATTGATAGATAAACATTTGGTTTTGCAACTTCTAGATATTTCCCTCATTGTGCTTATTGTTGAATCACCTATGACATGAAAAGGAATTGTTATCCCTCTCTCTTTGGTGCAGCAAATAGATAATGCAGGTTCCAGTTCGTCATCTTCTGGAACTCCTGCAGCAAAGACGTCTGGACAACAACACCAAATCTGTATAAGCCAGAGCCAGTCAACTGCATCAGTAGTGAATAAGACTGCAACTTCCACTGTTGTAAGTGTTGCTTCTCTGATGACTACACCAACTCCTGTGACTGGAAAAGCTGCAGTATCAGGTATTAAACTCCCTTCGTGACTTTCCTGTAGAAACTTAGAATCCAGGTGTGAGTTCTTTAGATGTCTTCACTGTAAACGGAAGAGTGTAGACTCACCTGCATTTGTGAACGTGCAAAGGAAAAGTCAAGCTTTCTAAAACACGTCTTATTAGCATAACTTTTGCCTTAGTCAAAGAGATGTCTAAATAATTTGGCATCCTGTCACATCAGTGCATTGACTATATCTGTTACAAATAACAGTGCGAGTTGCTCATTGGTATTGGAGAGGGATTTTAGTTTTCATGCCAAATTCTCATTAGAAGATGCATTCTGCCTATTCAAGAGCACGGTGTGTCACTGAACACAGAAACTATCGAGGTACCAGCAGTACTACAGACTTGATTAGTTTGTGAAAGTGTAACTCCACTGAAGTTGGAGAAGCTGCATGAGCAGAATTTGGCTCTGAGGCTTTGCATCTGCTCTGTTTGACTTGGAAAGGAGAGAGATGTTGCTTAGGGGGAACTGAAGGCTTTGAAGTCAAAATCTGTTAAGCACAGTGAGGAAGTTTGGATCTGGAATGTTTCAAGTTAATAAAGATGCGGTAATAAAGATGTACTGCCCTTATGTAGAGGGGAGTTTTCATTCTTCAGTTTTATTGTCTTCCAGTATCTTTTGTATCATGGAGAGCAAATATAGCAGGTTTAATTTGAGTATTATGGGTTAAAAATTAGAAATTTTCATTTTGACTAATTTACCTGCTGGCATATTCTGTTGACTTGAAATGGCATCTTACTTCGTGCAAACAGAGTAAAAATACAGAAAAGAAAGTAAGTTGCAGAAAAGAAAGTAAGTTGCAGTGGCCTCTTCTGACAGTGTCTTTTTAAAGCAACTCTTCTTGTTTCCTATGTGCCACAGTCTTCCAAACTTCTCCTGTTTTCATCACACTGTTTTTCCCAGAGCTCAAAAGTAAACAACACAGTCTCCTGACTGTCATAATTCTGCAATAAGCAGTTGAGTACTTTTCCTCTTTGCAAACAAAGCAGTGAGGGTTTTTTTTGTGTAAACTACACCATTCTAAATAGCTTTCAGATTAAAACTCCCATTTAAGTATGAGAATGTTCTCTAGATTTTGTTTTGTACTGTTTTTTATAACCTCAGGCACTGACTTGATCATAAAAAACTGTCTCTTCAGGTATCCCAAAAGAAGCAGTGGCTATAAAACATGTTATTTCAATGTAAAACCAAAAGAAAAAAAACTGTGTTACAATTCTGCAGATTTTTATTTTTAAAGGCAACTTTTCAAAAGAATCTCAAATTTTTCTATTGTTGCAACGAACGATGTCTCTGACCCATCAAGCTAATAGGGTTAGTTGCAAATGTTGTCTTCTTACTCACTTTGCTGTTTGGGTCCCTCGCTGTCTTATCCTGACACGTCTATGGATCACACACTTGGGACATCCCCCAAGGCACTCTCTTAAATGATGCACTTTCTCAAAGTGTGGTTAACTGTTCTGGAAGGAGACTTGAAAAGCCATGAGTGTTTACTCGCTTGCTGGAGGCTGGCTCTGTGCCCAAAGAGACCTTCAGTTCACCATTTAACATCCCCAGAAGGACTGCTGGGGGTCAGTGTATCAAAGGGAGCCAGCCACCACTGAGCTTGGCCATCCTGGGGCTGATGAGATGTGTAGCAATCATATTTTTAATTCTAAAAATACGGGCTTTTATTTAAATGAGTCTTAAATAGAATGCACTACGATGTTTAAAAATTAATTGGTAATACTAGGTTAGCCTTCTTGCCTGGTGGTGAAAGCCTAACTGACCAGTGCTGTGCATCTTTCAAAACCAAGAAACACCTTCATCAGACCTTGCATGTCTAGTACTTGAAAGGCAGCTCTGCTTCTTAAACAATAATAATAAAATATGAGAATGGAAACTTTAACTCAAAACAAATCGTGAGTATAAAATTACGACTGTGAAACTAAGAAGTCTACTGTTGTCAATGTTCTAAAATAGAAACCTATTAAATTTCCACAGTCTGAATAAAAGTTAGCTATAGATTGAATAAAATTATATTGGAAACAGCTGGTTTACCAGTAGAAGGGATGGGCATAGGCCCAAATCACAGTGTTAGAGTGCTGGCTGTGGTGGCGTGAGGTGTCATCACTGTGGAGGAGAGAGCTGATGGGCGGGTGATGAATACTACTCACCCATGGTACTGTGGCACAGCTTGGAGCCATGCTGGTTTCCACCAAAGTCACTGGGTGCTGCCATTGATAATGCTGTTAATATCTGAATGTCCTGCTTGTTCTTTTAGCCTTGACTAAAATCAGTGATTTAATTCAGTCCCTGCTTTAATATGCTCCATAGCTTGATTAGCCATCCTTATGGATGTATTCAGTGCATGTTATGGGAAAACACAGGACACTCAGTTCAGGTATGTCCTTCACGAGGCTTGCTGCGCAGCTTTGGGCTTGTCACTTAGTTAAGACACAGTTGATGGTGCTCGGCTGACTGCAGTGGGTTCTGCTAAGCCAAATTGCCGAGGTGTGTGCGGCACTTGGGTACCTCAGTGAGAGTGGCTGTGTAAGTACAACAGAGCTGTCCGTCACTGGCTTACCAGACCCTTGAGCACAAGGTCTTGTGTTGACAAGAGTGTTTTACTCTGTGCTGAGCCTGCTTCAGTTGAAAGGTTTGTGTTACATCAACTTTTGGTTAAGATTACTTAGCTAATTGGGAAACCTGCTTCACAAATATCAAAGTACTGTGTGGCATGTAATACTGCGCATGCTGTGGTGCAGCACCCCAGTATTTTAGTAATCATTTGTGTCAGTAAAAACTTGTCTGACAGTTCACTGAACTGTGGCTTCTTAAGAGGGTGGCAGTGCTAGCTTACATGCCATCCTAGTTCAGGCAGAAAGGGAGAGAAGTAGCTGGAGATAAACAAAATGGTGTGTTTTATTTAACATTTTGTCTTCCGTTCTTCTTGCAGGGTTGCTAAAAATCCACTCAAATCAGTCTAGTCCACAGCAGGCTGTTCTGACAGTTCCCAGCCAGCTTAAACAGCTCGGTGTAAACACAGCTTCTGGAGGTGTTCAGACAATACTCATGCCTATGAACAAAGGTAAAGGGCAGAGGAGGATGACAGATGGTGTTTGAAAATCCCCTTTGACACAGGGTAGCTCTTGGTCACTGTTGGCATACGTGGGCCAAAGTTAGAGATAGAAGAAAATGTAGCAAGGAAATTCATCCCTAAACTTTGTGCTGCAAAGACTGTGTTGCTTCTGAACATGGTTATTTGTCAAAGTGTATGAAGTTTGATTTTTATTTTCTTTTTCTTTTCTTTGTTTTGTTGGTTTTTTTTTCTGTTCCTCTCCAGTGATACAGTCACTTTCTACCAGCAAAGTTTCAGCTGTTACAGCTGTCACAGCAGCAAGTACCGTTGTCCCTAGTCCCTCTACAGCGTCCATCACTAAAGGTAACAAGGAATTTCTCGGTAAGAAAAGTAGTAGAAATGGGCTGGTGCTGCTTTATGCAAGTGGCCTGACTATGAAAGTAGACTCTGTGACTGTGGGTTCCTTTATTTCCATTGTTAATAGGGTATAAATCAAGTAAAAATGGCACTGGGGGACTAGGAAATTAACAGTGGCTTCTCCCTCAACAAATCCCAAAGGAGAGGCAAGTACAGAGAGAAATGAGGGTGCTATAGAAAGCTACCATGAGTACCTTAAACCTTCCTGGTTTCAATCCCTATTTGCAGAAATGCATAGAACAGTATGTATTTAATCACAGTTACTGCTGTCTTTGGAATAGTGACTGTGGTGAAATGTACTGGAGAATGCTTTCCAGCAGCACTAGATGTAAACTGCACGTGTGTGCGTGCACACACCCGCACAGGGGTAAGATGTGCACACGGTACTTTGCAGAATAATGCATAGCCAAGAGCTGAGATACTCAAAGTCCAGTTCTTGCAGACCTGTCATGCCTCTCTCCCATCCTAGATGAATGACCACACGGCCTGGCCGTTCTGGGCTGGGAACATATCTCTCTCTGTCTTGCTCCTGTCTCACCAGAGCTCTGTCCTAGATGTCAGAAAGTTCACTGATATCAAAATCAGTGAGGTATTCAAAAAGGTTCACACTCTGAAATGTCACTTCTTGCTAAAACTGTTAGTAGTTTTCTCTACAGCTTTTTGTTTACAGAAAGGGTAACGCACATTTGCAGGCAGTTCAATCTAGATCAGGCAGTCATATGCAAAACATCAGCAATTGATTATGCACATGCAAATTTTCTAAAAAGGCTGTGAGCATGTTGAGATTGGGGTAGGGGGAGAGTGTCATGTTTTGGTGTCTTTCTTTCAGCAGGATCGAAGGCCAAATTTGTTCATGCTTAACAATCAGAATGCAAACAACAAATTAAGTGATGTTACATAAGACCCTTAGTCTTACCAGAGTCTTGCAAGACATGATTTATCAAGCTTACTGGTACTTTTTGTCTCTTAAAATGTGTTCTGTTTCTTTGAAGTTAAGATGGAGCCTGATTCGACAGGACAAAACTGCAGTTCTGTGGGTACCCAAGAAGGCCAAGCAGCAGTAAAAACAGAAGAGAGCTCTGAACTTGGGAATTACGTTATCAAGTAATTGTTCATTTCTCTATCAGTATTTCTAATCTTTGAAATACCAGGGGGAAAGGAGGAGGCTCCAGGCAGACATGCAGTAGTGTTAAGTTTGACCCAGAAATACATTATAAAATCTTCTGTCCCGTACACTGCTGTATCGCTACTAATTCTGCTGGCTGGCATTTGTTTCAGACAGTGTTGACTATTTTCTTTGTAAGTTGATTTGTATGCAGGGTTCATGAAAGGGGAAAAAAATATTTGAAGATTTGCAGTTGTTTGGGGGTTTGCTAAAATCTCAAGCTGCTAAAACCTCTTTGTCATCTGCTGCTTATGTAATTCCCATTGCCGTTGTGTGTCCTTATGGAGGTCAAACTGCTCAGTGAAATGCAGGTCAAAAAAGGGGCATCTGAAATAAGGAGAACTGTTTCTCTTCTTGCCTCTCTAGTCTCGTAAAGCTCATATGCTTCTGTAATTACTTAGTATGATGGCTGCCTTTGTTCAGAATTTGAATTAAATAATAAAGATCATTGGAGTATTTGTTCACTGGATGCTGTGAAATCCAGTGCCTTGTTTGTGATGCTCTTGCAAGTACTTGTTAGTATTTTTTCACCAGAACTCAGTCTGCAGAACTTTCTCTGCATATTTCTTGTAATGTGTAGGGGTTTTTTTTCTGCTCTTGATTTCTACAGTGGCTGACTTTCCCGTCTCCATGTTTTGAAAAGTTGGTTTTTTTTATCCCAATATATCCCTGCAGACATTATCCTGATGGAGAGTTTCTGTAGGAGACAGGAATAAACCGTAAGACAATACACACTGGAAATTATCTTAGTTATAAAATACAGTTCTTGGCAGTTAAATACAGTATGGCTGGTTAAGTAAAATTTCCCTAAACTCACGTAAGTACAAAGCTTCCCATGCAGCATCCCATGTTCCTACTGGGACGGCCTGTACTAGTGGGGGCGCCTTATCCCTCAAAGTAGTGTTGCAGCTTGCACGATGATGCAGGGATTTCTTCCAAGCCAGCCCAAAAAAGCCTGTGTTCAGTTTCTTCATCATAACAAATGCAGCTTCAGATGTGGACACTTCAGCAAGAGGAAGGGCTGTTTGAAATACCTTCTATGAATTGGGGCATAACCGTTTATCCTCATACTAGTACTGCTATAATGCCTTGGGGCTAGGGACTTTAAACCATGCAGTGATTTTGAAACCTTTTCCATCTGATTCATTGCTTCCAACAGTTTTCTTCATTGTGACTCTTTTTATCCCTTGCAGCATAGAATATTTGGAGAACACCCAGCAGCTTTTAACAGCAATAGTGAAGAAGGTTCCGTTAATTGCTGAAAAAAGTAAGCAGTAAATGAAAAGGCTTTGCTTTCTATTTTCAATGTATCAACAAAATGCCTTGCACACTCTGTAGCCACAATAATTATTAAAAGGCTGAATGAAATGAACCCATTCTCCTACATAGCTTACTCCAGGAGTTGTTCTAAAGATGCTTAGAATCAGGTTCTTCCAATAAAGCCAAATAAGTTGTCAATGGTTATTAACTTTCAGCTGTTTTGGTTAGAAATAGATTGTATTTCCTTGTATAATGGCTGCAAGTAGGTTTTCTTTTCCCTGACTAGTCCTTAATAGATGTGCTGCTTTTTTGATTTTTTGCCTTTTTTTTTTTTCCTTCCTTAATGCCAGCATTTCAGAAATACTTGCAAATATGATAATATAGCTCAGCATTGGAATGTGTTTGTTGTTGGGGTTTTTACTTTGGGGTTTTTTTTAAAGGAAAGGTGGTAATTTGCAGACAAACATTTTAATCTCTTATGGTACTTTTTAATTGCATACCTCTTGCTCATGTACATAGCTGAAAATGTATCAGCTTTCGCTGGTAACTGATGCACTTTGAACAAGTGGTCCTGGAGACTGGGTAGGGCAGACCCTCTCAAGGTAAGCACAGCGAGCAAAGTAGGAGTGGGCGGCACAGTAAAGCTTTCATTACACACAGTTCTCTGGCCTACAGTAGCATTCATGAATCAGTTGCTTAGGATTCATATCCCCTCCTTGTGTTTTTGCCAGGAAACCTTTTCACTGTTTGATTTTTATATTGCAATTTGTTGGCAAAAAAAAATGTTTTCCAAAGGAAGAGACTTTGCCCAGTAAGACGGACTTACAGATCTACATCATTACAGTTTTGGGGGAAGAAGAGGCTAAAAGAGCCCATAACCACAGATGTCTGTATATCCTGACCAAGAGGGATGCTGATTTTGCATTCAAAAACCAAAGTGTCTGCTGCATATATCTGTGCTGTGCTCAGAGAGAGCACAGCAGTTGTGGGAGTTACAGTCCTTGATCCTATGAGCATGAAACAGATTTCCCTCTTCTTCTACACTAAAAAACATCAAAACCAGAATTTCTCTTTCTTACTTCAAGTATTAAAATTTAATACTGTTTTTGGCTTTGTGGTTTCTAGGTGAAGATGCAAGCTCTTTTTGTGCCAGTTCAGTGGAACAGTATTACAGCTGGAATATTGGGAAGAGGAGGGCAGCCGAGGTAATCCACTCCTCCTGTGTTTCTTAAGCAGTCATTAGGGGTGCAAGAAGGACTTCTGAATTATGGAACCTGCCTTATTGTTGGCTGGTTTGTTTTCTGAAGCAGTCTGTTGCATTTTAAATGGAAGCATTCCTTACTGCAAGAGGAATGCAACACTCCTTCTATGACAAGGTGACCCACTTAGTGGACGAGGGAAAAGCTGTGGATGTTATCTACCTGGATTTTTGCAAGGCTTTTGACACCATTTCCCATAGCATTCTCCTGGAGAAACTGGCTGCTCATGGCCTGGACAGGTGTACTCTTCGCTGGGTAAAAAACTGGCTGGATGGCCGTACCCAGAGAATGGTGGTAAATGGAGTTAAATCCAGTTGGTGTCCAGTCACAAGTGGTGTCCCCCAGGGATCGGTGCTGGGGCCCATTCTCTTTAATATCTTTATCAATGATCTGGATGAGGGGATCGAATGCACCCTCAGTAAGTTCGCAGACGACACTAAACTAGGGGGGCGTGTTGATCTGCTTGAGGGTAGATTGGCTCTGCAGAGGGATCTGGACAGGCTGGACAGATGGGCTGAGGCCAACGGTATGAGGTTCAACAAGGCCAAGTGTCGGGTCCTGCACTTGGGTCACAACAACCCCATGCAGCGCTACAGACTGGGGGCGGAGTGGCTGGAAAGCTGCCTGGCAGAAAAGGACCTGGGGGTGTTGGTGGACAGCCGGCTGAGCATGAGCCAGCAGTGTGCCCAGGCAGCCAAGAAGGCCAACACCACCCTGGCCTGCATCAGGAATAGTGTGGTGAGCCGGACTAGGGAAGTAATCACCCCCCTGTACTCGGCACTGGTGAGGCCTCACCTCGAGTACTGCGTTCAGTTTTGGGCCCCTCACTACAAGAAGGACATTGAGGTGTTGGAGCGTGTCCAGAGAAGGGCTACAAAGCTGGTGAAGGGTCTGGAGGACAAACCTTATGAGGAACGACCGAGGGATCTGGGGTTGTTTAGCCTGGAGAAGAGGAGGCTGAGGGGAGACCTTATCACCCTCTACAACTACCTGAAAGGAGGTTTTAGAGAGATGGGAGCTGACCTCTTCTCCCTGGTGACAAGTGATAGGACAAGAGGAAACGGGTTCAAGTTATGTCAGGGCAGGTTTAGATTGGCTATTAGGAAGCATTTTTTCACTGAAAGGGTTATTAAACATTGGAATAGGCTGCCCAGAGAAGTGGTGGATTCACCATCCCTGGAGGTGTTTAAGAAAAGGGTAGATGAGGTGCTTAGGGACATGGTTTAGAAGTGGTGGTGTTTTTATCAGGGTAGGTTAATGGTTGGACTTGATGATCTTCCCTTCCAACCTCACTAATTCTATGATTCTATGATTCTATGCACTGATTTGTGTCCACATAGTGATCCAGTTTATTGTTCAGAGACTTTCTCAAGCAGAAGGGACTCTAAAGGTCATTTTTCAGTTGGTTCAAGGCAAGATATTTTTGAAGCATTGTCAAAATCCGAATTTTTGTTAAGTTAGCACTTGACCCTCATCACTCCTGTGTGGCACATTACGGTCATGGGAGTTTTACCCAACATACTTTGTTCGTCGTTCCATGGGATTGTGTCTGCTTTCTGTAGGAAGAGAATTGAGGAATCTGACATAAGCAATGCGAGTGCTGAAATAAGTTGTCAGTTCACTAAAGATAAATATTTCAGTTAATCTGGACCTTTTTGTATCGTGATTATGTTTTTCCTCTGTTTCTTCATAGTTTTGTTATCTTGCTATGGAGTTTTACAGGGAAGACAAAGTTGATTAGACCCTCTGCTGTTGCCAAATTAAATGGTTAAAGTGTTTAACCAAAATTTTGAGCAGCATATATTGCTCTGGTGGATTTCTTGCCCTATGCCACCTTACTTGGGAGATGAGACAGTTAAAGTCAAGACAAATGTGTTTGCACAACTGTAAATGTGTGTCTCTTTTTCTTGAGGTTTTTTGAGGTTGTATGAGAAAGCAGAGTTTAAATGACCTGCCTGCAGCTGCCTAATATCAGGATTAGGCCCATCTTCCACATTGATTTTTCCTTGTCATTCTGACTTCTGAGAAAATCTCATTCGTTTTGTTTTCCTTGCAACCTGGATTTTTGTCCTGGGCCATAGTCTAGCCTTAAATGTTTTAGCCAGTGTGATGAGCTTTCCCTTTGGTTTGTCACAGTGGCAACGAGCAATGACAGTGAGAAAGATCCTTCAAGAAATCATAGAGAAGCACCCTAGGTTTCACAACATTACACCCCTGAAAACAAAGCACGTGGTGCACTGGTGCCGATGCCATGGCTACACTCCACCTGACCCGGAGACTTTGCGGAACGATGAGGACTCAATTGAAGACGTACTGACACAGATAGACAGTGAGCCAGGTGAGTATGGAGGGACAGAAAGCTCCTTTTTGCCAAAGACACTGTTTATTAAGTGGCTCAAGACTGTGCACGCACACACATGCGCTGCTTCTTTCGGAGAAGGGGATTCTTACTTTCTTTGTTTTTTAAGTTGATTCACTCTGGAGTAACAGAAGTTGGAGATCTTAAGGGCAAGCCTACATGTGAGGCTGCCCCTTGTCCCTACCAATCCTGATATTCTCTGGGGCCTCTTTTGGATTTTGTTGTGCTCTGGGGCCTCTGGAAGTGCAGTGTAGAGAAATCTTATGAGAGATGTTTCTTGGCCCACAGTGTAATCGTTTATAAGTAGGCACGCAGACTAAGCGTAGGGAGTAATGACAGTTCTCCTCTTGGGTAAGCTTAGCTTCTGTTAAAAGACTTACCGTGCAAACCTTGTGAATGAGTTCAGGTGCAAAAAAAAAAAACCCCAAAACTGGCAGCAGCAGCACGGAGCTCAGTGGGGGTTGATTTACCTCCAAAAGTGAAGTGAATTGGCCTGTGTGAAGCTTCATGTTCTGTTACTACAGCTGCTACATTACCGTAGGATCTCCACAGTCCGTTTTAGTATGTATTAAACATACATTTTTTCATTTCATCCATTCTTCATAGTTAAGCTCCCTTGTTTCACCTTCAGATAATCCTTTTCCCAAAGCTGAATGTTTTCCTGATCTGATCAAACAGGGATCTAAGATATTTCACAGAAGCGTATGGATTTGATTATTGTTTGCTAAGTCTGGCCCTGCATTGCAGTTGTTGAAGGTGGAAAGGAAGCCTACATCCACCTTTCAATATTGTATCTAAATAGCTAGATTTGTGTTTGTCTTTGAAGAAAATAATCTGTTTATTGCATAGCTTTCCACTAAAGGTTTTGCTCACTCATGTTGAGCATACAGAGAAGAGGTTACCCTTTTGTAACTCCACTGCAAATCTGTCTTCTGATTTTTCTAAAAAGCATGATAATATTTGTCACAATGTAAAATATGATTTAGTGCTATGTTGTGCCTACACAGTAAAAACTCCGTTTCTCCAAGCAAGTTGAAGAGCATCAGACTGCTTTGCCAGTTGTCAAAAAGCTTCTCTGAGAGTGTTTGGGAGACTCACATTAGCCTGGTCTTGTTTGAAATGCAGCCTTCTTGATTGGTGTAGGAGCAGATGAGGGAGAGGACCATGAGTGTCATGAAGATATAATTAGAAGGCTCTTAACGACCGTTTGCATTTCTGTTTAGCCTTATGTTTGGTAGGAATTACAAAAATAGCTTCCAATTACCTTAATTTCTTACCATATTTTGTGAGTGTGCATCTGTTTGTAAACAGCTTTCCATAACCTATCGTGTTTAATTGATTGCTTCTTTTTCAGAATGCCCTTCATCTTACAGCAGCGGTGAGGAGCTCTGCCGAAAACTAGAGGAACTACAGCAATTTCTGAAACGAGAACCAGAACACGAAGAGGAAGTAGATATTCTCAACTTCAGTGAGCCATTAAAAATAAACATTAAGAAAGAACAGGAGGAGAAACAAGAAGAGATGAAGTTCTACTTGGCTTCTTTGCCTGCATCAGAGTTTGTGAGGGACACTGCAGAGAAGGTATAAAGTGAATCGTAAAACTAATAAGAACTGCTTTTAAGCAGTTGTGCTCTTACATATATTTAGTTGCCTTTCTTTCATCTGTATGGGCCTCTGGATGCTTTATGAAAGATTTTATAAATGCTCTGGAAAAATTGGACCTTCTGACTCATGACACTCAGCTGGCCATTGGTGGCGGGAGTAGGTGAAGCCTGCCAGCCAGGAGGTCATTTCAGAGTAGCTGTGTTGCAAGGGCTTAGTACCAGAAAAATCATCCTGGAAGTCTAGAAGCAAGGGGAATTGAGGGAAGAGGAGCACTAGCACTGAATTCTTCCTGTCCCATCACATGAAAGATTCAGGCTCGTTGCTTGGACCAGTGCTGTTTAATAGCAGCTCCTGAAAAGGGATTGTGGTAAAGCTTAGACCATGGCAAACTGATCTACTGCTTGGATTTCTTCCCCCTACTCAAATTAGGGTAAAAGAAGGGGAGAAGAGGGGGCTTCTGTCACAGCAGCAGGAAGAAAAGAGAGGAGACTGACTCGGCTTGTAGGGAAGAGTGCTCGCCATTGTACCAGCAGGAGCAGCGAGAGGGTTTTGCATGCAGCAGTTGTGGAAGAAAGAAATTATCTCTGTCTCCACCTCAAATGCTGACAAGGCTTCGTTTCTGCAGTGTAGCTAGTCTCTGGCTACATAGGTGACAGGGCATGGGCATGATGAGAGTGAGACTGGGGGATGAAACACTCTCTTGATGTGGAACTTTTGTGCCAGGGGTACTGTTTAAAGTGGTTTCAGTTGCCATAGTTAGGTGCTGGGAAGATCATGCATAGATGGATTGAATATATGTACAGTTTTAAAATGGAGCTTCCATTCTCAATCCAAAGATACCCAATGCAGCCTGGTTTTTATGTGGACTTTATGAAACAAAATTTAAAACCTGCTTTTGTTTCTTCTGTGTTTTAGAGGCATTTCTGCAGGCTGTTCTAATGGTCAAGCTTCATTTTCTCCAGAGTTTTTTTTAAATGAAGCCTGAGATTGTACTGCTTGAAAGTTCTGCAGTGTCTGCTTGCTTGTTTTTTGACTACCCTTTGTAATAGATTTTTTTTTTCTGTTAATCTCATTCTCATCTAATTTGCAGTACAACGTGGGTTGTGTTATTTGATGTACTAATTCTTTTTTTCTCTCTCATATTTTATAGATAGGGATTTCTTTTCAGCCTGCTGAGGTACAAAAGAATGTTTATGCATCAGTAATAGAAGATATGATTTTAAAGGTAAGAAATTACTTCACAATAAGAACTTTTCTGTAACTGTAACTCAGTAACATAGAAAAAAAGATTGAAATCCTTATTAATATGCATTTATCAAGTCAGGAGATGCAGAGTCTGATGTGTACCTTTGTGCATGTATAGAAAGGTAAATAGCTGGCCAAAAAGAGTCATATACTTCTGTGTGTGTTTCCAGCTTTCTAACTGATTTGTTGGCTTGGACACAGAATAGTGATTTGCAGATTTTCACTGCCAGTAAGCTACTGACTCATTCTGTAACTTTGAAAGTACCCCTTACTTTGTTCTACCCTTCAGAATTGGGGAGGAATCTGTCAGAGTTCTTTCAGACTTGATTGTTTTATACAAGGTTAGCTATTTTTTCCTAAACACCGTTTGATTTCTTTTTTGCCTGCGTTGTCTCTGCTGGGAGACTGCTGAATTCCTGCAAACAGCAGCAATTCTGCCTTTTATGAGAAACCATTTCTCTATCATAATCACTTTTGGAAAAACAGAGGTGGTTTCTTACCAAAGCTTTGAACAGCATGGAGTTGGAGTTCTTGGGTTTGGACTAAAGGCTAACAAGGATTATTTTTAGCAGTGCTCTGCTGTATTTCAAGCCAAAGGCAATTCTGGGGGTTGTTTATACAGGCTGCTGCTTATCAGAAGATCAGTTTTACAAAAGCTAATTGATTCCAGGCCACACACGCACTCGCATGTGCACTCCTGCTGTGCTCTCTGTTACTTGTCATAGTTGAACTCGGATACAGATACATCCATTTGTGGACACAGATTGTAACCATCAGATTGCTCCATTATAATTGTAGAGTTATGCCAGCTTTCCTGACTGAACGTCCCAGAAACCTCTGCTCTAGTCTTGATACAGGCACAGGAAGCCAAGAGCTTTTGATTACCTTTTGATTGAACCTTGATTAAGCCAAGTGTAGGGAATATGGCTGCTGTCTGCGTGCTGTCCAGACTGGGAGGTTTTTATGTGTCTTGACATAAGCCTGGTGACCACAGGGAGTGGCTAACAAGCATTCACCAGCTCCCAGGAGAATATCTGGAATCTGCCACGTACAAAACAAGCTCTGGTGTGTGAGAGGCAGGGCCCTAAAATGCTCCTTGAAGCACAGGCTCTGGAACATTGGATCCACCCTGCTGCGCACATACTGCTCTGCAGGTCCAGAGAGAAACCAGACTGGGCAGTGGTAGTCGGAACTGTGTGCATCTGTAAGTCTCTTCCTTTCTATTAAATATACTCAGTTCTTATTACTATGCTAATAAAACTCACTTGGGCATCTTGAACTGCCCTCTGCTGCTTGAATACAGGATTGAAGTGAGCCAGAATTTCAGCTGCTCTTATACTGATACTCGAGCAAATAGCATGTTCCTTTTCCTCTTTTCATAATGCTGTCTCCTAATTTTGTCTTTGTCACAGGCCACTGAACAGCTTATGAGCGATATCCTACGGCAAGCGCTGGCTGTGGCATACCAGACAGCTCCTCACAACAGGTATAGCAGCTTGGTTCCTCTTGGACCACTTATGCCAGCACTAAGGGCCAAACTGCTTTGGGAATTTAGTCAGATTATCTCAGACCATGTGAGCGAGGGAATTTACCATCTGGGAAGATCCAAGCCTTAGGAGGAGGTTTGTCATCTCTTAGCTGCATAATGGCAAAGGAGCGGTAACATAGACAACATTAAAAACTGAGGCAGCAGTCTTTGGTGTTGCCACGCTCAAAGGCAGATGGTCTGTTTCTACAGAGCCACTCATCCCTTTCAGGTTACCACGTAGACAACTTGCCCGTGGCCCACCAGAACTTAAACAACCTAAAAAATCTCTACTTTACTGATATACTCTTTTCTGGCTCAGATACTGAGTGATTTTTATGGTAATGATTAGGCCATATTTTGTTTTCTGTTCAGCAGCATGATTTGGGATAGCTTGAAATTTAAAAAAAAAAACACCCACTATTAAAAAATGCCTAGTTTAAATATTTACTTGTATGCAATATATAAATATTTCTATAATATATATTAAACATACATATATATGTTATATATAGAAATAGGTACACATAGTCTGTGCTATAGAAGTTCAAGAATTAATACTTCAGCATTTGATTTTCCAGTCCCAGTGCCCAAGATGTTTCCCTCGGTCACTTGGGAGTAGCTTTTTTGTGCTGTGACATTTTAATGCTTTTCCTGTGTTGCTCTAACACCTGCTCTTTTATCCTGCTTTTTTTATTGATCTTTCTTCTTTTTATTCCCCCCTTTGTTAAGACATTTATTGACTTGCTGCTTTATGGACACATGTGTTTTTATGTATTATAATAGCATCTCTGATGCATTCCCTGCAGGACTCCAAGAGAGATCACAGTGATGAATATTCACAAAGCCATCTGTAATATTCCCTTTCTTGACTTCCTCACAAACAAACATATGAAGATACTAAATGAGGAACAATGAAATAGAGCAGAGAAGATGCTACAGGAAAGGTGGATTTATGACTGAAGTTGGGTTGACAAATCCAGTATTTCTGTAGGACACTATTATATACATTTATAACATTGGGCTACTAGATTGTTACCTCCAATTAAAGATGCACCTTAATGCAACAAAATGATGCTCTGTTCCAAATCAAGTTGTTAAATGTCAGTGTTTACTTGGTAAGTGTATGTTCAGTGGCTGAACAAACATTGTCAGTTTGCATCGAGTTGCTAGCTGTGAGAGACTCCACAGGCCAGTCCCTCTGAGACAGCTGTATTGATGAGATTGAACATTTTTTTATGAAAAGAAATTACGCTTTTTGATGCAGTCTACATACGAGCTGGTTTCCCCATGTAGTGGGCAGAACAGTCGCTTTGGCCCTCTGAACATGAGAAAAGTCAAAGGCAGCTTTTAAAGGTGGGTCATTTGAGTAGGTAGGTGGGTTGGTTGGTTAGGTTTGGGTGTGGGGGAGCAGAAGGTTGATGGCTGCAACAAATTCCGCCAGTTCTGCTTGAGCATGATGTATGTGACTGAGAACACAGCTGGGTGGGCCTATCATTAGCTTATTCAGCTAAGTGTCGCCTAACCAAATTCCTTGCCTCTCTAGAGGAGGTGTCAGATGCCACCTTTCTTAGTCATCTCAGAAAGGGTAGACTGGCACATGCTCAGTCAAGATGAACAAACCGTGGTCAGGCTTGGTAAGATTTGACTGACCACTTGTCCTGCATGGGGAAGGAGAGGAGCAAGTATTCAGTGTTTGTGGGCTTGGAGTGGCTGAAACTCTTTGCTTGCCCAGCGAGTGCCTCCCCAGGCTGCCAGACGGTTTAGAGTGTGCTGGACGGCATGTGACCAGCTGTGTTGTACAAGTCTTAATGTTTTGACAGCATTCACTAATGATCAGCGTAGATTGTGAAGTGCTGTGGGAGCAGTACCACTTTGGCTTAAGTTCTGCTCAACACAGAGGGAATCAGAATACTTGGTTTGCTGCTTGTGGGGAGCTCCTCTGATGTCTTGACTGCAGGAAGAAGTTCTGCTACTAACCCCAGCACTTACCTGTCTCAGGAACATCACTGGTGTGGGAGACATGTCTGCAGCCTGGCTGTCAACACATTGCTGAAGAAGGCTTTGCTGACAACATCCTGACCACCCCTTTGTCCTGCCCCATGGGTGCTTGCTAGTAGTGTGAATAAGCCATTGTAAAGTTGGTGGGACTCCTGTTGGCCTGTCATGCTTTCAGGGTGCTTGTTTTGTGAAGCAGTGCTGTCATGTGGGTGAAGCATGGGTCAAACAGCCAGAACCTCCAATGCGCTGATCTCAGCTGGGTCTCTGATCTGCTGCATGGCCTTTGATTTAATCACTCTGTGCCTCAGTTTCCCCATCTCTGAGCATGGGGAGCAGGATACCTACCTCACAGGGGTGTACTGAGGCCTCGCTCTTGTTGGTGCCGTGCTTTGACAATACAAAGCCTTTTATAAGCATTAAACTACAGTTATCTTTCCTGGCCTGGGGTAGGAACAGAAATCTTAAAAATGTTATCTTTTGGTGCTTTTTTTGGGCTAGAAGACAGATGATGGTAACTCCAGTAGTCTTCAGGAACTGTGGAAGACGGTTCAGTGAGAGGGTGGTTTCAGGCTTCCACAAGAATAGCACAGGTTCTTAAAATGAAGAAGGTACTGTGTACCTCATATGAGGTGCTGCCTGTCTTCTGTACCTTAAATAAAACTAGGGTCTGCAGATAAGCCCCTCTCAGTTCATCAGAGCTAACACGGAGTTACGGTTTGCTTGTGTAGGAGTGGCAGAACCTGGCCCTTGAACATAGGAAGTGGGACCAATGGATGAAATCCAAACAGCATTCAGAGAAGGACTTAAACGCCCCCTAGAAAGGGCATTTCAGATGCTCTGGGTTCAAAAGATAATCCTGGCTTGTTCAGGTGAGCTGAGTGCAGGGTTGCCTGCACAAGTGAGGTGCACAGCTTAGCCCTGACATAAGTTTTTCAGCTGAGGTCTGTGTGAGAAGGAGTTGAGCAGTGGTGATTATGTTTGAGCTCAGTGCTGAGAACACAGAGGAATCCAGGTCGCCGGGGAACTGCGGGCCCCACACTTTGTAGGCTGTAGTGAACTCAACATCCATACTGCTTTCAGGCACCCCTGTACGCAGCTTTTACAAAAGAGAAGGGCATTCTCCAGATATCTGTCACTATCTCTATGACAGCCTGCAGATTGTGTGGGAACAGCCTTTTGGGCAAACTCAGTTGTGCTGTGATCTTCTGGAATGACACTTGCATTTCCAGCCCCCGTCTCCTGTGGGCTTAGTTTCTGGGATTCTGATACGCCCAGAGCAGCTCTTGAGGATGCAGGAGCTCGTCTTTGGGCATCTGTTTGCAACTTGTGGCTTCCTTGCCTGTGTCCTGCTTTTCTATGAGGAATAGAGTTTCAGAATGAGTCCTGAACCTGGCCCTGAAGCAGGCAGGTAAATGCCCCTTGCTCTTAAGGGGGTTCTTGCAGTGGACATCTATTGCTACATTTGTGAGCAACCACAGGTGATTCTCCTAGGAGATGCTATATTAATAATATATAAAGTTTGCTGGAGAAAAATAACAAAAGCAGATAGAAAATAACACATTTGTTTAGTCCTTCAGATGTAGGAAACATTTGCAACAAGTTCTTTGAATTTTGAGAATTGGTGGGAGAAAAATCTGTTGGCGAGAAGTTCCTGTGCGAATTGCTTGGAGATGAGTTAGAGGTTGTGGAATTTCATGCATTCCTTCAGGTGTGTGTGGAACGCTACAGATGATACAGTGTGTAGAAATGTTACGGTATATTTCTCTGGCTTTCTAAAGAGTCTTGATACAAGTTAAAGATCTCTTTACAAATATTACCCCTGTTTGTAATGCTGAGTGTTTTAATCCTTCATGTTATCTGTATTATACTGTATAATTGTGTAAGATACGTATGTTTACAATAAATTCTTTTATTAGCTGTGATAGGATTGTCTTGACTCTCACCTGTCACTCAAAGAAGTTTCTCCAAATCCATATATTTCTCTGTGCTCTGTATATTCAGAATGCTTTAGTTACTTCTTGATAAAAACTGGTGGTTGGGGAATTGATCTGGCGGAAAAGCTAACTTTTCCCTTTTCTAGTTATTTTAAAAAGCTGTTGGGTTTGGAGGTTGGGGGAAGGGAAGCCAGGAGCTTAGCAAGCTTAGCTGTTCATCCTCCAGAGCAGCCTGTTTAAACAGCAAATAAGGTTTGTGTTGAAGATTGAAAAGCGTGGTGGGCTGACGTTGGCTGGCTGCCAGACGCCCACCCAGCCGCTCTCTCACTCCCCTTCAGCTGCACAAGGGGAGAAATAAGATGAAAAAGCTTGTGGGTCAAGATAAAAACAGGGACATTGCGTACCAATTACTGTCATAGGTAAAACATACTCAACTTGGGGAGAGTCAGTTGAACTTGTTGCCAATTAGAATAGAGTTGGATGGTGAGAAACAAAGAGAAAATAAATGAAACACCTTTACCCCCCACACTTTTTTCCTAAGGCTCGACCAGTCCTTCATTCCTGACTCCTTCCTCCTCTCCCCCTGCAAGAGGCGCAAGGGAATGGGGGTTGCCCATAACAGTCCCTCTCTGCCCGTCCTTCCTCTTCCGTTTCTTAAAACACACTCTCAGGTCTCCTCTGTGGAGCTCAGCTTCTTCAGCTGCCCTGGGGCCATCCACTTTGGAAATGAAGCTGTTTGCACACACAGCTGGTGCAGGAGCAAGCGGTGTGTCTGGGTCCAGTCTTGGTGACACCGAAGCCTGTGCCACCAGAAACGAGGGATCGTCCATCCCTTCTGTGCCATCTCTGCCCTGAAAGCAAACACAGCCTCTCTGGGCTACACGGCACCAACACCCATTTGTGGTAAAAACAGGTTGGTCCTTAGGATCCTACATTATTGCAGCGGCCAAGCTGGAGAAAACCAGTATGAATAAGGCAGAGGTGGTAGGTTTGCACCTGATTGTTCACCCTCCAAGAAATCAGTGTGATGCAAAGAGAAACATGCAGTTTACGAAAGCAGGCAAATCATTAATGAGCTGCTTGTGAACTTTCCAAGTTCAGGTAAGGAGAAGTGTCCTGAGCAATGGGGTATTTCCCACACCAGAGCTTCACCTGAGCACGTGGAAGTGCAGATGTTCACAGCTCCCTGGCATAGTGCATGCAGCTGGCCCAAAACCCACTTTCAGCATCCCAACAGGCCAGGTATCAGCAAGACGGAATGAAACAAGCTGGTTCGGTGTCACCCTGTAGGTAGTAAATTATAATGCTTCAGCTGGTAAAAACTTCCTTTTAAAGGGCATTTCTTTATGTGTCAAATAACCCCTGTTTGCAGTGTGATTCACAGTTGGGAAGCCTTGATGGACTTGGCTGTGAACCCAGAGCAACTGGGAAGACAAATACTAGTGTGAGAGCAGCGTTGGAAGCGGTCCCGGCATTGTGACTCCCCGGAGCCTGCAAAACCTGTGTAGATTTGCCCTCTTCAGAGGAATTTGCTGTGATACCTTTCAATTTGGCCGAGGCAGGCGCTTTCCATACAAATTCAGGTATGTTGCAGATGTCAGCAGCCAGTTGCATCGCCCCATCCCTTGCAGTGGTAAGTACCTGGTTGGTTTTCCTTCCATTCTTCCCTCCTGTAGTTGGAGCCAGGCAACAGCTCACGAGCCTTTGGCTTTCTCCTGGAAGTCTTGTGGGGCATGGCTAGAAGAGCTATCGGGGGAGGATGGCTGTACCATCAGCACCTTTACTCACTAAAATGTTCTTGGGAGCAACTGTGAAGCTATGGTTAAAATTCTGTTAAAATTCAAAGCTAGCACCATTTTCTCGTGATCTGTGTGAGATGGCAGAGTAAAACGGGTTGAAATGCAAGTGGCTTGTCCCGTTCTGTTAACAGGGCACGCTGCGGGCACCGCTGAAAGGGGATGTTGCATGGCACCTGCATCAGAGTAGATTCAGCCTCTGTGTCCCCAACAACGCACGTAGCAAATTGGTATCATCGGTTCACCCCTTTTCCCCCTTCATGCTGATGTACTGCTTGCTGAATAGTTCGCTTTCCCTTTGAAAATGTCTGGGAAAAGTCACGTAAGTGATTAACGAATTCTGCAGAGCAACAGCTTTCCTTTGGAAAGCAGTTGCGCTTTCAAATCAGCAGTCGGGCCACAGCTTGAAATGTGCCTCGGGAGCCCTTCTTGCTGGGGCTCTGCGCCTGTGGATGAGCTTGAGGAGTCAGGATTTGACTGCTGAGGGCTGTGAATGCAGACAGGTGTCTCTGCGGCACCGTGCTTGGTGTCCTGCGTGCCGCACGTGTTCTGCACGTGCAGCTGTGTGAGAGAGAAATGCAGTGACAAATTGTCCTGCAAGGTTGAATACCCATGGGTTATGTTCTACAACAACAACAAAAAAAAATTTGGGAAAGAACCAATAGCCAAAATACATTTCAATTTATTAAATTAAATCCAGTCTGTTTGATAAAATACAAGCTTATTATATTACCAGTTTGTTTAGAACTGGCTTGTTTTTTTTTTTTAAGAAATACAGTCAATTAAGAAGAGAGACTGAATAGACAATTTATCCTTTTTTCTTTTTTTTCTTCTTTTTTTTTGCTGTTAATAAGTACCAGGATTGAAATGAACTTAAATTATTTGAACAAAACTGTTAAAAACATTATAAAGAGATCAAACAAGCAGATTGAATTCTTAGAAACATCTAACATGCAAAACCTGTAGTACAGTTTGAATGTTTCAAATGAATTTCCTGAAAAATGAATCTCCTGGAAAAATTATTTTGGCGAGCACTGGTATTACTGTACGTTCCTCTGGGTCCAAGGATGAGCGTGGGAAGTGCCACCCCCTGTCCCAACTGAAGGCAGCGTACTGCAGATGTTACCTATTCTCACATCACGTGGTGAGAAAGATGCTGTCTGTATGTATTCCAAATACAATCCCCCTGCCAGCAGCTCCAAAATTGTTCTTCTGGGAATTACCAGCAACGCATACGTGTTTGCGGAGCGCCCAGGGCTCATTAAATTTGCCTTTGACTTCAGCTAGTAGGAAGGGTAAGAAAAAAATCCTCCTGCGCTGAAGTCCATTTCAGTACAGATGAAAGAATATCCCGTCACTGTTCAGGTCTGAGGATAGTTTCCTTTCCTTCTGGCCAACACATTTGTTTGTTTCAGACACATAGAATAAACGTTTTTCAATTTGGTCTTTTTTCCCCAAAAAGTAATTAGCAAAACCATGAAATAAGCAGTAGACTGATTATATTGCATAAGTCATTGAGATAGAAACTGTAACCCACTACAGTCTTGATGAGCAAAGGATAAAAAATGGTTTCTTAAAACACGTGTACCTCAGCAAAAGTTAAATGCACACCAATCTAAAAAAATCAGCTTTAGAATAATGACTCTTAAAATGGCCTATATTAAAAATGAAGATGTCTTACATTCTACGTTACATTTTTCTTTAAGACGAGTTTCTAAGTAACATTCGCTTCTGGTTGTTCCTAGCATTAGCATTACCAATATACAGGCAATAATTTAGGATTTTCAAGGCAATATCTTCCACCTTGCATATGCAAAGAGTTAATATTTATTAAAAGTATAAGCATGTCCTTTTCATTAAAGGATCACAAATTGCTTTAGGTAAAATCCATGTACAATATTTACACTCACCCTAACAGCTATACAAATTACGTAAATATTTTGGATCCTGTGGAGTCTGGTAGGTGCCTAGCTGACTCTGCCCATGCCATCTTCTCCGAAGCAGGCCGGTGTGTTGCTGTCAGGGCTGTCTCACCAAGTTCAGTCCCCTTTTGCTCCCGCATCAGCCCACCCATTTTGGCAATATCCAGCTTTCCAGCCTTAAAGTCCCAGGGCACTGCACATGCCCGTTTCATTTTAGAGTTCAACGACGCTGGCTTCCTCCAGCTTCTAAAACAACCCTGGAAGTTCAGACCAGCCCCTTTGGCGCTATGATTTCTGGTGATGCCATTTGAGGTCCTATTCCCAAAACCCCTCAAGAAGCTCAAAGTCAGCCAGGCACACCCTTCCCTCTCATTCACTTGGCCTACTTAGAGGGTGCTGCTAAATAAAACTCTTTTTGGTTTTAATTACCCATCCTGCCTGTGATCACTTTCCCTCCCACCCTGCGCGGTTAAGCGTAGGGATGTTGCCTGCAGTGCTGCCTTTGCTGCCCAAAGTCGATCTCCTAACGTGATGCCAGCTGGTGTAGTCATGAACCTGCTCCCGTGAAAAACTAGGTCACTCCTCACAGCGTGCTCTGCCGGTCCCGAACAGAGTGCTTTGCGGTTTGTTGTGTTGACGGAAAGTGTGTGTGCATATCATTAATCGCTGGAGCTGCTTTTGATAATACCGGTTCTTTGATCTTAACGCTCCTCATGAAAATTGCATAGTGATACATCTTAACCGAAACGCCGCGTTTAAGCTGCCTGGGTGTGAGGAGGGTCCGGCTTCACACGTTGAGGATCCGTGACGGTGCCTGGAAAACAGCAGAAGGGTTGGGGGAGAACCTGGTCTTCACCTCTGGGATCTAGTGGGGCGAGAGAAACGTTAGTGCGACACAAGGTGCAACCGTCTGGAGAGTTTGAGGGGTCTGGAGCGCTGTGCTGGTGGATCTGCTCTCCCCTCTAACGTGCCACTCGCCAACAAGCGTTAGCTCTTGGCTGGGCATAGGTGAGACCAGCCTTGGCGCACAGGATGATTCCAGCCTCCCCTGTGCCACCGAGGAGGGTCTTTGTGGACCTCGAGGTGTGTGGTGTGGGACAATCAGGGATGGGCAGGCCTTGGCAGTAGCCAGCCTCTGCCAGAGAAAGAGCTGCCCTCTTCACGAACTCTACAAACACCACAACACGCTCCCCGTTGGGCTGGCGCTGGATTTAAGCGACGGGAATTGTGGCGGTGTGTATGTCTGGTCCTTAATCTTTTGGAGAATGCCATCCAGGCTCCGTCACAAGGCTCCACTGTAATGCTTTATGGGGCCACACGTTACGTGTGCTGTGAGCAGGCCTGGAGTACCCGGAGGAGAAAAATTGGTTACTGGCCATGCCAGGCTGTGAAACTGCAAGGACTTTGATAAGGACGTTAACTCCTCAGGCCTAGAGGAAAGGTAGAGATAACAGAGGTTGTTCTCTCTGATGTCTGTGGAGTCAGAATTTCACCCAATACGTAGCTGTTGTGCTTGTACTGAAGCATGAAGGACACCTGGATGCTTGTGTCTTCCCTAATGCTTAAAAGCCAAAGGATCTGAAACAGGACTGGCCTTAGTTGTGCATCCAGCCCAGGACTCTTGCCCCAGAGAAGGGCAACAAAGCTGGTGAAGGATCTGGAGCACAAGGCTCATGAGGAGCGGCTGAGGGAACTGGGGATGTTCAGCCTGGAGAAAAGGAGGCTGAGGGGAGACCATATCGCCCTCTACAGTGACCTGAAAGGAGGTTGGAGCGAGGGGGGGGCTCGGTCTCTTCTCCCAAGTTACAAGAGATGGGATGAGAGGAAATTGCCTCAAATTACGCCAGGGTGATTTAGATTGGATATGAGGAAAAATTTCTTCACAGAGAGGGTTTCAAACGTTGGAACAGGCTGCCCAGGGAAGTAGTGGAGTGATCATCCCTGGAGGTATTTAAAAGACGGGTCGATGTGGTGCTGAGGGACATGGTTTAGTGGTGGTTTTGGCAATGTTAGGTTAGTGGTCGGACTCGATGATCTTAAAGGTCCCTTCCACCCTAGACGATTCTATTACTCTGAGTGAATCTGGCCATAAAACATGAAAGGGTGGAAAGCTCTTCTGGGTGCTGAGTATTCTGATGGCACCATCTGAGCAGAGAAAGAAGAGCAAGACCACAGGCAAAGAGAGTATAGGGAAAGCTATTGATCTGTTTGTTGTTGTTTTTGCATTGTTCTGATTTTTCCATTCCTCCGGGGATGCATCTGACACACTAAGGAACAAGAGGAGCATCACAAACAGCCTGTGCACAGCTCAGTAGCTGGGGAGAACTGGCAGTCTGAGTCCTACATGCACTCTCAGGACATGACATAAACCTGACTCCCATGTGTCCAGCAAAGCCATGGGCTTCAGGCAACAGGGAAAGTCCAGATGGCCAAGTGTAAACCAGGGACAATCTGACTTCTGCTTGAACTGGTGGCTCCTCAGCACCATCTTCATCCCAGATTACATGTTTCCCATGCTGTCTGCAAGAGAGGCCGTGGCGATACCCTGGGGCTGCAGGAAACGGGACCTTAGCTTACATGGTCCAGAGTGCGGTGTCCTTGGTGGCATGTATTTCTGTCTGGAATTCCAGTCTTCTCTTTCCCTTTCTCAAGATCTGGGTTAGGGACTCCAAGGGGTTCATCTGGGACCCTCTCCTTTGCATCCTATCTGCCAAATAGGAAGACACTGTATTTTGCCCCTCCAGGATCAAAATACAAGATTAAATACAAGGATTAAGGGTTAAATACCCTCTATCCTCCTTGCTGCCCCTCGGTAAGCAGCCCAGACCATTCACAGCAAGGAGGAAGTTTTGGTGAGGTTTGCAAATTCTGTTTTGCCTGAGGTCACTGTCCCACTTTCAGTGGAGCTGGATATACCCATCGCGCGCCTTGTCGCAGCAGTGTGCCAGCCGTCCTCTGTGGAGGAGGCACTTGGCTGTCTGCTGATTAAACACTTCTTCTTTGTCTCCTCCAAGGCAAAGATTTACTTTGTACAAGGGGCCCTGGAGTAGCTGCTGTTAATGTCTAACGGCACGGCAGGCTGCGGCCGGGGAATTCAGCCCTGGCCCTGTCTCTGCTTTCCGAGTCGCTCGGTGCAGCTTGTGATCGGCTTTTGCGGTTGGTTGTGAGGTGCCCTTCTCTTTGGTGGTCTAATGCAAAAAGCAGCTAAACCAGAGCCTGGTCGGTGCGCACTTTCCTTCCTCATGGGGACGGGGAGCATGTGGAGCCCCACAGGGGAAAATGCTGAGTACAGGGAGAACATTTCCTCATGGGATTTTCAGTAATGCTTAGATGTATTTTACCAACGAGAAAATGACCTTACACTGGTATAGAGGGTTGTAGAAACTCACAGGGAAATCCCAAGGAAGTCCCAGAGGCCCAAGAGCCGTGGGGCTTGGCCACTCGCCACAGCTGCATCCTCCTTGGTGTTGGTACCAGGGGGACCTTCTGCCCTTCCCAGCCCTGGGAGGGGGGGGGGTTGTCCTGTTGGGGTGGGTGCTGTTCCTCAGGCAGCCATCTGTGCACATTCCCATGCAAACACCTGTGTCCCCGGTTGGTGTTAGCACCATGGGTTGAATCTCCCGCTACAGCCCTAACGCTCATGCACACTGACTGTGCTGAGTGTGTGCAGGGGCTGTCAAAAGCATCTTACGGAGGGAGAGAATGACACACACCTTGTATGTAAGGTATCCAACTGAGGGAATTGTGAATCTTGACCTTGGTGACTGTCATGCAGTATAAAGTCTTGGTCTTGGGTTGAATTATGGTAAGTTACAGTATGATATGCTCTATCATGTCTCTCTGACAGCAAGGCATGGCCATGCTACCTAATGTGCAGTGATGAAAGAGTGGTCAATGAGGACATGGCTTTATTCTACACATACCACACCGATAACAAATGAGACATTCCTGATGCCTCACGTTTGCTCACGTTGACTTTGGGATTTTAAAAAATGTTAATTACCTTAAAATCTGCCTTGTAGCTTGTCTCTTGAACAAAATGGTCTTCTGGGATGATGAAGCCTTGCTTTGTCTTTATAGGCTTGGATGGTTTTGCTCCAGTCCATGGGCGATACTCTTGCCTGAAATGAGATTGTCAAGACAGAAGAACCTGTAAAACACGACATACTTACAGGGGAACTTCTGCTCAGAGTGGTTGCAGAGGCAGAAGGCAAGGCTGGTTTCAATCAGCTCATGAGTTGGAACTTGTCTACGGCACACTGAGAATAAAAGAAGAACTGAGTCTAGGGGGCTGCCTCTCCCAGAAAGCCCAGGCTGAAAGCTGCAACAGGGCATAGACTGGGCTCCCTGCCTGCCCTGACCTCACTCGTCTTTTATTCCTGGCAAAACATGCTCTGCCTGGAGGTGCTCGGTGCTTTCCTCCTGGGTAAGAAAAAGTCAGGGTGACTTTTTGCTTGATAGCTCATTGTCGACTTACAAGCTAAAACATTGGCCGGCTCACTGGCCACTTTACAACGTGAAACATCGTGGTCTGGGGCTGGGAGTGCCTAGCCCTCGCACGCAGGGAGGGAGGCCGCTGGTGCTCCCTTACTTGGCTTTATCTCTCTCAACAGCAGGCGCGTTTGCCAATGTGTGCTGGGCTGCGCCTCCGTGGCAACTCGGTCTGAAACGCACACGAAGGGTGACACCATCTCAGCGGGCAGATGTTTCTGCCAGTGATTTTCCTTCAGATGGGGGCAAGTGCTTTGACTTTGCATGGTGATGTCTGAGGAGAAGGCACTTGGCTGACTTACTCTTGGAGCAGTGACACATGAGAAATGGGTGTGGAGACCGCCCTGAGAAAGGGGCAGCACGTGCTTTGACAGCACTGAGGGACAGCGTGGCAAGGTCCAGCTTAGCTCAGCTGCCAGCTCCCTTCTGTGGCCTTCCCACTGCTTCTCTGCGCCTCTTGTCACAAACGGGCTCCGCTAATGCCCTCTCCATCGGGGCTTTCTGGAGGCTGCAGGAGCAGCCAGCTGAGCTGGCTTGTTTGCTCACAGGAGAAGACAAGTCTGCTCCGTTTGTGTATGTACCTCTGGCAAACAGCTTCTGTAGCAAAAGCAGAGGTGATTAACCAAGATGTGGCAACTTCATGTTCGTACCCTGGCGTACTTAAGAAATAACTGCATTTTACTAGCTGCTTATACACAGGATCAAGGGGTAAGGCTGAGTCCTGAGCCATGTCCCAGGCTGTGTGTTCATGTGCTGAGCTTAGCTCTGATCGCAGCCTTTCTGATTTTCATTTTTCCAAGCGTGCTATTTGCTGTTTTGATAGTAGCTGCAAATTCCTCCTTTAAAGAATCGTATTTAGAGTGTATAAGCATGGAGTATTATTTTAGAATGCGTAGTTTAGTCTTGATCTTTTTAGTATATTACCAAAAATATCCACTGCCTGGTTTTACGCTCGATTTCTAAACATAGGCTCAGCCTTAAAACGCTGCCTCTTTTCTTGGTTGGTTTGTAGATACAGGGCACGACCCTGGGCTGTATCGCAGCCAGATAAACCAGCATGATAACAGAATTAATTCTAAAAAAATTAAGTTACTGTTTCTTGACTGATTTAGCTGCCGGCACTGGCCCTCCGTCAGGATGGATGAGCGCAGGCGCCGGCACAAGGGAACGGGCAGGAGCCCACAGCCGGGGCTGGCGGCGGTTGGTCAGCTGGAGCGGAGGGGGAGTGAGTCCTTAAATCCACTCGGTTGGTAACAGATATTGCTCTACAGAAGAGCTTCCTGCCCATGAGAAAGGAAAGGCAGGCCCCTCTCAGGGCTGCCTATGAGAGCTGCAAATCTTGTCTAGAATGGGTTTGCTCTCGTCGTTCTGAGCTGCCACCTTCTTCCTTCCCTGCACCTAGCTCAGGCAGCAGGTGAGTGCCTGCGCCGCTCTCCTGGGGCTGCTCCTGCTGCTTTAGCACCGCGAGATAAGGAAGGACCTTTGCAGAAAGGTGATTTTGGACAAGCGATGTGCCGGGAAGGCAACCTTTCAAGCAGGGCGTGTGTGAACGCTGAGTTCAATCTGAGCTCCGCTCTGCTGCGCAGCCAGAGGCAGGACGCAGAGCTACTGGGCAAAATACCAGCAAAGTGGTACAAAGCCATCAATTACATCCCAGCAGTTTCCAGGAACCGGAGCCTGCTGCCCCACATAAAGCCAGATTGCCTCAAAGGATGCTGGTGGCATTGATTCCTAACCACTCATCCCCGTGCCGGCCGGTCTCCCTGCTGCATTACGCTGCGTTACGCTGCAGGGGAGTGTGTCCCCAGCTCTCAGGGAACGACTGTGCTGCCCGTCTCTGCAGCCGGCTCCGTCTTGCTGCTCCGGAGCAGATCATTTGCTGATTTGGCAGCCCCCCAGACACAGCTCCTTTTGGATCTCGGGACCCGCGTTCTGGCTGGAAGCCAAACCGTTCTCCGCTCAGCCTGGACAGCCAAAACGACGTTCGAGGCACCTACGTGGAATGAGGAGACACTCTGCCTTCAGCCACAGAAACAGAAATGTGAGGGCAGATGCAGTCAGGGCTCAGTCACGTTTCTTATTTGGACCCAGACTTTCCTCCTGGGGGAAGCCAGGACACTGGGCCGCAGGGAAGGGCTGGGGGCAACAGAGAGGGCTTCTCTCCTTCGGGAGCCAGGGTACTTGAAACCGAGCAAGAAATGAAAATGAGAACCTTTGGTCCGGAAGGTACAGCTAACCACATTCGCTCTGCCTTTCAGCTTGCAGGACACTTGCACCCATCTCCAGCTGTACAGCCGAGAGCCAGAAGGAACACGAGCCCAAATACCAGTTTGCTGACTTGTCTAAAAATCAGTCATGAGTCGAGTCAAAATACACGAGCTACTCAGAGCCCGGGGAAGAGGAACCACCGCTTTTTAATGGTACTTAGTTTGAGATGTCAAGTGTCAAGATTTAGTGACTTTCTCCCCCCATGTACTCCCTGGTGCAACATTTGCTTCCTGTGCTTGAGGAGGCCAATGCATCAGGTCCAGCTCAGCCTGTGCATCGCCTCTCCCTCCCCTCCCGCATCCATGGTGTCCATCCAAGATCACACAAGTAGCAGTTATTAGCATGGTGGGAGAGGAATTTACAGAAATGGCATGGAGAAGGGGAGAGCCCAGAGTGGCGTGGCATCCAGCTGCTGCTGGGGATGAACACGGGAGACATTGGCTGTTGCTGCTGGAGACAGTCATCTTCATCCTTCCTGCTGTACCCTCCCTCCCTCCTCCTCCTCTTGTCCCTAGACAGCAGCAGTTGTCAGGTTACTTTGGGGCTGCAGCACCTGAAGTGGAGGTGGAACAGCCTCCAGGCCCACAGCTCAGTGTCCAGGCTCTCTTTAGGTTCGGTTTTGTTCTCCGTTGTTACAACCCAGAGGTGAGATTTTTTGATGTCCATAAATAGAAATGACCCAGTGGTACTTCTAAGCACTAAAGCACTGAGGTTGTGAAAGAGAGAGAGACCTCCTGAGCTGTAGGCAGGCTTTAAAGTAGTCGAGATCAAAAGGGAAGGGCTGCTTTCTGTGTACTGCTGTTTCTTTACCTCCGACTCTCTCTAGGAAGAAATAAGAAGCAGCTTTCTCCATGAGGTTGCCCCATTACACTGTGGAACTGCTTTGCTCCCATAAATCACTGGTCTGTCAATCGTTTGTTTGGTAACCAGTTAACAGAGCCCGGGGAACGGCATTTCTTTTGTAAAGTGTCAGGATGAGCCGTGCGGAGGGGAAGGTTTGGCTCAGTGCGGTGTGGAAAGCGGCAGGCTGGTGGCCTGCAGGGACAGTTTAACCCCCGGCAGTGATGGGAAGTGGACCAAGTGGGAGCGCAGCTAATGTATATGCTAGAAACAAACAAATAAAAGCATTGGACTATTAATTACCAGAGCGTTACTAGGAAGCCCAGCTTCGAAGAGAGCTGTTTGAGTGAGCTGGTGGTTGTGGGCTGTCTCCCTCCCGGGGTGAGCAGGACCGCCTGTACCAGGGCTGTCGAACAGCCTGGGTGAGGGGTTGGGCTGGGGGATGCTCCCACCACGATTCACCCTGTGGCCTTGCAGACTTGGGGGAGCGATTTGGGAATGATGGATTCAGGACTGTTCCTTCCAAACGCAGTGTGCCGCTGCTGCAGCCCAAGTCGGTGGGTGCCGAGAGCCATACGGCTGCTGGCCCATGTGCTGCCTCCAGTTCTTCCCCCGTTTCATGCTCTCCACAAATGTTTTCTGGCTTTGCAGGGAAAGCTGCCTGCCAAATCTTTTTTACTTTACTGACCTGGTGAAAATCTAACCTGGAAAACTTTTTGATTTCACTGAGACAGAGGGCATTTCTGTTGGGGGTGGGGAGGCAGAGGGTGGAAATACCATCCATGCTGTTTGCAGTGCTGGGGCTGCCACTTACAGCCAGATTTACCTTTGGTGTTTATAGCATTCCTTTGCCTCATAGTACACCACCAGTGCCATCGCAGTTGGCTCTTTAGTACCTCATCATGTCACGATTTCCTTCAGGTGATTAATTATCAGTGGCATTCTGAACCACTGTATTATAATCCAATTTCTCATCTAAGAAATAGAGAAAAAGGCTCATGCTGTGTAGCTGGAAGTAACTCTGAGCTACACAGCCTGAGCTAGCCTGCATTTATTCTTCCACTGCCCTCTTCCTTCTCGTACCCAGCACGCCAGTGAGATTTAAGCAGCATAGTGAACATTTGTCACATTCCCCCTTCAGAGGGAAAGCCCTGTGCACATTTTGGGGGTCTCTGTTATTAAGATTTTCTTTTTGAATACACGCTACTCCAGACATCTGTTGGGGAAGCCAGACTGGTGTGCACGGGGTTCGGGCAGGAGGTGGTGGGGTACGCAGTGGTACCCCGGTTGCAGTGCAGCTCCTCGCAGGTGCTCGGGCAGGTTCCTGGCACAGCCGTGCAGGTGGTGTCCCACCCTTCGGGGGGACAGTTGTGTCCTGCCCAGGCAGAGCTGGCAGCCAGCAGTGCCCTCCCAGAGGACAGGCAAAAGCCTGCACAGCTCAGGGCGCTGTGACATCTCCCGCTCAATGAACGACTGCGAATGTCATGAGTCATGGACGCAGCGGTGAGAGCTCTGGGGGATGGACAAAGCCAGGAGCCCTCATGGATAACAGAGCCGTTAAACTGCTTTTCCTCTGAGCTGTGTCACACACCGGTGGGGTGCTGGAAGCCATTCCAAGCCTTGGGACGCAGGAGCAGATTGTGCCCATTCTCCTGTCCAGCCAAAGAGCACAGCGCGAGGACAGACGTGGGTGAAAAAGGAGAGGCTGACAGAAAAAGCTGGAGGGGCAGAAGAAAGCTGTAGCAGAAGGGCAGAGAGAGCAGCGCAGAGGAATTACAGAGGCGGAAGGCAGAAGACATCTGGCTGCTTCCCACCTTGGCTCTCACCTGTAGCGAGGTCAGGCAGCTACATGGAGTTTGGAGCTGCTCATGACTCACCGGAGAGAAGCAGCTGCAAAAGACTGGACTGAAAGGCCGGGAGGAAAAAACCCTCAAGCTTCAAGCTATTATCTCAGGGTGAGTTTTGGGGGATTGCTGTGCTCACAGCCAGACCCCCGAGGAAGGAGCGCTTACAGTGGTGTGAGAGGATAGGCAGCTGCCTCCCTCCTGTCGGAGCTGTGTGAATGGGAGTTTGTGGGTATTCCCTAGGGTCTTGACTTCTGTCATTATCCCATTCTTTCTCCTTTTCCTCTAACGTAAGCTGGGGTGTACTTTGAGTGGAGGGAATTCCTCCTACCTTTACACAACAGCTTTGAATCTTCCCCGTTGCAGTTCTGCCGCGTACTTTGCAGAACGGACGCCCTCTCTTGAGCCACTATTTCCAGCCCCCCTCGCTCTCTGCTCCCACGGCTCTGTCCCCCTCCAAGCCCTCCCTTCCCCCATCCAGGCTGCGCACTGCACAGCGCGGCTCCCTGGATCCATCCCAATGCCCGCACCAAGCAAGCTTACTTCTTAAATAGGGTAAAAATCAGGGGCCTCGGTATTAATTTCCCCAAGCAGCGAGATACTTAAGAATGTAAAGATAACTGTAAGCCTTGATTATAAAAGCTTTACTCCCATTATTAAGGATAAGCATGTGTTTAAATATCCTGCTGGATCAAGGATGGAGCTCCTCATACACAGTACTATTAACCCTGCTGGCTCAGGTGTGCGTGGTGATCCCATACTCTGCTGAACATCAGGGCAGGTGTCTTCTCAGTTTTCTTCTGCACAGCTGAAATAAGATGCTTTCCAATGCAAAGCAGTCACCACGGCGGACCTTGCCCTTCCGCACAAGTGCTATTTGAAGGCAGGTGAATAGTACAGACAGCAAAAGAGAAAAGAAGACTGAGGGGGGATCTTATCAATACTTTTAAATACTTAAAGGGGGGGTGCCAGGTAGATGGGGATAGTCTTTTCTTAGTGGTGCCCAGTGATAGGACAAGAGGTAACGGGCACAACCTTGAACATAGGAAGTTCCATCTTAACATGAGGAGGAACTTCTTTCCTGTGAGGGCAGAGCCATTCCAAACCCGCCTGGACGCTGTCCTGTGCAACTGCTGTAGGTGCCCCTGCTCTGGCAGGGGGGTTGGACTTAGATGAGCTCCAGAGGTCCCTTCCAACCCTGAGCATTCTGTGATTCTGTGAAAATATGGGGGGAAGTGTCATTCCTCTTTATTCTGCATTATCTCCCCTGGTGGGAAGGATTTGTTTGCTCCTGCTCACGGCACACGTGTTGAATACTTGCTCAGGAAGGTGGGAGTTCAGTTTGTGGAGGGATCCTCCACCCTGCTATTCCCAAAATCGTTAGCAACTGCACATCAGGCCCTTTACCCTTCATGACTTCAGCTCTTTGTGCATTTTCTTTTCATCAAAGCAACAAAACAAGATTGCTCGCTCTGGGTGAGCAGGAAACCCTGCTGTTCTCACGGCCCCCAGTTTGCTCTGCGTTCCCGCTGTGCCTCCCACCCGCAAACTGGTCGGGCGCTCTCGACTCTCGCACCCGCTCGAAACACCCATTGTGTGGGAACACCAGCGGCAGAGATTAGGCTCCGCTGGGGGCTGGTGTTGCGCACATGTGCGGAAATTCCCGGTCATCCTCCCCCTTCCCCGAGTGCTAATAGAAGCAAAACCGATGGGTGGGGGAAGAAGAGGCAAAACGATCGCTGCCGGCTCTGATGCAACGTTTTCAATTACGTGTTTGAAGTGCTTTCCAGAAACTGGCGGGTTACCGAAGGGGAAACTGAGGTCTGAAGTGACCTGAAGAAGTACAGCTGAGCCTTGACCGGGGCTCTCCTCCCAGCAATACCAGCCCCGGCAGACAGGCTGGGCCCTCAGCCCCCGTGCCTTCTGACAAGGCAAGAAGATGACAGCCAGAGAGCAAAGCCAGCTGGAGATACCTCCTGGCAGCACCAGCTTCTCTCATCCACTGTAGAAGGGAGCTAAGTAAAACACTTGTCTACTTCTAAAATGTCTGCTAGATGCAATCAAGACCTAGTACTGCAATTAATTGTCTGCAATCAGTCTCTGCTGTGTCAGGAGTACACAGCACCTTCAACTTACTGCTGAAAGGGAGAAACCACCTCCATGACCCCGAAGGACAAACCCCCAGGGAGGTGCAGAGAGGGTGGCTCAGCGCTTCCATCCACCTCCTCCAGCATCAGCGAGGTGTGATCTACCGCAACTCTCTGCGGCAGTCCCCGGGATCTTTTCACAGTTGGAGCACATCCCATTTTAGTCTTTCAAGTGCAGCTCGTATTGATCTGCCTCAGCCTGTGTGCCTGAGCTCCCCCCATGTAGCCCAGTTTGACTTCATTCAGACCCTGCAGAACTCCAGCCAGAAATCCAGGGACTGGAGACAGAACCTGCCCCACAGGTCTGGGGACCTGGGGCGATAGTTTGGAGGGCAGGCAGCTGTCCCCTCTTTCCGCTACCACCTTTTATACAGCGTTGTTCTTTCAAAATGAAAAAATATCTTTGCTTCTTCAGAGGTACAGGTATTCCTCCAACAACCCCTCCACCTTTGCCTTTCTTCTGGCCAGAGAAAGGCTGCCCCAGAAGTCACTGGGAATGGGACTGGGCTTGGTCACCGATCCCGGGGGCTTATTTTGTTCTGGGAAATGCCAGGTCGGGCTGGCTGGCTGCGCCACGTACAGCCGGTTTTGTATGCAGCCGAGTTTCCTTCTCAGCTTAAAAAAGAGTGGCAGAGAGAAAGCCGTAGCAGGAGCTTGCAGAACAAAGTCTCTCGGGAGCAGTGCGCTGAAGCACAAAAGCGTCTCAAGCGGTGCTGAATGTTACAGGGGACTCACCGCCACACTCGGGTGCTCCACAGAAACAAACACGCTGTTGTAGAACCATGCAGTCAAAATCCCTGAATTAAAAAGAAACAAACCAACCACAAGACCTAAAAAAAAAAAAAAAAAAAAAGAAAAAAATCCCAACACCTTACAGAATTCAGCAAGAAAACCACTACTGCCACTAAAACTTGGAGCGGACCATGTGTCGATGCCAACTTTTCTGCACTGCCCTGTTCGAGCCAGCCTTGCCCTCCCTTCAAGATCTTTGCACTTTAAGATTAAGCAAGCCCAGCCAGCTGCTGGGACTGGACAAAGTCACAAAATACAGCTGGAGGCCGTGTCCACCCGGCAGGAGCCCATCAACTACCGGCAGGAGCCTCGTGGTGTGCAGCTGAGGCGGCTGAAGCACCAGCACCCCAATGGTCCATCTCTTGTGAGAGCGGACACAGCTCCCCACGCGTGCAGCCCCCTCCTCAAGGCTGCCCTGCCCACTCGCAGGGCTGAGCCATAGGAAAGGGACGATATTCCTGCAACAGAAAAGGGGGAATCACCTCACGGTTCTGCCTAGAAAGAAAATAAGAGGGTCTGACCAAAAATGTATGTTTTCCACGCCTTTGCTCCTCTCTAACCTGCCTCCAGTAGTTCCTGTGTGTCTCTGTGCAGGACACCCTCTCCCTTTTCCCAAACACCCCAAAGGCATTACGTAGTTCACACCCAACCTCCTCCTCCTCCTCCAGATCCTCCAGCTGCCCCCAGTACCAGACCTCCTCCCCACTCTGCCTCTGCCACAGCTGATGTGCCTTTCCTGCTGCCCCAGTGCTCCACATCACCTGTGGGTGGGTGCAGCCTACAAGAAGCGGGGCAGGTCCCTCCTGCCAGAGGTTAGTGGAGCTGTGTGGCCACTGAGGGACAGCTTAATGCATGAGCAGGGTCCTTCTGTCCTTTGTTAGGAAGGTGGAGAACGCTCAACCCTTAATGGAGCTGTTTGGCTACTGCCTGAAGATGAGAGACATGTTTGCAGACTGCAACGCTGCCTCTGGGAAATAATAAGGTAAGAGGAACGAGACCTGACCGGCAGGGGTGCTACTGGAGATCTCCTTGGGGTTGTGGGTGCTGAGCTCACAAAGGGTGCGTGTGCTGTGGGTTGCCACTTCCCTGCCTCAGGCCAGTGGGGCTTTGGAGGGACTAAAGCTACCAAATACCAACCCAGGTGTAACTGAAAGCGAGTGTGAGGAACTCTGCCGAGTACCAACCACTCCGTTCCTGCTTGGCCTTTCTTTTAAAGGAAAAAAAAAAGGTAACAAATCCAAACCAAAACAGACCCTTGCTGCTTGCAAAGTTAATTGCGGACTCTTCTCCTGCTGGTTGTTGTGACTTCTCTAGGGTGCGCTCAGTGGTATGGGTATTTATTAAGTTTGTGGTGTTGAACTGGGTGATAACTCAAAGAAACCATGGGAATTACTGGAATAAGCCCAAGGTGGCTTGACTCGCAGAGCTGTGTGTGCGTTAGTAGTACCATATAGCCTTCAAACAGCCTAAAGGTGTCTGTGAGAACTCTGTCCTGGTGTGGCTGCCCCCGGCTTGCATCTCTATCTGCACTGCTCCTGCATGTCCCGCACTGCTCCTCCGGTCAGCTGCAAGGAGTTCCTCCACTACCTTTAAGTCTTACTTCTTGTGAGGTATTTTTGATTTACTTTTTGGTATCTCGCTTTGGCCAGCGTTTGTCCTATGACCTGCAAATTTCTTGCCCTTTCACTCCTGTAGTTGAGAGCCCTGTGCAAGAACAGACAAGTCGGAGGGAAGAAAGGTGCGAGAAGTGACTTTGCTGAGTGTCAGAACTGCTGTAGGGCAGCTGCGGCTCTAACGCCGGCTAATGCACCCTTCCTCCGAGGTCAGGCTGAAGCAGGAGGGAGATCTCGCCAGCAACGTGGAGGTGGACGTGTTTCTGAAAGATGAACCTTGCTCGTCTTGTTCTAGGCAGGTTTCTCTGAAGGAATTCCCGTGCTGCTTTGAAATTTAAAAGTACTTTTCAAAAATAATCATTGTTCTGTGATTGTCCTGTGAGATGTGGTAAAGGATAAAATAGCGCATAAATTCAGATGCTGCAGTTATCCCTTCCAGAGTCCATACGTTAACTGTAGTAGTACCAGGGCAGCCGCCCGTGTAGGGAGGAGTGGGATAAGCAATACGTGCTTTCATGCAGGACTGTATTACTTCCCAGGGCCCCAAGGGTGTTTGTCTTAAAAGCCCTGTGATAATAACCCGATGAATTGCAATTTTGAAGGGAAATGTCTCCTAGGTGCATAATTGAGAATAAGTGTCTAAATACTTGGGGTTCTATTGGAATAAAAATAATTACTCTATTAATATACCTCATAGGTGTACTAAAATCTGCTGAATGTCATTATTAGGGAGCGTTGTTGTAAGAACATGAAACGGGTACGATATTCAACAGCAGCCATGTAGGAGCTGAAATCCCCTCTCCTCCCATGGTGGATGTCAATGAGAACGGGGGCTGAATTTCGATGCCTCCCTCCTGACTGCTTGTTCCAAAAAATAAGTGCGTGTGATCAGTATGACTGATCCCTGGCAAAGGCAGGCATCAGTAACAGAAAAGTGACTTAATGGTTTTCAAAAGCTCTTTGGGAAAGGTGGTTTGTGACGGTTTTTTCCCCCCCATTACCCATACTGGTGTATTTTTGCGGGTATACCCCCTACGTCTCTGTGTCTGACTAACCTCTGGGGCAGCAATTCGGCTCCCCGTGAAGGCGGCATCCCAGGAGTTTTAAAGGGGCAAAAGCCGGTGGCACCGGGGGGGTCCGAGGGCGCAGGTCGGTGCGGCCGTAGCGTACGGACGGGTCGGGGGCGGCTCCAGCCCTCCCGCCTCCCGCCGCGCTGGGGATGCGGCACGGCGGATCCCACCCCGCCGTTACTGCCGGTACCCGCGGCATCCCCCCGCCCCCGCGGCTCCCCCCTAACCCCCGCCGGGGCAAAAAGCGACGCTTTTGAGGACCGCGCTTCCAAAAGCAAACGCGGCTTCGGTTGGCGACAGGTTGAGCCCGCCGGCGAGGCGGCAGCCCCCGTCCGTCCGTGTCTCGTCTGTCCCCCCCTCCCCGCCGCCGGTATCCCCGCCCCGCGCTGCGGAGGAGCATCCCTCGCCCGCGGCATCCCCCCGCCCTTCCCTCCCCGGGCGCTCGGAGCCGGGTCCCGGTTACCTGTAGGAGGTGGTGTGGCCGCCGTTCGCCGGTGAGCGCGGCCGGAGCTGCTCGGTGCCACCGCAGCCCTCCGCCGCCGGTCCCCCCCCGCCACCGGGCAGGGCGCAGGCGGTGCGGCCCGGGGCGGGCAGGGGGGCGGCCCCGTCCCTCCCGCCGCCGGCGCTGCTGGCGCTGACCCAGGGGAAGGCGTCCCTCCTCGGGAGGGGCCAGGCTCTGAAGTCCCGCCGGTACTGGGTCTCGGCCGCGAAGGGCTCTCCGCTGGCCGCCGCCGCCGCCGCACGGCTCTTCCTGCGGCCGCCCGGTTTGGCGGCGGTGTCCCGCGGGCGGGGGGCCGGGGCGGGCGGGCGGGCGCTGCCCCGCGGGGGGGGTCCTCCGCGTTGGGGCGGCCCCTCCTCCTGCTCCTCGATGTCCGAGTAGTTGTGGATGGTGAGCGGCACGGAGAGGTCGGACTTGTCCAGCTGGCTCCAGAAGCGGGCCAGGCAGCACACCCGGCTGATGCAGGGCCAGGCCATGGCCGCGGCCGCAGCCCCCGCCGCTCCGGCGCCCGCAGCCGCCTGCAGCCCTCATCGGCGGCGGCCCCTCCTCCCGCCGCCCCCTTCCCCCGGTAACGACACCCCCCCCTTCCCTTCTCCGGGATTACGGCCCGCACACGTGACCCGGGCTGCCGGCGGGGGCCACCGGGGGAAGAGCGGAGCCCGAGGGATGCTGCGGTGCGGCGGCATCCCTGCCCTGGCGGGGCTGGGGCGGCTCCCGAGAGGTACCGGCCCCCCCCCTCCTTCCAGTGCGGATGCCTGTGCCGGTGCGCTGGGATCCTCTCCCGGTGCCCGGGAAGCTCCGCAGCATCCCCGGTGGCGGGCACGGGCCGAGGCGGGAGCGGTGCTGTGCGTTAGCAACACCTCTTCGAGTGAGCCGCAACCGTTCATGGTTACAGAAAGCGTTTGTATACGAAACCTGATGTTTATGAAATAAGTGGTCTGGATGAGAAGCAGCAGCCTCGCAGTGTGAGCTTCTGATAGCTGAGTACAAAAAAAAAAAAAACAACCCCACTGCCACCAAACCCAAACCTGCACTTAACACCCCCCCGCTCCATTCACATTTACAATTAATTGCTGCACTTTTAAAATACTACCTATTGACCAAAATCCAGGCATCTATTACATATCTTAATATATGGTCCACACCGTTAAGGTCCACAGCATTTAGCATTTGCCAGAGACTGCAAATTACAGCTTATCTCTTATACATTCATGTTCAAAACCAAACAGTCCTGGCGCTAACCACTGAAGCTGACGGAATTACACTGGGGATAAGTCTGGCTTTTGAAATTTGACATCTTATGTAATAAGTGGCTACAGGCCATAACGCTCCTCCACAATTCCCCATTCAGATGGTTATTACAGACGCTGAATCTCCCATCGGGTTGCCGAACTAGGAAATATAAGGCTGTAAAAGTGAAGAATGCAGATAAACTGAGATGCCACCTATTAGAAAATCATCTATTTAAAGGCTAACTAGACAGATACTTAATTTTAGAACCTAATAATCTAGTTACAGGTGGTTATCTGATAAGGTCTAATAAAAAATTAATAATGCAGTGGAACTCCAAAAGATTTACTGCTTTAGTTCAGCTGAGCAGTCTGTATCTGTAGCGTATTATCACCTCAGTCCAGATCTGCACTTGTTTCTGGTGGGGACGAGGGCTAGAAATGTGGCTATGGACTGGGGCAGAACCTCTCTATAAGTGTTTGGCCTCTCTTTGAAACGCTGTTATCGAGGGATAGACAGAAATTCCTTTGCAGATGGTCCTGTTGTCCTAAATAAGAGACTTGATGCTTGCTGGTGCTACCAGCAGTTTTGGGGTGTCAGTCAGGACAACGGGACTCAGAAATTACAGGTAAATAATGTTTTGGTCCCACACAGAAGTCTTGACACAGTAACATATGGGATATTGGATGCTGCGTTTCATTTGCTGCCTGAAAAACATCCAAACAGAATTTTTACTTCTGGGAATATGCAGGGAGATATTTCTTAATTCTCCGCTGCTCTCTTTTTTTTTCCTTTTTTTTTTTTTCCCTAGAGCCACTTTGCTCTATGTAATAATTTGTAAAAATAAATCGTATTTGGGTGAAATTCATAACACTCTACCCCGGTAAAGAAAAATGGATTTTACAGTCATGGGAGAAAATGGAACATGCCCTTTATGATCTGCTATCACTGGCGCAGTACAAACAACGCTCTGATCCTTGTTCCTAGGCCTGACTTAGCAAAATACCTTGGAGAATAAATCGGATGTCTCTGCTCTCCCTGTGCCTGCCGCTTCCTAGCACTAGGTCTGGCTCTGGCACCGCGCGTCTCGGAGCCCACCTACAGCACCAGGAAAGCTTTGAGCAGCTGCTCATCATAGCTTGTAGGATGAAACTGGCACAAGATCTATCTCAGACTGGATGAGATGATTAAAAAGTTGCCTGCATTTAGAAGAGATTTATCATGATTAAAAGCTTGGGGGGGAGAGGGGGGGAGAGATGCTGTAACACAAAAACACAGGCAAGCCATCGCATCAGGCAGGAAAACAGCCGCTGCTGCCAGGAATGGGGGCTGGAAGCTCGAACAGACACTGTGTGTTCTAATGCTAAAATGGAATTTCAATAGAGCAGATAAATAACTACACCGGCGCAAAATATTCCTTATATTCCTTAAGCACAGCAAGGCCACAGCAGACTTTCTTAGAGCCATTAGAAAGGGACAAAGGATTGTGTCTCCATACAATTAACCATGACTTTACACTTATTGCTATTTTCCTACACAAACACTAGCTGCTGTCTCTGCCAAGCGTCCACATAATTGCCACATTGTATTTTTATTCACAACAATAAGCTCTTTGGGGGGGGTGGAGAGTTCGGTCTTTCCATGTGGTTAGTTTTGTTTTAGGTGGTTGGTTCTTTTTGTTGTGTTTTCTGGGTTCAAGTTGTTTTTTTTTTTAATGGAGATTTTTGGTGGTGGTTGGTTGTGGTTTTTTTTTTTTTTTTTTTTTTTTCCATTCTTCTGATTTCTTTGCCATTCAAAGCTGCGACTAAATACTGAGATACTGGCATATGCTGTGCCAGGTTTGGCAAGAAGCTTGCCAGAAAGGTGTCTCCTCTACTCCAGTGAGCTGTCATAACTCCAGGATGTTCCTCGTCTGACTGCTTTGAATATTGACTTCCCCATTGCAGCTTGAGAGTTGTTTTGGACCACAGAACAGTCTCCCTTTGGCAGACACTGCTGCACGAAGGCTCAGGTGCAAAACAACATGAAAGCCATGTGCTTGGCCACGTGAATGTTTTTGTACAACCTTACGTACGTTGAATACCTTTAGGCTTTCTATAAAGGAGGAAGATTAAGGTATTGAACAGCCTTTAGAAGGGTAAATGCTGTTAAAGCCTAAAGTTCAGGTGAAGTTCAGGCATGAGACCCTCAAACCGCAGCCACTGAATGAAAAGTCAGTGACTTCCAAACCTCTCTGGCGGCTCGAGGCTGGTCTCTCGGGAGCTTTGTGCCCCTGCAACTCTGAGTCTCCAGCAGCAGCACAGGCATTGCCTCTGGAGGGTCAGCTGTGAACGGCTCTGTGCTCATCCAGTACCACGCTGCCTTCGCAGGTCTCACGGACCACGAGAATGGGACTCCATGCAGGGGCATGATTTTCAAACTTTGAGGTAGGCACTACCTACTATGGTGACGAACTTAACTGTAACCTTGGCTTATTCTTCTAGGGCTGTAAAATATAATGTCCTTCAGGGTTCACAAACTGCATTTCCTGCCATATTGCCCCCTGCTGCTTTCAGCCAGGATCTCCAAAAAAAACCCTCAGCGCATACAAAAGTGTTGAAGAGAACTAGAAAAGTTGTTGAGTGGGCAAGAGGTAATGGAAGGAAGAGAAGGGGAAAAAAATAATAGGAAGTGGACAAAGACAACAGATAAGTGTTAAATAGTTCAAAACCACCATGCAAAACATGGTGAGCTATGGCTTTGGAGCTTCTTTGGCATGAAATAATACCCCCTCATGACAAGCCCATTCAGTGGCCATCTTCTGATGCTGCTGGCTTTCCCCTGCCTCCGTGTGAGGCGGCTGCTGGCAGCAGTGCGGCGGGCTGCGTGTTGCCTGCCCTCTGCTGCAGGCAGGGCCGCGCTGTGGCTGAAGCCCTAAAAGCTGGCATGCTTGTGTCCCTGGTATCGGAGAAGGAAGCAGAAAAAGAAAAGAGGTGACAGATGGCAAACAAAGCCAGAAAGCTTCTGGAGCAGAGCAAAGGAATATTAGATACTCCCAACTCTTTTTTTTTCTTTCATTTTTTAAGTGTTTAAATCGTCAGGCACTTAAAGGAACAAATCCTTGAGTGTCTTACTTTCCAAGGAAGAAAGTTTAGACTTGAGCGCTGGCCTGTGGCAGTAAGGGAGTTTGCAGCAATTTTGTACTCCATCACTTATTACAGCTGGTGCCGTTTAATATTATGTATTCTTCGCCCCTATGGGAACTACACGTTCTGCAAAGCACTGCTGTAAAGTAGAAAGGCACAAGTTGCTGCTTACAGATGCAACGTGTTCTTTGGCAAGTCAGTCCATCCAGAACCACTAATTCTGCCTACGGGCAAGAGTTCAGGGTTTGAACCCACCAGCTCGTACCTGGGCAGACTCCTCAGCCCTCTGCAAGGGGTTTGGTAGTCATCCTTGCAGGACAGGCACAGAGTAGCAGCGTACCCAAAACCCAATTTTTGTTTTTATTTGTAGAATAGGAACATTGGTTGTGGCAATGCCCTCAGGTTTACTTTAGTAGTTCCTTCCAGCCACAGCGTTGCTGATCTCGGGCACCTCATCTATTTCTTTCTGAAGCTGCTTATTTTTCAGGAATTGGCACCTTCTGAACCAAATGTTACTGTTTTAAAATTCTTAGAAAAACCTTAAAGGAAACCAGCAATACAGCACAACTTTAAAAAAAAAAAAAAAAAGCTTTGTGCAGTGAAAAAAATATAGAAAGCACTATAACTCATGACAAAATATTCAAACCCACAGTGTAAGTCATTCCTCCACTGCACATAATTCTGAAAGAGAAAAAACTATCATTGTAGTAAATTCTAACAAGATGTGACAGCACCTTGGAAGCAGACAGAAATGAAAAACACAGGTTGAATAAGCCACAGCTGACAAATAAAGCCGGACCATTAACCGGTATGTAAGCTTTGGCAAACAATCCAGTATCGCTCCATGTATTTCCAGCTTAAGAATGAAAGAGCCCATTGGCTTATCTCATCCAATCTTTTCAACAATGAAGACCACTGAACTTCACCACATTAGCCTTATATTGAGTACAATCCGTCTAAAGCGTGCCTTCTCGGAAAGCACCTAGTGCTGTTTGGTGGACATTAGGGGGACGCGTGATCCGTTAACTTCTTCAGTTTTAAAAATGTTCATCTTCCTAAGTGTTAGCCACTTGTACCCCATTTTGAAGTTTTTTTGGGCAGAGCTTTTGGTTGCTTCATTAGAAAGCTTTTTTTTTTTTTATTCCTCCTTTAAAAAATCTAATGCAGACTGTTACCTCAGAGAGCAATAGGATAAAAACCTTTATTGTTCCACCTTTATCAGAGTTCATTTTCTATTGATACGCGTTTGTGTAACTGTAGTTTATATTAGAAACTTCAGCTCCTCAAAGACTTAATGTGGAGTAGCAAAAAACCTTCAAAACCAATTCAATCCCAATTCAAGTAATATACCACTTGGGCACAAGGAAGCTCTAGGATTAGAATCAGTTAGACCTTCCACCTCCTCCTTTTCCTGTGTTCTTTGTCCTCATTTCATGCCAAGCTTTCACCAGTGGTTCTCTGTTCTTCCATATGAGCTCGTGGCCGTAAGTCACGTACCACCTGAAAAAGAAAATACCAGTTAAAACTAACTGCAACTTTTCTCTGTATCTGAAGAAGAGGCTGATCACTAAAATCAGGTAACTCAAATGCTTAGTATAGGAGATGAGATAAACTGAGGCAGAAAGAATATCACTCTTGGAAAGCGGCAGTGGCAGGTAAGCCACTTGTTCTCTTGACTCCTAATAGTTAATCTCTCTGTGTTTGTTGCTTATCTGAGTCCTGAGGAACGGTTTTCATGCCTTTAATTTCATGCTCTCATGATTTCTACTTAAAAAAAGATGCAAAAAACCTATTTTCATTTAAGAGACTTAAAACAGTACCGTTGCTCGTGCTAATCCTTACTGACACCACCAGTGAGAGTATTTTTGTTATGTAAATTCAACTGCCCCATAATAGACAGACACATTCCATTCCGAGTGAATCTTCTTCCATAGACATCTAAATGAAGATTTAATCTATCAAAGTGTTCTAGCTTAACTTATATCCATAGAGAACTATATATGCTGATATATGAATATCAACATAAGCTATTAAGCAAGGGAGGTTATGGTCAAGAGGTGGGCGGGGAAGCAACTGCATGAAGACAGGCTGAGGGTTCTGCGACAGGCCTAACCTCACACTTGAATAAAAGCACTGTTATGTTATAGGAGCCATCAGCCAGTGCCAGGTAAACTGGCTACTCCGTTAAATCATACAGCCACATTCTGAAGGGCACAATTGTCTGTGAGGCAATATGTAGAAAATACATTGGCCATTCAACATATGTCCTAAATAGAGGCCCTGTTTTAGGAAGAAGTGACCAAAATGATCACAGAGTAGAACATGTAGGTAGAACATACACAGGTGAGGAAGGAAAGATACTCGTTAAGACAATTTTTACTGCAGCCGCTATCCTATTTTAATAACACGTGAATCTGTATTATAATGAACAAGCATCAAGGCAGAAAGTAGTTACGAATCAGTAAGACTACATCAATGCATCTGTGATGCCAAAGAAGGGGGGGAAAAGGAGACTGCAGCACAGAACTTACTGATGCTGAAGCCAAAAAAATAGCAAAAAAAGGCAAACCAGTTTTGCAGAACAAAATAAAAGCGTCCTCCACCTGGTTCTTTGTCTGGCCTTGTTAAGTGTGAGGTAGGCTTTTACTATGCCTATATAAAAAATTTAAAAATGGTCTTAGCAGTAAGTGGGCAAATTAAGGTAACATGGCGATCAGGTAGAAGGGGAAGCACTCATTAGGTAATGTAGTTCAAACATGGAATAATGCAGAACTGTTTCCTACAAACTGGTTTCTAGTAGTTCTTCCCAATTAGGAAGGCTCCACACAAAGACAACACAGGAACACTGAGAAACAGCAGTAGAGGCTGCTCAAAGGAATTTGGCCTGAGCTTATACTAACTCTGTAGCTCTCTCTAAATTGGTAATTAGAGGAAAAACACTGTGACAAAGGAATTTTCTTAGCTGTTTAATTCTAAAGTTATTTTAATTTGTTCATGCTGTGTTTTGTGAGAATCTTTTCTGCCTTGTGACTCTCCTCAATGAGCGGGGGAGAGCAGGACAGAGACAGCCAGCCCAGGTTATGGTGACAGGACAATCTGACATCTAATCTATCGTTCTAAGGCAGTTCAGCTCAATTTCTTTCAGTTCTAAAAATTTGTTAACAGTATTTTCCACACAACTTTATAGCACTCTAAGAATAACAGCGAGTTGTCTTCAACGCTACTTAAGACAACTTTCCAAAAAATCCCAGACTTCAGAGATAAGACAGTAAAGAAGTAAAGAGAAAAAAAAAATAGGATGGATTTAAATACGAAACAAACAGAAGTCAGTAAATACAGACTTACATTCCAAAGAGAGCTCCCCCAAGATGTGCAGCGTGGTCAAAAAGTCTCCAGCCTAGAGCAAGCCCTGCCGTGTCAAATGCAATTATGGCTTTTAAAGCCTGGAAAGGAACAGAACACGGAATGGGCACGATCAGTCACAGCATATAATGGTCACGAATAACAAAGTTTCATATTCTGGCACACAGCAAAAATTTGGGATAAAAAAAAAATTTATATCAAAGCAATCTCTGTTTTAAAAAAAAAAGTTTTAAACCAACAAACTCAGTCCTTAGCTGCACTGTGCTGTCAAACACAGACATGGGCAGCTACAGAATAATGCAAGGTAGGAATGTGTCCTTTTCAAATACTCAATCTTCATTTCTAAAGCTACACATACATTCCAAACTCGGGGCAGGAAAAAAGTAGTTACTTGAAAGAGTACATGCTGTAAGAAACCACAAACTGTGGAATTGCAACATTCTCTTTCACTAAATTCTGACATATATTAGACTTATGTGCATATGATCTCCCAAACACAATCCTCTAGTGGATGAAGCGTGGGGCAGCATCTCTGTCATCTTATCTGAGATAAATTGATCATCACGCTCTCTTAAACGACACATCTGTTGCAAGGTAGAATATGAGGATGATAGCAAACAACTCCATGGCTGGAAACAGCATGAGCAAAAGTATACCATCCTCAGGCGACACAAACTGTAATTGTGCAAAATTTTACGAAATGCCTTATTCCAAAAAGACCAACAGATTTAACATTAGGATGAAATCCTACTTAAAGTAGCATTTCTTTCCTTAAGCACATGTTAGAATATGTTGTTACATTGACTTCTTTATTTTAAAAGCAGATTACAGTATATGTAAGGTAGGCTAGAGTAGTATGCAAAGTTTACAAATATAACTACACAGTAGAGGTTCTTACTTAGGGTTAAAATTATTCCAATGTTTATACCACAATAGCCAATGTTGCTCGTTTTACTGTTCCAATGAGTGTTTCCTCATGGCAATGCTCTTTCTGGCTCTGCCAATAATTCTTCCTTGGCCATCTTTTTTTAGGAGAGATGCAGTTAAAGGGTAGCATGCAAAAAACCAGGTCCCCTCAAGCACAAGTGCAAGAAAAACATGAAGGCTGCTTCTAAGACACTCGTTCAAATTTGTTAGCTTTGCTTACAAAAAATATTAAATCTCGTGATCTTGAAATGACAAAGCTTAACTGCTTTAAGTAAACCAGTAAAATAACTTTAAGTAGTGGACCAAAGATGATTAACTTATTAAAGCAAGTCAAGACAGACATGAGCTGCGTTTCTTAAATGGGGCAGCGGATGTGCTTAAACGAACTTAATGAAACAGAAAAGTAGTCCTAGTACTAGACGTGAAGAAAAGCCTCAGTAGTGTATTTCTAATCCCAACAGTGTTCTTAAAAGTATCAAAAGATGGTAAACAAATGGTGAGGCAGGTATTCCTCCAGGGCTGGAAAGTTAGTTCCCTTGAGAAGTTCTGTTTTTCCCATCTTGATAAATTTTTCTTCAAAAAGCATGTATGAGATTAGCCTGTAATGAGTGCTGCTATTAAAAAATATCACCTATCAGAAAGAACAGTGTGTCTATGCATGTCTCCTGAGATGGGAAACCGAGTCCCTCCTAACTTCTTTCATCTCTTAGTACCAGATTTGAAACAGACTCATGGAGGATAGAATTTAGGATAATTCTAAATTCACTACACAGTTGTGTAATGACTGTGCTAGGCTGCAACAATTCAGAATCAGTCTCCAGGACTTCCATGACCTGTATTCTCTTTCAAAATAAATTTAACAGCTTAGAAACACAAACGAAGATGACACATGCTCAGATACTGGAAAGGTATGGGGAAAATGTTTCAAGAGTAGGATTTCTTTGAAGTTCTAAGGCACTTACATTTCCTGCTGTAAATGTGAACATTGGAAGAAATATGATGGCTAGTTTTGCTTCTGGCATCTTTGTACATACGGCTGCAAGGACGGTCATTATAGCTCCTGACTGCAAATACATTAAAACACATGGTAGTAAGCTGAGATGTTACATAAGGGGAAATTTATTTTTCTGCATGTGAACCCGTTTTTCTTTTGGCTTTTATTTTCAAATACAGCCCTGTGGTAAACCTCACATTACAAAGTACCACAGCAAAGTTCAAAATAAAAATTAAGCAGGACACCATTACTTAATTTCAACATCTCAAAAAAAAAATACCCCTCAGATACCCTTATATAATTAAGAAATACCATCCCACCCCCCCTCCCTGATTTTTAAGGTAACAATATATGTTAATGTGCTTTTTTCTCAGTAAACCCTAGAAATTTACAATATATTTATCAAATACAGACATCACAGATGAAGGGAATCATTCTGAAGCTTGCACCAAAACAAGGAAAATAACAAGACAGACAGGGACAAGAAATCTTTTGTCAGTGAAACAAGCAATTCCCTGGTCTGTACTAAATTGACCATGGGCTTTTGTATCCATGAAGTATTTCAATGGAAAGGCTGTGAATACAGTAAACTAATGCAATGTGTGGCAATTTCAGCAAGTTCAGATCAGTAAGACTAACGGAAAGTAACTTGCTCCAGATACAGTTTATTTAAAAGATAAAGGGACAATACATAGACAGCACCACCAAAAATTCTAACTTCGGGACAGCTTAACAGATGTTTTCATTCCAATTGAAAAATAAGAATCTGACTTTTGGCTTTTATCAAAATTACTTAATAAAATAAACTAAGAAGTTTTTAGAATTTGGCAAATGGCCAGGTTCACCTCAAACTTGTAGCCTGTTAAGTGTTTTAAAATATTCTGTTACTAGAAACACTTGTAAAGAACAGACAATCACAACACCTCCTCAGCCTGCCTCACATCTTTCCTACTGTGAGACTTTTGGCAGGAGTGCTGCCCTTTCGGCACAGCATGCCCTACAGCTTCCACTAGTATCGCATGCTGATTTTGATTGTCTGATTACATTCTCTCTTTCTAAAGTATTCTATTTTCAATTAGATAAGACCGATACGCAATTATGAAATGACATTTATGAAACAAGTTATAGAACTGAACTATCTGCTCAGTGACAAGAGGTCCTGCTGTTAAGTAATTGTACACAAACCATTAGCATTAAGTGGCATTACTGCCGGGCTGCCAGTGCAAGGGAGTTAACATATTTGAAGAACAGGCAAGTTCTTGCACAGGAATCACTGCCTGGTTACTTGGTTTTGGTAAACCTTCCTAGTTTCCATTATCCCAAATATATTCTTGGCTTTTAAGCAGGTAAAAGAATACAGCAGGCTTTGAAAACGGCTTCAGAAATCATGATAAGGTCTCCCACGTTCTGAGATACTTACAGCTCCAAGGGATGGTTCAAACTTTCCAGTGGCCATTTTAGCAACATAACTGACAAAAGTGGAGATAACCCCTAGAAAGGAAAAAAATATTATTGGAAACAATGCCAGCAATGCAGACAAGAATGAGAAAGTTACAACAATGTTATCTGAACATTTTCCTACAGAAGCTACTGTAGATGGTATGGTTGGTTGGTTGGTTTGTTTGGGTTTGGGTTTTGGTTTGTTTGGTGTTTTTTGTTTGTTTTTTGGTTTGGCGTTTGGGGTTTTTTTTGGGTTGTGTGCATGTGTTTGTTTTAACTTGAATTAACTGTCATCTTTTCCCATGAGTCTGTATTAAGAGCTACTTTATTTTGGTAGCTAAGCGTGACTTAAAACCAGATACTTGTATTGTCATGATATTTTGAAGCCAAGTATCTTAAACCCATCAAAATTCTGTATGACAGCAAATAAGCACTGCAGTTCGTATAGAGCAATGTGTGGGACTGAATGATGGCCATCTGTCATCATACAGCTATTAACCATGCATACTCTTTACTTGCATTAATATACATTTTTAAGTGTTGTAAATATATGTATGTATTTAACATTACCAGCAGAAAGATACACTGCAATGAACTGCTCGCATCCCAGAAGAGAGACAATGCTGCTGGAAAAACTCCATAAAACATACATATTTGCTGCCATGTGGAATAGAGAGAAGTGACTAAACGTAGAGAGCAGCATGGGAGAACACAGGGCTTCTGTAAAAGACAAAAACAATGGGAAAACAAAAAAAAGTCAGCATTTTAATTTGCTTCAACCTACATATCATGCAGACTAGAAACTTAACAAAACATACTATAGGCTAATTATTCTTAGAATTCTCAAATACAAGCTATGTAATAAATCCTGAAATATAACAAATTTCAAATTCCAAGCAATACCTTCTGAAAGGTAGGACATATACCCTAGAGATATGCAAACTGTACAAACAGCTACTTCAGAAAGTCTTTATTACCTACTGGGGAATGTTTCATATAAAACGTTTATTTTAAGACACGTCTCGTATGCTTTGGAAAGGAAAAAAGATTTTATTTATATATGTATATGGTGAGACATTTTTAATATATTATGTGAGCATCTATATAAAATTATTTTGCTGCAGAGATGGACTCGTAAAGAAAAACTAGTTTCTTTTCAAAAAGCTACTAGCTCTCCTCACTGAAACAGCAGCCTTGAAAATGCAAAAAAAAAGCCAATTAGCAGCTTTAAAGGTCAACATTATTTAAAATAGGAGTGTTTGGGGTGACTGATGCTCAGATCTGGATAATAGCTACCTTTAGCTTTGGAGCGTGCATTGGGGAACTCGTTGAGTTTCCCCTTTCTCAGCAGAAAGTACTCTCCTAACGCATGTTTGTCTCATAGTTCTTTGTCTCTTAGTTCTTTTCTCTACTGTAGAAATGAAAACTAACTGTTCTGCCATTAAATACTAGCAACTTGCTTTTCTAAGTTAACCTCTTCAAAACATTTCACACACAGTGAAAGCCAAGTTTCTGTGGGTTTTTTTTTTCTCTCAATGTGACCCAAAGCACAGCTTTGAAACAAGGACTCTGTACATAACATACAGAGTAATGCTTGTCCATTGACGAAAATGCACTGATGACTGTTCTATCTGCATCCCACAGAACATTAAAGGAAAAGAAAAATAATCACATCTGAGAGTAGTTTTTGAATGGTATTACATAGCATGATTTATTTCCCCCCCTTTCCAAAGACTGGCATGATTAGTATTCTTTGCAGGAAAGCGGTAATATCCCTGGGAGAAGTGCCTCTTCACCTTTACAATGGCAAGAGCTGCATCCTGCTGAACGCAGTGTAAGGCCAGATAGCAGGCAACAATTTTGACATTACAATATTTAGAAAAGCACCAGCGAGGGTTGTTTTTTTTTTTTCTTAATCCATTACTTCTAAATTTTTTCCCCCCAGAAGTGTTTTCTGCCTAGACAAAATGATGTATTTGGGCATGACTGATATTGCTTGTGGGTGACAGAGCTGCAAGTAAGCTGTGTGCCATGCAAAGCTTTTGCGGTATGATCAGAGGTTCTATGTCATCCCGATTTATAGAATTTCCCCAAATTACTGTTCACTTACTGGAGGATGGATCCGAAGTGAAATATGTAAACATAACCCGTCGCATACCAGGCAGTCTCCATAAACAGAATACAAAGACATTTGCAGCTATAATACCTATGAAGAGGTAAAAACAGTATAGAAGCAAGTTATGAACGTAACACGCCATAATGCTTACTGTAAACAAGCATTCAAAAGTAAGCTTACAAGAATCCTGCTTTTTCTTCACTATTTCATTAAAAGCAGTATCTACTTCTTACTTTACAAAGAGTTTAGAAAAAGCAAAGAAAAATACTGAAAGGTACATTTATATAGTGGAAGCCTTCCAGAAATATGACATTTGATTGCAATTGTTTTAATGTACGATATAATGCATGAATGAAACTTTCCAGAAAATCTGTACTTCAGACGTTCAAGCTATGGTTTCAAACTTCTGTTCCACTGTAGAACCAATGAAACAAGAGCCAGCTTAAGAGGTCTCATTTCTTGCCTCTTGAGCTGCTTATTTCCAAACGCCACCAATCTGACGCACAGTTGCATTTAACTGCGCATGGAGGCAAGGGGAAGCACACAGACACGCAGTACGCGCCCCTCCCCTTTTCTGGGGAGGTTTAGGTTTTGAGGTAATTATAAAGACAGCGTTTAGAGATGGAGCACAAAAATTTGAGTTGGCATTGCTAAGGCACAGTTACCTTTGGGAGACAGCAAACGCACAGCTTTTTACTTCACAGATGCTTACTGCAATCATTTCAGTTTAAATAAGAATGTACATAATTAGAAAAATAATGATGCAAAGTTATTGTTTCTTGTTTAAAGTGCCTTTTCTATTTCTATCCAAGCATTTACATATTTAAAATGTTTTATAATAGCTAGAAACACTAAAGGGGAAAGTAAGTGTGCTTCCTTTAGCAGAATGGTAACTGTCATATAATTATTCTCTAGTTGAAGTTTGCAACAAAATGTAAGAACTGTGAAAAACTACGACACATAAATCCCAGAACCAAAATGTAAACAGATCTCTTCTTTTGGCACTCCATCCTATTCCACTACGCTCTTTTGTTAGAGGAAATAATTTCCCTGCATGCTACACCAAGATGTTACAGAACTCTCAGCAACTTCAATACAGTAAGCCCGACCTTCTTATGGTAATCAGGGGCAAGTATCCCAATGGCTCAGGGTCTACTGGATACAATTTATATTGCTTGTGAGATTACCTCCATGTTGAGGGATGCTCTAAGGAATATGGAATATGAATCTTCACACCCCCTGCCCCAATACAAGATCTGTATCTGTATCGTGACTTGGCTTGCACAATGAAGAGCAATGCATTGTACAAAACTTCTTAACAGGAATCGCTAGAACACGTAAAGGCAGATATGGCTTACCTACTTTACTTAGGTTTTAATCAAGTTCTCTTCAATATCTCTCCGCATATTACATTAATCTTGGGGGTTCCAAGTGATACTAGGCTAACCAACAAAGACTACATGATAACCAAAGGAAAGCTCACAAGACAGTTGCTTCTTGTTTGCAACACTATGTATTTAAAATAGCAAAAAATTATTAGGGCGTTTTAATTCAGAGGAATATATACTCATGTTTCTTCTAAAAGCATTTGCTGTTTTTCACAGTTCCTAAGAAAAATGTTGCCAGGGGAAGATTCTAGCTAATCCTCCACACTCTCTCACACAGATGCATATGATTTGTCTTTTTTAAAGCACACAAAAGATAGTTTGTGAGAAGGAAGTGTAGCAGAAATAGTGTATATGCAGGTGTGAGTTTACACATGCTTTGAGCCTAACAACCTAAATGTAGTACGAAAGCCGTCTGTTTTAACATACTGTACCTGTTTGCCATATTTCTCTTCCTGTGAATGTCTAATACTTGTAAGCTAACACAAACCTGTCACAGTCCGCTGACCCTCGGTCAGGTTATTCCACCAGCTGTTAACCTGAAACAGAATTGTTGTACATCAATCCCACTTGGAGAGTATTTGCAATTTCAAAACCAGTCACACAAGGTTCTACCTTTTTAAGAATGGAAAGCATTTGCTTGAAATCTGTTAAGTAAATCGGTTTCAAACTTTTTTATTTCTGATTGGTTTAGCTTTTCAAGTTGGCGTTTCCTTACTCAAGAGTAGTTATTTACCCTCCTTTTCATAAAATATCCCAACATAGATGAAGAGTTTCTTCAAAAAGAATGGGGTTATCCTTTTAAACAACTCCATGGGTTTAACTCTGCTTGTACTAAACAAAGAGCTAGCCCGTAATGCTTTCTTTAGCAGATTAGCCAAAGTTAGCATAAACCCTGCTTCCACTAAGCCTCACCCTAGCGCTGTCTAACATCACACCACCCACCTTTGAGACATTCCACTTTTGTGCCAGGGTCACTTTTGCGGAGGTGGCTCACAAGATGTGGAATCCATTCCCCCTCACGTCCAGCTCACCCAGCCCTCCTCCAATGTTTAAAACCCCTGAAAAAGTTTATTTTGAGCCTGGTCAGCCCACAGACAAATTCCAACCCCCTTTCCCTTCCTCAGCTTTCAAAATCGTTTTGGACAAATATTTTATTGATAGCTCAATGACCCTCCAGCCTCATCAATGGGGACAATGTCATAAAAATTATCTGTAGATTGGAGGCGGGGGGAAATAATGCTGTATGAAAGAAATCATTCACTATTTGATACCAAAGTAACAAATTTATTGCATTTTTTTTTGTTTAATTCTTTGGCACAGGATACAGGTAACGGTATTGCCTACAAAGTTCCCCAGTATAAGAACACTAAACAAACATGACTTTTCTTAAATACAAGCAGTAGATGCCCTCAGAAGCTACTGGGGGAATCCTGGACTTCTAAAAATAGAACTTACCAGTTGAAGACAGGGATTGGGAGTTTCAGCCTATTAACAACAAGGCAGTTTTTTTTTTTTTTTTTTTTATAGCTAATCACCAGATCTTCCCCTTCAGGTTTTGAAGGAAAATAAAAGTATAAAACCATAATTACTTAAAATATTAAGTGGCAATCATAATCTCACCTGCAGTTCACATGCACCTAGCAAGAAAGCACGGGCCTGGTTAAAAACTGGACAGAGTTAATTTTCTTTATAGCAGCTCATACATGGTGCTGTGTTTTAGATTTTTGACCAAAACAGTACTGATTAGACACTAATGTTCTAGCTTTTGCTGAACAGCATTTGCACAGCATCAAGACCTTTTCCATTTCTTACTCTGCCGCTGCAATGAATAGATTGGGGCTGCGCAATAGGCTGTGAGGGGACACAAGCAGGCAAATGACCTGAATGAACCAAAGATATATTCTTATCATATAATGTCATGCTCAGGGAAAAGAGGGGATTTTAGGATGTTTAGCCATCTTTTGCTCACAAACTGGCTAGGCATTGGTCTGCTCACATAAAACCATGACTGACTGCCTTTGCATCACTTGTTTTAATGTCGTCTTCTCTCACTCAGCCTTCGCTTATTTAGCAATTTTTTGGTTGTCATTTTATCTTTACCCCCAATTTTTCTTGCCTTTATTCTTCCTTTCCTCTTCCCCTAGCCCAGTGGGGGTTTGTGGAGGAAGTGAGCAAGCGGCTGTGTGGCCCTTAGCTGCCCACCAGGGTTAACCCACAACATGTGCCCATATCAAAAGAAATACTGCTTCCCTTGGATAAGCAGACCTGAAAGAGTAATCAAGCCTGGTCCATCACAAGCCAGGGTAGTAACCTTGAAACAAAAGTAAAACATACATGCACGTTCAGTCTAGTTTTAAATACGTTTAAATTGAAAACTAAATGACTGATACGCTCGGGATGCCAACTAAATTTATAGCAAGTCTTGCAGTACTTGCGTTGCTCTTACTGCCCAAACTCCAAAGTGTTTGCGTGGAAATGTCAGCTACAAGAAAGAAAAAAGCCTCCTAAACCCTCATATTTGTTAAGTACAGGTTGGAAATACAAATGCATTTCAGAAGCCAGAGCATTAGGTTCAGAATTTAAACTAGCTCTGTCCTCTTTGGGAGTTCATGTTCACTTTTGAAAACGTTTAGACGTGGCAAAACCAGGGTTTTTTTATAGTCAAAAATCAAAAGGTACCTAGTTTAGATATACAAACCAATACTCCCGACCTCTCTTCCCTGCACTTCAGGGCGAAGATGGTATTTTCTTCCAGTGTAGCTTTTGCCGTGACACTGGAACTTACAGTTTTCTAGAATGAATTCTATAGGATTGTTTTTCTTGTAAGGAAACTCATCTAGTGTAATGTGCTGCGAAACCATCTATTGTTTCTTCAAGTCAGAAATCGGGATGACCAGGACGAGTGTCCGTTGTGCAAATGGCGCACGGGGCGAACGCGGCGGTGACGTTTGACGCTCCCGCCGGGACCCACGCGCGTGGGAGCGGGTGTGCCCGGCTCCCCTGTACCTGCTTTCTGAAGTCCCCTCTCTTCTGCGGCCGTATTTTATCCAGCCAGTCCGCTCGGGCTCCCTCGAAATAGGTCTGGACCCGCGACTTGAGGGACTCATACTGCCAGATGGCGGCGGACCCGAAGGCTGAGCCTGTGAACTGGGCGAGAGCCGACACAAGTCATAACGAAGGCGCCCTTCCCCGCCCGAGGGAGCCCGGCTCGCCCCCGCACGCCGTTCCCGGTTGCAACGCTCCCGCCTTAACGGCGATTAAAGCGCCGCTAACGGCAGGGCCCGCCGCCCCACTTCCCCCCCCCCCGCCCCCGGCAGCCGCTTACCCCCACCGCGAAGAGCAGCGGCTTCACCAGGCGGCGCGGCGAAGGGCGACCGGCGCGGGTGGGCGGCGGCGGCGGCGGGCAGAGGCTGCGGCGGGGAGGCGGCGGGCCGGGCCGCGCCTCGGTGGCGGCGGCAGGGGGCTCCTCGGGCCGCGGCCTAGCCCGGCGGAAGCCCTGCCGCTGCTCCAGCAGCACCGTCAGTCTGCGGGGAAGAGACACGAACCGTCAGCACCGCCGCGACCACCCGCCCGCCACAGCCGCCCCTCTGCTCGGCCCGGCCCGGCCCGGCGGTACCTGTGCGGCCGCGGGCCCCAGGCGTGGGCCCAGCACCGCCACGCCATGTTGGGCGCCTCCCCGCGCGCCGAGCGCTTCCGGGGCAGCCGGCCGCCATCTTGCGGGCGCGGCGGCGGGGCCGGAGGGAGTCGCTCGGGGGTTGGCCCAGCGCCGCGGGACCGCTACGCTCGGTGGGCGCTCGCGGGGCTCCCGGAGTCCTGCCGCGGCTGCTGACGGCCACCGGGTCGAGTCTGCCCACCTCCCGCGCCGGCCGCCGTGTCGAGAGGGTCGTCCCAGCTCTGAGCCGCCATGGGGGGAGCGGCGCTGTGGGGCGCCTTGGGCCGCCATGATGAGTGTGGCAGCGCCCTTACATCCCGGGCCGCCTTGGCGAGTAGCGCTGGCGCCACGTAATTAGGGGCTTCCATGGTTTTAATGTATTTGTTTTTGTAGATGCCTTCCAGAATAAATGGAGCGTGTCGCCTCCTAAGCCTGCGGCTCAGCCTGCAGCAGCCGAGGAGGCTGGGGCTGCTGCCTCAGCCTTGCCTTGCGCCGCCATGTGGCTCCACCTCACCACCTTTCCTCACCTCACCTCACCTCACCACCGGGCTGCTCCAGCGAAGGGCTGCACGTGGCTGGCCAGGCACGAGGCAGCTGCTCCTGCCCCGCAGCCTCCTTTCAGGCCTCTTCTCTGCGCTACCTCTCGCCCAGGTCGGTTGCCCCCAGGTGTCCCGTGATCCCCTTGCTGCCCCAGTGCCAGACTCTGGCACTGTGCTGCTCTTCCTGGCGCCATCGTCATGCCAGCAGTGTGCTGGGTGGTTCCCTGCAGGGCTGGCGAGGCCTTGTGCTGGCAGAGAGCTGTCCCTACCCGGCCAGTGCTGCGAACACCGACATCCTCCTGAAATTGAATGAAAAAAGAAGATAGCTGCGCTTTGAAAATAAATTGTAAGTCTCAAGAAGTTGCATGCACCTTTGTAGTTATCTGTGTTACTGTGGATATACTAAATGGGACAGCCAAGCAGCCTACACGCCCGTCACACCTGGGCCTCCTGAGATCCGAGTGTAGAGCTGCCAAAATTTGTGGCCAGTAGGTCGAGGGAGGTCACTCTCCCCCTCTACTCTGCACTGGTGAGGCCACAACTGGAATACTGTGTCCAGTTTTGGGCTCCCCAGTTCAAGAGGGACAGGGAACTGCTGGAGCGAGTCCAGCGAAGAGCAACTAAGATGATTAAGGGATTGGAGCATCTCCCTTATGAGGAAAGGCTGAGAGAGCTGGGACTCTTTAGCCTGGAGAAGAGAAGGCTGAGGGGAGACCTTACCATGGTGTACAAGTATCTAAAGGGTGGGTTGAAGGAGGATGGAGCCAGGCTCTTTTCAGTGGTTCCCAGTGACAGGATGAGGGGTAATGGGCACAAGTTAGAACACAAGTTCTGTTCAAATACACGGAAACACTTCTTTACGGTGAGGGTGACAGAGCACTGGAACAGGCTGCCCAGGGAGGTTGTGGAGTCCCCTTCTCTGGAGATTTTCAAGACCCCACTGGATGCAGTCCTGAGTAATGTGCTCTGGGCAATCCTGCTTTAGCAGGGGAGTTGGACTGGATGATCTCTAGAGGTCCCTTCCAACTCTGAAAATTCCGTGATTCCATGAAAATCAAGCAGGTGAAAAAACAGTGGTTTATCTCAGAGGTGCATGGGGAGGACAAGAGGCAGCAGCCAAAGTTTTGTGTGGGTGTGAGGAACACACTCCACGGGAGAGTGGTTGTGCTGTCTCCAGCCCTGGAGGCGGTTCTGTTGTTACTGGACTAGGCTTGGGCAACCTGACCCAACGTTGAAGCTGGGCTTTAGCAGGAGGTTGGCGTCAGTGCAGTCCCTTCCAACCCAAATTATTCTGCAGTTCATTGTGTGGAGAGAAAGTTAATAGCAAGAACAGAATATCTGTGTATTTTAATTGCAAGTAGCTATAAGCCTGATTAGATCAGCTAGTTAGACCAGCTTTGGGAGCACAGTTACAAAGTCAAATTGTTTGGAAGTGGAGAAGAAATAAATTAACATTGTTCCTCCTCTTCTTTTTTTTTTTTTTTTTTTTTTGGACAAGTAGTAAAAGAATTTGCCTTCTCAACTTAAGCCCAGACTCTGACCTGAGGAAACCTCCGTACGCTTGTGGTGGGAGACTGCTCTAAGTGGTTTAGTACTGTATTTAAATCTGCATTTTATCTCTTTCTGATTGCACTGGTGGCCATGGGTCAGCCTCAGAATTTGCATGAACTAAGAAATGATTAGCAGGTTCAAAGTCATACAGTGCTGGTGTTAAAATATATATGTGTATGTAAATGAAACCAGTGTTGTAATCAATGCTGTGTCTCTGTTTTTCTATGTAACAAAATGAAAAAGAAGTAAAAGATTTTTTTAACTTTTCAGGTTAGACACTTCTATCACTCATTTTTGCTTCCAGAGACCTTATCGGGAGTGATTTGTTTGTTTAAGTGACTTAAATATTTTTCTTTGTTAACTCTTCCTGTCCTGTGTTCAAACCACATACATTTTGGTTGTTCTCTTTTTAATGTTGAGGTGATATTTTTGCTCCCACAGGGCTTCTTTTTATCACACTACAGCTCTTAGTTGTGTATAGCCTATGTGTGTAATTTGCGAGGGATGATGCTCTGGGCTTCACGTATTTATTTCGTTTTGGTTTATGGTCATTTTCCTTTGTGCAGTTGCAAAGCATATTTGTTATTAGTTGTGCCATCATCTCAAATCTATAAGCAGTGAGAGCGTATGGCAGCTAGGACAATCAAGTCCTGAAGGGTAAAGTGTACGTGGTACTGGTTGAAAGAGGAAGATGGATGTGGTATCAGTTGAAGTAACAAGCTGTTTGCTTTTGAAAGCTTTTCTTTTGCAGGTGGTTTCTGTTAGTGAACTCTTACCCTGTTAAAGCAATGCATTTTGGTGGCATTACTTTTATTGTTAAAGCTACAAGAGTGGTAGGAAATCAGCACTGCCATCTCATGGGGACTGCAGTCTTGTGCATGACTGGTGGCCCAGAGGGAATAAGGTATGGTCTGGACTGTCCCATGGGTTTTGTGTGGTAGCAGCAGGGTCAGGAAGGGATGAGTGAGAGTGGCTCCTTGCGGCAGAGGAAGACAAAGAGAGGAGGAACAACAGCAGCAAAGTAGTTGTAGAGCTGTCCCACACTGGTTACTGATTGCAGGGCTTAAAAGCTGCCAGGGAGATATAAAGAATATAAAGAAAATGGATTTTTTTAAAAACAAGCAAACAGCCCCCATCCCCCTTGCTGCCTTTTTTTTTTTTTTCCTTTCACTGACCCTTATTTTACTCACTATAGATATGCATTTTGGGAGAGGCTCTAGGGCTCTCTGCTCCTACCTTGTATGGCCTGTTGATATGTGGCCCATCACCAGGCTCCCAACACTCATTGAGATAACAGACCCACTCCCTGGCCCCTGAGGATTCAAATACCAGCACTGTGTGCTTTGCTTTCTGATTACTAAAGGTTTTCTTTGCATGCTTGTCTTAAGAAGGTCTGGAAAATAAAACACCTTTCAGATGGTCTATCATGCACCATGCTATCAAAGTTTATCCTTCTTGTGACTTTACATCTGCCTGTGTATTGAATTGAAACATCACCACCTAGATTCAGACCACATGTGCAGCTTTCTGTTGAGGAGTAGTTGCCCACAGTGAGGAGCTCAGGGGTGTTGTATCCTTTCTAACAGGTGCATTAATATGGGACAGTTGTTTTGAGGGTGGGAGAAGGACTCTCACAGTGGTATTTGTATAAATGGTTGACTATATACTGCTATAACATGGTTGAAGTTGGGTCAGGGTAGAGGAAGGTTGTTAACTCTGTATTGGTGAAATCTAGTTTCCAAGCTTCCTCACTTTGAAGCCTATGATGGTTTAAATTATTGTTTTTTAATAAGAAGTTTGTGTTTACAATTTTGACATATGTCCTACCCATAGTGATGGTGTAGAGCATATAGTTTGATCTTCTTTTCCTTACTGCCAGGCAGGCATTGTGATTGCACGGGTCATAGGTGGAAACACTCATTTGGATTATTGGCCTGCCCACATGGTGTGAAGCCTACTTGAATTTGTTCCTTAATTTAAATTTGTAATTTATTTCAGATATTCTCTGTTGACAGTTATGTGTGTTTTGAACAGGTTACACAATCACCTGAGAGACAAATGCTCCCTCCACAATGTGAGATTAAGCTTTTATAGTGGAATATACAAATTTTTTAAGAGTGGAATAAATTTACTCCTTCTTTCCTTGGGCAAACAAATTCCAAGTGCTGCAGTTGTTTAAAATGAGTGATTATAGGAGGTAGGTTGAATTGTTCTTTTTTCTTTTTTTATTTTTAAAATGCAGAAAACTTGCATATTCCTTTATGGTGTGGTCTGCATCCTAAAACAAATATTGTCTTCAATTGTTAGCCTGTTGTATATGGACACAGACCTCCTTTCATGAAAACAATATCTTGGTGACAAGTGCAACAAAATTTTCACGTAAAACAATCATTGTGGATATTGTAATAATATTTTTCTGTATTGCATTGGAGTCTGATGGTATGTGGGCAGCTCAGTGGCACTGACAAAGCACATTATATGCCAGTGGTTGCCAGGTTAATCTGAGCATTTTTGGTTCTAACTTACATGATTTTGTTGCAGTTTTAATATTCGAGTCGTCCATTTCACTGAAACTTCGCTATAGCGAAAAGCCATGCCTGAGCCTTTGTGCAACAGTTGGGCAGAGCTTTGGCCCCCGGGTCCTTGATTTTTAGAATGAGGGGAAAGGTCCTAAAGAGTACGAAACTTTCACTTGTTTGATCAAACTGGTACTTACAGAGTGCTGACACTAGTGTCTAGCAGGAAGGTAGATGAAACAGGTTAGAAACATACTGTAAACGTGAGTATAAAAATTTATTTTGTTTTAAATTTGTATTGATAAGCATTGTAATTGGGAGATAAATAATTTATTAATTCATTTGATAGTTTTAATTTTAAAAGAATTTTAAGCTAGCAAACAAGTAAAGAACGGATGAAACATTGCAAATTGAAATTAGAGAATTCCTCGGTTGGGTCCTCTCGTTTTGCTCTGTTGGTATTTTTTTGTGGTAAACACGTATGGTAATGAAAGTGTTCCTAAGAAAATTCTCAGATGTCATAGAATATTTAATTATTCCAATTATTTAATGAGATTTAGATTCCAGTTCTACAATTCCCTTATGTGATAAATTATTTTGTAGGTAGGCAACTTTTTGATGTTTTCATAATGGTCAGGCTTATGTAGAGATAACTCCATGTACTGTATATGTATAAACTGTTTCAACAGGTTTCTAATATCAGAAATTTTGGGAGGTTTCTTTGAAAACAACTTCTGTCAGAAGAATGGCGTCATCTTCTCTACAAATTTGTGCATTGCTGCTGGCTTTAGCTGGATTCACCATTTTACTTGTTACTACCATGTCCAACAGATGGAAAATTTCGGACACCGCAACAGTGCTAGTTACTGCAGACTGGATTTCTGAAGGTCTTTGGATGGACTGTGCAGTGATTGCTTTTGGATCGATACAGTGCAAGAAATTTCCCTACATGTTGAGTTCAGACAGTAAGTGCACATGGCATATGTATGTAAAATCCTGGGATGTAGTTTTATTCCTTCTTTCTGGACAGCGTGTTAGCACAGTTGGATGGCATATACTGCGTTTGTCATAGACGGTCTAGTATGGATAGGATTTGTTCTGTAGTACTTGAAGGCAGGTTAAAGGGCCTCAGTGAAACACACGCTTCAACCTGCAATTCAGCTCAGTAACTGCTGTGGCTTTATTGCCATCTCTGTTGTGTTAACATAAAGGTATGGGTGATACACAATGAATCTAAGATTTTTGTTGTTGTTGTTGTTTTGGAAGGAATAGCATCCTTTTACTTGTCCTAATACTTAACTGAAAGCAGATCATAGGTCAGTGGGCACTGGTGCTTGTTTGTGCTTTGATGCCAGACAGGGCTTCCTAGATATTCCAGAATTTGTTTGATACTTTGTCTACTTTGCTCTGGAGTTTCTCAGAGGTGGCCAGTTTAAATTAAAATGCATGGTGCGACTGATGCTTTTGTGTTTTCTGAGGTGAACTGTGCTAGCAGGGTAGTTTATCTGCAAATAGAGAAGAATTGTCTTAGTAGGGACTGAAAATTGTTTGGATTGTTCTGGATTTTAAAAATATCTTTCTGTAAATGCCATTTCTATGGTAAAGGACTAAGAAGGGCTGACATTGAAGTTCTTTCCTCAGAAAACTGAGTGTAAAAACAGTAACAGTATAGCCATTGAAAACTGGGATTTTGTTAAGCTTTTGTGTTTATTCTTTTACAACTTCCAGTATTGTGCAGTCACTTTATGAGTTATATCATGGAATCATTTCTTCAAGCCTTCAAGCTTTATAGTTCCCTGATTACTGACATTGCTGTTTGTCTGGACTCTTTCCAGCTGATTTATTCTCAATGCACAGTGATGAAAACTTATAAATATCACATCTCTCGGACTATAAGTGCTTTCTTGACACAGACGTATTCGTGGTTCTTCCTCAGGGCCTTGGCTTTGGCATTCTCATCTGCTTTCATAACGATGGTGCCAGTTCAAGGATAAGCGTCAGCATCCTGTAACAAGGCCAGAATTTGTAGCCTCAAAAGGAGGCTAATCACGTGCTTCCAAGGGTTTTAAAAACACTGCTCATTGTGTCAGAGGCAATGTCAGCTTTTCATACCATTGTGGTACCTGTTCTGCTGCTCTCTAAGACTTCCTTTATGTAGATACTAAATTTCATCTAGAAACTTAGATATTATTTCTGGAAATTAGAGTGATGAGGTGGGGCCAACAATCCTTCAGTTCTCATACATGCTAGCAAGATGGCACAGGTGCTTACGATGGTGTGGCAGCTCTGCTTTGCCTCGTGTAACAGGGCAAACCAGATGTTTCAGCCCTGTTATGGAGACAAGCAGAGTCAATGCAGGACAGCCTCCTTTTTTTTCTGAAATGCAGTTTCATTACACCCAACATGGAAAGAAAATATTCCCCAGGAACGGAAGAGTTCCTGGTGAACTGAAGCAGTTGCCTCCCAGGAGTTCTTTTCCCTCCCTTCCCATAGCCCCCATAATTGGAAGAGAGGACCCCTGGTTGGCAGGGCTGGGTGGATTATCTTCAGCTGTTCAAAGAACTGTGTATCCCCTAAAATCGGCATGGAGTTCTTCATGCCAGCTGATGGGCATGTCATGTGGCTGCCTGCAGAGTAATTACTGTCTGCTGCAGGGCTGTTTCTCTCCTTACAGCCCTCAGTCAGCATTTCTGGTCTTGAAACAAATCTACAGCAGGGATCAAAAAGGTACAGCTCATGTTGGTCAAATGTTTAAGGTGTTAATATTTTCAGTATTTTTTTCCCAACTGTATTGGCTGAACGGATTTAAAAAAAAAAATATTATTTCTGCCTCTAAACCCTTTCTCAACCATAATACATGCAAATATGCTCTGTTTTGAGAATATCAGAGGGGTTAGAAACAATTTGTCTCCTTGGTCGTATATTGCTGTGGTCCTATATAGTCACATCTTGGCATGTCTATGTTAACATTTTACTTACATCAGAAGAACGCTTTTGTGTTGAATTTTCCAATTGTTCCCATCTACTGCACTTGGTTTGTTTTTCCCATTTACTCCACTTGGGAGTGGTCTTGGAGTCCGCAAATTGGTTTCCTCATGGATGAAACAAAGCAGGGAAACATGCTCCAGGAACATACTTTCAGACTTCCACCTGTAGATGGGCATTCAGTTCACCCGAGCAGGTTAGAGCGAGTCTGAAGGAAAACTCCCAAGTCATAGGTGGTGTTGATGTGAAGCTATCAACACAACACTTTTATGCTGATGATACACAGCCTCCTGCAGAGCAGCATTTGCTCTTATGTCCATCGCTTACCAAACCATAGTTTATGAAATTTAGTGAAGAATAACCTTATGTTCTTCAACACCATTGAAGAGTGATTTCCTTAAGGGAATGCTTAAAATGCCTGGTGCCATGTGGGAGAAACTCATGCATTCCGGGTCTGCAGTTTAATCTTTTCTGTTTGTATGTGTGCTTTATGACTGCCTGTTGAAATAGCTTTTTTTAATTAGGAAGAGATATTTTTTTAAAAATGAAATTCTTAAAAAATGTTTTATCCTTGGCAGCAGTATAAAATCTGGGGACACTTGATTCAAGGTCCCAACTAAATTCAACTTTGAAAGTGCTGTCAGCAGAAGTGATTGCTGAGGTTACCAGGGTAGCATGCCTGTATGGATAAATTAATTTGAAACTCTCTGAAGGGTTTTTAATGGGATGTAGATACTCCAGTATACTGGTACAGTGTGTTCATTTTACTATGCCATCATTTTTCAAATTGCAGTGACTTAGCAGAAGGAGGGAATTCTGTAAAAGTCACTTGAGAACATAAATTCTTACCACACACCATCTAGTTTCTTTAAAAGATTGCAAGTACAGAGCTGCACAGGATCACATTGGCTGTGCTGCCAAATCTGTTCTTACTTAAATAAATGGCAATGATCCTCTTGGGTGCCAAGGGAGCAGAAATGTTGCAGTGTCACTGTTGTATCCTTTTGCAGCCGAGCCTACCAACCTTCAACATCAGCTCAAAGTGACCAGTGAAGTTTGGAAAAAACAAACAAACAAACAAAACCCACCCAGATACCTATTACGGGCAAGTTGTGACTCTCTCAACGGCTAATCCTTCTGGTAGTCTTTATGTAAATGCCGTGAATCTGTTACCATGTTGCATCATAGCAGGATTATTTTATGAAGAAACTCTGACTCCATTTCCTGGAGATAAGAGCAGGTTATGACTGCAAGAGATGGTTAACCCCGTTTGGATACACAAGCAGTTTAAGGTATTGACATTAGTGGGTGATGTGAATTGAGTCTGTGATTTTTGTCTTCTCAAGAGCAGAAGCAAGTAAACCAAGTTTAATGTACTTCTACTTTGCCTAGAATAGATTTTTTTTTTTTAATACTAAGATATTCTGATAAACAGATGCAATCAGCTGATATGTATTATTCTTCATATAGCCGTTTTCCTTCATCATTTTATTCCTTTTGAGATAGGTCTGTCGCACTGGCTCTTTCATTGCCTTATATTTTATTTCTGTGAAACATACATCATTACAATTGTATTCAAGTGTAAGTGGGACTATTTTTAAGACTGAATGTGTTTAACTATAGATCAATAGACTGTAAAATATTAATGGGAACCACTCATTCACAGACTTAACCTTCCTGAAAGAAGCTGGCAGTACAGTTGCTATGGATTGCTTATGACCATAACTCCAAAAAATGTGCTAAATTTTTTAGCAACAGAATAAAGTTCCTGTTCTCAAACTTTTTTTATGCTTGAGTCATCAAGACAATAACACAGTAAAGCTTTTTGATTTGAGATCAGTATTAAAGTTACAAACAATTTTCATCATGTGTAAATCCTAGTTGACTTCAGAGGAGAGACAGAAATAAAATATTTGCCAATATTATCACTCTTACAAGATGTTTTGTAGAAATACTGACCGGACTTTCATTTTGTCACTTCTCATTAGAAAAAGAATTAATATTGTCATTTAAAAAAAAAATGTTAATATCTCTATCATGAACTGCTCCCACTTCTTATTGTCATGCACTGTAAGCCTTATCTCTGGGGTTGAGCAAAGAGCAAAGGTAGTCTCATTTTGGAGTGAAACCCAGAGATAAAACAGCAAGAAGGCTTCTGAAAGGCTTCACTTGATTGTAATCTAATTATAGGGATATTTAACTGTTACTACTCACAAGCATGACTGCTGCATTGGAAATTGTTGGTTTTCTTTTGGGCTTGGGTGGGTGGGCAATCATTGGAGCTACTTTGCCAAATAATTACTGGAAAGTCTCCTCTATACATGGTAGTGTGATCACAACGTCTACATTGTTTGAAAACCTGTGGAAGAGCTGTGCAGAAGACAGCACTGGAGTATCCAACTGCAGAGAATTTGACTCTATGCTTGCACTGCCTGGTATGTGACTTTGCGTGGTCTTGTTTATATTGCTTAAAAATTTGTTGGGAAAAAGGCAGAAAGGCTTTTGTTTTGGTAATCTGGTAGTACTGGAAAATAACTGGCTAAGAAGGACTTTGTGGGTTGAAGTAATAAAAATTTTTAAACAGCAGGATGTGTCAGGCACATGAGGAAAGGCTATAAAGTAAAGCAAATGAAGTCACTTGATCAAGCATTTATTTTAATAGGCATTTAAAATATGGTGTAAACTTTTCTGTCATCTTGTGGGAGGAATTAGTAGGAGACATTTTTAAACGCATCTTATGGTCTTTATTTGGAATTATTGTATAGGCCTTCTTTTGCAATATTTGATAGCTAATGTACTGTAGCTGGAGGTTTTCTATATAATAGATAAGAAATACTATTTATAGCTAAGAAGCGGTAGTGGTTTTTGTGTGTTGAGACTGAAAATCGTAGATAATGCACGAAATACAATGAGTATATGTTATGCACATTATAACGTTTTATAAGTTATACAATGAGTATATTTTATAAATTAATATACTTGTCAGGACTTGTTAAGTACACTCTTGTTGGATGTGGTTCTAAATATCAGGAAATTTAGATCTGCTGGCTCCTGTACTCAGTCTTCAGCAGAATTGTGGTTTGTCCTCAAATGCTCAACGAAGAAAGCTAGTTTTTGTTAATCTTGAATAATTCAGTACATAGGTACTTATCCCAGAATAAGTTGAATCCTACTTGGTTGAATCTATACTGCGAGGTGGCTAAACTTAAATAGGTAAGGATGATATTCCCAAGCTGAAGAATGTGTAATGTTGGATTAGTGGGAATGAGGTATTAAATCAACTTCTCAGTCTGAAATAAACTGATGTTGTTGACCTGCTCTGACTCTAGCATAGCAATTCTCTGAAACTGTCTGTGTCTAGTATTTAGGGACTAATCTGTGCTTTTTCATTTTTCAGTGTTATCTAACAAGTGGTTTTAAAATGCATGTGTGTATTGAGAAACATAGCCCTATTTAAACTTCTTAGACTCAGCAACAGCAGGATCCTGTCCACTGGACATTATCCTCTGCAGAGTGCTTATGCGAGTGTGCATTTGGTTCATATATAAACCACTTCAAGGGTTAGTTCAAAACTTAGAATCATAGAACAGTTTGGGTTGGAAGAGACCTTTAAAGGTCATCTAGTCCAACCCCCCTGCAATGAGCAGGGACATCTTCAACTAGATTGGGCTGCTTAGAGCCCCGTCCAACCCGACCTTGAATGTTTCCAGGGATGGGGCATCTAACACCTCTCTGGGCAACCTGTGCCAGTGTTTCACCACGCTCATGTAAAAAATTTCTTCCTTATCTAGTCTATATCTCCCCTCTTTTAGTTTAAAGCCATTACTCCATGTCCTATCGCAACAGGCCCTACTAAAAAGTTTGTCCGTGTATTTCCTGTAGGCCCCCTTCAAGTACTGAAAGGCCACAGTAAGGTCTCCCTAGAACCTTCTCCAGGCTGAACAACCCCAACTCTCTCAGCCTGTCCTCACAGGAGAGGTGCTTCAGCCCTCTGATCATTTTTGTGGCCCTCTTCTGGACCTGCTGCAACAGGTCCATGTCTTTCTTGTGCTGAGGGCTCCAGAGCTGTACGTGGTACTCCAGGTGGGGTCTCAACAGAGTGGAGTAAAGGGACAGAATCGTCTCCCTTGACTTGCTGGCCACACTTTTTTTGATGCAGCCCAGGACACAGTTGGCTTTCTGAGCTGCAAGTGCACATTGTCCGCTCATGTCTGGCTTTCCATCCACCAGTACCCCCGTGTCCTTCTTGGCAGTGCTGCTCTCAATCCCTTTATCCCCCAGCCTGTATTGATGCTGGGGGTTGCCCCGACCCAGGTGCAGGACCCTGCACTTCGCGTTGTTTAACCTCATGAGGTTCACAGGGGCCTGATTTTCAAGCCGGTCCAGGTACCTCTGGATGGCATCCCATCCCTCAGGCATGTCAAGGACACCACTCAGCTTGGTGCCATTTGCAAACTTGCTGAGGGTGCACTCGATCCCACTGTCTGTGTCATTGGTGAAAATATTGAACAGTACTGGTCCCAGTATGGACTCCTGAGGGACATCACTTGTTGCTGATCTCCATCTAGACATTCAGCTGTTAACCACTACCCTCTGGATGCAACCATCCAACCAATTCCTCATCCACTGAACAGTCCACCCATCAAATCCATCTATCTACAACTTAGAGAGAAGGATGTTGTGGGGGACTGTGTCAAAGGTCTTACAGAAGTCCAGATAGATGTTCAGATAGATCCATAGTTCTTCCTTTGTCCACTGATGTAGTCACTCAATCACAGAAGGCCACGAGGCTGTTCAGGCAGGACTTGCACTTGGTGAAGCCATGCTGGCTGTCTGGAATCATATCCCTGCCAACTGACCAACTGACTGCCACTGACTGTAGACAGCACCTTGTAATTGATGTATTTACGGGGGGTGTTGCCTCTGAGAGTGTCATGGAGCTCCCATGTGGGCAATGGGGCCACATCAGGTCAGTATCTTGGAGCTGCTGAGAAAAAAGAGGGTTTTAAACAAATTGGGGTGGAGCATGGAGGGGCAAAAAAAAAGCATCGTGAGTAGATGTGCTAAGGCAAAACAGAAAGGAAGGCAAGCAACAGCAAAGTTTCTGGAGAATTGCAGATAACAACATGGAGTCAGCCGGAAGGAAAAAAAATGGGGCCAGACAGAAAGTGAATTAACAGGGCAGGCTCTGAAAGTGAATTTGGGAAGATTAAATTTGATATGTTGATTGGTTATGCTGTTGAGAAGATGGCAGTATATTTCATAGAATTACAGAATGGTTTAGGTTGGAAAGGACCTTGAAGATCATCGAGTTCCAATCCCCCTGCCATAGGCAGGGACACCTCTCACTAGACTAGGTTGCCCAAGCCCACATCCATACCTTTGAGGGGTATAAGCAAGGGGAAGGGGAAATGAAAAGCAGCTTGCAGAATTGTAGAGAAAAAACAGTTTCAGAAAGGTGAACTGAAAAAGAAACAAGTTAGAAGACATTGAATTGTAGAAAAAGCTGAGAGGACAGGTGGGCAAACCAGGAAGGAGGAAGAAAGCAGGGTTGGTAGCAATGAGAGCTGAACAAACAGTGGGACCCCCAAGAAATGTCTGTAGCACTTGCAGGTATGAGCCAAGACAGACTGAAAATTACCATGGTCGGTTTAGGTGTGTTTTAAATTGCTGTTTAGAAACTGCTGCTGCAGCAGAAGATGCCAGAGATTGGTGGGAGGGGAAAAAAAAGAAAAAACAAAAGTGTCTTTGTTACCTCTCATCAGAAGGACCATAAAGATTTTTCATTAAGGTTTCCTTATTGGCAGCTGAGCTATGTGGTATACATCTGGGTTTTGTTTTGTGCATGGGAAATACCAGACTTGGTTCTTTTAAACAGATTTAAAGCTTTTGAATTCAGCGAGCCAAGTCACAAATGTTTGAAGTGAGGACCTTTTTAAAAGCAATATTGCATAAGTTTGAGACCATGACTGGCTAGCTACTATGTATAGCTAACACTACCTATCTAGTCACAACTAGATCAAACATTTGATATAGAACAATTACTTAGCTGCCAAATACTTTTTAAACTCTTTTCCCCCCTTTCTTTTTAAGGTTCCATAGGCATTTCTTCCAATGACAGAATATTTTCTTACTATTAGAATTGATTGACAAAATGAACTGACTTTGTATCTTGTTCAATAAGCTCATTTTTTAAGATAAAGACAACAAAAAATTGGAACTTTCTGGACTGTGAAGTAATCTCTTCAGTGGAGGTTGTTGAGGTGGTTGTGTTGTGGTACAAAGAGGACATGGTATGAAATATCTTCTGTTAAAATAATACAGCCATTTGCTTTCAAGCAGTTAGCCTGAGGATGTGCTTGTGTGTTGTAGAAAGATATGGGGACTCCCATCTAATACTGCAGGAGTCCCAAAGACCTGAAATTTAAGTTATTGGATCCCTGCCGTGGATAATTCCTGCTGCCGTGGTGTAAGATCCCAAACTAGAAAACAGCATCGGAACTGAGTGCTTGTCCAAACAGTATCCTCTGCAGGCAAAAATCTTGAACTGTTAATGGTACTTTGAGGGGTCTTTTCACTTTTATTACTGTCTGTATTTTCTCTCTGAAAAACTTGAAATTAACGCTTAATGAAACATGAATTCCTTAAACGATGTTATCATTTAATTCTGTGTGTTTATCTCATGACTGCTTATTACTGTCTTTGATAATTCTCAAGCTTGCGGGACCAATACTCTTAAGCCACATCAAGCTGTACAGCCCGCTGAGTCAGTGAATCTGTTACTTCACCTCCTGGTTCTGTGTCTGATTTTTGTTGTCTGGAGAGTTACGGACTCACTCCACTACAGAGCTAGAGAGGGGGTTACCATGGAGGACACGGAGGTCATCAGGGAGCAAGAGCTTGAATGCTAGCATCAATGATGCGACTGTCCAGATGCAGTCCAGTTCAGACCCGTTTGATGTATGCTTAGACTCATAGAATCATTTAGATTGGAAAAGACCTCTAAGATCATCAGGTCCAACAAATCTAGCAGCCAAGACCTGCCCGATTGGTGACACTTGGTGTGTTTATCACGTAACAAGGGTGCCAAAGTGCCATTTGACCTGGAATCTGCCAAATCCAGGGTTCCATTTTAAAGGAGCCTCAAGTCCCTGTCTGACCTTCCTTCTTAGGCTGCTTAATAATCTGGTTCCAGTTTTTGTGCAATTGATACCCAAATATGATGACCGGGAGCTTAAGCGACACAGAATCGCCAGAATAGCAATTTCCCTGATGTGCCCACACCAGCTGTAGCCTCTCGGCAGGAATATGTCTTAGGGAGGAGGGGAGTGCTGCAGCTCTCAGATCTGCTCATCTCCTGTTTGTTATCCCGACTCAGACTTTAAAGTGCACTGCTAACTTGAGCACTTTCTTTCCCATCTCTCACTGGAAGTAGCAAAGCTGGCATACTTTTCCAATTCCTCTGTAGTGCCAGAGCCCCCCATACCTTGGCCAGGGCCTGGAGTTCAGAACTGTCCCATGTGCACCACTGTACAGGTGTAAGGAAGTCACCAGGACTTGCAAGTAGGAGACTTATTTCTGCTTCTGCAAATGACCATATTTACAGCTATGCATTTTCACAGGACTTAAAAATGTAAGCTATGAAGGGCTTGCTCTGTTTTTTCAGGATTTACTAAAGGCCCAAAAGGATTTACTGAGCTTATAAAGTGTAAGTGTAGCTCAATTCTGAAGTCTGATTGACTTGAAGGCTAAGCACTCTTGGGTTTGAATGCTTCTCTGAACAGAGTAACAAAGTTGGACAAGATTCCCTCATTACTGCTCCTGTTAATTTTGTCACTCCGTCTAAACACTTTTATTTTTTCAACACAAGATTAATTTAATTTCTGTATAGATCCTGATTTGTTTTCTCTTTTTCTGTCTTAGCTCATATTCAGGCATGCCGTGCCTTGATGATTACTTCCATTCTTTTGGGATTCATAGCTACAGTAATCTCGCTGCTTGGTTTGAAGTGCACAAAGGTTGGGTTGAGCGATGAAGATGGAAAAATGAAGCTTGCTGTCACGGGAGGATTTCTTTTTATTTTGGGAGGTAATGTAGAGGCTGAAATGAGAATGCTAGCAATACTTTGTGTTGCTTTCACAGCTAGACTAAATGAAACGAACACTTGTTCTTGGTTTAAAGGTGCTACAGCTATTAAAGAAATCATTCACCTGTGTGCATTTTAAACTTTTTCTGGCAGGTCTCTGCTCCATGGTGGCTGTTTCTTGGTATGCTGCGATGATTACTGCTCAGTTTTTTGACCCATTGTATGCTGGAACCAAGTAAGTTAATAGATCTGTCATACCAACTTCCATCATGTGTTACAGACAGCTGCACTTAGCTGCTCTGGAGTTTCAGAACCTGGATGGATCCTGTTATCCAGTCCTACAGGAGGAAAAAAAATGTCTTCAGGGAACCTTTTCATCTCAGAGATGTTGTTGGGGAGGGAGGAGAGTTCTCTAATGGAAGGTTTAGTGAATGTCTGGGGAATATCAACCCCATACCTGAAGAGTTTCTGTACTGTGTTTACATTTTCTTGTGAGACTCATTTAAGTGCATATCTCAATAGTATGAAGAAGAAAAGGTAAAAGTCTTAATTTTCCTCAGTATTTAGACTAAAAGAGGTAGAAAATTCTAGCTATGGCTAGAATACAAATGAAAAAACATAGAGAGACGGGCTTGAACTGCATACTAGTAACCTGCAGATAACTAAGAAATGTCATTGAAGTGTGCTGCTAGTCCTGAAGAAGTAAAAGATTATTTTTCACTGTATATTAGCAGCTCAACATTTGTTTGCCTTATGAATTAAAATGAGGCAAAGTTTGTGGGACTATCAGCTCATGCAGTTGCGCACAAACAAGTTTTGATGTATAAAAGCCCTCATTCTTGTCTGATATAAAAGCCACAGTCTTCAAAACCGAATGCCCGCTTATGGCACCTTATCTAGGTCAATGGATTTAGCAATGAGGAACAAGGGTGGAGGTGACCGGGCCTCTCCTTCAGAGAGGGGGGGAAAAAGGGAGAGGGAAACATAACATAACATATTGCCATATTGTGGAAGATGAGAGTGCTGGTTTGGGGAAAAGGGGACATTTGCCAGTACTGCTACTGAGTATATAATTTTTAGATCGGTAAACTATAATCTTTAGTTGCTATGATCATATTTGAAGTGTTTTGTTAGTTTCCTCCTGAGGATCAGTTCAGGGAAGTCAGAGGTGAAGCACTTTGTTATGAATCAAAGTACTTTAAGCAACAGCTTTGGATGTTTGTCAGCTTTCCTTGTATTTTTCAAACACGCACTTACAAAGAAATTGCATTTGTGAATGCTTTTTGTTGGTTTATATCCCCTTGAGAGAATTATATGAAGGGTAATAAATACGTTAGAGGACCGAAACAACTGTTGATAAGGAATTTCAGTTAGTGGGATAGTTAGCGAGTTTTATAGTTATCTAGTATAGCTGTGGGGCTTCAACATCAATGCATGTTAATCAGTTACCAGATGGTTTGGATTCAGTGGCTAAAGAAATCTTTTTTTAAAATATCTGAACTTCATGTTTAAGACTATCAATTCACTGAGCAGTTCTTAGTGAATTAACTTTGATCATTGGTAAAGCCAGACATGCTCTTGAGGAAGTTTGTGCTCCTTGGACTCTGTGGGATAGGTTTGCATTCAATTACAGGCCAGTATTGATCTTCACTCTTAAGAGACCAGCAAATCTGTTTTTTTCAGATTGTGTTTTTTTTTTTTTCTGGCCTGACGTCAGCAAAATAGTAAAGTTAACTACTATTAATTCTTAGGGGAATTTCTCATACAGCCGTGAAGGCAACCTAAGTTCTCCTGCAGATCCCTCCTATTATACTTTCCTTTGGTATGATGATGTCTACAGCATTCCTGTCTGTAGGTGACTAGTGAGCAGGGACGATTGCACACAGCGGGCAACATTCTGGTTGTTCCTTAGTATTCCTCCAGCAACTTGCACTCCTGGGTTGTTTTTTTTTTGGTTGGTTTTTTTTTTTTTTTTTGAGATAATGGTTGTTTGCTTGTTCCGTGTTTGGAAAGTGCCTAAAACAGTGGAGACCTTGCAGCTCCAGTGTGTGATGAGAACACAGAGGGCAGTGAACCTGGTAAACCTCTGAAACCCTCCTGTTAGCAATTAATTCTGGAGTCAGAAACTTGGACAATTTTAAATATGATTTTGTGTTTACAAGTGGAAAGTAAACACACATATCTGGTTTCAGTATACCTTCTACGCAGTCCACGACACTTATTTTGCCCTTAGATTAGATATCTCAGACCACGGAGGTACAGGCGTATTGTGGATACAGTCTTTGTCTGAATATAAAAACTTGTTTTCCTCTTTTTGTGAAACTTCTGCCATGATTTCCCAGGCTCAGTTGTGTCTAGTCTTTGGGTCAAATTCATTAGCAGTGAATTTCTTGGACTGGACTAGGGGGTTTCCTGACAGGTGTCGTTTTGTACAGTAAAACTGAGAACTATTCTTTTCCAACCTGGAACTATTCATAACTGTTATTTCAGCCATAGGACCACAGAGAGTGCTGAATATTCTTTAGGATACATAAGTTCAAAACCGAGCCCTATACAAATAGCTCCTTGTAGGTGACCTAGCGTCATGTCCGTAGAAAGCTGATTTCTATGGTTAGACTTTTCTCATGACACAGAGAGTAAGGTCCGATCATTCAGTTTCACAAAATGACTTAAGTGGCACAGCTAATACAAGGGTGAAATAAGTGTTGTGGACTGCACAGAAGGTATATTATTATCATTTATTATCAACAATTTATTAAATATATGCAAGTATTTATTGCTACTTATCTTCATGTTGCTTAGTACTTTCTGTACTGTCACTGTCATTTGGCAGAACACTGAAATATACAGGTAAGGGTTTTACTGAAGAGACACAAAGCCAGATCTGTTCTCCTCCGTTATCAGTTAGCTGATTTCTACACAGACTAGAATTTGTTTGTTTGCGTGATTTGTGCACCTTATGGCTCAGTCTAAAATAACGGCAGTCTAAAATAATGGCTTTGTGATCCTGTTATATGCTGTTTCCATAAAATCTTTCACGTTGCAGGTATGAACTGGGAGATGCTCTGTACTTAGGCTGGGCTGGATCTGTTCTTTGTATGCTTGGTGGGATCTTACTGACCTGTTCGTGCAAAGGGAAGAAAAAACAGGATTACAGGTAATCTTGGATTTGTCAGTTGAAATAGTAGCTGTCAATTATATACCATTTTCTATCTGTATACTATTCTCTCTCTCTCACCCCCTGATATAAATCTGTAGTTATATAAAGTACAAACAGGAAATTGTACCTATTAATTCAGTGCTATGGCTTATCACAGACTTGTGATGGCAGGGGATGCTGTACCAAATACCCCCAGATAGTGTACTTGTTGATACTTTGCCATCAGCAGTCACCTATAACTAGTATTTGGTAATTTGGGGTACTGTTGATGGTTCTAAGATCTACACAATGAAAATGGGCAGTGAAAGAGCAAATTATCTATTGCCAAAATAAAAGTATATCAAAGAATATAGTGTATTATCATCAAGTTTCTCTGCAATACTCACTACTATTAAAACTTTCAAATGCCATTTAATTTGCAGAAAGTGTAATGGCATTTCCTTCCCAAAGCATACCCAATTGATCATTACATGCATGTGATTTTTTTTTTTCTTCTTCCTTATGGAAGTGTCTTGTTGCGTATCAAATCAGAAAAGTCAAGATTTCTGGCCTCAGTATTTAACCTTGCCTGGATTTTTTTTTTTTCAATCTTAAATTATTCACACATACAGAAGGTCCCTTTCTGAAGGAGAGGGATGAAATTGTCAGAAATAGCAGAGGTCCATGTCTACCCAGAAGAACCCAAATGGTTTGGAGGCTGTCTGTACTGGCTAAACTTGAGAGGATGATAACATGGAAAGGAGAAGCATGTTCACTGCTACTGTATTTAATCTTAGGAAAGTTATGTCAAAACACATAATAAGTGAGTCTTCCTCTGATACTCCATGGCCTAATCTGAAGCCATTTAAGTTTTATGGTTATATTTCATCAGCCACATTGGACTTTAGGTCTTGCTCACCGTACTTTGATACAAAGTACCAAATATCCTGAAATATCTTGGAAATTGGGTAAAACTGATGTAGGAGTTCAACATGACGAATGACAGCTGAAGACCTGAAGGGGTTGGCTGAAGATACTTCTGTTTTCCTTTCTCATCGTCTTGATTCCTGTATTAAAAAATGCAGCTTACACAAAGGCATTAAAGTCTAGGTTCTCTTCTGCGTTAGGGACCTGACTAAAATGCCTCGAGGAAGAGCACACGTGAGTTAGGAATCCAGTGTGTTTTCTGGGTATGAGAGATGGCTGTGCTGCCTGTCAAAGAGCCCATCTCTTTCCCTGTAGCTACAAGACTGATGAGAACAATAGGCCTCTAATTTCTGCACCTTTGTGAAGTGCGTGCTATCGGTGGGTTGGATACAGACCTAAATGAGTAACTTCCCAAGTGTCTGAAATTGTGGAAGCGTGTGTAATACCTATTATTTTCTATCTTTTTTTTTTTTTTTTCCTTAATTTACAGTTGCAACAAATACGCATATTCAGCAGGCCAGGCAGCTCATCAGCAGCACATTTACACCAAAAACTCGGAGACAGTCATAAGCAACAAGGAGTATGTCTAAACTTATCTTTTACATCACTTGTAACATTAGTAGGTTATGAACTCAAATAAAGAAGTGAACTACTTCCAGGGTTCCGGTTCCAAGTTGCAATTTTTCATCTTAATTTGGAGCAGTACAAGGAGGAGGTACGGTTTTCAATGTAAATAGGAATGGTTTTCTGGGAACGTTTCTCAAATGTAAATAGGTTTCTACAGAAAATGCTGTGACGTGAAATCTTGTGGCATGAAGGTTTTCTGCATGCTGAGAAGCCTGGTAAAATTTAACCACAGAGTGCGGTGTATCCTGACAATCAAGAGCAACTGTTTCTATTTCAGCTGACTCAAAAATGCGGAACTGATATGCTGTAGCTGACTGCAAGTTAATACGCCTCACAGTTAGAAATGTGTTGTGTTTTCATTAATGTTTAGCTTCCTACTTTTGTTTAGCAGCGTTAGCTTTTTACGGGAAATAAACTTTATTCCATAGACTGACTGAAACAGATTTTTTGATGAGCGGTAGCCTGGCCATTAATAAGGATATAGTCTGGGGGCTTGAAGTCTCCTGTTGTACTGAAATTTATATTGTGTATGATAGTCAAGATTTATAAAAGCTACAAAAAATTCCCTAACAACCACTGACCTCTAAATCTGCAGCTGTGCAACAAATTTCTTGTTGGTTGTAATGCAAGTACCAAAGGTAAATGATACAGAATGAAACAAACAAGGCTGGGAGTGGAGAAAATGCCTTGTGATAACTAAGAAGATGATAGCCCAAATTTTTTGTTTTTTGTTTATATGTTTTCAGGTTTTAAAATAATCCTGTTTTAACTTCGAGCAATCTTTAGCTTTGGGAACTTCTTCTGCATCCAAACTAATTCATGTAATTCCCCAGCGTCTTTATTCTCTGTCATTGTTCCATCATTAGAATTTCTGCCTTAAACTACTCCGCTGCTGGGAGCATACGTGTGCCTTGTGTAAGCACTCAGATGACGATGAGCTAACTTTACTTCGTATTGATGCTTTGAGCAACGTGGAATGGAAATTCACGCTGCAGGTTCACAGGTTTCATAACTTGTCCCTTTTAAATTACAAATGTATTAATACAGTTTGACAAAATGCCTTGGTGTGTCTCTCTGCTTTTAATGTCTAGTGATAAATATAATTGCGGTCTGATTTAGAAGTTTTGTGCAGCTTCCTTGATATCCCAGTGGATAATTTCACAGGGCAACCTGCAAGCAGTCTTAGAAATGATTTAGCCATGTTGCTTGCATGCAGGTACAGCTGACTTGTAAACCGACACAGTAAGGCATGAATTGGGCACCGATAGATCTTGTGGGCCTTAGTAAGTAAAGCCAAAAGGAGTAGGGATTACTTTTAGACTGCCAGTGTCATCTTCTTCCCTCCGCTATCAACTATTATTTTAAAAATCATTCCTTTGGTATTCTGGAGAATAATTTCAAAAGCTGAAAAGGCACTTAACTTGCATGGTGGGAGCTGAGCTGCTTACCATCATTTGTATATTCTGTCCTCTGGATTTTTAGGTAATTGTGTGATGCTATTTTGGTCTAGTTGAATGTAAGGAAAATGCAGAACTCGAGCAGAGACTAAGCAGTTCCAGTGTTGGTTTCCCACGAAAGGTTGTGTCATCTCACTGCCAGGAATTACGATCAAGTAGGTGATACAGACATTCAGAACTTCCTTGGCCTGGCATCAGGTCTTCTAGTGATGTCACTGGGAAGTTTAATTAAAAACCAAGAGTAAAACCCCTATGTAGTAACTCATTCATTCGTTCAATACGTTGTTATCGTATTGTGTCATTCAGGGGAAAACAAATGCTGAAGATACCGTGCCTTTCTCTGGTTTGTTTACAGTCTTTCCAACCATTTTCTTTCTGCTGTTTCTCCCTGCTCATCAGCCCCTTTCCCATGCAGCTCCCACAGTAACGCTCTGAAGGAATTTAATGAACCATCAACACAGTTTGAGGAGTAAGGCATTTTATGTATAGGTGACTATTTATGTATGAAGTGACTATTTTTTTTTTTTTTTTAATCTGTCACAAGCTATTTAGCTCTCTTTAAAACATCTTCACACATTGCTATTTTTAAGTCCTTTGCTCGGCAGATCAGACTGCTTCGCTATCTGCAAATCTTCTTCGTATCTCTGCAGCTGAGACCAAAATCCTGCATTGGGTTCTGCTACTGGTCTGGCAGTCTTCACAGCCTAGGGAAAAGGAGAAACACTGTAGAAGCAAGGGTGGGTATCATGCAAACGGATTTTTTTCCTCTTTGGCTTTTGAGAAGATTTACTTGGGTTTTGATTTGGCCACGGAATAATAAACAGATATTTTGGTGAGCTGTTCTCACTCTGTGCTTGCTAAGACCTCTTGGCGTGTGGTCCCTGTTACAGAATGGATTCACAGGCAAGATGTGAAAAGGAGCTGTTGAATTTGCCGGAAACATGAATGTCTCTCACAAAGTGCGGTGGCACCGCTCATATTTTAGATAGCGTGAAACTTGGTCGTGTATCTGCACACCTCTGGTACTGAGCAAAATGGTTACCTAAATGAGAGACTTTAGTGATCTGCCTACCAAATGGGTGCAGACTAAAAGACGGTAGAGCATAAGTCATATGTGTTGGATGGGCTTCCTAATAAAGCTGAGCTGCTACTACTCACAGCTGGCCGGTCCCTAGATGTTTAGCTGGCCTAAAGGGTGATGTTTCTTTCCGCTGTTGAGCTGTTGCATCGATTTTAAGAGAAAATCCTGCAAGACTGCTCCTGCACATGCTCGCCTCCATTTCACTCATTTGCTTTGTGGCTCTGTCTTTAACTTCACTTAGCATGACTAAGCAAACGATAGGGAAAATGTTCACAAAACAACCGGCTTTGCGTATTTGCTGCCAGTGCTTAAAGCCTATTTGCATTTGTAATTATTGCCCAGAAACCTCACGTTGAAAGCTTATTCGTCTGAGCTGGGACTGAAAAAACTGACTGGAATTTTTATTCAAACATTGAATATCTATGTAACTGCTGATAAACAGGTGAGAGCACCCAAATAATTCTATGAGAAATCGTCATTACTCATAATAAGCATTGCATTTCTTACCCAAAAGACGGCTAAATATAAAGCTGGGTGTAAGTACAATACCTCAAAGGCATCCTTGAGTGGGAGCTTTCTGTGTCTCATCAGATAAGCCGTGCAAATGGCAGCTGATCGGCTGCGGCCGTTTTTACAGTACACTAAGCATTTCCCGCCGCTCTTCACCGCCTCTTCTATAGCATCACTGCACTGCTCGAAATACCGGTACAGGTCTTCAGCCGGATCGTCGAACACGGGTACGCGTATGCCCCGGACCTGCTGGAGGCTGGGGAAGGGCTGCTGCCTGGTGACATTAATGCAGAAGGTGACCCCCTCTCGCGCCAGCAGGTCCTGGTTGCAGGCTGCCCTGGCGTTGCTGATGAGCAGCGAGGCCGTCACCTTGCAGAGCTGGACCATCGGTGGCCAAGGTGGCAGCCTTGCTGGCACCACCGCACAGCTCACCTCCTCCCCGCGGCGCTGGGGCTGCGGCGGGACGCCGGGGGATCAGGGTGCGGGTTTCTTTCCCCGGCAGCGGGTAAGGGCTGCACTGTGCTATATTTATCCCCTCTGAACAAGCATAAAGGCTTCAGGCGGGTCCTAGTGCCTGCTGCGTCCTGAGATTTTAACAGCTAAATGCAATTCTAGACCCCGCAGAGCGTTTGTGGAACAGTTGGATGTGCACAGCCCCCCATCCCCTACAGCAGCTTCTTACAAGAAGCGGAAGCCCCCGTCCTCCTCGCGGGAAGGCTGCTGCTGGGGTCAGCACTGATGCGGTGACGGGCTGTGGATCCCATCGCCTCCAGCTCACCTGGTTGCCCCTCACCTACAATAGAAGCGTCTTTTGAGGACCCAGAAAATGATTTACCAGGCTCGCTAGATAGGGTAGCGCTAATCTTTCTGGACTTCAGTTGCACTGCTGGTGCGGTGCCGGGGCAGGGAGCACCTCAGGCGTGAGTGTGCGTGCATGCGTTGGCGCGGTGAAGGCTGGGAGGGGATGGGGCAAGTGCCCCACCAGGGCAGTGCCATACCTGCTGGGCCCGGGGGCAGGTACCAGCCGCTTCCCAGCAGCTTCAGCGCATGGCCCGGCTTCTCCAACACGGATCCGTTCTGCAGACAGATGGACACACACTCTCACACCCACCCACATGTAGATAGGGGACACAGACAGACACACACACACACAGACACAGAGACATGCAGACATGGACAGATGGACGGACACACATACAGAGACATGGACAGACAGATACACACACACATGCACACACACACACACACAACCCTCCGGACGGAGGGATGCACACATACGGACATGGACAGAGACACACAGAGACATGGATGGACAGATGGACATGCACACACACACATACATAGGGACATAGACAGACAGATGCACATATGTGTACATGGATGGGGACACACACACAGCTGGACAGACAGACAGATGTGCACACGGCCAGGGATGGCTGGTCACACACACAGACATGCATGGACGTAGACATGGACGGACACACATGAATGGATGGACACACACAGACATGGACAGACAGGGCAACACACCCCACCCCATCCCCAGACACAGATGGACAGACACACATGCGGACAGAGTCACGCCCCTCCACCCCCCATGGTCTCCTTGCACCTTCCCCAGGGTGAAGCCAGGCAGGGGCTGGCAGGGGACAGTGAGGGGCTTCCCCAGGGTGGGGGGGTGGGGGGGTTGGGTGTGCTGTGGGGTGGGGGTGATGCAACAGGGGCCCCATGTTGTCTTGTCAGGTCCTGGGCCCGTCTGCTGGGGGCATGGACAGACTTATGGACACAGATGGGAGCACACAAGGACTGATGGATGGAAACACTCACACACACGGTCAGAGACGGACATGGGCAGAGACACACCCACACAGCCAAAGTCTCTCACACACAGACAGGTGGACATGGATGGAGTCACGCATGCACAGACGGAGTCAAACACACCCAACAAACACTTGACATGGACAGAGACACACACACTGATGGAGACACACACAGACAGAGTACACACACACACACACACACACACACGGCTATGGTCGGAGATGCACACATAGATGTGGACGGAAATATGGACACAGCCAGACACAGACGGCAGCCTGTGCGCGCGCACACACACACACACACACACACACACACACACAGATGGAGAGAGACACACACACACACACACACAGATGGAGAGAGACACACACACATATGGATGGAGACATGCACACATACACGTGGATGGAAAGATGGACACGGACAGACACAGACAGAAGCCCACGCGCACACACACAGATGGATGGGCACACACACGGACCTGGACGGAAGGATGGACACACACAGATGTGGACAGACAGACACATAGATGGATGGATGGGGGAGGGACACCCCCTCACCCCCACCCCCCACCCCCCCCCCATGTAGCGAGGGGACACACACGCACAGACATGGACAGAGACATGCGGACATGGACAGATGGGTACACGCACGGACGGATGGGGACACACATGGACATGGACAGGTACACAGACACACCTGGATGCCTGGACACACACACGGCCATGGACAGACACACAGAGACACAGATGGACAGACAGACACAGACATGGATGGATGCACACATACATACATGTATGGGGACACACACACACACAGATGGACACATGGCTATGGATGGATGGGGACAGACACATACGGCTGGACAGACAGACGCACACACACGGACAGGGATGGCTGGTCATGGACATGGACGGACATGAACGGATGGACACACATGGACCGAGATGCGTGCTCACACACACACAGAGACGTGGATGGACAGGGACACACACGGACAGAGACCCCACCCCCCACCCCATTGGCTTCTCTGCTCCCTCCTTCCCCACAGTGACGCTGCGCAGTGGCTGGGGGCAGTGAGGGGCTGCCCCACATCGTGGGGGGTGGGGGGGGTGGGGGAGGGTGGTGTGTCTCTGTCTGTCCACGTGTGTGTGTGTGTCTGTGTGTGTGTGAGCCTCCATCCATGTGTGTCCGTACATCCATGTTGCTGAATGGGAGTGATGCAACAGGGGCCCCATGTTGCCTTGGCAGGTCCTGGGCCAGTCTGCTGGGGACACGGATGGACAGATGGACACAGACACACACACAGACGGAGACATGCCCCCCCATAGACAGTGTCTCTCACACACACAGAGACTTGGAGACAGAGCGACACACACACGTGGACGGAATCACACACACAGACGGACATGGACAGAGAGACACACAGAGTCTCTCTCACACACACAGAGACAGCCGGACAGGGATACAGCCGGACGGACACACACATTGGACAGGGCCACACATGGATGGACAAACAACCACACACCCCCTCCCCACGCCCTCCCCACAGTGCGGCCGGGCAGGGGCTGGGGGCAGTGAGGGGCTGCCCCACGGGGGGAGGGGCTGTGGGGAGGGGTGATGCAACGGGGCCCTCGTGTGGCCTTGGTCCTGGCGGCTCCTGGGCCCATCTGCTGGGGACAACGGGTCACACACACACGGACACACACGCGGACACACACACGGACACACAGACACACACACACACACACACAGACACAAACACGGACACATGGACACTCTGACATGGACACAGACACAGCCAGACACACAGACAGCCACATGGACATGGACAGACACACACACGGACACAGATACACACACACGGACAGACACAAGGACACGGACAGACACATGGACATGGACAGACACACACACGGACACAGACACACACAGACACATGGACACACACACACACACACACACAGACGCACACACGCAGCCAGGCGGATGGACAGACACACAGCCACAGAGGGCTGGACAGACACACAGATGGACAGACGCTTGCACACACACACTCGCTGAAAACCCCTCTCTCTCCTGTAAGTGGGCAGTAAAGGAAGGCTGAAGTGTGCTCAGGGTGTGTTTGCCTCAGTTTGTCCCTCCTCAGTGCTGCGCAGGAAATGTTTGCAGCTGCCTCTTTCTTCATCTGATCCGTAGGGCTGATGTGTTGAGCAGCGGGATGCTCCGTACAGCCTTTCGTAATACCGGGCTCTCCCCGTGCCTCCCAGCATCTGGGCTACTGGTGTGTGTGGGGGGACCTGGGCGCTGCCTTTGCTGCTGCCGGGCCGCGCTCAGCAGTTTTGGTGGCCGAGGGACCTTCTTCCTCCCTGTCACTGCATCCCTGGCTCCCAGCTGGCCTGGTCCCCCCACTCCTGCCCGGCACCCCCTCCCTGGCCCCGGTGCCCACGGGTGTGGCCGGGCACTGGTGTGGGCTGGACCGGGCTGGAGAGGCTGTTGTTCCGGGGGGGGCACCGAGCTGGGGCTGAGCTGACAGCCCCCTGCCACCCCCATCGCCCCCTCGGAGCCGCTTCTGCTGTGCGGTGTCACGTCTCGCTGTTAGAAAAACGTGTATTTCACTGCTTTGCTTTCCCTCCTGAGCACCCGCTATTTGCCTCTGTGTGTCATACTCGGTTTTAGCGCGGCCCAAAAAGCTGTGGAGAGGGATTATCCTGTTAAAAGAATATGTCTACCAGCAAGAAAAGTGCCCTCTGTGCTGAGTTTTGCCACCCCGCCTGCTCTGCTTACCAAACACGTGATCTTTATGTCACTTGACGTGGCGTGAACCCTCCACCCATCCGTACGGATCTCTCCGGGGTTTGCCGGACGTGCCTGCTGTGGCTTACTGGCTTGCCGGTTCCCCGCAGCTCACCCCGGCACGGGTCCAGGAGGCCCCCAGGTGCCGCCAATCCCGGAGCAGCGTTGCTGTCCCGTTATCACCCACAAACGTCACCGCTTCTTGCCCCCGCGCTGCCCCTCTGTGAGGCTATGGCTGTTTACTGGCTACTGGCCCGCAGGTGACTTGAGGAGGGTTCTTCGTGCCTGCAAGGTCGTCCCTTCCCACCAGCCTGCCCCATAGCGTGTGTCCGTGCAGGGGAGGAAATAGGAACAGGGTCGTTATCGTTACATGGTAATTATAAGCGAAATGCATGTGCCGGCTCCCGGCAGTGAAGACATTTGCCTCCTCTGCAGGACGCTGGTTGAACTGCAGGGTAATAATAATAGATAAGAGGTAATAATAATCATCTCCTGGCTAGAAAAGGGCTGACGCCTCAGTCCGGATGTTGCTGGGGGCTGTTGGGGTGTTTCGGGTCTCGGTGCCGCTGGGCTATGGTGAGAGGAGCCCCGGTTACGCCGGCTGTCTCTCGTCCCGGCGCCACGCACCGCTGTAAGGTGCCCAGCCCCATCGACTCCGTGAGCTCCTTGTAGGCGAGAAGCTGCTGTTGGAGCCCCCGAAACCTTCCCCTCCCGGGGAAGCAGGAGCTGAGCTGAGCTTGGACCACCCCCTACGCCTTCCGCGTCGTCTTAGCAGTGACTCTGCAAACACGCGGTGCTACAAACCAACAGAAATGCTTTCAAACAGCTTCAATACGCACACAGCCGTGAGTGGCCATTATCTGAGATCCCCACGGAGGAGGCAAAGGAGGTGACTGGTCTCCCAGGAGAAGACCACCTTTTCTACACTTCTCTGTATGTATATAGTATGCACGTGGTGCAAACAGCTGTGACTGCTGGACAGGGAACTAAAGAAATACCACTCACTCAAGGGTATCACTCAATTTATTAAATTTAAGTGATATTTGCTTCCAGGCAGATAGATACACTTTTAGTAGTTTCCAGTTACCAAATCTCTTTAGACACTTCATGAGCGGCTTTCGGCGCGTTACTCCCTCTCCCGCATCCGCCCACTGGTGGAAGTGGCCGGGGCAGAGCTGAAGCACAGCCCTTTCTGCTGCGTCGCTGCGCTCTCAAGCGCGAGACCAAACACCCGCCTCCGTGCGACGGCGCCGCGGTCTGCTTCGCTGGCCGCCAACCCCGCCAACGGCCGCACTAGCACACGGCCACGGCAAGTAATTAGGACAACACTTAGTTACGACAAATACCAAAGGTATTTCTGATTCCTCGCGCTATTACGCCGTGACTTTTTGCGCGTCTACACGAGGAAGAGGACGTTTAGCGTACTCGCTTCGATGAGCCAGAGCGGGTTGACCGCGTTCCCACGCGCATCGCAGCCGGACAACCCCAGCAGTTGTTCCTCCAGACTACGCAGGGTTGAGGGCAGGCAAACCCCCACCGCCCGCGTTGGCATCAGCCCGTTACAAACCTTGCGGCTCAACGCACGGCTTCGCTCCTGGGCACGCCTGACCTGGCCTCTATCTGTGCCTTAACAAGGGAAAAGCAAAGAAAACTCCAAACTCAGCTTAAACGGAGAAGAAATAAAACTGCCCTGTAAATACAGATTTAAGTCTCCAGCCTTTTTTATTTATACAAGGATTCAAAGAACATATTTCGACTTTAGTTAAACAGTGCAAGAGAGTTACAAGTACCTTGGTAACAGAAAGAAAGAGATAACTGTCCAGCTATGCCAATAAGTGAAATAATTCTTACTTCTGCAGGTAGAAATGCATCTGTTCAAAGCAAAGGTGGACTTTGGATATCTTGCTATACCTTAGCCCCTACCAAGCCCACCGGAAAACGACAGGCAGTTTGTCATTTGTAAATGATAAGTAGCTGCGCTCCCAAAGCCTTTTGAGACCCTCGCCCTTAGTTAAAACATACACGTTATGGCACGAAAGAGCAGGCTGACAGACAGACAGACGCTTGGACATCCACTATTTCTGGTTCTCCCCTTTCCAGGGACAGGGCTCCTCGTTAATTTTTTTCCCTAGACCGCTACCCCCCCACCCCATGAAGCACGAGGCCTTTTCCAACCAAAACACCACGAATCGCCATCCCGAGAACATGGCACCAAACGTTCCTCCCCAGAGCTCCCCCACTCCCGTGACCGACCCGCGGCGGCCGCCAGCCCCCGCCGTGGCTGCAGCCCTCGTCCCGCCGCCGCCACGGGGCTGGGGGGGTTGGTGGGGGGGGTTGTCACAGCCCCTTCGAGCGGGCGGGAGCCCAGGAAATGTCATTTATGAGCACTGAAAAAGCCACAGGCTCCTGTCGGGCCCCGGGCTGACTTCAGCTTGTTTGAGCCGCGCCAGCGGTTGTCCGGCGGTCGGGTAACTACCGTTTGTTTTAGGTTTGCTTCAGTTCAGAGCGACACGGACTCGATACCCTGGAGGGACTCGGCCGTTTCGGCTCCCCAGGGGAAGGCGGCGTAGCCAAAGCGCAGCCCCGGGCCACCAAACCGCAGCAGCAGGTCGGGGAAACCGCTTCAGCGTTAACGAAGAGAACAGAAAGACTGAATAACCGGGAACCGACAAAAAGCAGCAGACGGCGTGAGAAGGAATACAAAATAAACCCAAGCGGACCCGGGGCCGAGGAGGGAGGGAAGCATCAACACCAACATCATGCGTCTCCTGGCAAAGAGGGACATCAGACCCGGGGCTGTGGCGACGCGCCTCCATCCCCAGCTCGGCCCCGGGAGGACCGAAGCGGTGGCCCCCGGGACCCAGAGGGACACTGAAGCGCGAGCCCAACCCCAGCTGAAGTGGTGACGTACAGCAGGAAGGGTTTCGCCTGCAGAACGGTTTTTACCGTATCCTTGAGGCTTTGCCTTTAAGTTGGGACTACTGGGTTTTATCATCATAACAGGATCAATGATTTGGGCTATTAAATTGTTAAAATATTAACTGGGCAATCAGTAAATCAGCTCCACGTGGAAGGTGTGTTCCCCCTGGGGCCCGTGAGAAGCTTTTGAGGGTAAGAGGCTGACAGCAAACGCTAATGGCACAGGGATGGAAGCGACAAGGACTCTCCTTTCAGTCTCCCATTCTGCAAAGCAAAACATCGACCTCGGCAGTCGTGTGACAAAACTCCAACCCAGCCCAACCGTTTTTGGAAGAGGGTACAATGCTTCAATGCCCCTCTCTTCCCTCCCCCCCTCCCCCCTTTTTTTTTTTTTTTGCTTTGGATGTAAAGTTTCTGCAGGATTGGCTGTGGGGATTTCTGTAACTGAAGGCTGAATTTGTATTGGCAATTCTGGTAAAAAAAAAAAAAAAAAAAGAAAAAAAAGAAAAAAGAAGACAGGAACTCTTCCGAGCAATAAAAGTAAAATGTGGAACTCGCCATATTTCTAGAAGTAAATAAATCGGTATAAATCCATGAGTTATATTTATCCACTCCTGGGTTTTGATGGGTCCGGTGGTGCTGTCTGTCCTTCAGCCAACGTCTCCAGCATCCCGGCTTTCTGAAGCCCTGCCAGGTTAGATCAGAAGGCGGCGAGCAGGCAGGGAGGACACCGAGTCAGTAACATCAGTCACTGTGACTTGGAGAAGGCAGTCAAAGCTGGCCTAAAATCTCTGCCTAGTTTGACGAACCGTGAGTGTCGTTACCTGGCCCCGGGGGCAAGGTGGGCCACTGCTGCCTCCCAGCGCCTGGTGGGACCCCCGCCCCATGGAGGGCAGCGACAAGCTCCCTCCGCACCCGCCTGCAGCTCTACCCTGCTCATATTCTTGTTTTCCCTTAAATTGCACATTCTAGAAACCGCTAATGTTAAAAATTTTTTTTTTTTTCTTTTTTTCCCCCTTTCTTAGAAAACAGCCAGACCCCAACCCCATAGTGTTTGCTCAGCCCGAAGACATGTCTCCTCCGGCAGGACAGAGGAGAAACGCTCGAAGACGCGCTGCGCAGACCAGCAAAGCGGGAGACAGATACACCTCTGCCCTCCCTCTCGCCCGCAGTACAAACCCATTTGAAACTCAACCCCAACCCCGTACGAATGAAGCCCCCAACCCCCGGCCGTGCTCTTGGCCCAACTGGTCACAGTGACTGCGTTGTATCTATAACATCTGCTAAACCTACATCTCCAGCCGACTCTCGCTGTACCTGGGAGGCACAGAAGCCTTCTGGAAGCCCCGAAGCACACAGCCCTACAAGCACAGACACTCCTACAGCTACGTGAGGATATTTATATCTTTCACCGACCACCCCCAGTCTCAAAACCCGGTACACAGTCCACCCCACCAAGCATTTTGGGGTAAGGGCAGCCGCCCGTGTGTCCCAGCGGCTGGTGTGTGGTGGGACAGGATGGCAAAGGGTGAGCCTGGCCCTTCCCAGAGCTGCCGGTGGGTACCTGACCTGCTGTCTCCCCCCGTCCCTGCAGCCATTAGGGAAGGTGGGAGGATGGGGAAGGGACAGGGGAAGCAGGAACTCGCTTAAAAACCTACAATGCAACAGGAACAAACACCAAAAGAAAAAATATCCCAAACAAAACGTGTCCCGTCCCCGTAGGTCCTCCCCGGTAGGTGCTACCTTGAGTCTGTCTCCTGGGTAGGGACGCTGCCCAGGGCTGATGGCCACCAGCCCCCCTCTCTCTGCCCTGAGGCAGCTGCCTGGGAGGTGACTCCCGCAAGGGCCCAGTGTGAGCTCTCACAACCAGTCGCAATGCTCCAGTTAGTTAAAAGTCCCCGGTCTTTCTTATCGCCCCCCAGAAGAGGGATTCCCGTGCACAGCTGGGGCCGGAGGAGGGGGAGGAGGCAGCACAACTGTCTGTCAAGCAGAGAATCCCACTGTGCATATTTTCGTCTCTCTGTTACCTACGACGGTACTGCACTGCAGGTAGAAATTGGACCATTATTACTTGGGTAAAAAATGGCTTTCCAACTAGCATGCAAAGAAAAAATACACCAAACCCCAACCCCTAACACTCGTTCCCAGTCACTGAGATGTAGGAGACCCACATTTCAAATTGTCGTCAGCTAGGAGCTCTAGTCAAGAAACCCACTTGTGACCTTTCCAAAGAAAAAGAGGGAGTTCTGTGTTTTTGGGTCCAACAGCCACTGCCAAACTGTTCCAGTTCAACCCACCAAACCCGCTCAGGCTCCTACATACACCGCTGGAGGCGAAGGGCCGTCCCTGCCTGCCTAGGAAGCACAGAGGGAAAACCTGAAAGATCCCCCGCGTGCAGCACTTGAGCAGCGCCGGCGACCTCCGTCTCTCCGCGTTAGGAAGCGGCGTTGCTCTGGGCGCCGTCGTGCTTTCGGCAGCGGTGTGATGAGCAGCGCTCTGGCCAGCGGCTGGGTAAGAAGATTGGGACAATTGCATATTCCACTGGGGGCAGCAGGAGAGCTGCCCTCGGAGGGGCCGGCCGGGTTGGGTTCCCCCCGGAGGCCTCTCCGCAAAGGCTCGTTTCAGCCCCGCGAGCCAGTTTGTGGCAATAACAAAAGTAAAACCATGAGGTACGGAAAGAAGGGCCCAGCACTGGGGAAGAGACCAAGAAAGAAGAAAACAGCTCGAGCACTGCCAGAAATAGCAAACAACTGAAACCTTTCCTCCTCCCTCTTTTTTTTTCTTTTTTCTTTTTTTTTTTTTTTTTTTTGCCAAGGTGAATTAAATATGTCCTTTTGTTGGTTGGTTGGTTGGTTGGTTTTGGCAAAGTGAAGCCCTCGGCCGCAGTCTCTTTCCTGGCTGTGCTAGTGAGTTACCGCCACAAGTGCTGCGCGGCAATGAAAGCCACCGAGAGGAGGAGGAGGAAGGCAGAAGGCAAAGATCTGCTGCTGGCCCCGTTGATGCCGTGTCCAGACTGCTTAGGAATAGCGTGCGTTTCTGGCTGCCTGGTGCTGGGGCTCTTAGAAAGTCTTTTGCCACAGACGTCATCAGGACAGCTGTCGCCACTCCCGGAGCCACTCATGTCATCACCTGCGCAGAGACAAACATGGGGTGAGCCCTGATGGCCTCCCTTATGGCGGGCGATGTCCCTGCCTTCCCCGGGGAGCTCTGGCCACCAGCTCTGCCCAGGCCACCTCCTTCTCTCTGCTTCCCCCACGACGGGGTACAAGTCCATACCTGATCTCCAGCTGACTTTAACCACCCACTGCTGCTACTGCAGCAGCTGGAAACTACTAGAGCACCTCTCCTATGAGGACAGACTGAGAGAGTTGGGGTTGTTCAGCCTGGCGAAGAGAAGGCTCTGGGGAGACCTTATAGCGACCTTCCAGTATCTGAAGGGGGCCTACAGGGAAGATGGGGAGGGACTCTTTATAAGAGTGTAGCAATAGGATGAGAGGTAAGTTTTAAACTGAAAGAGAGGTGATTTAGATTAGATATTAGGAAGAAATTCTTTACTGTGAGGGTGGTGGGACACTGGCCCAGGTTGCTCAGAGAAGCTGTGGATACCCCATCCCTGGAGGTGTTCAAGACCAGGCTGGATGGGGCTTTGAGCAACCTGGTTTAGGGGGAGGTGTTGGAACTAAATGATCTTTAAGGCCACTTCCAACTCCAACTATGATTCTATGAAACCTCCGGAGCAGACGGGAGCAGTGGCCCCGTGAGCAAGGCTGGGCTGGGACTGAAGAGAGCCCCTGAGGTTTCAGAAAGGCTCTGAGAGCAGCACAGCCTCCAGCCACCCCGCAGCAAGGTGGCTGCACTCGAACAGACCCTCTGCAGCCCCAAGCCAAAAGCCAGGTGGCCACAACCCCTCTCTGCCGTCAGATCCCAGGCATGGGGGCCCTTGCAGGCTGGCAGGAGCGACTGCTCGGTCCCTCTCGCCTGCTGTGGACCTCTCCAGTTCTGCTAAACTCACTTGCGTCTTGGAAATCCACATCATTCCCGATGTTAGCGTTGCCCAGCCGGTTTGTCATGATCTTTAGCTGCATGATTTGCTGGCGAATGGTCATATCTGGTTTGGTGATGTCCACCTCCACCTCCGGGTTGTTAATCTGATTAGCTAAGCCGTCCCCCATCACTTCGGGCAGGTAACTGCAAAGGAAGGTGACAGGTTTAGATGTGTCCCCCCAGCTAAGCTCACCTCTCCTCATTACAGACACCAGTGATGGTCCAGCCTCTTTGAACCCCCGAGAAGCTGCGGTCAGTGGCTTTGGCTTGCCGAAGAGCCTCCATGAGCTGGTGTTTGCTGCGAGGCAGCCAACTCTACGGATGGCCAAGCGATGCTGTCATGGCCAGACCCCATCAGAGCCTGGGGCTCGCCCTGAGGCCACCTCAGCTTGCAGGAGGTGGCTGGTGGCCTTGCAGCGTCACTGTCCTGGCACGGGGAGGGGTTTCCTGCAGGAAAGGCTGTGTGCAGGGCTGAGGGGTCACTCTCAGGCTGGTACCTGTGGAGTCACAGTGACAGTCCCCTGCGGAAAAGTTCTGTCCGTATGGGAGGCTGAGGAACACCTTCGTCCCCGCCCCGGTTAAACCCTGTGGGGACAGACACCGTGGGACAACAAAGTGCCCCCAGCCCAGTACAACCAGACAGGCCCCCAGGGAAGCTTCAGCTAACCTGGAGGTATCAACCAGCAAAGAAAGCTGCGCTGCTCCCTTCGGCAGTGCCCCGGCCCGTCTGCTCCTGCACTTTTGTGGCACTGCTGGCAACAACGTGAAGTATGGAAGAACCAAAGGCGCTGTCTCCAGGCTGGCAGAGACCAGCCCAGCAGGTCCATGGAGATGAGCGGAGAAAGGTGCATGTCCAGCAGCTGCCCACCTCCCCTCACAGCCGTCCTTTGACCGCCAGCCAGGTGTTTCTGCAGATGTTTGACGCCACCTGGGTGCCTCCTCCCTCTCATGAGGGAGCAGCGTTGCAGAGCAGCGATGGGTAGGTGCACATGCAATTCTCAGCAACAGCTCCAGAGCCTGTGAGGTAAATCCAGCCCTCCTGCCTCCTGAGTGCACGCGGAATTGCAAAACTGCTTCATTCGTACAGAACTACACAGTTATTTCATGACAAATGCGTTTCAGTGCTTAACCTGCCAACATGCAGCAAAATGACAATAGGCTTGACATCCCCAGGTACCAGTTTTTCGGGAGACGCAGCATTTCTGTGGACAGGGACAGACCTTTCGGCTTAGTCTGAACAAGAGTGGCTGGCTGACATGATGTCTAAGTGCCTTTTATCAAACCCTCCCTCTCTCACCCCAGAATGGTGCTATCCTGGCACCTTGACCCCCTCCATACCTGCCCTTGGTCATCCCATTCCAACACTTGTCATCTGCTGCTGAGCTGGCCATGACTTTTTTGCTGCACAGGCTGCCGGGCAGGGTGATCCAGTAAGTCTTGAGAGCTGTCAGATTCCCTTTGGCATCTAAAACCTGTAAACAAAGAGGATGCTCAGGGCCAGGAGAGCTCTGGGGCGCCTCAGGGCTGTGGGAAGGACAAGGATTCTGCCTATTTTTCTTTTTGTTTTGCCATCACAAAGTCTGTTTTTATGCAGACAGAGATGTGTCACCAAGCTTCCCCTAAGGACCAACCATCAACCCAAGCACCCAAGGCTGAAGGTTACATGCTAAGGATTGTCCTGGTATCATACGATTAACCAGGAGAAGATCACTTTCTGGGCCATGAGGGCGGTGCTGAGAAGCAGCCTGGGTGGGAGCCGGCAGGGCTCTGGCAGGGTGGGACAGGCAGGTGTCTGCGAGTGAGGAGCCTCTGACATGTGGGACCATGGCAGATCCCTCAGCTTATCGTCCACAGAATCCAAAATCTCCATGGAGGAGGATGCCTGGCCCCAGTATCCGGGCTGGACTGCCTGAGGCTGAATGACACTAATGGCAAGGAGGCTTTTCAGGTAAGTTTGGCACCAAATCCCTGAGAAACTGGTTACCAGCAACGTGACCCCAACTGTACGCCAGCACTTGCCGATCTGATCTTCTTCCGACTCGCCAGCAAAGGCGATTCAGCAGCCTGTGGGGTGGTCTGACCCGACCCACTGGACCCGGCGCTGTGCCGGCCGGGCTCCCGGGGCTCCCCGGGGAGGCAGCGCACCAGCACGCCTGCCCTGGCACACCGGCGGGGAGGGAGCTTCGCCAGCAGACTCACCAGCATCTCCAGCGCTTGCGCAGAGGATTTTGCTTCCAACGCGACCTTCCCCCGCCTTTTCTTGTCCTCACTGCTGGAGCCTTTTGTGCTGATTTTGGGATTTCCACAGCCTTGGAAAACCTGAAAAACAAACCAAACCCTCTATCTCATGGTTTGATACTATCTCTTTAATTATTTAGCACTACACAGCTGTATTTTTTTTTCTTAAGAATGTTTATCTTTCCTACCTGCAAGATCTCTGAGATTCTGGCTTAGTTTCTGGTCAGGTTACTCTTGTGCCAGGATGTGTTTTCAACACACTGTAACTGGTTTTGGTTACCGCTATCAAACAAAATGTTCAGCGCTAACACAAATTAGTACATGGTTTTGGATGAGTCACCAACATTGATATTAAATTATTTCTAGCGATTTTATCTGCTCCTGTTATGATTGAAAAATAAAATTATTGGAAGAACAAGATGGGAGCAGCTCACACTTGTTACACCAGTGGTGTGGGCTTCAAGACTGCAAAGCATGTGAGGTTCATTGATTTGGACAAGAGAACGAGGTGGGACTACCCCAATGACTCTTGCCATTGGCATCCGTCTGGGCAAATGAATGCCCCCTCCAACCAGGGCAGTGCGAAGACAGTAAATGTGTCACAATCTGTCAGGTTGGATGTTTCAGGGGCAAATGAGGAAGCTGAACTGATTTACCTCGCAACTTTGGGTACTACCCATCATCCTAACTACCTACCCAGGTGTGCTTTGTACCCAAAGAAGAGCAGAAACACTTTGAAGGTACAAATCCTCAGACTTTGCCTCCAGGAGGAGATGAAGGATGCCCCTGGAAGCACCTGTTTCTCCCAGTCTCTGCATGACTGGTCCAGGCAATGACACCTCTGCTGCAGATAGCCAGTGCTCAGGAAACTGAGCCTCACCGTGGCTGGTGGAAGGAGTGCTCGGATGGCCAAATTTAACAAAGCGTCAGAGGTCAGGAGGGCCTCTGCACTGCCCGTTTGATGCAGGAAACACCAGCCTTTACAAAGCAAGCCATCTGATTTGAAAAGATGGCTCCAAGCTTGTTGTGGTTACCAAGGTGCTGTCAGAAGCTATTCATAAATTCATCTTCGCAGTGTCCCATTAAAGCAGAGGAATCAAGACCTCAGAGAGGAGCACTGCTGACACAGCTTGTGCCAGCTGCTGAATGCTTTTGCTCGTGGATTCTGATAGCCATCAGCAAAGTTCTAATCTAGACAAGTCCCTTTGGTGACAGTGGGTCTCGTCAGTGTGCCTGAGGGTCATTCAGCCTAGAAAGCCCCCTCCTGGGGTGCACCATCCTGCTGACCAGATGGATCCAGCCGCTACGGCAGTTCAGCACCAAGCCAATTTGTTCATGTGTCCTTTGCTCTGTGCGAAAAAAGCCCCACCTTGAAAACTGCATGTAGGGCATTTTCAACTTGGTTCTACCAAAATACAACCAATCTGGTTTCACTGCGGTATCTTTCTTATTGGCCTATTACCGTTAGCAGGAAAATACTCTTTTGGGAGGTAAAAGCCCTGGGAGGTCTCCAGGACAGTGGCTCTTGCAGCAGCTCCAGCACAGCACGGTATCAAGGCGATCCTCTTGCTAGCCCAAGGGCTTTAGGTGAGCAACGCCCATTACTGATGGAGAGAACACGTGTCCTGCAGGCTGAGGTGATCCATCTGCTGCATGATGACAGCAAATGGACGTTTGCAGCCTCTGATAGCTCCAGCTGCCTGAAATCCATCGGAGTACCACAGGGCACGAGGAGGAGTGCGAGGAAGCAGGGAGGGTGCTCCACAGTGCACCGAACGCGGGGCTCAGTACCAAAAGTGTTTCTTTCCATTTTTTTTCCCCCAGATCCCAGGAGAACCGGTGACTGAGGGTGTCACTGGGTCCAACGGCTACTTCTGGCTCTTCTCACAAATGGCAGGCAGTGTCCTGGCTCCAGGCTGGTAACATCTCAAGCTGCAGCCTGAGCCTGCTGCCCTCGGCCCTGAGAGAGAAGACTCCCAGGACTGGCCTGGGTCAGTCCGGAGCTCATCTGGCAAAGATATCCTTTACCCGATCACTTTGCCATGCTCAAAACCAGAGCTTAGAGCTGCAGCAATTTGCAGCTCCTGACTTCCAGTGCCACCAGCAAAGACTGCCACATTCCCCTGGTCACCACATCATACTGAGCAGCTTATCAAACATGCTTGGTTACTCCAGCTGAACACCAGTTGGACTATTTACTTCTTTTCATTTTTTCATTCCAATTTACTACATGCCCCTTAGAAACACCTTTCTTTGCAGATGACACCATGTTTTCCCGCATCGTGGGTTTCTTTTATGTGGACAACTTCAGTCTCATGTGACAAGGGAAAAAAGAATATGGCCTTTCATGTCAGAAAAGAAACCTAAACAAGTACTTGGATGCACGCTGCTGTTAGTGTTTTGACACGTGCCAGTGAATTCCTGCTTGCCTAAGCAATACTTCTGGCCCTTCCCTTCACCAAGACCCAGTTAGGACCTGCTCCGCTCCTTTCATCTGCATCTCTGCCCTAACTGTGGGATAGCTGCAGGACCTGGGGAATGTCTGGGCAAAAAGCAGAAGCCCTGGAGGGCTGGTTTTGTTCCCAAAGCTTCTCTTACCTGCAGCTACAGAGGTGACTGCGGTTAAGTGGATAAATATACTAAAAATAGAAGGCCAATAGAAGAGACCTTCATGATATACTTCTTGGAAGACAGGTGAGCATCAGGAGAGCCTGTTTTACACTCTCCAGATGGACTGCCAGATTGCAGCTCTGTCCCACAGAGACAACCCGATAGCCCAGTGTTCCCACTGCAGAACATCACCCCAAGGCAGGCTAAAGCAGCTGTTTTCTGTCACTAGGGACTGTGCGCTTTCTGTAAACGCCTCAGCTCAGCCAAAATACTTCAGGACTCTTCAGACCCAGAGGCACCTGACAGCTAATGGCACCACGCCTCCCACAGTCACTGCAGATGCAGTCCCACCTTGTGCGTCTGTACCTAACGGACGCTGGCTGGATCTGGCTAGGAGCAATATTTAGAAATACTTGAGAAGGTTTTTGCCTGCATAAGTTGGGTGGTTTCCTATCATTACAAGACCGGCCATTTGATCTCTTTCATCCTTCACCTCCTTTAGTTCAGTTAAATAGTGAGCACAAAAAGCATTTGGCCCCGGCAGCGACACGGGGTGTATCCTCAGCCAGGCCCAGGCACACGCTCTTACCTTGGCTGTGAGCGAATCTTTGTTTTCTTGCAAGTTAGAAATAGCTTCAGCGATCCTCATGTGAATGGTCCCTATTACGGTGTCTACGTTGTACGGTCCATCAATCCGATCAGCCACTACGACCAGGGAATCTAGTGAAACAGGACAGAGACATCTCTCATCAGCCTCCGTACAAACCACGTTAAAAATCACGCTCATGCTGGGTGGGATAAGCGGCTGGCCCCTCGGCACGCTTGTTGGAAGACATCTCTTCATTTCACTACTGCCCAAGTGCCCATTTGTTTTCCTCTGGCATGGGACAGCTGTCCCTTCCCAGCGCATGGGTAAAGCCACCCTCAGTGGCAGAGGAACAGAGGTCACCTCCTGCAAATGGTAAACGCAACAAAAACGAGTATGCAATAAAAACAAAAACAAAACCACAAAGTGACCAACACTTACCAGGGTGCTACGGAAAGGAAAAATGGAAAACTGGTGCAGAAATATTAAGTAATTCCTAGCAATACTTGTCCCTAACCCTCTTAACTCATTGCACATCTTCAGTAAAGCACTGCAGTCAGCAGAAAGTGGGAGAATTTGGGTCAATAATGCGCCAAAGGTACTGGATGTGGGCAGTAGCTTCTATGGCAGTGAAGGAGTGAGAAAAGGAGTAATTCTTCTCACCATCACGTATGGAAGGACAACATATGACCAGCCAGGGAAATATCAAGCTATAAAGGCAGAGAAGCAGAGCAAAATGCCCACAGCTAAATTGGTAAACAGGACAGGGAGTGACTGAGGGGTGCCTCCTGCTCTCAGCTCTGATGTCCAAGTGCTCCTGCCTGGCCTGGAAGCTCCTGCCTGGCCGGCTGCTTTAGGACTGCGCCTGGCTTACAAAAATTTAGCAATCTCTGCCTTCCTCCAGAGGTGACTCTCAACACCCCAGCTGGGTCTGAAGCCAGGACAGCTTATATGGTCACAGGGCTCGGGGCATTGGGGAATGCCACCACAGAGGAAAGCTGACATCCTCGGTGTCCAGCGAGATTTAAATAAGACCTCAGGCCAGGGACAAAACTGGGTTTGGACATTTAAAATGAGATTTTAACCAGGTCTGATTTTGCCTTTCAAAAATTGTCATTCTGAAAGTCACTGCTAAAGCTGCTGCTGCCTCAGTTTCCCTCCACTTGTGCTTTAGTAGCCCGGAGGCCAGGCCACGTGTAAGCTTTGTCAGCATTCAGGGACTTGGCATTCAGTTACTTGTGACCTCAGATGGCTCCAGTGTGGTTTGTGTGCCCCAGGGCACACCAGAAACCTCCTGGCAGGACAAGGGACCTGTCAGAGCGCTGGGGTGGCCTGCACTCATCTGGGAGCAGAAAGTGCTTCATGTTCCTGTGGCCTCACCACACAGGAGAAAACAAGTGCGATGGCTTCGTGGTGGTTCTTCTCTACACAAAGAGGGCGAATCCCAGGGTTAAGGATGGAGATCTGTACCATTTGTAAATGGAAGTATTAATTAGGAGTGATTAATTCTTCTGTCCTAAATCCTGATACCTCACCCATCAGCCTGGCAGGAGACTGTCACAGCAGATGGTGTGATGTTGCAGAAAACCTTATTCAGCATGAGTCTGTACTGCCGACATTTTTCAGGAGCAATGAAACCACCGGGTGGATTACAGCCGGCAGTTCAACAGAGTATCAGTAAAACACATCCTTCAACCTACACCATCCCACGGTGTGTATGTGTCACCCGTGGTGCTGCTTTAAAGGACTGAGGCTCATCTTTGAGCCGCATAGCAAATTTCCTTCGAGCAGAAGTCCAGCCAGCTGGGGCACAACCACGGACTGCCATTTCAAACCTGCTCGGAAAGCGTTCAGTCCCCCGCCTGGGTGAGCCAGCAGGACTCGGCACGGAGACCCCAAATGGCTTCTACGAGGTCTAGGTGAGGTTTGCGCAGAGACACTAGGTCCACAGCAGACATAGCCTGTAAATAACAAAGGTCTGATCCCGAGCTCACTGTTGTCAATTTAACAGCACTCTCAACACTCACAAGCGTGTTCTCTCTGCTCTTGCGTGACTGATGTTCAGACCCTGACAGCCGGGCAAAGACCAGATGAGGGACAGCACAAACCCACAGAAGATACCAGATCATGCCCACTGGGCTCACAGCCCAAAAGCAGGTCCAGGCCGTGGGGAGCAAAGGCAATAGCCAAACAACCGGGAGGGCTCAAAGCTCAGCCAGTCCGGAGCATGGATCACAAAATACTCTTTGCTCAGGTCTATAATATAGGATTTAACAACGTGCAAAGTCACATCTTGGAAACATTATGTATTTATTTTCAGCACTTAAAAAAAAAGGAAAAAGGCGTTGCTGGTTAGCTTGAGCAAGGCCACGGTTTCCAAGTTAATGTGCTCACTTTTCCTGCAACGCAGTCCTATGGCAGTGCTGATTTCTAAAGCTAAACATGCCAGACAAGTGGGTAACGTGGGTTTTTTTTGTGTTCTTGGAAATAACATCTCCTGCAACATTAAAGAGCTTGCAGTTTAACTTTGCTGCCACTCAGGGGCTGCGGTGTCATCTTCGAGACTGTATTTTCCAGACAATTTTAGCTTGCAGAGACACTAATGTTGAGATACAGATATTTAAATCAAAGGCTGCACCCTGAAATTAGTGATAACTTATGTCTGAACCACTCACTAACAAAAACTCCCTTAATTTGACCTGCCCTAATTTGTCAAATTGAAAGAGTAACTCTGTGTTTAGCGTCACAAAATCCTCTCCAGCTACACAGAAGGGCCTGGAGAAGGGTGAAGAATGGACAACGCCAGTGAACTGCTACCTTTGTCTCTATGTCGTGCTCCAGTCCTTGATCAAATTGTGACCCCTGACACCAAAATGTACCACTGCAATTTGAAAGAAGCTCCAATTTCCCTCCGAGCCATGTATCTCTTGGGGAAGAGGAAGCCAGAATAAGTGCAAAATGCACCCGGAATTGCCTCCCTGTCAATCAAGGAGAGCTGTATGTTGACCTTTGAGGAGATGGGCAGTCATCCTGCCAGGAGAGCAGTGACAGGTAACAGTTGGCTTGCTCCGGTCAGAAAGGCCAAAGGGCCATCAAAGTCCTGGTGTAAACCCTTGGGGAAGGGAATATCCCTCCCCCTCTTTTGCAGCAGCCTCCCCAGTCGCTCTCCTGGGGAGCACTTCCAATTAGCCGCGGTAAGGTGCCACGTGGTTCGTTAGCCCCCAGAGGGAGGCAGGCAGCTGGCCGACGTACCTCACCAAGCAAGTGCGCCGGCCTCTGTGCGCAGCAGTTCGCTATTTATTTTGCAATGTCCCTTGAGAAGCAGATGACACTCCTTGAACTTCAGCGGGATTTTTATTGTTAACACCACCACACGTCAGCCCTGAGCCAGCCTAGTGGGCTGCAGCTGGCTAGCGAGCTGGCAGTCTCGCTGGCCAGGCAGCGGGTGCCAAGGCAAGGGAAGAGGCCAAGCCCAAATCTCAGCTCCTCTGGTCCCCGCCTTCTGTGAGCCCAGACAACCATCAAGGTGAGACCTCAGGTCTCACACCACTCCGGGTCTAAATGTACCACCTGGGAGAGAGAGAGGAGCTTGCTGGGTGGTGCTCTGTGGGCACAAGGAGGAGTGAGAGCTTTACCATTGCAACCAGCCTTCCCTGATGGATTGCAGATGGGGAAAGGACGTGTGCTGCAACACACACCACTTTCTAAATACAGACCCTCACCAGCCTTAAACCGCATCCATCTAAAGCCACATCCACTCTCAGCAGCAGTTCACACATTTAAACCAGGAGCTACAGGCTCTGGAAAAACAGCCGAGTGACACCTGAGGTCGTCTTAAAAGAGGTGCCTGGGTCTGATTAGGCAATGCGAAATTCCCTGCAGAAACGTCTGGTTGAAGTTCTCCAGCCTGCGTTGCACCCGAGATGTGACCACACCATCACAGTGCTACTGCTGGCTTTGAACTCAATGAAATGGACACCTTTATACACATACAACCCACTTTAAGATATCTATCATCTTTGTTGAGTGACAAAACAAAAATGAAATGAGCTCTTCTTATTATTTAAAATACTAGTCTAATTTGCCCATTCCTGGCGATGCCTGTAACTTCCCCCTCCTCATGAATTTGTTAAAGACACCTCTTTCTGTTTAGAAGTACGTGATTCTGATCCCTTTGCTCTCCACCCGTGGAAAGAGTTTATGGCTTCACATCTCCAGACTACCTCCCAAGGAGGGCAGCAAGTGCTTCTTCTGCGCTCTCACGAGTGCTCTGGTGTGGATGAGGAGGCAGCTCTGACAGCGTACAGGTGGCAGCATCTGTCCCTAAGCTTCAATGCTTGGGAGGAACGGAAGAATTACTTGAATACAAAGTGTGGGCAATCCCAAATGAGCTCAGGCAAGACAGGAACTCTTTAAGCCCTTGTTAGCCGGCCCAGCAGCGTCCTTTCTAAGTATTGAAGCCCAGCAAAACGTTGTGCAATAGAATCATAGAACCGTTATAGCTGGAAAAGACCTTTAAGATCATCAAGGCCAACTGTTATCTAACTCTACCAGGCCCAATAGCTTCTAGGTGTCAGATCACAGGGAAACTGTAGTGTGAAAGAGTCTCCAACAGTCCTTTCTTTACTCGCCAAACACCGCCTCAGAGCGTTCAAAAGGTGCCATAAGAGGCAGCTGTGCTGCAGCAGAGGAAGGACATCTTACCCATCAGGTACTTCCACTCGGTGTTCAGGTCTGCTTGGTTGGCCAGGCAGCCCTTCACGACGTTCAGGCAGTAGTTGTTGCACGGCTTCACGCTGGACATGCCTCGGCAGTGCGGGCAGTACATCAGCTTCATGATGGCACGAGTGCACTCGTGGCTGAGAGGTACCTGGGGGAGACAGACGGGAGTGAGGCACACAGGCTGGTAGGGGGGGAATGGGGGAACCCCTCCCCGCCCCCCATTCCCCAGGGTGAAGGAGCTTGGTGTGACCTGAAAGGCAGCACGGTTCCCCGGGTACATGGCCCTGGGAAAGCCGCTTCCCCTCTCCTCCCTCCAACCCTTCCTTGGGTGTCAACCTTTTTGGAGGCAAGTGCTAGTTCCTCGGGCAGGGGTCTGGGAAAAAGCCCTATGTGAGCACCATCCCCTTCCAGTCAGGTCTGGTGGCCACAAGGACAGCCCGGGCTGTCCGCCAGCTGTAACCGTGACCCTGACGCATGGCACATATGTGTCCCTAGAGCCTCTGCACTCAGTGCCACCGCTGTGCCCTTTCTGCAGGAAGGGTTTGTTGTCCCTGCCCAGCAGATGCAGGTGTCCCACCACAAACTGCGCCTCCGGCTTCCTGAGGGGGCACACACAGCGGGGGCCTGGATGTGGAAAGTTCTCAGCTGGCATCTTTGGAAAGGAGAATGGTGTTGGGGGAAGACTTGAACAATTCCAAAAATACGGGCAGTTGCCAGCACTCGACGCTGGGAAGTGATTGCTCTCTGAAAGCACTTCGGGAGCTGCAGGCAGCCATCGAAGTGGGCCAGTATACACCGTGCCAGCGGCTCGCAGGCACTGCATGTGCAGCCGATGCTTTGCAGAGGTGATTCGGGAGGTGGCTTTGCCACCTTTAATTAAACCACCGTGATCCCATAAGCATAGAGGCAGCGCAGGTGCAGAGCCCAGAGAGCAGGGCAGCACATCAGAGCCCCCCCAGACTGTCAGCCATGGGACAGTGTCCCTCTCCGACTGCCATGGGCAAGGGGCTGTCAGCGTAAGCTGAGGGATGAATAACAACCCGGAAGACCCTGCAGAGATCCTGGCGGACCCTGCAGAGATGCTGGCATAGCTCAGCACTCCCCTGCCTTATTGCTAAAGTGTTTTCTCCTTTGTGGTCTTTTTCCATCTTTCCTCAGATCCATTTGCAACTCCCTTGCTGTTCTTTTAAAACCATTTACAAAAATAAACACAACATAAGCGTCTGCGTGCAAGTCTCCCTTGGGACCAGGCACTTGGCACCCACAAGGAGCTTAAAGGGGGAAAAGTGATGGAAGGGGCAAATCTCGACATGGAAAAAGCCTCGAGCTGCAGCTCCAATGCTGAGAACTGCCCCGACCTCTTTACTACATGTGAAAAATACGTTGAATATGGCCTTTTAAGTTTCTCCTGGGGGACTCCAGAAAGATTCAGTGCTGAAGTAGCAGAGTGTGAACATGCTGAGCCCACTACTGCCTACACGGTAGCACCTTGCTTCCAGTCAGCCTTGGAAAAAAGATGTTGGATGGCGCTGGGGTTTCATCAGGCAGGAGTGCATTAAAATAACCTAATGAGATCCTTCTTCAGGACCAGGACAAAAGTTTGAGAACCCAAACAGAGATTGCTTCCCTGCCTTGGCAGCCAGGACAAGCCCCGAGATGCCTGTGGACCGTGGCTGGAGGGGCTGAGCATCGCAGCCAACGCCGCACACACCAAGGCTTTGCTCTGCCTCCTCGGCCAGCTTTCTGCCTCCTTGGACAGCTTTCTGTCTCTTTGGCCAGCTTTCTGCCTCCTCGGCCAGCTTCCTGCTTCCTTTCTGGGAGAACTCCCACAGACAGAAAGCGGCACGCAGCTGCCGTGCGGCTGTGCTGCCAGGAGATGGAGGCTTTGTCCTGCTGCACCGCACGGGTACCACACGCTTCGTCCCCGGGAAAGGCATCACCGTCTCCCGCCTCAGTGATCTGAGAGGGGATGCAACAAAGCAGAGGGACAGGCAAACAAAAGAACAGCTTATTTTTCATCTCAGCATTTAAATAACCATGACTGAATAGTGACTGAAAAGACAACAGGTAAGAGCACGTTAAACGCTAACACAGGCTGTAGCTGAAGACCTTCTGAAACCAGAGAGTTTACTTAGAAACCAGGAGATGCAGCCAGGAAAGGAGCTGTGACCTCTCCTTCCTGAGACAGAGCATTTGCGAATGTGAAGCTCCAACCACAGCACGTAACCTGGGCAGGCAATCAGGTCCTGAGCACAACTTTGTCTCTGTGTCTCCCCGGCATGCCCCGTCACCGCTTGTCCTGTGGAGCACGGTAACCTCGCAAGGCACAAACTGGGCTGCAGCAGCCGGGGAGTCGTGGCACAAATGAGTCACCCTGTAAATGCGAGACCTTCCACAGCACTGATGAGAACCAGGGAGCAGACGGATGATGGTTCGTCTGCGCCCACGTACCCCCGTGGGAGCGCTGGGCAGCCTGCTGGGGCGGAGGGAGCTGAAGTGCTTCGGCTGGAAAGTGAGATCGCGGCGGCGCCTGCGCTGGAAACAGCCCTGGGGCAGTGCGGGACAGCCACCCAAGTGGCAGAGAAGGACAGCCACCTGCAGCTAGAGAACAAAGCTATTTGGTACCCTGCCAGAGCCCGCGGGGGACACGGAGAGAGGCAAGCGACAGACCCTGGCTCAGAAAAGCGTCTCCAACACGCTTAGCTTTGAAGTACAGTGCAAACGCAGCACCTGCACTGGAGCTACCCAGGTGACCACAGCAAGCCCATATTTAGATGAAGCTCGTGACAGGCCCAGGGGGCATTTCACAAGTATTTCTGCCCGCGGAACTTATCCTGCTCTCCGCGTTTATTTTTGCGCGTGTCTTTTTCCACCAAAACAGAAAGGCCCTTCACGCACCTTTGCCCACCGGGGACTAATGGTGCAGGGCCACCTGTGTCCGGCCACCGCGCAGAGCTGCAGAAGGGGTTGGCAGTGGGGACCTGCTCCTCCTTCCTACCCCTCCAGGGCTGTCAGCCCGCCAACACCCCCGGTCCCCCACCACACCACCTGCGTCCACACCAACCGCCTCCTGCCCACATAGCGCTTATGGGCTGTTGCCACCTGAAGGTACAGGCGGAGCACCGGGTGACAATGTTGTCCAAGGCTCAAGCTCAGCTCCTGATGGTCTGGGGGAAAAAGGATCATCTCTAGATGTCAGAGAGGATCTGTGTGCGTATCACCAAGCCGGTCACTCTTGCAGGGTGGCTTCGCCTCACGGAGGAGGATGGAGTGCCACACAGCCCCAGGCGCGGGGACCCCGCAGCGTGCAGGTGAGGTGGCACCCCTCATCCCTGCTCCCCTGCCCCAGAGCCTCTCCTCTGAAGACGTGCATGTGAGACATCCACCACCAGCTGCTGCTCCACAGAGTCCAGCTGGTGCCAAAGTGTTCAACTTAATCTCTTGGCGGAGAGGAGAAGCATTCATTTTTGCAGATGGAAGAGACCAGGCTCCGCTCCCGTCCCCGCAGAACACATCTCTTGCTGGTGGTAGCGCTCCTTTTTCACAAGCGGGCTGCAGAGGTGAACCCAGAACAGAGGGATGAGAGGGCAGGACGAGGCATTTCTGAGTGTATTTTCTGCATGTTTTGCTTGGCCAGACCTCAGTTCCTTGTCGTCCCACCCAGCCCATGGACTTCTGCTCCACACAGGGCAGGGGAGAGTGAGGGCTCAGGGCTCCCAGAGTCCCTCCCAGCCCTGATCCTGCACCATCCCTTTGGGGGACTTGCAGTATGTGAAGGAACAGACTCCTTCAAACATCTCTCAGGCCTGGTGGATTAGTTTGCTGAAGTAAACTTCCAGGGTTTGTTCAGGGATGCTGTATCCAAACAGGGGAATCCCAGCCCCAGTTAAGATGGGCTGAGATTCCCTCCCCTGTGTGGATACAGCAACACAACCAGGAGAGCGCTGCAGCTCTCCTGCCTGCTCACCTCTCGGGCACAGCCAGCTCCAGCAGTGCCGCTGGGGAGAAGAGGTCCTCAGGATGGAGCCGCGTGACCACGCACCCTCTGTGGCAGCTCGTTCCAGATAAACACCCCCCCAGCAAAGCAGCTTCCCCAGGCTGGCAAAGTCAAGACTGACCTCCACCTGCACATTGAGACGTCTTCACTTCCTCATGCTTCTGCTTTCACCCTTCTGCCTTTAAAAGAACCTGAAGGGTTATGACCTACGCCCCTGGCCAACAGCTAACGGGTGCCAGCTAAGACCTCACCGAGAGCCCCTCCGGCTTCCCAGCGCAGATTTGCAGTAACTGATAGATCAATAAGCAACGTCCCCTATTCCTCACGGGTGGCCTGAAAGCGGGGGCACGCAAACTCCTGCAGACAGAGCGAAAGCCGACATAATTTCTTCGTCTTTAAATGATCTGGCACAGCATGAAGACAGTACCTGACAATAACTGATTTCTCTAAGAATCATCAACCTGGCCCAGCCTGTGGCTGGTTCTCCTTTAAGGAGACATGGTGCTCCTTTACTTTAGTGGCACCTATCATCTTTTCTTAGCTCGGTGACCTAGAAACTGCATTAAGATGTCAAGAGAACATGCACAATACATTGGAGATGCCATTTCCCAAGGATCTGAAAAGAAATTATTACTGAGAGAGATGGCTTGGAGCCAGGGCACTCCTCATGCAGTTGTCAGAGGTATAAATAAACACGCAAAACAAAGCTAAACCCAGCTTAAGAATGCATTGTTCCTACATCGTTGCTCAGTCAAAATCCACATACGCTATTCTGATCCCAGCGACATCAGTGCGTACAGTCCCTTGAAGTGTAAGCCCAGTGATGAAGCGATAAGGAAAAAATATTATCTTCTAAGATATACCCAAAATAGGGGACAAATCAGTACTGAGCAATAAATCACTTTAATTAAACCCACTTTACAGCTGGGGATACAGTAGTCGGTTCGAGTAGCAATGAGGTAATGCAACGGGAACAGGTGGCTGCCTCATAAAAAGCTCCGTTCCACCATAAGCGCTGACATTTCAAGGAGGTTGTCATCAGGTATTACCCCGCGACTGTGGCTCGTAGCAAGAGCCGAGCTCTGCGCTTTTCCATGGCTGCCTTCCAGAGCCTGATGTGGCTGTGCTCTGTTGATGGAGCCACCCCACCAGATGCGGGGAATCCAAATGGCCGGAGGCAAGCGCTTTGCCAGAGCAAAAGATCTTTGCAGGCTCTCTTGTACGGGGTCTGGGATGGAGCTGGAGCTGGAGCTGGAGCTGGAGCTGGAGCTGGAGCTGGAGCTGGCCCGCAGGTTTGCGGAGCTCACGGCACAGCCGCCCAGCGCGACTGCGGAGCTGGGGCTCGCCGGGCCACGTTTCGGCACCGGTGTTTGCACAGCCGCCAGCAGGGAACGGGCACGCGTGGAGACAGCATGACAGAAAATCGAGAACACACAATTCTCAGCATTTGGCGCGGCATCGGATTCCCTAATTTTTTCTCTCCTCCTGAGCAATGTTTAAATCAATTACAGTAAAATTAATGACTTTTGCAAGCAATTTGCTGAGAGGATGGGCTGGAGGATTAGTCGCTAGCTGGGTTCCTTGCCACCCCCCAGCCAATTTAGAAAACATTCAGTGTGAAAGGCTTCTAACAAAAAAAGAGGGAAAAAAAAAAAAGCTCCTGCCACGTATTTTATTGCTATGCTTTCCAGGCAGAGAATCGCGGAAACACAGGAGGCTCAGGGACAGCAAGCAGTCACCTACTGTCTCCCTGCATTGAGACACATTTGGGAAGAGATAAGTTATCCTTCGTATTACCTAAAATGTAAGTTCAGAGCAGTTATAAACTTTCTGAAGCCAAGACACAGGGCGGCAGAACTGCCTGTAGAAGGGGAAAGCACTCAGCTCAGACAGGCGCGACACCCCTGCCCGGACACGCGAGGGACTGAAGACACCCGAGTGCAGACAGTTCTTGGGACACACAGCAGCAGGGCAGCACTCTGGTCAAAATGGGCTAGAGTTTTCCAGAACATAGGAAAAAGCCTTCTTGTCCTTCCTCTGCGCCTTTAAAGAACGAATCGAATTTGCGATTTGTGCGTTCAACCCAAGTTGCCCACCTTTGCGCAGACACACATGCTCGCAGACCACAAAAGCACGTTTTACAGAGCCACGGGGCACTTCTCTCCCAGACCCACCGTTACCTGTTCTTTCTGCCACTAAAGCACCTACCCAGGTTACACGTTGATTTTCCAAACACCCCCCACCGATTTGCAGATGTCTTTTCAGCATAAGGTTTGGCACAAGTCACAAGGGAGGCAACAGAGGGGTGCAACTCCTCCTGGAGGAGGCTCCTCCTGAGCCCGGACCTCTCTGAACCTACAATAGGGAGAGGTTTGTTACCCTTCTGAACGGGGACCTCGTTTGACAGGTGACACAGAAGAACACAGAGGTGCAAAGATGTGTTTTCTGCCACTACCCTACTGCCTACTGCTTGGAAAATATTCAAGAGCCTCCGAAACACCCTGAGTAATATCAGGGCATGGAAAAGACTTATGGAAGTGATGATACGAGTCTTTATATGTTACTGAGTTTTCACAAGCGCTCTGTCTCTTTTAGCTAAAAGCTGCTACATCATCCTCACTCCAAAATGCATTTCTTTATCTGAGCCAATTAATTCCTGAAGAGGTGGCTGGAAAGACCAAAGAACGAAGCGTGGGACACAGAGAGGAAGGCCCCGGGGAATGGCGACCATCGAGGCACTAGTGCTAGGACAAGCTCCGCACTCACGTCCCGGAGTTACAGGGTCTTTTCCATGGAGCAATGATGCTGTCTCCCCCTCGCAGCTTCCTGAGCGTCGGAGAAAGGTTGAGCTTTAGGAAGCCGCGAGCATCTGGAGAACCGTTTTAAGAGTGGCAGTACCAAAGCTGCTCCCGCAGCATCACGGCCGCGGCCGGGCTGTGCCGCCGGCTGCGAGGGGTGAGCCCCGCTCTGCTCCTCCTGCGCCCATCAGGAGGTGGCCGGCTCCTTTGGTACCCGGAACCTGCAGCCAAGCTGCACACGCTGCTTTTGAAGTGCTGGCTTCAAACAAGGAAAAGAAAAAAGAAAAAGAAAAAAAAAAAAAAAAAAAAAGAAAACCAAATCCCAACCCCAAATCCTTTCTCCGTTTGAAGCCTGGCTTAAAAGCAAATGAGAACCTGCAGCCTAGCTGCAATGCGATGGGACTCCTCGGCCTTCAGGGGCCTTTAAGTACATCTGAAAGGCATTTAACACCAATAAAATAAGCTGAGCTCTTGCGGGTATTTTTCCTACCCCCCTCCCCTTGCGCGCTCACCCCCAGGCTGCTGTGAGCCATCTGTGCCTTGCTTCCCAGGGGAGCCAGGGTTAGGTAGAGGGGAGAGATTTGGGGATGGGGAAAGAGGCGTGGCTGAAAAATACGGGCTGCTGGAAGTGCTGTCACCCCCCACCCCCCCGGCTTGTCATGGGGATGCAGGCACATCGGCCGATGGAGGGAGAAGGCTGAGCTAGTCCCTAAAGCTGTCAGTGGAGGTGTCGTTCTGCGGGCTCTGTCCTCCCTACAAATGTTGGCCAAGGGAGCAGGAGGTTGGCCCGCAGAGTGCTCTCTGCGGCATGGGGTTGGTGTTCACCAAGCTGGACCACGTCCCTGCCGTGCGGCTGCCCTCCCGGTCCCCTCCCGGTCCCTAGCCTCCGAGGAGCAGGGCAGACCCATGGTGGGCACCAGGACCTGCAGCACCCGGCTGGGGCTTTGGCGTGATGCGGGGATGGTTGGGGAGAACATAAAATACCTCCAGACATGTCAGATGTATGTCGAAATGAGCCTGAACTATCTCTCGGGTGTATTTTTCCAGGTAGAAGGATTTACTGTCTGGATGGCCATTCTAACCTCCAGAAGCACCAGTTCAACCCAGTGACATGAGGTTTCCATACGAAGGGGTGCCTTAAAGCCAGAAGATCGCAGATGGCTTTCTAGAGGCAGGCAGATGTGCTGGGCAGCTAGAAGAAGAAAGCACCTACAGCTGGAAACCTCCAAAGGTTTGGGGACCGAACACAGCGACACAGGCGTCTGCAGCCGAGGCATTTGTAGCACCCTCACTTACCTTCCCATGTGTATTTTAAAGGCAGGTGACAGAAGTAAGGGAAGTTTTTCCTGCCAGCTGTGAAAAGCCCATTCTGGGATAGTGTTGAAGAGAAAACAGGTCAGCTCTTTAATTCCCAGATCAGGCCGCCTGTGCTGGGAAAGACAGGTGGGTGTTCAGAGCCTCTCCAATTACCCCAAATCCCTCAGCTGGAATTGTACAGTTGGGATAAAGTTGTCAGTATGAAGAACAGCAGCTACGAAAAAAGGCCAAGCAGGGGAGCGGATCCTGCCGGGCCGGCGGTGAGGAGCACTGCCGCGCTGCCCGTGGGACGGAGGGCAGCCCAGGAACACGCTCAGAGGGACAGCCTTGCCCTCTGCTTTTATAACAAGACCGGCACTGGGAGGACAGTTTGCGTGGCCGGCTCTGTGATCGGGGCTATCTGCAACGTGGCAATTTCACATCGGGAAACATTTCATCTTTACAGTCTCCCCGCGGAAGGATGCTCAAATACTACGACCAAAAAAAAAAAGCAGCAGGGCTGTGCTGCCCACGTCTGCAAGGTGGGAACCGCGGCCATGGTGGCCCCATTTCCCCGGTGGAAGGCACGGGAGCCACGGGTGCTCCCGGCGCTGCGCAGGCAGGGGGGAGCCGGCACGGGGAGCAGACCCCGCTTCTCTCCGCCACATGGTCAGCAGCTGCCTCGCGCGTGTTTACGCCAGCCCTGATGCAATTAGCACCTTGACGTGCGTTAAATGAACCAAGCGTTCCAACCTTTCAGAATAAAACTCTCGAAGAAACAGCTGCGAGGCTGACAGAAATATGATTCTTTCGAAGTCTAATGAATTGTATAATCACTTCAGGCGTTATTGTGCATCTTCCTCACCCAAACGCACAGCCACGGGTCCTTGGAGCGCAGAGAGTTTCCAGCCCCACCGAGCCCGTCGTTCAAGATACAGCGAGCACATTTCCAAACCCCCGTCAGGGACGAGAAAGCGAGCGGGCACGGGCGCAGCGTGCTGCCTGGCGGCTGTGCCGGGGTCTGGGGACAGGGGTAGGGCACAGACGACCCCGCAGTCCGGTGACCCCCCCGCCCGGCTCAGCACAGGGCGAGGGACACAGAGGATGGAGACTGGTGCCAAAGCTGTGCCCTTCGCGCTTCAGCAAACCGGCGCTGGTGCTAAGCCCGAGGCCAGGCAGCCTGCCTGGGTCCGGCCCTGCCAGCCCAGCAGCCAGCTGGCCACTTTGCAGACTCAGAAAAATAATAAAAAAACCCCACATTAAAAAAAAAAAAAAAGGTGGCTGGGGTAATCCAGCCAAACCGGGGCAGCGAAACAAGGAGCAGAGTCAGCCCCAGCTCCCTCCGCAGCCAGTTGCGAGGACACTTCCAGAGGGCAGTGACGACGACTCCAGAAGGCAGCACAGCCTGCGAGGGACACCAGACCCCAGGGCAGGACCCGCAGCCGACCGGGAGGATCTGCGCCTTCCCATTCCTCTCTACTGCCCAACTGCCTTCAGATATTAAAATGAGGAAGATTCCTGTGGACAGACAGACTGCTGTCGTGTGTCCTCTCCCTCTGGAGGAAAACCCTGCAAGCCCCCACCTGCCTATTCAACACGCTCCCTGCTCGCTTCGTCTCACGCACTTATTTCCAGCCGGTACAATTTTCAATCCTTTGAAAACTAGATTCAATTGACTTTTAACCACCAGGTAAATATGGGAGATGTACAGCTGCTTGCCTGCATTATTTCTATTATATTCAGAACACCTATGGGTTTTTATCCCGGAAGGGTTGTGATTTAAACATAATACCGGATAGAAATACTGGAAAGTAATATATGAAATACTTAAGGATGTGTTCAGCACTGCACGCTCCCCATCCAGCTCGATCTGAATCCGTCCAAACGAATTCCAACTTTATTGCAAAACTCTCTCCCTACCTTCATGTGCAGCGGTGCTGGAAAACCTCAGCACCCGCAGGTGGGGCTGGTCTCGGCGGCTGTGCCAGAGGCTGTGCACAAACAGGAGGGAGCGAGCGCAGGAGCTGCTGCAGAAACTGTCCCTGAAGGTGTCTCGAGGTACAGCTGACTGCGGTCTGAACACGGGAGGGCTGTTAAATCCCACGCGGGAAAACAGATGATCTCCCTGAAGGAAAACGCTACCTCTTTTGGTGGGAGCAGGTCCCAGATGAGAGCTTCTCCCAGACGGAGAGAGAATTTACTGTGGCACCTTATGGCTCCCTGGGGCGAAGCTGGTCTCTGCACGACAGCGTCCTGCTACCGACGCGTAACACAAGAACACACATCTCGGGGGGGGTGTGTGTGTGTGTGTGTCAAAAAACGAACAGCTCCGAAGTGAGAGGTGGGATAACAGCCAGTGAAAAGGAAATAAACGTGGCGAGATGAGGATATTGCCACTCACCAATGCCATGGAACAACATTCTAATAACATCTATTTACAAAAATGAATATTGTCTTTTCAGGATCAAGAGAAGGCCAACTTAGATAAATGCTTAATTTTATTACAGAAGTGAAATCCTTTAAAGGGAATAAAATGTTATTTACGGTTGTATATACTTGCTGCTGACGCTCTGAATAAAGATAAGCCACTGAAAGGACGGAGATGTGTCACTGAGCACATGGGACAGGAATTCATCGCGCTCAGGTTGTTTTAGCACAGTGGTTTTGTAAGTGTGTGAAAAGAGATTAGATTTCTCACCTCATTTTATTAGTCAGATTAATTTTATGCCTAGTTCACCCAAAAAGCAACCGGAAGCTGAAAGACGCGAGTCAACTACGTCCTTCCAAGCTATGGAAAAAAGCGGGATATGAGAGATGGCTACAATCTTAAAGACATGAGGACCAGGAATGACCATACTGTCTTTGTTATATTATTGACTTGTTTGAAATGTAAAGCATGTTTAGATAAACATTATTTTCCATATGTAACCAGCACATTCATTTAAATGTTAAAAACACTTATAAAAAGTCTATTTTTGGGCCTTTTTAATTGGAATTCAATTTCCATCCAAATGCATCTTGACCCCACCATGTGTTTAAAAATTACTCATACGGTAAACAGGAAAGCTGCCATTTACCTTATACTAACATAAAAATTTGAAAAATAAGGCTAAAATGTATTGTGAGACGCAGCACTGCTTAAATAAAAATGTACTGATAGATGAACTTCATCGGTAAGATGAAATACAGGATTTTGTGAAACAGCTTATAATTAGTAAAGAGAATCATCACATTTTGTTTCAAACCCAAATGAGAACCAGCCTTAAGAACATCTACTGAGAAAAGGAAATGCAAACAACTATTAAAATTGATTATTTAAGTGATTCTTGCTTACGTAGCTGGCGTTGCTTCACATCAATCTCTATTACCGTGGGGAAACTTAAAATTCAGGATCAAGAAGCAAGGAAGAGCCAGCAAAGGGAAGATTGTCCTCATAACTCACTTTCTGACCGATGAGCAAAATTCATTTTAAAACGCCTCCTCTCCCTGACGGGAGAGAATATCCTGATGGGGATATTTCTTCTCTCCTGCCTTGGCACGCAGCGGGAGGTGTGCGTCACTGGGGGAGCCCCGTCTCCGTGTGCCCTTCACCGGGCATCGCGTGGCGGCTGCTGCTGTTTTGGTAGCTGCTACTTCACGCAGACGATGAAAAATTGCGCTTGGCGTTGTGCAACTTAAGGGAAAACCTGCCATTTCTGCTGAAAGAAGAGGTATGGAAAGACCCAACCTGACCGCGAATGCAGAGATGCTGCCCCGACGCCCCCATCCACACGTGGCACCTCCATAACCCCTAACCCCGTAGCAGGGCAGGGAGCCAACCCGCGCCCCCAGCCCCAGCCCGGCCGCTCTGCAAAGAGCCGCACCAGCCACGGCATGTGCCCCGGTGCCCCCTCCCACAGCCGCCGCGCAGATGGGCAGCGCTTCCACCGCTGTCAGCCTGGGGCCGGGTTGGTGGCAGGGACCGCGGCATTAAACGCTTCAGATCTCGGCGTCAGAGCCTGCGGTTTGGTCGGGGTGACTTTGCTTTAAAAGCTAGGAGGACAGTAAAGATGAGAAATGGTTTTGCCATTTTCTCCCCGGCTGCCCTCAAGCCATCCCCAGCAGGATGCGCAGCGCCCGCTCCCGGCACACCGCTCCCGGTCCTACCCCGGCGCCCCCCCCAGCCGTCACCCTCAGCAACCCCCCTCGGGCACAGCGGAGAGGCAGCAGGGATTAAAGGAATCTCACAAAATCCCTGCCCGTAGCTCAGTCGGGGCAGGCTCTTCCCCATTTTAAGGCAGCCGGAAAACCCGGCGAACAGCACCAGAATTTCTCTAATAATGCGGACTCTGCCCGAGGACCTGAAACAGCGACAGGACACAGGTGACACACACCGACCCGGAAATATCTGAGAATCCGAAACCAGGAGGGTTCTAATAGAAATGTGGGATTTGCAAATAGTTCAAACCGAAGTAATCTAATTTTTTCAGAAGCCCAAAGCTAGGTAATTTATTTCCAAGTGTTCATCTGGACAGGCTCCCTCAGACTTCCTCACCAAAGCACTCCGTACGAGAGAGCGGCTCAAAGTTACAGACCGCTGCTACCAGCTGATGGGGAAGTCGAATCCCAGTCTCTGATCTTAATAAAAGCCTTACGCACTTTCCCCTAACGTCGTAAGTATGAAGCAACGTGAATAAATAACTAAAACCGAAGCACCAGTTGCAGATTGAGTTCAGCACTTCACATCCGTTTGGCACTAGCGTCAGCCCACATCTGGCAAAGGAAGGTGGGTAAACCAGGACTTTTATTTCAGACACAGTCAAGGGCTACCAGGGCATCCGTAAAAAGGATTTCCCACCTCAGCATGCTCACCCCCTCTTGCCTAAAGTACTAAACGCATTCCTGAAGACAGGGAAAATGTGCCAGTTTTGGCTTTCATTGCCAAATCAGCTCTCAGGGAGGCGTTGTTGAGGTTCCCCGACTCGGTTCACGCAGATTGTGCTACAACGGCAACGCGCCGGGTCAACTGCAACCCCCAGGAGGGCTCTTGTGAGAGAGAGGAATGGTTGGGACCCTCCTGGAAGACCCTCCATCCTGGAGGAATGGGCTGGGGGGAGGCAGAGGGAAGAGGAGGATCGGTGACTGGTTGTGTACCCCACATCCCGTTTGAATTCAGAAAAGGGGGGACCAGAATCAAAATCCAATGGGTCAGAAGCCTACATGAAGGTGGGAGAAAAATACGCTGCATGTTGATACCTCAGGTCCTTCCCTTCCGCTGACGCCATGACTGCAGGCGCCGTGCCAGCCCACTTTACCCACCAAACTCGGCTACAGGCAGCATCGCACTCATCGAGCTGGAAATCTCTGCCATTTGGAGGATTTATGGAAAATATTTCACTTTGGTCCCCCTGAAATTACACCATTCCCCTCTTTTATGTGTCTTAAGTGTCAGATGAGTGTGATGTTAATGAGATGTACAAAGACTTTTGGGTAGCTGAACAGTTTTCCAGTCCCACGTTGATAAATTAAAGCATTTGTCACTGTTACCACATTACTGTTTCTTCCTGAGATCAAAGTCTGGATTTGCTGCATCAAATAGTACCGTCCTCTGCTACGTATTGCCACGCGTTACCTTCCGAGGAAATTAATTGCGATTCTGTATTTTTACATTCACAGCTTAATCACGCCCTGATTCTCAAACCCGATTGCCACCTCCACATGCAGTACGCAAGTCATTTTTTTTTTTTTTAGTATGGATTTTCTCCTTGCTACCTGTGTGAAAAGCCTGAATATCTTGTTTCAGGACAATCACCTTCTCCTGGCTCCGAAAGGCTGCTGCTGCAGTAAAGAATACAGACAATTTCTTTCCTCCTGAAACCCTGGCTTCAGTCACGTTAATTTACATTTATATAGCACCTTTCATCCCTGAAGATCCCAATGCACTTCACAAACTCACCCTCTCTGTACACAGAAGCTGTACAAATATACACGGCTACATAAACAGACACAGCGATCCCATCACCGACGGCTGAAACGCATCTCTCCGCCTGTATTCCCAGCACACTCGTGGCAGGTCAGCTCCGCACACCCTACATCATACCGCCATTAAGGAGGAAAACGAGGCAGCGTGATTTAGAGGCATGCCATTTCCCCGTCAGGGAAGCGGGAGGAATCTAGGCGAGCAACAGAAGGGCCTTACGGCCTGGGGGACGGACGTCTCCTTGGCACTCTGCTGCATAAGTTAAAATGAGGTACAGACTGATCTGTGGTGAGTTATACCTTGCTTCTCCTGCACGATCAGTGCCTGCAGAAGTCCAGGCTTGCTGGTCCCTTCCGCTGACGGGTGACCCTCAACCAGTTTGTTTTATAAAACTGAAAAATACCTGCTTGCTTTGTAACAAAAACATAAGGGGAAATAAAGTCCCCTCTCCCCAACAGCAGTAGTTGACTAGCTCCGGCCAATCTGAGGATGGAGGAGAAGGAAGAACCCCAACATACCTGAGACACCTTTTTGACCACGTCGCTGCCCACAAGAAAGCCCTGTGCGTAGGAGCGTGCTGCGATGAAGGCTCGGGTCGCCTTCACTTTCAGGTCCCTGGGAACTTCCCCAAAAGGTTTGTGCTGCTCCGCGTGTTTCACCATGCAGTCCAGGTACTCATCGGTGATATGGTACTGGGGATTCAGCAGCTTGAAGAGCCGCTCCAGCAAGCGTGTCCAGAACTCGTTGAGGGCCTCTTCCAAGTTGATGTTGGAGCCCCGGTAATAGCGGCGTAGCTCACTGTACAAGTCCTTGAAGACCTTCATGTTTTGAGTGTACAATTCTCCGTACACGCTTGGAAAAGCATCATAAAGGGCCTTTTCTGACTTGTTTAACAAATCCTGGAAATAACCTGAAGAGAGAAGGAAAAGGAGACGGTGATGCATCAGTTGGACAAGCAGGAATCCAACAGGCTGTGCTGTTTGGCAGCACAACAGAGCTTTTCCTCCAACCGACCTTACCCACACTCTCAGTCTTGAGCCTTAGCTGAGAAGATTGGAGGAGGAACCCCCCAGTGCCAGTGCACCATGGTCTGGGCCCTCTCCGCCTCTTCTGGCAGCCTCACCTGGAACCAAAATTGAGGCTCTTCTCTGAGCGTGTGAGGTGCCATAGTGTTACTCATAGGCTTTCTTTACAGAACGCGGCAACTGGCATTGCTGACATACACCACAACTTCCCACAATTGTCGGCCAACACCTTATGAGACACCCAACTCTGAATCAAGAACCAGCCACTTCTGGCACAGAAGTTGACACTTGTTTAACATCACTAGAAAATGTTGTAAACACACACAAGGATGCCTGGATGCTGCTCAGGCAACGCAGGTCTACGCTGTAATGACTGCTGTTAGAGTCAGACTAGTCTATCAAGATCAGCATCCACACCAGAACAAAGTAAGAAAAAGATTTCATCTACAAGATAACCTGCAGTCTTCCATTTCATCGTGTCCAAGGTTGGAATTCCTCCAGCATCGCCTGCTCTTACCACCACACAAAGGCGAGGGCTCTTCTGGAGAAGACTGCAACTTCTTCGATTTTAAAACAGAACTTCTCCCCCTCTGCCCCAAATTTCCTTTTTCCTTGGAAGGCTGCCATTCCTGGATGAGGCACCGATAATCTGGGGAAGCCAGCAGGACTCCAGTACAACATACATGTCTGAAGCATAAAGCACAGCGGTCTAAGACAAGGTCCCCGCAGGCATGAGCTCTTCTTTGGGGCAGCACGTTTACTTGAAGAGGACGTGGCTTCACCCTGACTAGCTGTCATCCCCACCGACCCAAAACCACCACGACCCACTGCACAACTTGAAGCTGCCTTTGGAGAAATCAGTGCAACTTGTTTGAGCCGCCTTTCTCTCCTGTCTCACTGCTTATTTTCCGATGCGTTATTTCCAAAGCCCTGGTGAGATGGAGCGGGGCTGCCACCAGCGATGGTGCCGACCCTTCACAGGAGACAACCCCATCAGCCCTAGCCATCGCAGCCAGCCTGGCTCTGAGGCACAGCCCCTAAAGCCTGTGCCAGAGTCCCGGCCGCTGCGACAGAAACAGGCGCGCGTTACTATGCATTTAAAGACAGGGTTGTGCTCAAATATTTTTGAACTGAGGCCAAGGCGGGTTCTCATCCCATTTGCTTATTTGGATTCGCACCCTGCTTTTGTTTAGGTATAAACAACTACCTGGGTTTACACCCTAGGTTCGGTGGTCGCGGGGAAACGCGACTCCCTTGCTACACACAGCGGGGTGGAGATGACAGATCCGGCTCCTCCCTTACCGACATCTTCAGGTATTTCCATCCTCTCGACTGCCGCTCCCTTCAGGCTCTCTCAGACTGCACAGTGGGGAACTCATAGCAGGACTGGCCGGATTCAATTTATTGATTTACATAAGCGACTTTAATCATCATTTAAGTCAGTGAGAGGAAAAATGATTTGAAGAATCATTTTCATTTCAATTACATTTGTACTTTTTAGGGCCTTTTTGAAGCAAACCTGATTATACTATTCTTTAAATCTAAATGACTCATTTTTTGGTGATGTATGATAAGCTCTACTTGGAGGGAAACTGTTACTCAATTAAAATCAAACAGCATGTATTTAGGTATATAAATTAACTTTACTGTGCTAGGCATATAAAAGAAAGAAAAGCTTCTGAAAAATGCATATTGCACGTGCAAAGTTTTGTTAAGCAAAGTATTTTTTGAGGGAACGGCACTGACTACAATTAAAGACCCCTAAAATTTCAGGATTAGTAAAGCTCCTTTCCACGGGTCTTGCTTATACTCACAGACTGGAAGGGCCATACCAGCTTTCCTACATTAATAATGTCTCATTGGCTTCTCAGATTTGAATGAAGCTGAAACTCAACAAGCGGATGGAGCAAGTGAAAACAGCCTCTGCTTCCGCACCACGGGCTGCTACTACCGAAACTTCTCGTAGTATTTTAACAAACCGATACGAAGCACTAATAGCCTGGCTTCCTCCAGCCACAATCATGTACTGCTTAATAGTTTAAAAATCTGATTTAAGTGTTGTTAAAAGATTGCGAGCAAACTAGATCTCGGCAGAAGTTTAATCACTTATTCAGAAAATAAAAATATGTTATCTAAACTGTTGAATAAAAGCTGTAGTTTTCAAGAGTATTTCTGGACGAAATTTATTCTTATTCAACCTGACCTAGTTAGCAGTTCATATCTCCACACACTTATACTGGGATCCCTCCATCTCTCACACGACTGATCTGCAGGTGTTTCTCCATCTTCCCTGTTAAAACCGGATGTCCTCCTACAGACAGCGGGCACCTAAGCCACCTATAAAATTACCTTGTCATGAAGGTTTCCTAGTAAGAAAAAAGTCAAAAGCTGATCCCATCAACAAGTACTTTGCTGAAGGACCTCAGTTTAACAAGCAGCGATGCCTGCAGCATGTGCTGTCCTAACACGGCTTATCAAAGCCTCTCCTGGGGAACCTCTCCACAACGGGGGGCTCGGCCCCTGCCCTCTCCCGGGTCCCAGCTCCCACCCCCCTGCCCCAGCTGCCAGCCACGGGCTCTCTCCCACGGTGGGAGAAGCTTTTTGCCAAGCCTGGGGCGTCTCGTCCCAGCCCAAGGGGCTGCTTTGGGGCTGTCTCCCCCGAATCGGACAGTTCGGCCATCGCCAGTGCCAAATGCAGTGGCATATGGCAATTTTTTTCTTGTGACAAAATTATCGCAAAGAACTGCAGGGTGCTAACACAGGTGAGAGCTTCCCTTTTACCAAAAGGCCTCATCTGTGCTGAACAGTTGTACAGTATGTAATTAAAGCTGGGCAAGTGTCACTGGCACAGACGTAGCACCCATCCTGGCAACCCTGATTCATCGGCCTCTACGCAGACCGCTTCCTTCTGGAAAGCGCTCGAGTATCCCCTCTTACAGCCACGGCTCCGTCCCCAGCACAGCATCGCACCCACTTTTACGAAATTTCGGCTACTCCACCGACAGGTGAGAGGCTGCGAGAGGACGATTTACTATGTGGGAGCTTCTCATCCAGCATTTCCCTCCCGCCCGAGTGTCGCACGTGAGCCTGGGCTAAGGAGATGACCGCGGGACGAGCCCAGGTTGGGGCTGCCGCAGTGTCACCATTTCGTGTTGCATGGTCACCCCCCGCGCAGCATCTCCCGAAGGGGCTCACTCCTCCTGGGCTCACAAGCCAAGCAGGTAACTGCCAGGCAGACCATTTGTCCTGGCAGGACGCTTTTTCAGGTCTGACTGATCTGAGGTGGCTTCATTTCTCTGTTGCCACAGCCTTCCTACGTGTACAACGAACAGAACAGCATTCACCGACAACAGACACAAAGTACAAAGCTTCTCTGATGCTGATGAGATATCTAAAAGCTGCTCCGTACCTTAATGTTATCGCTCCAAGCGGTGCTGGTTACCCATTCACAATTTAATTAAACTGAGCTCAAACTCTGTTTCTTGTATAATCAGTGCTCTTTTCTCTGTGACAAGCAGCACTGACCGAATAAATTGCTCAGCAATCCAGGTAGGACATGCATGCAGCTTGGCACTCACCATCACAAGGAAGAAAACACCAACAAACGCAGCCCAATTTGTCAATTCAAGGTAAAATGACTTTCTTTGTATTGCTACGGGAGAAACAAGATGTAGATCTTCCTGTCAAAAAAATTGGAAACTGCTCTCAAAAAAGTCCAAGCTAATTAAGAGTTGATGAACTGTTACTTCTCACCTAAGTGAAAGAACACCAATTACAGTCAACTCGTTCGTGGCTGGTTCTCAGAAAGCTCTTCTAGATTTCACACACTGAGGAAAAAAAAAAAGTATCTACATTATCTAGGGAAAATTAATTAGCAATTAAGTCTAAATGTGTTTGTGATGAATGGCTGACCTGGCAGGGGATTTAAATGCCCATTTTGCAGCATTAGAAGGAACTAAGAAGTGGGGTTTATCAAGAGGGATGCACAGAAACCTGTGCCAACCGCCCTGGTCCTCGCCACCATCTCAGCCAGCACCGCTCGTATACTTAGCACAGGTATCTCCAATTAACACTGCGTCTTCTCCTTAACACTTCCTGCCTACTAATATCTAAGCTTTTAATGTATTTGGACATGTGTCGTAGATTAAGGATGTGCAGAGCCTCAAGATGAAACAAACTGCTGAACCACAGTTCAGGCATCTGTCCTTGATTTCAGGCAGAAGCAATTATTTATTCCAGGGTAAGCACCCGATTATCTGTAGCCATGGTGGGTGGGAAACATCTAATAATGCAGCTGTCCCGCTATTTCTGTAAGAAATTAAAAATAAACCCCCAGTGGATCCATTTGGATTTATTAACTCTCACTTGGTCCATCACTGCCGGGTCTGCCCTGCCTCCCAAAGGACAATTAGAGTGATTAGCTCAGGCGGGGGCACGAGCATGTGGAGGCAGCTCCATCCAGGTCACATCCCCAAGGCCCCTGAGCTCTGCCAACGCCACGTTCTCCAGGCTGGCAGCAACAGGCTCAAGCTGTCTGCATTCGTGCACCGCAGCACGTGGCTTCGTTAGCCTTGGGAACGGCAGGGACGGCGGGAAAGGGCTCATGAGGAGCCAGCGCTGGAGCTCTAAAGCCCTCGCTTGCTCCAGGAGTCACCGCTGCATCCTACCCCTGGGAGCAGGTATGTAAACACCCGAGCTGGCTCTGCACAGGGCCAGTTTCTCCCTGAAATGATGCATTTCTTTCTGCTCCGAATCACAAGAAGGCAGCGACGTATTTTCTGGACCCACGCTGAAAAAGCTTGGGTGTTCTTCAGCTTCTGAACTTCAGCCTCAGAAATTTTACAGCGGAGGTGGTACCAGCCAGAGACGGTACCAGCCAGAGACACCTTCCTGCAAGTCACCTGCTAAATCCACCGATGGGCTTCCCCTCTTTTCAAAAACTCTTCTCAAAGAGCCATCGAACAGGCGAGCCCTCGCTGCCTGCCGCCGGCGAGGGGCTTTGCAGCACTGCCAAGCCAGCAGGTGACCTTCTAACGTCAGTAATTCAGTCAAATCAAACGCCATTTTCCCCGGGCCAGTGAAAGGCACAGCTCTTCGGTCAAGGCTGTTCCTACGTGAAACATCACCTTTCACACTCTTGCTGCAAAGGTATTCAAAAGAAAAAAAAAAAAAAAGAAATGGGAGTCTGTTTTTTATTATTATTACTATTATTATTGCCTCTCTCTTCCAGGCTCAGAAACAAGGCAACTGGCTTTGCTCAAACGAAACCCGCCTTTTGGCAGAGGCCAGGTCTGAAAAACTTCTGCCTCAAATACAAAAATGCCAGAAAGTTATGAGAGAAGAAATGAAAGGTTTTTACAACTGAGACAATTCCGCAACCGTGGCCGCTGTTTCTCTTGCTGTTGTAGTGACAAAAAGCTACTTATCAGAGAATTAAGTTTTCAACCAGAATCTATAACCTTTGCATTCGAGAGAGACTGTAAATCCCTACCCATTCCCCCGCTTCACTGCTTCCCAGTGTTCGCAGCTCATATTTTCACAGTTTCCACATTTTCACAACTCTGGATTCAAATTGGGAAGCTGTGAACTGCAAGGCAGGGACCCGCAGCTTCTCTCTGAAGATGGAAAATTTTGAGTTCCCCCTTCCTCACCCCTCCCAGCACCGAGTACTTTATCCAAGCTCTTTGATATCATTTGATCACTCAACATCTGGAACTCACTGGGGTTTCTTCAACTAACATAATGATGGAGTGGGAATGGATGCAGGGGGGAATGAAGAGGTCACTGAAGGAAGAGCATCCAAATGCTCTTTGGGCATGCGGCAGATCTGGTTTTCTTCAAAGGCCATCACATTTTAGAGGCATACTAGAAGAAATATGAGAACTGGAGAAAGGTGACTGAACTACTTTTGATGTGAATATTATTAAAGCCTTAAGCAGAAAACTGCAGTACAAAAAGCCTCAAGCACAACTGGAAAAAAAGTAGTACCAGATCGGATAAGATGAGGGAGGAAAACACATTGCCATTAATTCACAAATCAGACTTTAGGAAGAAAGCTGTTCCTCGAGGCAGGTTTAGCACTGGATGATTGGATTTGGTGAAGACTCTGGGCAACCACCTCTATCTACATCTGGGAGCCAGGCATAAGAGGAGGGGAAAGGTATCAGGGTCCAGGACTCTAGGAGGAAGGAAGCCCATGGCCGGCGATACCTCCAACCCTTCGCTTTCCCTTGGAGCCGCAGAAGCCGCAGCCAGGGCTCTTGCCTGCCTCCACCTTCCAATTTCATACTTTTTTTCAGCTCTGAAGGGAGGCCGAGTGAATATCCTCACCAATAGCACAGCTACTGTGTTTCAAGAATGGACTAAGAACAGGACAGAAAAATAAGCTGACTGTAGTGTGCTGCACAGCAGTAAAAGCAGGGAAAGAAATAGCAGGAGGACGTCTACTAGAGCAGAGCTCCCTCTCAGCCCCGTCCCTCTGAGGCACAGCGTTTTCCTGGGCTGAGTTCCCATTTAATACACCGCTGCACATCCCAATACCAATTTGCTTCTTCAGTTGGTTTTAATGCTGTCCTTGCAGTCAGACTACTATTAGAAGAGAATAATTCAGCATCAGATTTAAGCCATTAAAATCCAAATCTAATGCATTCATGTCTATTTTATTCACTTCAGCAAGTAGGGTGATATTTTATTTATAAAATTGTTATTACTCAGTATTCATTTAAGTACTACCCATGCCTGTGCTGAAGAGCCGGCATCAATACAACAGCAATCGCACGCTCTGGTTTGTACCTTAGCTGGGAGCTACCCAAGGAAATAACCCCGGTGAGACCAAGCGGCTCAGGCTCCACGTGCAAATAGTCCTGCACCCAGCAGCCCTGATGGCATTTTCCTTGGGAGACACCTCTCTCCTCACAGTTCCACACTCCTGTGATACAGCTGCTCTTGTGTAGCTGCTTCCCCAGTCCCGACCCACCCTGGAGAACACAGTCCCTCCTGGCGTGCTGTGGATCACTCTCCTCTACACCGTCCGTCCCACGCTGCACATCGCCTCTTTTGGTGGCTGTGACCTAAGAGGCGTCATGAGAAACCAAGACTCAGATTGCAAAAAAGCCCAAACAAATGGAGATAAAATTAGCTTCCACCTAGAAGCCAAAGGATGAACAGTGTGAACGAATGTGACAGGATGCAAGTATTATGATGCTTTTAGGTAGTGCCACTTCTAAACTTTTAGGATTCTCTCCAAAGAGCCACTTTGCGTTCAATGGGAAACCAAATAGCTCTATCTGATTTCTCCTCTGCACTCTGCACCCAGGGGGTGCTGAGAACAGTGTAGGAACATAGGACTGAAGAGATGTTGTGGGCCAATGAGACAAGTGCCAGCTCTGCCGTGCAATCATCGATTCTGTACTCTCCTAAACCCCCTCAGTGCCCAGCACAAGAGCAGTTGAGAGATTTTGCCCTCCCTGCTCCTTCTGAAAGGCCGGTCCAGAACATCTCCTCAGATGGATGGACTCCTTTTCTTAAGTTCTGGTCTAAGTTCATTCTCTGGTCTTTGCCAATGTAGTCCTGTACTTTCAATAGTTGTGTTTGTTTCCTGGTGTTCATACACCAGATGTTTATACGCAAAGTCCCATATTTTCTCAGCATTCATGCTGCCTTGCTATACAAGCGAAGGTACTTTCCCCTATTCACCCCTGACAGACTCTCCAGTCCTCTGATGGTTCCGCTAACTCTTTTCTTCACCTCTTCAGGTTGGCATCAAGTTTTCTTAACTGTGGGTGGTCAGAACTACAAAGAACATCTCCTTTTCTTCACTGGAAATAACACTGTGAATACTGCAAGGACTGCACTTACCTTTTTTAGGAATGCATCACATTAGCATTTCACAGACTTTCTGCCACCAACTGGTACGTCCCCAACCCTCCCCTTTGCTATTCCCAACCAATTAGTCCCCAGCTGTATGCCTCACTCTGGAATATTGAATTTCACCCTATTTCTATTACTTTGGTCGCCATGGTTATCCACCACTATCCTCTTCAATAGTGACAACTTTTCCCAGCACTGTCTCACCAATTAATCTCAGGAACGCGTTTCTTATCATTTGTGCCGGTCTTTAATGGGGCTGTTAACCAGGCTCTAGGCTGGTCTTTGAGAGCCACAACTGGGACCTCCCTCCAGCCCAGGAGCTCTTCTTTCAACACAACGTATTGCTGCTTCTCCTCGAGCAAGTTCTTCACCTGATAATTCCTTTACTAATTTCCATCTTCTTCAGCTTAACTAACTACTCGAGGCACAGATGCAAATGCCTTTGAAGTCTCCTGAGATGAGATTAGCTGATAGAACAGACACACCATGAGCAACAGCGAAAGCAGGGAGCTATAAAGGATTTGACCTAATCTTTACAATAGATGGCTTTGGGTAAGAGCAAAAGATGGCCTACCTTAAACTGGTTTTAGTCTGGGATATACAGCAGACAGCTTGTTTCTTTTGTTAGGAAAAATAGAGCTTTTTGAGAAAACAAAAACTTTTCCTGCAAAAGGCAGTTGCTGTTGTGTGAAAAACCGTTTCGGAACACGGCTGTGGTAGTGAGATGCTCAGGGAAGAAGCACCTCCAGCCACTCCTAAGAAATAAAGTGTGATTTTTCTGCTAGGTCTTGGGTAACATTTTCATACTTTATGAATCTTATGCAAGATTTGTGCCCATTTCACAGTGTTTTGAATGGCAGTCAGAGAGATGTAATTATTCGCTCCTATTTTTTGTTCTGCCTATTCCCCTCCCCTGTTTCTCTGACTCGTGAACATAGTTTGCTTTCACCCAAGGCAAGCAGGAATGGATCCAGGCATCGAAATAAGGGAGTGGAGAACGTTCCCTGGCTGGAAAGTTCCCTGGTGGGAAAAGATGACCCTCACTGGAGGAACAGCAGGAAGATGCGTATTCTGCTTGTCCTCCTGCTGAGCACCATACAGCCGCTGGGTGCCCAAGGAAAGCCCAAGGACAGCAACAAGCCTGATGGTGTGAGCACAGCCACCGAGACCCTCCCCAGCCCCAGCAGCAGCTCTCTCCAAAACACAGCTAGTGAAGAAACCACTTTAGACTTTGATGATCCTAATGAGCTCAGCGTTACCACCCTAAGGTCCCTCGGAAACAGATCTGTACAAACATTAAGACGCCCCCGAATTCAAGCTCATATAATAACTTTGCACAGACAAGCGTCATTTGGGGATGGGGCCAGAGAAGACTGCACTGTCTGACTGGCAGGGCACATAAACAAAACCTGTGCGTGCACCGCAGCGTTGACAGGAGCTGGCACCCCCACGCTGGAGCGCCCGAGCCCGCTGCGGCGTTCCCTTCCGCCTGGTGGAAAAAATAGCGAGGAGGCAGCAGGAGCAAGTGGCAGGCACCTGCTCGGAAAGCGATTCCAGGCGCCACACAACACCCTCGCAGACCCCGGCATATTAAATGCCACGAAATGCAACGCAGCTGACATCCGAGCCACTTGCCTGGGTAGCTCCTCTATTGTTTCGGCTTGAAATCCCCCTGTTAGGCATCTCGCTGCGGCGCAACACCCGGGGCAGGAGGAGGACGGGCTCGGGCGGCCCACGGCCGCTCTGGGCTGCACATGTGGAAGCGCACACGTGCCGCGCACGTGGCCGGGCTCCAAAAGTTGAAATAATCGAGCAGGAGGCAGCTACTAAGGTGCGCCAAGGTCTGCACGAGCAACTACAAGGTCAAACGGCCTCCAGTGGCGCAGGCAGGCAGGCGGCCCCTTGCACCTCACCGCTGGAAATACTGGAAATATTCAGAAGTTGTATGTGACTCTGTGTCTGTGTGTGGGACGCAAAGACAAGCTGCACGTAGGTTAGATTTTTCACATCCTTTCCTCAAACTTGGGCCTCCGTGAAATTTCAACCTTGTTCCACTACACCTCTCAAACCCTTCTTTTGATGGAAGCCTATAATCCAATACGGGGCAACAAGCCACAGAAACGCGCTTCTCTTGGGTCACACCAAAGCTCCGCGGTCTGGAGTTGGAGGCACACGTGCAGCCCCTGAAACACGGCGATACTGTGTACTCAGGACAGGCACTAACACCAGGACAAGGAGTGATCTTACCCCTCAAAACCCACCCACTAAAACGTTTCCTGGCCCAGCCCCTCTGTTTGAGAGCCACTACTGGTCACCAGCTCCTGTGGACTTGTCAGACCCTTTATAAGCTGAGCGACACTGCCAGGCTCTGTGTCTGTGCTAAGCTGAAGAGTCTTATCTATAAAAAGTAACCTCATTCTTTCATATTCTTTGCCATCACCCTTTTCCTCCTCAGCACAGGCTCCTTCCTCCAGTGTATCAAGCTCAGCAGACTCCCGTGGTCCGAGGTGCTGTGCTCCACGCAGAGGAGCGCTGTGCTCCATCCAGCCTGCCTGCTGGAGAACAAGGAGCTGTGCTGGAAGGTCCCGCTGCGAGGAAACCCGCTGCAGGCTGAAAGCCCTTGCAGAAGGGATTCGGTCTGTTTGCATCCAGGGTGGGATAAGCAAATACAAGAGATGTGAATCTTAAGATTATTTTCCCCACGTGTGCTCCCGGGGATCGGAGCTGGCAAGAGATTTTAATCACGGCTCCTTCTAAATATATCTGCGAAGCAACTCCAGACTTGCAGCAAATGATGAACTGCGAGTACTGCCCCAGCAGGCTCTTATCAAACAGATCTCGCAGCAACCTCTCTGCGAGATAAGGACGGGGAAGGCACGTGGGTGGGATTCATCAAACGGGAGTCAAGTCTGATCTGGCGGCTTCGTCCCCACTTAAGGAAGAAAAGGCACCTCCCACTTAGGGAGGCGCTCACTTCAGCGTGATTCTTCAGAGCCACTCATCTCTCCCTGGACTGTAGTAGGAGCTGGGGTAATTAAGCTGGAGTAGGCTGAGCTTTTGGATGAATGAAATTTTGCAGGATGAATTCCAGTCTACTTTTTTCCCTCTAAGAAAGCCTGCATTCAAAGGCAAACCAACGAGCATCACAGCTACCGCTGACAGGAACATGAAAGCTGGTAAAAATAATTGCTAATGCCGCCTGTTCCTTTCCGGGTTTACTCAGTAAGACCCAAAGGGCTCTATTTCTTTAACAGTAAAATAAACTCAGAGGTATCTTACAATATTGAGGGCTGCTGGCGGTTTTAAAAGGCGCGATATACACCCTGGATAGATGCACAGTACATACCTATACAGCTGAGGTATTTTTCACTCCAGAAAGAAAAGTACTCCTTTCCTCTTGCCGAAATAAACAGCCTGTTAGGCAGAAACGTGCTCTCCCGGCTGCGGCTAAAAGGGCCACCGCCAAAGCAACCCCCCGGTGCCCCGGCTGCGTCCCCACCGGCAACAAACTGCGGAGACACGGCACGAACGAGAGAAGCGACGGATCCCTTCGGGAAGTGCCAGTGCAGCTCATCACGTTTCCGCCGCCACCATCCCCATCAGCCTCACCGAGGCCGAATTTGACTTTCCGCCCCTTCCAGCGAGCGCCAGACAGCTGCCCCTTCACAGGTTCGCCTGCCAGAGCAGAGCAGAGCAGAGCAGCTCAGCCTCCCGCCCTCGCCGCCAATACGTGCTGCTGGAAATAATTAAGCCTTTATAGCTTTCAACACACATCTTCTAACTTCTTCCTTACTTATAAGATATACCGTCATCCTGAACCAGTCTGTCACTAAGTCAGGCTCTTCACAGTAATATTTTAATTGAGAAAAACATCAATGAATGAATTATGTCTTTAGAATTAAATGTATTTTTTCATCTGCGCCAAAAAAAAACAGAAGGGAAAAACCCCATTGTTTTTGCTTATCTGTGACACTTTCCACGTTCAAAGAGGGACTTATGCACTCAAGCGTCCTCACTGCTTATTTGTCAAGATCAAAACTCCTTGTTTAAGTTTTTGAAAGCTGTAGGCTTCATACTGTGGCAGTGGGACAGAACTGACTTCGGCTTTTTATCTTTTTCATTAGTGCTGCCCTCTGCTCAAAAGGGCCTCTAGACAAACTATTTATTGCTGGGTTAATTAGATCATTTGAATCTATGCTTGCCACTGCATTTTTGCAGTCTAGAGTATCTAAGACACATGGTCCGTGGATATCCAAGTATCTCGAGCATGTGACACGTGGGCTTTCCCAAAGGAAAAGGAGGAGGACAGAAATTACCAGCTGCGGGGATCGTATTCTAGCCAGGTGAAGTTGCCCTGTTATTAACGCAGGAGTTTATCTAAGTCTGTGTAAAGCTCTTCGTCCCTCATCTTCCCTCTTTCAATGCCAACAGAAAAGAACTTGTCTCTTTGTAAAAATAATTTGCTTATGACATCGCCACCCACGGTACCGGTATGAAAAGGAGAAATAGGTAAAGATGAGAGTTGTTAACAGGCAACGCAAAGTACGCAATACGTATGTCTATCTGACAGCCGGGAGTGCTGAGAACGGACACATATACAATAATGTGCATGTCTGTTATTTGAATAATATGAACTGCTCTTTTAATACAGCTGAAATACTGATATACGATATGCAGCTAACCTAAAATAATATTAAGACTTTACAACGCACTTTCAGAAATTAGGAAAAGTTAGAAGGAGAAGGCCAGTGGGTAACACAGCACCCCCTCGGCCCTTCAGCGCGTGGGGATTATACTAGATACAACCACGTGGTACTTTTTCCCCAGAGGACAGAGAAATGTGCCTTCTTCCAAAATTTTAGGTTCCTGCTTCAAAAGAAGCAAATTTTATCAACTGTTAAAGAAAAGGAATCCATGTTCCCTGGCAGATGTTACAATAATAAATCCAGTAGCAGATTTTAGTTCTCCTCCCATCTGACAGCACCTGTTTTGTTAAACACCGCTAACTTTTCACCTTGTCCAACAACAAAAAAATTAGATATAGCTTGATTTTCAAAAATCCCAAGCAGCATTCAACTACTTCTGTTTTAAAACACAAGTCACTTATAAAGCAGTCCTAAAGACAGATTTAAGCTTAGCTTACCTACCCTTTTTTTTTTTTTTTTTTTTAAAGGCTGCTAAGTGTATACTGGCCTCTAGCCATCCTGGGATAAAGCCGCTGGATTCTCTGTCTGAGCTCGGGAGCCTCGCTCGGCTGGAGCCCACCTACGACCCCCCGGTAGCACTGGCTCAGCCACAGAGATGTGGTTGATCACTCAAGACTTCATTCATCCCTGTTGTCTCTTCTGAATGGATGGATGAAAATGTGGCACCAGACCAGGAGATGCAATAGCTCAAGTGTCCTAAGCCTTGGAGGAGGACGGGTTCAAATCCAGAATGAGTCAAAATACTGAGACACCACAAGCTATGGACACTTAAGTTATAGCTGTACTACTACTGAATTACTGCTGGCTGATTGCACTGCACTTCGTTGAGATTCACAAAAGTAAAAGACCTTGTCCGGTATTTAGACCTTTTTCAATTATGTCTGAATATATTTTCTAAATGGGCATAAACATATCTTTGTTTGTTTGTGGACTATACTCACGTTACACATTAGCGGTTTGATTTACTACTTGTGTATAAGTCTTTAAAGTAAAATCACATCGTGACTGTGACCAGCATGGAAAATGTACCACAAAATCTATTTGCTTTGGAAAATTGTGTGATGGAGGAAGCTGCTGTTCAATCCTAACTATGGCTTGAGAAACCCCCATCCCTCAGCTGCTCACCGACGCTGTCTTCAGATGAGACACAGTAACTGAGTGAATGTTCCCAGTCCAACAATTAGGCTAAATCCCTGTGGATAGCCACATATGCTACACCTGACAGCGGTGCATAATGCAGCAGCAATCTATAAATATGTGGCCAGGGTCACTTCTGCCCCCTCCGCCTCCACTCTATGAACAGGACAGATGGGGCACATCAGCATTTTCACTGACCCAGGAGGCATCTTCATTCTGCGTGAGCATTGCAAACCTCAACCACCGTGAACACTATATAGTCCTTATTTACGGACCAAACTAAAGCAAAGCAGAAACCAATTTCTGCTGGGGATGTCCCACCCCTCCCAATCAAGCGTGCTTTCCTCAGCCAGGGCTGACTTACAGACCACCAGTCACCTCCGCAGTATTTGTAGATATTTAAACCTCATCAGAACCTCATCTGGAGGAAATACAATTTTGACGGCTTAGAAAAGAGTCTGCAAGAAGTTGAGAAATGTCTCTCATCTCCCATCCTCACTAATTCCATTTTAAGATGTACCTATAATACATGTATTTATAATTTATATGAATCAAAAATAAATCACCTTAGAATTTGCAAGCAGTACAAAACCTTGGAAGACAACCTGCTTGGGTGCCTGGTGCTTCTCAGGAGTATCAGCTGGATACATCAATGACTGAAAACATCTGCATCCGCCATGGGCTGTCATCATGCTTACAGAACTGAGATCAAAAATGTGTGTTAAAGAAAATATTAGCTGAGAACTGGAACACTAACCACACTCTGGCGGCAGCTATGCTTAGGGAAAAAAAAAAAAAAAAACAAAACAGAGGAAACTACATGTGCTCCTTCTTTTTAAAAATTCATTTAAAACAACCAAAAAAAGCTTTTGGTTACCCTGAGATGCTGGCACTCTCCTCCTCCCCAAGTTGGGGTTTCTGTTGCTTTTGAAGCCTCTTTGGCTCAGGCCCAAGTTTGAAGGATGGGAGAAAGGGATACTTGTTAAAAGCATGTGCTTGTTTCACTTTACCCAACTTCAAACTTTTCCTTTTTTTTTTTTTTGTCAGATTTTATCCCAAGTACATAGCCAGTGAGTTGGATGTGAGTAATAAATTCTGACCTCTTTTACATGTCCTCCCATGAATTTAGATTGAAATTCTCATTAAACAACTGGATAAATTAATGCCTTTAGGAGGATGCACAGAGATGTTGAGAAACAGCTGTCACTCACCTTTTTCTCTTATCACAAATGCTTGGGGACAATCAGAGAAATTGCAGACATGGCAGAAGATTTAGAACAGACAAAAGGAAATACTGTTTCACACAGGCAAGTCATGGAAAACCCCACCCCTAGTACAAAACGTCCTGGATGCTGAAGACTAAAATAGACCCAAAAGAGCAGAAAATCGGAAAAAGGGAAGTCCATTTGGTGGGCATGAAACAAAACAAACAAGACATCCAGGGTAGCAGAGGAACTGCAAATCTTTCATGGGGCAGAAGGCACACAAGATCACTTTGGTGCTTCCTCTGTAAGCAAGGGTGCACCTTACTAATTGCCCTTACCTTAATTGCCCTGGGATGCCGTCAAGACCAAGCTAAGAATCCACGCGAATTTTATTGTCTGGGAAAAGAAAATTAAGAAACCGGTCGCTAGACTCAGAACACAGAGCCAGCGAACCGCAGCAAATCCACATGGTCACAGCCACGGACCGCTCCACAGAGCCACCGGGGACGAGGATCCCCACAGCCTCCTGTAACCGGGACGCGGGGCTTGGACAAGCTCTCCTGCCTGGCACTGTTCCCCTATACCAGAAGCATCTTCCTGACACAAATCCCCTCCTGTGACCTTGTTTTGCCTAAACGTACCCCTGGGGATGTTCCATAGCCCAGAAGCTCAGTGATTAACTTAATTAGGATAGCAACTTATGTATCTCCTGTTAATGAACGGCCGTGTGATGCACCACTAGACGACGATGTGCAGATGTGCCTTCTGAACACGCGCTCAGACTGGCTGAAGCAGCCCACGTCACCACCCAGCTTATTAATGGACAGCTTGTCCAGGTGACACAGGCACAGCCTTTGCTTTACAAACACGCTGCTCAGGGAGACCCGAAAATCTCTGCGTGTACATGAATCCAAGCAAACCCAGGAAGATGGCTCACACTGCCACTGCAACGATAACAATAAATGCCGCTTACTGTCAGCCACAGGCAGAGGCAACAGATAACAAGACAACCTGAGCAGTACCCTCGTTAGGGCTCTCTTTTAAGGAGAAGCTATTCTGGGTATTGACTTTTTTGCCTGCCTGCTCTGGTGGTGGGGTAATTCAACAATTCGCCTTTGATTCCCTCAGGATGCTCCATCTGGGTTCAGATCAATGGCCCACCCAGCTGTTTCAGCTGAAGTCTGCTTTTAACTTGCCGACTATAAAACAGTCATATAAATTTCTGGTGTGCTCAGGAAAAAATACTAGTGGTCAAGTGAAGCGCGTTCCCCGGAGAATTTCATCTGACTCAGCCAATTCGTGTCTGGAGGAACCAATTTTGGGTTAAGTTCTATGAGCTTTTCAAAAGGACATCAAGTACTTTTCTGTGCAGTTTAGACAGGACAAAGCAAACGCAAAGACCTTTCCCAATGTTTGAGGGAGCTGAAGAGCTGCTCCCAGCCCTGAAACGCCGCGGAGGGGGAAGCTGCCGGCCGGAGGGGTCCTGGAGGAGGAACAACCCCTGAGTGGGGCACGCTCTCACAGTACCTCTTCTGAAATCTCCATTTGCACCATTTAACTGCTGCACACAACCAACAACTTAAGTAGGTGATTTCCTCCACTTTTAATTCCCAGTTCAACTACGTGCTTGGCAACTTTCCGTTTATGCTGCCCCACTGTCTTCAAAGAGGGAAAAGCAGCTCAGCTCTGTTAATGAGGTAAAGGGCAAACTTAGTTCACTTAGAGGTCTCTGTGTCCCTCTGATACGCCCCAGGGCTCACGGCCCTGGATTCTTCTTGCAGAAAAGAGTAAGGACCATGAGGAAAGGGTAGCACTTATGTGTAGCACTTATCAGCAAGTCAAAGACATAAGGACCCCCCCCCCCCCCATTTCACACGACAGATAACCAAACCTTCAGCCTTCAAAGCATTTGACATGGCTGTCTTGATCTTTTGCAGTTACTTTTCTCTCACATAACAGACGGAGGAATTGCTCTGCGTGATGTCCATCTGAAGTCCTTCTTCAACTTCAGCACCTAATCATGGTTCCACCAGTAAGACAGAGACGTCTCTTTTCACTGACTCATAAGCAATAGCGTAGCTGGGACACCCGGAGGTGCTAGCTGAGGCGAGATGAAACTCACCCCCAGTCTTCAGTCTCCCATTCAATTAATTAAATGAACATGCTATGCTCCTGGGACCACCTCCCTGCCCTTTATTATAAATGCTTGGGGAAGGAAACCCCTGGCATTTGCAAGCTCGTTCCTGCTTCAGTTCCTTTAATCAGTGTCCTACGGCGATACAAACCGCTGCTGCTGTGTGCTGCTGTTAAGAGGGAAGAAGTCCTTTAAGGTCCCTGCAGCTGTTCAGTCTGTGACACAGGCGTTGGTGCTCCTTGGTGAGGCTTTTCTGTGGGCGGTCTCACGCAGCTGACAGCGTGCAATGTGTCTGCGGTGCCTCTCAAACACAACAAAGTGTCACAGAAGCCCATATGTGCCCATGGAAACCCGTGCAAGTGGACTGAACAAGTGAAAAAGAAGAAGAATTAAAAAGCAGGGTTTCCTATCTACAGTGTCCATCCTCTAGGCTGAAGCTGGAAGGTGCTGGAGGATTCAATCCAAGACTAGAAGAGAGAGGGAACGAGATGGGTAGCAGCACAGCTCCTACCAGCCTTGGGAAGCGAGGAAGAGCGGGCCAGGAAGGGGAGAGGGACGCTGAGTGTGCCATCTGCTTGGGAAAGGCTTCGTGAGCTTTTGGTTTACTGACTCCCAGAGAACGCACGCAGGAGACCGCCAATATAAGCGTACCGAGTTCAGGAAAAGCTTCGGTGGGATCCTACACCTTCTTTGACATGGAAGTCAATTGTGCATGAAATACAAAGCCCTTGAAAACCAGACTTCATTAGTTCTAGTGCTCATGGAACCGATTGCACAATACGTTAAAAAATAATAATAGAAAAACTGGTCGTAAAATATTGGCAGAATAGAGCTGCATGTCCAGAAGCTAAAACGAGTCAGAACAAGAAAGAGAAGCCAAATCGCTGCAACTTATTTATTAGAGATCTATTGAATAAATGGCCCTGGGAACTACTGTACCAATTCATCCTCAACAAATGAGAAAGCAAAAGCTGTTTCCTTAAAGAACTGCCTTAGAATGAAATAATCCGTGGCAATATTACAGCAGACTGCGTTCGTGATTGTTGTTATTCTTTTTTAAATTATGCAGTACTACAAGTCTAGCAGCTAACCTTGGAGGCTGGGCAGGACCTGTTACGCTCTTACCGACATATTTCTAATTCAGCGGATTGCACGGGAAAGCAAGGGGCTGGGAACAAGCGTCACCCGCGTTTCCCTGCAAATACAACAGCAGAGGTGTGGAGTGAAGCTGTGCTGCACCTGAGCACGGGGCAATCGGTCTCTGATGGGTTCATGGCCACTGACACCAACAGCACAAGTCCCAGCGATCAGCTGTGAACTCTGCTAAAGCAGCCGGAGCCCAGTGGAAGCCCAACTAGTGCCAGACATCCCCGCTGACCATGGAAGGGGTAGGAATATCTGCTGGATTTTCAACTTTGTTCGGCCACAGCAACAGTCTGCGCTTCGGCGTGAGGGTGGGAGAGAAATGTGGGTTCGGTTTTAACTGGAGAAAGCCATGCCCTTCCTCCCGGCCCCTCTGCCTCCAGAATCACGGGCTGTATGGCAGACGCCAAAATGAGACCGCTCGGAGAACACACGTACTACCGAAAGCAGAGCGTGCGCTTTGTAACTAACTTTAGTTGCGTTACTGAAAGCCTTAACTAAGTCTAATTAATGTTTTTAGCCCTTGGCATTTCTATCACTTGGTTTGATCTAATAGCACTCCTTTTTCTAATCCTCTTAAAATAGGCTGTTTTAAAGGTTTACTCAAGCTGACACTTGGAGCATGAGGCTAAAGTATTGTTATTACCAGCACAGCTCTTTGGTGTTCATTAGCAGGATGACAATTAGCTGAAAAACAAGCGTAGCCTGAATCACAGGACTCATGCCTGCCTCCTTACTAATTTTATCTGAAGCTCCTAAGGACACCAAGCCACCGCCAGCGCTAACGGAGGAGGGAGAGGGGCTCCTGGGGCTGCCCACGGCAGCCGGGCAGGGAGAATCCCGCGCAAGACCCCCAAACCCAGGCAAGCGCCCTGCCCGCCCGGGCGTTTCGCTTGATCAGCCGCAGCCATTTGCATTATCAGCTTTTACAGAAATTTCTCCTTCCAAAGGCTCTCCCTCCCCCTCGCCCCAACCTTTTTTGTCCCCATGTGCCTTGGAATGGATCTAAGGGGCTTTTGCCGTCCGGCTTTAAACAGACACCACAGAACAGGACTCTCTAAATCACTAACTTATCACCACCGGATTTATTTTTGTCTGTTTGTCTGTGCCACATGAGTTTTGAACGGGCTTCTGAAATATCACTGTGGTAGAATTTGGGGATAATGATTTTGGTCTTCAACCAGCTGTCTTCTCAAATATAATCAAACTACTGTATTATTTTCTCTCCCCACAGAGAGCACAGTTAGTTTATATTTGAACTCTTCTGCCTTTGAGAACATGTTTACTACTGCCTTCTTGAAGGACATTAGATCTCATTTGCTTGGACTTCCTCTGTTCTGCTCTCGCTGTGAAGAAAAGCCCTTTATGTTGATGTGACACTATAAAAATCCATAATCATAAAGTTAAAAATAAGCACCCTGCTAGAATAAGATCAGCCGAATACACAGAACTGCTTTCTAAAGTAGTATTTGGTTCTGCCCTGTATTTTCATGTTTGATTTCAATTAAATTAGTTTTCTTCAGCAATTCGGAGGCCTTTAAGTAACCGTTTGTCACCGAATATAAAAATCACGGTGTATTTCTCGCATAAATAAGAGTGCGCACCACCATAGGCTGTCTCACTTCAAAGGTCTTATCCCAACACAAACACCTGCTTTTTACCACCCGGAACTTGCCGCCAAGGACCCGTGAGACCCCAGAGCCTGCCGCTCCTGCCTGCGAGAGCTCCCGGGGCACGGGAGGCAGCGCTGCCGAACCTTCAGCTTTCGCGCTTTTCCTGGAGGTGCCGCTCTCGCCAGGGCTGCGGTGGAGCACTCCACCACCTCCCAGCCCACGGACCTCACAGCAAACCCCGAAACTACTCTGCTGCCGAGAGCGTGCTTCGGGCCAGGCTGACTTCTGAGTCCTCTTCACCCGGTGTGACCCCCCGACCAACGTGTTGTACTGGCAGTCGTGACAAGTGGCAGCCGGTGCCACGCGGCTGCGGGAGACCTGAGCTTTACAACCAGAACCACAGAAAACCAAACCCTGCGACACTGGCATTAGCGAATGCCACTTGGTATGACATTCAGCCCGAACCGTGACGATACGCACCATTCGCCACCAGATGCTGATGCAGGCAGCGGGGTTCATCAGTTCCGCCTACGTCAACCGGCACCATCCCCAAGTCCCCTGCTGCAGCAATCACTGCAGGGGTGAGGGACCATACCTATCTGTGCCGTTTTCTGCCTTTCTTCTACAAAATCCACTCATCCTGAGGATGTGCTTGGCAGGTAAGAGGAAGAGAAGAACAGCACGTAGTGGGACTCTTCGTCCAGAGTATTTATTGCGATCTTGAGTCATCCGCCGCAGTGGAGAGTTTGATTCTGCAATAATTTCACACTACATAAAAATCGAATCTGTGATAACTTAGGTAGGCTATCAAGTACTGCCGATCTTGACCATAAACAAAGCAAAATGGTAATTGCTTTTACTGGAAAATTATGTGTGGTTTAGGGTTTTAACACTGGACTATCCCAGGGGAAGGATAAGATTGGAAAGCGTTGGTTTCAACAAACATGAAATTGGACAAAATGTAGCAAAAATTAGATGACGCTAAATTTCCACATATAAAAGCACATGAAAATTTTGTAACATTGGCTTCTTCAATTTAATCCAATCAGCCTTTAGCATTTCCATTTGTTTTGATATTAAAAATATCAATTCGTCACAATACTGAATTTTCCAATTACTTCGCTGTGATTCTATTAATAAGAAAAAGCTATTGATTTAAACCATGCATACACATCTATGACTTTTTAAACCAGCATTCATATTTTTCTCAAAGGTTTTTCGTTTGGTAAGCTATTATTATTTGAATTCAACAGCGTAATGGTAAAAAACCATCCCCAAAGGGTTAAATCCCGCAGCCCCAAGGACCGCAGAGCAGAGGGCGTATGCAGCATCCATTCATGGTGGACGAGGGTCACAACCTACCACGCAAAGGGAACGCCTAAGTACAGCCCCTGACAAACACTGCATTTATGGCCAAATTTTCTGTGAGGGAGGAAAAAGTAATGATTTATGGCTACGGCAAAAGCTTTCCAGTCCTGTGGCTCACAAGCTGCACGGCAGCTCCTGGCAGCTTCCACTCAGAAGCGTTGCAAAATTTAATATTGAGGCTCACAGATCTCTGCAGCTTCAGGAGTCAACACGATCCCCAGCTGAGGTCAGGAAAGCAGGCAGAGGGCTCTAACGAAAACCATCGGATTCAAAGACCTTAAATCTTTTCAGAATTTAAAATATGAAACTTCTCTTCCTATGCTGCCAGAGTTTTACTCCTTCTTCTTTGCTGTCCCACAGTATTACAAGGCTAAATTAGGCGCCGTTAATTCCTAAACGAATTTCAGGGTTATCACATAGGATTTCTACTTTTACATTTAAAGTAGTCCTGTAAGCTGCAAAAGGCAAGCCTGGGCCTTGACGACGCAAAAAATCCTCCCACTAAAATTACAAGAGTGACAGACTTGGCAATAGACTGACAGCCTGAGGATCCTCAAGGCAAGAAGTAGGAGGGCTGTAACTCATCCGTGCCACCGCTCCGCACACGGGGACTCACCTTGAGTGCCACTCTGTTTTAGACTATAAAATATCCATTATCCTCGCTTAGTGCATATATAGCTCTTCTTAAATTAACACAGATGCCATTTCCTATTATAAATAATTTGTTCCACAAATAGACATTTTCAGGAACAACATCTGTGCCTGTGCTTAATTTGCAGCACGCTGGTTGTCTTACAGGAGTCAACGGGAGAGGTCACACCAGTTAAACTAGCTGTGAGAACTGAACTTTGTGGGATCGGGACCTTCATTGGTATTTTGCTTTTGTTTAGTCGTTGCCTGCCGTGGGTTTTGTGATATTTCAGTGACACGACTCTTGTGGGGGGCAGGGGCGTTATTTGTGGAGGATATGGGAAATGCCAGCCTCTGTCTTTCAGCTGCTGGTTTTAACACAGAAGGCAGTTGTAAACATTTTCTGAATTGTTTCAGAAAGCCTCAGAGGCAGTTTTTTAAAAGGAAATTTTTAGTAGCATTGACTTTAACTGTTCCATGCTGCTGACGTGGCCCTTGCGTGTGCGTCTCCCAGCTGCTGCGATAAGGAGGAGGAGAACAGGGGCCAGGCCACCTCCTGCCACCCCCCCTAACCCGGGCAGGCGGCAAGCTCGGCAGTCACGGGCAACGCTGCACGGGAGGGCTTCGCAGCTCTGCTTGTGCCCGCAACACAACTGATGGCTACCGAGATGCGAAGGGCCCGTGCCGTGCCCTCGTGTCAGCAAACAGCACGCCAGAGCTGCTGGCTGGAGCCCGTGCCCAGGGAAGAAGGGCAAGCGCACCAGGGATGCTCTCGCGCGGCAGCACTGCTGGCAGCCCCCAGGCTGCGGGGTACGAGCAGGGATCCCCTGGAGCCCTGCCCTCCCCCCTTACGCTGGCCCCCCATCTTCTACTGCCCCGGACCAGTCTCCAAACGCTGACACCAAACTCATCCCGTAGCTGGCAATTCCCCATCAGGGCAACCCCCCCCCCAGGCTGGGCAGTCCCTGCGACCGAGGAGGGACACCTGGCATCACCGCAGCTGCCTTCATCGGGGTTCATCCTGCAGAGCCCCATGGCAGCGCCGCTCCTCTGCGTGCCTCCACCCAGAGGCAAACACGGACTAACCCGCTGTTCAGAGTGGTTATCTGACGCGTGGTTTGGATGTCCAACCTCAGCAACAAGGGGAAAAGCTTTTCCACAGCAATCACGAAAGATAAGAGATCTCCAGTGGCTAAAAGGGTACAGCACTGCTTTCGTACAGCAAATAATACATACCCAACTACCCCCAAGAAAATTTGTTATACGTGTGTGATCGGGAGATTTTACAAATCATTCCTTCCTCCTTTTCCAATTTTCTCCACGTCCATAATCTATAATTTCATGTCTGGTACAGACCTGATGGATTGCAGTCCTGTTGATATACTGCAATAACAAATAAACAGTTATTATTAATGGGACTATAAATCACATGATCAACCCCCATGCCAGCTAATTGTAGTCATTTACATTCTGCCTGCAGCACCGCCGCTGCCATTGCGGTGGAACATGGCATTCCCTGTCGGACCCAGCCATAAAACCGTGGGCGCGTGGAATCCCACCGCAGCTCCGTCCACCCCAGCGGTGGCCACCACTCCAGGCACGAACGGAGGGAAACTTTCTGCAGCACGATGGCTGTGTGAGAAGGCATCTCCATATACAAATGAAGGTATTCAGGTCTTTAATTTACTGCTAGGAATATACAGAAAACTGAATGCTAATTGAGCTGGTATGTCTGGGCATTCATTTTTCTTATCGCCGCGGAGGAACGGGCAGTAGGTTTTCACACCACACCAAGGGGTGACATTGCAGCAGAGCTTCACCGCTGAGCCAATACGCAATTTGCAGCTCCTCGGATATAAAACTCAGCAGCTCAGCGTGTAGCCGCCGGCTGCCGGATTCCAGCAACGATCAGCCGTGGTGGTTAATCATTTCGTCTTCATGTTGTGAAACCCCTCCATGCCCGCCTTCAGCGCTATCTACCGTTGTGCGGCGTTTTAGCACAGGCAGCTCCCTGGGGATCTCAAAAACCAGCAGGGTTGTTATTTTTATGTGTGTTTGCCGAATGGGTGAGATGGGCTCTAAAGGTCTGTGATCTATCTGGGTTTTTTTAAATAAATAAAAATAATAAAAAAAAACCCAAACCAAACCAGAATTCCTCGCTGCCAGCCCTGGTGACGTGGTTAAATAAAGTCCTCGTGCCACTCTGCTCGCAGGGACGGTGGGCGCTTTGAATGGCCGGTACGAAGAGCGGTGCCAGCTGGGGAGGGTGCTCGGTCCCCCCCTTCAGGGATGCGAGGACAGAGGTGCCGTCCTGAGCAGTGCTTCGTTTCAGGTTTGTCCTGTTCCTGCTAAGAGGAAAGTGGACCACATCTCCCCAGCGATATCTCCCCGGTTCTTCTACCCTCCGTTAATTGGAAGACTGGTGAAAGAAGCAGACCAAGGAAGCCAGGTAATCCCCACTGACGCACCCGCTGGCAGGAATGCTTAATTTCCTTGGAACACACCACCTTTGCCTTGGTTTTACGGCAGCGGGCTGCACGTTAGTCCATACCCCTTGTTCCAACAGCGCGGCTCAAAGGTCGGTGTCCTTTGCAACGCTGCAGGATGCAATAATTCCTCTTTTTCTTTGTGAGCTGGTGCAAAAAGGCAGTGCGCTGGTGCCTGTCCTCCTCCAAGGCCACAGCTGCGTGGTGACCCAGGCGCTGGCCCCTTTGCATGGGATGAAAACACCAAGCGGGTTCATTGGTGGGAGGGTGCGGGATGGTATGGGACTGGAAAAAGGTCTGCACTGATAACGAGGAACAAAAAAGCTCACTTCCAAACTTTCTCTCGCCAAAAATCAGGCCATAACGAGCGCTTGTCAGGAGAAGAGGGAAAAGCGTTTCAACACCGGCTTTCAGGGCAGCAGGAAGGGAGCAGAGCAGCAGCAGGAGATGCGTCATCTCGTTGTCTCTCCTGAGCAATCTGCCCCAAGGTTAGAAGTTCTTCCAAGTTTCCCTTCCAGGCTAAAATTTCCCCTCCCCTGGAGGCCGTTCCTCCTGATCTTTAACCATGTTCTATTGCTGAAAGAAAATAATGTATCTACTACTAAATTTGCTGTTGACTTCTGGCGGGGCTCAGTTAGCCCCTGTCGGCTTGAAAACACGCGAAATTAATTTGCGCTGAGCAAATACAGACAATAAAACAGACTTTTAACATGAAAGCTTATCCTGTATTATTTTATACGAAAGAAAACTCTCTGCCACTTGAAGACACCTCCCTTCCCCGGGGGAGGATTTTTCACACAGCCCAAAGCACGGGAAGCGTCCAGGTCAAACATCAGCTCTTTAATCCCATCAGAAATCCATACACACAGACTTGCCCATCACATAATCCAGCCTCCTCCACCCAGAGGCATAAGGTGAACAGCTTTTATCGGTGCCAGATTCATTATCTGTTCTCCAGTGGATACTGCACAGGCACCAGTCCACCCAGTGCCTCCCACCATGCTGGAGTACGCCCTGCAGAGCTGAGCCGAGATGGCTACCGAAACCCCACCGGATTCCTGCAGCACCGCTCGCCTCTCACAGCCCCAAAGCTGCGTGATCCCATCCACCGACCCCCACGCCTCCTCCTTCTCCTTCCACCGCTCCGGCGCAGACACGGACCTTGCTCATTCCTCTCAAGCAGGGGAACACGGGGCAGTGGATATAGATTTTCTTGGAGGCGGAGAAAGCAGGAGCAGGTTGGCATGAGTGTGGACAGGCAGAAAGGTAAATGAAGAGATGCGCCGAAGGCGACAGAGATGGGCTGAAATGCAAAGACTGTGAAAATGCAGGAGGTACCCACTTGGGCTGAGAGCGGCAGCAACAGCACAAGCACCTGAGGCAGAAAAATACAAACCAAAGGAAGAAGTGGCCAAAACCACGATGGGTCTTTTCTGCTGCACCAGGCAGCTCCCGTGTGTTCGCCTATCTGGAACAACCCCACTGAACACACGGTTATATTATCATAGAAGAAACAGCAAATTGCAATTAAAAACACTTAAAGAAAGGGTTAACCAGCATCCCTCCGCCTCGTCAGCGCATTCCTCCGGCAGTAATCTCTCCTATTTTTGAGAGATTAAAAACTAAGAAAGTACAGCAGCGTCTGGCCCCTAATTTGCAGAAATAACAAATCAAATGCCTTAAAATTGGTAATTTGGTAGATTAAATTATCAAAGCCTAGTCTGTTGGTGTCCACATCTGATAGCGCTTTGATCTTGTTTATATCTTAGAAATTGTTTCATGGACTAACTTTGTTGATTATCTTCAAACTGTGACGGGTTTTATTCCATCAGCAACTCAGTCGCCTTCCGAGCACCAGCCTGCTCTTTAAAGTGCAAATTAGGAACCAAGGAAGAGAAGAAAGCATGGAGTTGTTTGAAGGAGCTGCTGGATGTCAACAGAGGTCAGCGCTTCGGTTTTTATTTCTTAACTACATATGTACAAATGACCTAACGTAATCCAAAATTAAAAGCTATGACCAAGAGAGGAGGAACAGCCAACTGCATCCCGAGCAGCGGATGATGGACCTGGCCACACCAGTCCCAGCCCCTGGCACAGTTTTGTGGAGGAGACGACAGAGGCCCCAGCGGAGTCCCTCCTGGAAAGCCTACACCAGCGGGATCTCCCAGCGAGCAGGAGGAGAGAGCAGCCTATTCTTTTGCTAAAATACCCAATAGCGCATGCCACTGGGGAGACACTAAGCAGAACAGAGCTTTTAAGTGGCACTGCGTTGCCTGTTCAGATATCAAATGAGCTGGCCATAGCCCAGGAAACGCAGGGAAATTAAGCTTATTCCACTTCCAGTTCTACTGGGAGTAGAAGAGGTTCGGGGGGGGTTGGCTGTCAGCCGGTGACTCCTGCAACCGGCTCTGTTAACTACCGCGCCAGCCCTGCAAGAGAGATGCTGACCCAGGGCTCTCTTCAAGGCTCTCTCCATCTGCTCGTGGCACCACCGGCAAAGCGTGCACACCGGCCACGGCTGCCCGGTGCAGCTGGTCCGCCCCGGTCCCCAGCCTCCGCGACACCAAAGGGACCCTCGGGGCAGCCCACGGCGTTGCCTGCCGTAAGCTCAGCACGGCAGTGCCGCGGGGAGCTGGTGCTCGCCCGCTCCCCAGAAAGCGAGCCGGTCTAAATTAATGTGCTCTAACTGTGACGAGCAGCCAGTATTATCCTGGCTTTTTGAACTAGCCCCAACACCGCAGAAAGATTAAATCTTTATTTTAACAAGATTATTATGGTTTCCTAGGCAATCCAATGCATACAAACAATGGAACTAACAAAACACTGGATAAAGACATATCACTTCAATTCCCACATGCTGCAAAGCATTACTTGCCCGGGGGAAACTCTGGGGAAGATGAGAACGCTTCAAGAAACTGAACCCTGAAGAAATGAACTGGAAAGTTCAAGTCTGACCAGTGTGAACACGTTAGAAACCGTGCAGCTGACATACAACCCCCAGCCTGAGTGTGATACTGTACCTCTGAGCCAAGGGTTGGCCCAAACCCCGTGAAAACTTGCTTATAGACATAAAGAGAGACAATTTACATAGGTACACCTCTATCTTAAGAAACGTGATGCTGCACCTGAGGGCCTGCTATACGATTTTTAAAGAGGCTTGACATGAACTTTATTGTTGTTCTTCTTTGCGTTACTGTGCTTCAACTCAACAATAGCTAGAGTCAACTTCAAATTATAAATCAAATAAACACATGCAGAGGTCCCAAGGGCACGATGCCAAAAGCCAGCAGGCAGTTCAGTAGAGGAGTATGAATTTGTCCAGAGTTGAAATTCAAATGAGGTTTACTCTTTCACAAAACGAAAACAGCTCCTCCACCCCAGACTTCGCATGAACCAACTGAGTTAAAAATATCTGACTTTTATGCCAAAACTGGTAGGTCTCCTCTATGCTTGACAATCCCCATCCCCTACTCAATCTGCAGCCAGTGTTCCTGGGGAGGACGCACAAACCAGCCTCACAGCCCGAAAAAACCAACCCTTTTGCTGCTCAGGGGGGTTTCCTCCTCTGCAACAGAGCCAGCAAAGCATGGTTTGCAGCATTCAACAAGCTGCTGCTGTGCAACTACTCAAGAAAATTTCAGCCCAGTCCGCTAATACAGAAAACTCTCAGTTTTATTACTAACCACCCACCACCTATCGGGAACTTTGGTCCCACCTAACAAGTAGAAATACAAAGAGATTCAGTTGAGTCACACTCTGAGACTCTCTCTCCCACCTGATAAAAAAGGCAAAGACACACACTTGCAAACAAAACCAGGGAGCTTCTCTTCCATGCCAGCCCCATAGAGAAAACGGTCTGACTCGGGAGGTTCAGCTCTGCTTTACCAGCTCCATCCCATGCAGCTTTCTGCTCCTACTGAAAAACAGTGACACCCAGAGCACAGTATCTGCTAACGCATGCTGGACACCAATGCTTCACGTTGCAGTACAACATAACTGGTCGCTAAGCCAGGAAAGTGAGAATTGACTTCTCCGGGCTTTGATGGAGTCTACTCAATGCGCTCATTCTACTTAGTGCTGCCGTCTCGTCCAGGAGCTAACCACAAGCTGCTGATAAAGAAATTACATAGCTTTGGTAGAGTAGATTGCTCATCAGTTTAATAGCTCCACTCAATTTTCTTAATAAACCTCAGGAGACATCTTCTGCGTTCCCTAACTGACCTAACCTATGGGGCCCCACACAGAACAATCCTTTTTTTTTTTTTCTTCAAAAGCTGATGGCAGTAATAAATTGCATTTCCACAGATGAAATCAATGCATCACAGAAACATTGCAATGCTGCTCAGAGAAGAAAAGCTTCAAAGAACACCAGCTCACGTAAACCAAACCCCATTGGGGCTCAGTAGCTGTAGGAACAGGTTTTCCTCCATGTATCTCCTTCATGTAGCAGTTGACACAGTAAAACTTGGAGATCCTGTGGCATAGTTCATAAGAGCAAGGATCTCTTGGATCAGGCCTGCGATCAGTCCTCCCCACTGTATTGGTAACATGGGTTTGAAGACTCAAGGCTGTGCAGGAACTGAAACCATTAGAGCTGCTACACTTGCCTCCAAAACTGTAACAGAAAGATCTGTCGGAGCATTACAGTACCCTCACCCTGCCACACCAGACCTTTAGACCCAGCCCGCCTCTGGATTTGAGAAGGCAAGGCACCTCCAAGAAGAGGCTGTTAACAACAAAGCACATGTCCCCACTTGCATGATGCTTCCCCAGCTGGAGAGACCCTGAGTCCAAAAGTGCCTGTGGGTCACCTAGGCTGACCAAGATCTTTTCATGTCAGAGACAGCCAAATTTCATCAGTTGCATCACAAGAAGTGCCGTAACTCGCATTTTGGTAACGCGTATCTTCCAGAGGGTAAATAAAAAACAGACTCCATTGCTCCCCACAGAAATACGTTGCAACAGTAAATGCTCCTGGGTGCCAGAATACGCGCCTGAGTTTACATCGAACTGATTTTAGCACTTGCATTGCCTGCTAGCAAACTGCGAGCCTAACACAAGGAGGAGCCTTGGGGAGCTGAACCTCTCAACCATCGAAACGCATTGGGCAGGAGCAGCTCTAGTGGAGGAACGTCTGTCCGGGAGTTTAGCAGAAAGCACAGAGTTTGTCTCTCTTTCGGGTACAGTAGAATATTTCAGATGCCAGCAGGAGAGCTGGGGGTCACAATCGTACTCTGAAGCAATCCTGTCTGAAGCACTGGGGCAGCCGGGACGAAGTGATGGAAGGCAGGTTTTGCACAGGCACCCACGTAATTCCTCTCATGCATGGAATGAGCTCTTTTTAAATCACACAAATCCTACAAAAATATCGCCGTGATCACTCCTTGACTTTCAGATGAGCATTTGCCACTAGAGCCTTTAGGGCCGAGGACTGTCTCTTTGTCCCATATTTATACAGCTATATACTAACTTTGAATCGAAGCCTCGGTAGCTGCTGTATATGTATCTCTCCATATAGGCACTTCTTCAGTCCTGTTGTTACAGTCTCGCAGCAACAGAATGAATGTTTACTCAATTATATTTATTTTCTCTGGAAGGATTATTTTTTTTAACCCATATGCTTGTAGTTTCTTGGCAAATGGTGCCAAGAAATGGGGGGAAAAAAAAAAACCAAACCCTCGGCAAACGGTGCCAAGGAACGGCAGAAATGCATTTCTTCATCCTACACCTCTTCAACGGTCCTTTGCCCTCCCAAACGAGCCCCCCTTCTCTCTAAGACCTGACAGCGCTGGTGCCCATGGTCACTATGGAATTACTCACAGTGCCGCAGCCGATGACAGCTCTATAATCTAAGTGCAATCGGATATGTTGGCATGCTTAAGTCAGCTGGTTTGTGTTGGAGGTTTCAGCGTGGCATGCCTTCCAACTGATGTAATCCTCCATGTTTTGTCTGAAAAGCATGGCTTTTTGTCAAGTTCCTCTGGAGCCCAATGAGAGAAACCTATATTTTCCAGGCCCTCCTTGGCCGCAGGGATGGTCGGTGGGAGACTGCCACGTGTAATCCAGAAACTTGGGCGCATCCCTGGGCAGCACGCAGAGCGTTTGCCCGCAGAAAGCTGACTTTCAGCTGAAACCAACCCAAATTACCGCCTGACTCTTCAAAGAAAAAAAAAAAAAAAAAAAAAAAAGAGTCAGCCATTCAGAAGCAACAGAGATTTGTCAACCCAAACCAAGTCCCTCCAACAAATTAACTCCCATTTGTTTATCACGCGGTACCTCCCACCTTGCAGTAATGTGAAAAGTAATGTGAAATTCCCCTTGGGGAAGCTGCCAGGGGCTGTTTTGCCGAAAAAGGCCGACACGCGTATTCCAGTCTCGCTGATGCCGCGGGGGCCACCCCTTCCAGTCTGTGCCCGTTTCTGTAAAACCAAACCCCTCAAACGCCATCAGTCTTTTCTATTTGCAGCCGCCGATTGCACGCCGTCCCTGCCCTGCCAGGGTCTGTGGTTTCCCCTGACATTATCGGATTTTTCAATGCCATTTTGTCAGCAGGCATAGCGAGGAGCTGACGCTCTTTGTCTTCTCCCCAGTGGCCGGGTACAAGACCCACTACATTAACTCGGATTTTAACCGGCTGTGCCCAACACCGCTGCTGCCTGCGAGCCGCAGAGGGGCAAGTTTGTAAGCTCCGCTTGCCCGCTCCGAAGGATGAAGGCGTTATAAAGGAGCGGTGCCGGACTAGTTTCAGAGGGCACCAGAGCACCCGTGAGACGGAGGGTGTCAGAGCAGTATTTGATTATCAGGGCACCGCAAGCCGGTGATTTTTCAGTTTGTTTTGGGGGGAAATGGGCTCCTATGTACCATTTGTACGCTCCAGTATCGGTGGGCTGGGACCAGCCCACGGCTGCCCTGAATAGAAAGTGGAAAATGAAGGGCCATTCCCTTTTGAAACCTCATAAATGACAGCAAATCAAACTAAGAACATCTTTGTCTCCTCTCGCTACAGGCAGGTCTGAACAAAATAGTAGGATTCTCTGTAATTAATTGCTACTGTATCCAAAACAGCAAATCAACCATTTTCATCTGTTACCTACGCATGTTTCTGTCGCGGGAAAAGTAAATTTAGAGCTGGATAAGAATCACACTTCTGAGGACTGGGCAACAGCACTGGAAATTACTTATTCCTTTACCCTATTTTTTAAAGGTACCTTTATTCAATTGTAACACTCAGCTACAATTTTTCCTCGTAACTTTGGATAAGTCATGCAAATTACCACCTTACTGATAGGGCATTAGTAGCAATCAGCTCACCCGTCGCAAAGGCTTGGCTTTGTCTTGCCAGGTCACTGCTACAGAAAGGCTGTTTCAGAAGGAAAGCAGTGGACTAACCTGTACAAAAAGCTTTTTCGGGTCGGACGTTAAGCCCCAGCAAACAAAAGCGGAGACGACAGTAGCTAAAGGCAGACAGCAAACTTCCTGTATGTCTTTCTTTGCTTCAGGCAGGTTATTGAATACACAATACAGAATACAACCTTGTAATGGAGCCACTCCAAGAGCTTGGCTACGGACACTACACATGGTGCCCCAGCGCTGCCCCTTCATACCGACCCACACTGCCTTTCACAGTTTAGCAAAGTTAAAAAAACAAAAAAGAGCAACTGGAAGTGACCTTCGAAAATAGTGAAATGTTAGTTTCAGCTACTGTTTTGTGTATTCTGCAATAACGTACCCATGACCTGGCATAGGTTCCCTGGACCTCCAGCCCGCCTGTTTGTGACGGTGCACGCGTCACGCGAGCTCAGCTCCGGCGGCGCCCGCAGCACGTCCTCCACCTGGTTCCCTCCGAGGGAGCTCGATGCTTTTGACAGGTCTACCTTCACTACCTAGGCACAGCGAAAACCGAGGAGCCGGCAATAAAAGCGCCAGGAACAAAAGCCGCCTGGTGAAGGGGCAAAAGAGAACGATCGAGAACCTTCCCCACGTCCCTCACCTGCAAAGCTGCAAGCGTAGGCTGGCCAAGGTGAGTCTTAGGGCAGGGGGCAGCGGTGAAGCTCCAGTCCCGGTGCTGGCCTTGCTGGTAATGCTCAATGAGTTTCGTGCAAATACAGAAAGATTTGGCCATACCCATATTTAATTTTGAGTCGTATTTCCCGATACGGTATATGCTTTTGGTGGTGTTTCTTCTCTTTTAAACTTCATATACCTCATGCTGTTTGGTTTACTTGCCTATATACATGCACATAGATACAAAGAGATAAGTAATCAAAGTATTTGGGCTTTAAGAGCCAGGATTTGGGGCAGCTTACATGCATAATGTATGTGTTACACAGAAAGCCACGACTAAAGCATTGTGGTAACCTTCAGAAGAGCCTCCAGGTGATGATGCATAATTAAGGGGCTGGCTAAGCCGAAAGCTACTGAGAAAAACAAATTAGAATAAAACCAAAACAAAAACAACCCCCTGTTATACTTCAATCTAGTATTAGACACCTGTTGTGGGGGATTTATGAAATGCCCTTAAAGCATGTGATTCATAAGCCATAGGCAAGCGACAGACAGGTAAGCAACAGACCAAAACGAGCTGGCGTGAAGGCTGGCGGTGTGCTGGTGAGCATCACACCCAGTGCCAGCCCTGCTACCCTGACACACCCTCTGTGTTCCTTAAAAATGGCATGACTGAAAAAAAAAAAAAAAAAAAAAAAAAAATCAAACCACAAAAACATGTTTCATAAGAAATAATGTGTGATGGCAAGTTGCCTACAGCCACATCTAGTATTTTTTTCTTCTGTCGGCAGGAAATGGGGATTTTGCTCCCTTGCCAGATGAACACTGTCCACACTGAAGCCAAGGGCACGCAGGGCTGCACGGGAGGCAATAACACTTCTTGCTCGCCTTCATTAAAATTACTTACTTTTCACAGTATTTAATATAATTCAGCTTGTGCACCAGACTTCTCTTCAGAACTCATCCCCTGTACCCAGCTGAGAAAAGTAATTATATCTAAACATTTAAAAAAGCTTCCTGGGAGCGTAACAGATGATCAGTGAGGTCTAAACCTCAGGACCACTTCTGTGCACGCGAGTCTTCCCATGTCAACTCAGATCTTCTAATTTTTCTGAGATGTTCTGGGATTTGAGCCTTTACTCCAGCCAACATTTTCCACTCTCAACCATTCAAAACAGTTTTTTATAATTAAATCCAAGTGATGCCACAGTGGGAAACACTTGGATGATGAGCTGCTATACAAGTCAGTCTGTCAAGACAAATCAGTTTGTTATATATCAACTTAGAAAACTAAACTCTGTATTCATGGCAGAACCCATTTAAGTTAACAGCGGATTATGCATACCTCCCTCAGCACCCTCAAGATAAGGTTATTTTTTTCAGCAAAATCTGATTTGTAATTGCTACACGGAAAAAATATGTCAGAGGAAAACGTTCAACCTTCCCTTAGAAATGAACAAAACCCATATGTAAAGCCCAACGCTGCTGCTCGCGGGTACGCTGCTGAATACACTCTAATTGTATTTGCACTGCACACCGTGTCTTACAGAAAGGCAGCAGAAGGAAATATTAACCAAATCGCAATGAAGGTCCTTTATGCACGTCAAGAAAGGAAAGAAATGCAAGATAAAGAGGAAAGTATAATACCTTGAAAGAAACAAGCCACAGTTAGCTACTCGGCTTTTTTGTCGTGAAAAGGCAGACCAAATTTGCAGTGAGGGGTCTAATCGAAAGCCCTCTAAAAGAGGCGTTCCTACCGACTTCAGCGGGATTTGGATTGCATCCAGCAGATCCCGAATGCTGTACATTATCAGGTGATGGATGTGAATATATGCCATCATTAATACTCAAAATCTCACCTTTTAAAAACTTTATAAACAGACAAATGTAGGAGAGTAAAAAAGAAGGAGATACGCAAGAGGAACTGCTGAAGGAAAAATCAAGGTTAAAAAAAGGCAAACGAATCACTAATGCTCTTAAGACTGATTATGTAATTTGGTGATGGGGAACACACCTCAGAAGCAGAGGGAAGCCTGAGCTGTGGCTTCAGGTTCCCACACCCTCAGACACTAAAATTCTACCACCGGCTTCCTGATTTGCAAAGAAACCTATTCAAAAGTTTGGGTTCAGAGAAACAGGCTGAAAAATCACTGTTTGTCACCCATTTATCCGAACACATCCACATCGCTTTCCTTATGTGGTTGGTATTTGTTCTTCCAACTTGCTCTTTCGAGATGCCTGTGCTTCTGTGCCCAGACAAAGTGGGGTAAGACAAGCTGCCCCAACAGCCGTACGAGCCTTATCCCCTTTCTAACTCGCAAAACTTGCTTGTGTTTAGTTCCTTTGGGAACTGGGGATGGAGTCTTATTTTGTTTAAATTATTTTTCCTTCTTACTTGAAGTTTTCTCATGATATTGTGAACAGTATTTTAAGCAGGCGGGTAATTAAATGGTCATTAAAATAACTAATTAGCGTAGCACCAAAAATATGAGATTTTTATCCGGTGCCTTAAGGGCTGGGGTCTTCAGAGGGAAAAAAAAGTTGATGTGAACCAGAGAACTGACAGAAAACCAGGGCCTCTAATCGAGTCTGCAATGAAGTCTAAGCTGCAATTGATGGACCAGAACTATAACATCTTCTGTGGTCACCAGCAGATGTTATTGCCCAACTTCAAAGCTAAACACTAAGTACAGAAGAAAATAAATATTTTTCTGTACTAAGAAAGGGATTAGCACATCACAGCAAAGTCTGCAAAAATAACTATCTAACTTCTACTTGTAGCTCTCAGCATTCTAATTACCTATTTGCCCACCACACCTACACACACACACGTGCACCCCTTCCCCTTTGCTGAGGACTACAGGAGGGGTCTGTGCTCACCGACTCGTTGCACATTAAGTTGCACAATCTCATTAGCCGCGCACTGATTACAGGTCCCAGCAAGGGAACCGTGCTGCGGAGATGGTGTTTACAGAGCCCGTTGGGCGCTCACGGCAGGCAGGGAGCAAGGGCAGACTCACAAGCTCTTGTCACTTTAAAATTTAAAAAGAACGCAGAGCTTGGCCCTGCGCGTATAAAATGAGACTTATTCTGTCAGCCAGTTTTCAACATCATTAGCAAATAAATGCTTTTATAAAACTGCAGAGACTGCATTTATGATCTGATATAGAAATCAACAGATGACTGTTAAGTTATTATAATGAAGAACTTGTTTGACGGGATTACATTCGTTACTGTAAGTGATTTACGTCCTATAAATCACTTCTTTGGGGATTTACTTTAATTTTCCTTTGGCTGGCAGCGCTACTTATCCTGTTCCTGCTATTTTGGAGATGAAAGTTTGGAACATCTCACATATGTAGAATGCATAAATATTACGAGACAGGCTGAGAAAAGCCGTCCTGTTTGTCAAGTGCCTTTGGCTAACGGAAATTTTGAGCGTGTTGTACCATCTGTGTCTGTATCCACATCCACTCAACCACCTTCAGCCTTGCCCGTGCAGTTCCAGCCCGAGTGCCCGGTGCCGCAGCTGGGTGCAGCTCGGCGGAGCACGCTTGATTCCTGTCAGGTGAGAATCCTGTGCCTGACACCAGGAACCATTTCTGCAACTTTATTCATATGGTGCAACACTGGAAGAAGGATCACGATGACCTGAAAACAATCTGCTGCTGTGTCTATGGAGGAGAGGAAATGCACCAGAAACGTGGCAGCCTGGAACAGACCAAGGATGGGTTTAATGTGTCCTGAACCTCCTGCCCGCCGTGCCCGGGAGGGGAAATACAGGCTAGACTGGCCTGAAGTCACGCAGAAGCATTACAAGCACAAACCACGGTCAGGTGTGATTTACAGTCAAGCTAAATCAAAGGGAAAAGCTACCTGTAAAGCAAAAAAGCAAAATTTGATGTGCAGAACACGGAACCAAAATCGAGCAGAAAATAATGCCAGGGAAAAAGACCTGGAAACAAAGAGTAAGTCCTAAAGGCTTCGAGTCCCTCTCTCTAATTAAGGCTTGTCTCCAGCTGAAGTCATCTTCAGTCTACAGAATATAATGGGGAGATACGAACGAGTGAAAACTATTTAACATGTGAAAGGTTGCAGGACTGAACCCTAAAGCCTGAGCTCTTCCCCCAGTAACTCCCAAATAACCCCACTGCTCCGCGTGCTCCAGCCTCTTTATCGGGAATGCAAGAGGAAAGTTGGCTTTGAAGTTTGGAAGATCACCGCAAGCTTTGTCTTGCCCTCATCCCTTTCACCACGTCTTGGACTTCAGTATAAACCTCATGTACCCAGATGCAAAGGCAGAATTTTGAGTGGTATCTCTTCTGCCTCTGAAAGCCTCTCAGGGGTGGAGGTAATGTTCCCAGAAGGTGCAGAAAATGATATGAAACACGGAGCGTTAGACAGCTTGGATACATAAAGCGTGATAGAACTGTGTTTCAATATTATATGGTAGAAGGGTATACCATACCTTGAAATGAAAGCCTCTAAAAGTAAAGACTGGAGGGGTAAAAACTGGTATCAAACTCTGAGCAAGCTTCACCTTGAAATTAGCCCTTTGTGAACCATAAGGACGAAACAGGATCAAGTGGAAGAACTACACTATCTTGGCAAACCAAGCATGACCAAATTGCTTCAGACGAGCGAGGTAGGCTTGCAAATGCCTGCTGGGTCCCGCGTGCCACACTGGGTCTCCGATGGAAAGTTAAAATGATGGAAAATGCTCTAGATAAAATCCCTCCCTACTCCCCAGAAAGGCTGAATCCTACTGACTTCTCCGCACCAGAAATCATACTATAGAAAAGATGAGCAGCGTCTAGGAAAGATCTCTAGAACTTCATAGTTTACTTATCTTTTTTTCCTCATTTTTCTAAGAGCAGTCAGAATACAGAATAACCCAGGAGTGCCGGCGGAGATACTACGCCTCCCAAAACACCCCCCAGCTGGGACTGGGCCAACAGGCACGCTTCCCGAGTGGCCACAAGCCATGCGGCCAGTTGTTGAGCCACCAGCCTCGCCACCTGGCGAGGCCTCGAAGCTTTCCGTGGCGACGGTGGGAGCTGCGGCTGCAGGAAGCCCAAGCGTCTCGCGTGTCTACAGCCGAACAGCTGCACTATGGAGGCTCCTGGATAATCATTCCCATCCCTCTCCTGGTCCCAGAGGGGGCTGGCGACTGGTCCCTTGCCTCCATCTGGAGGAGCAGCTGGACGTGACATGCCAAAGGAAAAAAAATCCAGAGGGGCAAAAATAAAAATCTCTCAACAAGAAAAGTTTTGTGCTAGGAAATGTTACCAACCCAAATCCCATAGGGTCTCACTAGTGATTTAATTATTCAAATCCCTTTCCAATGGCACAGATTTTACCCCCTGAAGAGCGGGCTGGTGACCAGCAGCCCTGGAGGGAAAGGAATGTCTGGGCGGTTTTCACATTCCTCTCCCTTCCCTCTCCCCTCCCAATTAAAACAACCTCCCTTCGCTCTGTGAGCGCTTGGTTTTACCCCTCAGACCACCTTTTGTACGAGCCGTTCCCCCCATTTTAACCACCCGCACCCCCGGGCTGGCTTTGCCCATTCGCTCCCTGTGCTTTGCAGTGCGGTGGGCAGCCGCCCTCCCAGCTGCCAAGCGTGGGGGACCCCGGCCCCGGGGGACCCCTGTCCTGTCTGGCTGCAAGCCCAGGCAACGTGCCCCAACTGCTTTTTGGGAGCCACGAGGCTGACAAGACCCGTGCTCCTTTCAGGAGGCTGCGCTGCCCTCTTCTTTACCACCCGGAGTCAACCCCGCTGAAGTCGGGACTCCTCCAGGGAGGTTATCGGGCTTCTAAACACACAGCCCACTCTCTAAGGAAACGAACAAACACATCAGCCCTACATTTCTCCTGGAAATGCGCACTGTTATCTTTAGCAAAAAGATACGATTTTTATTTTCAGGAAAAAGCTCCAGGGAACTGTGCTTATAACCAAAAATTATGTTATTTCTCAAACAGCCAAGAATAGTTGCCTTCATCGGGGCTGGTCTTGAAACCGGGATTTTTCCCCAAAATGACCCAGTATCTTTACAGAGTGATGGACAGAAGTGCCAAGAAAAGCCTTCTAAGGAATGTAAGTGGAAAAGGAATGCTTGGCTGAACTACAGGGACCCCAGCAAGGGCGCAGCCTCCCCCAGGCGGTGCCCGCGGGAGCTGCCGGCAGCCCTGCGCCCTGCGCCCTGCCGTGGGTGCCGTGCGGTGAGCCGGCTCCCCCCGCATACAGCCCTGCCCTGGGGGGCCCGGGGAGACCCCTGCGAAGCCCCCAGTATTACCAAGGTGGCTCAGTGGCGGTACATCTGGTCCCCAGCGTAGCACGGGCTTTAATCGCTGCAGAGATCGGGAAGCGTGTTGCCAGGTCCACCTAACAAGACGTACTGTGTGAGAAACAGCTTTCCTCTCCTCTCTCTGGCTTCACAGCGTCCTCCAGCAAGAAAATTGGTTTGAAGTTGGAAGTTAATATAGAAAAGGGATGTTTAAAAGCAGAAAATTTAAAAATAGAACTTTAAGCAGAGCCTGAACACGTTGAGCCATTGTACACCCTGCACAGGGAGAAGAGCAAAGAAAAAGCTCTTTGCAGCTCCTCCCATGATGGACTGGTCTTTCCAGACGCAGGTGGCTCGGCGGGCAGGCATTGTCCTGCTCTCCCTAACACATCTGCGCTCTTATCCCCACAGAACCAACTTGCAACAAGGACAAGTTTAGCAAAGCACTCTTGACTTGTATCAAAACTCTCCCAATGTTTTACCTGTGTAAATGCTGCTCAGCGGCCAGATCCAATCCTATCGATACACAGCGTTTAGGACGACGCTTTCCGTTTCTCATGTTTGTTTTTAGACAGACCTGTCTCTTCTCCAAGTCTACCACTTCCTACCTCAATAACCAAGCACAGAGGAATCGCGTACAGTTGCCTGGTGACGCCACGTCAACCATGCAAGCTCCAAGAGGGAGCAGTGCGAACGTGAGTCCCACCTGGTGACCATGCTCAGGCCATTGTAGGAACCCCCTTCTCCTTTCCAATGGGAAAGTCACCTCTGCAGTATAAATCTCCTTCCATCAAAGTGAGACTCACCAGAACACAGTGCAAGCTCTTGCAAATTGTTGTTTTCTGGACATGTTGCTTTTATTTGTACAAACATGCCTGCTCCATCTGCTCAGCTTCAGGCACATTATTAATGCAGTGGCAACCTGAAAAGCCTCCACTCCCTGCACAAAAAGCAATGGGACTTCAATGACGAGGATTCTGAAAGGAACATGCGCCAGCATGAGAAATGGGGAGTTCACCATCAGCTACGGTGCGAGCTAAAGAACAGCACCGGGGTTGAGAAGACACCAAGGACTCACCAAGGAGTGAGTGGAAATGGAGGCTTCCCAGAGCATCTGAAGCTTGGCAGAAGCAGTCGTTAATACCGGTGGTGGTCTGCAAACTTAAGTCCTGAAAGTGTAAATGAAAGTAGGGCTACGAATAGAAAACATTACAGGGACAAATGCCTTGATAAACTTGGGATCCTGGAACTATAGTTAAGGGTGGAGTATGTTTCCTGAACCAAATGCTTGTATTCCAGTTGTTCATAACATGCCCATTAAAATTTAGGAGCAGAGAGAGAAAGGACCTCAGCATAAGCATGCACAAGCCCATTTTGGGCTCATCAAACGGCCTGGCAGCTGCTATTGTTGGCGAGCACTGGCTTGCTAAGAGCATGTCAACACCCATGGCCACAATGGGAATGGTCCCAGTCTCCCACTGACCCTCTGAGAGGGCAGCCGCTGAGGATGGGACCACGGAGTGCACAGAGAGAAACACCGACCGTCTCCCCCTTCTGAGAAACCCGTATCTCTGTGAAAGGAGACTTCAGAGGACTTCTTCCATGGCAGCTTCCCACCACCCTGTGCTTTCCCAGCAGCAACGGGCAGCACGCCAAAGGCAGAAGGCAAACGCACAGCTTTTTCGCCAAGGGCAGAGCAGGTTAATTCCCCTCTCTGAACATCCACGCAACAGTAAAGGCTCTTCAGAGACTATGGGAGAGACAAAACAGAGAATACGCCTGAGGTATTTCTGGTTGACCAAGCCTTCCTGCCTTGCTTTATTTTTGCTTCATCGTTCAACCACCTCTGTTTTTGTAAAGTTGGAGCAAAATCAATGCAGCTGGTATTCAGCTGGACAAGCCTAAAAATACGCCTTCTCCCCATATGCGTGGAGCAGAAATTTTTGCAGCTCTGTGGAACCGCTTAGATCAGAGGGCCAAATCTTCAGCCTAGCTTTACTGCTGTCCGGTACCTTTGCCAACCGACGCCAGCTAGAGAGTTGGTAGCAAACACGTCAGACTGTCGAAAGGCACGGTGCAAATGTTCAGTAACATCCTATGAAATCAAAAGCAAATACACCGAAACCAATAAACAAATCTAATAAAAATACTATATCTTGGTTGGTTTTTCCTTCCACGTGCATTAAAAGTAAACCCGTAATTCCCCTAGATGACTCTTGCAGTGCATTTACAAAGAGGCTGCAATCAAGGACAATTGATTAAAAAGCCTGAATGCTGAATGTGCCCAAATACTTCCACTATCTAGCAAGACATGGTTTGGAAAGAGAACTAATCTCCTTTATTGCACCAGCCTCACGATAAGATCACAACCTTCCTTTTTGTTGAAGTTCAAGCTTATACAGGGTGATGCTATTAAAAACCCAATCAAATTCCAGTATCAAAACAGGCGCATCTGAACCAAATTACGGCTTCTTATAACTGAAGTAGATAAGCACAAAAATAAAGCGTTTAGCAAACAGATGCTATTGAAGTTTTATATATTTTTTCTACTCTCACTTTTATTGTTAAATACTCAGATTTAATTTTTTTTTATTATTATTATTTTTTTCTCCTGGATTCCAAATTGTGATGTGTCAAATTAGCCCATAATAATAGGAAATATGCATTTTCAGAAGCAGTAGATAAGGAAAGAGCTCAAAGTCCAAGTGACTGGACGGAATACAAACACAGAAGTACAAAGCTTAAGCCTGGTTGTTGTATCCAACAGTTTGAACACCGAGATGGAAGTGGATTATTGACAGCTGCCTCAGCCAGACATCAGCAAAGAGAAATCAGATAAAGCAGAATTATATCGTGTTCTTGGGTTGAAAGGAGGGGAGGGGGGAGGTGGGGAAGAGTGACAAGCACTTAGAAAGCTCAGGAGAGGAGAAGAGATAAAGGAGACTAGGCCAGAAAGAAAACAAACTGGAGGGTAAGGAAAGCAGAAGTGCTGACAGCACTAATATAGAAGCAGATGACAGGGCAGACAAGGGAGACAGTTTGCGGTGAAAGGTAGGATTTACGTATCGCTTTTCTGGCACCATTCCTGAACGTTTCTGGGGCCACAACCTCCAAAAAGAACTAAATTTCATGTAGAGTATATTCAGAAACATTTGTGTGCCCACCCAGTTGCCCCAGCTGGCTACTTGAAGGTTTCCATTTCCCAGCTCAGGTCTCCTGTTTGTTTGTTTGACCCTGGCTGGGCTCTCACCAAAAATTAACAGACTCGCTAGTTACAGCACAAGATGACAAACACGCCGAATGCCTTCAACCAGTGCAGAAGCTCTCACCTACTTGGAGAAACTGGTCCATTTCTTATGGGAGTCACTCAGCGCTAAATGCCAACCTTTCTGTTCCCACAGCTCCTCTGACATGCATGGCAAATCTCTTCATAGTTTTCAGAACTGTTTGTGCAATAAATCTTAAGTAGCCCACTAAAACATGACCGGTTGCGGAGGTCCCAGTGGATTCCCGGGAAATTTGGTCCCTCCCTTCTAACCTCCCCCTCCCCCCCCCCAAGCATGAAGACTACATAGAGAGAAACCCCTCACAACAGCAGCAGCCTCAAACGTCAGAGAGGCATTATTACGGTCTTCTGGGCCGTTAGGATAGAACAGAGCTTCTTTGTTAAGGCAAATGTCAGAGGCAGACACCGAACGATCCCCTCAGACCTGAGCTCTCCGGTGCCCAGCAGTCCCCAGCGCACAGCCTTGCCCACTTCACGTCACGGGAACGTGAGCTCCGGGGCGCTTCAGATGCTAGGAGCAGCTGCCAGCCAAGCTTCAAGCACTAAACAAACGTTAGTCAAAAAAAGAAATAAATAATCATTTTGTTATCTCCAGGTACCATTGAATCATCGCTTCTGAAGACCTTCCCAGAAGCTCTGAGGATCCAACGTGCAGAAGAGCCCCCAGGGAAGAGCTTCGCAAGCCGGAGCTGGGGCACTGTCAGTCATTCAGCAGCTTTGGCTTCCACCATCCCGACTATTTTCCTGTAAATATTGAATCAGTTGCTAAGGGATTTCACTGGACAATATGATATCACTCTGTTATTGCACCAGCGACTATATATCATCCCTTGAAAACAGAACAGCGTTGTTTAAACCCGAACTTAATTTCTTGTCAATACAGCTGTGGTGGGAAAGTCTCAAGAATCCATTTGGTGAGCCAGCTCCCTTCAGCTGCCGGGCCTGCCCCCGCCGCCTCCTCCAACGTGAAATGCAATCCCTCCCCGGTACAACGGGAAACCCTGCAACACTTAGGACGGAGCTTGGGATAAAGCGTGTCTTCAACAGCAAATACAATCTCTCCACTCTAAGCAAATATACAGAAGTTGATAGCAAAAGGCACGTTGCAATAATACATCACCGTCCAAGAACAGAAGTGTATTCATGAGAAAAGCTAAACAGTGGATGTTATTCCCTTAGAAAATCTGGTTTGAGTTAATAATTTGAGATATGGGATGGATACGCATGATACAGACAAAAAACCACTAGACAATTATTTAATTAATGATCCCTCTCAGATACCATCCTTTCATTTGAAGGTACCTAATGATTTTCACGGGCTTTTTTTTTTTTCATTTTATGAGCTTTTATCACCAACTGTGTGCAAAGAATAACTGTTGCTTCCCATTATAAGCTCCAAGGATTGCGAGTCTCTCCAGCCCCAGGAGGGAGTTTCAGTTCCTCAAGTTGGGTGAGAGGGTCTGAGAAAGTTTGGGAGCTTTTCAATAGCTCAGGGGAAGGTGGTGGACCAGCAGCACTAGGTGACTGCTCTCCTGCCAGGGCCAGCTGCGCTGCCACGGGCACTGTCCTAAGGGAAAGGGGATGAGAGGGAAGAGCTACTGCCTGGATTTCCACTCCATATTTCGGGGTCCCGCGCGCTACCCACAGCCGGAGCTGCGAGAGGGTGGGCAATGCTAAGCAGCGTCCCGTCCCACGCAACCGTGCCGCCGCTGCCCTGTCTCCTCGTTGTCACAGCGTAGCATGGGTGGTCCTGCCTGCGCGCCACACTGTTGGACGCTTCTCTCAACCATTCAACTGCTCCTCAGCCGTTCCTGTCAAGCAGCATCTCGTGACGCACGGAGAAATGCTAACACCAATACAAATGCTCAAGTGGGCACATTTAAAATTCTCTTCCGCATCGCCCTGTTGTAAATAAACTCCTCTTCCTCAGCTGTGTAAAGGACTCACAGAGAGAAAACGGCTGAAGTATAATGACTTCAAAACACAGCCTCTCCGGGATATCGCTTAGCGACATTCCCGGTGGGCCGAGGCACATCTGTGCGCGTTTCTCAGGGGTTTTACAGGGCCAAAGTATGCAAAAGTTTGCAAAAGGGCTTCTTGTTAGAACTGGAGCTTCCCCCAGCTCTCCCAGCAGAGCCAGATTCCTCTGGCAAACGCTCCCGCTCCCACCCAGGGGCTGGGCTGCCCCAGCCACAGCCGCTGCCCCCTTCCTCCTCCTCCTTCTCCTCCTCCGGGCCTGGCCGCCACATACCTACAGGTAGGACTGGCGTGCTTAGACTCAGCTTGGGCAACAGTATATATGGCAAGTCACAGATGAAGGGTACATAATTAGTGATAAACAACTTCCTAACACGACCGGCACATTTGTTCTTAATTAGCCTCTATTCACATTAAGTGAATTTATGTTACTGCTGTTATTAAAAATCTTTGCAGAGGACAATCAATAGGGAGTTACGACAGCAGAATGCTAACAGGCAACACGTTGTACATGGATGCATTTTGAAAATCTCCATGCAGTGTGAAAATGACCTTCAAATCGTAGGAAAACAAACATCTGCGTTTCCAACCGTTGTTCTTCCCAGCAAAATGGATTTTACTGCACTTTTGGGCAGATCTCTTCCCAGTACCCCTCCCTCTAAATCATTTAATGTGATGGAGATGATTAGGATCACTAACCTGCTCAAGTAACTACGAATTTTTCTGACATTATACTCCAGGGGAAAAAAAACATACCATCACCACCACCACCACCATCACAACCCCCCCAAAGCACCAGCAGACCCGGTGTTTGAAGGGTCGGGACTGTTGCCACGTGAGACACACAGCTAAGGCAGATGTGCCGCTGTTTGGTTTTTGCAAAACACAAGGTGTGACCCTATTACGGTTAAAGCCTTTTTGTTTGTCTCGCTGCTGAAGCAAAGCGGGGAGTTTTGCTGGGTGGGGATGAAAAAAAGCAATCCGAAGTCTTGCTACCGAGTCACGATCAAGTGGAAAAAAATAATTTAGCTATTTCACATGCTTGGGAAGAAAATAATTTTGGGCAATGGAGACAAATCAGGATTATCTAAATTAAACACAGAGAAACTTCTGACCCCTGCTGGTATTTCTTGTGGTTAAGTGCGCAATACTGTGATGGGTCAGTCCTGCAAATGTTCTGCACTTGATCCATCTTCTGCGGGTCTGGATTTCAGCACCTCGGCAACAAGATATGTTTATAACAGTAACAGGTTTTTTTTTTTTTTCTCCCTCCAAAAAGCTTGGCCATCACTTACTTTAATCGTTCTCTACCCAAATGGTAATTCTTTCTACGGAGATGAACGCTGGGCCAGTATTTCAAACCCCTTCCCAGCACGGACCAAACCTTACTGGAGAAGACGCACCGAGAGCCACCCACGCTCACACAGACGGCCCCGTCTCTGCTCCTGGTGCAGCACCACCACAGAGGCTCCAGCAGCAGTGCAGGAAAAGAGGAAACACCTACTCCTTCTTGCGCTTTAGAAAGGGGACAGGGAAAAAAAGGGCTACGACGTCTGTCTTCTGCAGCTTAGCAGCGCTAGGTGAATCCTGCTGTGTACACCGCCATCCATTTCGGATCCCAAATTAGCATACCTTCAAGACTATTAAACAAAGATTAATAACTTCTTGAGAGACCAAGTAAATTAAATACATATCATCCTTTCTGACACGTCAAGGGCAGTACAGCAGAATATAGGTGGGCAATGAGGAGTAACATACATAAACCGTCTGACTTTAAAAAAAAATAAAAAAATCAATAAAAACTTAATCATGGAAGAATATAACCAACATATATCTAATCCACTGAGGTGTTCACAGGGGAATTTCAGTTTCAGCAATAAACCAAATTCATTTCAAGTTAAACTAATATGGACATCTTGAATTTATTAGTGAAAATGAAAGCAATGTGAACTTTAAGTTTTCAAAAGCAAAAAGACATTTAATAAAATTTCTCTCTTTTTGCCACAGTCCTAAGGGAAAAATCCAATAACGTATTACCCGTGCAATTCTGATAAGTTATGGATTCTTATTTACAACACGCTTTAGCTTGATTTTATCTTAATATTCTGCAATGATTTGCTGTCATAATTGAAATTTGTCTTATTGTTAATCATTATCATAACAAAGAAAAATTATTTACTTTACAACTAAGAAAACACAACTAACTATTGCCATTAAAGACAATCTGTGTGTACGTTGCCTGGGGCTGGTGCCACCGTTACCCTCTAGTAAATAACAGGTATGGATTACTTTAATTGGAAAATTGTTTTGAAACAGGAAAGGACGGTAAACTTTTTCTACAAAAACTTGCATTGCTGGAAAAACGCTTTTGAGAAAAGCATTTTGCCAAAAGTATCGTTTGCCAAGGAAGGACTGAACCTGAGATATTTCACTTCGGACAGCCTGAGAGGGACCCGTAGCTCAGTCCCCTCGTGTCCACCATCCCATCTGTGGGGTTTTGGCCAGAGCGCGTCCCTGGGGATGCTCCTTGCTCCCGCGGGCGCGCGGCGCAGCCCGGCAGCCCCGGCAGGCAGCCCAGCCGGCAAGAATGGAAACAACCCACAGCTCCTGGCACCACTTCCGAATAACAACACGCTGGGTTTTGGCCCAAACGTTTAACTTGCAATTAAATTCGTAACGTTCAATTTGCAGCTGAAAAGACAAATATGTTTACAGAAAACTCTGATGCCGTTTTTTCCCTGTGTTCACTGTAATATTCCATAAATTCATGCCTGTCGTCAAACGACCACCAAAGAGTAGTGCTTAATAGGCTTCAGCCTGCGTATTTTCCAAGTGGGCAGCTAATGGCAAAGGCTTCTGACAAACCAGCCCTGTGCAGTACCTGCCGGGCACCCGCTGAGCGCCGAGGGGCTCCAGACCGCTTGCACCAGCCTTGTCCCGTCCAGCCCAGTGCCAGGAAAGCTTCCTCAGACCCAGCAACATCTCACAGGAGGACCAGAAACTGAAATCAGCGTCTCATTTCCAGCTAGTAATAATTTTTTCAACTCTGAGACTACATGTAACATTGCAATTTCTTCTTCAAAAGGTGTGATGAATGGCACGAACAGGGAACACGGTCAGACCAGTGAATAAAGACTGGAAATCACTGTGACAATCAAAGGCTGCTACGAAACACTAATAGTGACAGCAAACGCTCCCCAGCCCATGGAGTCCAGTTTTGAAACAAAACTGACACAGCCAAAGTGAGCGCTGCCTACATTTAAACTCAATTCTTTTTGATAACTAGCTCCGAATTTTAGAGTATATTTGTAGCAGGAGCCCCCAGGAGCAGTCCTACCCACTGACAGAGCGCTGGCGTGGGGACACCTGAGAAAACACAGGCTACGTGCCCGGCACGCAGCGAGCTTCCAGAACCGCACCGCCCCACCAGGACGGAGTCCACGCTTTGAAATACTGCGGTAAGAAACTATTCGGATTTGTAAACCCCACCAGTTGTATGGTACCACCACGCCTGTTTGCTTCCAGACACAGCACATCCCCGGGGTGGTGCACGCGGGCATCCAGCCGTCCCGGAGCGGCATGGCTGCATCGCCCGCTGCTGCACCCCGCCGGCAGGGCGCTGCGCCCGGCTGCCCCGGCATCGCCACGCGGGCACGGGGCCACCCACAGCGCCTGCCCGGTTCGGGGCTGGTCTGTGCTTGTCTCAGAAACCCTGTGCTGCTCTAAGAGACGTCTGCCATCCCAGAGACCCGGCCTTTCCAAGGCATTTGCTCATACCTACTTTGACTGCACATTTATCCTTTCTGTGAAAATAACAAGAAACCTTAAAAAGAAGCTCTGAAAAAAGCCTTTTCCTTGGCTGCAAGGAGAGCCCTCTGCGAATACATCCACCAGAGGTGCAAACAGCAGGTTGCGCACCCAATGTTTGTTTTTCATCTCAAACAAGGCGAGCGTGCCTAGTGATGAAGGAGGCCGAGCGCCGACTTTTATTCAGCCACTTCTGATCTCCTGATTTCTCTTGCACATCCTGAACTGCCTGAAGGCAACTTAGAACACCCCACAAAAGGCGTAATGTACATCATCCTCAAAGGAACGTTTGTTCCTCTCGCAGTTGCTTCACGCTTTCTTCCCCCACTGCTCCCTTCCTCCGCGCCCTTCTCCTCCCTCTCCCAGTGCTCCGCGATTTATTTTGTTTCTTCAAAACCATACTCCCTCCTGTGTACATGTCTACGCGGAGCCCTCGTGAGCTACCGGATTATCTGGCAGATAATCTCTTATTATACGTCTTCCATCCACTTTGTCTCTCTGTACAGTCACGGCACATCCTTCCGGGGAAGGCAGTACGGCATCACCTCCGTGCCGTGAAATGCCTGGCACACGTCTGGGTGCTGTAAGAAATAAGGATTTTTAAGCGCTACATAGCCGCAGAACGAGCTTGCATCCCGCATCTGTTCAGACACAGTCGCAAACACCATATTTTCATTCAAAAGGTCCCAGTGCTTCAAGACAGACACTTGGGAAGGGCCCCGGGGCTCGCTGCGCTCCCAGCACCAACCCACCCAGCTTCTCACGTTAAGCAGTGCTGAGCTTCACCCCAGAACCGGTATTTACAGCCACGCTTCCCTCCTGTTCTGCGGCCATTCAGTCCTGGAGGCTTCCGTTAGGGCTTGCCTCGACTTCTGACACCACGAGAACAGTAAAGCCTTGTTTAATATTTAATGGATGCATTAAAAGCGACCGGGCACCTCCCTTCTCAAGCACCGGGGGCTTTCCGCAGGGCACGGGTGGCCTTTCCCTCCCGCCACGCTGGGGGGGGCGGCTCGGGGACCTCGCCTGTTGGAGGAACTTCCAAGGGGTGTCACACACACCTCGAAGTTAGTGTTAAAATGCAAAACTATCTCAGGGCAGGAGACACCTTAGAAAACCATTTTCTGCAGTCCTCCTCCAAGTTGGTAGTGAGAAATTTCCTTAACTTGTCTCTTCTCTGTGGCTGCTTATTAAAGAAAATAATTACCCTGGGCTTCCTGTGGAAGAAGGAGAGCATGACCTGAACAAAACAGGTGTCCTAAAGTGCTCATTCTACAGACCCTCTGAAGAATACTTGTTGGGCTCTTCACAGCCTAGCCAGGCCCACGCTCCAGCGCAGAGGAAAGCAAGGAGGAGAATCTATAGTCAGAAGCAAAAAGAGAAAACTCAAGGACCCTGAAAAGAACCTTCACAATTACATGGAGCTATTTCTGTGCAGAATTAGCAGACTTGCCAAGGATAACACAAAGCGGAGAGCAATTCCATTTGCTCACTATCTAGAAAAAATTCGGATGAATGCAGCGCTATCGCAGGGTGATGACCAAATATTTCTCATTCCAGCAGTAAAGGTAAAACAGTAACAACCGAAATAGCACATTTCAAAAAAAAAAAACAAAAACCCAAAACCACCAACCCCAAAACCTTCAGCCACGCGGTATCTGAGAGTGCTAAAACTGCTGTAGTTTTTATAGTTACTTTTAGTAACCCATAAAACACTGGACAAATTTCAGAAGAAGAAAACTGGGAACGTCGTACAAATCCTGAGAAGGTAAATGAGCAGCTCCAGCTCTGCCAGGCTGACGCCAGCGCCCTGCCTGATGCGGCCCTTGACTGGGGAGGAATTAAAGGTAGATGGCAACTTGTGGGCAGCCCATCAAACCGACTTAAAACAGGGAATTGCCTACAAACGGCTCTTCTGCCAGGTAAAAACTCACGATAATAGCCAGTGGCTAGGAGGTAGAGAGGATTAAGCCACACTTACTAATTGTTGAGGGTAAAACCAAGCCGAGTCGCTCGCTCTGCGAGCTACACCTGAAAGCCCCACCACAGGAAGGGTGAGCCCAGCCCGGACAGCCCAGCGGGACTGGGGTTTTGCGGGTGAACATGGGGGAGGGGAGGTGGAAATAAAAAATAAAAAAAAGCCCTGCCTCGCCTCTTAGTCTGGTCACCGGTCATGCCTGAGCCACGGGGTCTGGACCACATCTTAAAGCCCCCACATGCCCTGCTGCAGAAAAGAGGTAACAGCACAGAAAGGTTTGCGGGCTGGGGGATGCTGGAGGGAGGATCCTTTGGCCTCTTTATACCCTCTTTAGTTTCCTAAGCTGCTTCCAAAATGCCATTTCTTTGTCCTAATATTCTTATCCATTTGCCTTCTCCTCCTTAGGCTTCTAAGTTTAAATTTTTTGCCCTATTTTGTCTTTCGTATGGATCTATTTAGAAATCGGTTGCGGTATTCCCACCCACGATACTCTGTACCGGTGAGCTAAACCCTACCCTACACTCTGTATATCCCTTCCTGCACCTACGCTTTCATCCTAGAAAATCACTTCTATCCTTCTGCAGACCACAGTCAGCCAGGTTCTCGCTGTTCCCAGAGGTGGATGACATTGCTAATGTGTATGTATTACATACAAGCAGAAATCGATGCCGTCTGCTGTACATCTGGATCAATATCATGGAAATAAAAATGGATTCTGGACGTATGAATAAAAAAAAAATATATATATGACAAAAAAGAAACCAGAAAAATCTTTAAAGAAACCCATAAATGAAAGGCAGAAAAAAGCAGCAATTCCACCACATAAATACCTAAATTTACTTGCAGTGCAACTATTTTTAGATACCCCATTTTCGTCACTAACCTGCACTTATTCGAACGTGGGTTTTGGTGGTTTTTCTTTTCACTGTCTGTGGAAGCTTTTTGGTCAGATATAGTAACAAGCACTCACCACAGTAATTTTAATTAACAAGCTCTAATAAATTCACACATGTTGCAATACACAGCTCTAAAAATACACGTGTGCATCCCCAAGACCGCGGCCAGGCGGCTCTGCAGCGCAGCTCCCCGGGAGCCGTGGGCCGCCCTTTGAACGGTAAATCCAACCCCGACGCCACATCCTCCCACCCGAAAGCTGCCTCCGGCCGCCGCCCTGCCCCAGCACTGGCGCCCCGTTTCGCCCACCGTGGCCGTGCCGATGCCGTACCCACCTCTGCACAGACAGACAACAACGCTCCCTTTTTTGGGTTAATCTCAGCCATTTTGGCTAGAGCCAGGCTGTCAGTCAGAGGCCCGGCTCGGCGCTTGGCAGAACCACAGTTGGGCATCTCCCTCTTGTCAAAACCTTCCAGTTCCCACCGAAATCATTCAGTGCAGTGATGTTTGCCCCCACTTTTTTTTTTTTTTTTTTAACCCGTAAAAGGCTGTTCAGTCTCAGTGTGGGACACTGAGCAAGAGCAACGGGAACAGCTACGCTTTTCCCCACCTCTGACAGCCCCCTGGCCCCAGACCTGACTCCCTTTCCTATGGGAATGTCACACACTTCAGTCGAGGGCATCAAACCCAATGCAGACACAAACCCCACTCGCTCCTCCCATCCCACACCCCATTCCCGGATCTGGTCCCAATCTCCTGGGGCTGAAGTGGTCCTACTGACATCAAAGAGACCGGTGGCAGACACAGGAGCTTAACAGGATTAGTTTTGTATTTTCAAGCAAACCGTAGCACAAAGACACAAAGCTACGTGGAGAGCAGCTTTCCCGGGGACAGACTTTCCAGCAGGGGCTTTCCACGGCTGCCTGGTGGGTACCCCAGGCTCTGCCAGCACAGCGGCCTCGCTGCGTGCTCCCAAATCCGCAGAGCTAGACTAGGGATTTGAACTGGCCACGCTCCTGAGAAACGCCATGCCAGAGGCAGGGATGGGGAGAAGGGAGCAAATCCCGCAGCGGGGCAGTGGCCGACGGTCGGGTGTGCAGCCGCCCGCTGCGGGAACAGCCCAGGGAACAGGCGTTACCGAGAGGTAAGAAAATTCTTTAATAGCACCTGTGCAAAATAAAATCGCCTGTGATATGCAGATGGTCAGCTGAGATTGGATGAACGATAACGTGGATGATCTCTGCTGTATGTGGTGCGCACACAGCCTGTCAGCGCGATACCCACTGGGGCTTCTCTCTTTCAAAGATGAGAAGAAATGGTTTCAGATGGATATTATTTCTTATACATACGTCTTTCCCATCACAGTTATTTTAGAGGTGGTATTGGTCACTTACCTTTTCTCCCACAGCAAATTGTTTCTCATTTCAAGGGAAACACATGGAAAAGGGTATAACGTACTTAGTCCCATATCAGAAATATCCAGCCCTATCATCACGTATTTAGAAGAACTGAACTATAAATAAGAAAGTATCAACATGTGCTGAACAGAAACAGGACAGCTGCCGCTAGGTTTTGTGAACCTTCCCGTGGTTTGGAGAACTTCAGTGAATTACACCCTGCACAGACAGCAACAAGTTCGCTTTTTCTGTGCTGTACGTTGTGCCGGCATATGGGAATGTTACACCGATGCTATTAGCCAAGACTCTTTTGACATGATGTAAAGCATCGAATAATTATACAGCAAATATGACGAGATGGAATTGAACCTGATCTCAATTAGCAACCAGAAGTATCCTTCCAACTGAGATTAATATTGATTAAACCATAACAAGACTAGTACTTGCCAATAAGAGCTCTATAAAATCAAGGAAAGGTGAGGCCAACCTCTAAGTTGGGAGCACTTTGTCACGAGCTGTAAAGACAACTGATTCTCCTATGGCCTAATTTGTCCTTTTCAAAAATGGAAGTTTGGCTCTGTATAATTCAGGAAATTACAGTCATTTCAGCGGACAGTCAGACTGGCCAGAAGCCCAGAGCAGAGATCAACAGCCTTCAGGAGACGGCTCTGTTTTCCTTTCAACGTTCTCTATTCCTGGTACAGTATTAATCACACCAAATCCCACTCCTCTCTCCTCCCTTCCCCCCCCCCCCCCCCCCCCCCCGTTCCCCAGAAATCCAAGCTAAGACGTGGTTTTTAATTTCCCCCCTTGCACCAAATTAAGGTGGATATTTTGGACCTGAACAAATATATTGGATTTATTGGCTCTGCCCCCGAGTGAGGTATAATAGTTCCACCAGTCCAATCCTACATTTCCTTTACATGGAAATGATTGGATTTATTACTAGCCATTTTTAGATCATATTAAGTCAAACCATAACAACTAAGCACCCTTCAGGGCTTACTGCAGATTATAAATGCTGCTTGAAAAACAGATAGGCAAGAGTATGAGAGGCAACAATACACAGCTTACAACAAATCTTATTTTCAAGATTCTTGATCCTATTTAAGTAGTGTTTTAAAATGCCCAGGCCAACTTCAGAGAGCTCCTATACAGCTCCTGAAACACTGAGTCCTGATATTCTTCAAAATGTAAAGATACATAGAGATAGAACATTAACTGGCAAGTATCTGTTAAAGCAAACTTTTTTCAGTACGTTCTTATTAGTACTTTTATCAATAAAGAGCTACTTTGCAAAGAACAAAGACCAAATGTGACAATTACTAATTACCTTAAAATGAGGGGAGGGGACAAACGAAGCCTGGGAACCTTTCCACACTAACAAATCTTAGCTTGAGAAGGGATTTACGCCCATGTTCTTGGGCTGCTCAAAACAGAAATGCTTCCCTAAAAAGGGGGTCGTGTGCTCTCCAATGCAGCAGCCACATGGCCCTGGCCAGGGAGCACAGCCACAGCGCCTCATTAACATGAGCTGCTCCAAGACCTGCTCCCACGGTCTGCGCTGAAAGACAGACCTTGTCTGTCCTGGTGAGGAGATGTCTAGAGTTCATTAGGTGAATAGGAAATGGCACTGAGAGTCCAGGAGAAAGAGGTGACAACTTTTCCAGGCTAGTACTGGAGAGATCAACTCCAAATGCCAATTAATAAATGTTAACGCAAAGATGTATCAGGCCAGTAAGCTACAGGCGCAGCCAATGAGTATTATCTCGTCAAGGCACTTTTCCAGCCATTTGAAATTTCACCTGTGCACAAAATTGCAATCCTTCACATCCAACAGCAGGCAGAAATCAGCCTAACACAGTAAGGATAAGAAAATGTAATACAGAAGCTTATTAGGAAACAAGTACGTCTCCAGCAAGCCACAACAGGAGAGCATCAGGAAGCCAAGAACCACCCAGATGCTTTTTTCATTGGGTGCAGCCACTGTGACTTCTGCGGGTTACTTGGGACAATGGCATAATACCAGCACAGCGACACCCAAGTGCTACAGCGTTGTAAGAGAGCAGTAGCTGCCCACGGATGCACGATGATTGCTAAGCCTCTAATCCCAGCTTTGATTCCTTTTGCCCTCCATAAGCACAAACACAGCTAGAATTAATCACTGTTTGCAAAGTTAAAGGTTGCTTTTCTCCTCTCTGCTTAGGGTCTGCCTTAGGTCACGCATAGGGCTATGGCGTGGGTGAAGACATGGGTCAGACCCCCTTCCGAGTCTGGCACCCCCCTGATGCACACTAAAGCCCATAGCAAAACCAATAATAATACCATGGTGATAAAAACTGCAGCACCTACCTACTCAGCAGTGGCTCTGGCTCAGGGGCCACTCCTGCCTGTCTCCTGGATCCCCCTCCGAACAGACCCTTACACCCCCCTCTACGACACCTCTGCCCGTCCCGGCTCTGCTCTTGCCCAGCTCCACAGTCTGCTCTCGCTCACCTCCTCCTTCTTCTGGTACACCGTTCCCCCATCCACTCTATTCTTCCCTGGATATCAGATGGGTTGAGAAGCCGTGGCCAGACAGCCACAGACAGAACCTCCTCTTGAATGCTGGCCAAGCTGAGACTCATTCACATTAAGATCCTTCTACTTTGCTCCGGAGGTCAAATGGCATTTTGGTCACCACAACTGCAACTGATTTCCAATTCAGGTCACCTTCACATCACAACGACGATCAGGCTTCAGTCATTAGGTCCGCCGGCATTAATGATGCCTTTGTAACTCTTCTACGCGTTATTACATTGCACACTCCTTTGTTTGGACTATCTCAATGCGTCCCATTTCTTGTTATTATAGGAAGTCAAGAAACATAACATGAGCAGGGCTCCTAAAAATGAGATTTATGCCCAGCTGCACTGTGCAAGCAGAGTTACGGTGCAGAGAAAATTACAGGCAATAAATAAACGTGTATATAGATAGAGGATGTCTTTTAATACGTATCTGCAAAACATTCTTTGGAATGCTTGATGAGAAACCTATTTCTGGGCCTTTACAACCATTTGCTTAAGACTTAGTGTGCTCTGCACTTAACTAGGGTTAGTGGGGCAGCAAACACAGTATTTTTCACTTCCATTTCAAAGGATTCCAGCAGAGGCAGATATTTTCAAACATCGCGTTTGCAAAACAGCGCTGCTATTAAACCTATAAGACAAAGTAATTGCGTCACCCGCCGTAGAAAATCTCAGTGTCATTTGGTATGCCACTGGAAGTGCAGAGGGACGGTGGGCATCCTTCCAAAGTACAGGTTACACCCATAAATCCTCTTTCACTCACCCCACAAGCTTCTTTATCTGATTCTCTGGGATCATGTGACACTTCTGGAGCTGACTTTCCAAAAAGTGGGCATAGCCAGGCATCTACAATAAACTTTCATCCTTGCATTCCACGGTCTTCGAAAAAGCAGGGCCATGTGGACAGACTGGGCTAATTTGATAGAACTGCCTACTAAAATAACAGCTGATACTCAAAAGATGATCTGAGAAATACCATCCAGCAAAGGTTCACTCCCCACTGCTGCCCCCTCTTGCCCAGAAACTGCCCAGGATTAATGAGCATCTCTTGCTCTCACCACTGTCTCATGGCTCCAGAACAAGTTGCTCTTACTCTGGCAGGACACCCCAGCACCCAGGACGCACAAAGACCGGGATAAATCATCTGCCTTCAACGCTTCTGCGCATGCAAACAGCGAGGAAAGCACTGCTACCTCCACAGTGGCATATCTGTCACACAGGAACATCACAGCATGTTTCACAGTTAGCAAGAGTCTAAACGCACTCACTTAAGTCAATACACAGGTCAGAAGTGCACAGCGCAGTCAATAAAGAAGGTGAAGACGTGGAGAAAGCCCGTAGATGACAGACAATAAGCACAAGAAAGAGTAAAACACGAGGATGCAACATCCCGCTAATTTCACAACAAAGAGGTGGCTTTGAGAGCTGAAACAGGCAACTAATAAAAACTGACACATTTAAGTTGAAGATATTATCGTGAGAAACCTAAAGATTCCCCAGGCATCAAGAAAATGAGCTTGAAAAAGCAATGACTGGTTGCGCCAGTAATTTATAATCTCTCAGCTGCTGAGATTGTGAACAGTGGCACTTTGTAATCTTATAGGGAAAGCAGCTCGAATGCCATCTGGTCATATATTTCCGGCCAAGATCATTTAGTGGAGCCTGTAATGAAAAAAGCCGCGCATCCTCCTAAAAATCCGAATTATGCCAGCTGTGCCACAGTGTCACTTGTGCTTTCAAGGAGAAGGACAGCTGTCATTCCCTTCCTCTGAAGATAGGAAGCAGACTGCCTTGCTTAAGAGACCTAATTTTTCTTGGATCGCCCTCAATTACCTTACCTGTCGCCAGGAAGAGAAAGGGGGAAGTCCCTGTTAACGGGTTTTGTTTGATTTTTGCTGACATACATACAGCGCTCGGTTTCTATACCCACCTTGCTGAGCTACTGTGAAGAAGGTGATATTTGTACCTTAACTCTAACCCGAACTAACGTCAGTACAGAGTATGGGCTCTACAAGAATCGGCAGACCTGCCCTGGCATAAAACCACTTTGAGAGAGGGTGCAGTTAAGCTCGTCATCTTCACCTCTCCCAACGAATGAGACGTTTCATATGTTAGATATTACCTCAGCAACCTACTGCCGGTTTTAAATTGCTCTGTCATCTCAGGTTAGCACTCATCATTCATACTAATGTAAACTAAATGGTGCCTCCTCCTGAAATAGGCGGAAAAAATTGGGATTACAATGAGGGTTGACATTTCTGATCTGTGAGCAGCTAATTGTTGTAGGTACTTCTTGGTGCTTCCGTCCACCGAGCCACCAGTTTGAACCTGTATATTTGCTGTTACGTTATTTTAAGGTCAAGTCTTGTTTGCCTTAAGCACACAACTACTCCCACTGGCTCCAAGGGGCTATTTATGGAAAGCAAAGATATACAACCTCAAATGAGCAGCTAAAGAGATACCACCACTGAATCGTCTAGAGCAAACCTATTTGCTTCCAGGACACAAGAGCGCACCTTCAAAACCACGGCCCGTCTAGACTCCTCCACCCGCTCACAAAGAAAAGCAGCAGCGGGGAGAATTATAGCCCAATACCCAGCGTGACAGGAAGGAAATAGCATTGGGAAATGCTTATTTTAATGACAGAAAAATATTTGCCAGGCTCGGGCTTAGCAGCAGTAGAAATGTTATTACTTTCCAAGCTGGAAGAGGAAATATTTCAAGGGCTATTTTTTGACACCTTCACTGTGGCTTGATTTCTGCATCTATTAAGAAAAAGTCTATGTATCCTGTGCAGTGGATGCTTTGCAAATCTTTGCATACAACTCCGTTTTATAAGGCTGTAGCGTGATAGATTTGTCTGTAATTTACATTGGGCTGAACAGCTACCAAAAGTGCATGTATATGAAAATATTAAATTCCTCTTGGTTTTGTTTCCGGAATTAATGCTAAATTCAATGTCATCTTCGTTTTATTATTCCTCAGAGTACATGGAAGCAAGGCAGGAGAGCGCCCCACGAAGCACCGCTGCGTAAAGCGGCCTGACTGGGTACGGCTTCCTTCCTAACGCAAGAGTCTGTCAGCCTTTCCACCCAAAATATCCTTAAAACGTTAAGAATATAGAAAGCTTTATTTCCTAGTGATTTGCAGTTTCATCTTCCCAGCATGCTTATGCTGAGTGAAATCCATTTACAAATACCATCGCTGCAAGCACTTCAAAGCCGGCAAACTGTCTTTTAATTGTAATTACTGTGCCTGTCTTGGGCCATCCTGAGCCTCCCTTCAAACGCCCGCTGATTTTGGTGGGACCGCAGAATACTGAGCAACGACACGGGCGAGAACATTACGTCTGTTACGCCGCTCTGAAATCAGACAGAGAGGAACCAATATTTCTGTGCTGTAAAGTTCCAGTAACCCAGACAATCGTGGCAAGCGCACTAAGCGAATGGCTTTGAAGGACGAACATTTACAAGTGTGGGACCATCTAGCTCTGGAAATTACCTCTCGGAGTTATGATGATGTACTTTAGCTTCTCCCTCATTACGTGCAGGCAAGTTTTTAGTCTAATTTCTGGGCTCAGGGCTTTCTGAAAAGAAATAGTCGTTCATTTTAATCTTGGAATAAAGAGAAATGAGAGAAAAGAAAAACGAGGCAAAGACACATCTACAAAAATGCTTCTTAACATGGATTTCTCCTGGCTATCGCCTATTTCTCAACATAATAGAGCCCGTCTCTGTTTTGAGCACAATGTTATCCTGCTTCTATCCTACTCCTTCCGTGCATAATAAAGTGCATTTAAGGTACTTATATGGCTGTTGTTACTAGAGGACGTGTGCACCTTTTTAGTCTATCTATCTTCATAATACCTGTGGGAGCCGGGAAAGTCCTATTACAGTCTCAGGCTCAGAACATCAGAGATATTTAGGGGCCTGCCACTGAGATAAATGGGATTAGCTGCCCCATGGCTTTTCTGGCTCAGAGCCTCTGCTATGTCCCTAAAATCACAAAGGACATCTTAAATGAAGCAGGGAACCACTCTTAAGAGTCTCACTCCCTAGGCTGGGGGGCTCACTTCGGGACCAGCTTTTCCTTTTTGATTTAGTCGTACGTTGCTAAAGGATAAAGATATTAGATAAGGTAAAAACCACGTCATTCTTCTCTTCTGTCTATGCACATTGTTGTTAAAAGCTTTCAACTGTTGGCATACGCTGGCTACAACCACTTTGGTACACTCTGCTTTAAACCAGCTCAGTTTTCTCTCAAAAGGCTCTGCAGAAAAGTCCACAAATAACTACCAAATCTCTTCTTTAGCTCAACATTCCCGATTTCTTCCCCTACAGAGCAGCAAATAGACTTCCATTGCCCTTTGCACCTGGCTTTGTCCTGCAGAAGCACTGGTGAGCAGAACCGGTGGGTGCTCAGGTGAGGGCTGGGCAGTGGCTGTACACACATGCCCTGACCAGCACAGCCAGCTTAGGAAGGAAATTTCCATCTTTCCTGGGGGGCTCCACCAGTTCCCTGCCCGATTCTGGGCAACGGATGTAAAAACCACACAAGCCACCTACCCACCGGGCACAACAGGAGCGGCGTAGCTCCTGTCCCCCACGCTTGGGAATTCGTCTAAACATACTCTGCTGACGAACACAGGTATCTATTTTGACTGTCCAACTTCCCAAAAGCAAACAGCGAGCCCGTCTGCCACCAGGCAACGCTACACAACTTTCCTAAAGAAACAAAAACCCGCTGTCTCAAAACTGGGCTTCATCCTGGCACCTTTGGGTGCTCAAAACACGCAGCTGCGCTGAGCCTCCTGCTGCGGGAGGGTTACCGCAACGGCGCTCCCGACCCAACGGCTCTGCGACCGATGGTGTCCAAATATTCATCAGGACAGTGCGGGTGGAATATTTTTTCTTACTGCAACCACAGGAAGACGTGATTTTTTTCCTCCGTGGTCATTAAGGAGCCCAGAGTAACCCCAAAATACGGTTCCGTCCTAATTGCCACAGGCACACGCCTTTGAATGAAGAAGAGACGGTATTTTCCACTTCCTCAAAGCAATTACCTCTTAAGATATGCGTTACTTCAATCTTTCCAGGATTTAAATTAAGCCAAGTATTAAATCATCCAAAGCCAACTACCTGAACATTTTCAACATCTTAAAAACAGACAGTCTTTGATGCTCGTTACTTTAAAGCCACAGAATTTTGTCTGGAAATTGACCACTTAAATTCCTTAAAGTGGAAGTTGAGAAAAAAAAAAAAAAGTCTATTTCCAGACCCTAATAAATATTTTACTATTTAGCCCATATGTGAAAAGCGTCTGGAGCCTCTTGGGTGGATTTTTCTATTAACTTGAGGTTCTCTAGGATGTTAAAAACAAGGGGTTTGTATTAGGCTTACAAACACAACCCCCACGTTCGCACAGGTGTTGGGGGTAGGAGGGATTAAGATGAGAACTCCTTTAGGGATGAAGATGAGAAGTCCCTCTCTAAAGGATTATACTGTGTTTTTGGACTTGCACTGTTCGCTTTGTCTCCGAGGCTAACACGCTAGCACGGCCACAACGGTAGTCCCTCCGAGCACAAACACAGGTCTCGTTCACCACATCAGCAATTCTTGTAAATAAGAAATTACAAATCGTTTCTTGGATATTAGTTTTGCTAATTTGACAGTGGTGAAAAATGATTTTATTCCTAATAGGAGTTCAAAGTGCGACTGCTTCCTTGCCCAAATTGCCTGTTGGCAGCAATCTGAAATGGAAGTATTTTATCAGCTTAGCTTGACAGAGCGAATTTCTATTACCAGAAGAAAAAAAAACTTCCAGTATCCGATTTCGGGTTCCAAATTGTTTCAGTTCACTGTGGATCTCTGGAAGTACGGAGAAAACGTACTCTATTTCCAGTTTAACACTGCTACGAAATACCCTAAATCTGCGACTCCACAGATAAACGTCTGGGTTTACGTACAAAGAAGCCAAAACTCTACTGAAATAATTAGCAAGATTTACCGCCGCGCTGTGACTGCAGGGGAGACCTGAGAAGATTTAAATGTGCTGTTGGTGGCTGCTGCTTCCTGGGTTGCTTGGGAAGCTGCTGGTGCGGAACACAACAAATATCTAACAGCCCAATTACCCTGATGAAAGCGCTCAGTCACCACGCTGCGACCCGTCGCGGGGCTCTGGCAGGGAAGCATTCGATTCCTATCGCGGTTTGTGGTTTGTGCAGCTATCGCCCGCTATCTCAAACGCCTGCCCTCTTAAAATCCATTGCACAATAGAGACCCGCATGTTTTACGACAGCACGGATTCCAATCATTTTAGTTCTTTTAATGAAAATTAATCATCCTACTCTTTTTTTTTTTTTTAACGGAAAAAGACCAAACCTAAACTGTGCCTGCTGACAGAGTTCTGCATGTCACTCCTATTTCCTTCAAATGTGCTTTTTATGTTCGCCAGACGTATCCCTTTTCTCTCTTTGCTGATATACCCCAGTCTATCCCCTAGATGTCCAAGCGCGACTGCTGCTGCTGAGGCCGTTCCCCTGTGACGGCTGTCTGCCAGCATCTCCCTTCCGCGCGCTCAGGAACACGCCTCTGAAGACCCCGAATGGAGGGTGTGCAAGTATTACTGGTTACAGGTTATTTATATATTCTCCTGGTGTTAAGCCACCCCCGTCTTCCAAGCAGAGTCACCAGCCACAGAGAATCCTTCCGATCTGCAAGCGTGGAGCGTGCAAAGCAGCCAAATTCTCAGCCCCGATGCCTGGGAGGGACAGCCTGTCAGAACTCAGCCTCTCCAGCTTCTTCACACCTAAATCTCGAGGTGGTTTTTCACCTTATCCACACAATGTCCACTTCAGCGGCCATGGAAGCGCCCCTCCAGCAATTTCAACCGCCTCTGTATCAGATCCTTGCCACGCATCATGTTTATTTAAAAGGAAGGGAGGTTTTACGCTCTATAAGAAGGGCCACGGGACTAGGAGCGTGTCTGCTCGTTTAGGAACGAAGAGCAGAGATCCTGGGGAAAGAGTTGCTGCGAGGACAGGCCGGTTTGTTTCAGTAGCCTTTTTTTGGTGGTCCTCATTTCTGCCTGTTGCGGGGAGAAGTCAAAGATGCCCCAAGAGGGATGGATGCCTGGCCGTGCCAATCAGCGCAGGGTGAGGCATGAGCGTCCTCCCCATCCCTGCGCCCCACCAGCTCCCCCGCTGAAACCAGAGCAGCGGCTACCAGCACCACTGCCCTCCGGCTCTGCAGTCGCTTCATGGCCTTACATGTATCCTCTCTTTAATAAGTCTCACCACAGTGCTTACCCCTGGTCTAATAGAGACATTTATTCCCACAGCTGTATTTCTGTTCGCTCAGCAGCTGGGTTTGATGAGATGACTTCTTGGGCTGACTCATCTTCCACCCTCAGTTCACCCGGGCACAGCCCTGGGGCAGCTGCCATTTGGGCAGTGACAAGCAGGATCACAGCAAGCAGGGATTTCACATTTCGCGCTTTGGGTACCTCCTCCCTTCCCTTTGGAGATGTGCGGGAGGCAGGTACCTACCGACCCTGTGCCGCGGACACCTCCAGCAAAAGTGTCCCCACTGCTGCTGCCACGGATGCTTCCAGCTCCTCCAGGAGCGCTACTGACCTCAGCATCACTGACCAAAGAGCTCCCAGCTCTCTCACTCGCAACGAGTGAAGAAAACAGCCCCAAAGGGCTCAGAGAAAACTGCAGCTATGGTAAGGAGAAGGCTGTGAGCCCTACAGGCTCGCGCTCTCAGCTCGGTACATACAGGCTCAAATAACAGATAAATCGGATCCTGTAAACTCATTTCTGTTACCTTCGCTGACCAACGGTTTCTTTCCCTGTTTTACACGCAGCAGACAAGGGCTTGTTCTATTTTCTTTGGCCCCAAGAGATAAAATTTTATATTTGTTACTGTGTATTTAATTTTCTGGGTTTCTTTCAGAATGATATAGTCTGTCACAGCTTTATTCCCCAGTGCAAACCTGAAAATCATCGGGCCGTGTCCTAACGCAGTTACACCAACTTATTCAGTGTCAAAGCTTGGCTCAGTTTTACAGAAACGGCTCTTCAGTGAGTCAGCTTCCCAGTAAATCTTCAGCGTTGTTAATCCACAGGCGGATCCGACTCTGGTGCGATACACGTACGGTGTTTTCCTTGGCGAGGAATAAACCAGAACTGCTCCAGACACACTGTGCTTCGGCTGTATAAAATGTCTCGATTCGCATTTCTTGTTTTGTTTTCAGAAATAAGAGGAAACAACAATAGACTCCAAACCTCTCTCTTGCTGACAGCCAACGCTGGCCCGTACAATTAAAGCTAATTTTTAGCTTCTTAACAGCTTGGCATTTTCCACTGCACCTTCTAGAGAAGAGAAAAATCCAGACCAAAGAACTATTGAATCGTGAATGTTCATTCAGCATTCTCAGTGGGCGTTTTCCTCTTGTATTTAAGCCGAAACAGTAAGTAATGCAGGCAGGAAGCATAGAGAGCAATTGCTTACCGGTGACCAAAGGTAAGAAAGGTCAAACGTTTATTTCCTATGTTGCTTCTATGTGTGCAGCGCCCAGAATCTTTTAATTATATTTCATGGTACTCTGAACTCGTACAAGGACATAAAATATATTTATAGCTCACTTAAACTCTCGGTAATGAAACAGCCATCCTACGCAGGACCTCTGCTAATCAACTGAAGGCTTTCTGTGCATTAACTTTAAAAATGCAAAAAAGCACTTGTTCGTTCTCCAACAGAAATGCTTATCACAGCTTAAAGGCAACAACAAAGAAAAGCTCTTTTTTTTTTCTTAGGAAACAGTTTGAGTCTGTATCAGTTCACCTGCGGTGTTTGAAGTACAAAAATACAATTTCACTGGCAATGCGCATTTCTTATAACTGTTATTATAGCGCTGGAAGCTCTCAACCACACTGTGCCAAACACCGAAGAAACATATAATAAAAAGATCACCCCTCTCCAAAGCTTTTCCTGTCTAAATATGCAATTTTCTCTCTTTTAGACAACAACAAAAAAAGGGGTAATCAAATAAAGATGTCTTTAAAGATTGCGCTTAACTAATTGTACTTGATGCAAATTTCTGATGAGCAGACTGAAAAGCTCCCAGTCTGCTCTGCTCCTGTAATTACACACCTCACAGCAAACTCACCTTACGCATCGCACACAAATCTTCCGTGCTGGGGATCTGCTTTAAGGTGAATTTTGGGGGAGAAGATCAGCCAAACATCTTAACTGTTTCTACGGCTGAGGTGAAGGCGAGGAGTCGGCGCTTTACCAGGGTACCAGCTAGCTGCCTTTGCTTTTCTTTTTTCCCCTAGGAGCTGGCGGGCCGCGGTCGCGGGCAGGGATGCCGGCTGCCCCTCCGCTCGGGGATGCGGCTCCTGGGCCAGCGGCTCACATCTGGGCACCCTGCAAAGTAGGGAAGGGGGCTACCAGGGCACTGGGCTCCCAAACTGGCCGCCGCTGATTTGACGCTACAAACCAGAATCTCTGGGGTGAAAGCGGGGCCTTACGTTACATCCGTAACGAATACGGTCAAGTCTCACCTTATAATCGCAAAGCCAAACATCACCATGCTCAGGGAAAGGAAAAAATTCAAGTTGCTGGTGAAACCTTAATTCAGCTCCCTGATGCGCGTGCGTTATGATACAATCTTTAATTAGCCTATGAGGAAATTAATAATTATGTACTGAGCGCAGGATTTGGCTGCTGTACAGTAAATATTGCACCACGCTACGCAACAAATGATGATGATTCAGCAGACATCATCTATCATATGCCCTGCAAGAGGCAAGGGGCCTGTGAGAAAAAAATAGTCTAGGATCGCATCATTAGAGAGCGAATATGAATAGTATATTTGTGCCAGAGAGCGAGGCGTGAATTAAGACCGCACACGAGATCTCCGTTCCAGTCTTTCACCTTCTTGCTTTTTCGTGACGGACCATGCAAACATGAAAATATTCAGTGTTTCTTATCTGTTTCATAGAGCAGACGTGGTCACACAGCAGCTGAACTGTGTACCAGGTCCAGGGACCTGGCGGTGACAGGTCGGGCACTACCAGGAAGGCAAACGCGCTCTGGGGCTGGGCTTCAGCCCGACCTGCAGGGAGCCCAACGCGGCCAGGGGACCAGAGGAAAGCTCGCCCGGCTCGCCTCAACCACATCCTCTCCAACCTGACTAAAAACTGCTGCCACAGACACAAAAAGCAGATGATGCCAAATCCTGCAGAAACAAGAACAATTCTATGCATTTCAAAGAGCTCCTCAAGCCGGACAAAATTCAGGTTTGCAATAGCCGTGATTTTTCGGAGCTGCGGCAAATGCACGCCCGACTTTTAAAATACTGTCTGGTTTTGTGATGGGCACAGCCAACCGCGCAGCCTTCCCATTCACTCGGAAGTGGGAAGGAGGAGGATCCGTCAGTGCTCCCGGGCTCTTGATGCCAGCCAAAGCGGCGAGCCTTGGAGGAGGAGGAGGAACGCTACCTCTCTACCGTTATTAACCGGGAGCCAAATTTGGAGAGCAAAGATACAGGCAAGTCCTTGATTTACAGCGAACCAAGACAAACAGGATGCTCTACTTCTGCCCTCAGATGCCACAAATAACGCGCAAAGCAAACAAATTAGGGCTATATACTACTCTTGGATATTTCCACCTAAGCCCTTGCTTCTCCTGCGACCAGGAGGGCAGGAGCAGAGCCGCGGGCACAGACGGGCGCACTAGGAGAGAGTCGAAATCCCGCTCTCAGGAAAGTAAATTCCAGCCATTTCCCCCACGACAAGTTTACTACATGCTGCCGCGCAATACTTTTATTGGCATTCATTAGTCCTTGAGGACCAATTTATTCATTTTTAGCAGCATTAAAACAGAGGTTGCATTTTACAAGTGACTCGCTATACCGCTGGGGCTGTAGGAAGCCGCTCAATTATCTCCAGTGGGTTAAAAGCTGAATCCAGACTCGGTACTAATCTTAAATTGTAACAAACATTATTTCCCCCAGCCTTGATTAACTGACAGTCTGATCCCCAGCTCCCAGCTGTCTCAGGCTTTTGGGGAGGGAGGTTGGGGGTGTTGGGTTTGTTCATTTATTTTTATCATTGCTGTGCAGCTTGGGAAACTGCAGAGCAGGGACAGTCGCCGCTGGGGTGCTCAGCAGCGCAGCACTCGCAAAGCCCTTCTGGAAATGAAAACCATAAGACTGAAGCCCCCCGTATTCACAGTGAAGCCGTTCCTCTTTTTGTATCCGATTTGGGGCTTCGGTTCTGTTTAAGAACGGCTGGAGACCACACTTCAGCATTCGCATTTAACTAGGTATTTGTGGCATTCCCGAGTCATATGAACAAGCTTGTTACCTCTTGTCATGTAAACATACTACAATATTCATCCCCAGTGACACCTATGAGGAATACAGCAATTCCTGAAACTGGGGCTTGCCCCATTTCAAGGGAAATACGCACACCTGTCTACATATCTACATATATATTTTTCTATGTATTTGACCCCCTCCCTTTATCAACACTTCCACGCCGCTGAGTTTCAATGAATTCCTGCTCTTGACAGTACTGCTTTGCAAAACATCACAGCCCTCATTGTTTTCATAAGAATGAAAATCCAAGCAATTTTTGTGGCTCTCTTTATGATAATTTTCCCTGTTTTGTTTAATTTTGTTTCACAGTATCATTTGGCAGCTCTCGCAGGCAGAGCCAGGGAAAGAGATTAAGGTCGTTGTTTTAAGGAGCAGGTGGAGCGATCAACGTGGAAATGTACGTATCCCTCTCGGAGAAGTAGCTACGTCAAATGGAGACAACAGTTCCAGCATGACATGCAAAAGTAAAGCTAGGTAATCGATAAAAAGGCGCTTCAGAGGGAAAAACTGATTCCTTATTTATTTTCTCTAGTAATGAACGCAGTCTCGTTGTTTCCTACCTGGGCTCTTACAGGGGCTGCTTTGATGCTGGCCTTTGGGCAAGACGTGTGGCCCCTCGGCCAGCAGGAATCATTGCTGGGCAATGCGGAGCAACTTTCTGCAAAGGACTGATCCAGCCGGGACAGCAGTGGATGCGGAGGCAGTATTTCTAAAGAGACTTCTTTACAGGCCCCCAACAAAACTACCATTTTTACATGTCCTCTCCTAAAGAAGGCAATCTAGCTGAAGCAAAATCCGTGGTGTATCCCACGCCTGGCTCCACCGACTCAAAGCACCTGATGCTGGACTCGCATTTTGCAGAATTGGGTCCCGCGAAGGCTGGGTTTTCTCATTTCTATTTCCCTTCACAGTGAAACAAACCCAGCACACTGGTGTCTTGGCCAAATCTGCAGGTTTAACGAGAATGACTTAACGCTACCGAGTTTCTTCAGAAGTAGCTATGAACTGCTGGGTAAAATGAGGGTTTTCTTTCCCTCTAACCTGGCTAATTTCAGAAAATACAAGAAATACAATCAAAATACCATGACCCAGCCTGGAAGGGAAGTGAGGTACTGGAAAAAGCTCTGCATGGATTACAGCATGTTAACTGTACTTTTAAATTCAAGAAGCTGTGTTGGTCCGAAGGGAGGAAATTAAATGAGAATGAAAAAGGGGAGGAGAAGTGAAGCATCCTTAAACAGCCATGGCAAATATAAAGGTGAAACGTTTGTCAGTGAAGGCATTCAGCCTCTTTCCACCCCAAGGAGGGATTACCTTTGACCCTCCCTGTAGATAGATCAATTCTCAGCCTAGTTCTCGTAAGCACAGAGCACCTTCAAGCTCCCGTTGGTACCACTGGTACTCACGCTACGCTCTAAAAATCAGCCCAACTACCCTAATCTCACAGGTTACCAGATGCCAAAAAAACTCTTACATCCTTGCTCTCATTTATACAAGTTGTTTGCAGACCTTCCTCATGGTTTTGATCATTACTTCCACTTTGGAAGGAGCATTACACAAAAACCCACTCGTACCAATGACCCACGAGCATTTGGAGCCAGTGCCTATTCCCTCTTAGGTGGGGGGCACTGGGAATGAATGCTTTAAAAGGACTTGGTTGATAAATGCCTGTGAGCCATGGGGTGACATGATGTATTTTCTTCTCTTACCAGAAGAAGATCACTGCATTTTATGGACTACGGGGACTTCTGGTACTCCCGCACCTTACTCAAAGCCAAGGGACTTGGTTTCTGTTCCCACCTCTAGCACAAACCTATTGTATAATCTTCCACTCATCTCTTCCCTCCATACTCGACTCACCCAAACCGAGCGTTTTTGTCGCTTCTTGTTTTTAAACAAAGTCCTTGGACCACAGGTTGAGTCTCAGACAGGCAGGATGCCCTGCAGTGCGTTACAGTAACAAGAAGCTTCTTGGCTCTATGGACGTGCTACTTCAATGCCAATAGCTAATAAAACAGAATCAACAGTTTGCTGCGAGCATTTCTGGTGAGAGAGAACAAAGTGCTTCTATCATCTCAAATGAGAACAGACATCTTGAAGTACTCAAAATAATACAACCTCTATGTCAGGACATGCCACATATTTCAGCAGCGTATATTCAAGCTTCTTGGGTATGCTGGTCTGTACGCAGGGACAGCACCTTGCCTCTGGATGCTCCCAAATTACTACAGCACCTGGCTAGGAATTCTTGGCGAATGCCAAGCTGGGGGGAATTACCAACTCAAGAGCTGATTCAGAGCACCTACATTTCTTTGCAATAAGAGCAGCTCAGGAAATCCTAATATTTTAGTCTTATGGGAAACGCTGAGCATCAGAGAGCTGACAGGTGAAAACTGCCTCGTGTGGAAACCAGTAAACTTGCTGGAAGACGGCCGAGTGTAAACTGGTTCAAGACACAGGCTCTGAAGGAGAGCCATGCAGAAAAGCCTCCGCTGTTCGTCTCCCGTTCCACTGCTCTGACCTCCATCTGGCCAGTGCGGCATAATGCTTCTGCAGCCACTGAAGGCCACATCCAGCGCCTGTAATAAAAGCGTGGCTGCTTGCTCTGGGAAATCAGAGGTTTTCAAAGAGATTTGTGCATTGATTCCTCAGTGTTAAAATAAACGCTGCCAACAACTTCCTTCTGAAATTACTATCTGGACATCACTAATTTCTTGCAAAATACGCCTTTGTCATCCAGTATCTCGGAAGAGCAGGTGCTTTCCTTTGTGTCCCCAAGCAGATGCACATTTCACTGTTCTCTGAGCACTCAGAGGCAGCTTTTTTTTGAGTGTGTGACAAAACATGGTGACAGCTGCTGAAACCGAGATGCCCGATCTACCTTTTCTACCTAACCTGACTTCTGCGGGGGTGAAGCAGCTCATCTCTTTGGGGTGGGGGAGCCCTAGCAGAAGGCACCCCAGTGCGGCGCTCTCATCCCAGCCACTGCCTCGTTTTCTTCTCTTTTCTTTCTATAAAAGAGAATATTGTGCCTATGCCATCTGTTAAGCAGAGTGCTGCACGTACATTGCAATATACCCCGCAGCACAGAACGGAGCCTCGCAGATTAAACGTGAAGAGAAGTGGCTGGAAGGGGGGAGAAAACTCCAGGTGCTGGAGCTGTTACAGGTGAGCCTGAGCGTTTGCTTCCCCGAGGCGGCTACCTGTCAGGATTAATCTTGCTGAGCCCAGGAATGCGCCTCAGTAGACGCCGCACCCCATTCCAGGAAACCATAAATACCAAATGAGATGCTCAGCCCCACACATGAAAGTATCTTCTTTCTGCGGACTGTGATTGCGGGGGAGCGACGGCCGGACTGGCATCAATCCTGCCTCGTGCTGGGGTCTTCTTAAGGTGGTTCCTTGGAGGAAACAAGGACGGCGGCGAGCATGGGTGCTTGCTGCCTTCCTCCTAAGGAGGCCTCCAAGGGAACCCCCTTATTTGCTTCTCCGTCCTGGATCTGCCCGGCACCCTGCTTTTTTTATTTCCAGGTTAAAGGATGTTCTCTCTCTTCCCCAAACCAACCCTAATCAGAATCATGTTTGGTAGCCCCTCTTACAAGTACTTTTCGTAACGCGTCCCAGAGAAAAAGCTGGGGAGGAACTGGTCGTCTTCTGAATAATGCTGCCCAAAGCGCCATGCAGGAGGGGGCACAACACAATTAACAGCACTTTCAGTAGCCCAATTTTGCCAAACAGGGTACCCCATGCCTGTCAGAGAAACACAGGGCGGGCAATGAACACTTATTTAGCAAAACCGACTGATTCTCAGGTTTCTTCTCATCCTGTTTCCTTGTCATGTCACTAGGAAAAGTCATAATTTTCACAGATATTGTTAAGATTCCTGCTTGTCTCAAAGACTTTCCTCTTCTCAATTTTCTCTTCTCCCCTTCCTCAGTTTCCCTGACTCTACAAACTTTTTGTTTGAGGGCTGAAGTGTTTTCGGTCTGTTTATGCCTTCCAGTTTGGAAAAGATGCCTGCGCACAGCCACTGCTTGATATTAGATGTTCGGTTATGAGACCGGCAGAAGGCCAACGCAAGAGTGATGTTCAGAAAGGCAAACACCAGGTGAGCTGTGGAAGTCATCCCCATGCCCCCACCACGTGCCGGTAGGGACGGCTGAGCCTGCTGCCCCGCGGGGAGCTGGGACCCGCTGCCGCCTCCCGCCTGCCCGAGGATGCCCCGGCGGCCGGCTCTCCGCCGCAGAGCTGAGCCCACGGCCAAGGCCACCGACTGAGGCCACACACCACAATTTCAGGGGCAGAGCCCCAGCCTGGGGAGTTACCACAAAAAAAAAAAAAAAAAAAAAAAAAGAGGGTCCCCAGCTAATTAAGGGCCTCTGGATCAAAAGCAATACATTTAGAGCCCAAACCCAAACGCTTGGCTGCAGGGAGCAGCTGGTGCCGATGCCGGGGGCAGCGGGTGGCAGCCAGCTTGCCAAGCACGGGCTGGGACTGCCAGAGGGACAGCGCTGACCCCAGAAGCGCTCCCTTCCACAACCCCTGAAACAAAGGAATTAGTTTCAAAACACAACGGCATTTCCATATTTTGAGGCATAACCAGCCCCTGGAAAATTTTTCTTCTGTTTCTATACATCTTTCAGACAGCACCTCACCGAATCCAAACCCTGAAACAGCTGCCGCCAAGAGTGGTGGCAGCAGGACACCGGAAGCGCGGAGCAGTCGCATTGGGGCAGGGCGTTTGGGGACGCAGGCACTGCAGAGCCCCCGTGGCCCGGCTATTCATCGCTCCGGTCTTGTCTCAATCATTTTCCGCACAGAGTAGTCCCACGCCTCTTAGAACACCTCTTTTGGTGCGTGGGGCACCAAATTCAGATACCTTAAAATTTCAGGCTGGCAGGGCTCGGTTCATGTTACCACCAACTGAGAAAAACACTTGCAAAATTCAGATTCAGGATGGATTTTGTAGTCCAGGTTTAAAGTCAGCAGGGTAGGACAGAGCTTTGCCTGCTGGGTTTACTCCACCGCCTCCCCATCAGCTTCCTTCAGCATCCACAGTATATGAAAATAAATATATGTATATATATCCCCAAACTGTACTTTTAGGGGATGAAACTGCAGGTACTGCACGTTAAATAAGTCAGCTCCTCTGACAAAGACACATTGGGTTGAATTTTAAACAAGGCCTTTAGAAATCTCGAAAATTTTAACCATCAGCGTGTAACAGCTTCTAGGACGTTCCCTACCTTGTAACATTTAAAACAATGATTCATCTTCATAAGAAATATGTAACTGTCTAAAACTAACTCATAAATAATGTTAATTATCTGCATGGTCTGTGTTTCAGCACATGTGATTTCCAGCTGCCGACCCTGGACATTACAAAAGCTTTTACATGACATCAACTTCCCAATGACCAGCGACCTATAAAATACATAATTTTTAACTTGCATTTGATTGCCACAGCTTACAAATCCCAGAAATTGTGAGAGCTACAAATAGTTTTCAGGCTGTGCAGCGTGGAATAAAAGCCAAGATTTCTGGTTCGGCTTGTTGATATTTCCTGAAAACATGAAACAATTCTGAAAGGACAGATTTCCTGGCTCACAGCTAAAGGTCAGCAGTCACACAGGGAGCGCTCGCTAAGCGTACCAAAACGATTGGGAAGGAAAGATTGGCACAACATGGCAGTATTGTCAAAAAGTGATTTAAGTGGGGGGAAAAAAGGGAGAAAAGAGAGAGACAGACAAGGATTAGACTCTCAACAAGTGAGCTTTCATCAAGACTAGAGAAACAGCCTTGTTCCTTGCTGCTTGCAGCCCCTCGCCGTCGCTCCAAGCACCGCTGGCTCTTGCTCCCTCTTGCCGCCCCCTCTGCCCGCCCTGCAGCCCCAAACCGCGCTGCCATCCCGGGCTGCGCCGGCTCCGGACGCGACCAGGCACCCCTCTAGCCCTTCTTCAATGGTCCAAAGCTTTTTCCAGGCAGATTACGGAGGCACCAGTTTCACTGGGAAGGACAGGAGTCCCGTGACTTTGTGCAACGCTGACACACAGTTGTGTGATATGCCAAAAAAGCGCCAATTTTCCCAAGGAATCTCCCCCAAAGCTGCCCAATGTTTATAACTCGCTCTCAGCACAGTTCAAGAGCCAAAGCCCTTTGCTGGCTAACTCCTGTCGTGCAGCCGGCAGAGGGGGCAACAGCCAGCTCTCACCGCTTTCTTCAAACCATTCGCTTGAACGAAGTTCTTTGTCAAAGTATGTAATTTTATAATAACAGATACCAAAAATGTCCCATCCACTGAGATGATACCAGTTTGAAAACAAGAACATTCTGCCATTAAAATCTCCAAGGCACATATAAACGTTGGTAGCATCTTTAAAACGACACCTAGTACCAGTCCCAACAGAGACTGTCCCCGGTCCCTCCAAGACTCCCTGTCTTGTTTTCACTTTTATTACTCACGTTTTTCTTTTAAAGTATGGGGTATGTACAATTTTCCAGGCAAATAAACGCTGACCAAAACGAACCCAGCAGCCTCCAGCACGCCCCCCCCACAGGCTGTCCACCCAGGTAACTACATCCCCCTCTCTGCCTGACCAAGAGCAGGGAATATAGCGAATATGCGTGTATAATCCTGCTAATGAAATACCGCTACGCTGACCTCAGCGTCCTCCCTAACACTGACTTATCAAAAGCGTACACTCCCACTGCTCACATTTTTGTTTTTTTTTTTTTTTCTTTTTTAAATTAAAACCGTCGTAGAGCAGAGTACTACCTTTTCAGCTAAAACGTTAACAGCAAGCCAATGACTACATGTGTAGCTCGAATCTGACGCCCCCAAATCCCGCTAACTACAGTAAACAAAAGCAAACCGACAAATGCACCGGCGAGCAGCTAAGCAATACTGCAGGCTGTTAAACTTTAAATTTAGCCCTGGCAGACCCTGGAGGAAGGGCATCCCAGAAGGCACGTGTCCTCCGCTATGCAGAGAGCACTCAAACCATAGGATCCTATTCCACATATATCACTTTTGAATATACGGCTATACCTATCGTATGTCATCTATATTTCATACATATATTTTCTCTAAAAATACTTTGTATGAGATAAAGGACACTCTGCTCCTGCCCACAAAGTGCTCGTCCCAAAAGCAGCCAAGTGAGACTGAAACAAATCATAATTCCTTGCAGTGAGACAAAGCCGTAGCTCAGAATAGAGGGGCTCTGACAATTTAGGGTTCTACAGACCCTGACCTGCAAGGATGAATTATTCTCCAAAGCAAAATGCTGAACACTAGCATGGAGAATATTACTTCAGAGGCAGATCTCTGTAGTCTTGCTATTTTCTAGCTGGAGCTTCAGGGCAGTTTACAAGTAGGGACTATCGCCATGATCAGCGGTGAGATTACAGAAGCAAGATTTGCCGTGATGAATCTAAAAAACAGAGCTCCAGGCCTAAAATTCAGTGTGCCACTCCTGCTAGCAGAGAATCTATGAATAAGCTGACCTCCAGGCTGCAAATACGTTGAGAAAGGGTTGGACGTCCCCGTCCAGTGGAGTCTCCCCCACTATGTCCTCCTAAGGCCAAACAAAACCCCCAAGGTGAAGACGAGCTGCGCATCAACACTTCTGCAACCCAAGCCCTGCACTCCATGCTGCTGCTGAGGAAATCCGACAAAACCAGGCATTCGGTGCCAGGAAGACCAGAGCTCATCAATGTGATGTTAAGAAAATCTCTTATTGAGCAGCTCTAAACAGCACTACCCGTAAAACAACTTGTTAACTGTGAGCTTAATAACATTAACTGGAAGATAGGGTGGTTTCTATGGCATTGCTTTAGGAAGCTGAGGGGACTCCATTGCCCCATCACCAGAACTCCCTCAATTTTAAACCATCTCTGCAGTAGCTAAAGAAAAATTAATAATACTGCTTATAGGTAAAGTCATGCTTGAAACTCACACACAATATGATGACTTTTTTTTAAATCGTGTCTTGCATAAGTTATAAACTCTATATTGACTGCTACAGAAGTTAAAAATGTATAATGGGAGCAGGAGACATCTTCTTGGCCTTGCGGGCTCAAGGGAGGTTATTCCCACTGCAAAACACCAATTACCTGTGCATTATGGTCTGTTAAAAGTAATACTTGGCTTATTGAACACTTACTTTGTTTGATGCTTAAAAGAAACTCGGGTATGCACCACAGAAATAAAGCTCTATTTTTGTAAAATGCTGGGGAATAAACAAAAGAAAACAAAAAACCAAACAGGAAATCCCTTACAGATCTAATCGTCACCTCAACACAAGCATCCCCCTTTCACATGCTTAGGTTTGCTTACTATTATTCTTAGTGCTGTTATTATTATTAATCCCCCAGAACATCACACTCGTACTAAAGCAGTTGTTCACCAGGCAATTTCTGCTCGTCAATATAATCCTCAAAGCTTCCATCAAATTTTGCACTCTTTTCCATGACAGACATAGAGCTATGTTCTTTCGAGTGTCTGTGGCAATAATAAGTAGCTGATATACCAGCCAACGCTGGACGGATGGAGAGGGTGCCAAGGCTGAGGGACGCCCTGCATGATGCCCTGCCAGGGGCTGGATTTCAGAGCTCAGCGAGCGCGCGCAGCGGCAGCTACGTCAGGTCCCATTCAGACCTCCGTCTGAGCAACCAGCACTGTAGGACTCTCTTGAAAACCCTGGTTATAGCCTTTTAAGGCAGGTGAAAATCAATTAATTTTGAGCTTTTAAAGGAACGCCTTCACTGCAGTGAACCCGGGCCACACAGTTACAATGCATTTTGCAGAGATGCACTGCCTTTTCTTTCTATTCAGTGTAAAAGCACTTAATTTTGGTTATCGGCTCCCTGAAGGTCAGGCTTATTTCTTTAGATCTATTATTTACTGCTTGAGATTTCCAGTTCCACCTTTCTGGCTATTATAGCTTCTTTCCCCAACTCCTGTTCTTTTCACGATAACTCCATATGATGACTGTTGATAAAGTTAGGAGGACCATGATTCTAAATGTCTGACCTTCTTCAAAATCTGATAATGGATACAGTTTCTGAATCATAGGTCATCTCAATTTTGCCAATAAACCATTTATTTCCAGCGGCCTTCAGACCTTGAGGCTTACTGTGCACTGCAAAATGGATTCTTCAGGGAACAATAAAAGTAAGAGAGCCATCCTCAGCCTTTGCTTAGCACATTAGGAGGGATACAGTACCTTGGTGAGCATGTTTGTCCACAACATCTTACGTGCTACAGTCTCGAAGACCTGCACTGCTGTACAACGCTTTCTGATGTTTGTATGAAGCTGAAAGTTATGAATGTCTAATGTGAACTAACCTCCTTTTCATTTGCATTCCATATGGAAAGGACAAGAAAAATCCATGCCTCCTTAAACTCTCCCCATCTGCTGAGAGCTATCCAGTCACCTTTACCATATTCTTCAATTTACGGCTCAAGGCCCAGTGCCAAGTTTTACATCACGACCTCAAATGTTATGCTGCTGTGGTAAGACCCGATTACAGCACGCTTGTAAAAGCTGCGTCAGTGCCAAGGTACACAATTTGCTGGTGCGAGCGCCTGCCCGGCCTCCTGCAATGGCTTCACTGAAATGGAGTTCTCCGAATGTCTTGGTCTTGCAAAAACACTGCCAGAGGTACGATTCCTGTTTAAGGTCTACGTTTCATGCGAACGACTGAGCGAGACGCAGAGGAACGCGTGTTGAACACGAATCCCCGGCTCGAAGAGTGCTTGGAAAGTTAAGCAGCGACTGGATCCCGAGCAGGGGGGGGAACCGCGCCGGTTTACTTACTGTCAAAGCTTCTGTGCTGCGCTGTCAGGGTCGTCTGCACAGCGCGACCAGCCTCTTTCATCATGGCTTCAAATTCACTTCGGCTTTTGTTTGCGAAGTTCTCCTCCATCTCGCTGGTGCAGCAGGTATAGCCTTGCGGGCAGATTCGCAGGTGCTCCCCTAAAATGAGAGATAATGTAGTTGAGTGGCCAGGTCTGGAAAATGAAGGATTTCACCCCAGACAACCCCAGCATAAAAATATTCCAGCTCCCTGGTAACCTGGATCTGCGTCAGGCTTTACGTGTTTACCCTCTAATTTAAGTTATACTGCATCAGTACAGTGGTTGGTGTGAACGCAGGTACAAATTTTGTCACTGCTGACCGTGAGGGAAGGAAAGGTGAAGGAGATAAAATTCATACATGGGCAAGGAGAAGGGAAATACAAGTGTCTCCTGCTCAAAGTCTGCCCTAGAATCCAGCTCCACCTAGAATCCCAGAAGACACAGAAGTCTTTGATTAAATGACAAATTTGTCATCCTCATTAGACTTAATGTGTTTATTAGAACAACTGTTTGAAACTAATTTGGCAAGAAAAAAACCTCAACTTCAATGTGCTCCCTGTCCTCAACCAACTCCCCCGTCCCCAAACTATCCTGAGAAGGCACTTCCATAACCAGAGAGGTGAGACGAGTGAGAAGTTTTCAGAAGACAGAGATGTGCTGAATGCCAGCGGAATTTGGGTGACTAATTCTCCTCCACACGTTTTGGAACCTGCCCATTCACTATTTTTTCAATGAAAAATTTCTCTCCCTGCAAGAGACAAGACCACCCCAAAAAGGGTTCCTATGACAATCACTGATTGACTACACCCTGTGCTATAGGGAAGGACCCGAAAGGTAAGAGGACTCGGCGGTCAAAGTGAAAAATTCCTCGGTACGGGAGCTCCTCCTGCCCTCTGCGATCTCTTCATTGTGGAGAAGAGAGCCTTTGCATAGGCAGAGTCAGCAACATTTTAAAAATAATCGCTTAAGTTTTTATGAGTCCTTACAAACAAAGACACGTCCACCTGCAAACACACCCTACGTTTCTCCTTACCCAGCAGTAAGAATTCATTTGAATCAAATCAAACATCAGGGTTGGGTTTTTTTTGTAAAGTATTAAAACCCCCTTGTTCCAAGCGCACACTGAGACAGACCAATTAAAATGAAGTTACCGTGCTTAAGATAATTTGATCGGGATTGCCAATGATTTTGCTGGCAGTTTTACAGAACTGCTGTCTTAACATCACAGTTGAGCTGAAACATACATTTAAAACTGCGTTTTATCTCGTGCGTCTCGACAGCTTCAAATCCTGAACCTGCACAATCCTCCGGAGTTCCCCATTAAAGTCCTTTGCTATTTCCAGCGTTGAGCCCTCGGCAAATGGGTGCCTTAAGGGCAAAGGGTCTTTGAAACTGGGCACGCGTCCCACCCTTGTGAGTGCCATGTCATTAGCAGCCTGACTGAGAGCAATTTTGACAGGCGTGCTCTGTCGTTGATGTATTTTCGGCAGCAACCCTTCGGGAGGAGTTTGCACTTTGCTGGCCCTCGGGCCGCCGCTCACCGGCGGCGCTGGGGTGAGCCCGCCCTTGGGAAACACGTTACTGCGTGCATTTGCGCCCGCCGAGCAGCCCTCCCGCCCACGCGACGGGCACGGCTGCCGCCACCTCTCGTGGGAGGATAACTCCCACCACCAGGCTCCTGACTTACTCCCACCTGAGAGGAGCAACAGGGGAGGCAGCGTGTCCCGTGGGCTCTCGTGTCCGACGGTACCCCCCCTCCCAGTCCCCACGAGAGCCCAGGCACCACTGTGCCACGCCGCCAAAGCAACGGGAATAGCAGCAACTTGCTTCAATATGAAAACTAAGAGTCAAATACAAACGTGGCGTGGGTCGACGCTTGCCGTACCAAACGCAATTCGAGGCACCGCGCTTGCCTAAGCCTCTCCTTCCTTCGTAAACTGCTGCAACTCCTTCCCTGAGCTCGTTTCTGTAAAGCCACGTTAGTACAAGAAAGTCATCGTGAGGACTGCTGACACGTGACAGGCAGAGCTAGAATTTTTTGACAAGACACAGCTTTGTTTCCTGTCGTGGCAAATTAAAAACTTTCTTCGTGCCCAGCCTCTTCCGTCCGATTTCTGCTGCCACAGGATTTCTGACGAGGATGGAAGTTTTGTTGACAGTTGTTTTACTGTGGTATGCATCCGTCCACGCTGCCCCTGGTGCCCTCAGGACCACCCAGGTTAGAGTGCCTGGCCTCTCCGAAAGCCCTATAAATAAGGCAAATGATCCCAAAGGATCCCAATGATTCCCGAAGACTGCCTTGGGTTGCTGATAAATTTTGCAGATGAGGTCCTGGTCCTGCAAGCCCCTGCACTTGATAGCACCCAAAAGCACGAGCAGTCCCCCCACTTCTCCACCCGCCGTTCCCCAACAGGGTCTGTAGGTTTCGCTCAAGCCGCAACCAACCCTTTACAACCCCCCCTGGTTCGGTAAACCAAGACAAAGCAGTGGGGAACCAACCCACACAGGCTTCAGAAACAAAAGAACGGGGGAAAGTGTGGGACTCGCCTCTGGGATAGAACAGAGCCTGTCCCCAGGAGGAAGACGGAGAGGAAGAAGAGCCCTGTGCTGCGCCCGAGCTCCCTGACCAGCAGCGAGGAGCAGCAGCAGTGTGAGGCACGCTAATTAAAACGTGACATGACCGGACAAAAAACCACCACGCTCCCACCCCGGGCAAAGCAGCGAGTGCGCTGCAGCGGGATGGCCTCGGTCCAACACCGGCAGAGCTCCGAACAGCCTCCAGCCAGCCCGCACCACGGCACACAGCGGGAAAGACACAGCGGGGACAAAGACAGAAAGCAAGGGAAAAGTCCCACCCGGAGCTAAAATTGCTTAATTTTACACAACCTTGTGAATCGAATATAGATTTTTTTTTTTTTTTTAATGCTTGGAACTCAGAGTAGTTTTGATCCCTTCTGAAGCCACATTTATCTTGGCTTTCTGCAGGCATTTGTCTGGTACTCAGCACCACAGCACTTTATCTCAGTGGGAAGCAAAGTTTTTATCATTTGTCTTTGTAACTGAAACTCAGCGCGTGCAAAACAGTCTTATAGCGCTATGAAAATGCTTTGCTTTCCTTGCTGTTTAACCTGACCCACCCTGGAAAAGTTCACTATTATTATTTAACCTTTTTTTATTGACTCCAAAATAAACGCACTCTAGACCCTATTTTTGCTCTCCCTGTATTTCAAAGTTCATTGGTTTGCTAACTGGCTGTTAACACTGCTGAAGCGGCACGATAAACATCTCTGGGTTCACCTGGCAGGAGATTATCTGCAGATACCTACGGAGAGATAGAGGTGTTTTACGAGGAGTAAATCTGCAAGATACCGCTCGTTCTCCTCTCCACCGCTGCGGCAGAGACATTTCCCCTTGTACACATGTGCCATGTGCTAACCCCTTGCACCACAGCGCGTGTTCCCGGCCCCTGGAAGAGCTTCGCAGAAAGCAAGGCCAGCGCGGCAGAAGCTGAACCGACAGCATCAAATCTCCTTGAAGATAACGGATACACTCCCAGGGACTCAGGGCATCTCTGGGCCAGGCCCAAAAATGAATTACGCTATCGCATATGAGTCTGTAACTGAAACCTGTCCGCCTCTCCCCAGCCCTTGACTTGCAACCCCCCAGGTCCGGCAGCGGAGCACGGAGGTGCCCAGGGTGCATTCAACGGCTCTGCTAATACCAGCTCTGAGCTGCCCTAAGCACTCTGGATTTAAGACACGTTTGTAAGTAAGAGAAGATGCACTTTGGGATGCTCGGCTTCCCTGCAGAAAACTAGCAGCTTTGCCCAAGCCTTTGGCAGCCAAAACGTGCGGTTCGATCTGGGTGTCCCTGGAAGAGGTGGCTCTCCTGCAAAGGCTGCCGAAATCAGGGTGGGATGTAACCCACTGACTTCACGGTCTCTTGGACACGGAGACAGGGCAGAGCATGCATGAAAACAGCATCGAACAAATATCTCATTTATGATTAACTGCCCTGGAGTGGAAAGGAATAGGCAGGAGGCTGATGACAAGAAAATATCACGCTGCCTGGCTACGGGCTTGGATCGTCCTTCAAACACCCTCTCAGCTGGCTGGGTGAGCAGATCACTTTGGCTATCAAATTCATTACTGCGTTTGGGAGTGCTGAATATTAAATCACTTGACCACTTCTCCCTCGGGGGCAGAGCCGGGCTGCTCTGCGGCGGGGTCCCCGCGGGGGGAATAGCCCTGCCCGCAGCCGCCGCCGACACGAGCTGTGGCGGGGCTCAGCTCCCCGCTTCTACCCCAGCGTGCTCCTGGCCGCCCTAGCTCCGGCAGGCTCTCCGCGGTGGTGGGCTGTGCCGGGAGCCGCTGCGACCCACGGTTGTGTCGGGGTGGCAGGATCTCAGCCTACCGAGCTCAGAAAAGGGCTCCAGCTATTCACTGCTGCTGTGTTTCACCCCGCCGCGAGGCTCCGCAGCCACCAGCACCAGAGAAAGGCAGTCCCAGGCGTGTAAAATGCAACACCGAGAGAAGAGTCCTCGGCTCCTTTAACCATGTAAATAGTGCTATTTCTATCCCTCTCCCAGGACGCTGGAGATTGAATTCATAACAATGTTTGCAGAAGGTTCGGGGTTATTTGGATGTGTCAGAGTATCTAAATGCAAATTATTACAAAATCATTCCTCCCAGAGGTTAATTTATTTCAAGCTGTGATAAACCCGTCAGGATTCTTCCCTCATATTTGTAGCCCTCCTCCCAGTTGCTCTCCAAACGGCTCCAAAACCTCATCTCGTGCTCTTAGACCAAACCTGACCCCGGCTGCCCCAGTCCACCCCCCTCACCAGGACACCTACAGCCCAAAGCCCCTCCTTGGGGGTTTCTGGGTGGACGTGTCCCAGGCAATCAGGCTTGCTGAAGTCCCACGCTGCTGGGCCCCCCCGCCATGCACGGCAGGGACATGGACATGCACCAGGACACAGCCCCCGGTCAGGTACAGCCAGCGAGCACGAGAGCACCCGGCAGCCGAGGAGCTCCAGCCCTCTCCTGCTGTCCCTGGCAGGCACTACCTTCTGTTCACCCAAATCCCATCCAGGCTAATGAGCATCACTGAGGACAAAACAGTGTCATTCAGACCGTGGCTTGCCCCCTCCCTCCCCCTCCCCCCCCTTCTTTTTTTTTTTTTAACTGTGTCAAAGTGTCTGCAGCTGATGCAAAACGAGCCTGGAGGTGGTACAGATGTTAAAAACACCTTGCAAAGAGGTAGTGCAATGAAAGCAAATCCCCTTCCTTATGCCTCCCAGCTTTTCCTGCTTCAGGTGTTCCTGTCCCCATCTCTCTTGCAATACATATCCTTAAAGAGAACATGATTTAGAGCATGCTGATAAGTAATTGACAGCACAGCCTCCAGCATTAGTATACAGCCATGCTCCCTTGAAACCCAGTCTTGTCACAGATAACTCCTAGAGGAAACAGGGGTTCCCCTAAAAACATCTGGACAAGGAGAAAGCCCTGGCTGACCCTCCCAGGAAGAGCTCTTCATGCCCTTTTCATTCTAGGTGCACTGAGAAACATCAGCTGAGAAGCCGCGTCCAAACACCTACGCCTCATAATATTTGTGTGAGGTGTCCGGGGGTACAGCCGGTCTCTCACAGTAGCTGCTAACATCAAACTGAACGGGCTACCAGGCTGCTCTCTAAAGGAGAGCGCAAATCAGAAGTTCGCCCATATTGCCAAGGCAGGTGTCAGCTAAGCGCTGCGCAGCCTGTTTCTTTGATTTGCAGTCAGCTGTCGGCAAAATACGATATCCTCTATTTTCTGATTATGTATTAAGAGTATCGGTTTGTTTGGCTTCGGTTTGCACATAATGTCAGGGGAGTCTTAGCAGGCCTGAATTTTACGTATTGTAAGGCAAACCTTCAAACTTTGATCGGAATGCACTGAACCATCCTCTTCCCTGGTATTAGCAGTACCACGGGATGAGGAGGTGCGGGACGGGGGCAGGGGTATGTGCTGGCCAAGAAATCAGGGGCAGAAGAGGGGCTAGTGGTCACAAAGAAGGGTTGTGCTCACACGAAGCCACGATCTTCCTGCACTTTCATACCAAGAAGCGCTCTCAGGATAAGGAATGGAGGTGGCAGGGTGCAGCTGGGAGCCTGGCCCCGCTGTGGACGTCTGGGATGAGCCAGACTGGGACCTATCACAGCAACTGGGGAGAGGAGTGCCAGAGAGAAGCTGTCTGCTTCACCAGCATCCTGCAGGAAAGCCTCACGGACCTCAGCGCCTGCTATGTAGGAAGACCCAGGTAAACCTCAGGCAGCCCAAGGCCACCGCAGAGCAGTGTCACAGCTCACGCTGAGGACTGCGGGGAAGAGGCAGGTGCCGTCTCGCCTTCTTCATCCACGCCGGGCTCCCCACACACGTCGCTGCTGCCTGCCGGCCCCGGTGAGGTGAGAGGGGTTTGGCTGTAGCACAGCCAACTCCAATTTCTCTTCGCTGCTGCTGGGGGAGTAGCTGGGTATCTCAAGGGACTGAAAAAAAGGGCACGAAGTCTTTTCAAGCTGCACGCCACAGGTCTGAATTTGTCCCGTGTCAGCAGCTTTTATAATGCCCTCCCATCTGACGGCTGATCAAATAGCTCGTGCTATCTGAGATCAACCAATGTTTCCGTTGCAGATACAGAAAACAAGCACTACGTTCCACATCAGTGATAAAAACCGCAAAATGGAAAAGAATATCTAGAGAATATGCTTATCCTGTTAAAGCAATGCATGCATTTAAGACAAGACAACAGCAAAACATGAAATGCTTGTTCCCACAGCTCATCGTTCAGACCAGGATTATACCAACGGAAGCGAAAACCCAAGACCAGATAATCCAGAAGATTTGCTCTTTCCACTCCTTACCTTTTCTGTTCCTACCAGGATTTAGTAAACCATCAAAACACTGTTAACCAAACAAGACAACTTAATCTGGCTACTGCGTAGAGTTGGCTCCCTACCAGCTCCGCACTGCTCTGTAATTGCATTACAGCGGAACTCCAACGCCGTGAATAGGTACAGGTATTCCTGAGAATTACCACAACCAGAGTCCTGGGAGCAGAAAAGTGCTGATGGGTGGGAGGGCTTTGGCACTGGCCTGTTTCCTACGGACGCGGGCCCGTGCAAGTCGGGAGCCTGGCTCCCAGGGAGCGGGGCGGGAGGGCACGAGGGAGGCTGAATGGGGGATTTCCTCTGTATTTGCTCTCTTCGAGTGTCAAAACACTTCAGGCTTTGGGGCTGTCAGCTCAGTGTCACACTCACATGCTGGAAGTGTGGTATCAATTTGTTTAATCCTAGACCCTGACATCAGTGGAATTTATAAGGCAGGCAAACACGGGCAAAAAAAAAGTTAATTAACAGAGCAGAAAGAGCCACCTCTGTGACCTGGAAAAATATTAAGTACAGAGTAGATAAGTCTGCCTTCAGAAATGGCAGTTTGAAAATCCCAATGTCATCTGCGTATGTTACAGTGGCAAACTGCCCAAAGGAAGGGAACAGAGAAAATGTCACAAATGCTGACAACAGACTTGATTCTTACTGAAAAGAACCGCACAAAAGCACTTCACCCACGCATTGCTCCTTTGGGTTTGGGGAGTGTCTTTCAGAATGAACCCACTGCTCCAGAAAACCCCTTCCCATCGCTCCGCTCCCCCAGTTTCTCACTCAGGACCTGGATCTGCCCTTAGCTGCACGGGTCTGACTCACGCAGCAGGAATAAGCACAGGGTGCAATGATCCAAGCCTGTGTTTAAGGACAAAGTAGGAAACGCTTTATAATTTGCAATAGAAAATATCTTTTTCAGCAGTTTGACAGAGGAATGAAAGAATGAGGGCCAAATCCACATGTACCACAAGCAATGAGGGACCTCCTATCTAGCAGAACACACCAAAACCCAGCGCTCCCCAGATCCTCCTCTGGGCACTGGACCCACTGTTGGGGAGCTTCTGAGCACGTCTCTGCTCCCGAAAAGGAGATGATCCATTTTGAAAGGCTTCAAAGGGGAGCTAGGACGTGGTCTACAATTAGCAGTTTCCAAATAAATCCATCTTGAAAGAAGCCTTCAGTTCAGACCAGACCAGTTGCAAGGATCGTGGAAAAATGCACAGGGAGTTCACTGTTACGCTCTTTCCCGTTCTCTGAAAAACAGAAAACTCTTAAAAAGAATCTTAGACAAGGGAAGAATTATCTTGTCTCTTCACGTAACACTTATGGGGACATATTGAAGTTGTGTGTCGTAATCCATCGCTATCAACCTCTTTCAGACTTGTCCTGAGCACATCAGCTTCTCACCAGATGTTTTGGCTTTTTCTTTTATTTTTTTCTCTCCTTTTTGGAATAAAGAGTCTTTTTATCCTCAGTTTTCTGCTATCTAAAATGAGATCAAACTGGAAACCTATCACTCTTATCAGATGCAGCTTCATTGGAGGCTTCATAACAACATAAATATGTTATTACAGAAGAGGCAAAGCAGTTCATTAAGCAGAACCTTTTTCAACTTCTTCTCAGAAAAATATCTACTGCAGAAACTGTCAGCCCTTCCCCATGCTCCGGCAGCTTGCTGCCAGAAGGATCAGACTGGAAAAGGAATCTCGATAGTAAACTGAAGATTAAAGACGCAGTTTCCACTAAGAGGCTTAAGAGGTGATGGCTTTTGGTTTATTCCCTATAAAAAAAAAAAAAGTTTTGGGGCAATAATTAATATAAACATGACAGGAATGTGAGGAAGGGTTTGGTCAAAACCAAAAGGCTCCTCCAGTCCCCCTGTTGAAGTGCTGCAAAGAAAACAGTGATACTGCACTTTGGGTTATTTTGGGGTAAAGAGACAAACAAGCTTCAGAAAGGCTGTAAGACTCTTGCTCAAGAATGGGGAGTGCTCGTGGCCAGTCCCAATCATTTCATTGAGCAGAACAAACCTGGATTCACCTCTCATGGAGAAGGCAGCACTTAGAGAGTATTTCCTTCCAACACCAGCAAAGCTGCTCAAGGAGTAGATGCTGGTGTGAAGACGATGAAAGTCATCTTCCTGGGTTTCAGACACACGCTCAACACCGGGCTCCTGCGAGGCACCCCCTATTCCTTATCCCTCTGCCACCCTCGCAGGACGCTGGGATGAGCGGGACGCACCACACCAGGGGAGGAGGTTGGGCATGATGCGCAAGCGGGCTGCCACGGCCGCCCACCTTGACGGGCCACACTCCTGGCTGCTGGCCCACTCAAGGGAGGACCACACGCTGCCTCCTCCTGCTGAGCAGGGCTGCAGATGCTGTTGGTAGCACCGGGGACTGTGGGGGCAGCTCAGCCCCTTCCTGCGGAAGGATGTGTGCGTCCAAGAAGGATCTTGCTTTCTAGCAACAAAAATCTCCCCAGGGAAAATAAACCAACTAAAAAAACCCAAGCACTCTGTCTGCTGGTAAGAATGAAACAACTCCTGAGTTTGCAGAAAACCGTATCTTTAAATAGATATTAAACAAACTAAGTTCTTGGATCTGAATCTGATTCTGAGAGTTCGCGAAAACAAAACCACTATACCTAAAAATTTAAGAAATTAGGTTTAATTACACTCATTAATCTTAAATTCCATAAATGTGCATACATCTTTCAAAATTAAAAATATAAAGATGCATGTAATGAATTTTCTGAACCCCACAAGTTCAAGATCGTCCTTTTTTAGATCTTTCTAAAAATTTAAGAGACTTCACCTAAGCAGAGTTGCTGGCTTGAGCCAGGAATTAGGAGTGCTTATACCTCCTCTAAAACTCTTTGCTGTATGTGTTGGCAGGGATGTGGGAAGGTGCAGCATCGGAGGGGCAAGTTCTGGTTGCTGTGGGCTTTTTCATTTTGCAACTTGAAGCTTTTGTCAGCCCCAGAAACGCTTGGTTCTTATTCAGCTATTGCTGTGCTCTATTTGTCTCATGAACGTTTTGGCCGGCAGCAAAAGTGCTGAACAACTGCGGAGCCCTCTCCTACAATTTGAGTCACCATGAAAGGAAATGGCAAGTACGGGGTCATCTTGTGGGAGCATGAAATTAGAGACTTCCAGTTCGACAAAGCTGATACAGAACTTGGACGGACGAGTACCAGCTTCGAGGCTGGAGCCTGCAGAAACCTCTGACCACGGCATGCAAGAGACCTGCAGCAGAAGGAATTCAATATGCTGCCTTTGACTTCTGGCTGCAGAAGCACGTAGGTGAAACCTCTGCCATTGCTCTTCTTTTGATGCCTCCATCTGATCTTCCAAAAGCAGGCTGCAGGAAGCTGCCTGTAAACCCAAAGATGCAATGGATATCCACAAGGAGCTCCTCTTCTACCCTTAAAATTAACCCAGGGGTAGGAGGAGATGAGGGCACCATTCTGGTCCTGCCACAACCGTTTCATGAAAAGACTTCTGTTTCCACAAAAGTCAAACCATCACCGTTCACCTCCACACAGAGAGGTGATCCAGAGGACCAGGTTTAAACTGGGATGAACATTTAAAACTCCAACCCCCAGCTAGATCTTAGCATGGTTCATAGGGCATATGCCCAAAATTTTACCAGAGAAGTTTATTTTAGGCAACTTCTGTTTGAAAACTTAATGGAAGTGTAGCTGTTCTCCCCTGAGCGTCAGGAACAGATGACTAAGAAATGTTGCCAGTATCTGTCTTCCAGTGAGATTAGTGTTGGGTTTGTGTGGTATCCTATTTATAACTTTGACAAACAGCTCACCCAATCATTTCATACTTAATCATAGCTGTCTGCCCAGCTCCCTTCAGAGGAAAGCTTTTCAAAGAGTATGTGCCAACATAATGCGAACAAAAGGAAGCAAACCACAGCCAAAAAAACCCCAACCCTTGCTCCCAAACCCAGCAACCAGCAAAAAAGCTCACGAGCGGTACAGAAACCAGGTCTTGGTAGATCATAAGGCATAATTAGAGCGTCATTATACATGGGACTGCATAGCTATAGTTAGTCAGTGTTTCCACTGTAAACCCCCATTTTCATATTGGTTTGCAGCTCAGCTGCAAGGAATTAGTCCGTGAGGAAATTTGGCAGTAGACATTTTAGAGCAAGGATTATTTTTTTAAGCCATTTAAAGAATTTTTTCTTTCCCCACTTTCAACTCCCTTCTTACTTCTGAGGCCGCGGCAGTACTCATGAAAGAAACAAAGCACACTTCTGCGGGCTCTTTGATGTTTGGTTCCTGTGCATGTCTCCGTGTGATTAATGGGACCAAAAATATCAATTTAGCGGGGATTTTCAAATATAGAAGTCTTCAGAATTTGAAGTTGCGACTCCCACAACAATTACAACGCAACTGTTCCTTGGATGTATTCATAACTATTGCTACTATGGTGTTAATTGCTGTGCATTAAGGGGCCTTTACATTCGAAGCAAACCCTGTATATTCCTCTAGTGCCAAAGATGGGTTTACATTTCATGGGACAGAGCTGTTAGATTTCTTTGCATCTTTCTTTCTTTGAAATAACATTTTCCAGGGATTATAAAAGATTACTTTCTGCTGGACTCACCCCCAAGCCCTACGTTCGCCCAGCTGCTTCCTCCCCACCTACCTCACTCTTCCATTAGTGGTCACGTTTCAGCAGGTACACGGGCACGGTGGGGACCATGGAAGAGGAAGCATGAGGAAAGGGAAAGGACAGGAGAAATACCTCAACTGGGCATTTTATCCCAGACAATATTAAATAGAGCCTTTCACAACATTTTCAGCTACTTGAGAGAAACTGTTTGCACAGTAATTGCCCCAAATGCTGTTTGCACTCGTAAGAACAACACAAGAATGCATTTGCCCTTTTCCACCTAGCTCTGGCTGAAGCACTCTAGAGATTCAGCGTCCCCAGATACGGACAAGATTTACTTTCACACATATGGACCACAGGCCACCAAGGTACAGCAGCCTCTGGGCACTCTGCCTGGTTGTCACCGCATGCCACAAGCGGCACACATCAGAAGGCAACTGCTTCAAGTGCAGACCCAGCTCAGAGTGGTAGAGTAGAACAGTTACCCAGCTTGAAAAAAAACAGCGTAAAACTGCGAGCTTGGAGACTTGCAACCCTCGGTCTGGAACTGCATCACTGTGAATGGTCTGAATGTTCATACCAGTACCTTTGGTGCACAGGTTTTTAAAGAACAGACTAGTTTATCCAGGCAATTAGATGTTCTAGTGAAACAGATGCCACCACCTAGCAACACCATGCTTCAAACACTGTATTCCTGGACCTTGGTCACAGAATGGTCAGGGTTGGAAGGCACCTGGACATCATGTAGTCCAACCCCCGATGATGTTGGCATATGGGAAACTGGGCCACCTCTGAGCTTCTAACACCCTGCAATGTTCATGCCTCCCTTAGAGCTCCCCACTCCAACACTAATGAGCTTCCCCTCGGACAGCTTAGCAGAGGTGACAAAGAGGAGAGCGCCTGCAAGGTACTACGCAGCATTCCCGAGGGCAGCTGCCACCAAGCTCCCCACAATCCCAATGCATCCTTCAGGGGACAAGAACAGCGACACCATCTCTTCTGACTGGGAGGAAGGCAGATACACCACCATCTTGACCACTATGATTTGTGAAAACCATAAAAGAAAAATTCTCCTTTTAGGCTGAAAGTACTTATCTCTACTATAAATTGTAGTAACCACGGTATTTATGTGCAGCGAGGATCTGAACTCCTGCCACGTTTTAAAAACAGTACAAAGCAGAATTCCTAGATACACCACTTGAATCTGCTTTTCAAGGTGGTAGATAGAAATTAACTCGGTAAGATTACTCATGTACCTTCAATCATTTACAGGAATGTTAGCAAGATCTTGGCTTCAGAGGGCTGGATCACGCTTTCCCACTGCAGCCATTATTAACCTGACATAACATGTTCACAGAGTAAGAGACGATAACGATGCTGTAAGTGGTCTCCATAGAGTATGGTTATGATTAGGGAATATCTTAGAGAAACTGTCATTCATTAAGCACTCAGCTAAATGCATTAAGACAGGCGAAGGAAAAGTTCTGCAATTTCAGGAATTTATAACTGGAAAAAGGTCCGTTCTTGACATTTTGGTTATTGGGTCTTTTTCATTTCAGTGTTGCTAAGAAGTGGTAGATTCAGTTTAAATGCAAACTGCATGGTTTTTTTCTTCACCTCTGTTCCCCTGAATGCAAGCGTCCTCCGCAGCCACCTTTAAAGACATCACGGGCCAATCAGTAAAAGATGCAACTTCTAACACCTGAATTTAATTCTGATACTGTGTTATCTGAGTAGGTATGTTATTCCCATCTGGGAAAATCTGTAATGCTTCAAAGCGCATCTCATGCATGAGGTCCCAGGTACTTAACTAGGTCTAAACCCAGAATCCCCGTCAAAGTGGCAAGCTCTCCTTTTGATCCCTCTGTTCTCTGAGCTCAATGACATGCGCTTGCTCTTGAATAGTCACATTGTGCATCGTGGCACGGTAATATTGTCATCAAATTTTTCTTTCTTGTCTTAAAAAGAAAGAAGGGACCATGTCCAGGATTCAGAAAGCAGTTCTAGCAAGTCTGCAAGTCAACTCCACTTCCAGATTCAGTTAAGCCAGTGGGAAACGTTCTTGGCACTCTTAAAGTTGCGATATTCTACCTCCACACATGCACCACTCTGGTCACTATTAGCACAAGCCATGAATGTCATTCAAAAGCACTTTCTCTTTTTGCAAGATCTGAGGAAAAGTTTAATACCAGTCCGACCAGTAAGTAGATGACATCATGACTACCGTCATGATCAATAGGTTTGTCAGCAACACCTTGCAGCATTCTTTCCCCTGGCCCTGCCCACCTCTTGACTTGTTTCTGAGCTACTGACATAAACCCAAGTACCCTCAGAGAAGCAAAGGCTCCCAGAGCAGGACTGCCTTCTGCAGAGCAATCATACTTGGGTACAGGTTGACTGCCTCCCACCAGCTAACTATGTGGCCTTTACTGACCAATTTGGTAGGAAACTGGAGTGGATATGCTCCTCTGAGCACCCACGGAAGTAAACACTGCAATTCTCTGGGTTTTGGTGTTTATAAGCAAGTCGTGTTCCAGCCTTCAGGCTTCCCCAGGGTACTGCTGTGGGACTGCTCCTCTCCTACCATATGTGCTCACACAGCTTGAATGCCAGTCACGGCGAGCCTCAGTGAACCTGCACTGGAGAAAATCCATGTGGAAACCTCATGGGAACAGGTGTTGTCATTGGGGATGCGTAGAAACAGGCTGGGCAAACAGCTCTAAATATACTTTACTGAGCAACTCTTATTTGCTGTATTCGCCGAGACCACATGGTCTCAGTGGACGTTTTCATCCTCCGTTTCCCAAGATGTTATGACCTGTCCATCTCCCCGGCTGGGGTGTCAGGCAATGGCAGAGACTGTGAGGTTCTTGCACCTCATCTGGCAATCGGGACAACACATTCCACGACACACATTCATCAGCACGCGAGAGTGACAGTCAAGCATACTTATCCAGCATTAGAAATAAAGAGAATGCAACAAGATCTGCACCTTTAATTGCATCCTCATTCCTCGTGACAGCTGAAAACCCCTTAATGAATACACTTCACACACTGTCTATTTTTGATCCACTTCAAATTCCAACCATCAGCAGAGTATGTTTGTCCCATTCCTGCTGAGAGTCCCCCTGAGATTTGCAGTGTCCATCACTCGGCCTTGCTCGAGGAGGAAGGTGGCAGCAGATACCTCTCCCCCTTCCCTCCTTTCTGAGTATGACTTGATTCTTCAGCTTCCTCAGCACTCAGCACCAGATCGCCCTCCCTCCCTTAGCTCTTAAACCTTTAGTAAATCCTGTCTTCCACCTGTCTGTCAGTCCCTGTCTCTGAAATTTGACCATGACACTTCTCTGTTACATTTACGAAAGGTACGTCACTGGTCTCCTGTAACCAACAATTGTGCCTGTTCTCACACACACGCAGCTCATCAGTTGCAGACCATACTGCATTATTGCAGGAAGGAGAAGACCGCGTGGCTGACCGACAGCTCGACTGTCATCTCTTCCTGTTCCTTCCCAGGCTCTTCTCACTGACACAGATTGTCCACTCACTCTATCTCCTTCTTCCTCTTCTTCGACCCCTTTCCCTCCACTCCGATCCTGTTCACTCACAGCACATGGCAATCACCTGGCTTGCCATGGACACGGAGGAAATATCCCTGCTTCTATCCCACAACCACCTTCGACTGACAACCACCGCCTCCCTCTGCTTACAGAGCTCTGCATCTGCCGTAATGAGATATTTAGTATGGTGCACAAATAAAACCTGCGCTTTGATCAGCGGTTGCCTTAAGCCGGCAGAGACACTGACTTCTGAGGCAGCATCTGACAAGGGGAACAAATGGGAGCGATTGGATCTCCTTGCAGAGGAGCTGCTTTTCAACAGCTCCAGGATTTTTTTTCAAATCCAGCTCCTTTTCAATGTGACGCAAAGCACTTGTAACTTCAGGTTGCTGCCCACACGAGGCCTGAAGCTGCTCCCACCGAAGTCAATGGCAAAACTCCCGCTGACTTCAGAGGCAGAGGGACTTGACCCCTCGTGCTTTCAGCTCTTGTAACCTACCCGTGAGTTGAACAGCAGGTTAGCCAAACTGGGAAGAGCTTTCGTGTTCATCAGCCCTTTTCTGAACAGCAGAGAGAGGTTTGCCCAAACACAGGCAAAGCTTTTTGCTCAATTACTTTAATCACAACCACTACACAGCAATTTGTCCTGATGTCAGGAGCTTGAACAAAGTGCCGCTTTTCAGAAGTGAAGCCTGTTGCAGGCAAGGTGCTTTATAGACGCTACGGGCCCGAAACAACAGTTTCTCCAAGGTGGACTTCATATACTCTGTGCCAAGTGGTCAACTAGTTCCTAGCTATGACCCTTTAGACTCTGCAATTAAAGATACCGCCAAACATGAGCTTCCTTCACAAGTCCTGCAAGTATTCTGATTTCATGCTTTTGCCTGTCAAAAGATGTGGACTCCCTAAATGGAATTTTGTTGGTTTTTTTTTCTCCAGCCTGAAATGTACTGGTTCAATAAAGGGATCCAAGGATCTGTCATGGTTTCAGTTGGGATAGAGTTAACTTTGTTATTAGTAGCTGGTATAGTGCTACGTTTTGGATTTGGGATGAGAAATACTTTTGATAACGCACTGGTGTTTTGAGTTTGTTGCTAAGCTGTCAGGACCATTTCTGCTCCGCATATCGCCCCCCAGCGAGCAGGCTGGGGGTGCACAAAAAGTTGGGAGGAGACACAGCCGGGACTGCTGACCCCCCAACTGACCAAAGGGCTATTCCATGCCATGTCGCGTCACACTGGGGGAAGAAGGGGGAAGAGGAAGACGTTCAGAGGGATAGCATTTGTCTTCCCAAGTAACCGTTAGGCGTGATGGAGCCTGGCTTTCCCGGGCACGGCTCAACACCTGCCTGCCCATGGGAAGCAGTGAGCGAATTCCTTGTTTTGCTTTGCTTGCATGCACAGCTTTTGCTTTACTTATTAAACTGTCTTTATCTCAACCCACCATTTTTTTTTTCTTTTTTTTCATTTTTACTCTTCCGATTCTCTCCCTCCACCAAACTGGGGTGCACAAGTGAGCACCTGCGAGGTTCTAGCTGCTGGCTGGGGTTAAACCACAGCAGGATCACAGGAACGAGATAGCGTATACTTCCTGAGGCAGTTCAAACCGACCAAGATTTCGCATGAAAGCAAAAATAGTACAATATAGTTTCAGGACAGGAAAATGATCTTAAAGCCTTACCACTCTCTAAAAGGGGCTTTTTTCAATGTGCGCTTTACTCATATTATCTCCTCTAATTCCTAGCAAATTCCACCACTTTCATTGCTGATTTATATTCAGAGAAGCCACACGGAGCAGCCTGGAATGCAGCAGCACCACTGTACTTTTCAGGACTGTTGTCATTTTGGAATATCCTACTTCTTCCCTCTTCCTCAGATGCTTCGCCCCCCCCCCCAAAAAACCCCACACCGCTATTCCAATTCTGATGGATCGCTGTTGCCTGTGGAAAACTCTCTACTACACTCGGATACTCATCTGACCAAATGGAGAGCAGGGAAGAAATTCAGATACATTTTCTCTAAAACCCCAATGTATCAGCAAGTACCAAGCCAGGATGCTCATGAGCAGAGTGAGTAGAAAGACTAAGTCCAAAGAGTGTTTGCCTATTCAATCTCTGTGATCCAGCACCGAACCCAACCCTCGTTCTCTGTTCCATACACTTTCTTTGCTCCCTAAAAACAATCCCTCAGTCTGCCCACGGTGGTGGGTCATGGCTCCCTTTCCAGCAGCAACCCTCTCCCTGGGAGGGAGAGGGAGGCTTTGCCATAACAAAGAATTAACGCATAGTGATCCTATGCTATGGGTTATGCAGGAGAGCACTCCAGAAGATCACAGTTCCTTGTGGCTTTACCACCTACCAGTTAAATCCCTGAGATCTGCTCCTAGTCAGCTGCTGGGACACCTCTGCCTTACAGTGACCTGCGCCGTTCAGCCAGCGTTTCCCCTCCTCGGCAGTCTGTCTGTCTTTCACATCTCTTCCTCTGCCTTCATCCATTCAAAGTGCTTTGCCATCATCTGTCCTTTTTCCATGCCTCATAGATAAGAAGCCTGACAAGGGCGCGCTAGCAACCTCAGCTACTTGAATGCAACTCTGGGGTTGCTTGCTTAGTAGGAAGAAAGAAACCCCATCAGCCGCACTGCCATGAATTCATCGTCTCTGCCAGGCGGAACAGGCATCCCCGAGGTGTTTCTTTTTTAAAAGAAAAACTTCTCGTTAAGAATGCTCAGCACCTCAGAAAAAGAAACATTCAATAGAGTGGCCTTACTGAAAGGGCACGTTGCACTGAGGCTTACAAACAAGTGGTTTATAATAATAAATTGTGCTTACCTTCACAAAATCACCAACGCAAAGGCACTATTTATCTCATTTTGAGCTGGAGACCTAAGGCTCAGCAGCGCTACGTACCCTCCGCCCCAGGCAGGCTCGGGAAGCCCCCAAAGTGTACTGCTGCCTGCTGGCACCTGAACCACAGACCACCATCTCCAAATGGTGCAAATGAGACACCTTATGCCAGTAAAGGACTTTGGCACCTTGTCCATCTTGGATGTGCACAGTAAAATGGCCGGGAAAGATGGTCAAGGACCAGGATCAGAAAAAAAACGCCACGTCCCCTGAAACAGCTCACTCGTAGCAATGGACCGCTGCGTTGGGCTGGGTGTCAGCACGCCCACCCTTCCGCTGCTGCACCAACACAGGCACATCACCTTCCACAGCAACTCCCCTTCCACCAGAGAAGCGGCTGGAGAACCCAGTAGAAACAAGCCCAGCAACCCACATGCAAATGCCAAATCTGCCTGTGAGGAGGGGACGCAGGGAGTGGGGAGCAGGGACAATCCACGGCGCTCCTGACATGACAAGCAACAAGTCGTTCTGCAAGTAGAGTAAAAATGTCACTTCCCTGAGGGAACTGGGTATTAATTATAAGCCCACACAGTTTTAGCCACGCCTGCTCGTATGTTTATTCTGATCCTCACTACCACACACACAGGAGCCACAACACCATCTTTCCTTGGAAGTATTAGACATTACAAACCTCATTTAAGGAAACAGATTTTGCCAGCAGGCCATCAGAAAGATAAGAAATAACCTGACTACACTCTAAGGCTGTAATTGTTTCAGGATTTAGCCGTCGAAAATACACCTTTTGTAGCCTGCTAAGGTTGGGAGATAACATCTTCTTTAATCACCTTTGCTCAAGCCCTTCAGATGCTGCTTAACAGCTCTATTCAGCCCCAGAAAGCACATTTCTGGGCTGTCTGTCATTCCTGCTTGCAATCACTATTTGTTTCCCGCGCCTTAAAGGGTTGCTGTCAGCTAGGCTGTATTTTTTCTTTACCCTAACTGATGAAAGCAAGATTGTGGAAGGCCCTTACAAGCGCTTATAACCCTTGTCTTTCCCAGCAGCGCAGCCACTGTTTTGCTTTTGGTTCAGCTCCCAGACCACGAACCTCTGTGCCAGTAAATTAAGCAGTATCTGGTGTTTATATCTCCCACCGGTCACTGATATTTCTCCCCCAGGGCCTGACTAACACCAAATGCGAGCCCAGCTCCAGAGCTCAGCCTTTTGAGCTCGTGTGCTTATCTCTCACGTTTTTCAGTCACTGCAAATCTGGTTCAGTGTCAGCTGAAGTGGGATCGATAGCCGAGAGCTGGACCCAGGCACACCTTTGCTTGCATTCACGTGCTGGGGCCAGGCCACCATAGAGCCCCGGGTGGGGAACACACCGCAGGGAGACCCACCTGGTCTCCTCTCCGCTTCGACCAAAGTTTCTCACGTCTCCTGTGGGATAATGTGCCCCACCGTGAAGCAGCGGCTGCTGCCCCCTCGCTTCCAGAGCACGCTCAAGACTCTGGAGCTGGATCTGTGATAACGTGTGCTGCTCAGGTTGAGGACACCAGGCAGATACTGCTACAAACCAGCAGCCAAATGGCCCTGAAACGTGGCAGTCCTCAACCATATGTCTCTTGAGGTCAGGGTGGGTGACTCGAAAGGGAAGCCCTTCGTCTGGATATCTTCCTGTCCCCTCTGGCCATCGGTGTTGAGTTACTAAGATAATCTGATTAATATCTTCAAGAATTTTTTGTTGTTTTGAGTGACTACAGGCATCTTAAAGAGGCCCAGTTTTCAAAAAAACGCTGAAACTTGCCTTCCAAAAGTCAGAGCCTCTCTTACTGCAGCAAACTAAACAAGTTAAGGCAATGGAAGCAACTTTGAAAATCTGTTAGTAAATGATGACAATAGAGAGCATGTGCTAGTCAGGAGCAGCCATCTTTCCGCACCTTTTTCCCCATGCTTCCAATGTGACAAATCCAGCTGGATTTCGTTTAAAATTCTCTTTCTGTGGAGAATAATGATGTACCCATGGGGGAAAAAAAAGCTGAATATCTAAGTAGCTCTTCATGCCAGCTGCAGGCCCTAGAGCAGAGCGAGACTCCGGTCCCCAACCCTGTCACCTCTGGAGTTTGCGACGCTGTGCATCAGCAGGTGAAGCATCTCTGCCCCATGGAGAGCCCCGGCCCCAGTGGCTGCCTTCTCCCTTTGCGGCGGAGCAGAGACGCTTGCTCGGGGCTGAGGGCAGGAGGCTGAGAAGCCACATACAACGAGGTCGAAGCCAAGGGAGGTGATCCCCATGGAGGGGGCATGGGCAGGCCAACACGGAGCTTCCAACAGGTCTGCTCCCAACATGCTGGCCGGGGCAACCGCGAGCCACGTGCAGCAGAAGGCGGCAGCGCAGCAGCTGCTGGCGTACCTGGGGGGCTCCAGCACCCAGCTCTCCCCAGCAGGCGCCTCTGCTTTGCACCTCCAAAATCCCAGCGGACAGGAGTTGCCCACAGGGAGCGCCTTCCCACCTCGCGTCCGAGCAAGGCGGCAAGCAGCCAGGCTGGGAGAGCGAAATTGAGGTCCCTCAGATGAAGTAAAAATATGTGTCTTCATTGAGCGTGAAGAGGGCTGCGTTACGCTTCAAACTGTGCCCCCAAGCCAGGACGCCGCAGGGCAGTCTGCGCCCCAGAGAGGGGCTCGTGTGGAGGGGACAGAGCCGGCGCCGGGAGCTGCACACCTCCGCCTCGCAGGGGTGCCACAGCTCCCGGGGGGAGCCAGGGCTTTGGGTTTGTACGGATCCAGAATGGCAGATGTTGCCTTGAGACGGAAGCGAAATCACCACACGAAGCCTTTTTGAAAACACCAGGGAGCTAAGTGATGTCTTTTAGGATGGCAGTAGGTTTATAAGGATGCTGCTGTGCCCAAATCACATGGCGACGAGCCCAGCAGCTACGGCTGCGCAGGGGGAAAGAACGCCGAGCTGCGGGATCAAAGGGAGCCATCACCCACCATGCAGAGCTGAATCCAGCCAGCCTAAAGCGTGCTTCCCTCCCCATTCCACCCTGGGTGGATGCTGCGAGCCCCAGTGGCTTTTCTGCGTCATTTGGGCGAGCTAAAGACTTGCCTCAAACGACTGCCAGGTCCCTGTGGTGCATCTCCCTGTCCTCTTATCTGCTCAGCTGCTGACAGCGGGTGGGAGACGAATGGCGGCATGCCACCTCCCAGTAACGAGGCTGTGTTTGATCTGCCCCTGACAAGGAAGGGCTGACGCTCCTGTCTGTGTCTGCCATGCTATCGCTGGTGCGCGAGGGGGGAAGGAATGAGAGATGGTCCAGCAGAGTCATGGTAGCGATGCCAGCCTGGGCAGGGAGAGCTCAGCCCCAGAAGGAACAGCGCTGCTGGCTCCCCAGGCACCAGAGCCAGCCCTCGCCCTGCAGAGAAGCCACAGAGCCACCTGCAAGTGTCCCCCAGCACAAACGTTGCTGCTGTTCCCCCCACCACCAAAGAAAGCACTGCTCCCCAGTGGTTTCACTTATATACAGTGGCTCACCTCCAACCGAGATCCTCCCTGTTCCTTGGGGTATAAAAAACCTTCAGCACTTCGAGCCAACATCCATCAGTGCGTTTTGGTCCCTAAGCACTCACAGGCAGTAGCTGTGTGCAGAGCGAGGAGCACCGGCGGACCTGGCCTCAGCGACCCGAGCGCGGCTCTCACGGCAGAGCAAGTGCACTAAGCGAGAGAACGGTCATAACCAAAGAGGTCTGGGAGCAACAGCCCTCCAGGTAAAGCATCCCTGATGCTGACATTTTCTGCCTAACTTCCTTAATTCAGCTGAAACGGGTTTTCTGATTTAAAGGAGAAATTTACGATTTATGTTGGAGCGAGTCCAGAGGAGGGCTAAGAAGATGACCAGAGGGCTGGAGCACCTCTCCTATGAGGACAGGCTGAGAGAGTTGCGGTTGTTCAGCCTGGAGAAGAGATGGCTCCAAGGAGACATTATAGTAGCCTTCCAGTATCTGAAGGGAGTCTACAGGAGAGCTGGGGAAGGACTTTTTATAAGTGTGTGTAGTGATTGCACGAGGGGGAATGGCTTCAAACTGGAAAAAGGTAGATTTAGATTGGATATCAGGAAGAAATTTTTCACTCTGAGGGTGGTATGGCACTGGCCCAGGTTGCCCAGAGAAGCTGTGGCTGCCCCATCCCTGGAGGTGTTCAAGGCCAGGCTGGATGGTGCTTTGAGCAACATGGGCTGGTGGGAGGTGTCCCTGCCCATGGCAGGGGGGTTGGAACTCGATGGTCTTTAAAGTCCCTTCCAACCTAAATCATTCTATGATTCCAATAAATCCATACATACTACTCTAGGATTTTTTTGTAAGGTCTTAACTGAGTTTGAATGGCACAGGAGGGAAAGATGTGAAGTCCAGATCTGTTTGGTACTAATTTTATGCTATGTTTAGTATTTAAATACACACCAGACAATCACAACCTACAGTAGGTATTACAATACGTTGCAGAGATCGTGCACACGCAGTACAATGGTTCCCAGCTAGAACAGGCTTGGTTTAAGCAGTCATAAAACCAGTATTCTTGACATTACAGTTGCTGGCTGTTTCCCGAGCCCATGTTGTTTCTAAGCTATCATCTACCATTAGCATTAAAAGGTATTCAAGGTTCCTTCTAAATTGCCTTTTGAGAAAATGTGCAATAGGACGCAGAAGGGATAGTTCACTATTTGCTGTTTAGGTTTATCTTGAGGAACAGCTCTGAGAGCATAAATCCACTGGACAGGGGTTCTTGTGTGTGACACGCTGCACTGCATATCTAAATATTTTTATCAGTTCTTTGCTTCAGCTTTATATAAAGCACGGAATTTACATGTACAGAGAGGATTTAAGTCAATAACTGGACTTTTAATTTACTTGCAGTTTCAACAATCCAAGAGTAAGAGCAAAGAAGTGTCTGAAAAAGTCCTGTCTAAACCACGGAGAGCACTTCACACTACAGTATATACCTCCTTTCCTACCTCCCCTCAATATGCAGAAAACCACAGCACCCAAAATGCAATCTTATGACTCACTTCATTTCTGTGGCCTAGTTCTTCCCCCAAGACTCCTTGCCACGTGCCAACAATATTGGGAATTTCTTTCCCACCTCCCATTCAAGCTCTGGAGAGGGCTAGAACTGTCTTGCTTGCAAGATTAGACACAACCCTGTGCGTCCAGCCCAGGACAGGTACCGCAGATCAAACACGCCCCTTGTTTCCAAAGGAACTGCCTCCCACACTGTCTGTTTCCCAGTGACCCTTTTCACCGGGCGTAGTGGCGAGATTAAATTCTGCTCGGATGATCCGCCTGGCAGCTCCCTTCCAGCAGCACGTGCAGCCGTGCCTGAAAGTTCCCGCCAGCAACTTTTTCAAAACACCTTTTCAATTCACTGCAATGGCAACTAAAGAAGTTCAAGAACCAACACTTCATCCTCCTCCCCGCTGCTTTCAGCCTCTCCTCGCCTCCCCTGCTGACCCCGGCGAGAGCAATCTCACAGCCCCCGTTCAGCTGAAAAGGCACGCTGTGGAGTTAAGCCCATGTGTCTTCGCGTTTCATCCAAACCACTCAAGTGGCAAGGAGCGAGACAGCCTGCCTGCTGAATTCCCAGTCCCCAAACGCTCCCCCAGCACCGTGAAAGCTGTCATTTGCATTCTCCAGCTTCCAAGCGTTGAACAGAGTTCATCCGTGCTGAATGCATCTCTGTCGTTGCTTTCCGTACCAGCTGTTTTGCCCGCAACGCACTGCCGTTTGCAGCCTTGTGCTTATTGTGTTGCGGTGATTTCTGCTTCACGTGTGCAGCAGCTGCAAAGCAATTAGGGGCCAAGCCTCCTGCCCACTGAGGCTCATTGTTGGACCCTTCCTACTGCAGCGGGCTCAAGGGAGGACACGCGTGTGTGTGTATATATATATACGTATGCATGTATGTATATATGCATGCAGCTGACGGTTCCATTCTTTCCCTAACTGGTCACCTTGTAAATTCAGCCTGGATCTGGAGAATCAAGGGAGACAGCTGCGGGGGGGAGCCTCTTCTTCCCAGTACCTCCAATATATACTAATAATTAAACAAAAGATTCGTCAGCCTTAGTGCAGTTGCACCATTTCCTGACTGGAACCGGGTAAACCTTTTGCTGAAGATGCAAGAAAAAGCAACCAAACCAGCTCAACTCTCATAGGTGCAGTGGGCTCGATACATGCTGTGTGTTAACCGCAACATTTGCTTATTTTGGCCATAACTTCAGCAAGCCAGACTCTCACTACAGCCTACCTGCACATCTATTGTGCACCGTCATTTTTTCAGAGCAGAAATGTTCTTCAGGATCAACTCTTTCAATGCACCACAACTTACAAATTGTTTTTGTTTAAAATAAATCACAGAAGAGTTCCCTGCAGAACGGCACCACATCTAGGCAGTTACTGAAGGGCTGTTACTCATATGCTGTTTCAACTCCACCAGGGCCCCAGTACTGGTGTCACTAAATGATCCCCATGAATGTGCAAGAAAGCCGAGTCCTTCCAAGTTTTCCAGAGGGAAAAAACCTTGTCAAACAACATTACAACCCAACAACAGAGAAGACACAGCAGGCAGGCTGGTAGCACAGCCTTGGACACAGAAGGGTAAATGCTTCCAACCTAAATTCAGCCCTGTGAGCACCACATCCTGCTGCTTTTTGCAACCAGCAACCCTGACAGCCCAGCTTGAAATCAGTGAATGTCCTATAGTCCACAAACACTGATGGTGAAGTTGCATCCTTGTTACACTGCTTTCCCTCGTGAATTCATCGTTCCTCTTTCCATATAGCCAATGTCATTCTGAAGGACCACGAGCTACCAGTATCTTAGCATCACATCTCGGTTCGGAAAGGACACACGTCCCTGCTAAACTGCAGGTCTTGTGTTCTGTATTTACCCCTCCAAAAGAGGACAACATCTGATACATAATTATAATTATTCCTGACCATGAAATACTTCACTGGAAACCACTGTGGCTTCACCATTTGGAAAACAGCATCTGAGAAGTGGTTTCTTTTATATTTTGAAATCATCGGTTAACATAAATTGAAACATAAAACACTGTGTTGGAAAATGTCAAAAATTGCAGTCCAAAGGAAAGACTACGGTTGCCTTCAGCAACTTCTGCGCCCTACTTCTCCTGCACGGAGCACACGAAGTTTTACCAACAAGGCTTGACTGCCTGTCAAGCACTCTTTCCTTTGCACCTTCCACTTCAAAGCCACAGATCGGCAGCTGGCACACCAGTTACGCTAGGACAAAAAACCCCAATTTACTCCTGAGGAAAGCCTGAGCTCTGCCACGGACTCCCACCCTGTGGCCTTCTTTCTATGCCTTACTGGTGAGCAAACTCCCGAGCCCTGGCTTCCATCATGCCCTCCCTGTCCTACGCCTGTCTGCTCCGCTTCTGTGAACTGACAGATTATTGAAGGCTACAAGAGCACAATTCTCGTACATATCAATAACCTGCCTGTTCCAGAGAATAAGCAGGCTGACCTAGTGGACGCCACGTGTGTGTCTCAGCTGAGAAACAAGGTCAGCAGAGAGTCGCTGGGTATGGGAAATCTGGCCCCATCAGCAGCGTGTGTTTGCTGCTGCTTTAAAAATTCCTTCCTGTACCTGCTTCAAGGAACACATAGATTGCTAAGATTTTAACTTTTTTTAATAACAGAGATAACCAACGATAGGCGGGTTGGATGCGAGGCCCAAATCCAACCTTCAATTGCCGTAACACAAGCAACAGTCCTTTATTAATGGATGTTGTTCTGATACAGTGAAATGGCTGGTGTAAGCCAGAGCAATTCAGCTGCCCCTCATTTGCTAATAGCTAGCATCCATTAATTATCCTTATTGCAGAGGAGTATGTGTGAGGGCTGCTCAAACGCAAAGAGACTGCGCTGCATCATTTTCCACTGTCACAGACTTCCACACAAGGGCTAACCCCGAGCAAGTCTCCCCCATGCTGCTGCCAAGAAAGAGCTTTCCATCTCCTTGCATCCAGGCACGTGTTGGAGAGACAAGGGATAGATGAGAGATGGTTCGGAAGGAGCTGCGCTGCTGCCTGGTCCTTGCAAGGCTTGCTCCGAGAGCGTCTATGGGCAGATCCTGGGAGAGAAGGCAGATGGGGAAGTGCTCGCTCCTCATTAGCAATTATTTAACTGCTGCCAGCAGCCATCAACCTAATATGGGTTCTGGCTGGATGCTCGTATGGACGTACAGAAGAGGTCTTTCCACATACCAAAGACTTTACAGCCTAACTAGACATGGCAGGAAAAGGGCAGGTGAGGGAAGCTCCGTGCAGAAGGGGTACTGCCTTGCTCAACTTTATGCAGCAAGTCTGCAACAGAGCCAGAAACCGTATCCACAACTCCTGCATCTCTCATCTGCCCTTTAACCACCAGGCTGTTCTTCTTTGTGGGTCCTTGTGCTATAACTGACAGGCACGTAGCAAAAAGTACCATCTGCACAGGCCAGGAAAATGCAGTATATCCAGCTCCAGAATCTCAAAGCTCCATCTTTATACAGAAGTTTTGTGATAGAAAAAGGTTCTGTGAATGTCAGCATTTCCATATTATCACCGTCTGTACACAGATTGCCACGGCAGGAAGAATTTAAAAGATAAAAAAGTGCAATTTAAAGATTAAAAAAAAAACAGTTTAAAGTCGACAGTCGCGAGCAGTTTCAGCCCCGTGCATCTCTCATCAGTTTTCGTTCATCTAATGTTGTCTTTTAAATACACTCGACAAACTCAGGTGCTCGGGAGGGAAGTGCCGTACCCAAGAACGCAGTTCTGCACATCCCCCACAGCCCAGGGAAAATCAGCTCTACGGGCACAGGGGAGGGCTGTCGCCTGCATCCAGCGTTTGCCGCACTGTATTACAAACCATAATCTGTGTTTAACCTCGCGCGCCCATCACACCCACCCAGCCCCAGCAGCTTTAGCTGATGCAAAGCCTACAACACCGAAGTGTCGGGGAGCACCAGCCGTGCTCCGCCGGCAGAGCGTGGTTATCCTGCTGGAGTACAACAGCCAGGGCAAGCACAGAGCCATTCTGAACACAGGGTATTCTGGCTTCAGTAAAGAAGAGAGAAACATGGTCTCATGAAACACGAGAGGGTGCCTCAGAGCCCTGCCCACGGTCCCACTTTACTGCCATTTTGTGGATTCAACCACAATCGGCTTTTTCAGTGCTTCATTAGCCAGCTTCCAAAAGACGAAAGGCCGGAATACAGCCAGGCAAGTGAAACGATTATAGTAGTTATGGCAATAGCCACCTTCATAAAACCATCTCATGCTACTGCATGACAAGATAAAGAACCAGAAATCTGACAGCAGTGACTGACCGATACTGTCCTGTGTCCAAGGAAAACACTGACTCCTGCTATTTGGAAACACGAGCCGAGCAGACTCGCTGGAATTCCAGCTCTTGAGACAGAAACCATCCTGTAAATTCAACATGGCTCTCCTGGCACGAGCCAAGGTATTTCTTCATTTCACTTCCACGGCTAAACACTTACCCAAAGAGCAAACAAGGCGCAAGCAAAGGGCAGCCAGCACCAATATGCCCACTGAAATGGTCTTCGCTGTTGCAAAACACACTGCTGGGCCAAACACAGGACTGGGAATGGGAGATGAAGTCTCTCACTCTCAGACCATTAATCTGAGCCTGGACAGGACAGTAGTTATCACCACTTAAAGCCGTTCTAGGCTCTGTGCAGACTTCACTGGCGATTTTAGTCCATCTGAGGCCAAACAAGCATCTTTGCTCACGCATGCAATCCTGCCAGCAGATACGGCACCTACCAACTTTTTGGGGAGCTCTGCTTGCTCAAGAACTGCAGGATCAGAAGGAAAGACAACAAAAATGCCACGCTGGTAGGATCAGTCTCACAGTTCAGGACTATCTCCTGCTCCCAGGATTGCTTCTACAGACCAGAGAACAGGGGAGGACTGTGCTGTACTTTGGGCTGGAAGAACAACGCTCTCTTGCTTTACAAGAGGCCTCGCATTTGCCAGCAGCACTGTCAGGTTTTGGTTTTTCAGATATTTTGGGGCTTGTTCATACTTGAGACAAACTGTTTCTTACACGCTTTCCTGTGTGTTTTCAGATGACCTAGAAGATTTGGGAGGTGTCTAATTTGAGAAAATACCTGGCTATATTTGAGATTTTGTCTCTGCCTCTGACAGAGTCCGCTTCTTGAATTCCCCCTTCATTTCAGGGAACAAAATGAGTGTCTCCCTGCCCTCCTGCTGTGCACCCTTGGCCTTTTGATGGGAAGCCAAGAGACAAACGGCTCAATTTCTCCAGCCAGCGCGAGAGAAGTGATGAAGAAAATGCGTCGTCTCTGCTGCAGTATCCACAAAGTCGACATGCAAACCCAGCCTCGTGCCAACCAAACACACATGCCCTGCAGGATGCGAAGTCCCGGGGTAGGAAAAGGGAGGATTTTTCATGGCTCGTTCCAGCACTGAGACTTCACGGAGTCATCTTTGTCATACAACCACCTCTTACACGGCAGGAAACCTCAGTGAAATCCAGGTGTTGCAATGAGATGGGGAATCCCCTGTGTGGATCTTGACCTAATCCTGTTTGCGCTGTTCAGTTTTGGGAGGGAGGGGGCAGGTTACATCGGTATTGAACCTATTTCAGAGCAAGGTAGCACAAATATTGTATAAGACTGTTCTCTTTATTAAGTGGCGTGCCACATTTTTGAGCATATAGCATGCATTAGCGAGAGACAGTGGAAAGCTCTCAGTCCACAAGAGAAGGGATACACTTCGCGTGTCGGAAATCAGCAGAGTGACGCACTGCTATGCCAATTTAAACTATCCGAAGAGTCTGTGTTCCTGACCCCAAGTGGCAGAACGAATAGCAAGTACCGTATCCATATTCCTAATGATCAGAAATGAAGTGGTACAGGTAAGAGGAAAATGAAAAACAACAACGTAAGTAGTGGAATAAAAAAAAAGGGAAAAATTGCTCATCATTTGCACCCCATCTGCCTTGAAAGGCAACGGTGTTTTATTTCCTTTGGTACAGGAGGGTTTGCATAAAACATAAGCAAGGTTGTACAAACCCTTGGGGTTTAATTTGATTCTAGTTTATCTTTTGATCAGCACATCAAACAATTGTGAAGCATTTTCTCCTCCCGCCTCCCCTCCCAATTTCTAAAAGCTGCCTGAAATATCTGCGTGCTGTCTCTCATACGGGCAGCGCAGAGCCTTCAAGGTAACACCATTATATTTAAAGAGAAGTCACTGCCAAAACACCCCAACGCAGGGACAGACCTAATGCCTGCAAACAGCAAATTAAACATGCCTTTCAGTTTTTTGAGCCTCTCTTGAGCAGAGAGGTCATTACTGGATGGAGAAGGGGGAGGAGAAGGCAAAATTATTACCCATCACAGCAACTGCAAGAGGCCAACCTTCTGCCATCTACACCACCAGGGACCCGTCACAGATAGACAGCAATCCAGCTGTAAACATCTGTGACCTGTCCCCACCGTCTGCAGACCAAATCACTGGTGGAGTCTCATTCTGCTCACACACTGGATTGCAGTCAACATTATTTCAGTGGCTCCTTCAAAGTAGCAAAGTCTTTGACCTCTCAGCACAAGCAGAAATACCAGCCGCACCACTTGTGACAGGAGGCAAGTCCAGAAGGAACCTGTGCCACCGTGGACTAAAGCCCCTCCGGGCTAAGTGGCCAACTCAATGGTGCCGTCAGTTCACGCAAAACAGTTTGCCTGGCTCATTAAATTCATGGCTGGACATACCTGATTGCTTGCAAGAAAATAATGATGTAATAAGAAAAGAGGATTGCATTTTCTTACCCAGCCTATAAGCTGCACAGAACAAACCCTGTGCTTTTCAAAAGACTCACGGGGGGGGAAAATAGCCAGGAAATCTGAGTGAGTCGCTGGGGACAGTGCTGACTCAGTTCAGGGTGGCGGGACATAGATCTGGTCAGTCCTTACTATAGCTGGGAGCTAACTACAATCCGCTGTATGCAGTTTCGGATCTTTTTGTTGTTGCTGTTGCTAAACCATATTTGGTTCAGATTACCCCAGTGACTTCCCTTTGTGTGTCACTGATGTTTGCCATTCAGCCTCACAGAGCGACGGTCTCCACACGCACACCGTTAGGAATACACTTCACCCTTACCCAATACCTCCTCAAAAAACGCAATTCCTCTTTAAACCTAATGCAGCTATGCAACTCTGTGCCCCACAAAAGGCATGATGTTGCCAGCCCCTTAAACCAAAGCCCTCTATTACTCACAGAGTGTAAGTGGCCGCAACGAGTACGATGAACCATAAGACCCCTCACCTCAATGTGCGGCAGCAGCCCTACCCCTGGCTGACTCCCGCTGTCTCTAAAAAGTCCTGCACTCACTCATATCTAATAAAAGCTAATGGGAGTGCTCCTGCTTTAAGTGCTTTTGACAAAGTCCTCAATCCTCTGAGCACTTTGCTGCTGTCCACGCCAGGAGAACATGCTCATGATGGCAGTTTCTAGGATGGAGTGCCTGTGGCTCGCAGGCGCGCACAGCCCTGGGGACCGTGCCGAGCCACGCGACCTGCAGGGCAAGTGCCGCTCTCCTGGGCACGTAACACACTGCTGCACGGAGAGCATTTTCCTGGTGACCCCACGCAAACACGGTGAGCCCTTTGTCGAACAACCAAGGCAACGAGCTTTCCCAGCAGCAGAGGTTTCCCCGTCTCCGGGTTTTCTCCCCATCGCTCACGGCACCTCGCACAGACCCACCTGCGGGTGTCAGGCAGAACATCAGGGCAATGCAGCAAGCAGAAAGCCCTGCAACACCTAAAGCAGTTCGCCACGCTCTGCGTTATATCCAGGCCCGACAGTGTATTAAACTGCTCTCGCTCCCCTGTGCTGGAAGACCGGCTTATTTTAGGCACGCTTTGTTTCCTGGTTTCATTCTCTTCATACTTCTCATAATCCGGTATAAAACTCTGGGTTTGCTTTCAGCACCTTCTGTAGCTTGATTTAAAGGCTAACAAAGAGCTCAGTGCATATTTTACATTTGAGGATAATGGGAAAAAAAGCCTACATTTTTATGACCAGAAGGGGGCCACTGGATCATTTAATGTGACCACCTGTAAAGTACTATTTCCCTCCGCTGAGCTCAGTAACTGCCTTCGACTTAATTAGAGCTTGAAGCATTGACAGTTCTGGTGTTCCACATAAAGACCAAGCACAATATAAAACAACTTTAGAATAATAAAAAAAGTTCCGAGAGCCTCCTGGGTGTTCCTCACATATCATAAGGAACTTAAAAATCCCTTAACAGTCCTCGCAATGGTTTTTTATGCCCCAGTCACAGCTTCTCTGAATAAAAGCAGACATTCTTCATTGACCCAAATAAGCCACAGTAATCATAAAAAACTGATCATCCTTGTGGGGTTTGCTGCTCCTGATATTTAAGGGATTTTCTCTGTGCAAGTCATTTTTAAAACCTCTCTGTGCTTGGCTACATAAACATTCACATCCTCCTGAGTTCTTAAACAAAAGCTCAGAGAAACCACAAGGATGGCAGATTAAACCCAAGAGTTATGAAGACAGAAGCAGGACTCTGCACTTAAGTTCTGACGATAAACCCTTTGCAGAACCACCTCTAGCTCCCTTTTATCAATTTCCTTGTCCTTGGTCCAAAAAAAAAAAAATAATCACCAATCAGCTCTACAGAATAAGCGTGTTGATGCGTGTACCAAGCTGCATTACATTTCTGTCCTCCTTACGGTGTTTAAGTCGGCTCTACCACCTCACGGTGTAGCACGTGCCCTGGATGAAACCATTTTGGGGAATCTGCTGGCACTGCCCCAAGCCCCCTCCTCAGCCCACCCGCTCCCCGTGTACCCAGACACCCATGCCCCGGGGCCCTGGGACCCGCCACTGGGGCGACCACAGCCACTTTCTCCAGCCAGCGAAACATTGGCCTTTCACGAACATTGCAAATAAGGTAAGACACAGAAGCAAAATTCGTTGCGCAGAACTCTTGCCAGTACCGCTCTATTCTGGAAAAAGCCCTCATAATGTCTTTTCAGGTAAGTTATCACCAAGAATTTCTTTTCATTTAGGAACATAAGCCGTGTACTGTCCTACTGTGATTTCAGCATCAAAACAGCTGATTCAGACCCCTCCATCCTCCTCCTAGCAATGACAAGTGGGCGCTACAGTCCTGAAAGTTCCCTTTGAACATCCCTCCTCTGGGGTCTCCATCAGAGGCATGGTGTGAAACCCACCATCGGGACAAGAATTGCTCCAGTTCCTCCAACTCGAAATGAAACTGAGTAAACCAACAGGGAAGTAAGAGCAGATGAGGAACAAGAGCAGGAGACGACAGAGGAACAAGGAAGGCAAAATGAAGGCAAAGGTGGCCATGGCAGAAGGATGGGGCTGAAATATGCCCCAAATATTTCATAGCTAATGTACTGCGTGGAGATTATAGCTTGGCTTTTCAGAGGCAGCGAAAGGAGTCAGCTGTCCAGCTAACCAGCGCCGTGAGGCACATAACTCACGCCTTTAACTGCTTCGGAAATCCCAGCTCGGAACGGCAAAAAGACTCTGCATTCATTACCTTCGCAGTAGCATGGTTTTTCCAGTAGGTATTAGAGTAAATTCACTCCCCGTCCCCTCATCCTGACAAGGACCTCCTGCTATGTCAAGAAACCTTCGTGGAGGCTCCCCACCTGAAGAACTGCATGCAAGTTCACAAAGAGCAATTACACATGTGCAAGCCAGAAAGTGCAAAAGTTTCCTTTGCATGTGACTGAGACACAAGTTGGCTCCAGAAGCGTAACAAAGAGCTCCCTCCCCCAGCTTTACAACAGAGAACAGAAAAGTTGGAGAAAAAGAAGAAAAACCCACGGGAATGTTCACGCACTCTCCTGGCTTGCACAAAGACGTCAGGAGACATAAGGATCCCATAACCTGAGCCCTACCTGTAATACCTTGTCCCACACTTCGGACCTGCAGAAAAAACCTCTTTTTTTTCTGCGTGAGAGGAAGGACAGTGGAGAGAACCCCTCTCACGAAGCCCTGGATCTGCGCACCAGGGGGGTGAGACTGAGCTACACCCCATTTATTTACGCAGGCTTTATGCCTGGAGTAATACTAGGCTACCTTGATGAATAAAGAAGAAAAAGGTTATTCTTCACTTTCTTGCAGTTCCCATTGCTAAGACTGCTCCAGTGCCTCTGAAGAGCAAATGAACTGGCCACCCCGCATGGACAACGCTCTCCATAGCACACACACACACCATCACCGGGACCAACCCCCCTCCAAATGTCACGTATTTTAAAGGCCTTACTGGGGTACCAAAGACTTAAGCCAGCCATGTACACATTTGCTAGGCAAATCCTTTTTCTTGCTTAGAGCCTCCAGGATGCCTAGAATTATTTTCCTCCTAAAAACCGTGTTACCACAGGAAGCTCGTATCATAAACTCTTCTCCCAGGACTAAAACATCCCAACATTCTGTGCTTGAGACCATACCATAAAGCAGCAGTCACCTCTGACCCCGCAATCATTTGGAAGAGTTAAACTCTGTTAGAAATCCTAATTTATATGCCAAGTGAGTACAGCCACGGAGCAAGGGATCAGATCTAGCACTCACAAGTAAAAGCCCATAAAAGAGGGGGAAATGTGTCATTAACATTTACTCCACAAACAGGCAGACTGGAAAAAAAAAGCTTTTCTCATTTCTACGACATGGCTTGCGAAATTGGAGAATGAAATCAAGGCTCACACATCGCTCTGGAAATCAAAATCTCTGTTTAGATGCATGATGCTAATTCAGCTCTGCCTCGCTGAGGTAAATTAAAGGTCAAATATAGATTTGAAATCTTGTTTAAGCTTCTTGCTGCCTTAATAACATGCACTGAATTACTTGAGGGTTTTCTTAACAGCGAACCTGTTTTGAACATATTTCAGCCAAAGATATTATTTCCACTATCTCGTTACGCGGGTTCCTAACCGAGAGGTAAATTTGCCTGTCATGAGCATGAGCGCAAAATTAAAACATGTTCCACAGAGAAGGGTTCACAGTGCCCCCTTGGTAGCCAGCCAGAGTTAATGAAGTGAAGGAAATTAATTTATTGGGAAAAACTTTTCAGACCATAATCAACTGCACTTTTTATTTGCCTGCTGTTCCAGGGAAAGCGACTGTGTACTGTCCACCCTAACCAGCAGAAGTGGCACCCCTTGCCACTGCAGATAAACAGTGAGAAGCATTTTAACTGAGACCTTAATTAAACCATTTAATTAAGCAAAAAGAACAATAAGCGTGCATCACTCAGACATTCACCCACCCATAGGCGCAATGTTTGCCACGAGGGCAAGAATCTCCCCAGCCTAGGAAACGAGAGATTCACGTGAAACCCAAAAACCAGTTAGCGGCGACTGGGACTAAGCTCAGCAGGGGAAGGCGGCCGGTCTGCGCTGGGCACGGCCGGTGCTCAGCGTCGCTGCCCGGGAGCCAGGCGACCGTCTGCAGCCGACGGGGAAGGGAAGGGGAAAGTCGGTACTCACAGCGCAGCCCACGCTGCGGTCAGCAAACAGCAACGCAGCTCTGCGATATCCCCCTGTTCAAATATCTGCCATCTGGGGAAACGCAAGCAGCTTCTCGCCCATCTGCTATCCCGCGCCGAGCGCTCCGCAAAGGGAGCAAGGAACGAGAGGCGACAGCAGCGCCCAGGCTCAGCGCGGCCCCGCCACCGACCTCCCTCACACGTGGGGAGCGAAGCAGCGGAGCCGGTAACTCACTGCGGTGGCCAACGCCAGGAGCAGCAGGCCAGGTTTAAAGATAAAGCTTGTAACAAGAAAACGTTCTGCTTGCTGCTGGCAAAGTAGGTTGTGACTCACCTGCAGCCTGTGTGACAAATTCCACTTCTACCCAACAGCAAAAATTGTTTTGGGCAAAGTCAGATATTGATCTGATCAGATATTCAAGACAGAAGGCATTGTACCAGAGTACCCGGGGACGTCTGTGTGATCCACCAGGTCACGACAACATCGCACGCTGACTGCTTTCCAAAGACGGTTCAAAAGCAGAGAGAGCATTTGAAGAGCTAGATTTATTTCCCTCTTGCCGGGTCTCCCTGCCATACAGAAGGTGCTCTGAGATGCAGTGGTGTTGGAACTGGATGGGACGTTGACATAGCTCTAGGCCCTTATAATCTCAAAGGGTCAAGGGACACCTAATACTTTGTTCTCCTCCCGTCACTGGATTGTAATGTCTTTTGGCAGGGGAAACGGTGGGCATTATCTGACTCCCATATCAATGGGAGTTTTATCTGCTGAATCCTGAGCCCAGGATCATGCCCACTCTTACTCTTGGTTAGACTACAGCCGAGGAGGAGATCCTGCAGCATACGAATAATTGGGTGTAAAACAAAACAATTCCGGAAAGTTGTGAGTGATATAAATGCTTATGGAGATAAGCACGGGACATGAAGACAGATCCAACGCTGCTTGGGAAGCAACAGCTCTTCTATGAGGCCAACGCCGTAACCTCAGCAGCCCAAAGCAGGAGCCTCTCCTGCTGCACTAATGAAGACCTCGGTGCCAGCTGGAGGAAGGCTGCAGCAGATTCGCGAACCCGCACACGCTGCCCGGCACCAGACCAAAGCAAGAGCTGGTGCTGCGGTTACTGGCACCGGTCCCTCCTGCCATACGCAGGCTGCTTGGGAAGCACTGCATCAACCCCTTCTATCGAAATAAGCGGGGCATGACTTGACACCTACCAGAGATCTCCAAGAAGATATAAATGTGTGTTTGTTTGTTTTTCTAACTTTATTTGGTCAGTGAGCTCTACCTTGTAATTACCTCTGTCCTTTATTACACTGACAAATGGCTGGGTGCTCAGCCGTATTTATTGTTCCATAATAAAATAAACCCTGCTTGATACCAACAAAACATAAACACGGAGTTTATTAGAGTCAGGAGGAATCGCCCATTGTATTAATTAGTTTCATTTCTCATTTAAAGCTGCGTGTTAATAGTGGATAAAATTAAGTAAATTTTCTCAATTACATAAAGCGCATATGGTGAGCTGAATTGTGTATCACACAATTACGCATAGCTTTGGGATTCAGAGAATAGCACTGTACCACAAAACTCTCAGCAGCGAGAAGCCTGGGGCTAATATTAGTGAAATTACTTATATAACTTGCTCTTTTATTAACGTGAAAACAGACTATGATTAAAAGCTGGAAGCTGGAGAAAGGACCTATCTGGACCAGTTTACTAGACTAATGCTGTTTATTAAACTCCAAAAATACTCTAAGACACAGGGGTTAAAAAAGGAGAGATTGTAGAAAATTTGGACGCACCATTTCTGTACAGCAGCCGGCTAGCTTGTACCATCCCGCCTGCTCTCGGTGTGCGCTGCACATACTGCGTGTCCACTTGAGCTCAAACAATCGTTGGTTTTACTGCTATATTCTCAGAAAATTAAGGAATGAAAGAACAAGTACAACCATTAAAAGGCTGAATGAGGACGGGTGATTCAGCTGTGCAGCTGAACAGAAAGCAAAGGGCACATGTCTACATAAACCAGAGCGATGCACGGGGTCTAAGCCCTGGCGTTAGCTTCACAGGCACCTTCCCAGAGCCGCTCCACCAATATCCGCACGCACGACTGGGCACCTCGGCTTCACCTGGAGCACGTGTGAGGGCGGGTGTCTGTCTTAATAAATTAGACATTTCTGATCTACGTACAGGTTAACGAAATGATTTTCTTCTGGAAGGTGCATGCGCTTAATAGACTAGCCTTCTGTCCATTTATATCTGTGGCAGCTGGAATTTTCCAGCTAACAGCTCACCATAGCAAAAAAGAGAGGACGCATTCCTGGGAACCTCAACTCCCTTCCTCCTTAGCCTGCAATTAATTTCCTTTAGCTTATACTGAAAGGTCTGCTTGTTTTTTTCTCTCAGGCTTTCCCCATGGAATGGAAAGAGAATTTAACAGGGTTTTTGGAACAGATGTTTGGGGAATCTGGTATTTAGTCTATGACAACTGCTTTGCAAAAATGTTCCTTACTTTTGCGTAAGCCACTTCAAAAACCCAAATAAATAAAACTCTGTTCCAAAGTTACCCTTGCTGACTCTGTCAGCACTGTCACTGCTGCACTAAGCACTGCAACTTGAGTTCATATTAAGCCAACAACTGGGCATTCCTCGGTGTTACAAAGGGGCACCATATAATCAGATCAAAATTATACCCACTGTGATACTCAGAACCTTGCTAGAAGAGTACTGAAGATTATCTGTTGACAGAGAAAGGTGGTATCAGATCACAACATTCATTCCTTCTGCAAAAAAACTAACCACCACCAGTACATTTGCTCATTCTGTATCTTACTGAGCACCCGACCTGCAAAACTCCACAAAACTTAGGGGGAAATCCGTCCCTCTGAGGAAGCACTCGGGTTCCTTCAAAACTGGTTCTAGCACTCTTCATCCAAATGAGGAGATTTACTTCTACAGTAGGAATTAAACATTAACACCGTTCATATTTCTGAACATGTTTCTGGGGACTCCGTGCCTGTCAGCTCCCAGTAGCCAGAAAAGATGGAGGGACGGAAGCTTTATTTTCTTACCTTCTGTTGTGCTTTTCAATTAACACCTCTAAATGCAATGACTCTTTTTACCTTGTGCAGAGAGAAGCTCAGACTGCAACATCCCAACCTATGACCAGTCACTGAGAGCACACTCTTCCTCTCTTTAACAAGAGCACTGCGATATTCGAGAGGTTTTTTTCCCAGCACGGCAGGCGTATTTATTTTCCACTTAAAAGCAACTTCAATCACATCTGGCAGAACAAGGAAATTCATTAAAACATATTCTGATCTTGCTTAATGCAAGTGACGAAAAAACGCAGAGCTAAGGAGGAGAAGCCGAACCCTTTCCCCAGCACCAGCCCAACGTGCAGCTCTGCCGGCTGCTCTTCAGCCACCCAGCTGCTGATGTGGAACTGACACCAGTCCGTCCCCTGTACATCGGCCAGCACATCCTCGCCTCTTAAAAACACTTTTATTTCTAGAAAAAAGACCCTTGTGGCCTATCTGTAAGAAAACTGGAAAGCTAGCCACCTGGGAAACAGGGAGGGAGCGCATGTTTGGCAGTCGGGCAGGAATGGGGCCAGGCTGATCCAATGTTTCCAGCCACCCCCCAAAAAACCACTGTAAGTCCCCATACGCTTCTGCCCCTGGCGGGGCTGTGGGCAGGACACCCAGGGCTGCCCACACTGCCACCAAGAGCCATGGCCACGGACGCTCCCCCTCCAGCACTGAGGGTCTCACCTCTCTCACTGCCATGGCAGCACCTTCAGCTGCGAATGTGCTGATGGGCACGGCAGGACCTCGGCAGCCCCACAGTGTCTCACCTAAGCAAACACCGTGGTTTGCTCACTGCAGCAGGGAGCGTGCAGATTTGCTCCTTCGTGCCCTTCACACCTCCGTCTCCACCAGCTCCTCAGAGCCCCACGCTCCCCACCTTGCTTTGCCACATACTCCTCGACTCATTCGTTCCCTGAGGAATTTGTGGCGTATTTGCCTGAGACTTCTTAAGATCCTTCTCCACCCGAGTCACTGCTCCCCTCCATATGACAGCACACCAATAATGAGTATACAACACATCCCCCCAACAGAGGAAAGACATGGACCTGTTGGAGCGGGTCCAGAAGAGGGCCACAAAGATGACCAGAGGGCTGGAGCACCTCTCCTATGAGGACAGGCTGAGAGAGTTGGGGTTGTTCAGCCTGAAGAAGAGATGGCTCCAAGGAGACATTATAGTAGCCTTCCAGTATCTGAAGGGAGTCTACAGGAGAGCTGGGGAAGGACTTTTTATAAGTGTGTGTAGTGATTGCACGAGGGGGAATGGCTTCAAACTGGAAAAAGGTAGATTTAGATTGGATATCAGGAAGAAATTTTTCACTCTGAGGGTGGTATGGCACTGGCCCAGGTTGCCCAGAGAAGCTGTGGCTGCCCCATCCCTGGAGGTGTTCAAGGCCAGGCTGGATGGTGCTTTGAGCAACATGGGCTGGTGGGAGGTGTCCCTGCCCATGGCAGGGGGGTTGGAACTAGGTGATCTTTAAGGTCGCTTCCAACCTAAACCATTCTATGATCTTTTCGTAGGATAGAATGATAGAATCATAGAATCGCTGAGGATGGAAGGGACCTTTAAGATCATCAAGTCCAACCGTTAACTTACCCTGACAAAGCCACTTCTAAACCATGTCCTCAAGTACCACATCTACCCTTTTCCTGAACATCTCCAGGTGTCGTGGTTTGGCCTCAGCCAGCAACAAAGAACCCCGCAGCCGCTCGCTCGACTCCCACAGCCGTGGGAAAATCGGCAGAAAAAGGGCAAAACTCGTGGGTTGAAATAGTGTAATTTAACAGAACAGCCAAAGGGAAGAAGAGAGAAAAACAATAACACCCATAAAGGAGTACAAGAAGGCGATTACAGTACCGCCGCGCGCCGACCAGACCAGACCCGCCCCGCCGCAGCCCGCCCCCGAGTGGCGACTGCCCCCCCCTCCCCGGCTAGCGCCCCTTATAGCGGGGCATGGGGCACCTGGGATGGAATACTGCCTCCCCTGCCGGCTCCGTGGGGAAATTAACCCCATCCTTGCCGGAACCAGGACACCAGGGATGGCGAATCCACCACCTCCCCGGGCAGCCTGCTCCAATGTTTAATAACCCGTTCAGTGAAAATTTTTTTCCTCAGGCCTTAAATCATTACAGCAAAATCTTTTGCAAACCTGAGGCCGGCGCACTGTAAGGGCACCGCAGGAGTACATGCACTGTGTTTCCCGCCCACTACATAAAAGCCTGTTTCGCCTTGGCCATAAGACACACCGCAAAGGTGTGCCGAGTATAAATAAGGCACAGAGGAGTGATGGGTGTCTCCCAAGGACTCGCAGGCAAGCGCCCTGCATGCTCCCGCAGGAGAGGACACCTCTCCTTGCTCAAGCGAGAGCCCTGCCAGCGGCGTTACCCTTCCCGTGTCCGTCAGGTCCAGTCCGCTTCTCAGCAGGTTGGGATACGGCGGCGGCAGGACATGGTTACGGGCGCGGGCAGACACGACCCGAAGAAGAAGGGAGGCTCCTCGGAGCTTGGCAAGGTGCCCGCTGCTTTCTCCAGAAGAACACCAAGAGCCTTCCAACCGGGTTTGTTCCGCAGCAAAGGGCTCTGTTACAAAGCTGTGTGGGAGTAGGGAGGAATAAGTGCCCCCGAGGCTGTTGCGAAGTGCACACTTCAGAGCAGCTGCTCTCTCTGTTATCTAATCTTAATTTTAATTGAGGTTTTTTTCTTGTTTTGCCTGGGGTAGCTAGATCCCTCTGCGCGTGCTCCTCCTGGGGCAGCCTGCCACAACCTGCCCGCACGCGCCGGCATCCGCCGCGGCCATCGCCGGCCCCTGGGCTCCGGGGGCAGGACCGAGACTAGGCTTTACGTACACTTTGTGCAAGCTCCCCTCCGAGACGTTCCCTTTAGTGCCACCCCTTCATCTGTTAAACGTCTCCAAATTGCCAAACCCCTCAGGGATTCTGAATATTAAACGAAAAGGGTTATTACAATACAGCCAGCAACAGGGATCGGGGTGAGGCTGACCGTCACAGATCGCCTGAACCAGAGTTAATTAATACTTAGATTTTTTTTTCCCTCTGTTTTGATAAAGGGCAATTTATAGTTGGCATGACTGTCACAACACCCCATGACCCTCAGTGTAATTATAAAATATAACGTGAAACTGCAAATGCAAGATCCTAGGGAAGAAAACCCCTGGCTTCTGCAGTTTTTCCTTTTTCCCATTCCAGCCTTCTTTTCCCAGGGTGTAACTGTGGCTGCGAGCGCATGACAAGCCCAGAACATTAATGTGTGTTTATTTAGAGACACTTCTAATGTGTTTGCGTTGCGTGTTTCTAGAGCCACAGACCAAAACAGGCAAGGTAACAGCTAACCAACTGCAGAGCGAATTCCCAGAGGGGAAGACAAGAAGGGTTAGTTGCTGAATGCATCTTAGTCAGGAGAGAAGCTGGTGCTGTTTTAATTGTTCATCAATCAATTAACGGCACTCTCAAATGTCTAATTAAGCAGACAACTGGAATTAAGCAAAGGGCATCTCTGAAATGCCAGCCCCCTTAATGAAGGCACTTCTTACATTCAAGTGAGTCCTTGATTAAGGTGTGCTTGTGCAGAGAGATGTGCAGAAAAATCCTCAACCAAACGATTAGCATGTCTCCCTGGTAAGCCTGCAGAAAACAACCCTTCCGTAATGCAACTTAACCTTCACAACCAAGCGAGCACTTGAGCTAGGCGGCAAAGTGCAAAACAAATTGGCCTCATTCAGGCATGCAGGACTGTGGCGCAAACGCAGAGATGCCATTAGTGGGCATGTTGGGCTCCATCAGGAAAAAGGTAATGGGGATGAGGTCCGTGCCCATGGCGATGGAGACCTTGAGGGTGCCACTGACGGCACAGCAGCCTGGAGGTTTGAGGCAGAGCCTCCCGAAGCAGGGTCAGACAGCGGCAGCGAGCTCCTGGGGGTGTGCTCCCTTCTGCAGACGAAGCCAAGGCAGGCAGCGACCTCTGCAACCAGGGCAGCAACTTCAGAGCCCCACCATCTGTTGTCAGGATGCTTCAGCCCAGCACAAGATTGCGGGAGGACGTACGTCCCTTGGCAGCTGAAATGCCGCTGCGGGCACATCAGCAAAAAGTCACCCCAGGGGAAGGAACGAGATGTAAGAAGGATGACACTGAAATGTTTGTGATCACTGGAAATGGATGGCTGCTCGGCTCCCTGGGATTCACTGCAAGGAGAAGCGAGGGAACATGAAGATGATACCACCATGAAGTACTCGTACACCAGGGACACCACTGACTCTGAGCGAAACCACGCAATAAATGCAGAGCAGCAGCAGATTTAGCATGTATCAGAGAGAATCAAAACTGATCCTGTTTTTCTTTAGTACTCACAGGGATCGAGAAGTTTCCACAAAAGCTCCACAACTGGTTGCGCACACTGCATTACACAGCATATGCCGTGGGTCTGTGCCCCACCTGTTTACTGTGATCATTTCCATAGCTGTGCCCAAACATTAAAAAGAAAAAAAAAATAAAAATCACAGAGAGAAGAGAAAAAAGTCCAGGATTTCCCTGGAAATTCTACCAAGGGGTGAGGCTGTTTCTGTTCACTAAAGTTACCCACAAAGCAGCCTGACCAATGAAAAAAAATCAAATTTGTTCTCTGAAAAGAGGATGAAAAGCTACAGAGCTCCATGGGCCTCATCTGGCACATATACCTGCACACAGAACTGCGAGCCTCTCAGCGACGGGGTTAGGAGGACCCTAAAAATAACCCAGTGACAACTGATAGAGCTATCCTAAAAATCTCTCTCGTGGGCTTAGTCCTGAAGTGTGATACTTTGATAGCGACTTTGGCCTTAAGCCGAGCTTACTACTACATACCAGTCTAGGGAGATCAGTTTGCTTTCATCTTTATTAGCTTTTTTCCACCCTGGCAGATACTCTGTCTCCCTGTCTGCTTCTCCAGTTGCTCCAACATCGCAAATTACCATCAAAACTTTGTGTACTTGCTTTCTAAAGATGTAAGCTGATAAAATAACAACTGCTAGGTTGGCTTTCCACTGCAGCAAGGGAGCTGTGACATAAGGATTTATATTTCTAAAGAGATTCTGTCTCTTAAAAAAAAAAAAAACACCACCACCAAACCACAAGAAAGAATAAAAAGAAATCCCAGAAACCACCTCCCTTGCCACCAGGTGCTCTTGCAATGGGCATCTAAGGGAAGAACAAATGCTGCAAGCTTACCACTGTAGAAACTATTTTAATAAAACAGTTTTCTCACATATGTAATCAAGGTAGAAAGGCCTGAAGTGACACATTATGACACATTTCTTGTTTTCCTTAAATATTTTCTGAAAATCCCAGTAATTATTTATGCTGTTGCTTCTGGAAATAAATACGCTGTTGAGTTAAAAAAAAAAAAAACAAACAGGAAAAAAATCCCCACACCCCAGTCATGACAGCAGCTCCGGCACTTCCTTGGAGCTCAGCTTCAGCAAACTAATATTGGCATGTTGCAATATTGATAATTTTTTAAAATATATTTTTAAAAAACGCCTACACTTCAAAATCTTTATATAAAGAAGCCTAGATGGTACAGAATCGTACCTGAATAAGAAGAAATCAAGCAAGCTCTTCCACAAAGGAAATGACTATCAAAATTGATGCTTCCTGCCACGTTAAAATTCCAATAAGCATTTATCTCAGCAAATCCTCGGCAGCCTCTGACATTTCTATTATTGGGGCTGACCGGGTTCATCCTGCCCTTATGAGAATAAATAGAGGAACATAACAGGGAAAGGGACCTGCTGCAATAATATGCACATCAGTCATCAATTTAAAGCCCATCTTTGGCAAGCGAGAAAGCTGGCTTTTCCCAGGTGTGGTGCCAAGGGGACCAGGGAGGAGTGGACAGACCCAGCAGCAAGATCTCCCCTGGTGCCTAGCGAGGGTATGGTGGTGGCACGCCGTAGCCCATGAGCCAAGCAGTGCAGCGTGGCTGGTTTTCAAGCCTCCGGGGGCCATGGTTAAGGAAGGTACCCAAGAGCAAGAGCTAGCCTGCTCCTGCCAGGGGCCACTGTCCGCCACCCAGCCCATCGCTGGGCGATCCAGCAAGCAACGAGTCCTGCTGGCATAAACTTGGTGGCCAGGCACAGCCCCAAAGTCCAAACCTGGGATGGATCACACCCACACTAAACACGATCCAGAGCTCACTTCTGCCTGGTATTGCCCAGGATTGCTTCAGATTACAGGGGAGGTTGGGTGAAAGCAGACAGGAGCTCAATAGGGCCAAGAGGGAAGGCAAAAACCGAAAGTGTAAAATAAAGCCAGCCAGCATGGGTGTCCCAAGAGAAAGAATGCCCCTAAGCGAAGTTCACGGCAGGCAAACTGCTCTAGAAAAGCAATGCAGGGTATGCACTTATCTAGGGGCTGTCCTTGTCATTACAAAGAGGCAAATTACTGCCACGCTGAGCCCAGTGCCACCGTGAAGGCTAATTCCCCACAGCCAAATTAGCCACCTGCCAGGAGTGGGGCGAGGGAGCCCTGCAGCTCTGCCTCCACGCAGCTCCGCTCACGCACGGGTTAGCTTCCTACCGCTCTTAACAGCTACCGTGCAATATGCCGCCTGTCACTGCTAAATGAGAAGCACCAGTGCCAAAACCTGAGTGCCTTTCCCTGGCTGAGAACCAAATTCTTTATTTAAATGTTATTTCTATGACTCCTTCCTTGCAGATCTACAGCCAGTCTCAATTCTTTTGGGAAACCAAGAGAAACTGTCTCGCAGCCTTTCATCATGCATTTGCTCTTTCACAAACGGACATCCTTATTCTTTTAACCTCCCCTTTGTTTGTTTGTTGTCTTTTTTTTTAATTAAAACTCTTTCAGTTCCTAAAATTAGTGGTCAGTTTGTCCTTTGAGCCCACAGCAGCGTTGACAGTCAATTCAGAGGAACAGAGTTTACGGTGTGCGCGCGTATTTGGATTTAGAAAGCCAAGAGAAAAAAAAAAACAAGCAGTATTATAACTTCTTGACCATTTGGAAATTATTTTCTAAAGTAACTCCAAACGTAGAGACCCTCCGAGTCAGTGGCTTTGCGTCACTGCAGTGATATATACCCTCATACCTCACCCGCAGACTGCTCATCCACTGTCACCTCCTTACCGCGGGCCGTGCCAGAAACTCTTCGTGCACGCTAGGGGCTGCAGAGATCAGTCCCTCTTCCATACACAGTCCATGCAGCAGGAGACCTCTTAGAAGCCTGGTAACCAGAAGGACTAATAACAAGCACAACATGCTTACACCCGGTTGGGAGACAAAATTTCTTTCTCAGAGGTCCCCTCCGAGCCGGGAAAGAGAAGAGCTTTGCTCTGCCAGCGGGCACTGCCTGCACGGGGAGGCAGCGGTTCCCCTCCCTCGCCGCTGCTCCGCAGCACGGCCGGGACGAAACCCTTGCTTCTGACGGACCACCTTCATGCTGCTGTGTCCCACAGGGCTCAGCGGGGAGAGCACAGCTCGTTACCCTCTGTACACAGAACTGCCTGACAGCACTTCAGAGTTCCAGAGAAACAGAATCCCATTAAGATAAGGCACAGGCGATACGCGTGTCGTGAGATAAAATGCCAGAGGCTGTGATAAGTCGGGGTGTGAAGGGTCGGCGTGTACCCTGCGGGTGCCTGCTCACACGCACTGGTACGCGTGCACGCGTCAGGCATGCTCCTGCACTAATCGTGTGCCCAAACTGCCACTGAGCAGACAGGCGGGTGTTGCAAGGAGACCAAGTGGATCGGCAGAAAATGGCTTCTGCCAACCTAAACACCTCTCAGTTAAAAGAAAGAAGAACACAAACTCAGAGCCCTACAGCTGACCGTAAGGGTGGCAAAAGCCTCTGGTGTAGCACTGCTGTACTCAAGGCTCCTCTCAGACCTCGCAGCCCCAGGCTTCCTTGACCAGACCCAAATTCATGCTAAAAGCACTGATGGACTTGGTCTTCCCTTTTTTATGACCCTTCTCCCATGCAACAGAATTAAGCATCATGTTAGATTTTGGTCCAGTTCATCAAGATATCAATAAGATGACCAAGCACATTCAAGTCCTCCTACACGCCAGGAAGAAGGCCGTGGTCAGCCTCATGATGGTTGCTGCTAGAGGAGAAAAGGCTTGGGGGGACCTCACCAATGTGTGCAAATACCTGAGGGGAGGGTGCAAAGAAGATGGAGCCAGGCTCTTCTCAGTGGTGCCCAGGGACAGGACAAAAGGCAACGTGGACAAACAAAACCACAGGAGGTGCTGTCTGAACATCAGGAAACACTTTTTTTTTTTACCGTGAGTGCAACAGAGCACTGGCACAGATTGTCCAGAGAGGTTGTGGTGTCTCCATCCTTGGAGATACTCAAGAGCCATCTGTACGTGGCCCAGGGCAGCCTGCTGTAGGTGATTAGGGTTGGACAAGATGACCTCCAGAGATTCCTTCCAACCCCAGCAATTTTCCGATGCTGTGAGATTATCAATATATAAGCTTAAGCTTAAGAGCAGCCTAGAAAAGGCAATGCTTCTCAGATGAGCACTGACGGCCCGTTTACACAGCAAGGAAATCCAGCTCTCAAGGCAGAGCTACAACAGGAAAAGCACAGAAATGGCTCAGCGGACCAAAGTTAGCTTAAATCTCAGGAAAGTCTACGAATACTTCATTTTTTTCTGAAATGTAAAACCAAGCACATTTTCCCACTATCCTCAGCGCTAGGAAGGGAGAAAAGTTAGAGGGGGTACTTTTGAGATATTTGTACACTTTATAAACTTAGTTTTAAGTTAGGTTTTAGGTCAGGTTGAATTATGTTTCTAGGTTGGTTAAGTTTTTACTTAGTTGTAGTTAGGAAACAGCTCCGGTAAGCTCGGAGAGCTGCTCGCTCTGGAAAGCCACGCTCAGCGGCAGAACGTGAGCTCCAGCTGTGCCGACAGCCGGGCAAGTGTCCAGCAACGGGGCTCAGCACGCAGGAGTGATGAGCAGAGCTGTCACCAGGGAGAGCACCTTAATCCGCTGCCTCTCCGCTTTGCTTCTTTGCTTCCAGTTTTGTAAGCCAGGTACAAACCTTTTACTCTGCTGGAGCGCTTTTTGACAAGGTTTATTTTTAACTTCTTCTGGCAGCAGGAGTAAACTTGGGATAATCTGGCAGGTGCTGCGCTCTGTTCCTCAAAAAGCAGCAGATCTGCCTGTAGTCAGGCGCAGATATCTTCTCTGCCACCCTTGCTTTGGGAGTAGGGATGGTTTATTTTTCTCACCAAGCTGCAGCAGCAAGGAATTTCTCTTCAAACACTTAACTTAGTATACCTTTAACCTTCAGCGTTGAGGACACATGTTCAGACATCTGCTCTGCAACATTTTGTCAGATTTGCTACTTTTCTCCTATCACAAAATCTTAGCAAAAGTGAAAAATGTGTTCTTGTAACAGTCTTGGCTTTACTTCCGCATATCCCCTAAGATCCAAAACCTCCAGGCTTCCCATATCTGTTTGAAGACGGTTGCAGAACTCAACAAGTCTGTACCCTTCTATTTTCACATTCATTTTTCTTCCCCACCGATACCACAAAGCAATCTCTAATTCATAATCACATCCGTGTCAGGTTCCCAATCTTAAGAGAAGCACTTGGCACTTTAATCTTCAAGCAGATTACACATTTCCTGTTAGGACTTGAAATCTAACTCTGTGCATGTGTGTGGGTGCCTGCATGTTTCTTAAGTTTTGCCTACAAAAAAATAAATATATATAATAAAAGAGAAGAACGAACCAAGGGTTGGGACTTCTCTATCAGGGGTCTGGAATTAGTTTCACTGACGATAAAAAAATGAAATGGAAGTGGCTGCTTTTCCTCCACTCCGCCTGCGTGGCATCACGGACGCTTTCTGTACTAAGTCCCACTGCACTAGAAGATTGTCCCTGTGCCCCCAGCTCCTCACCGCAGGGAGTGCTGGGAGCACTGAGCCCCAACTCCTCAGGACACACTGCAGCGCTGGAATTACACAGAGCACGGCCATTTGCGATATGCACATTTGGAAAATTAGGCTGGCTACACAACATGGAAAAGCTAACCGTAGAGGAATTTACATAAGGAGAGAAAGTCAAAACAACACGTTTTTCACTGCAAAATACTCCAGCACTGACAGACTGATAAAATAAATTTAGCTTCAGCAGCCTCTCTCCTGGAATGAGCTGACATTCCCCAGCCTGCCACAGAGCCACCAACGTCCAGCCAAAGGGGGAACATAAAACATGATCTCCCCTAACAGGGGCTGGGGCATAGGAAGGACCTCGAGACGAGGACTTGACTCAGGTTACCAAAGGCTGGCGTGAGCTCTGCTAGAGGAAAGCGCAGGAGAGATGAAGGATATTAGGAATACAATAAAGGTTTTTGAATAGTGAAATTTGACGTGTTAGTCACTGCTTTTAAAAATATCTTCCCCTTGAATCTGTACTGGCAGCACATTAACTGCAAAGTTACCGATACCCAGGACACGTACATCATAGGCAGTGTCAAATCAAAATTCTCCCCACACTGCTTCGCTTTAACCTTGACCCAAAGGGACCGCTTCTGATGCCCGGAAGCCTCCGAGACTCCAGGTTCCTCCATTCCCTGGCTTCCCATCCGAGGCTATCGGTAACACCGCCAGCTGGGTACTGCTGTGATGTGGAAGGCTGTCCGCTAGAAACTGGAGCGGGGTCAATAATTCAGAGCACATACTGGATACAGATGAACAGCCGCCATACTGCAAAACTTCTGGTCACCAGCAGTCTGGTTCTGATTCAAACCAGAGGCTGTAGTTCTTGAATGCAAGCGGCACTTTTATATTGAAGCGATGGAATGAACTACTTCTTTTATGTCAGACCAGAATAGGGAAGATTTTAGCTGGGAAAACAGTACCTTACGTTGGTATTTTGAGCATATATACATTTATACACCCATAGAAAAGAGCAAGATAAACATCTCCCTCCCTTTTGATGCATTTTGCCAGGAACTAACTAGAGCTCCTAGAGTTTCAGCTGCGTTGCGGGCTTGCCGCTCCTCAGCACGACAGCGGGATTGTGCTGACGGCTGAAGAATATTCCCCTCTCTCAGGGATGGAGCGGAGCGCTGTCAGGGCAGGAAGGCTTTGACTAAAGCTGTGTCTGATGAGAAAAACACGGTGGTACCTAAAAGCTAGCAGTTAGGGGATGTAGCACTCCCTCACACACTCATTTTCAGAACTATTATAATCAAAGAGTGCTCTTAGCAGTTTGCTTCGCTCTATATAAACGGGGGACAGAGGCCAGCAGAGTGTTTTGCAGTTAATCATACAGCACAATATGAAGTAACTGTCAGTGAACTGCCCCCTGTATTATTTATTAAAGGAGGAAATGCAGCAAGAGTGGTAGCACGTTCCTTCACTAACTCATCCCTGCCTGCTCAGTGTGGCATCCTGTGCCTATAATGCCACATAATCACAGCAGCCTCTCGTTAGCTGTCCAGCCCCAATGTCACAACCCACCAAACTGGTGCCGAAATAGCGATGGATAAAATGCAGGCAACAGCCTGGCGCGAGATCCCATGAGCTGCTCCCTTACAGCCCGTCCCAAATGGAAACTGGGCTGGCTCACAGGAGCAAGAACGGCTCCGAAGGAATAACAGGTCTTATGAGGAAGGATAACATGATGAAAACAACCAGCAGAAGTAAATTTAGACTGAGTATCGGGGCAGCATAGTGCTGAGATGTGTTAGAAAGCACAATAGCGTCCCCAAAGTACCGCTATTAGACAGCTAGTTAGAACCAGGCTGGAGAGGAGCTAAAAAGATAGCACAGCCTCGCTCCACATCAATACGGCCTGCAGGTCTTGTTATGTCTTTCCTGTCTCTGAAGCCTATGAAATATGTAATCACCTTACCCGTTTGCTCCCTGACCCCTCCATAAAGTCAGTCACTGTGAAGGCCAATTAGTGCAAGGTGAGGTGGGTTTTCCACTGCGTCACATCTCCTCGCTTAGAGGTGACCCCGGTTCTCCGTGCCATTCCACAAACACGGGGGAGCATTTGTAAGAGCACAGTGGGGCTCACAGAAGTGCAAATCAGTAGCTCAGAGGTGCTTTTCCTATGTACACACACCGCCGCTCTATACTTGGCATAAACAGCCAAATCTGATCCAAACCACTGGATAAGTAAACACCTCAAATGCAGAAGAGACTAACAGACTCGAGAGAAGGGCACTTTGGGAGGAAATGGGACATGAAGCTCAAGAGGGCAGTTTTAAACGCCGCCGACTCTTACCATCAACACACTGGGAACCCAGGAAGCAAAGACCCGATACACACTGGAGATCTGCTGTCCCGCATGATTACCGAGCTAGTCAGGCAGAGGTGATAAGCGAGCTGGGTGCAGTCATTACACCTCTCGGCCTGGGAGAGATTTATTCAGGCCCATCAGAAAGAAACGAGACAGGACTGTGTGACCCGACTTGCAATAAGCTTCAAGAGAAGAAAGTCACGACCAGGACAGGAAATGAATTTGGCAGAGCCCAGGACAAACCCAACACACGATAATGGCCCTCGTTCATATTATGCAAAAAACCCGCGTAGAAATAATAGCAGTGACCTTTAAGGACTAGAAATCGATTGGACTGAGGCAATTGTGAAAATGAAGAATCTTAAATAATAGGGAGTATTACTGCCTCTGATGCCTGGCTCCACACCCACAGAAATAAAAACAAACCTTCATTCCAGAGAATTTTTACACAAGTGTTATTTGTTGGTTTGTTTTCAAACATTTATTTCCTAGGACAAGCCTATGTCAAATTGAAGAGCGGGGGAACGGGCAATGAATCTGGAGATGCTTGAGGGTAGCTGTACACAAATCCAGCCCCAAACTATTGGTCCAGGTACTCTAGAAGTTTGTAGCCCCAACATCTTTTACGTGAGAAAAAAATTCTTATAAGGCATAAGTGTCTGGGACCTTTATATGCTGCCACATTACAAATATTAAGAAAGTACTTTTCCAAAGACCTAGACACCACTTTTAGGCCACCTTCCCTCACCTGACTAAGCTGGTATTAATCAAAGGTTGAGCTCTTTCTTTACTTTTGGTTTTGTTGGGTTTGAGCGACACAGAGACTGACCTTTGGAGAGCAACGAACTTCTGCATCCTGCAACAGTGCACGCACACCTGCAACCACTAAATGTCCACCAGCTTGAAGAGAGCTTACTTTTGGACTTGATGTTTCAGTTCTAATGCGAGAGGTTCTAATCTCCACTGGAACCTCCCACTGGGCTGTGGGCAAGCAGAGACCACTTACACTACACATTCTTCAGCTGCATCCGATGCTTGGTGTTCAGCACTGTCCCTAACCTTACCTCTTCCCAAAGCAGGTTCTTGATCCTGCAATGGAGAAAATTCACCTATTCGTTAATGCAGTGATTTAAGTACCAAACAGCATGACAACTCAGCACACTCAAGGTCCTAAAGTCTCCGTCCCACACTTATTGAGGTATGAGAAAGAAGAAAAATCCAATACCCACAGACTCAATTCCAATTGCTTTATCCAAATGAGTGAAGGAAAACAGCAGCTCTCTAACAGGTATTTCAGTGCGTGTCTACGCTAAAGCTGCAGTTTGTAGACAAGCACGCTTCAGAGACAGTGTCCCCATCACCCTCACCCACCGTGGTTTGGCTCACAAGGCTATGGCAGTGACACACCACAGGAACCGGATTCCTTGTGGCTGAAACAAAACTGCCAGACGTGCACAGGAGCACACCAGAAATGTACCCACCGCTGGCAGGCATTCCGTCCTCGGGCCAGAAACAGCCGGTGGCACTAGCCCTCAAAATGCACGTGGTGCGGACCTCTGGTCCTCAGCACCAACTGTTCTGCTGCGTGTGCTCTTCTGCTCCGACACACCACGTCACCTGCTGGGGCAGCCTCAAGGGTCTCACCCACGGCCGCCCAGTGCACACCAGCAGGAAACGGTGATTTGCCTGTCTGCAGGACCTTATTATATATGTTATTTGTCCAGCACCACACAGAGGGCACACAGCACACGTGGCAGTAAGGTCCCTGCCCACCTTTCTGCTTTTCTTTCTATAGCTTTACACTTTCCTGCTCACATTTTTTAACACTTTCCCACTTCTGTCTTTTACCCACCTCTTCATTCCTTTTAATTCAGCTCTCATTTTCTCTTTTTTTGTCTCATTTCTTTTCCTATTCTGCCCTCCACTCCGCTAGTGCACAGACTCCCTTTCACTTCTCTGCCTTTTTTTTTCTCCATTGACTTTTATTCCTTTCTGTTTTCATTAAGTCTCCTGTGCTATTTCAGATGTTTATGAGAAAGGCCTTAAAGTGACTAATTGTTGATAGGAAACCCCAGTCACGGGTCGGGTCCCGCAGTGCCAGGTGCTGTACTAAGATGGAGCATCCAGCTCGTGCCTCTCCAGGGACTTTACAACTTGTGCTTAGCACTTCTCTGCCTCTGCGCAATTACTCCTGTTTGCAGTGTGCTCTCCAAAGAAGCCACACAATGACACTCGTGTTTCAGCAGGGGACTGAGGTTTCCTACCACAGCTGGGTGGGGACTGGCATGTCTTTAAGCGAAGCAGATTTTGTGGCTGAAGCCAAGCCAGAAACCTATGGATATCGAGGTTAGCCCTATCTTTCAGCCTTTAATGCTAAGCGCATTAAATAGGTGTAATAGTCCTGTATTTCCACAGGCACCCAAAGGCACTGGATTTACAGGAAGGAGCAGGATATTACTGCTGCCTCCTGAGAAAACAGGTGTTTGCTCTCCACATTTATTTTAATTCCTTCAACTTTGCTGCAGTTCATAAGAGACTGCAAATTTATTACCAGAGCTGTATGAGAGTTAGTGTGTTTCTGCTTTACCACAGAGAGGAGGGACGGTGCAAATAAGATGGAAAAAATAAAAATAAATAAATCAAGCAAGCTCTAAAAACTAACATTGTGGGAAAGCTTAGCAAGCATAGTGACTAGAAGATTTATAAAGGCGTGTAAGAGCATACTGACCGAGACTATTACAGTAGACTCACCAGAGACGTTCTGAGAACAATTGATGCCTCCTTGAAGGAAACCAGGTATTAAGAAGAACCTTATTCCCCTGTATTTCTTATTATTTTCCAATAACCATATAACACTCCTGTGGTAAAATAGTAACATGAACTTATGCTGGCCTTTGATATTTGAACTCAGACCGGAAGAGAATAGGAAACGCCGCGTCCAGAAGTGAATGGGGCTATTCATAACCGTCTGCTGGGGGGAGGCTTCCGAGTGGTGGCAGCCCCCTAAACCATGCACTTATCTGCATTCAATACCCCGCTCCTCAACGGAGGAGCACCGGAGCAGCCAGTGCTTACTGGGCTACAAAACACACCATCATTGTCACCTTCTTCAACACAGACATTCACGATGCCTACAGATCGTGCTATTCTCTTTATCCCCCCCCCAGGCCAGGTTGCACATTTGCATTAGGGAGCCACAGGCCACATAATTCAGGTTGCACAGACCTCAGTCTTGACACAGTGCTAAAGCTGCCTTTGGTTGGGTAGCACATGGGTGCCAATATCGCCACTGGTTAGTTTGTTAAAAGGGCACTTGTGATGGCAGCCAAAGAGAAGTATTAACTTCAAAGCTGAAGCACAGGAGGCAATTTTGATCCTGTATTCCACCCGCATTAAAAAAAAAAAATATCAGTACTGTAATCACAGCGACATATGATATGTCTGCTAACCTTAGGCTTCCAACCACCAACCTAATTCTTCCTCCTGCAGGTACCCCATCTGAACATGCAAGAGAAACTCTTCAACTTGGAGGACAACTTGTCTCATTTAAGCTGAAGGTAAGTGGATCTCAAGAGGAGAAGTCAGTTAAACTCAGTTTCGCATCTGATCACACTCATATGTCCTAACAAGAGCCTTTGCTACAAATGCATTTGAAGTTTGAAGGATGCTGCCAACTTTCTAGTGGCTTAACACAAAAAAGGTAGCCAGGGGAGATGCCCCAAGAGAAGGTTAACTGTAGAGGGAAATTAAAAAAGATCTTCTGAATAGAAACCACAGAATGTGAACTGTGCCAAAACACGCTCAGAAGTTTCCTTCATAACCTTGTAAAACACTGGAGAAAGTCAGAAGTGAGACAATTTCTCCTTTTAAGGGGGAGATTTATTCACTGTAATTCAAAATGCAACCCCCCTTAAATTTAATCGACTTCACATTTTATTCAGTTGTAAAATTCCTGCCCTTATTTGCCAGATCTTGTCCGAGACCTCAGCCCAAGTCCGCAGCAGTGCAGGCACTGCACCGTGCTGTCGGCAGGAGCTTCCGACAGATGGACGCTGCAGAAGATGAGCACTGGGATGTGCCTCCAGCTTACCCCACCACCCCGGAAAACAAGGGATCAAACCTACTTTTCAGCTTCCCCTTTGACAACTTACCCCACACAAAAAAAAACAAAATATTTTTTTTTCTTCTCAGTAAATCAATTCTCATGCATTCCTACCAGTTGCGGTGCTGGCAGAGGGGAAGGGGAACATGCAGTGTGGGCTTAAAAGGTTGGTGGCCCCCTCCCGTTTGCTGTCAGAGAAAAGCCAGGGTAGAGTACAGCTCTGTAGCCAACTCAAGCTCATTTCAAACAAAAATTGGATTACTTGTGGGCAAAGCTTCCCCAGGGAGCATGGTTTTGGAGCACGGTTTTGCAAGATGGACTGCTCTGGACATTTAGTTCAGTTACCTCAAATTCAGTTCTCTTCCCCAGAGCCCGCGGGAGTTCAGCACTATGGTACAGTGTCTGGAGGCATCTGCAAAGTTTCCGGAGCACTCGCATTACAGGTCAATCTTCCCGAGGTGCTGAGCAACATCTGATGCCTTTAATGACAGTGCCAGAGACAGGGATGCTCGGGCCCTACGTGTTGGTCTGACACCATTATCACACACTTTACTAAAACTATGAGAGCATTACATCAAATATAAGGGCAAGATGAAAAAATATGCATGTTAAAAAGAAACCGAGCTGGTCATCAAAACCGCTCTTCTTACAAGCCTAGAAAGTGGGTTTTCTGTTGCTTAATTAAGTTCAAAGAACAACGTTCGATGAAATCTATTCATCCCAATATTAAGTGCTGCAACTTCAGGTAGGTAAACACTATTCTTTGAATGATGCTGCCAGTCAAAATCTCTTACCGAAGCCATTCATTTATGACTGCCATGCTGAAGAAGCCACGACGCTCCGTCTTTCTCTAGACTAATACTGCTGAGTCTTTATATTCAACTTCCTAAGACATGTCTGTCTTTTATTTTATTAAGTGCTGGAATCATTTTGCTGCTTGTTGAAGGTGACACACGCTTAAGGTGGACAAATAAAGCTCATGCACTTCATTCGTGATCTGAGTAGTTCTTTGCAGATAATTCAGTTTTCCAGCCAATCTAATTATAGTCTGAAGTTATTGCAGCAAAGACTTTCAAGTACAAAGCAAAGAAAAGCGAGTAGGAGCGAAAGCCGTTCATTAATCCCGGCTGGCATTGGTAGGAGTGGCTCGTGCCCTCGGGCTATTCTCCCCACCTTAGCAGTCAATCTTTATCTTACCTATTATGTGAATCAGATGGTAAATATTTTACTTTCTCTTAACTACAGTAACCCTTATGGTGATGGCAGAGACAGTTTGTTTTGTTATATGAATTTCTTTCTTCCAATCTAAAACATTCCTAAGCAAGATCCCCAAACAGCATTAACTGACACCGTGGCAATGATTTATTGAGAGGATGGGAATAAGAAAGGAAAGCCTGTTCACGAGAAGAATTTCTTCCTCCATCATACCTTTAATAAAAACAATAATCTATTCATCCTTCTTTACTTTTCATCATCTCTCCCTTATTTGAAGAAACTACATCTGCCACATCAATAACTGCTGGAATTTAATTTTTAAAACTTCAAGTCATTAAGATCACAAGGTAATTTTAGCCCGGCAGACGCAGAGCCTCACCACTTCAGGGCATGATTTGTTATAAGAGGGGGGGGAAGAAACCCAACCCAACCCAACCCCCAAACCCTGCAGGTACGAATTCTGCCTTTTCCTTTTGATTTTGCCGGCCAGACAGTTTGTCTTCTAAGACGCAGCCTGCCCCTTGGGGAGGGAAGACGCGAGCCTGCCTGGGCCAGCGAGGTCCCAGCCTGAGCAGCCAAATGGGGAAGGATGCCATCTGCCACACGCTGAACCTTGTCTCTCTGAACACCCCCACAGCGCTTTGAGGGTTTCCCATTCAATACTGCAGCGATTCCAGAAGGCGATTCCAGAAAACCCTTCACCGTTTCTGGCGCAGTTATAATACGCGGCCAGCTGCACTTTTGCACCCACAAAACAGCTTATAAATCACAGCAGAGCTGGTGGAGCATTACCAGGTCTCCCAAGTGCTGGTACGCCAGGGTTTGTCCAAGGGCAAGCGCAGGAAGGCTCACAAGCCCTCGCAGCCCGTGCAGGCAGCGCTGCGGCAGGCTGACTGCGGGCAGCCGGGGACGCGGCCCCTTCATCAGGCTGCACTTGTCCATCCAACAAAGGAGCACAACCCCCCTTTTCTCCCTCTCCCCTCCCCCAGAGAAGGGGACCTTTTTCTGACAAACCCGCACAATGAAGGCACGATGACGGCTGGCTTTGGGGGGAAGCACAAGGGAGCTCGGGTTGAATCTGGCACTCGATAGGTGAGGCAGAACCAGGCAGTGCCACAGCTCAGCTCCGCTCCCGGCGTCTCACCAGTGCCGGAGCCAGGCCGTGAACAGGGCCACGAGGATGCCAGCTCTCCGGTGGGGCTGGGTCAGGGCCAGCGAGGAGACCCCAGCCCCTGCCTCCCACAACCACCACGACAGCAGTGATCGTGAACGTGCTGTATTCCACGTACAGGCTGTGGCAACCGTTTATGAATGGTCAAAACCAAAATTAAGCTTGTGGGGTTGTAGCACGATGTTCTGAGCAAAGCCATGACAGCAACACCTTAAGTCACAAGTTACTATTCTCTTGCAACGTTGGAGGTCAGCACTGTTATGAGTACGCTGCTCTGGTGTGAGCTCAGAGCTGCACGTGCCAGTGGGGCCACCACTACTCTCGCCATCTGCTCTCATTTCCAAAGACAGCAGTCTTTGGGGGATAGTTGAGATTATCAAACAAGCCAGTGGTTCCCAGTTTGCCAACATACCCAGCGGGGACTAACAGCCGTTACGATTTATGGTGTTTTGAAAGCCTCACAGTTAGTGGCATTACAAGAGGGCATCCCCTGGTCCCAGAGGCAGCTGGGCAAAGGCCCTGGCACAGCCAGTGCTGAGACAGGTTTCTGTTCCCTGCGTGTCCCAGGACCACTCCACCTGCATCCTGCTGGTCACCGCTGCCTGCCCGCGCCGCATATCTGCTCCCCACCACTCCTGCCCTCCCCGCAGGACCCCCCACTGAGGGCAGCTCTGGGACACACTGGTTGCTGGGAGCAGAGTTTGCCCTGGATTGCTGGCTCCAGGGGTGGTGGCAAGAGGTACCCACCGTCCCTCTGGTAGGAGGGAGGCACTGGCCCAGCGCTGGGACCAGCCAGGCTGCAGGGGAAGACGGCAGGTGAGGCAGGTGTCCAGCACTCAAATACTTACTCTGGCTTGCAGCCTCTCCTCATTTACAGAGGTTGTCCTGCTTCCCAAAGCGTAACCTGCTCGGCAGAGGAGCATGTGCACCTCAGCCACCAGCAGAAGTTTAAAACCCACCGCTATCACAAGAGCGTCCTATGGGTGCCAGGTGCTGAGGGCGGGAGGTAACTTCACGCAAAGCACGTGGACAAGGCCACCACTACATCTCTATTCAGCACTGATAATCCTCGCTCCTCCTCTCCCAGCTTCCAGGCTCTCACGCAGCCCCCCAACACCGCACTACCAACTGCCCAAAGCTTCTTCCCTCCCCTTCGCTTTCGCACCAGTAACAACGGTGGCCCCAGCCATCTGCGTGCGGCGCACACTCTGCCAAGTCCTGCTCAGAGCGGGAGGAACTCTTCAGCTGAAGACAGAAGCATCTGCTGCTCTTGACCAAAGCACTTATTTCAAAGGTGTTGTAATTGAGTGTAAAACATGAGAGGAGACAGAGAAACCTGATACAGCATTTGTTACCTGGTGAGCAGAGGTCTGCACTAATGTCGCTTAAGGTAGTTTGTTTAAGGTCTGTACATTTATTTATCATCCTGTGTTTGCAGGGGAGAACCTTTCCTTCGTGTTGTACTCCAACATGAGCCAGGCAGAGTTCATTTCTGGGAGCTGCGGGAGAGTAGCAGACTGACATCTGCTCTCCAAAAGGAAAGGGATTCCCCCACCCCCCAAACAAATTCAGAGAGAAGAGCGGATGGATGCTGAAGCTGCCGTCAGCACTGAAGCTGCAATATGCTCTGTGTGGGCAGACCCCACTTCAGCAGCGTTCACGGTAAGATCACGCAGTCATAAAAGGAAGTCTGAATGAAAGGAGAATGTCACGTCTAGGCACATAATCTAAAAGTCCAACTCAATATCTGTACGGGCTTTTATATGAAATTCTTGCTTACTTCATACGCCAGATGAAGATTTTTTACTTAAAGCTATGTCAGAGTTTTGAAAGACAGCATTGATTAAATTTGCTTAGTTCCTGAATCCAGTTTTTTTCAGAAAACTTCCTCTCCTACCACCCATTATTCCCCCCAGTAGTCTCTCATTATTTGTTCAGCAGTGCATAACACTGCTCTTTCTTTTTAAAATTACCCTCATTTGATTGCAGTGATCAAAACCAAAGGAATATAATCAGAATTTCTCTCTTCAGTAAATATGGACAATCAGCAAGATATGCCATAGCGGAGTGTTTTTAGCTGATTCTTTAGAAGAACACCAAACGGCCCTGTTTCAGAGTAGGTTTTGCAGAGAAACCAGGCAGGACTCCCGGAGATGAGTACAAACAGCACAGAGCATCTGCCTGCCACCCCACTGGATGGGTTTCCTCTAAGGCAAGATGATGGCCACGGTGACATGTTGCTGCTTGGAGGGAGAGCATCCTCGTCCCACTGCCTTGTCACCTCTCAGGCGCTACAGCATCACTGAGTGACATGCTGCGCTTCATAACCACCTCTGGTACAGGGGACAAAGGGCACCTGAACCAAAGTCTGAATCCATCAGGTGAACCTGTCTTCCTGCTTAGCTCTGTTCCTTCCCCAACTGTTTTTCTGGAAGGAGAATGAGTCCCAGTGGAGACCACCAAGGTGTGTCTTTACGTAGACAGGTATTTCAGAAAGGCTGATCCCAAGAAATAAAAAAAAAAAAAAAAAAAACACTCAAAAAAACAAAGGCCTTCTTCAAGACCCTGAAAACAAATAGAACATCCCAACCACAAGATTTAAAGAAATTACCAAAAAAAAAAAAAAGGCATTGTATGGTTTATACATTCCTTTTGTATGTGCCTTCCAGAGTTTAATGCTTTGGGTTGTATCTTTTATCTCTTCCTCTTTATCATGAAGAAGTTATGTTTTATATTGTATGAGGTTGTTTGTTTTTTTTTTTTTTAATTGGAGTCAAACTTCTCACAAAGCCCCACTCTTGGCAAGCAAATGTTTCTCATCACCAGGCTTGTGATGAAACTTCACGAGTTACCAGTGCTGGGATCCACGTATAGCAGCAGAGTGCAAAAACTTCCCATTCGATCCCATCCATAGCGTGGCTGTGACAAGTCTATCCATCACACAGTTAAGCACACGTATAAATCTGGACCGCTCCCTGACCTGTGCTCTGCCAACCTCCGGGTGTATGGATATTGCTGCTTTTGTAAACCCCAACAACTTTTCACAACTGCTCTTCACTTTCACAAGGAGGGCCTTCTTAACAAGGACCCTGCAACGTGAGTTTTGCCTAATAACAATATTGCCACGTTAGGAAACAGCATTTTTATGACCTCTTCAAAATAAAACATGTTCCAATTTAATCTGAGGTGATATCTTTTGATATCATCTATACCAAAAATCTGAACCAAAAGGGGGGGGGAATAATCACTGAATTAGTTAAAGTACACGCTCTTGATCCCAACCTTTGGAACAACAAAAAAGACAACCTCCTTCAGCATAGCCATAGACAACGCTGCTAAACCGAACTGATATCCAGCTCACACATTGCAAAGCAAAGCATATCTCAGATAGAAGATGTCTGGTTTCGAGCCATTAAAACACACTGACTGGAAGGCGCGCAATCCCGGATACACTGACCGGATGGCTTCATGTGAAACACACAGCTTCTGCAGCGCTGCGGCACGCGCCCCTTGGCGCAGCTAACAGCTCTGGTGGGACCATGGGAAACTGGGGCTGCGGGTTCTGCCCAATTCTGCGGCAGTTTTACGTCAGGGTTGGTCTCCCAGGCACACAGACTATTTATTAATCAATTGCTCTCCTTCCTTCTGCACTTCCATCTCACGGCAAGTGTTTCTGAATGCATTTCGAGGCTCTGTAGAGAGGAGCTTTTGCCTTAAACGTGAAGCCACTATGGTGCCTACACCAGTGAACTCTCCCAGATCCCGGGAGAGACCAAAAACCTGAGGTCTCTGTGGTTGGACAGTCCCACAGGCAGTGTCTGTTTAGATGATGTATTGATGTATTTAAGGAGACAGAAAGGTACAAGTCACAGATCCAGGAAGGGGATTCCCACCTAATAGCAGCAAGTCATTTGAGATTTTCAAAACATAACTTAATCTGTGTGAAGACTGCAGAAGCTAAGTCCTAACTAATTAATTACAAGACCTTCCCCTACAGAGTCTTGTCTGTGCTTCACTTCTGTAAAGTGAGTGAAGAGCACTTCTCCACCCCACAGCTCAGTTTCCAGTCAAATTCTGTGTCGGTAAGTGATGGGCTCGGAGAAGTACTCCAGCAGATATACATCGAGTGGCCATCCACAAAGACGTACTGCAAATCCAGACCTCTCCATGTGACTCAGCATCAGCTGTCATTTTCAGGGCCTTTACATCACGATGCTGATCTAGTTCACAAACAAGAAACGAACCAGTCGCTGTGCCTGACTGAAATTCAGCATCTTCCTGATGTTGCTCCTGGAATAAGCACCGTGAGTAAGCACCGAACACCTGCTGGAACTCAGCTGCCTCTAGAGAAACCCTGCAGTCTCTTTACACAGCTACACAGTCCAGAAAAAACATTCACAGCTTTGTATCATAACCAAGACATGAATTGGCTCCCCATCACTGCATTGCATCTGGCTGTCATCATTACTGTTGTCCTTCCCTGCTTGTACCCACCGGTTTCTCATCAAATCCCCTTCTCCTTCCAGTGACATCAAGCAAATCCTCGACAAAGAGCCTTGCCTTAAGACCTCCGTGCTTTCCTCCCCAGCACCCTCCACACCCGCGCTGCTCCCCCCAGGCACCTCTCCGTCCCCGCAGCCCTCCTCAAGGCTGCCCTGCAGCCAGCAGGAACCAGCCGACTCACGGGGACTGACTGGGGCCAAACTGGGGGATCCACCACCTACTGCCTCAGTAACGGATGCACAAATGACTCCGGGGGTAGAGAGGTGGCAGTGACGTGACTCTCTATCAAGGATTACGCTCAACTGGTGCAAGAACAACCGCACAGAGCCAACAGCTCAGCGATCTTCTCTAAATTAGCAAGTTGCAAGCTACAATAAATGCAATAGCAAACAACAGAGGTGGAGTGACCTACACCCACTCAGGATCTCTCCCTCAACAGAGACATCTGCTTACAAGCGTGTTTAAACACGAAGTCGAGACCTGCACAGCTCCCTGTAATCTTCTAGTTCACGCTGAGTATCAATGCACAGCAAATTTTATCAGGCAGAGATTATTTTCTCCTGACTTGATCCACCCTGACACTATGATGTACCCAGTTAAAACATAACTTCAAACTCTGCTATCTCTACTGCAAAAGTTTGAGGGAAAACATTGCTCACTGGGCTGGGCGGAGTATGTGCCTATTTCTGTTTGTAGAAAGCTCTAACAACTGAACTTTGAAAGCTGTTGGAGGGTTGTAAATAAGCCAACGTAAGCGTACAGCTGAACTGAGAGCCATGCGCAGGACCACAACGCAGCTTCCAGTCCCAAGAATTTTCAAGCCGTCAGTTGCAGTCCGTGTTACAGCACGCTTTGCAAAGCAAGGAAAGTGCAATTCTACTAAATTTGACAAATAGGATAGGCAGCCCCACAAGTCCTTCAAAGATAAAAATTCAGAGCTGGTTTCGTCTCAATGAACAGTAACAAGCCTCAGAATAATATGCAGTTTTACATATGAATGTTGCATAATGAAAGCATCTCAGCAAACGGGTTGTGGGGTGATACTGAGTTTGGAAGCTGAATTTGAGAGATGTCAAGCACCCGCTGCCTGGTCCTGAAGGTAAGAGGAGTTGTGGGCATTCGGCGTGCCTCAGGATTAACCCTTAGGAATAGCAACTCTCCAAATGCACAGCAAACACTGACATCGTTGAGGCAACCGGTAAAATTTTACTGGCTTAAATGGTCACATCTGTAGCTCATTAAAAATGAGAAATTAAAAAAAAAAGCTTAACTAGCAAAATACATCCAAATCACTTTCATCCCCAAGGACCGGAGAAGAAAGTAAATGAGACACATGCTAGTCATACCGCTTGACACGTGGTTGGAAGGTACTCAGAAACCGCAGTGACAGCGAGATCAAAACTTGAACAGAAGAGACAGCTGAACAACTCCAGGGAGCATTACAGCGTAGCCTATGCCCAACGCCAAAATAAATAAATAATATCTCAACTGACTACATGCATCAGAAATTGAACAATAGATCAATTCTACTTTCAAACAATAAAACTAGGAAATCCCTTAATTCTGCACCCCGTGCCGTAGGTATTGACATATACCGATTTACTCACTCACGTTGCTCCCATAAATGCCAGGGTTTGACCTCTTGATCACTTGAGCTACTTCAGGATTTCTGAAAGCCATAACCAGTGGTTACAGTCAGGTTAGTGGCTGTCACTTGGGATCTCCGCACTAATGTCAGCTCCCAGTGTTTCACTGTATGAATTTTCCACTCTCAGAAAGCATGAGTTATATTGACAGCTACTGCTTTAGCACCTACAGGCACCAGCAAGAAGGGCAGAAGCAGCTGGGTCAACAGGAGACAGCCAAACTGCAGTCGCTGCTCAGTTCAGATGTCCGAGAAGACTCCCAATACGATTTGCAAATGAGAAACCACCGGACTTGCCAATTTGGCTTTATGGGAACCTTGAACCAAACCTCACTCCTTGGGACCTCACTTGCTGGGACTTGCAACTCTTTGATGTTCAGAAAGACAAAAGATGGAAGGTAATGACTGTTCTCACTGTGATGAAATCTTCACAAGTTGCGATGTCAGCACGGTTTGTCTACGAAAGTCCAACAGGAGGAACCTCAGAGGCAGGGAGATGGAGGGATGACATCTCACGATGACTCTCAGCACGACAGCGGATATATTGCTGGTCTACCAAAAGAAATTTAAAATACTACAGCGCAAACATCACACAAACTTGTATGAAAGCCAAGGAGAAGCACATAAAGAACAGCTATTGCATTCCTCATAGGGGTTTAATTACTAAATGACAGATTAGATATCCATGTGAAACAACACAAAAGGCCATCATTTTAAAAGCATCTCAGTCCACATCACTGTGCAGAAAACACAGTCGAATGCAGAGGCCGGATGGCAGATCAAAGTCCCAGCCTGATGAACAGCACTGAGGTTAAGCAATGTCCAATAGAACTGACGTTCTTACAAAGGGAACAGGACAAGGGAAAAAAAGAGAACAACAATACCACAAAACACCAATCATCTCCTCTTTGCAAAAGATGACTTGCAAAACACTTTGAAGAATTCTGACTGCTTAAAAGGGGAGAAATACAGCATATGAAAGTCATAACATTGGCACTAAGTGAAATACAACTAAATGCAGGAATAGACTGTAGGGAGAGGTATCTCTATGAGACTGATGGAAAACAACAAACTTCATGGTCACAGGTCTTCCTTAAAGTCTAAAACTGAAGCTATAAAATAAGCTAAGTACAGATTAAGAAGACTGCTTACTCTGATCTAGTTAAAGAGAAAACCAATTGTGGAACAGGAGGAGGAGGAGGGAGACCCACAATTACTGCTTATGTATCGGGGATGAATGAGGAAACTGGGGAGGTGTGCGGGGAAATTCTACTGCGACATAAACCCCATCATCTCTACTGCAACTAAAAATCAGAGATTTAGTGGAGTTACAAATTTCCATTTACAAATTTGTTTCATTGCTCTTCTGCGAGGCTTACTGCTGAGAGGAGTAAGACAGTGTGGATGCTTAATGAAAAATGTTGTCCCATTAGTAACGGGTATTTCCATCCTCTACAAGTGACTTCAGAGTTCTTCAGTTGTGTGCTCGCATCCACACCAGTCTCACAAAAGCATCTGGTACAACAAATAAAATACACTGTACAGTACGGGACATGGCTGAATTTGGTAATTTTGATGGTTCTACTGAAATCGGGAGGTTTTGGTAGTGATTGCCATACGTTTCGCAAATTTTGAACTTGCCGATTTAGCGTGGCCTGCTAACGCTCAGGCCTCTGCTGGTCTGCAGAAAAATCGCTTACAGTAGGAATTGTAGTAACACTGAGCATGTTGACTGAAGTGTAGGAAGAGCTCCCACTTTATATCCAAAGAAAGGGTGAGGAGCTATATTGTCTTAACTTATCAGCTGGTTTTAACTACCTTCCCTGCCAACCTCGCCCTGCTTATGGCGTGTAGCTGGCAGGCTCAGAAAGAGCACAGAAGCTTGCAGAGATCAGTAAAGCTGGGAAAAAAGATACAAGAAAATCCAAAATATGCGTCTCTGCACCACGACAGAACAATGCAAGTAGAAACGCTGCTACAGGCAAGGGAGGCAGAGGTCTGTCCCCATCGGTAAGGGCCCGACCCAAAGACTACTGCCTCCACAGAGTCGTTGCCCTGCCTTCTGCAGGCATTAACATAGACCCTTAAGGTCGTTTCGCGGAAGATACACAAATTTGTCTTTCAGAGGGAGCGAACAGGAATAGCAAACTGGAGACAGAGGTTAAAGAAAGCATTTGTTAACTGCACTTTTTACAAATGGCAACTTTGCCTGTCTTGACATGTTGCGTATGAGCTGAAATACGGTTCACTAGGTGGGAGCTGCCGGGGCAGCGGGAGCTTGTCCATCGGGCTCCTTAGGATGCGTCACGAGCCCCATGGAAATGGACCCAAGCGCCAGTGCAGGTGCCTGCAGGGTGCTCTGCAGCGTGTCCTGGCCCCGCTGCCCTGCTCATCAGCCAAGATGCCCGTTACCGCGCTGTGGGAAAAGGGCAAGGCAGCAGCTGATTTTTCTTGAAAGGAAAAAGCCTACTAACGCATCCCAAATTCTTCCACGCAAAACAGTAGACTACGCCACAGCAGTGACTGAACACAGATTAGCTCTTATACATTATACGGGGGAAAAAGGTCATTCCACTCTCCAGTATCAGATTCTTATTATTAATTTATACTGTAGAAACGTATAGAAACCCTGAACGATCTGTGTGAGGGCTTTGCTGTACAGGGCATTTTACACCTACATCCTAAGAGTCAATCTTTGAAGGCAGAAGCTGGTTTTAGGGCACTCCCCAAGAACAGGGAGATAAAACGGGCAGTCACTGTGTCTGTTTTGCAGTTGGAGGCACAGGCGTTCCCCTGCCAGCTCTCGAACAAGCAGCTGTTTTGTCACAGCACAGTGACAGACGAGGCCATGCAGCCCCTTATGGCAGGGCACTAGCACAGCTACAGAGACCCCAGCGCACTCCAGTGAGCATCTCTGCATGGCTCCAAGCAGGGACAGGAACAAGTGCCACGTTTCCGGGCACTGGCTACGCAACCTGTAGCACAGTGCTGCACTGAGCAGCAGCTACGTGGTCCAGAGGATGTGTTCAAGGTCACAAAATTGACCATAAGTCGCTCTGAAATTTTCAAAATCCTACCTCTAGAAATGTTAGATGTCCTACAGGGGAGGAAAAAGAATACAGGGAGGGGATGTGGAGAGAGACAGGCAGGACCGTCCCTTGCAGCAGCTTCCTGCAGCTAAATTAGGTTAAGCAGAAGGTGAGAGCGCACCGCCAGCCACCCTTGAGGAGTCCTGTGCAAAGCACACACTGCCAAGTAGAGGAGAACAGGAACGACGGCTAGAAAGAAAAATGGAGAACGATAAGAGAAGCTAACAGCAGCTCTAGCAACTGCCTGAGGACAGACTGGGAAATTTAATGTATTAAAATAACACTTTTAAATAATGGTCTAGTTAATTGATGCTAAATTACAGCTGAATGCCTGTAGAAGTACTTATGACATCTGCACTAATACCATTTCAGTTCATCAGGATTAATATTATTCTAATACATGCCAAAGGAATTAATAAGTATTGGTACTTTAAAGCCTTTAAAGTGATGTTTTGAAACAGTTCAGCTTTCTTATCCCCCTTCTCCTTCCTCTCAGCCCTCACGAAAACTCATTTGCAAAACTTATTAAAAATAGAGGTGTTTTCACAAATCTCATCCACTTGAATGATGATGTCGTTCTTATCATGTTACTTTCTACACCTGAAGACTGGAAGAACACTTCAGTTCTTGCAACCATCAGAAAAAGAGGCGGGCCCGGTGCAAAAATAGTATCCTGTTAAGAAAACATGCCCAAAAAGGAAAAGAAGTTATGATCACACCTCTCCACCTCCCATAAACAAGAACAAAACCTGAAATATTACCTATTGGCCAAGCTATGATGACAGTAGTAAAACAACAAAAAAAACCACAACCCCAAAGCCTCGCTCTTCTGTTCAGATACAACTTGGGTTCACTGCCCCCTTCCCACTCTGCTCCCGGGCATCGGGGGAAACGAGGGCTGGAAGAGAGAGGCGGGTGGGGAAGGACAGTGACCCTACCAGCCCCCCCCTTCTCGCGGTGCCAGGCCCCGCGTGCCGGGTAAGCTCCCGTAGCTCGGAGGCAGCAAAAGCAACTGCACAGCGGTTTTGATGGCCCGGCCAAAGGAATTGCTTCCCACCGCTCCCGAGTGAAGCGCCTTCCAGCGCGGCCAATATTTCAGCTCGGAAAGCCCCACGCTGGGTTGCAGGTGTTAACTCACAAGCTCTCTGCTGTTATCAGTCTCAAGTGTTGTTTTTCAAGCAGTGACACACGAGGACTTGTATCTAAAATCTCATTAAAATTTAACAGGATTTGGCGCCCTTCGCTTTCTGCTTCAGAAGTGAAGTCTCCAGCTCAGATAGTCAATGTTTTTATTTTCATATATCACATTGCTTCTCTCACAGCACCACATGCTAGCAGAGTAATGCAGTGGCTGAAAATCAGCCTTTTATACCTTCCACCATTCATCACCTCTCACATTCTTTCTTCTGTTAATTGCTAAAGATGGTTTCTTTTTCTATCTTATGTGTTTACTTTTATGTCAGGGATATCCTGTCCTCAGAGCCCACCTCCTCCTCCAGCAAGCTTTCCAATATCAAAGCAATACTGGAGGAAGCTCAGGAGGAAAAAGACAAATCATTAACGAATGGAAAGCCTTGACCTATAAGAGAATATTTAGAGTCGATGTGTCATTTCAGAAAATTACCCTGTTTAGGAGAGCTGTGCAGGCTGGAACGTTCAGGATTAGACAGTATCAAACTCATGACAGCCAAGACCAAGAGTCCTGTTGACCTTGACCTGGGGTTAGGTACTGAAAGAATGACCTTCTTCGGGGTTCAGGGTTTGAGTAAGCAACAGCTAAAGGGCGCATTAGTATGTTAAAAAGTAGTTGCTGGATATTAAAAAAAACACAAACAACAGAAAAAAATTCCGAACAAACTACAGAACAACCTCCCTGTGCCCAAACTCCTTCCCTAACTTGGATGTACCCTGTTTAGGTGTCCGCTGTGCCAGCACTGTGATATGGCAAGTACAGATACGATTGCCAGCAAAGTGAAAAACAAGACAAGGCTAGGACACGTCCAACGATGTCAAGACTAACATGTAAAGGCTACTCCATAGCCTGATACAACACAGAGATGATAATCTTTAAAAGTAAACCACAAAAGATGTAAGCCAACAGCAATACTGCAGTTCCAACAAGACCTTTGATTCTCAGGGAACGTGGTCCATCAGCTAAGATCTTGCTTTATAACTGAGGGACAGAAGTCCAAATTTCAGCTGTGCCACCAGGTAAATAAGTCATTCGGGAAAGTCCCTCCAGCCCATCTATAACTCTCTTTCCACTGCCATGTTATGCTCCAGCAGAATTGTAATGGAAACACTGATGTTTGTCCAGTGAGTGACATGCCTGTTACCGCGGTGTAGGAGACTAGAGGAAGCTATTAAAAGCAGGTGACACATTACATCACCAAATAGATGTGACATAAACACAAACATGATGGCAAAAGGCACTGTAAAATTTTGGGAGTTTTACTGCAATGGGGCAACTCTAACTCAGCAGTGGCTGTCCCGCTTGCAAGTAATGTGCTACTGTCAAAACCCTGGCAAAAAAACCAAACAAACAACACTTCTTAACACCCATTGTCACTGCATTCCCTCTCTCCCTTGCCTTTTTCTGCGTTCAGGCAGATACGTTTTACCATCATGGAAAAAAGAGTGCTTAAAAACTCTTAATGAGAAACTAATAAATAAAAGTGGGCCCGAAAGATGCCTCAAATGACACTAACAGCATGATGAATCAGACAAAGCATTTGCGCTACAGAGTGCTGATAGGCAGGGGGACACCCAAGGGTTGTGTTAAGGTTTAAGGCCCTGCTGTAGATCTGGGGCTTGGGACAGTGCCGAGCTGAATCACCCCAAGAGCAGCACTGCGACCTCCGGTGCGCAGAGCTACCCAGGCGTGCTCAAGGCTGGTGCGCCCTTCCAAGCCGGACAAGACTCCCTCCCTTCAATGGCAGCACGCAGATGCCAGGGAGGGGGATGCGGCCACCAATCCCACCGTCCCACTGAGCAACTCCAAGAGAAAAATTTAGCTATATTTAAAAAAAAAAAACAAAACCAAAACAACAAAACCACAAAAAAAACCCCACCGATTCAGAAGCCTTGAGCTTCAGTTCTTTCTTTGTGTAACACTGTTCCAGTCAGTTTATACCTCAAAATATTATGTCAAAATATATTTAACCGGGAACAAGAAAGTGCGCCAAAGCTTTCAAAATTTTTCTCTCAGACCATTTTGTTTTCTTCTTCCTCTCAAGATGACTATTCAGCCATTATAAAGCACTTCTGTGACATGTATGCACAACAACTGAGTCCCTTCCATTTTAATCAGTGTAAAAGAGTAATGAATATTAGCTAAGCAATGCATTAGAAGCAGCATCCTAAAAGCCGGCTACCAGCAGGCTGGTACGTTGCACCCCGAGAAGCCGTAGCTGCCGTGCTGGCAGCAGATGTGGAGGCAGCAGGATGCACACGCGGGTACCCGGGCTCGCGCTCCGCAGCCTCGGCCGTACCACTTCCCCACGAATCGCAACGGACGCATCTCAATGCCAGCAAGAGCTGGGGCAGCATCGAACATGGAGATCACGGAAACACAGCAGCATGCCATGTTCATTCACACATATTCGTATTTTCCAGCCCTGTTGTTTCTCAGCAGGCCCAAAAGCTGAGCATACAGAAGCGTTCATACAGAAGATTGAGTGTTACGCAGGCAGGAGCGTAACCCACGTCACCCTATCTATTCTGTAAGCTAAATGCAGATCAAAGGGAAGAAAACCAAATACTCTTTCCAGCAAAATCCCAAGTTGATTAAGGACTTTAAGGAGACAAAGTATTAGAAAGGACTCCTTCCTTCCTGCCAAGATAAAGACACAAACATAGTAAGTCCTGATATATGTGCTTGCCCCTAATAGTTTTTCTTCTGGTTGCACCTAAGTGGCGGGAATGACGGGTGGTGGTGGGCTGCAGTTCCCCAAAGCCCTGCACAGGGTACACCGCTGTTCTGAAGTCTGAAACATTTGGATGAAAAGTCTAAAAAACTTGTTAAAAAACACACAGTGGAATTGATTCGTGATTAAAGGAAGGATTAACTGCTGAATCTGGGGCAATCAATAGCCCCGCTAATGCTTAGTGCAAGATTTCCTGCCGCAGCCAAACCCCCTTTTCTTTGCTTTGAGACCATTGTCCTTATCAGTGGAAAGATGATCCTTTGAAGATAACGCCTGTCTTTGTTTCCCCACACACACCATTCCTCAGCACTGCTGTGGTGCCTGTACCCCACTGCCAGCCAGGCAACAAACCCTGCAGGACCCTCATTTCCCATGGCTCTCCTCTGCCTTATCATTCAACTCCCCCCCCCCCCCCCCCCCCCAAAAATACCAACCCAACCTACCCCACTAGTACCTAAACTTCTTTTTTGGCTACCCCAGAAAACCCCATACACCCTTAAAGGCACCAAAGGCACTAGTTTACTCCTAGAAACAGTGGGGCTCCCCTGGCCTGGGTTCAGCTTTCTTCTCCCACAGACTGGGCTGAGCGTTCGCAGACAGCGATGGGGGCTGTGGCTAGCCCCACTGTTATTTGTAACTTATCTGAATCCGTAATAACAGCAATTAGCCCCCATTAAGCAAAAGATATGCATGCTTCCACTTCACAGCAACAGATTTTATTTCTTCTCTTGCAATGAAGTATTTTTATTAGCCAGATGGATCATGAAATTATCACAAAAACTGGGATGTAAACTCTCTAAAAGCACCTAAAGTAATTAATACTGATTTATAAACATTCAGGATTAGAGAACAAATACTTAATTCTCCCCTAATCCCTCAGGCAGCACTGCTTTGTGTTCAACATACAGGAATATAGATTAACCAGGCGGAAGTTAATAGCATTTGAAGGACAGAGCTGATCAGTCAGGCATAGCACCATGATACGCAATATTCTTCCACCACCGACTTACCGTAACCTGTGGGATCAGGACAAATCCAAGACACTGTCACTCTCCTGTTCAGTTTCCAGCTCTCCTTATAAACTCACAGACACCAAGATTAAAGATATTCAATCTTTAAAGAGGATCAAACTGGACGCCTTATAAACCTATAAACCAGTGTACTACACTGGCATTAAGTGCCAAAACCGGTATCACCTACATATTATTTCTGTTGAGTTTCATGAGAACCGATTTCTATTCCCAGCCCTGCCAGCGACTTGCTCTATGACTTGGAGCAAGTCACATCTTGGCATTTCTGTGTCCCTTGTCATCCTTACCCACCTCCTCCGCTCAGCAGGTGAGGCCCGGGCTGCCTCTTTCGCTGCACGCAGCGCCACTCACGCCAAACAAGGCCACCAAGGGATGTTGTAATACAAACAATTAATAATAATACAAGCCAACATCTGGTACTATTAACCTCCGTTTCAAGCTATGTGTCAGCATGAAGTGTGCTGCTTTGGGTGTTAGAAGGAAATTAGTGCAATCTTCTGAAAAGCTCCTAGGTACAACTCACTGAGCCAAAAAATCTTTATCTCCTCCTCTCCTAGCTGGTGGTGCCCTTCTGTTCCTGCCAGTTACATGACAGCTTCAAAACCAAAATCTTTTCTGCATAAAGGAAGGCCTTATTTGCTTCAGTGCTGTTTTTCTGGATTAAAGATGCCACTGAGGAGAAAAAGAGTCTGCCTAAAACCTGCTTTCAGGCAAAGCACAAGAACTGCTGCCCTGCTGGATCACCACACAAGCACGACCATGGGTAAAGGCAGCTAGGCAAGCGCGGCAGAAGGCAGGAGTTCACAAACCCATTACATCTGGCTGCAAAGAAGCAGGAGAGGAGGAGAGGAAAAGCTATACAAAAACAACGAACAAACTGCACGCTTACCTGTGCATCACTCCCACTCACCCAAGCATGGGATGAAGCAGAGAGTCTCAGAAGGGAAAAAACCTAAATGAAATACTGTTGTCTTCCGCAGGGAGCAAACCTGTTTTCCTGGAGCAGCTGCGCACCAGCATGGTCAGGAGTTAGTGCTTCATTTAGCACGATCATCAGCTTGAAGGTTTCAGGTGTTTAACAGCATGACCTTTGCCCACAGGACTAACTCTGAGGTCTCCCACACATACTCTTTTCCCCTAAGAAATCCACTTTGCCCTCAGGTGAGCTAATACACATCGGGACCCCTTTTTACAGCATCTTTCCCAAAATAATCAGATCTTGCACTTCTGTAGCACTTCAACTCTCAAAAACCATCTCGGTGTTTTATGAATTTAACAAGATAAAATACACTTTCTCTTTCCGGGTCACTTCATCCAACAGCGAGGTGCAGGCAGCTCAGGGATGAAATGCTGCTGAAGTTTAATAGTTCACTACGAGTTTTACAGCAGCAAGAAAATACCACCCTGTGCACCAGAAACTGCATTTTGATATTTGAAACTGGGAGTTAGCCACCCATCAGAGAAAGAACAGGGAAGAAAAGAAACAACCCACAACTCGCTTGTTTTGTGCCTAACACTTGTTTTTTGTTTTTTTTTTTTCACTCATTGCTGCCTAACTCATGTATTGGAGGAGAAAGAACAGTTGTTTGCTTTATCCTCCCTGCCAGACTCTGAACTTGATCTCTAATATTATTTTTGTAGGCGCTACTATCACAGCTGCACACCATCAACTAATCGCCAGCGGCGAAACCACCCTTAAACAGAGTTTATCCTAGAGGCGCCCTTTGAAAGGCCACCGACTCTTCTCCATCCACACCGAGCACTTTTAGCAATGCAGAAAAACACTGTACGTATCAGAGCAGAATTCTGTGTTTTGCAGCATGTTTTCTCCTCCACGGATCCACCATCAGCGGTAGCTGACAAACCAGCTCCTGCACACATGCAGGAAGTTCCCGTTAGCCAAGTGGAAGTCGGGTCATTGTTTTCAATGCAAAACACGATCCTCGTTCTCCCAGCTCAGCTCTCACTGCTCTCTATACTGTCCCTTCAGATCATTTTAACATTATTCATAAAAAAGCATCCCCCATCGCCTACCCCTGCTGCCTGGAACAGCCCTCTTATGTTAGCCACATCAATCCTCCAACTGCTTCTTCAACCCCCCCCCCCCCCCCCTTGTCACTTCTTAGCTGTCTTGGTTTCTTTTCTCCTCTGCGATTTTGATGTGTCATTCAACTTAATGGAAATTTCCCCCAGAAAACTGGGTACGTGCCACCAGTTACCTTTTTCACATGTATTTTTAGACCTCTGATCCAATGAATAGAGGTGCGTATAAAATAAAGCTATTTCGTTTACGACCTGCAAGCACTAATTCCCAACGTTTGTTCCAAGAATTCAAAGTAAAACACCTCTCTGCTGCTTTGTGTAGTTGCCACTAATGCTAGTGGATGTAACATACAACCAGTGAGGCGAGATTGCTCTTGGCTGTAAAGAAAGAGTTTATTTGGGCAGATGTTTTGGAGCAAGACAGTCAGTCTATTTAACTCCAAGTTTGTTTAGTGGCTCAAGGCACTACCGAGTACTCAGCAAAAGGAGTCCGTCCCCCTGTGCGGTTTCAGGCAATTTGGGACTGGATACCGAAGTTGTACTTCTTTACCACAGTGAATAAGTTTCTTTCTGGGAGACGGAGTAAGGGTCTTTGGAGGTCAGACTGGAGGTAAATAGCAGAAAGCTTTTTATATGCTGCAACGTGGAGCATCTGGATAAATACCTCAAGGAACCTTCTCCAAACCAAGGGGGTTAGCTTGCTCTACGTGGGTAGAGATGCAGCAATTTCAGGACTTCAAAAGCCAATATGCCTGGGAGACCAAATTTATACTTGCATTTAAATTACTGTGCAAGCCACATTACACACAACATATGCGGGAACCTAATGAAAAAAGATTTCCATGTTACTCCTCATTCTCACAGGTAAGAAAGTCAGTCAAAGTGAAAGCATTACAGATGAAGGACAGGATGAAGATACGGTACCATCACTTGCATAAATATTCACCCTGACAAATTTTGAGGCTCTTCTAGGAGGCTAATCTCCTTATTTAAGTGATAGAGACAGATCAGAACCTGGAGAGCGAGAACATCCAAACACAGTTGGCTTGTGTAAAATACTTGAAGTTGGCCTTGGGAATACCTCTCTGTGTATCGTATGACATTTCACAGGAACCGCATTAAAACCCATCAGCTCCAGATCAGCTTTCTGAAGTCCCACTCTGACTGCCAGGACCATCCTGCGGTTTCACCTTCTCTGATAAGGCTGAAATTCCACATGCAGAAGCGTATTTTGGCCACCCACCTCCAGTATTATTGCAAAAGGAAATGAGCTAATACTTGCTCAGTATTTCAAGTATTCCCTGTACAGGGCGTATCATCATTTGTTTTAAAAGTAAAAATTTCCAAAGCTCAACTTGTGTAGGTGGAAAGGGCAAGATGTATCACTTACTAGTCCTCTTCAACTCCCAAACCCTCTGGAGAAGCCTGGAAATGCAAGCTCATCATTCAGCCATTTGCTGTCAGATTCAGTCCAGATATTTGACACGAAGGCCTTATAGAATTGATATTTACCATACAAGCAGTAGCCCATAAAGCTTACTGAACAGTAGGGAAAATTCCCGTGCACGTTCAGGGCCTCCCATCTTCAGGTGAGTAACTTCCTTCTAGCTGGCAATGAACATGATGATAGCAACTCCTGAAAGTACTGAAGAAAAACAACAACTGAAAATTTAGCAAACACAAACTTGTGGATTCTGCTTAACCAGCAAGGAAATTTACTGTGTGAGTCCACAGCATACAGGACAACAGAAATCAGAGCCCAGGTGTGCCAGGCGCAGATCCCTGCCCACACGTAATTCCCTGTCACAGTCCATGGCTGTCCCTAACTGATAAAAAAAAGGAGACAGGATGAAGGACAAGGTAGCAATGAATGCTGAGATCTGTATAAGGATGTGCCCTGAGGGCTCGCAGTCATCGGTACTAGTTATTTACAATTAAAGCAAACAGGAACATCTCCCACTCTGTAGCATCACTGCCTTAGTGCACTCCCTTCGGCTCAGTGCCTGGTTTCAAAGGGGGGCCATGAAGAAGGCAAAAAGGGATGTCCGTGTAGTGCATCACCACGTATCTGTACCGGCATCCCGCTGCAGTTACCGCCAGCCTCCAGAGCTGAAGTTGGGTACTCGCTGCACACTTTTGTACTGGTCGTGAACTTGATGAGTGGTATTTGCTGCAAAGCACCTTGTTATGTTCTAACGAAGGATGCCAGAAAAAATGAATGAGAGAGAAGTAATAGTGCCTCCTGCAATGAAAATGTGGAAAGTGTCCCGAGAGATCTATGCAAATTGTATATTTTAACCACAGGAATTCTGCAATAGTTTTCTGTTAACCATCAATCACGAGTTTTAAATCTAGTCTGCCTTCGTTATAAACCAGAAACAGAAACGACTGCAGTGGTCATCCACACTACATGTATCACACTCTAATGCTGCAATTTATCTTTCTCTTTAAATAACGCTACTTCTCCCTATGCTTAATATAAAGAATACTGCAAAGACAGCAATACTGTTACATATTTACAAGGGGAATGGAAAGGTTAAAGGCAAACACTATACAAACAGTTATTATTTATAGACCACAACGGTGTGCTTCCTACAGTAGAATCACAGAAGAAGATACGGTCTATTCCCTAGAGAGATTTCATTTTAACTGAAGCAGAAACAATACTGAACAGTCATAAACGGTACATGCAGTGGAGGAACACATTTTCAGCTGCCCTTATTTCTACACGGTTATGTACAGTGATTATGTCTAGACTTATAACCTCTCATATTTTGTATCCATGTCTGTGTACAGGGCTTTAAAGTTCACTGCCTTGTGGAAGAAGCGCCTTTTAAAAGGAAGGCTTTATGCAACTCGGTGCTGCCAACCTGAATTTAATTAGGTGTTGTTTTTCAGCTGAAAGAGGCACTAGCAAAGTCTAACGCTCGATTTAAGAACTCTCTCAAATTCCCTGCTTATAAAAACCAGGAAGGTATGCAAAAAGGTCCAAGAGCATTAAGAGGCTGAAGGAGTTAATGCCTTAAAAATCTGTACTTTCAGGCCAGCCACACACCAACCAGGGCCAGGAAACCACCCTGGTGCAGGAAAACACGTGCTCTTCAGTCCTGAAGGTACGCATATGGAGTAAAAAAGCTAATTCAATAACTAATGACCTAAGACCAGGATTTTCTTAGGTGTCTGTGGAAGTTAGGTGCCAAAATCCCACCCTGAGTTACGTGGTTGAAACCAGGGGGATGACGTGTGGAACCACTTGCATTTGGGGAGCTATTCCTTTAAGTTGCACAGGTAAGCCTTCAAGTGCACCACTTAACAGCTCTACCAAATAGGTGCAACAGAAGTATTTTCACAGCATAAACATCTCTTCCGGTTTTGTCTTCAATTCAGAGCAACTTCAGATGATTTCCTGCGCTATAAAAATGCAAAATAAGCAATCTCACACAGTTTTTGTTGGTTAGTCCTGTTGAGAGATAGGGTTTTTACCGAGTTGTTTCTTGATAATTTTCTTTGATTTAGGATGCGTTCAAGCCTAAGATAAAAACCACCGTAGTTAGTGCTAATGCAGTTCCATTAGCAACGAAAGGCACTAAAAGAGACAAACCTCATGAGTAATAAACCAAAAATTGTCCAAAGACAGCACAGCACACAGGTACCAGAAGCACAGTTTGGATCTGAGATCCTTGCTTACAATGACTTGGCTACCTCTTCCAAAAACCAAGGCAACTCTGCAAATGCAGAAAGGTAAAAATAACGTCCTCCTCTGAGTATCACTGCTACGGTACTGGACTGCTGCCATTTGCTTCAGTAGCTGAAAGAGAAACACAGATTCACTGACGTTTTCTCTTTTGTTGGTACAGAACATTCACGTCCAAATGTACAAGAACACCTCTGGAAAACCTCCAAACCCGAGCAGCTTAAAGAAAAAAGAACGGGCAAATCTTGCGCAATGTTTCCGAATGCGGGGATTCCGAGGGTGGTGTAGGATCGCTGGGCTCTGCTGCCCAACACATATTTGGGCTCAGCAGAAGGCCTGGTGCAGCTCCGTATGCATCGCTGTATATGGTACATTTGAAAGAGGATCCAACGCTCGCCCATCGCCGCCTTCTAGGCACGCGTTAAAATATCCCAAGAAATCCTGCGGCTTTGCTAAGCCACAGCACCAGCCACGCGCTACTTGCTGCCTGGGGGGAAACCCTCTTTTTCCTCGCGGCCACCCCAGCCCGCGTTGTCTGCGCAGCACTCGGCTATTTGTGCGGTACGCAACCCCCCCACGGGACTGGGTGCCTCCGCAGTGCTACCAGACCGGCTTTGGTTTATTATTATTGCTGGCCTAAGATCCAGGAGCTCCCGTATAAGCTCGAATCCCAGCGCACGTACGCCAAAGGCGCGCAGGACAGACATGGCTCCCTGCCCCAAGGACGCGGCTCGTGAGCCGCAGTGGCTCCTGTTACAGCCAAGCTCTGCTGTGCTGTGTGATTCGGAGACCCGGGCACAGCTTCAAAAGCTACAGCGGTAATGAATCATGACACCAGTTACTCATATCTTGCTGTAATGTTTAGGAATGTGATCAGAAGTATTTATATGTCCAATATACTGAAATTGCCACCTCCTCCACACCGGGCTAAAGCTACAGCTGCTATTTGCCTCAAGTAGACAAAATATAAAAAGACTAGAAGGCTGAACGGAAGCAGAGGAAACGACCAAAGAACGTGGCCCGGCTCCTGTGCATGCCAGGATCGTCCTCGGGTACAGTGAAGGTGGAGGGATTTAAAACAGCAAGGAAAAGAAAATCCAACACCGCAATTCTCTACTCAGATCTCCAACTCTGGGCTGACTTCTGCAGTCAGAAGACTTCAATAAGGATTATGAGGAATCACATTGTACATTGCCAAATACATTTGGTTTTAAAGAGACTGAAAATAAACACACAGTGGGCTTCATGACCTCCCTATGCGCTGCGGAATTTGAGATGAGGGCAACCCCACTGAAGCAAATGGGATTTGCAGGGTAAGAGAGCATTAGCTCACGATGATGTGAGACAGTGTGAAGCGGAATTGGGTCAAGCAAGTTTCCCAAGGCCTGACCACACAATTCATCTCTAACGAGTATTTTTTGTTTCTATACTCCATACCTGTATGACGCCACTGAGTCGCCCTCGTTTAACTAAACGTGTTTGAAGTCTGATTCTATCACGTGTTCATCTTTACCCAAGCACAATGATGTAAATCAGCACCAAACAAAACTAAACGAAAAGCAATCAACCAACCAAAGAAAAAATTGCTGTGCAAACTGAACCGAGCACGGGGTTGAAGGCTGTGCAGAACCAGCCCTTTATTCTCCTTCTTCCTGCCATTCACGGTCACAACTACTAGTTAAACCCCACACGTGCCTCCCCTCCAAACCACGCGATTTTCTTGTGTGCGTGGATTTTAGTCAGAAAGCCGACAGATAAAAATGCCACCAAACAAATTCACCGGCAGCAGAGATGTTCTGGTGCCCCCTCTTGCAGAGAGCTTTCAGCTATCCAAAGTTTAAATTAACTTTCTGAGAGGGCACAAAAGCCAGACCTCAGGTAATTACATACGCATCTCTCCCTTGGGCTCAGTATTTATTTATTTTAGGACGTCTAACAGCTCTCTTGAGCTTGCTCTACAACTCAGGAAAAATGATTAGTCCCTGAACCTACAAACTCTATTCCGTATAAATTTTACACCTGGAGCTATGCAGGGTGATTAAAAGAAGGCAGAGTTTATCAAACTTTCTGAAAGCTTGATTTGCTTCATGGATCATCTGTCTTCATAAAACCCACTGACGGCTGAAAAAATGGGTAAAATTTCACAGTCGGCACTTAAAAAAGAGAATGTGTATGCAACCATTTACCTTTATTGATTTTGATTTTTATCTTGTTTTCTTTTCATAATAATTGGTAAGGGTTATTTGTTTAGTTTTGGTTTTTTAAACAAACCACCTTATGAGGCTATTAATAATAATTCACAGCCCACTATGTTTTGAAGCTTTTTGCAACTCTCAAAGGGGACACAATCCACAGTTCGAAACAGGGACAATATTCCTGGCCTTAAAAATCTGTGAGCTCTCATACCGACACTTCAATTTACACACACAAGTCATTCCCCTGAAACACCCAGCAGCTTGTCTCTCCTGGGCTTTAGAGCTTCCCTCATTACCAGAAGGACCTTCTACCCCACATATTTTATACGGCTATCACCATGAGAGAGGTCCATGTGTAAAAGCAGATGTTTTCCCACCAAGGTGCTGCCCCGGAGGTCCATTTAAAAAAAAACACATTATAATGGATATATGGACATATGAAAACATGGTGCTTTGTGTTAGGTTGTTTTTTTTTTTTTAATGGATATTTCATAAAATGCTGGCTCAACAGCTGGAACCAACTCAATGACTAGGCTACACCGAAGGGGATATCCCATTAAGATACATGACAAATTGAGCATTTGTGTTGATATAAGATCTGCTTTTCTATCTGCTTTTCTCACGCTCTAGGAAAACGGGCTGTATTATCTCTTTGTCTGTAATTCGAGGGTAACTGCAATGAGGATTATGTGAGGCTGACAAGGACCGTTGTCCCCCTCCTTTCTCTACAGGCTGCACATGCGGTTTTTACCACCGTTCCCAACACTTCTGTCCACTGCAGATGGAGAGCAGCAAGCCTGGTACAAAGCCACCTTTCCAGGAGGAGCAGAGAGACGTGATTTGTCTTCGGTTCAGGCAGTAGGTCACCGGGAGGCTGGCAGCCAAGCTTCAGACTCCGCACAGCTCCGATGTGCGCGACACACAATACAGTACCAATGGGACATACAACCCTTTACCTGCAGCTTTTCCTTCCGACCCACCGGCCTGACTCCTCTCCTGTCCTCACATCAACACAAAGCCACCAGAGACACCGTAGCTACATGGCACGTTTGGAAGGAATTTGCCTGACTTGCTTACACGACAGTTTGACACGCTTCAACCCCTCCGCCACTTTGGGAGGCTGGAGAATCTATGGCCATCTGCACCACGTGTCTCGCGAAAGTGTTTCATCAGAGCAACAAAGGCCCCAGCACAGCTGAGCGGTGCGCTTGCTGTTCAGCCAAGCCGCAGCCAGAAGAGGCGTTTGACACACAAGAACGCCACAGCCACCTGCCCCAGAGAGCTGATGAAGCCCAAGCTGCAGAGCTGTGCGTGGCCCAGGCTCTCACGCTGGCTTCGCTACTTCCACCCTGGAAAGGGCTTTACTGACGCATCGCTCAGGCTCTGCCAGTGTCCTGACCCTGGCCAGCAACGCAACCTAGACTCTGATGGTATCGCCAGCAAAAACTCATTGTAGCTATTCATGCTACGCGCTAAGGACTAAAACCACGTGTTTCATGCTGAATTATAAATCATGTAAGAGCTGGTTCTCACTTAACATTAATTAGCACCACCATAACTGTACAATGTCTGGCATTTAACATTCCAGCATGTTCGTTTGGAGCGCAGGTTTTATCCATCCAGGCTCTTTACAGCACCCCTGAACATTTTGGCCTGGCCCAGGCACCCGCTCCTGAGTCTCCTCCAGTTCGGGAACAGCTGGACTCAGCCAGAAACCCCTTCCTCGCTGCTGCGGGGTGACATGGCCGGCAAGAACCACGCCACTGTCCTGAGACAAAGCAAGATTAAGAGCAAGCCTAAGGCTGCACTGGTGCAAGAGGAGAGAGGAATCACGTTTTTTCTATGTCTGTTTAACAGATACTGTCTCATTTTATCCTTAGCCTAGTTGAATCAGTCGCTTATCTCTGGCCATCCTGTATCACTTTTTTTTAATCTGTACAAACTCATAAAAGTTGAGAATACAGTAAAGAGTGAAACCATATTAATGAAAATCAAGGAAATTAGGAAACATAACTCTGAACACTGAGCTCTCAAAGCAACCTCGAGCAAATCATTCCACTTCGTAGCAACTTGATTTCCCCAACTACAAAACAGGATAGCAAATGCTCTGCTGTTACTTTATTGGAGCGGCCGTTCTGAAGTCTCTCAGGATATGCTTCGCAGATGGAAAAGTTGATGAAGAGAGATATATATATGCATATATAAAACATTCATATGCCCCAATGTGCTGAGTTTCCAACACAGCTAAAAATCAATGGCAATGACAGAGTGAAAAATATCATTTAACTCGTGATAGTGGCTTTGAAAGTATCACAACATGAGCTCCTTCCTTCCACAGGTGCAGTTACATCCCACGGCATGTCTAGGTAAGCGAGGTGGGATCTTATTTTACCAGCTGTGATCAGTTCCTCCTTATTGCTGGTCACTAGCCAGCACCCCTTTCTCTGTTTTAGGACCTGGAGGGATAGAAGGAAATAAATAACTTATCAAAGCAGAAGACAGCAGATATTTTTATGACCTGTGGGAATGGAGGTCATAATAAGTCTGCAAAACATTGCATAAATGTCTCCAGATAAAATGGTTAGCTCTGGATGGTGCACATTTCCTAAATGCTTAATATTGAAATTACCTCCCAGAAGAGTTTCTCTGTGTTTTGCTACACTATTAAAGACAGGCAGCCCAGATCTGTGCTCGAACCTCCAGCAAGGAAAAACTTAGTCAATTCGACTGCATAACGATGACAGATTTTGAAAGTTACGCACGTGGTGACTGCCAGAAAGCAAAAATAGTATCATCGAGGGGCAAGTCTTTACCAGGCTTTCCAGGGGGGGCCTGGAGGGCCGAGCCACCAGCCAGCCACAGCGGCCGTGCCAGTCGAGAGCAAGCGACGGGGATGTTTCTCACTCAGGTCCACACGGACACATCTGTGTGGCCGAAAGGCGAGCGTGCTCCCATGGGTGGCTCTCACCACGCAGGGCACAACCAGCTCTGCTCTCGGAGCCCGGCACGTTCCCATGGGAATGCTTTAGGCAAGCCAGCAAATTGGAACTGCTAATAGAAATCAACAAGTTTCGACTTAAAAATGGAAAAGCCATACTTCAAGACTGCTTTATAGTGCAGACATAAGCCAGATGATAACTATTTAAAATAGTTCGTAAAAGTACTGAAACTAAGCCTCTCCTAGAGGCAGAGCCCTAACAAATCGCCCAGCCACCTACACGCATTTGTGGTTGTGGCTGTCCAGGGATCACTTAGAACTAAATTAGCAATGGAAGTCATTAGACGAGGAATAATTCCAAGAAACCGGAGTCTCAATAGCAGAAAGTGAATGAAGAAATCATAATTGCAGGCAACGGGGCAAAATGACTGCGTACCAGACAGACTATTTCCTCAATGAAAGAAATGTGAATTGCAATAAAGTCGCACAGTCAGTGTGTGGCAAAGGTGCCCTGAAGAGACTATCGTTATTTCTCCCTTTGGGCTACAGCAGCTCATTTAACGCTTTCCATTAAAGCAGGAAGGCACATGATGAGGTCCCTTAAAAGCCATGAACACAGACTCTCCCGAGCCCAAGGATCGCTTCTGCCAGGTGCCACCACACTGCCTCGGCCCCGGCGGGCGGCCAGCACCCACCCCACAGCACCCACCCTACGGAAATAGTCCAGCTTTTCTGCAACAAATTTATCTCTTGGAAGGAATGAAATTCAAGGAGACTTGAAATTGAAGAAGAGGACGCGAACTACACTGCTATTTCCTGCGCCCGGTTTGACAAAATGGGATCTGATATTTTAGATGGGCAGACCTCTTTATCTACTTACTCTGTGACAGGATGAAAGAATTTGTGCAGGAAATCGTGCGCTACGTTTCTCTACCCTGACTTAGTATAGAAAAGGTGCTTGAAACTCCCTTAACACACTATGTGCTATTCATTTCAGTCCTAAAGAGAAAGTCCAAAATGGCTGCTAAACCCCTAGATACCTGAAGCCCCAGATCTCCCAAGTGTGGGAGAGCATTGTGGGGCAAAAAATCCCAATGTTCTCCCCCTGTTCCTTCATTCTTCCCCAAGCACCTGCATTCAGTGTGTGTTTGAGACAGAGACTGCCGAGCCACGCAGACGTTTGCTCTGATGGGTTATCCTTTCTCCTCGGCTCTCCTCCTCCCATCGCTGATGTCTGGCTCCATACATGCACCAGGAAGGTGGCACCAAGCCCCGCTTCAGCCCAACTTTCAGCCTGGTGTCCCTATGGCCGGGCAGGCGCATGCCACAGAGCCAGGCAGCACAGGGAGGAAACCACCAGCAGCGCTGGTGGGGCTCTCTCAAAGCACAAGAGAAATTCCTGGTGATGGCTCCATCCCATCCAGGAGAGGAGCAGCTGTGCAGCTGCCAAGTGCTGCAAACCACAAAGGCTTGATCACACGGAGGCCCTTACTGGCAGACATGTGTACTGAACTGGGACAGCATTTTGGTTTTTCTTTTTTTTTTTTTTTTTTTTTTTTTCTCCGTCACTGATGAATAGGGCAGAGGAAATGCGCTACGGATATACACACATACCCAAACCGCAGACAGCCTGCTCTGGTAAGAGCTTGGTCCTAATAACAACCAGGTCTCTGTTGCTGGAAGCCTCCAGTCCGTGTTTCTCAGCCCTGTGATGGTGACAAACTTCCATCGCACGACACAGCCAGAATCCGGTTGAGCAGCCGCTGCCAGAGCAGGGATGGGAGCAGCCCTGCCTGCACGCACATGTACGCAAACCTACTCTCCTCTCCCACGGCACAGACCCAAACGCACGGACTGATGTTCTTCTCCACGCACCAGGACCTGGCAGTGTGGTTTGTAAACGTCCGTTCTCATTTGGTCAAGATTTCACACTCCTGCCCTTTCCGTGGCCTCCTACTGCTCACTTCCCCTTCCACAAGCGTGAAATCACATCCCAGCTCTTTCCACTGCCCATCTTCAGCAGGGACAGGAGTGCCGAGCGGGGGCAGATCCTGCACACCTGATCCCTGGCAGAAGCCAAGGCACAAACATGCACCTTCACACCTGACTAAGCAAAGTCACTACACCAAGCCCTGTGGAGGCTCTGCCGCTGGTGAGACACGCTCCTGCAGCCCGCGCTGAATCCAACGTTGACCATACAGAAGACTTGGCCTTAAAATTTGTGTTTGTGTGAAGCAGCGTATGCGTTTGTTAACATCATCTGCTGTTTCTTACATACTGCTGACAAGATGTTTCTCTAGCAGAGTCAGACACACGTGATTCTCGTCGATTTGCAGGTTCCTATATGTGCAGTGTGTCTCTCTGGCAGCGGGCGCAGGGCTGGGACTGCAGAGTGCAGCTCTGGATTTGCTACAGACAGGTCACCCAAGAGACTTACCTATATTTAACCGACACGCACAGCCCCAGCCTTGGTTTTAAGGAACGGGCAGCTTTTCAAAAGACAGAATGAGGCAAGATCAGTCAGTGGGCTGCAAGCTAGGTCCAAGTGAACGGGCACAGGTATCTGTTGGGCTTTGAACAACCTGGTCTAGTGAGAGATGTCCCTGCCCAGGGCAGGGGGTTGGAACGAGATGATCTTTAAGGTCCCTTCCAACTCTAACCGTTCTATAATTCCATGATTCTGATTGTAAAAGCACTCGTTCACAGCCCAATGTTTCCCAGTGAAGCCAAGAAGAGCCTCAATGGAAACAGTTCAGTCAACACAAGTAGTTTTGAAAGTCCTGCTCTTAAGATCCTTTGCGTGCCAGCAGCTGCTGCTTGGCCAACTGAGGAGCCCTGAGGCTTCAGCCCCGTCTTGCTCTTCCCCATTTGTTCTGAGCACTGAAGCTCCTGCCCGGCCCGAGCCTTGATTGCTGACGGAGGGGTGTATGTATGTAAGAGGATGCAACAGAAACACGAAGACTGAGGGTGTGCTCCGCTCGGAGTTACCAGGGAAGCTGTAAACCCCTGGCTGCGTGTCTCTTGCAGAGAGATTTCTGGCTCCAGAACCACTAGTGCATATCCTTTCCTCGCAACTAAATTCAATAAAAGTCAGAATCCTGACCTCTGTGTGTGACAAGTCAGATTTTCGCCTTGTCAATCCTGATGAAAGGTCTTTACAGACTGTCCTTGCGCACCGTGGGCAGCCCTCGTGGGGCCTTACCAAATGCTGCAGAACTACTGCCGAAAGGAGAGGAACCCAGACAGATGGCTGGTTTGGGAAGCCCTGTAAGCTGTGATCTGGACACGCAGGAAGCAGCTCCAATTTGTCTAGACTTCTGGTTTCTTTGCAAGAGGCTGGTGTTTATGTAAACAAAGTGAAATCAGAGGCTACAGTGGTGACAGACAGCCTTGAGAGCACCAACAGAGGTTAGGACCTAGGATCAGGTTGCATCTCGGAAGCACTTTTTAAAAGGAACTGTTAACTCCCAGATTGGACAAGGTAGAGAGCTTTCCCTTATGAATTATAGATGAGCCCTCTGATGTAGCAAATGCCAGATATCCTGATGCTCAGCTAAATGCAAGGGAGGAGGGAGAAAAACCACGCAGAGACACCTCATTCTCCAATCTGGTGTGAGTTTATAATCAAAGATTTTCAGAGGCTAAGGGCCAGACTTTCAAAAGTACTCCCATAAGGATCTAAACAAGTGGTTAGATCTTCAAAGAGCTCAGCTCTAATTCAGGCACATAAATGAAGTGGACAGATTAAAACAAAACAAAGCAAAGCCCACGCTGAGACAACAGCAGCTGTCTGTGTCCACAAGCAGCTGAGAACGACAGCTGAGAGAGAAATGTGGGCCACTGGGGAAAGCTTTGGCAATGGTGTTTCAGTCAGAGTTGCCCAGCTCCGTCGCTCCCATTTCTGTAGCCCCATCCAGCGATGCTGCCGGGAGCCGCTGGGAGAGTCCCATTCCTCCTGCGAGGTGCTGGGTGCCAAAGCACTTTCCAAAATCTGGCCATGGCAACCAAGTGGCAGATCATCAGAAAATGGTATATGCCTTCAGGGGACGACACAGGCCCAGAGGTGAAGACGTGGCCTTACGAAGTATCCCCTCTTTCAGCAGAAAGGATAAAGTGTCCCCTCGGATTTGGTAACTCAAACATTTGTGTTACTGCAAACAAACACCCCAGCTTTTGCAGATGTCTGTGAAGGACTGTCAGGCAGCTGTGGAAAAGGAATATGAGGAAATTGCCCATAAGAAAATGGTTAATTCAGACCAAAAAGGCAAGAGCGAAAGAGCTTGGCAGATCTTCTGAGGGTAAAGCTACAAACCTCACTTATTGGAAGTCTGGATACCAGGAAACTCAATCTGATAGAGTTAAAAGACACTATTTTGGCCTGCCAGAGCCCTGAACCAGCCAAGTTCAACTCAGCTGCTGCTGTTCACAGCTACAGCAGCACCTCTGAGCAGTGAAATCCTAAGAAACATGGCTTTCCCAGCCCATCAGGGACCTCTGAGCAATGCCAGATAACTGTTTACCACCAGTTAAAAAAAAACCAAACCAAACCAAATGTATTTACTTAAAAATAATTACATATTGGAAAAAAATCCTCTTTTTAAATTTAAATTATAACAGTGTTGGAATAGATGAAGGTAAGGCATTTTTAAATTATTTCATCTAGTTAGTCTATTCTTAAGAAGGCATCCAGTTTTTCTACTAGCAGTTTTAATAGCTGGTTTCCTTTTGCCGGTGCTATGCTTGGCCCTCTTGCCCTCCACTCCGAGATATTTCTACCAGTTCTCATTGCTAGTTAGACAGCTTCAGGACCTCGCAGACACGGCTACGCATGATGGACAAAGTCTGGAAAAAACTGATGATTTCACTAAGGCTCACAGAATGCTTTAATTCTCCTCTCACCTGACTCCCATAGCAGCGAGGATCCACTGCAGATGGGCTGTCCTGACCTGAATGGGGTAACTTGTGCCCACAAGTGTCCTGGGTGGATTACAATGAGAAGCTCAGGGTGAGGGTGGAAGCGGCTGGCTGTACCAGGACGGCCCCGGATGCCCAGGGATGCCACCTGCTGTGCGTGATGGAGCGTGCTGCACTCCAGGATGAGACCTGCCTCCAGGATGGCAGGTGTTATTTTTGCAAAAAACAGTAGCAGCACCATTACCGCGCAAGCCAAGTGATAAAACCTCGCTTAGTTCATACCAACATACACTCCTGCCCCGTGGAATGGCAGAGATGGGCCATTAGGAGAACCGTAACATTGCTGCGTCACAAAGGAAGATAAAAAGCTTGGGGAGCTCTTTTCCACAGTTTCTTTTCTAGCACGTACTGGGACAGCAGCGATGGTTGTGATCTCGCCTGCCATCTCCTCATCATTATCCTTTGCAGCGTTTCACGGCTAGTGGAGTCTGGGGACACGTGGAAGTAGTTCAGCAGACCTTCACGCATTAGGCTGCATGAGATATTCGAGGACTGGTTTTCACACCCCAGCTGTCCTTTCCAACTCCACATCCCTATGAGCTAACCTGCCAGACCATTACCCCTTCTTGCTGAAGAAGGAATGAATTCAAGTAACTTAATTATCAACAAAGGATCAACTACATTAGTGTAGAAAACAGAAACCGAGGACAGGCATGACTGCATGGATAGTCAGTTCCTTGGGATAGTAAACTCACTGGGACATCCAGCTGCTCTGCTTTTTTTTTTTTCCAGATGAATTTTACAAAACAGTTTTTCGAGTTGCTGCAATCATGTTTCTTTACTAAGCAGTATCCTTTCTTGTTCCCTCAAAACTAAAATCAGCTCTGTACAGTCCTGAAAATAAGAGATAGGCCCTGAATATCTGTCACTTGAGAGGTTAGCTTAGATTGTTTTTAATAGTTTGTGGTACTCATAACTGGTTTTAAACTGACAGTGGAAAGCGATAAAAAGAATAAGATCTGTGTTTCTGAGCTCACATCAAAGAAGAGCTTTAAAGAATGAGTAAAAAGGCTGTCAAAAAAGGAAGGCTTTACCCAGCAGTCTAACAAAACAAGCTTCAAAAAAACAAGAAATAGTGTCGCAAAACAAATTAACCAGATAGGGAAAATGTTAGTTGAAAAGTAAATATTTAACAGAACCCGTATGTGCTATAAGAAAGACAAAAAAGCCTGGAAAAAAACTGATCACAAAAGAGATGTTTTTGCTGCGGAAAGAAAGGACGGCCATAGGATTTGGAAGTACTTACAGTTCTTTTCTGCACTACTGACTACGTTAAAGTGATCAGCCTGAGATGGTCTCTCCATTACACTGCACAGAGTCCTCAGATTATTCACTGCCTGACATGAATTTCTCTTACAAGGCTTCTTTAAACTTCCCTTTGTACCCCTAGCTTTTTAACTGCCATCACAAACCTTCAAGATTTAACCCTGGGAGACAAAGCAGCAGTCTCCTGATGCAAAGATTAATGCCGCTGCACAAAGAAGTGCAGACACATGAATTATCCACAGGTCTTCCACTCTGACAGAGCCTTTTGCCCAAAGCAGTTTGCAAGGCAGGTACACCCCCCCCCGCCGCCAGAGCAGAGACGCCCCTCGGGTGAAGAGCAGCACCCGGCAGTTTCCCCTTGTTGTTTGCTTCCCTCTGGATCTGCCACGCACAGAGCGGTAGCAGTTTCTAGAGCTTTTTCTCCTCTGTGCTGAGCTATCCCGGAGCAGATGGTGTTCGGTGCTTATACCTGGAGCAGCGTTTAGCAATCCCAGAAATGCTTTCTGACGCATACTTCCCCTAAATTGTCTTTGCCATTTCCTAAACTAGAAGTCAGCCTGACGGGTAAGTAGCTCCTCAGTCATTAGGCTCCAACGGAGCCCATCATCCAATTCAGGTAAGCGCTATGCCGTGTGGAAAGCAAAAAGAGGTTTTGGCAGCACCCACTCCTGTTGCCAACCAGGATCTCTCAGGTCCAAAGTCACTCCAAGCAGCTCAGTTTCCTTTCTGAAGCTGCATCACTACAACTATCAGATACTGTCCCCTTCCCCAGGGCATCCCCCAGGGCAAAGAAGGTGCAACCGCTTCCCCAAACCTTGAATTGTCTTTTGAATACAACTCCTCCTTAGCATTTGGGCTAATTAATAAAAGCCCTTTTATAGATTCATCTGGCCAGATGATGCGAGTGAAGGGCAGCCATGCAAGCTCAAGCACTTTGCCAGTTTAAAACAGACAAAAGAAAGTGCTTTTTTACATAGCGGGAGGTGAACTTTGGGAGTGTGCTGCCATAGGAGTTTGTGCAGGCAGACCATATCCAGCAGGTTTGGAGAGATTACACAGATTCATGGACAAAAGATCCGTAAAGGACAGGGCAGGGATGTACCCCCCGATATCCCCTCTCCAGGAACTGTGGGTGTTTGGGAGTACAAAGTGAGAGACTTCAGAAAGATGCCACAGCCACACGCCATTCCTAAACATCATCTTCTGACTATCTCACTATCAGACACAACTTGTAGGGCTTGTAGGACCATGGGGTGACCCAGTCAGACATTTCTTATGTTCCTCCAAGGCAACTGCAGGGCACCAAAGCCCCTGACACACCACTCCTAGGCCTGCCTGTGAGCGCGAGAACCAGCTGCCCTGCAAAGGCCAACCAGACACCTCATACGCGTTATGTGAAACCCTCAGAAGCCCCAGAGCCCTGCTTCTGCACTGTCATCAGCCAAAATACGTAGTCCAGAGCACTGGGTGTAAGCCACTGCAGAGAAAAACCTACGTTAGAGTTGTCTTGACCTTGCTGGCTTGAGTTCTTTGTGTACATGCATGTCAAAATCTAAAATCTCATCTCAGCTTGGTGGGTACAGCCCAGCAGCGAGCGCAGGCAATGCAGGAGTACAGAGGATGGCCATGCGAGCACATTCAGACACAACGAGGGGAGGAAAACAAATCACCCAATACTTGTCAATTTTTATGCCAACTTGATGTGTTGCACGTGTGATTACTGTAGAAATCAACATGGGTAATTGCAGCCATCTGCACCCATTACTACCATTTGTATGTATAGTCATAGTAACTGCACGTTAGTTAGGCATGCCACTGCACAAACCTATTAAACAGCTAATTAATTAAAAGAACAGACCTCTTCTGCTTAGGAGGAGCCCATCACCCATTAATCACAAGAATATATTTGCTCCATCTGTTAGATGATTTGCCCCCTTCCCAAGGTCACCAGGGAAGATACAACTGGCCTGCAGCCTCGGGAAGGCTCTGCTGGGCTGGCGAGCTTTCTGCTTAACTGACTTCCTTTGCGCAGCAAGGCTTCAGACCATGGCTGCTTCCGAGAACAGGACCACGGCGCTTCCACGGAACAGCACAGAGCTTTTGGATTACCTCAGGTGACCTTTGGGTTCGACATCAGCCATCTTTCCGCCACCCCCGGCGCACATTCGCCAAGCATGGAAGAGGCTAGCAGCGTGCCCCTTAACAGGGCAGCAGACCGGCAGCCCAAGCGCGCAGCCCGTACAACGCCTCCTGCCATGCCGGCTCCTCTTCTGGCCCCTGTTCCTACAGCAAACTCCTAACGCGGATTATAAATACACAGAGGACGGCTGTGCCCCGGTGCTTCACCAACATACGGTTCTGTCTTCAGTCAGAAGCTACGGATTTAAATTTAGGGACGGAGCAGGAGGTTAGGTTTCAAAATTCCAAGACAAATCCTCCCAGGGGAGGCAATGAGACCAGAATTTTGTCCCTCCAGTACAGCCTCAAAGCAGATGGGAGCCTGGAGTCAGTGCTGTTGAGCGAACCGCGCCGCTTGTGCAGCCCTGGAACGCTGTGCCCAGTTTTCAGCTGTTCAAAGATTGCTGCAGCTACAGCCCTTTGTACCAGCTGCTGCTCCACCAGCACGATCAGGACTCTCGCTGGACGTCCAAACTTTGGGTAGGAAAAATTGCTGCAGCTATTGGCTTATAATAATTCCTTATATTACGGCAAAGGCTAGTGCTACTCTGCCTCAGGCTGAACCAGCACTTTCATTAGCTCCCCATCCCTTTCAGAGCTGTTGGTGTGAAGGGGTAATCAGCTACAGGGCTAACAGCTCTGGCCATTTTTTCATTTGTGATGAGAAAAGGAACAAATACCTTTCAAACTGTTGTGAAGTAGTTGTGAAACAACCCAAACCCCTCCTTCCTGCACACAAGAAATGCAGTGCTGAAGAAGCCACTACAATCCAATAAAGAGCAAAATGCTTTCAGCCTTTGGCACTATAAATGCTTACCCTAGTTATGGAGTAGCTCAAGACAACTCTACAGTAGATTTTACTTAGGTACTCCTAAAGCTGGAGACAATTCTCTATCTTTACGTGCTTAAAAAAAAACCAAACAATCCAAACCCCAAAATATGAAATAATTTCTATTGCTCCAGATGCTGGCAGACAGGCTGCAGCTGATGGTGCTTTGTCAAATGGGACCTGTGAAAATACTGTACTTGGATCACCACAGTTGCTGACCAGGCAGCCTGATCGCTTTATACTTGCCAAGAGGTCTTCTGACATCTCCTGCCCAATCCCCAAATTTCTACAGCTCCAAAGGTGCCCTAAGCTCTTTACAGCAGAAATTCTACGGTGGAGCTCCTGCCTGCAGCGCCTCTGAACTGCTGCAAAGGATTCAGGGCAGGACCGAGGGCTGCAGCAAGTGACCTCAAAACGTGGGCACTTGGACGGTTTCAAGATGATTCTGCTGCAGGACCACATCAGCATCACTGTACACATGCCTGTTTTTACACACAGACACACTTTCCCTACGCTCTCCTCCAAGCACTGACTACTTAGTGTCGTGCAAAGCGCAAAATTAGGCTGACTGGATCCATGATTTGGTCCAGTACCTTCCCAACTGAGGCAAAATGCCTTCAAAGAAGCTGCATTCAAATGCGGCCTGAGCAATGCTGTCTTCCCCTTCTCCTCTGTCTCCTTCCCCTGTGCCCGGGGGAGGCACGGACCCAACACACGCCTTTTGGGAGAGCCTGCAGCCTTTGGTGCTCCCCGCCTGCCCGTCCCAGCCAGGAGCAACCGCTCCACAGGCAGAGTCCTCCTCTGGGCATCGTCCCCGCCTCGCGCCGCTTGACCACCTTGGCCTTGCTGAATTCAAAAAAGTCATCTAAACAAAAGGCGCCATCCTCGGTCCCTCAACCACAGGGGAGGCAGCAAACATGCTGAGTTAAGTGCAAGGTAAGCAGTATTTTTATTTGGTTAATTAGAATTGCTCATCAAATGAAAACAAAGAAGTGATTTACTGCAGAACCGGTACAGGTAGTTGTTGCATAAGTACATTCCTGCATATTTGGCTACTTTAGCTGAGAAGAAACTGTTAATTAAAAAATATTCCTAAAGCAAACCATAGAAAATAAGGAGAGAGAAGTTTCACACAAGGACACTGCCGAATCCCTCAACTGCCAGCTATTTTTTTTCTTCAGGGAGGATTTTAAATTAAAAGCAGATTGCCTTCATTAGCGTTACCAGAAGCCATGTAACTGCCAAAGCTGACAGAAACACAACTGTGATTTGCAAATTTGGCAAGTGTCATTTTCTCTTTCTACAAACGTGGGTAATGTCATTCGTATTAAGAGGGCTTTTGTGGGGGACACTGTGCAAAGAACAACTCCTTCCCCAGAAGTGAAAAAATATCTCCAGAGCAGCAGCTTAGTATTCTAGGGCATCCAGGGTCCCTCTCCTTGTTTATTTGGCAAGAAAGCGCATTGCATTAAATTTCTGCTGAGAACGGTCAGACCATAAGAGTGCTACGAACCGTCTTCTCCTGATGACTGAGCAGAATACAGTAGCAAGCCCATAATAAACATTTCAACACTGATCTTGGACACATAGCCATACTCAACCTCTCCGTGACATGTTGCTAAACCCTCAGAAGCCATTCAGCGTGGTTTCTCACTGAAACCCCTATCCTCTTTACTTCATTCTAGCTGAAAAAGCTGGTAATATCCTGGCAGGAAAGCTACGTTTCTACCAAGGGCAACTGTCTTTGCAGGCTTCATGGTCTGCTCCAGCGCCTCAGCCTTGGTGATAAGGGAAAAATCTTGGTAGCATTTTTACTCTTCCAAATTCCTGTGTGAATAGCTGCAGAACTGCGGGAGGCATGCGTGAAACCTGCTGGGGTATAAGAGCAGGCAGCAACGGAGGAACAATCTGCTGTTCATTTTTAGAGTGACCCCACGTGTCCTGCTCCCCTCCCTGGGACATCAGTCTCCCCTAACTTCTGGTGTCTAGCTTTCCTCAGTCTTAGGAAGAAAGCTTCATGTACATCACCAAGGTGTTTAAAAATATACTGATGTATTTTAGTTTGAGTTATATGCGACACAGTGGATGCTGGCTTCAGGGGCCAAACCGAGTTCCTGACTGAAAGCGAAGCGATGGTGGTGACCCTGACCTGTGCCTGCTCTCTGGGGTTGGTGACAGCCTCCTCAGCACCACCACAGCCCCAGAAGCTGCAACCGGCACAACATGGCAGGACAGCCAGCACCTGCTATGTACAGTTCGTGATGTGTTCTATGATGGAAAGACAATAAAAATCACAGGATGAAGAAAGGAGAGAAATGGTTAATCTCCAAACACAACGCCCACGCGCTCAGCAGCATGGCACCAGGGACCGCAGCACCCCTGGGTGAATGAAGTACTGGTTCCCCTGGCCGCAGCTGAAACGGGAAGGTCTGAACACAGTACTGAACTTTGCAGGAAGTAGTTTGACACAGTAAGTATTACCACAGTCACAAATCCAAAGTCTGTCTGCAATAATTAGGATTGTACTACATATGATTTTATTTGACACTGTCTTATAATCAAGACAAAAATAGCTGTCTACATAGCAGTCACCAGTTTCTTAACTGTCTGAAAATAAAGCAACAAATGTAATACAACGCCAGGCACGGAACCAACCGAAATAATGTTAACCTATATTCGAGCCTGCAAAGGTAAAAGCGGTACGCCTGCTGGTAACCTTCAATCTAACCTAGAGTTAAATGTTCAGTGACTCTGCAATTTTGGTTTGTATCTTCAAAAGAACTGGAGAATCCAGTTCTGCCTCTGTAGTCCAACTCTTTTCCACCGCACTGTGAACAGAGTTCATTATCCACTGCGCTAAACAAGTAATGAGTTAGCAATAATTAAACTGAAAGAGATACAGATTAAAGGAATTTATTATTCCCTGACCTGCCAAGCAAATTGTTTAGATACCTGCAATCAATGAGTAATGATGAAACAAAATAAAACCCCAACAAACCCAAAGAGCCAACAACAGGCTCGTAAAAACCTGTTCGGTAAGGCCCATGTATCTTCGTTAGGTTGAACAGCACAGCATTTTAATCAACAAAAATCCCCTGTCTTTATACATCATGAGAACAGAGGCAGAATGTGGCCCTAAATTATGCCGTTAGTGTTTATTATTCACGTATCATGGGACTGATGAAGATTTATGGTCCCATTGTGCTAAGTACTGTATAGTGAAATATAAAGAAATAGTGAGACTTAGTACTCCAAGACTTCATAATTTAAAGACAAATTACAAAAGCAAGATGATATAATTTAAAGGCAGCAATGCACAGCGGGGATTGGAGGTACAGACAGATTAAGCAACTTGCCCAAGGTCATGCCAGACACATGTGCCAGAGCAGAAAATTGAACTCGGATCTCTGGAGTACCAGCACGGTCTTTTACTCATGTAGGAGAACATTGCTTCTCCTCTTTGATTTCACTAGATGTCATATTTCACAAACTAACAAGTTCAAAAAAATACAAACGTTACGTGGCAGAACTGGAAGGATTTCCTTTCACCCCTCCTCCTCTGAAGACCTTCGTTAACAAAAGAGCTTTACCCACACATACACTTGATTTGCCGGTGTATGGCACAATTGCAGCATTTGCAGAGAATCACAGAATAATTTAAGCCAAAAGGTCTTCTGGAGACATCTAGTCCAACCCCTCGACCAAACCAGGGCCTATTAGAGCAAGCGCCCCAGGGCCTTGTCCACTCAAACTCTGAGCATCTTCGAGGATGGAGATGGAAATCCCACTACCTCTCTGGGCTCCTGTTCCACATTGTTCACTCATGTTGAAAAAGTCTTTCCATGTATGAAATTAGAATTTCCCCAGTTCCAGCTTGTGTTTGCCATCTCCCATCCTGCCCCCGTACACCCAAGTCTACCTCCATTTTCTCTATTCCCACCCATTAAGTAGCTGCAGACAGCAATGGGATCTCCCCTAGCCTTCTTTCTTCTAGACTTTACCTCTCAATGCTGAACAAATCCAGATTTCACAGCTTCCCCTTGTGCATCACGTACTCTAGCACCCTAACCATCTTGGTGGTCTGTCCCAGACTCACTCCAGTAGCCCAAAACTGGACATCATGCTCCAGATGCAGTCTCACAATCACTGAACAGAAGGGTATAAGGCGCTCCACACCTTTTCTTTTTTAATAAAGCATGCAAATAGTTCATTTTCTTTAAACAATTATTGTATTTTTTTTTTTACACATTTCAACTACACAAATTCTGCATCCCTCAGTTTACAAAACAACACAGGAACATTGTTCTCGCACACCACTTCTGGCAGTTTGCTGTTGCAGGGGTCTCAGTACACGCAGGCACATGTGGCTCTGAGAGCAACCACTGCTCCCATAAAGATTAATGGAAAGGGGCATTTCAGATGTCTTTTTCTCTAGCTGACAAAAAAGATCGCCAGATCAGCCTGAGTGACGTAACACACTCAAAATACATCAGCGATAGCAGGATAACACCAGACACCACGTTGCTGGATACACATACATCAGCAGATATATTTAGGAATTTAAGTCCTAAACCCTGTCACAGAGTGTACGGGTAACAGTGAAAAATCTTTAATTTATGACTGTGACAGGAGATTGCTTCAGTGCAACAAACAGTAGCAGCAGTGTTACTTATTAAGACAAAACTCAAGCCCCCGGACAGCTGATGCAGGATAGTGGGAGAAATGATACTGCATTTAAACACAGTGGCTTTCTTTCCTGGCTTACGATTAAAATGTGCCCTTTGTCAGAAGCTACTTGCTCTCTGTTTATTTCAAAAAGAGCAAAGTCACAGCTTAAGCTTTGCTTATTTACATTTGCTGGCACCTGTGAAAATTTACCGATGAAAATTTCATTTTAATGAGCTCTGCAAAAGCACTATCAACATTTGTTTTAGGTTCTACAGGGCAGCAAAGTCAGTCGGCTCGGTGACAGGCAGCCATGCTGACAGGAAAGGCATCTGCATGGCATGGAGACATCTGGGGCTTTAAGCGATCCCACACCTGAACAGTGCAGCACATGCGGATATGGCAAAACAAACCGTCCTCCATGCTGCTGCCCAGGATGGGACAAACCAGTTAGTGTCAGAACCAAGCACGGCTCTGTATGCAACTGCTCACCTTCATCCTGGGAGGCTGCTGCCCATCTGAGCTCAGGCCGGGAAGTCTCCTGCCCCAGGGACAGTGGCACGAGCAAGCTGCCATGGCAGCAGCCCCTCCACAGCTGGGACCAAACCAGCAGCGCCAGGAAGAAGCAGGCCCAGAACGGGACACATCCCCTCATCCAGCCAAAGCCAAGAATGGTCCGGTTTACTTCTCCCAGAGCACGGGCTCAAGAGCTACTTGTCAAAATTCCCTTTCCAGAGCTACCAGCGCACATACGGACACTTACACATATGTAAAACTCATGAGCTGCTTCCTGTTTCTTGGCAATAAACCATAAACTCTCTTATGGTGTTATTTCCTGCAACAGCAGCAGTCAGCTTTTCAAAAAGACATAGCTGTATGCTCCATCCCTTTCAAACACAAAATTGTTCTGGCTGCCAATGTCACCTTTATACCAACACTGCCAGTAAAGCCATGGAGCCCTGGCGTTGGACTGGGATGAGTCACTCCTCCATTTATGGGTACTTTTAAAGCTGTATCGACGATTCCTTAGGCATTGCGAGAGCAAAGGTGCATGCTACATCAAAGCATAGGCACCGCATCGTATGCAACAGATGATTTACCCAGTTGCATGAGAGGTGCGTGTGTTTGTGAACACAGGGAACGTGGCCAGACAATTCCCTCATCCAACACAAGCCCAGCACATAGCCACCACGCGCCTGCAAAAGTTTGCATTTTGAGCACAGAACAGACCTGCCACAAGTCATAGAATGAATCATTTGGGTTAGAAAAGACCTTTAAGATCACCAAGTCCAACTGTTAACCCAGCACTGCCAAGTCCAGCACTAAACCATGTCCCTCAGCGCCACATCTACAAGTCTTTTAAATACTTCCAGGGATGGTGACTCCATCACTCCCCTGGGCAGCCTGTTCCAATGTTTGATAACCTTTTCAGTCAATAATTTTTTCCTAATATCCACCCTAAACCTCCCCTGGTACAACTTGTGGCTGTTTCCTCTCATCCTATTACTTGTTACCTGGGAAAAGAGATCAACCCCCACCTCTCTACAACCTCTTCTCGTGTAGTTGTAAGAGAGCGATAGTCAACACGGCAGGGAGAGGTTGTGACACTTCATGGAGAAAGACGCAAAGAAGAGGCTACCAGCACACCACATGCCTGCGGCTGGACATCAGTTACTTGAACAAATCCTTTTCTAGCATGATTTGGTCTACTTCTCACACTCCACTTCTTACACTCCGCAACCAGTCAAGTAAAACACTGGCCAGGTAAACCTAAAGAGCAATTTACAGCACTCTGCTTTGCTCTCCCACACCTAATTCCAACCCTCCATGTCATCCTTTCTGACCACCTTGCGTTAATGTGTCTAATAGGTGGTATCACGTATTATCACCCCATATAAACTCTAGCAGGCAGAATAATTTAAGCCACACTTTCCACACCCAAACTTTTTTTGCCTCTTAATTATCTCTGCGTAGCAGAATTAAGCTATTGTTTACTATTAACTGATCAAATAAAATCAAATACAACTTCCCAAGACACAGCAAGTCCAACAGACACTGTTCTAAATCAACTTAATGCAAAGCCTAGAAAGAGGACAAATGCGTGAACTCACCTGGGAAGACACAGCGCAGTACCTGGTCACTAGCCTGGGGACAGCAGCTCCATGGCAGCACTGAGGACCAAGGGGGTAAGGAGGCTTCCCCCCTCTTGCACTCTGTGCAGGGACTCCACTACCTGACACGTTACAGAGCTTCATGCCTACGTTTGTATAACATCAAATCACTTTTCGCTCATCTGGGCTTAAATTCATTTAGGGAACGTGCTAGTGGCCGATGAAAGGCAAAAGGCAAACTGGAGCACTTCGCTGACCTCCCCAGGCACTTCCTAATCTCTCCTCCACGCCAACCCCCCCAAAGCTCAAGCAGTTGGGATGTTGCTACATCCTACCACCAGCAGACAGGATGGGGCACAGGCCCTGGGGAGCCTGCGGCTGAGTCAGTGGGACTTCTACCCACGGGTTCCCACTATTGTGCAGCCCTTCCTCAAATTCACAGCAGATGAGTCTCTAGCTACGGTTTGGCCTTAGAGAGCCTCTCTAATAAAAATACCAGCCTCCTCAACAGGGAAGCCTCTACAAGACCTCCCACAAATGAAAGGGGAGCAAGAGGGTTGATTGTTTTTTTTTTTGTTTTTTTTTTGCTGGGCTTGTTTGGTATTCTGTCACAAAGCCAAACAGATGTTTGTAAAATCTAAACTGGTTATACAACTGTTTTAAACTCATGCAGCTGTGCACAGCGAACAACTGCATCAGGGGAGAAGACCACTGCTCTCTTTTAAGGCACTCTTACATCTAGGGACTAGAGTTTAATAAACCGAACTTCCCACGAGCTATTCAAGCTCTCTCATTCCAATGTAGTGTTTATGGTAGAGGAAACTGCTGAAAAGAGCAAAGTGAAGTGGCTTTTCCAGCTTCATAGTGAAAATCTGCACCCAGAGAGGGACCAGGACCCAGACCTCCCTCCTGCCAGACCTGCATGGTAATTTCCACCATTCAGCTTACCTGGGGAGACAGCAGGAACAGACAAGACGTGCGAATACAGCAGCCCTGCTCTGCCACTCATGCAAAGTTCACTCTAGGCTATGCTTGGCCCTCACTTCAGGATCAATTATACAATCAAATCACTGCAAACTTGACTGCAACGACACAAATGGAGAGCAGAGGAGAGTGAAGTAGCCTCTTTTTATCTGTATTTATCAAAAGTAAAATTAATTTCTGACACTGCTTTTATTATATTTTTATTTATGAACAAAATTTACAGCTAGAAGAATTTCTTAAATATTCATATGCCTGTCTGCTCCAGCTAAAAGGCAAGAGACTTGAATAAAACTAGTGGAAACACTCCAACTAAATTATACAGTACAGTTTTACAATCCTATAAAATACCAATTTTTTTGCAAGCCAAAACTATTTGTCATAGAGTATTTGCATTTTAGTCATATAAAAGATTGACTGTCTGCATAAGCACTATCATGTTGCTCCCTGAAACCACAGTAAAACTTTTTTTTTTGTTTTCTTCTTTTTTTTAGTACTTCAGAAGAATGCACGGCAATTTAAAAAATTGCTTTACTCATGCTGCTAGCATAGGAGTTCATAACATCCGGGTAATTCTGTACTTTTGATTCATGCTGCACTCTATATGAAAAGGCACGAAAAATTAAATTAGTTTTATAATCTCTGTACAGTCAACACAATTGTGATGAATGTATTTTCTAAAACTCAGAGCTAGAGCCTTGTGAATAACTGTCGCAGCACAGTCTGCTTATTCAGACTGTAAGAAAGAAAAAAAAAAAAAGTTTTCCATATCTGAAAAATTCCAAGTAAAATGGGAACACATTACTGGGCAGAAGTGAGTGACCCAGCTCACGGCTCTGTCACGTGTAGACAAGCATTTGAAGTGTCGACAGTCTAAAGCTTCATTATTTTTTGCAGAACGATCTGGCAACGGAGGTAACCCGATTCCCTGGGAATCAAATGTTACTTAAAGACAGGTTTCACCTGTCAGGGATATAACATATTCTGAGCAACAAAGTGTCAGGGTATATACGCATCACAGGAGAGGGCGGTCTGTCCTTCAGGCATAAGAGGGGAAAAAAGGAAATTTTCTGCTTTCACAGAGTTTTGAATTGTGTTTATTGTTGGTCACTTTGAAGGGAAATGTCCTACTTCAACGGCAGCTACAGCAGCTTTGCGCAAACAAACTACAAAACACGATGGAATAATCTTCAAGTGACTGCTACGGGGGGTCCTGCAGGCTCTGGGGTCTGCCTTCCCTAGGTCTCTCCCCATTGTGGTGGGGCAGCTATCCTCACAGAGGTCAGGAAGACACTGTCAAGCATCGTTCCACAGACAGGAAAGCAAGAATGTGACTTTTTCTAGGGAGATTTAAAGACGAAGAGACTCTGTACGGACGCGCTCCAGGCCACCACCCAAGCAGGTGGCGTCTCTGCCCCACCAAGCTGCCCACTGAACCTCTCCTTCCTTCTCACAGCTGTGCCTGGTAAGAAGTATTTGGAGAAGCATTGAAGAAGGTGTCCCAACTCTGACTTAACTTGTACAAGCGGAAACGAGGAGGGACTTGCTTAGGATTTTCAGACACAATCTGTGCAGAAAGTTCAAAAGGGGCAGATGAAAGTCAACATCAAGCGCCCTCCCCAGCTTTGCTGTCACACAGCCAGAAGTAGCACGTCCTGCTCCTTTCTGAATTAACACTTGACCAAGGAGATGCTCTTCCACAGGAAAAGCCGAAAAGGTGACTCTACATGCTCGCTACAGCGCAGAACATTCAAGGGGATAGGGGAGGACCACTGCACCCCCAAAGGCAGTCAGAGCCGAGCCCTGCGGTTACAGGCAGCAGCGGTGCAGCGCACCGAGCCCGGGCAGCCAGCTGGAGACACCCTGCCCAGCCAGGACAGGACCCTGCGCTGAAGGCAACTCTTGGTGGGGGCTTTTGTTACCGCTTCTCCAAGCGGAGCGACATGCGCACATACCGTCTTGGATGCTGCTTGCTGATTTCCCGCTTGCAGGGTAAAGAGTTACAGAATTTGGGCAGAGCCCACAGGGCCAACTGTACACCAGAGCAGCATGCTGTCTTGATGCCATCCCCCCCGAAAAGCTACCTGCCTGCTAGATGGGACAAAGAAAGAAACCCAATATATAGAATTGTGTTGCTTTCAGCAGGAACCAGGGCAGCAAACAGAAATTAAAGCTCTTTCCCCCAAGGAAGCCTGTAGATTTCCACAGAATTGGGATATTCCCCTGGTTTCCCCCTGAAATTCCCAGCCAGCATTTCCAGCTGGAGGCTGGAAGCAGATACAAGAGTTCTCCCTGTGCCAGTGACACCTGCTGATCGCCCTCCCACCCACCCTGCTCCTCGCTCCCACGGTCCCACAACACAGGCAACAGGAGCGGCTGAGCTGCTGCCAGGAGACCGAAACTGCAGCGCCGGCCCCAGCCACGCAGTGCCGAGACTGCTGCAGGCAGCAGGGCCAGGATTATTCCTCAGACCAACAGCTCTCCCAGGCTGGGGCCATCCTTCTACCCCGCCGTCACTTTCCATACTGTGCCTGATGCAACTCAATGCTGCAACAAAAATAGCTGATAGCGAACCCCCCCCCCAGTCCGATGGGCAGCGGTGGGTACGGCACAGAGCCTGTGCTCAGCTGCTGCTGCTGGGCAGGTGCTCCACAGCCTCTGTTTTTGGTTACCATCATTGTGACCTGTGAGGAAAATAAAACCTCTTGCTCTAAACACACATTTTTGGTAATGAAGTTAGCAGCTCCTTCCCCACCTTTGGTTAAGTCAAAGCACGCTTAATTATTGAAATTACCCAGAGGACTATATCTATCTGGTCCCCTCAACGTGAGACAATTGTAGTGAAAGCAATAGAACGTTAAACCAACTCTTCCACAATCCCTGCCAAAAGCCACACATCTCCTATCAAACCCACCCGGCGTACTCAGAGATTGAATGACATGTCTTCTTAAACAGAGCAGGGCACTTACAGGGCAAGAACAGAAAAAGGAGAGATGAGGTGAGCTCTACAGTCGCACGCAGTGGTGGTGGGTGTCTCCAGCTATGTATGCATGCAATTTTTTTTGAAAAGAAAATATCAGGCTTTTGCTTCACCAACAAAAGAAGCTGTTGAAATAGTTTTGTCAGGCGCAGCTGATAAAGATAATTATTGGTGAGAGCTTAGTCATCCATATCACCGCGACAGAAAGGCAGATTCTCTTAAAAATAATGTCAACACTACAAAACTCCAAAGAATATCGAAGTATAAAGCCTCCCGGATTCCAGACGTAGCTCGGGGAAGCGCCGGGGGTGCGAAGGCAGAGCCTCGCCGAGCGGCCGGGTCGGTGCCGTCACTCGCCGCTAGAGGGAGCTCATTTTTCTCCATAAATCTCATCTTCCCAACAGTTTTGTATGCACACGTTCTGCAGTCACAAATTAACAAAACAACCACAAAGTGCAAAATATGCAAATTTCTATGTATATTTTAAGTTAAACAGAAATGGAGAGACACAGTTCAGGCATGGCCTCCTCTAACATTCGCACCAAAACACTTGCCAGATGGAGGAAAAGGCGCAATTCCCTGTGTTCCGCCTCATCAGAAATAGCACTCCACACCAAGCAGGCTACAAAGGCCATTCCAATTCACTCCGAACAAATTCATTAGCGTAAAAGGGTCGATATTGTCATTCAGGAGTTCACCATAGAGCAGCTAACCTTGCGAAATCCCTCCTGCCTTGAGTAACTACAACCCAAATAGAACCACCTCAAAAAGTGCTGGAGCAACAGAGTGCCCCCTTTCAACTAACTGGTAAAGGCCTTTCCTTGGGACTGGAGGAGCCCCAGATTTTATTTTTCATACCACAGATGCAGGTTTACCCATCTCTGCGTTTATTATGCCTTTTGTACTGCAACTGCCAGAAGTTAAAATGCCCTCCAGTATTAGGTTTCATTACCTTCTTCATACTCCCAGAGCCTCCTCAAGTCCCATCCTGTAGCCAGACCTGTTCTCTACTCAGCTAACACTCCTCCAAATGGCTCTAGCACATGCGCTTGACAATGTTTTCATTACTGAACCAAATTATGCAGCCTAAAAGGACCAAAAAATTAAAAAAATAATAATATTGCTCTGACTCCTTTCAGCTAAGGAACCAGGGAAGCAGGTACATGACGGGCTGAGCAGCAATATGGCCTGGCAAAGTCCGGCTGGCTTTATTCCACGCCCTCCTCTTCTTCTACTGCGTTACACCCATCACTCGTGTCAACAAGCTCAACCCAGCAGTGAGCCAAGTCTACGAAGGATTAATCTTGGGAATAAACAATCCAAAGCAAAAGCCTACCCCAAACAGTGAGCAAGGGCCAAGCACATCCAAGTCAAATCACAACACTCAAGTCTTCTCCAGTACATGAGAGAACCATCTCTGCTCGAGACACTGGGGAGCAGTCACCCACCCAACATCAGCAATCCTAAACGACTCCATCAAGTCAGCAGAGAAAGCTGGATGTCCTCCCCAAAGCAGAGTATTTTCTGCCCTAGGCTTGCTCTCTCCCATCACGAACCACACTGTGAGCCCCAGAAGACCAGTCCTTAGCACAGGCACTAAGAAGTACAGCAAGACCAGGGCACCTCCCTCCTTCCATCACCAGAGTAGGGGACCCACGATGGGGTGATGGTGTCTGGGTAGCAAGAACGTGGTAAAGTAGGAACTGAGGCTTGCTGCCTCCAGATGACTCGAGGGGAAACAAGAACTGGAAGCTCTCAAACTCTTTGCCCATATTTTGTATCAATCCCAGAAAGGGGGTGTGGGTCCCCCAGCCAGCTCTCTCCAACACATGGGAAAATTTTGCTCAAGTTAGTACGTCTTATGGAAGCAAGTGTCGCAACTTTCCCAAACTCAAGGAGTAGGGAGCATTTCCCCTGGCATTACAAACTGTCTTCTAGGCAGATCTTCACCTGAGACTCTGGGCGCACATCTGTCTGTCAGGATTACTAATATGAGCAGACGCTTCTTTCATGTTTGGGAGTTTTGCCATTGACTTCAAAGCAGTGAGATATAACACCTTGCGTATTCCCTAAACACACTTAATAACAGTACCCGACACATTTAAAGTGCTTAGACATGTTAAAGGCATTGTACAACATTAGCAAAAAAACAGGAACCCCTGTCTAGGTGGTTCATGTGAAATCTGGTAAGCCAAGAGTCTACACCTGAATCAGATGCTTATCTATTAGCCAGCTAATAACTGTGCGACTGCTTCTCTAACTGATCTGTTCAGTCATAAGCAGGGACTACCTTCTGCTGAGCTGTGGAGACTTTATATTACTCATAATCCTCTTAAATCATAACAAAGAACACAGATTAGAAGGTGTAAAGCGTGCAGTAAGTGTTCTAAAACCAACATAAACAGAGCCATCTCAGCCTGAGTCAGAGCCTGCATCATGGGAGCTTACTAAACTCCTTTTCAAGTCAAGTTCTGGAGGTGCAAGCAGCGTGTGGTTTGGCTCCTGGTGCCGGGCTGGTGTGACGGCAACCCACACCAAACAGTGCCTGGAGCCAGTTCAAAGCAGACAGGAGCAAAGTCAGCCTGGCACAGCAGCACCTCTTCGGGGACACGGCTGTGGGGCTAAGAAATGAGTCTTCCCCTTTGCTTCAGGGCAAGCAATGGAAAAAGAAGGAACAGCAAGATCCCCTTGGAGAGGGAGAAAGTGAAGGGCTTTTGCCTCCGGAAGGCTTGGAAATAAGACAAAAACGTTGTTCTTGGGCTAGCTCTTGAACTTCTCTGACAACACAGGGAACGCCACCATCAGGAAATCTCAGCACAGGTCCAACTGGAGCCACCACTGAACAGTCTTCATCAGCATTCCTTAACTTATCCAAAAGTTGTCCTATGTTGATGCATATGCATTTACAGGTATCAGTCAGGGGTAACCTGACAAGGCTCCATATGATTACAACCCCCGTGGTCAGAAAGCTGACCAAATGCTGTTGGAACCAGCCTTAAGTGATGACTGAGTATTTCAAAAAAACGTGGAACTATAAACTGCACAATCCTGTATTTACTACATATGGGACACTGCAGGAGGGTCTTGAGACTCTTCTTTTTGGAGACGACAAAACTGGCGTGAACTTCTGCACTAACCTGCACAACTGCTGAAAAGCATACACGATATGCAACACTGTACTTTATTAGAAACATTTCTAAGGTATTAACATACATTGACGTTTTAACTGTACTGGGTAAGTACTACAGCAATAGAAAAGGGCATTCCTGAATAAGTATCAGTCAGAAGGTATGCATGATAATTACCAATGAAAATCCGTTAGCTGTTTTAAATACCGGGCTAATAATATCAGCAGCAGGTTTATGTGTGGAGCCTTTTTCCCCCGAGCACTTCTTCATGTTACTTTCTATGCGGTATTCCTCAAGTTTTTATAGCATTTACCTATAGAGTTTCCCTGTTTACAGTAACAGAGATGCCCAGTTTGATACTACAATTTTAACTACTGCTGCTTAAGACTGCCAGCGTACACGCTTACAGCAACAAACAGTAGGAGACAAAACTCCCAGTTCCTAGAAATCTGTGTCCCCTGTCACTTTCTGAACCTCAAGTAGGCACAAGATGTTTTACTCGCTGCTAACCTGTGATATGTGATACTTGTAACTGCAATTCAGGTGACTCTGAGTTGACTGCCCCGTAGTACTACCCCTGCACACAATGCTGCAGCCATGTCCACCAGTATTTGTAAACATTTAGTCTTCCAAGAACTTTCCACTTGAAATATGACTGCTAACGCATTCACATTTGTAATAATTAGATGCAAATTTATAAAAAGCCATTTTCTTGCTCAACTGAATTACTATTCTATTAATAGTGATGTTCCAATGATTTTGAAATTCCCACTGTTTGACTTCAAGGACTGCTCATTTTATTTTGGAAATTTACTCTTGGTTGCAACTTGACAAAGCAAGTATTAATTTGTTCACGTTTATGAGACATTTATATGGTTCAGCCTTTTCCATTCTTGGGTCAGATAATGAATTGGTTTCCCTGGAAAACTACACAATGAAATATTCAACATAAGGCATTCTGTAGCTTAGATGTGAACTACAAACTGCAATTTTACTGGGATGTCCCTGTAGGTTGGCTTTGGCACGTACGCCTGCATGTTTTATGCTTTGTCTAAAGAAGGAAGCTCCTGCAAGTGAGGAGAAAGCTCTCAGACATGGGACACAAGGTGGTGTATCAAAACTTCGACAAGAATTAAAAAAAAAAACAAACAATACTTCAGCATATTTTCCCCAAGCTTTCAGGAAAAAAGAAAACAAAACAAAACAAAAAAAAAACCAAGCAACCCAACACAAACCAGACCTTGAATATTGTTTGGTATTTCAGTGGTTTTCTGCAAAGAGGAGGAAATCAACCAAGATTTGTCCAAACCAGAATGAAGGGAAGAGGGGGCAGTCAGATCTAGGTTGTTCAGGTTTCCTCTACACTTTACATACTTGACACAGGGTCATTTTACTCCTGCTTCATTTTTAACAACTGACAAATACCATTTACAGGTTTGTTTCCCATCCAAAAGAAGATTAAGAAAAAACAATTTTTCTGTCTCGTAACCTTGTGGCATTTTTCCAGCTCTGACACCAAAACCCATTACAGCCCGATTATCCTGATTTCTGAACCAAAACCCTGAAAACCTTTCAGCTGCACTCAAAACAGCAGAAACGAGACAATGGAAAACAAAAAGAAAAAAAAAGAAAAGAAAAAAGAAAGCCACCACCGAACACTTGGTGCGATCACCCCCCTCTCCCCACAGCTTCCTTCGCATCGCCGCCGCTGGAGAGGGACCCTTTGCAGCCCGGGCAGCGCCTACGAGGGGTGCCGCAAGGGGAGAGGGGGTGCCTGCCCCTCGGGGAAACCTCTTGATCCGACTTCTCGCCGCCCACGACCCGAGACAAACTCCAGAGGCGGGCGGCGGCCACCACCCCCGAGCCGAGCCGAGCCGAGCCGAGCCCGGGGAAGCCCCGGCCCGGGGGGCACCGCGCCTTCGGCCGCCTCCCCACCGCACTCCGCGGGACTCACCGGAGATCTCGGCCTGGGGCACGCCGCTGAGGCTGAAGCCCTTGGCCCCATACAGCTGCCGGACCTCGGCGCAGCTCCTCGCCTTGCTGCCGCTGTCACCGCGAACCGGGGCGGAGGCGACACACAGCAGCCAAAATCCCCACGGGAAGAAACGCATCCTTCTCCGCTGGCCCCGCCACCTGCCGTGCGGAGGGCAAAGCCAAGGTCCCGCGGCGGGGAGGCGGCCGGGGTCCCCGGGGCGGCGCACTGCCGAGCGGCGCAGGGTCCGGGGCGCGGCCCCCCCCGTCCCTCCCCGGGCAGCCCCGGCGGGACGGCAGGCGGGGGATCCCCGGCTCTCGGGGCGCTGCCGCTGCCCGCGGGGAAGGCGCCGGGGAGTTCGATGCGGACGCCGCTGCTCGGCGGAGGAAGGGGGCAGAGATCCAAGTTTAGCCGGGCCGAGCCGCTTTTAAAGCCCCGGAGCCGCGACCGCGTAGAGGGCTTTTGTTCTTAGCGCGGCTGCATCCCCGGGCAGTCCCGCCGCGATGCTGCCGGCTGCGGCGCCGCCGGGCCGGGCGGAGCGGGGCGGGGAAGCGGGGCGGGGCTGCTCCGGCGGCGGGGCCGGGCTGGGCTGAGCTCGGCGGGGTCGGTCGGTCGGTGCGTGCGCCGGCACCGCTCCACCTGCGCGCCGAGCCGGGCGGCGGGGGAGGCTCCCGAGCGAGGCAGGGCTTCCCCCGCCGGACGTGGCATCACGCCGCCCGGCGCCAATCCCGCGCAGGGCGCAGCCCCCCGCCCCGGGGCCCGGCTCCGCCCCCCCGCGCCGCCGCCCCGGCCCGGCCCCGAGGCAGAGCGGCTGCAATAGGGGCGCCGCGGGGCACAGACGGGCTCCCCCCGCGGGCAGAGCTCCGGGCCCGGCCCCGGGAGCGGCCGGAGGGCGAAGAGCATCGCCGACCCGGCGGCGGCGCGGACGGACTGCCCCTTCCCCGGCAGGTTCCGCACCCCGTCCTTCGGGAAGGACGCAGGGAAAACGGGCGTTAAACACGTCTTTGTCGGCGTCGCGGTCCCGGTGCTTAATGTGAAGGCCTCGAGTTTCCCCAAATTTGGTGGGAAAACAACGAGTTAACTTATAAAAGGCTTAACCAGACTGGTGAGTTGAAAGCATCTTAACGGAGAGCCTGGGAAGCCCAGCCAGGTCCTGGGGAGGCTAAAAGCAGATGTGAGAAGAGAGGCGATTTTCAACTAGAGATACTCAGCTCTGGAGTCTGGTTCCTCAGCAGCCCCTCAAACTGGCGCTCCGCAGCTCCGCCAGCCAGGTTTCAGGCTGCTTCCCAGCGGGGTGTCAAGGTAATGCCCCCCACAACGAGCTCTCAGGCTTTTGGTCAGTATCTAACATGTTTGACAACAGACAGAGGACCCAAAGTTCACTCCTCTGCTCCCAGAAGACTCAGTTGTTTTCTATGGAAAAAGGAGAGGGAATCTCCCACACCTCAGCTGAAGCACTTGTGTGAGCTTACACCTTACTAGCCGTCAGAAACTCCACACAGAAATGCCACCGCCACAACGGTTCCCCCCAAAACCCCAGCAAAATTTATCAGGGGTTGTACCTTTTAGACTAGTCAGTCACTCAGACATGCAAAAATACATGGGGAAGTTGGCTCGCTCATCTTGCTGCTTCAGAACTGCTTGTTCTCCTGAGCAATGAGTAAGGGAGAAGTAAGTGACAGCAAAGTAAGAGCCCCAGGGAGGGGAAGGATGGCAGTGGGGAAGAAGTTGTTGCTTTCCTATGAAATCGCCTAATGATTTCCTATGAAATCTTCCTAATTAAATTCATCTATGAGATACAACAGAGCAGACTAAGAGGATCTAACTGCAAAGACAGGGAGAATTTTGCAATGAAGATCATGGCTAAGGTGACACACCATTGTCACCAAAAGTTAAAACACAGTCAGATACATCCCAAATCTTAATTCTTTTACAGATGACATTGTACCTTTTGGTCTCTTGCTGCGTCTCTCAGTGATGCAGACTTTAGAAACCCAAGGCTTACAGAGCCCCAAAGACTTGGTACATCTCAGCTTGGAGCTTGCTTTGTGGGCTTTCCGGAGCATGGAAATGGGTCTTTTTCCTCAAAACGTGGGGAAAAAAAAATCTGCTATGAATGATGTAAAGTCCGTCCTACCCTGTTTTTAAATGGGATCTCTTTTGTAAATGCAAGAGTACTGCACACATAAGGGGTTACCAAGTACTTTATGTGCCACAAGGTTATTTCAGCCCTTACTCCCGGGGATTTATTCTAATTTTACAGCCATAACCCCTTCCCCACCCCAAGCTTTGAACACATCACTCGGAGACCTATGTCAGAGATCTCATCTAATTAATCCAACTACAATAACAGCAGACAACAAGCACCAAAGGAATCCATACATATATTACCAGGACTACAGGAACACCAGACCTTGGTTCCACCTCCTGGAAAATCAAAGAGGAAAAATCAAATACTTACAGACACACAGTTCGCAATGCTCTCACTTGGGTCTGTTGAGGGGAATGAGCTCCAGGAATGCAAACTCCAAAGAGACAAAGTACTTGATAGAGAATAAAGACAGTCATAAACCTCTTATCCGGTCAGGCTGCTACAGAACAACTCGGGATGACACAGGGGACCAAAGTAGTACCTAATTTTCTCTTTTCCTTCTCAAAGCTTGGGGTTGGATGCTTGCTGCCGTTGTATATTGAGGACTTGCTTCCAGCTGTGCCTGAAGCGACCTGGGGGAAGCTCTCTGTGAGCTATAGCTGCACCCCAAGGTTGCGGCATAAAGCCCTCTGCAATCATACAGCTGCCGCAGCGCACCGAAATACTAACCGCTGACAGGGCAAGAAAGACCTGGGACTGAAACCCTTGGGTTTCGGCCTTGGAATCATCTGCTGAGCTATAGGTCATTTCACAGACCAAAGTATTTCCCTTCTTCATATACATCTCACTTCCCCAAGCTGGGTAACAACAGTGCCTGCGGCAGGGACTAAAGTCATGCCATTCCTTATAAAATCCCGAGAGACCGCAGCATGCGCTCTTCTATTCCCATGGTGAAACTATTCCCATGGTGAAACACTAGGCTACTGACTGCCAGCACAGATCACACTGTAGCTCCCAAGCCTGTTTCAGGAGCTAGAACTGAAATACAAGCTCTGCCACCAAACCTCCAGCCACCTTCAGGTCACTTACCTCCTAAATCGGGGTAAGAGTGCTTCTTATCTGACCGCCTGCCTGCGAGATGCTCACGTACTATCATAATGAGAAGCTTATATGTAGACAAATTAAAAATAAACCTGAGTGATACGAGCTTTTCAACAGAGAAGCTATCTGCAAGTCTATACAGGGTCCAATCCTGAGCAGACACATCTTAAGTTATGAGGCACATCTGTTTGTTTCACTGTTAAGTTTGTATGCACACGCAGGATTTGGGCTAGGTACATTTTAAGCAAATTGAAATAAACATCTTCAAAGCGTCCTGACAAACCACGATGGCATCCATTATAAATTTGATGTCTTCCGTGTGTACTTCAGGACCAGATCCACTTTCTGAACATTCTCAGTTGAAAGAATGGAGCTTGGCAGAAAGTGATCAAAAGATTGTCCAACAACGGGCAGAAAGAGCTAGAACCGGGGACGATAAGAAAAAGCACAGTAAAACACAAAGATGAGCAGACAAAATGCAGAGGAGGAGAAAAGCACACCGCCAGCCAGCAAGATAGTCTGAGGAAGACAGAAAATCCATCCTGCTGTGGAGATCACCTCTTGACAGTCCCGACAAAAAGCGCTGCCCACAGAAAAGCTGATCCAAGCATTATGAAGAAGCAAGAATGATGAAGAGCCAAATCATCTGGCACAAGTGGGGAAACCTACACTTTAAAAAAAGAAAAAAACAAAAAACAAAAAAAAAAGAAGTGAACCGAGGTTTTGTACAACCTCGACTTTCACAGGAATGTCTTCTTTCTCTAGCACTTTCCCAAAGTTTTGTAATGCAGTGGACGTGCCTCTCTTTTTCATATTGATGCAAATCAAGAATTGCATAGGCAGCAACGCAATTATGTCCACCAGACCTCCAGCTGGTTGAAAATGGACCTATGCTGAGTTACAGCAACCTGGAGTCCGACAGCAAAACCAGAGCAGGAAAAAACCCATGTAACCTTATCAAATTGCATTGTACCTTTGATGACACATAAAAGAACAGAGCATTCCACTGGAATTCAGTGGTGTTTCTGCCTTTTTCACTATGCATCAAGTACAGAGCCCACACAGAATGGAGAGGGAAATGAGAGGGGCAAAGCCTAAGTGGGCTACAACTTCCTTCCTCTCACCAATGTCATGTAATGAAACCCTCAGCACCTTTCCCTTAGCCAGTTTCATACTACTTTTGATTCTGTGGAAGCAGCAGAAAATCAGCACCTTGGATTAAACATCTTTATCAAAGTATCTCAGTACCTTTTCTGCCTGTTTCTTCTAATCTCTGTTCTACCTGTCTCCTACAGGATTCACGAAAGCTCTCCCTCTTCTCCCTGCCCCCCAGCATTGGCTGGTGTTCAGCAGAAGCTGGACGTGTGTTTTCCTGAATCAAATCTAATTAAGTTATTCGGAGGATTTACTAGATTACACCTTGCTATCTACAGCTGCTTACTTCTTCACTGGATCTTCCTTCGTTAGAAATCTGGCAGCTCCTCCTCCCCTCTGCGCACATTGCTTCGTGCAGCTTTTCTGACATGCGCATGAAGCGCGTGTCTGGTTGTTTTGGTCACTGAAAATATCAGATCAGTCAGTACCTCTGAATCACTGGGACGTCTACGTACAATAAATCCAGCTTGATCTCAGTTGACTTCATTAAGAAGCCATTTGCCTTACAGAAATGCCAAGGCTTGCTGGGATTTGTGTGTCCAGATTAATTAACCAAGAATATTGTTCAATAGATGTACAGAGTTGGGGGTGCTTCCCAGGTCTCGAGGGAGCCAGATTTGTCCCAGGGCAAGGACGATCACAATTCTGGCTGCTGAGGAAAAGAGGATGGGGGGCTGCCCTGAGGACAAGTGCAGCAGTGTCACCAAGGCTCGGCCAACCCGCTGCTCGATCCTTCGGTGGAACAGACCAGTTCCCTTTAAATACAATTCTCACTTCTCCCCCTGTATGCGGTTGGTACTCTGCAGAGGCAGATTATGCACAACTAAATAATTTCAGATGGAGAATCTGGCTAATGCAGGTAATTGCTACTCTGTGCTCTATTTTGAACTGAACAACCCAATTTTACAGCAGCGACTTAAAGGAATGTATTGCTTTAATGACCTCTTACAAATGACTCCACCCTGCAGGACTGTACTTGTATTATATGAGTCAGAGATTTCCCAGTAGAAAGAAGTCTTAAAGGCCAAAAAATAAATAAATGCCATAAACTCATTAGAGAAACTGCTGCTAATTGGGTCTGCCCCAGGAAGTACATTTCATCCTTTCTAGACATGACTTTCAATAAAGCTTTTCCCACTCCCAGCTCCCCAAAATATATGCAACGGTGAACAAAGAACACGGACATGGCACTGAATCTGGTTTATGTTTGATAAGAAGAGCTTAGCTCGACAGTATGAAATGGCTCAAAATTGGCCCCCGAATTGCTAGGTTAGAAATCTGTCGTTTCAGCCTGCCACTCCAGTGATATGGTGAAGATTCTCCCACTTCCTGCAAAAGCTGCAATCGGACACTTTCCTCTTATCATTGAAGAGGTTATATCCAGAAGCTGACTGTTTTTGAAAGGGATTTTTCAAGTATAAATCTCCCCTCATTCTCACAGTCATCAGTTTCTGGGCCTTGGCTTAAGGAAAATGCCCGTCGCAACATACTGTGTTCCTACGACCACCAGCTCAACAGCGCATTCCTGAGCATTGGTCCAGGGCACACGGAAATGGGACAGACATCTCATAGACTTCTGTGAGAAAAAAAACCCCAACAACTTACAGCTATGAAGAAAGAAACATGTGGAGTTGCAATACAGACATCTGGCAATGCTAACGGAACTTCTCAGCTGACACTTTATCCTCAGCTGTTGCTACATTAAACACTACAGACTAAAGCACTTAGATGAATTAATACAATTATCTTGCGTTCTGCTCAAGTGTTTATTTTTTCCCCTCACATCCAGTTAGGTACAACATAACCTGTTTTCCTAGAGAAACTGACTATGAGGGAATGCTGACAACATTGTACTGAAAAGCACCGAACACCTTCAGTTGTGAGCAGAGGCTCTCACGCTCCAGGCTTCGTCTCTGCTAAAGAAAATAGGTGTCAGCCAGAGGTGCAGGTAAACTAGGGTTAAACACGAGCTAGTGGGCAGGACGGCCGACAGCAAATCTTCAACAGCCTTTCACACACAGAGGAGAAAACCTGGCTTTGAGCTTGGAAACGCGTCCCTCCCATGCCTTTTGCGCCGCATTGGTAGTAAGATAATTACCAGGTGACACACATTTTTTGATGTGTGCCAGCTTCACTTCGGATGTAACTGTACACACGAGGAGAGTTACAGCTGGAATGGATTTGGGTCAGCGTGTTTTTCATTTTAAGATCTACGCGTTTTGCAACACAAAGGCGGTATATGAATCCCCTATGGCTACATAAATTTAAAGGTGCTCAAAGACAAAGCCCTCAGAAGAGGGTGTGATGCCAGTGAAGGTACACCAGTTTATCCTGGCTGAGGATTCAGCACCCATATAATCCAACATCCTTGTGTTACGTTAGTCTCTCTGGGTACTGTTGCTTTGGTCAGAACCACATAAGCATCCAGTGTTGGATTTTTCAAGACACCAGAAAACGCAAACCCATCTTCTTAAGATTAAGAATAGAGCTCTTAATCTGATTTCATTTCCTCAACCTGCTAGAAACTAGAGAGCATGAATATAAGGAGATGCAGAGACACTGGGTGTTAGAAATGACAGACCTCATCAGGACACTTAGTTCTTTCTTAAAGGGTTTTCTGCTGGTTGGTTGGTTTGTTTTTACAGCGCTAGTTTTGAGCACGGCCTTGAAAATAAATTGTTTGTAATAGCTATGTATTTTCACATCACATATATAGTTTTGCCTCAGGCAGGACTTTTCTTCTGTGACTAAAGGAGCAAAGCTTCCTTCCTTTGCCTCTATTGTAGCAGATGCCAGGGACATTGCTTTTTAAAGCATTTTAAATAGAAGTTGGTGGACTGGGGGACCCCGGACCACACTTTCAAATCTTCCTTGCTGCCTTACAAAAGCTAAGCGGTTAGGTGCAATGACTCACTCACACTGACATTTTGGGGAGGGAATGATGCCTTTTATAATAACATTGATATTCCCCCATTGATGTCTCAACACTGGCTAATTTAGAAAAGAAACATGTAGTGCAAGGTTGAAAGGTCACAGGCCAGCCAAAGAACTCATGAAATCATGGGACCATGAAAGAGGCTCTGGCTTTAAAATAAAATAGCCTTTTTTCTTTTTGTTTCTTTTTTTAAGGAACAGACAAACTTCTCTGAAAGGCCAGGAATTTAATCTGAACCCTTCTTTCACATACTGTACAAATAAAAACTACACAGCAGGACGACTTGGGGGGGGGGGTTCAGTAGAGTTTATCGCCAGAGGTCACTTTAATCTATATTGAACAGTGAAAGAGAGGGAGAAGGAAGGACACACATTTACTTTTAGAAAGCTGCCAGACCTCTTTAAGCTCTGATGTTACCATTGTCAAGCCAAGACCATTCTTAGATTATTCTCCCCACAGTTTGCAATGCCTCTGCAGTCTAGTAAGTGTGAAATTAAATTATGAAATATTGGATTATTTGCGGCTATTGTGTTCTGCTCTGTCCACACTGTTCTGTTTTCTTTTCCCAGTCTCCCGATTTTTCCCTGTCAGAGCTAAAGGAAAAGATTAAAAAAAAAAAAAAAAAAAAAAGAGCTTACGAAATAATAAATTTACTTCCATGGTGTTCTCTAGACTCATGTTTGCGCCCTCAACAGATTGTAACACAGATTCAGTTTTGAGACTAAAATCAGGGCCAGATTTTCTGTCTTTGAGTCTTTTCAATGGCTGCTAACCAACAAAATATTGTGTTTTTTTTTTCCTGAAAAGAGGACTCTACTAGTTTCTTCCCAATATTAGGCGTATATAAAAATAATTACAGTCTGATGGAGACTATCTTTCAGATTCCAAATGAAACAGAGCATCCTTTCCTTTATAAAGGAACATGAAAATGTTAATGTTGGGTTTAGAAATGGATTTGCAAAAACACAAGAGGCTTAAAGTGCTGTGTTCCCTCTTCCCTCCAGTGCAGCAGCAGCTAACAAATATTATTTGTTGATGCAATATATATAAAGCATATATCTTTAGTATGAGAATTTGTTATTAAACCAAAGCAATTAGGCACAGAGTGCCTTCATAACTATAGCTGCTCAAACTGAGAAAGACAAAGTGGTTTCCTAATGGAACATGCGATTGATAAGAGAAGAAATTATTCTTTCATAGCTCATGTCTTCAGAATTTAAGAAAGTAAAGACTAGCTCCTACAATGAAGCACAGTACTTCAGCCTTGCTGTCCTCCCAACTTTTCATAGTAAAATGCTTCATTTCTGTGCTTTCTTGGCTCTTGTTTTTGTCACTCCAAGGTAACCAAGTATAAGGCACCTGTAAAGCTTACAGTGAGAAGAATTCACATTTGAGGCATATTCAAAAACACTATTAGAAACTGCATGCATTTGCTCAACCAGGTGAGGACTTGTACTGGATACCAGTGTATCCGTAGAGTTCTCTGCTTGGAAAGAGACTGATCAGTGTCAGAGGAGAGAGTTATTTGCAATCTCCGATTGCCTGTCCTTCCTAGCTCCGGCCTGATGGAAACAGGAGACTCCCCTGACTCTCTTGGCTTACAAACACACAATCACCTCAAATAAGAAGCTCATAAAGTACTTGCCTGTAAAATATTGTAACCTGTGACATCCTGGTGCAGGTTAACCCCAGTAGGCAGCTAAACACCACACTGCTGCAAAACCAGTTCACAGCCATAAGTACTCGCTCTTTTTTTTTTTTTTTTTTTCCAGGGAGAATGCTGTAATCCATTTCTTTGAAAGTCAGAATATAGTTGTTGCGTTAAGGGGCAAAGTAGTTTTGGCAGAAAATAAACCCCCTTGCGTTCTAACGCTCCTCACCGAGGTGGGAGGCTAGGTGCGGCTAGGTTTAAATTCTGAGTGATGCCCAATTCACCACTATAAGTCCAGGTGCGTTAACATATATTAAACTGTTACGGTTCTGAATACACTAATAGCAGACTGCACCTTCAGCCCAGACACGCTCATGAACTAACATGGCCTCGCTTCAGTTGCATTCAATGAGAAACCCAAATGACTAGCTGCCCACGCAGTGCAGTTTGTTTAAGCAACAGATGCACAAGTTCTTTTGGATTGCCGGTGATAGTGACTGTCTGCAAAGCACGTGCGAATACTAAAGATGCTAGCAATATAGCTTGGTTACAAATGTGCTAAGTTATAAAACAACTTTATAAAGATTTCTAAGTTTCCCGGGGAAGCACTTGGAATAGCCAAGTATGCGACTCTTACCCAGGAGCATCCTTATGGGGGGAAGAGAGGCTCAGCCTGTCGACTGATCCCAGAAGTCAAGGTAGTCTTTGATGGAGTCCTCCTTGACTTGTTCACGATGGCGTCTTCCCTAACATGCCCCCATTTCCTGGGCTATTTTTATACTACTTTTTATCTTCAAGGTGGAGTTTGAGTGACTCTAGTCATAAATACTCCATCCTCCGCACTGTTTTTCTTCTTAGAGTTCCATGGTGCCATCTCATTCCTATATTTGCCGGATTATCACAGGGTGTGGCCTTGGAGTCTCCACCCCACTCCACTCCCCGTGTTGCTTTGCAAGCAATATTGGACAGGGAATCACAGATGTAGCAGTGGATTCTTCGCATACTAGCTGCATCCGTATTCTACCCTAGAAGCCTTTTGATTTTATACCTTTCCTTAATGTGTGAACAATGCTGTATTATTGATCATTTTAATAATTATTCCACAATAGTTCAGGGCTCTTTAGCATGTCCTTTCTCACAGTGGCTCCCCATATTTCAGGGTTATTTCAGTTAGTTACTTGTATGATGAGTTTGGCAAAAAAATTAACCCCAAACCATTCCAGTCCATGCAGCATCCATTATGCAAATAATTCTGAAAGATCTCCATTTTCACTCCTGTGGTCCTCCGCTGCATGAACTGGTGTGCTGACAACCCTCTGGTGAGCCCATAAGTCCTCATACATGCTATGGGCTCTATTAATGAGTCTGTGTCACTAACATCTATGTTACTAGCATCAGCCTGATAGCCCAAGTTCAGTTACAAAAGTTAGTATTGGAATTTAGAGTTGTTCACTTAAGAGCTGCTGTTGCTCCGATGTCCTCAAGGCAGCTAAAAGTTGACCCATCTATTGCTGCTATTGGCTTGATGGGTCACAAGGTGAAAACACCGTGTGGAGTGTCCACAATGGCCTTCTTGTGTGTCAAAGCACAGCAGTGTCTGTAAGTCCTTGTAAATTATATCAGTATACTATCTAACCTCCTTATGTAGGCTTAGACAATTTCCTCCCTCCTCCCATTGCTCATTTTCCACAAGTCACAAATGTCTGTTTCACACAAACAAGAAAAATGAGCTGGCAAACACCCTGCCCATAACTCAATTTTAAGGCAGAGAAATACAATTTTCCCCAAATCTTTTCTTCCTAATGTTTTGTGAAATGAACTGTTCAAAACTATCTGTTGAGAAGGAGCTGAGAATCTTTCCCTCCAAAAAGTGGCATAATAAATGTACTCTTTGCTCTTCAAGAGATGCAACATAGCCCACAAGAGAAAGTCCTCTTTTGCTCCATTTATGGGTTTTGATTAAGCATTCTGTTCATATGAATTTGGAAGTTTTGATGTCATCCTTTTAACTGTTGCTTTTGTATATGAAAATCAAAATTTGACATAGACAAATGCAGAGAAAAAACTGCAAAGTTATCTTTGTTAGCTCAGTAGGGATGGCTGGAATCTCTTTTCTCAAACTCCCCTTAACATCACTGGGAATTTTACATAGCTATTAAGCACAGATATCACTCTTGGCTGGAGAGATCCTGAGGCACAGCCTGCTGGAAGCTCAGAGGATGTCAGTGTGGAAGCGCTGCTATAGGCTCTTCCCTATAAATCCACTAGTGGCCACCGTCAGAGACAGCCCTTTGGTCTGACCCATTCTCATGAACACTTAACAGAGTCTCCATTTACTAATCTGGTTATCCGAAACCATTTAAAGTTACAGTTACGTAAACAACAGCATTAAGAACTCAGGTGACTCCCAGCGAGGCTCTTTGTGCACTTAGGTGCCTCAGCAGCAGCACGTTGGTTTCCCAGGATCAAGCAGCTTAGCTCCAGGGAGCTGGCATGCCTGGGGTGGTGATGCTGAGGACAGACGTCTACCTCTTTGTCGGGTCCTGCAGTGTGCGAGGAGCCTCCTGTGAATGGCTGGGCAGTCTCAGCTCTCATGGCAGCCCAGAGGAGAAAAGTTTGATTGTGTGATATGATATTTAGTAACACATTTGGGGCAATAATGGATACAAAAAAAAAACCCTCTGGGGTATCTTAATGTCTTTGGTGTGGTTCCCCATCCCAAACTGAGATGTGTGTATGACATACATATAATGATGCCAGCAAAGAACGCAAGTTACAGATAACCAAGGAAGTTCATAAGAACACTTAATTTATCCATCATGATGGTACCCCTAAGCACATCTGTGCAACCCCCCCAATAACACTCAATATTATCTTTCTCTTCTCCCATACTCCACAAATCTCCCCGCTTTCCCTGCCTGCGGGTTTTGTTCTTTACTCAGCTAGAGGGGCTACTGTTATGATGCTCTTTCTCCTGTTTGGGCAGATTGCTTTGCCTTTCTAAAGCTCCTCCTGATCCTGCCAGCCCAGAGAGCATGAGGCTCAGAAGAAGAACTGAAGTCACCTCTTCCTGAGAGCAATCACAAAAACTGAGGTGGATGAGCTTTCACTTGCCTTATTTTGTATTCACTCAGCAGTGACCCACAGCCACGAAGAGGTTTTCTTTGTGTGCAATAATCATGCAAGTCAGGAACTCACCTCAGAACTTGCTGTGCAGGGTCGCTCGTAGCCGTAGCTCTGACTCAATGATTCATCAATTCATTTGATTGATAGGGTTAATAGAAGGTCTTAAGGGTCCTCCTGAGAATCAAATAAAAAAATAAATCCAGATACGAAGGTGTCCTATATCTTTCTAAAGCTTCTTTTAGTTGGGAACTAAGCTCATCTACTTTTAATTTCATATAATAAGAAATTACGGACTTACCTGAGTAAGAACATGGCAAATATTAATTAAGTACTAGAAAGTAAAAAGAATGACAATAGCTACCAGGGAGGATGAGCCTGAGAGTTTGGGGTTTAGACTGTATGAGGCTGAAAAAATTATAATAACCAGAAAGCATGGAAATTAAAAGCAATACTTGTTAATTAGAGAATACTGAGAGCAGCAGGATAATGAGAAATGTCCACTTTTCACCTGTGACAACAGAGACAACTACTTCCTAGAATTAATTCTCTGGTCTTTCTGTACGTGGTCCTGTTAGAGTGGGGTACTAACAACATCACTATGTTAGACCATTTGTAGTTTATCATATACAAGCACCGGATTGTGCCCTAATGTACTGAGGGCTCTCCCCTAAACTACGTGGTGTTTTAAGCCGACCTCATGGAGCAGAAATACCCATTTTTAAGAAACCCTCTCATGGAAAAAGCTGCAATTCTATCATTATTGTTCCTCCACTGGCAGAATTTCAGTGGGGACACCTGACTGACTTACTGTATCTCTGGCTTCCTTTCCAGCTGAGCTGAAGCGGTTAACAGCAACTGAGGATCTGCATCACGTTTCTGGTTTCAGGCAGAAACCTATTTTATTAGGAGGACAGAGACAAACAAACTATAAATAAAACTGCATAAAGGCTTTACAAATCAGTGTTTTAAAAACTTAAGTTTTCATCAATCTGTCTGCTGCTCTGCTCTCTGTGATGCCACTTTATCTCAGCAGTGACACAGGCAGTTGTATTCTTTTAACCTCAGCAGGCTGTCACTGGTCTTTGATATAGCGGCTGTCTCATAGCTACCACTAGATTTCAATTAAACCAGGCTATATTTAGGGTGAAAACAGGGCTATTTTAAACTGCCATACCTGCCAACTTTTATTCACTCTCAGCAGTAGTTATTCTATTTGATGTTCCTGGTTTTAAGCTGTGCCATCCATAAAATTAAAAAGATACCAGAAACTGAGATGTATTTTACATTCACATCACCAAAAATCTATCATTAAAAGCAGCACTTCTCCAGAGAAGAAGATGCTTAAAGATGATAAATAATAAAATGCTCTCTACTCATAGCCAGGGTTGTTAGCACAGACTTGCCATGGTGGGGCAATACAAATGATTCTCCGGTGCCAAGGGGAATTAAACTCAATACATTTTTCACCGATCGCAGGGGTCTACTGCTAACACTGTTAGTGCTTCCATGGAAAGAAATGGCGTGTGGGATGTCAGTGTAACACTTTCATGTTGTACAACACAATGCGCTTGCCTTAGGGACAAATTATGTGATTTGGGGTAAAATAGTTACATCTCCTCGCATTTTCACTTCAGACGGTCATCCCTTCCCTCCTTCTCTATCAACGTAGCGTCATTCATATTTCATCAGCAGATAACACGCGAAAGCCCCATTAACAGACTGACCTCAACCCCCATTCCCCTCCTTTATGGTGGGGCACGCTTTCCAAAATACAGTAATGCTCAACCTGCGGTTAGCATGATCCACTGTCATAAAAATTCTGTTATAGGTATACGCATATGTAAATGCATGCATGCACGCAACACACACACACGCTGTGACGCTAACCTGCCCTTAAAGGCGCATCTCTCCTAAAACGTGTGAAAAACCCATATTTTTACATAATGCAATTACCCGCATGAAAGCGATGGTGCACATTCTTACGTGAATAAGAAAGAAAATCTTATTTGAGTCATCTAAAATTTAATAGGCTACAAACACAGCTAAAGCAAAAGATAACTCTCTCGTGCAAAAGTCTGCTCATAAACAGTCTATAATTACACTTCCTGCCTTTTGGTAGAAGGCATGGACTTTATTAAGTGCAAGAGCTGTTTTTCTGCAAGAAAGCTTATTGGAGAGTGAATTAAAACAAGCACGATGACATTCTGACATGCATAAAATGCTGATTGTCTCACTTGCCTTATACGCCAAGTGCTTACTCTTGCAAGGTATTTGGAGCTGTCAACGCCAGCTGAACTCCGCGAGACAGAGAGGTGCTCAGCACATCTCAAAAACCCCTTGGCATCGGGAGCAGGCCTCAGATACACGTGATGTTTGCCAATAAAACCTACCACGGGAGCAATGGCAATTACAAAGCAATTATTTGTGTGAGCATTACTGGAACTCCATGCCATCCTTCAGAGAAAGGATGCTGGCAAGTCGGGGGGGGGGGTGGCAAAAGAGCCACAGCCGCAGCTCAAAGCCTGCAAACCTACCTGACACTGAGAGACTAAATACAGCGTACCCGGTTGGCTCCTTATGTGCAAAATACAACATGAAAACACCACCCATTAAAGGGTCAAACGGAGAGACTCAAAAACAAAAACGTCAGAATGGTTACACCTATACCCTCTGCAATACGTTCTGCCATAGCCGTTAGGATGTACGTTTGGGTGTATTAGTCACCTGCTTCAGCTGGGGCAGAAAAGGGACAGTGCAGAGGCACTGGGTAGTTATTCAACGTTTTGTTTTAACCTTGCTCTCTCAGCAAGGCCCCAAACGCTGCCTTGTTTGCTGTACTGTAACCAAGCCCAGCTTTGAAGGCAGAACAATTAATTTTTTTTATTTTTTTTTTTTAATGGCAAGATGATATCAGAGCGCTTCAAAACATCACAGAATTTATTTGCACGACAAAGATACAACTCTCCAGTTTGTCAAGGCTGCTTGCTTTTAACCATTAAAAACAAACAAATAAACCAAAATATGTGTTTTCCTCTGCTTATTCTTGCACACGACTGAATTGTTTTGGCTGAAACTTGCAGTCGTGTAGCTTAGACAATAACCCCGACTGAAAAAAATCAACCTACCTGGCTCCAGCTTGGCAAAATGATAAGCAATGGGGAAGAACAAGAATTCTACAGCGAGAAGCATCAGGCAACTGTTATATGTCCCCAGGACCCTTAAAGAGTGAGTTTAGTGCTAAGTGTGTATTTCTCAAAGCGAAGATCTTCATTACCTACCAGATAAAGGCATAACAAAAACCTTTGAATAGGAGCTACTCAGATGAGATGAGATGAGATACTTCTTTTTTTAACCACCAGGGAAGTAGATATGAGAGAAGCCCATTCAGGGATGTGTTACAATTTCCATTTCTTGATGTCTTAAAATCCCTAGCAGACCTACATCTAAAAATACATTGGTTCTAACAGATGCTGGGAGATCAATGCCAGACTCTCCCAGTGCCATGGCCAGAGCTGTGTAGGATGGTGGGCTACGGAATCTCTTCTGCCCCCAAATGCTACTCTTTCCTCAGTGAACACACCGAAAAACCACCACTGTCTTTGCAAGTGGATGAGATTTTTTTTTTTTTTTATTGAAACATACGGCTACTCCTTTTTGAGTAGTCAAAGGTCTTTTAACTTTTTTCCCTTTTTAATATGTACACCAAACCTCTGCTTTTACTAGGAGCGATGCCATGATGGGGGCTGACCCACCCAAGGAATGGCTGCGGCAGCAGATTGTCTACTGAGTTTTCAGAACAGTTGTAGCAAGTATGAGCTTAGTACGTGCTTAAGCTACATACTAAAAACTCACTCCCTGCTTCCCAAAATTTTGTTGGCGTTTCTGGAATCACAGACACAGAGCAGTTATTCTGCAAAACCTCACAGCTTCCCACAGCTCCTGCTCTAGTATTAACCAGCACAGCTGACGGAAAACTTGTAATCTATTTCTCAGTTCGATTACCATCATTTCTGCCTCTTCCTGTTTCCTTTTACTGGAGTTTCTCCCACTACTCAGCATCTGTCAGGCCACACCTGGAATACTGTGTTGAGTTTTGGCGGACAGGCTGGAGAGGGTCCAGAGAAGAGCCACCAAGATGATCAAAGGACTGGGAAGCCTGCCATATGAGGAAAGGCTGAGAGAATTGGGTTTGCTCAGCTTTGAGAAAAGAAGGTGTAGGGGAGACCTTATCACCATGTTCCAGTAGTTAAAGGGTTGCGACAAAGACGATGGAGACTCCCTTTTTTACAAAGAGTCATGTGGAAAAGACGGGGAGTAATGAGTACAAGTTACTCCTGGGGAGATTCCGACTGGACAAAAGAGGAAAATTTTTCACAATGAGAACAATCAGCCCTTGGAATAATCTCCCCAGGGAAGCGTTGGATTCTCCAATATTGGACACTTTTAAGATTCAGCTGGACAGGGCGCTGGGCCACCTTGTCCAGACCGTGCTTTTGCCAAGAAAGGTTGTACCAGATGATCCTTGAGGTGCCTTCCAACCTGGTATTCTATGATTCTATGAGTTTAGGACCATCTCTGATCTTTTACCCTTGTTTGGCAATATTCACAGATTCTTCAGCTTTTGCTGTCATTTAGAACCATTCCTGAAGTCTCAGAGCTTGTGCAGTTTTTAACTGCACATTTAAAATATATTTCTAACTCCTTGTTGGGTTTTCAGTGCTCTTCAGCTCCAAGACCTTCATGTTTCTCCAACCACTCCTTCTCAATTTATTCCACCTCTGATCCCTGTGTGCTGGTTGCCAATTTTTTCCCTTTGCTCCTTATTGTGAAGCTGACAAGGAACACAGGAGCACAGCAAAACTGACACAGTGAGACAGAGAGATTCTGCAGCAATGGCTCAAAATTGACAAGCGATGGCAGAACAAGTGGCCAGTGACCAGGTTTTGACCCTGAGATCTGATTTCACATTTAACGTTCCTTGAGATGATGTAGGAGGAAACAGATATTTTGGTTTTACTCTTTTTTGTGATCTCTGTTATAGAAATAAAACTAGTTTAGACCCATTGCTCAGAGAAATCTCAGTTTTGCTGGGATTATGCGATGGACCCTAGGATTGCTCTTATTTCTTAGAGCCAGAGCAACAGATACGTGAGGGGTGTGACCAGTGGGCCTGAGAAAATCTGACTTGATGTGATGGCAATGAAGGACCAGGCAGAGAGAGCAGAAGATCAGTTTTGCTGGCCCATTGGAGTCTCATTAGCGTGCCAAGAACAGTTCAAAGCTTTGGCACCAAGCTCCCGGCGCCTGCCCCACGGGCACACCGGGCTGTCAGAGTGACAGGGCTGTGGGGCTTGTTGGGGCAGCTCCCTAAGTGCAGAGGAATCCAACCAGAGAGACAGCTCAGGGCCCAGGCTCCTTCTGCTTTACCAGCCTGGGGACACCTGGACAAATGAAGAGAGGACCTATTTTTGTCACTGTATATAAATAGTAGCCACCCACTGTAAGCACTGGCTTTGTTCTTCCCTACCACAGCCCAACACATAAGACTTCTGCTGCAGTCTGACCTTAAATCTCAATTCACTCCCAAATCCCAAGTGAGGGGGAGCTCTGCGAGGACTCCAGGAGACAGGTCATGAAATTAGCATTTTTGTCTCATTAGCTTTGAAAGCAGCAGTTACAGCACAAGGGACTTGGCCCGGTGATGTACCTACATATGCATAGCATGCTTCTACTAAACCCATTAGAGCACCGCATCTGCCCAGAGTACATTTTTCTGGCCAGAACCCATAATATTCATCTCTGCTGTGTCCTAAATCCAAAATCTGATTTTACACCTACTGTTCTGGGAGATGTTGCATGAATAAAGGGATACATCATTATCGCTCCTTTTGCGGATGGAGCCACTCTGGGTTCCACTCCAGTGCTGCAGGACCCACAGGTGAGTTTGGGGATGAAATGGGGACCGAGGGGACAGCAGCAGCCCAAGAGCACCGGTGGGGGTAAGGACGGATAGGCAGCGAGACAAAAGGAACGCAGAAGGCAAAAGCAGTAGTTTTGGGGCTGAGGAGATGAATGGGGTGCTACCTAGGAGGCTACAGTAATGAAGATCAGCTATGAGAAATTTGACTGTTCCCACACCAAGTTGCACATGTACATAGGTACGTGTGCGTTCAGAAGTGTCTTCTTAGCCATGTCTGCACTCGCTTTCATAAACAGCATAAACATGGAGACGGATGCAAAGAGATACTACCGCAAGCTGTGCCTGCACTAGGGCTAAAAGTTTAAGCACACGCTCCCAAAATGAATGTCCGGTTTATAAAACTCTTTCATCTGGACGTTAATTTGGCACTAACCACTACAGAGAAGAGATTTTCTGTCAGCTTGTAACGCTGTCAGCGCCCCTGCAAGCCCATCTGAACGGCAGCGTGCTGCAATTGGACTCACCAAGTATGCATAAATTTTGCGGATGCGTTTGTTGCTGTTGCCACAGTGTATTGAATTTGCTTAACTGTTCAGTCCACCCTTATTTTGCATGGAGATCACTCCCTCCAGATTCTTCATGTGTACCAGCAACGTGAGGGGGAAAGCCGATAGCTAATGTCCCTAATGTGGGCCCTGCCTTCCACAGCAGGTTGGAGCAGATGAGGTCCCTTCCGACCTAGTCTTTCCCATGATTGCATAAGAAAGAGAAGGATCAAGATTTAAGTTAATTCTGGGAAACCGTGTAGCAAAAAAATGTGCAGAGCAAACAGTTCTGGATAAATCTGATGAAAAAAAAGACCAAACTACCGTGTTCTGCTAATGTTGAAGTTTCTAAACAGTTACAAAATTTGATTAACACATCTAATAGGACAGACAGCAGCTAACAGCTGTCAGGAATTATTTAGCCTCTGGCTGGCTTGCTTATCCTGAAGAGATTAAGGAAGCTGCAAATGTACTTCACAGCGGAGACAAGGAACTAAGTAGGATTATTAGCCTTTATGAGAATGAACACTTCACCAATAAAAATGACATGGGAGAGCTCAACTCTATTGCTTGAACAAAAAGAAGTCACTATTCTTTATAAAGCTAATATTTCACAAATGCCTAGACTATGTACCTTGGGAAGAACTGTGGGATCTAGTTAGCATCACAGAACCTGTATTCCCTAGTCACAGCCAGAGATACCGTCTGTGATGCATTATACGAGAACTGGGCATGAATGTGCATGTTTTGGCAAGAGATGGAGAAACACCATTCACAGGAGCTGTCTGTGCTTAACAGTTTCTTAAATTATGGTACAGAGAACAGAAGTTATTCTCAGGAACCAGTTTGCATTGTTTTGCATAGTGGATATCTGTCATTAATCCGATTGCAACATTTGGGGCTGCCTATTTTCCTACTACTCTGATTGTTAGGAGTAAGACTGCCATTAGCACAAGTCTACTTCTAAAGGTTGGTATGTGCTGAATCCCATCCTCGGAGGAAGATTTATGCCAAGATTTTGGGCCAGACAGTGAGAAATGCTTTATTCCCCCTACAGCCAGGAGAAGCCAGAGCAGAGAGATGGAAATGGATGGAAAACAGTCAGTAGAGAATCTAAATGATTAACGGATAGATGGCTCTGCCAGGCAGTACCATACTAAAGGTTAAGCCTGGTTTTAAATGAGAGACTACACATTTAAAGCACCTCCCTCTACTTAAAGCTTGTTATGGAGATGTATGGAGTCAGTGGAGTGCCTTTCGATTACATCTAGGAGACTGCAAACATCCCAGAGACGAGGCCTTTCCTCTTCTAAGTATTTGCATAGCATGCAGGACCAGAAGAACTATCTTTGTTGGGAACTCAGGACTATAATGAAATACAAACAACAGTTACCAGGAGGTAGTTGCTCAGTGCCACTGTTAACCTTAGGCAGGCATAGTATTTTGTATTAATTGAAGAGAAAAATGGCATTGGAAACAGCTGAATTAACCCACTAGCAGAGGTGTGTACTCCACACCGCACTGCGCTTCAATGAATTTGTGAGCTAAACGCATTTCTTGGTTACCTACCCACAAAATTTTGACGTCAGAGTACAACAGCGTTAAATATTAACTGATTCCCCAGAGGACTTGAGAATATTTCTTTCTAAATAAGCTAAAAACCCTACAGTTAAAAGTTATACCTGAAATTTTAAAACTCGGCAAGTAACTTCAAGTTACAGTGAATAACTGGAAGACCAGAGCTGATGGGAAATTGTCTTCCCTGGCTTCTTGTCATCCTCCCTTTCACCGCTTCCCTCTCACTAATACAATGAATGGTGGGTGACTGTTGGTATTCAGGTGGGTATAATATGTAGCACCTTAGGAACTGTAATTTAGCATTAATTAGCATCCACTTTAGATAAAGTTAATGGCCAAGATAGTTGTCCATTAACCAAATGAAACTCAAAATTAGAGTCTAATTGTCAAGGGAAGAGCCTAAAAAGTATCTCACAGTTTTAATGTTTTTTTCCCTTAATTCAGATTAAAACTTAAATCAGCAACCAGCTACAGCACAAGTTTTCTGGTTTGTTTAGTTTTTGGGTTTTGTTTTGGTTTTTTTTATCTTTTACATAGCACAAAGTTAAATGCACTGATTTTCTTTTAAGTTTAAACCTCACGAGGAAATAAGTGCTAGCTGGGCTTAGCAAAATGATGCCATATTTGTGGAATACTAATTAAGAAACCCCAACCCCAAACAATTCGCTCCTCTTTGTTTAAATAGAAGGTTGGTGCATATCGAACTCTGTCATCAGCTATTATTCAAATTGAAATAGGTCAGGTCCCTGAACACCTGTAAATTAGCCTGGAAATTCCCTCAATTAATGAAACCTTGTCTGCCTGAATTTATCCTGCCTTCCCCATAACACTTGGACAATCATAGCTGTAGCATGTAAAATTAATCTCATTCCGTTACTTTCTGTGGAAGGGCATTTTGATGGCGCTTTGACCCCTGAGAAAAGGGTTAATACTTGTTCATTCTCCTCCACACTTTGCTCAGCAGACATTCAACTCCTACAGCCCAAACCAGCAGGCTTACTTGAGTTGACAGTCACAGGGCCCGAAGAACTGGACTGCACAGCTAAGACCTGAATTTGCAGCTCCCCACAATGCATGTCCTTAAAGCAAGATGCTTACACTGGTTTGAAGAGAAACCAGTGTACACCAGTACCTTATTTTCTTACTGCCTCTATATTGACATAGCAACTTTCATATTTAATTTACTTTGAAAAATGATTCTTTTTGAAAAAGTCCTTCAGTTACTTGAAACCATCAGTTCTGTCCCCTTCTTCCCTTTCTAATGGCTCATGCATAAGGTTTGTTCTGGAGCAGCGCACTGTGCTGCAGGGTGCCATCGCCCCTGGGATTGATAGGCAATTCCAAGCAAGCAGATGTTTGCCTTTCCCAGAGTTTGCTCCAGGTTTTTCATAAGGTTTAACTTTGCTGCTCTGGGTATGAGGAGTTGGGCCACTTGCTATCAATGATGCTATTTGTAACTTGTTCTTACACCGTCAGAGATATGCAGTGTAGACACCGAGGACGAATTAAGTGAATGCTCTCGGTTAAATAAAATGCTGTCAGCTAATAAGTGACACAGTGATTAAAAAGAAACAAAAAAGGCACAATGCAAGTATCTGAAGTTTAACAGTGGATTAAGTTAAGCACATACATAACACCAACTTGTCCGGTACTGTTTTTGACTGGGTGGTCTTCAACCACATGGGAAAAAATGCTCATTTGCACTTACTGCCAATGTTAAAATCCCATAGCTAGGAAAAAATAAAGTCATATTTTAAAAAAGGTACAGGGACAGGAAAGGACTTTGTTGAAATACTGGGCTAGGATCGCAAAAATCCGTCTTACCTTCAGCCTGTACGGAGTGCGCTTTCCCACCAGGCGAGATAAATGCACCCCTGCCTGCAGCCTCCCTCATCCGTACTGATGCTGCACTGGCCCCCGCCCGGCTCTGCTGCAGAGGCCAAAGGGGACTTTGGCCAAAGCCTTCTGTTTGCCGCTCTGTCTCCAGTTGTGAATACCACGATGCTCCCCTTCCCCTGACCTTACCCCTTCTGTTCCCAAGTTTTTACACTGCATGTATCATCTCTGTCTGGCAAAATCCTTCTTTCAACACACTCCTGAAATGGAATTTGTACCCTCAGGCCCTAACTCAATCATATTCTGCCAAAATCTGGTGTTGAAGATAACTGCTGCAGAAAATTATCAAAGTGCTCAGTCTTCAAGGAAGACTCAGTTCTCCTCACAAGAAAGGAACTTGTCTTTTCTCTTCTCTTGTAAATATTTGAAATGTTTTATTTTATCTAAGTGAACCTAGCTTAAAAATGAGTTTATATATAGATATGGATATATACATATGTATAAATATAATGGCGCTAAGGGAGCCATCAAACATGAGCTGAGAACAAACCTGGAATGGTTTAAGATGTTTCTGCTGGTCAGGACCCAGCTGAAACAGGCAAAGTGTACTCACACGATGTGAAACAAGTTAGTTTTAAGTCACCTTCACTGACTGGAGGTGCCCCTAAATCTCTTTAATGGAGTAGTCAGATAAGCGATGAAGTTAAAAGAGCATGTCTAATTGACGTGCATAATTATTTCAACCATATATGCAAATTAAGCCCTGAGGGCTGGCGGTTAAAGAGGCAGAAGCAAGAAGAAGCTGATGTAGGGCTTGAGAGTAACAGGCAGTTTCAAACTCAGGTGAGCCAGAGCTCAGCCTTGTGGCCCAGGGGAGCCCCTTATTTTGAAAACAAAGCCCGGTTACGGCCTGTTTAAACTCCAGCTCTGATCTTGCAGGTTACAGGGACTCCCTGGGCTCATACAGAACCTCACCGAACGACTGAGTGACTCATTCTGGATGTCATCTCCAAACACGTTGAGGAACAGGAAGTTATTGGAAGTGGTCAACATGGATTTACCAAGGTTAAATCATGCTTGACCAATCTGATAGCTTTCTATGATGTTATAACTGGTTGGCTGGATGAGGGGAAAGTCGTGGATATCATCTACCTTGACTTTAGCAAGGCTTTTGACACTGTCTCCCATGACATCCTCATTAGGAAGCTGAGGAAGTATGGGCTAGATGAGGTGACAGTGAGGTGGATTGAGAGTTGGCTGCGGGACAGAACTCAGAGGGTTGTGATCAGCGGCACAGAGTCTAGTTGGAGGCCTATAACCAGTGGTGTCCCCCAGGGTTCAATACTTGGTCCTATTTTGTTTAATATATTCATTAATGACCTGGATGAGGGGACAGAGTGTATCCTCAGCAAGTTCGCTGATGATACCAAACTGGGTGGGGTGGCTGACACCCCAGAGGGCCATGCTGCCATCCAGCGTGACCTGGACAGGCTGGAGAGAAGAACCTAATGAGGTTCAACAAAAGCAAGTGCAAGGTCCTGCACCTGGGGAGGAAGAATGCTAGGCACCAGTACAGGTTAGAGGCGGACCTGCTGGGAAGTAGCTCGGAGGAGAAGGATCTGGGGGTTGTGGTAGACAGTAAATTATCCATGGCCCAGCAATGTGCCCTTGTCGCCAAAAAGGCCAATGGAATCCTGGGCTGCATAGGGAAGAGTGTGGCCAGTAGGTCGAGGGAGGTCATTCTCCCCCTCTACTCTGCACTGGTGAGGCCACAACTGGAATACTGTGTCCAGTTTTGGGCTCCCCAGTTCAAGAGGGACAGGGAACTGCTGGAGCGAGTCCAGCGAAGGGCAACTAAGATGATTAAGGGTTTGGAGCATCTGCCTTATGAGGAAAGGCGGAGAGAGCTGGGACTCTTTAGCCTGGAGAAGGCTGAGGGGAGACCTTACTATGGCGTACAAGTATCTAAAGGGTGGGTTGAAGGAGGATGGAGCCAGGCTCTTTTCATTGGTTCCCAGTGACAGGACGAGGGGTAACGGGCACAAGTTAGAACACAGGAAGTTCCGTTCAAATACACGGAAAAACTTCTTTACAGTGATGGTGACAGAGCACTGGCACAGGCTGCCCAGGGAGGTTGTGGAGTCCCCTTCTCTGGAGATTTTCAAGACCTGCCTGGATGCAGTCCTGTGTAATGTGCTCTGGGCAATCCTGCTTTAGCAGGAGAGTTGGACTAGATGATCTCTAGAGGTCCCTTCCAACTCTGATAATTCTGTGATTCTGTGAACACAGACCACACCGATGAGCAGGTTATGGAAAGAGCCACGGGCGACCGGGCTGCACTGCACCGCGCAAGCACAGCGCTCAGGCTGACCCTCACTGCAGAAGTGCTCCTTCGCTGCAACACAACCTACTGCAATGAGGAGAGCTTAGCCCAGGCAGTGTTATTTCTAGACAGGCTGTGCCAGAATAGCAAAAAAGAGTTTAAGAAATGTAGAGCATTTTGCTTAGGAGCTGTCACTCACTTGAGGTTCACCCTGCCCCGCTCAGCTGCTGTTCCCATCTGCACCCTCTGTTTGGTTTTCTGTTCATGTTCTGAAACTGAACTGGTAAGCAGAAAATTTTAGTTACTGAATGAACCACTGCCTAAAATCTGTAAAGGATACTGAAGAGCAATGAGGTTGCTGTGTGACAAGCAAAGAGCAACTTCCAGTCCAGAGAAACTCGGTGCAGTTTCCCACTGGTGTGGTTAGAAGGAAAGTCCTTCACAGGACTCCCTGGAGAATCTGGATCCCATGGCTTATGGGGTCACCCCCATCCCCCACCCCCCCCGTGACCATGCTAAGGGAGCAATTAACTTCATTTTGCACTTAGTGGTTTCCACTTCTTCCACCCACTTGTAGTTCCTGCCTTGTATTTGGTCTAGCAATCACCAGTTAGGACTGTTTTACATCCAAAATTTTGCTGTTGAATGCAGCATATCTTTAAGAAACTCTTGATCTGAAGACACAAACACCAATGTCCTTAGCAATGTTTCTCAGTGGTGAACTGCTCCCACTTGCTAAAAGTGCATGCTTCACTTCTAATTGAAATTTGTCTACTGTTAGCTTCCAGCAATAGGTTTTCATTACATCCTTCTTTGCCGGTTTAAAGAAATCTTTACTAGATGGCTTTCCCCCTCCGTGAAGACACTATCCATTAAACAACTCTCCCCCTCCTCTTTTTGATAAGCTAAATACATTGAATTCTCATATGCACACAGTTACCTCTAACTGCTGTCTTCACTGCAGAACCAAGAAAACCTTGAATCTAAAATTGTAATCTTCCTTCCCTGTAGCTTTCTAAAAAGCTCTTCTTACACAACTTCCAGTTTACATTTAGTTTGTTGTGTTTTGTTTTTGTTTTTTTTTTTCTCCATTTGAGTGCGGTCCTCTTAATTTTCTTTATTTGGAAGAAAGATAGCCCTTCTGAACCATCATTTCTGGTTGGGACTGCCATGTATTTGCTCATGAGCCCTAGCATCTACGTACAAGCACCACTTCCAGGGTTAAAGGTTTTCTTTCATAGCAAGGTCCAGACAGGACTATCCTGTGTGATGCTTCTTGTATTAGAAAAACAGTAAATTGTTGTATGGTGTCAGCTACATTTCTTCCGTATATGTCACTGCAGGATGCTTACACTCCCAAACCCCAAAGTTTTAGTTGTTTCCTACAGCCATCTTCACATAAACATCTTGCACCAAGCTTCGCTCATATCCTCCAAGTCTCATGAGCTCACATGTTTAACGGCCGGTGGATGTACTAGAAGAAAATCAGAGATGACTGCAAAGAGATGAGAGCATGACAGCAACCCTGGTGTATAATCTGCAGTTCTGAGGACTTCGGCCATCTTTCCCGCCTGAAACGGAGTGCAACACAGAGAACCCCGAGTTAGTGAAAGCTTAAGGCAGCAAAGAAACTCATGGTGAAGTTCTCTGGCGGCTCCGCAGCCTTGGTTTAACCGCGCTGCCCTTGGGCTGCATGGGAATGACTCAGCTCACGCTCCCAGCAGATGTTAGTACCTGCACGGCAGTGCCTGACCAACACGCATGTCCAGGCGTGAGCCTGCTCACGCCCAGCCACCAGCACAGGCGCCTCTGTCTTTTGATGCAGCACAGCAAGCTCAGATCTCATCTCTCCGCGGGCACAGACAGAGCCTCAGCATCACAGTCCGTTAGGTCACACACTCACCCAACAGGCCGCGGGTGCAGCTCCTACCCAGAAATTAAATGGAGTTGTGCCATTTCGATGAACGATCTCTCAGTGACTGATGGGATCTGCTGCCCAGGAGTCTCTGCTACACAGCTCCTACTCCTACAGTACCTGGGACCCAGAGACAGGCAGCAGGTGCCAACTGTGGGTACCTAAAGGGCTGACATTATCAATATTAAACGATCTCTCAAAAAACCACACTTTGTGTAGAAAGTGCCCTGAAAGGGCAGGATTTCTTACAGCTCAGACCCCCACTTCAGACTGTCTTCACTTATTTCACTGTGATGCCTGAAATTCGGTTATTAGGAGCATTCAGCTTATCAGTTAAATGGATTTTTGAGTAGCTCTTCATCATCTCCCTTTAATATTGTCAGGTTTTGAGGGAAGATGTTTATAAGCCATCATATAGAGATACCTTTTATTTGCGCTGAAGAGCTCTTTCTCCAAGATCTTTACACTCACACTCCAACGTATAATCAGCTTTTACAGCTATATTAAAGCCTTCAGAATAGGAGGTTGGTTTTTACAGTGCAAATCCCTGGTATATCCTTAACTACACCATTGCTCAACACAAGAGTATAGGAATACATTTAATATAATACATACAACATTTTATCACGAAAACTGCAATTACTTTCAACAGAACAAGTTTCCAACCAGAAAAGCTGACCTGACTGTTCTTCTGTGGCAAATGCCGAAACCAGCACTTACATGTTGCAAAAGAGAAGAGAAGAGAATCTCTCCTTTGACAGGACAAATTATAAAAACTAATGCTTATACTGTAAAGAGCTTTAAATGCAATATAATGTGGGTGTAAATTAGGGTACCATTAGAGCTATTCTCATTTACGCCAGGCCTCTAACTAGCTCATAGCCCTGTGTAACTCTAGCATTAATTACTGGTGCTTTTTTAGCGAATAGTCTCTTGTTAGCTCTCTCAGCAGGCGTTCTGTGTTACTGGGGGGATTGCCTCACATTCACCTGGTACACCAGGAGTTACGGCACAGCCCGTAACTGCCCAGCAAAGGAGAACAGAAGTTTTAAGTGTTGCTTCTCGTTATATCTCAAAATACATTTCCTTCGTGTTTGTGGAAAAAGGAGGAAGTAGTTAAATAATACAGAGACTTTTACTAATCTTTGCAATCGGATCTTTGGGACTTTTGCTGCCATCACACAGTGCAATCACTTCACACAAGTGAGAAACTAGCACAGGGCATCCTGATAAAGTTCAGTACATAAATTAGCTAAACCTGGGCATGCTACATCAATCTTTCTGGTCGGTCCTTTATTTTGATAACCACTGTATTTGTGTCCTTTCAGGTCATATTTGTCTAACACTAACATAATCAATCTAATTTGAGAGTCAAATTTAAAATGTATAACTCTAGACCTAAACTCCATATGTTGTGTGCATTCTGTCAGTATTAACACAGCTGAATGCCGTGAGGCGTATTAATGAATCTCATCTGCAATTTGCTACTTGTTTTTAAAAAAAAAAACAACTTTGTTGTACAAGTTCTGCAACCAATTCACTATGTGCGGGAAGTCAGCAGAACAACTCATTTCCTACAATAATAAGACTCCAGTCTCTGGTTGGGATGGTTGGTTGCCAGAAGAAATGGCTTTCTTAAGAATGGAAGCACACAATTGCCTTTCTTAGCTGGTCTATTATTCATTGTCAATCCAATGACCTTGCCATTTGTTTTTTCAGCGTTGATTGGGAGTTTTCTTTTTCATTGAAAAGGACACATCGCCTTTTCTCCCTCCCCTCCAATAATTGTTACTTTAAATTATGTAACTACGCATTTTCTCAAGAGCTTCTTAACTCACACTTACAGGGAGAAATAAGGGAAAGGTGCATTTGTGTATTGGTCAGCTCCTCGACAAACATACACTACACCACCCACTGACAAACCCACTCCAAATTGTCTCAGGCAAAGTTCAGCATATGTTCCCCACAATTATCAGGTACCCACCTTCTGGGAGTCAGGTCTGTTCAAGGCCCTGCATCTTAGAACGTGGAAAAAAAAAAAAAAAAAAGCCAAAGCTGCTGTGCATACATTAATAGCAATCAGGAAAGTTCACAGGATAACCAACATGGTCTTGTGAGGAAGACATGCATCTTCCAACAGCCCAAAACATATATTTTTAATGAACTTGTAGAAGGTCTTGTTTACTCCAGATCTTTTCCTATTTCCCACAGCTATATTACTTGTTCTAATAAAAAGATTTCAGGTCTCCCTGCCAAGTTCTCTCATAATTAGTAATTGTGAGCGAGCCAGCTGATGTTATCCTTGGACATTTTGGTGAGACCTGGGACATAAAGCTATAAATTAGGTCACCTGTCCTCAGCAGACTCTCCAGTTCCTTTCTGTATTTTTATTGTGCTTCTACAAATATCCTCAGTACAGAGAAAGAAGAAAAATATTCTATGTGGAGAACTTTTAAAATTCAGGTTAAAAAAAAGGAGGAGGGGTAAAGGAATATTGGAGCATTTTATGCATCTGTGCTTTCTGGGGCACCCATCAGTGAGAGGATTCCCTGATTTGTGTTTATGTTCTAGGATGTTGATTTGATTTCTCTGAGTCCATTGTGTTTTCGCCTATGGTTCTTTCTCTTCTTTCAGGGTTAATTGAAGCGGTGTTTTTCTACAGCTTAGTAATATATAATTTTCAAGTATCTATCACTAGATGAAAGTATAAATTAGAGCAGTCATTTTGCTATAGTAGATCTTTGTTTTCCTTTACAGTTCTCCTGGCTGCTCGAGGGTAATACGATCAGAACAGGAGAAGTTTTGTAGTCTTGATATTCACTGATAGTTTTACTGTAAATTTTCTGACAGTCTTCTGTTATTGCATTTATCTGCACATCTGAGCACTGAAAAAAAACCCATGAAGTATGCAATTCCAGCCTGGCAGAAACAGCACAATTCCCTTGGACACTAATGCATACGGCACCTAGTAGTATCATGATATGACCCAAGACAACATTTTCAACACCCTGGAACGGCTCTAAGAACCTGGCAAAGGCGCTAGGTCTTATTAGAAACTCATCCATACCGATCCTTCATGTCTTTCATTCTTTAACCTCATTGGGACAATAAAGGATTGTTTCTACCACCTTACTCAAAGTTTTAGCTCTTTTTATAGTTTTTAATTTTAAGGAGGATGCCTCTCGCTAAATACATCTTCCTTTGCCTTGCTGTCCATGTGGAGGAAATGCAGCCAATTTTGTTGAAATGAATCAACTAAATATCATGAATACGCGCTCACCTCTAACCCCTCCCATACACGGAAAAGGCATCAGCATGAGCTACTGAGACACATAATGGAAAACGGTATTTCACCGATAATGTTTTTCCCGACCCACATGAACTTGTTATGCCTGCCCTAAGTGTACTGAACTTGCTCAGAGTCTTCCCAGTGGTGTCTCTAAAGACAAGTCAGTGTGAGTGTACGCAATTTGAGAGATAATGAATGGAGAAGTGACAACTAACTGCTTAAAAATATGCATTACAAAAGCAAGCACTTCTCTAACTCCGCTAAACATCACCTGAGATAACACTAACTTTAACAGAATCACAAATAGCCATCTCAGAAATACACAGGGTCAGACTTTTAAAACAATGAAGATTGCAGAACTTTACTGTATTTTTACCGACACATTCTGTTCTGAAACCAGTCTTGATACTAATACTCAGATATACCACTGCAAAAATAATCTGCAAGTACAAAAGAAAAAAAAAAAAAACAAACCTCTCCATAAGAATTTTGCCTCCAATGCTTCAGCGTAACTCACAAGTACTGACACAAGAGACTTTGGCTTACTATCGTTAAGAATGAATATTAGAATAAGCTGTGAATCCCAAAGCTCCAGTTAATAGAAGCATAAAGAAAAAATTGGCAGGTAGCAGTAAGACAGTGGGCTGAACAGCTGCCATTGACAATGCCTATAAATAGATTTTTCAGAGACAAACACATTTTATTGCATACAAACATAATGCATTTTTCCACTTTGGGCTAGTAACAGATTCTCATTTTTTTAAGAAACGTGGAGAACAATCGCTTTACAAGTTTGTTACAAGAGCAGATTCAGTCACTGCATTTTTATTCAACTTCCCATATGTTTCTCCTGTTTGTCTTCGATGCAGAACAACATGCTAGTGATACGCGGTTCTAACTTCGCTTTCGACATGCATACCGCAAAACTATACTTACAAGCACTTTTAAAAGTAAGTCTTAAATGTCTCATGTTAAGTAGAATCTGAGCGTGAACAGGGGTAGGTCATATGGTGGAACTCCTGTATAACGCTCACTCTCCAACTTGGCTTTGGCAAAAGCAGCAGCCATCACTGCAGGAGGTGCTTGAAAACAGCCATTAAGTAGTGCTCTTGACATCCTTATTCGTTAAGGCTCCAGAATAGCAGGACAACTGTAGAACAATTAAGTGGCATTTTCAAAACCACTTGGCATTTGTCAAACTTCTTTCCAGCAAGGTCAACAGCAGTTTTAACATTGCCCCTAGTAAGAGCATAATTAGACCAGTGCTACAGTGCTTTCAAAAGCCTAATGATGTCCACACACAACCATTAATACAGATGCAAAATGAAGACTGTCTCTCCAGACAAAAACAACTGCCAACTGCAGACTGCATTTAACTCAGATTTGGGCACCTCGGCTCATCAAAGCATTACAGAGACAAGACACAAAAGGGTGCCACGCTTTCTCTGTGAAAGCCCAAAACAGCCAATGCGTTGGAGTGGATTTACAGTATTTCCCTTGCTAAACCAGCCTGAGATTCAACTACGCTTCCCATCGTGCCTTACGCTTGAATTATTCCCGCCAGCTTAAGTGGGTTAGCACAAAAGGAAAATGCCAGTTGAAAAAGAATACAGCTTCTGGTAAATCCTGCTCACCGTGTAGGATGTCTGATTTCCACCATTACAGGGCATATAAGAACCTGGTCTGCTGATGTTTTACTGGAAGATGTTCTCTCAAAAAATACTATCTTCAGGATGGAAGGTGCCTTGGAAGGGAAACTTGAAGGAGGTATATAAGACTTAGGCAAAGACAGAAGGCAGATGAAAAGTGCAATAGCAGGTGAAAAAGGAGAAACAGACGTACTATTAAAAAAGAAATTAAAAGGGGGAAAAAGCAGGACTGGCATGCAGCACAAAGCATGGATATGAAGCAGAAAAAAGCAGGTCTCTTCAGCAACCTTTTGGTCGGTGCTGGTTTGCAAACAAATATGTTGATTTAGTGAGCTTCAGAGGAGTTTTTGTTTGTTCATTTTTACCTTTCAGAAATCAACAGCTTTCAGCCTTAAAGCCTGAGCTAAATTCCAAGGCTTCAGAACACAAACAATAGAAAATGACATAGAGTGAAGAAAGGAATCTTGTAAGGCTAAATCCACCGGGCAGGCAGATATAATTACTCAAGTTTCAATATATGACCAATCTCAGAACAGTGATATTAAATGAAAGATAAAATGAGTCAATGTCACTAAAAAAAAAAAAATCCCTGTAGTTATGCTTCTGTGCCAAACAAAGCTACAAACCAAAGGCTCGGATGCTTTTGTTTGGAAGTGACGTTGTAAGCAAAGAGTTTAAGGCCAGCCATGCCTGCCTTCTCCTTTGCTCTACTGAAGCAAATTATTGTAAGAAATCTATACCATATATCAAGCTTGCAGCAAAACCACAATTCAGGCAATAATCCTGTAGATTTCCATTACAAAATGGACTGTATAATTAATGTTTTCGGAGGTCACTTTGTTTAAATGCTATTTTGCTTCAGTGTGAGCTCATGCTGATCCAGTGGTGGGAACGACGAGTATTCTGAATGCTTTTAGACGAGAGCTGCAATGAAGTGCCAAAACCCACCTGTAGTAAGATGTGGCCAGCCAGCTGAGCTTGGGATAGGGGCGAAAAAGGCTGGCTACTAACTTTTCATCTGAATAGCCGACTTCCCAGTTCAGTTGTCTTTATTTGACTCAATGAAATTGCTGTTCTGAAGCCTATTGGAATCACATCTCCACGAAACTATACTCAGGTTTGGATCAGACTCATCTTTTTTTTTATTTTATTTTATTTTTTAATCTAATAGAGGGACTTTGCTTGATGCGGCTGCTTATTAGAGAATCTGCATTCAGGTACACAAAAAAGCTCTGAGCAGCTCTACCCCTTCTCTATAAGGGAAATACCTAAAATGAAAAGTTATGTTGATGGATCATAGGGCAACAGCCATGGCACACAGGATGAGCCATTAGTGAGTTTGTCCTGTAAGATATCTGTAGTTGAGACAGATAGAAAAAAAGTTTCATTTGCCTTAAAGGCAGGAATGTTCCACCAGAGTGGGATGATTGACTGACCTTAGAGCAGTAAGGCTGAGCATTTGGCACTAGTGTAAATGAAAAATTCATCGTTACTGACGAGTTGTGACTGCCCTAAAAAAACAAATATTAATGTGGTTTAATACAGTACAACTGAAAATCCAGAATGCAATAAACCCTTCACATCATACTAGCACAGAGATTTCTTTGTGTTACTCATTTAAAGAGTAGGATATTCTCCCTCTCTATTTCAAGTCATTTGTTCTGGAGCTGAAACAATATGGCATTTCATTTGAGTGCCTTTCACCACCCTTTCAATATATGGACTCACAGGTATTCTCAGTCTTTCGTAAAAGATAAAACTTCTGTTCGCATCTTGCCACAAATTCTGAACACAGAGTCCTTAGATTATTTCCCTGAGAAATACTTGGATACACGCTGTGTAAGTACAACAGTCTCTGAGGTACTTTGGCACTAGGAAACTCCACTCCAGAGTAAAAGCTGAGACAGAAACAGGGATTCTTTACAGAGACAGTTGATGGTGACCTTTAGAGGCTTAGAGCTGATAAATAGCCCAAGTCTATGACGTACAATCTCTATACCCAAGACCGTCAAAGGTCATGCATCAAAGGCAAGATTTCATATTTTTCCTAAACTGAAATTGGGATGCCACTTGTAGAAAAGAAGTAATAGTCTACCTTGGAATAATGTAAAATATGAATTAGCCACAGGGGATTCACATTTTCTAATTAAATGACGATTAAAATCAATTAAGAAGCTATAGCAGTCCTGCACTAATGAGGGAAGTCATATTATTACCTCTGCATTAAGTACTGTCATCCACTAATTCCATTTAATCACAGTGAACTTTTTTTTTTGTTAATACAAAGACCTATACTAATATTGCAATAGATTTGCCCAATGAATTACACAGGTTCAGTGTTTCCTAGTCAACGTAACACATTTTCTCGTATACTACACATGATGGTGACTGTAGATGTCATCTTGTGGAAATTATAAAGCAGTGTCACCTTCATTTTTTAATTCCTTCATGTTTCAATAGTGTTTTTGAACTCTATGGATGTCCAATAGTAAATTTTACTTGTCCTGTTAAAATGCAGGTAGAATTATAAACCGTCGTGATACAAGATTTACAAAATCTTGCTACTATGTCTTAAGGCACTAGTAATGAACAAGAAAAAGCACAAAGATGAAGCTAGTATGTAATCTAGTAAGAGAACAGAAATAGATATATTAATCAAAATGTTAGGGGAGAAGACAAAAGGACCCAAACATCTTCATGGCCATATGATGTCCTAACTTTCCAAACACAAGAATTGTGAATGGGCAAGAAAACAAAGCTGCATCTTCCCATTAGGTGTACAGAAAAGGGCAAATCATTTTGTGGTCTGGGTAGCACAGACCCAACTTCAAACAAGAGTAGGAAAGACATTCCCTCAAGGATTCTCCAGGACACATTAACCCTGGACTAGGTTCAAATAGCTAATTAGCCTCCTCACAAGCAACTGAAAGGCTGAAGAAGTTAAAGAAGATCTCTTATTCAGTATTAACTTTGATAACATGGCTTTGTTGGTTTTTTGCTTTGTAACTTGGCTCTCTTATTGCAAATCTATGTTCCCTTAGCAAGTGATAAAGCTGATTCTGTAGTAACCTATAGATAGCATAGCATCGCTCTGCTCCTTCAGGCAAAGGCAAATTCATTACTTGAGGGGACACTGGCAAATTCCTGGAGTGTGTCATCCCACTGGATATGGGGCCAGGAGGTTTCTGAATGTCTGGAGGAGCCCATCCCAGAGACGGGTAAGTTTGTTTGTCAGGGTTTAACACACTTTCCCTGTTTGTGGAGTAGAGGGGCTTCAGCCTTCACCAACGGGAAGAGTACAGTGAGGACCTGAAACTCAGAGCTCAGGCTTCGCATTTCTCGTGTTGGTTTGTTTCCGGTATCCAATTTGTAACTGTTTCTTGTTGGATTCACTTGTACAAAACCTACTTGGCTCATTGAAGCAGCTATACGCTATGTATGTTAGTGCTTCCTTAGACAACAGTGTTTGCAAATAATTCAAAGCCCTGCATAGCCAGGGCACTTATTAAAGTGGCATTTACTAGTGCGTCCATCAGAGTTAAACAATAAGCTTCTCGCTCTTACCGACCGATAAACATAAATGTGTCTTAAAATGCTTTATAGCGATTATAGCGCTAGGCTGAATGGTGTTTACAATTTATTCATGGTTACTGATATGATCATTTTTAATGCGATTCCCATACTTCACCGAGCTTTTTTTTTTTCCCCACCATACGCACAGTCTCTCTGTAAGACCTGCTTCTTTGCTCTGGCATTACACAGAAAGCTGAAACAGAGGAATATCTATGACTATGTTTAGAAACCTTACTGAAACTAGAGTGGGGAAGGGAACAAATATTGTCTTCCAGACTGGCACTGCTTACCATACTAGCACTTGACAGAGAACAGGTACGACCACTGCGCTGCCACAAAGCGTTCAAGAACTCGGGACCTGCCATAGTGGATCCAACCCAGGTGGTCTTGCAGCCCACCTCTCAAGGGTGCCCAGCACACGCCATTCATGCAGAGACACCAGGAACTGCACAGGAAGGTGGGAGAAACTAAGTGTTTATATTGATCACTATTTTAGAACATAAAAGTCATCAATGCAAAGCCAGTGTTTGTGGCAGGTGAAGAAATACTCCACTTCCCCAATTTAAACGGAGCATGGTAACACAGAGAGGCTAAGCGACTCATCCAGCGATTCATGGTGACTCAGGGAGCTGAACATGGGATAAATATGGTAATATGATTCTCGCCACCTTACTGGAAACAAATATTGTATGACTGTGGATGTGTAATTTTCAGAAAACTCAGTCCCTCCTGAATATTGCTGAAGTCTTTACTTATAGGGACCCTCTGGAAGGCCAGGCCCTGCTGTGGGCCCCAAGCATACTGCACCAGCCCATAAGGGCTGCAATCCCACATACCCTGGAAACCAAGACATGGACACTGCAGTGATCCATGGGGTTTAAGAAAAGAGAAAAATCAGAGAATGAAAGAGAGGACCATTAATAAGCAAAGTAATGATTCGTAAAATGTCTTTGAAATGAAACCTGTAGCGTATATCTGTATCTCATCCTTGGGAAACTTACAGCCCCTCCAAAAACCTTGGCCAGAATCACCAAGCTCACAGCCTGGGCAATGCAAATACTTTCTGTTCAACGAGAGGAAACTAATCCACCTGAGTTCTCCTCATTTTGGGATGAGCCTTTACGCCTGGATGAAGATGAAAATCTGGAGAGGGATTGGTAATACAACGTGCTACTGACAGAAACAACACTTTGAACAGTGTACACTGTCAAAAAAATTTCCATGCTGGCTTTTTCTTAAAAAGCTTGCTAACCCTTGCTAGGGCTGGCAGAGAGAAGGAAATATCTTGCAGCAGTCAAGGCTCGTAGGGCAACTGTCGCAGTTTAGAGCTCATCGTTTTCCCTCCTTTTATTATTCTTCAGCCTGCTGTCGCTGACACTATGCATAACCAGCTCACAATCACTTCCTTATTGCATTTGATTTCCCATGTTTCACCCTGCGGATTTTATCTTGCTAATGAAACCTAGGCTATTTGTCCTCAGGTATTCACATGGTCCCCATTGCTAGACAGCCTGAAGACCTGAACATCTTAATGGAGCCTTACAAATTCCACTGGCTGCTTCTGAACCACCCGAGATGAAAATAAAGACTTTAAGTCATTCAGGCTGGGTCACTGGTGTTGTGTATCAATTATGCAGATTCCCGCAAATGGATTCTGAAAGCATCTGTCACACATGAAAGAAAAGCTCTGTGAGCCTTTGCGAACAAAAATGTCTTTTGTTCCCTGACAACTTTGTACATAAAGGTGTGAAACAAGACGGTTTAAACAGGCTTTCCTACTACATTGAGCAAGCGAAGCCTATTGCAGGGACGCGGGGAAGATGGCTTTTCATATATTCCGAGCGCTGGATGAGCGATGTGGGGGCTGGCTCCCCCCGGCCCAGGACTCGCCCTGGGGCAGTTCTCACTGGGGGAACAGCATAAAGGGAATTCTGTACCCTCCCTGCGCACACAGGATCTCTCCGGGAGGAAATGTGCAAAAGCAGAAGGCTATGAAAGTTTCAAAGACTGTATAATGAGAGTGATATGCTGATAATCAGCTTAATTCCCATTTCAAACACCTAAGTCCCTTTGTGAATCTGGCCCTATAGACTTAATCCTGCATATAGCTTAATTAGCTTAATTGTTGACCGTGCCTGGTAAAGGGAGGGTGAGCAGGACAGTGTGCTCTGGGGAAACTGTCCGCACCCAGCAGGTCAAAGAAAAGCTTATGGTGGATGGGGCTTGGAGGGCTCTAAATGGAAACGGCTTTGTTTCAGGAACAAGAAGCCTGGGAAGAGGCTGCAGAAGTTTGTGTTCAGATCGGCAGAAGTAACTGGGACTGAATGAAGAGGGACCTTTTAAAGCTTTTCAGGATCAGAATGAACCCATGCCCAGGGCACTGAGGATCGCTTTTACATTCTTGTCTCCAGACAAACACCTAATTTCACTATTTATGATTAGGGAAGCGAGTGCGCAAGGATCTTGTGACTTATTTCTGTTTGGTCTGAAAGAGCATAGCTCAGGCTTGGCTCTATTTCCTCCATGTGTCGCTTTTCTTCATACTTTCACTGGGACAGGGCCCACGTGCCTGCTCTTCCCTTGTAGCTTTGGACACCTTGCAGGGTCAAGATCATGCTGCTCAGCAAACTGCTTCCTGACATGCAGGAAGGATTTGAGGCCGTGACTGAGGTCCTCATGTGGAGGAGACTCTCAGAGCCACAATAAGGGCTCTGGGACCAGACGCACTGCTGATGCCTTTGCAGGGACAAAGGCTGCCACATGCACCTCTGGCACCACAGCCGACCTTTAATCACTCTACAGTCCAGGTGCCTGAAGTCACATTTTCCACTATAAATTGCTAAGAACTTGGCAAAAGCAGCCCTTGAGTATCTTCCTCTCACAGTAAGATAGAAATTGGCCTTGGCTGGGAAACTTCTGGGAAAGTATATTCTGTTGCATACAGGAAGCATGCAGTTCTATTTCACGCAGCAAAAGTCAGGTGTGTAATTAACTGAATATCTACCTAAGACTAAGTATTGGTATAAACATTTAATTAGCAGATTGAGAATGCCAGAACTGAAGCTGATTTTGGTGGGGTTTTTTTTGTTCACCCTGGTATATATAGTTAAATGAGGAGAAAGTTGGGTCTACCAAGCTGTCTCAGTGTGTAGAAGACTCATTAAAAAAATAAAATAAGCTATCCTTCTACAGTGAAGAAACCATTAAATATAACTTCTATAAATATTTACTCATGTGAAAAAATTCTTAATCCAAAGAGTTTGAGAAACATGGTCTTGTTTTACTTGTCCTACTATAAAAAGAATCCAAGCCTGCCCAACCTGATCAAGCTGCCTTTCTAATATTGCAAACATGCGTGTGGAATTGGTTTTACATTTTCCCACGTCGTCCCAGAGGACAGCATCATATTACATTATGCACCAAAGCCACAAGCATTTAAACAGACATAAAGTTCATCCCGGCTATTAGCTAGTTATTCAGTCATTCAGACAAGGCAGTTAAACTGGAGTCAGAGGAAAGAGCAAGCACCAGGAATTTCAGTGAGAAGAACCTTAAGAACCTTTCAAGGTCTAGCAGTCATCCGCAATCCAAGATCTTCATAGTACGATCGAATTTACCAGACTCACCGATACTTTTAAAAGACCAGAAAAGGAGAAGCAATATCCCTAAAATCCTCTCCCTGTCCCCCTGGCAGCGCTGCCAGTGTGGTTTGTGTGGCAGACGATCAATGCTTCCCTGGCAGTGGAGCCCTGGCTGGAGCTCGCGCTGCCTCCTGCCTAGCGCAGGTCCTGCTGGAGGCAGGTCTCCACACGAGCTCAGCAAGGTTGCCCAGCTACAAACCAGGCACTCTTTACTTCTCAGCACGTGGACTCAAAGGTAAATCTGCTTTGGGATTGTCCTCCTGAAATGTCACATGAGTATTGACCAGCTTGAGATAGTCACTGTACCCATTGAGAGAGATGGGGGCCTTCCAAACACCTAGAGCCAACTGCTTTAATGGTTTGAACCACAGCCTGAAGACAAAGAGTTCCCAAAATACAGTATTTTTTCAGATGTCAATTTCTCAGCAGGAGCGGTGTCTTTGAGTGATCACGCTTAGTCGCCAGTCTACCTTTGCGGTATGGGCAACTGCTGACCTGTGAGGCAGCGCTCTGAGCCCAGTGGCACTCCATGTAAAGCTCTCATTTCACCATCTGTCTCTGTTAAACTCAACGAATCTGTCAAATACTCCACCGTCTCTCCCCCAGTTACTTCGCTTCCCTGTTATTTTGGCTCTTTACATCACATTTTTTGTTTAAAGTAATAAGTATTAGCATGTCTTTTTTTTTTTTTTTTTTTTGCCAGTGCTTTGCAATCTGTTCTGCCACTTCAGACAGGTGGTCTTTTTTGGTAGACCATGCATCTCATCATCTTCTCTGTCCTGACAGTCTTTGACCCTCTGTCCGCACTTTTCACGCTTCTAGTTAAATGGGCATCTGTTTTCTCCTCTCTCCTCCTTATGGGAAGGTTTCAGCTAAGTGCTTATCAGACTCTGCTCTCTAACAGTCATTCAGTAACTCAACAAATAAGAATTTTTTAGAGGAATTTTGTTTGACAGTTCATACAAAAGCCTCCTTTCCTTTTGAACACACTCGTTCAAGCTTATTTTGCACTTAGTTATTCCTGTAAAAGTAAACATATGAAAATGTTTTTTTCATTCAAGTCATAACTATATTATTCTATTAATTATAAACATCCTCATGTACTTTTCCATGACAAGACTGCGGTCCTGATTTGCAATGAACACTCATTACAGCAAGCTTAATTGATGCTTTAACGCTGGAGCCTATTATCATTCAGTGTTTGCTAATACAGTCAGTGGCTAGAGTTAATATTTCTCGCAAAAGTAGGGTTTAATTTTCTCTCAGTGTTACCTACCATTAGTGGATTTAGCTTATCAGAAAATGCAGAAAAAACCATGTGCAGCTCCCAGCCCCTGACTGGACCAAGTCAACATTTTTCAGTTGGAATAAAAAGGAGGAGAAGCAAAGGCAGCTTTTTGAAAGGCCCAAAAATCGTACCTTTTTCTGGATTTTTTTTTTTTTTAAATAAAAACTAATGAAAATATATTTGGCACAAAATTTCTAGGACATGGCACCAGAAACATTACTGAATCTAGCTCCTTTCACTCACATAAAGCCACCTACTATGCCCTCAGGTTGCAGTCGCTTTTTCGCTGCACCTTTCTGTTGCTGGCTGCATGGAAGATTAATAGGGGTAGGGGTTACTTGGTTTGAGAGGTTTCTTGGGATTGTATGTCAGCTGGGGTTATTTCACATGAAAACGATGCAAACACTGTTTGCCCTTTTGCACTGCCCCTCATACAGGAAGGGATATCAGTTTGTTGTCTAATGCCATCTAGGGCCTAAGGAAAAATATTATTTATTCCAAATGACGTACACAAATAGTCCTTTAGACCCTCTCAGTATTCAGGAGAAAACTAAAACTGAAGATGGAGATGCTTCATGCAGCCATGGCTAGGTTTTCAGAATGAAGTTTAGATAAGCGCATGCACATATGCGCATGAAAAGCCTGCGCGATTGTACCTGTATTAACTGAAAGCATATGGAGATTATACCTTATATCTCAAGCTTTCTGGATCATTGCTATTGGTGTGAGGTTACCGCTTCATTTCTCTCTTCTGCAAATACAGTGGAACATTTAAGATATCTAGGAAAGATGGTCTTTTAAACAGCTTGCGAGATAATTTTGGCAGAGTGTATCCTTCTTAGAACCTACCAGTATTACAGAATGAAAAATACAGAGGAATATATTCTAAATCATTTTTAAAAATATTTTATAGAGGAAAACACATCCACAGTGTGGATGTCTCCACATACTCTCCATACAAGAGGCAAGTATGATTATATGTACATATGCCTACATGTAAACTATATGCAAAACACGTATTTGGGTTTAAGTTGGAATATAGACACCTACAAACAGGAACTCATATGTAAGTATGCAGATATATTAAATAGGACTGTAGTCTAGTTGCTAGTTTTGTTTCTTAAAAAAATATATAGGATTAAGTTGGACTACTTAATAAAGAGACACAGTAAAGTCTACAGTATTTCAAGGTGTAAGGCACCAATCTGAGAGGAGGACATAGGTATTCAGAAGGCTGTAAAAACCTGTCGGCGTTAAAGCAGAACGAGAGCTATTTAGCATGCTGTTTCCCAGGGGGTTGATCTACAGAGTTTCTACAGCAGGGACCGAGAGAATGATTCTGTGACACAGGATCCCAAGGCTGTGATTAGTCCCAGTGTGCAAACCCCTGCTGATAAGGGCCAGGAGGGTGAGGATGTATTGGTGCTGCAGACTGCAGTACAGTGTAAATACACCCGAGCCATTTTAAATAATCTAAGTGGGAATCAGGAGCAGCCTTGATGCAGTAACAGAAAGCACCGTGTCAGCTTAGATGCAGCTTAGACCCCCACTTACTAAGAGCGCTGCTGTAAACTGGTCTGCCTCTACCACCTCTATACTGTACAGCAGTCCACTTTGAAGACGTACCTTAAGTCGGAGCGTACAGTTCAATACCAAAGCACAAAAGAGAAAGGACGGTGTTTACTGTTGGGCTCCCCAAACAGAAACCCAACACTCCCCGCTTCTCCTTCTCGTGGGAAAGCCAGGACAGCATTCTGCCGCATGTGCTGCACGTTGCGGCATGTTACTGCTCATACCCGATTTCATACTCGTGTTCAGTTCCTGAATATCATATTTTTTTTTTAACCGACTTATCTAGACTTCAGTTACTTTTTTTACTGCAGAAAAATACAGAAGCAGTGTGAGACCCATTCTGAGACTCTGTGTGGGGAATCCAGAGAGAGTCACAATCCATTTTGAAGAGGATTATCCATGTCCTCATTCCTCTCTGCAGGGACAATAACAGTAGTTACTGCCATGAGGCCGTCTCCATTGCTCTGTCAAATCCAACAGGCAAGTTCCCTGCTGACACAACTCCATTAAAACCAATGGACTTACATCATTGGAGATTATAGCCCTCAAACTGTTTGCAAGGATTTCCCCAGAGAAAGAGCACAGACTGACCTTAAAAAGAAATTAAAGGCTCAGTCATCGATTGCCAATATTTGAAATTCAACAACTGTAAGCTCAGGAAGGACCAACAGCTGGAAAAAATCCCCCATATCCTGTGGTTAAAATCACACCTAAATAACAACAGGCACACGTTTTTATGCTTAGTCCCCAAGACAGTACTGTCATGGATAATGTTTATGTATACATGAACCTGTATTGTTTCTAAGGTCTTATACTAACTTGAGAGCCCATGGTAGACAATATCAGTGCTCAGTTGATTTGTTAAGCTACATTAAGCATTATCTAAACACTTTAAAAAAAAAAAAAAAGAAAATGCTGAAACATCACAACATTAATTTTAGGAATCTTTACCTGCAAAGTTTAGGTTCCTGCATTTGAAGTGATTCACATTAGAAATTAATGCGGATTAACTTTCCCTAGTAATGCCCTAAGCGTACAGTGAGAGGAATTAAAAACGAAACTTTTTCCTTCGCAGCTTCTCCCTCCTGACGCAGTTTCCAATGAAGTCACTATCCTCTGTAGCTCGGCGCAGTTGTCACTAAGTTCACTGAAGCTGTCGCAGTTGCATGAGGGATTTATTTGGAACCTCACTTTAGCACAGGAACGTGTGGAACCAGGCATGTATAAGAGAAAGAGACTGCTCAAAAATGAAGGGGAAAAATGAAGGAGCCAGGAGAGCTCAGTGCTTTGCATACATCTCGCGCTGCTAACAGCGGTTATGGTGGGTAGGCTGCACCAGGGCTGGCTGGAATCTGTCCCTGGGAATTTTTCCGAGTGCTGTCAACAGTATGCCTGGGCTGGATCTTATTTTAGCCATCCAGCTTAACCATCGTCTGTCTAAAGCCAGAAACGATGCACTTCCCTCTCCTTCCATCGTGGTTCCCTCCTGAGATCAAGAGACATAAAATCATCCCCACGTCTGGCACTGATTACGAGACAATCCCATCCACGGGCGAGAGGGAAGGATAAACAGCTTGCGGGGAACTACGCGTGGAGACCAGGAAACGCACTGCACAGTGGAAGAACTAGGGGCTCACGTGCTCAGGTTACACAAGCGCGTTGTCTTCGGTGTGTATGAACTAACAGCCCGGCTACCTGTCATTTCGCATTTCCAAGTATTTGCTGGTTTGAGTCTATTTGTTTTAAATGCTATTAACAACGCAAGATATTGAGGATTTGGCAGGATTTACCAAATGGATGCACCTCCCTCACAAGACAAGCAACAGAAATACTTCCCTCCAAGAAAAACTATGTTTCTGAGACATAGCAGACTGTGCCGAATCCCCTCAGTCCTGTCCCAGTCACTGCTTCCCTGTCCACACAGGGAGACGAGGAGAAGGAAGAGACCTTCCTGCTGGCTGCCAACTGCCTAACTCCAGTGAGCTTGTTCATATTGATAGGTAAGACTTTAATGAAAGACGAGGTAAAGAGATTTGGTATTTTGAGGGGTTTCTGGCCGATTATTTGAAGCCTCAGCAGACTGGGTGGTTACCAATTAAGCATAAACAAAACTTGTATTTGTTTAAAAAAACAGAAAGCTTTCGTAATATAAGAACTAATATTTTTTGTGTATCTTCAGCCATGCAATGATGTGTATTTTGCAGTTAAAAAAAAGCAAGAAGAGATAGAAGAACAACTCTTTAGGCAAAAACATGAAATATTCCTTGCAGTTACTTTTAAAAGTAATTTTGATCAGAGAAAAGAAAAATGTTTGCTTTCATAATGTTCCCTTCCCTTTCAGTAGCACAGAGAAAGGAAAAGAGAGGGAATGGAAAAAAAAAAAAATTCCACCCCATTTTTTCCAAGACTTTGGCTCACTTGTAATACAGAGTAAAAGTAAAATTGGGCAGTTCACTTTCAGGAAGGATGAGCATTCGCAACAGCCGGTGACAGCAGCCTGCAGGAGCCACCGCGTGCAGTGGGTCTGAAACACGCGCAGTGCTGCGGGAAGAGGCTCAGGTCAGCAGCAGTCATCTGGCCTGCATCTGTGCCCACAGCAAGGACATTTAGAGAGGTCATTTACAGCAGAAAATATGCCTGAACCATGCTCCTCAGCACTGTCATCAGCATTTTATGCTGTTTCATTACCTATTTAGGCACTGGCTGGGATGAGAACCTAAGCCTGTGTCTAGGTTGGGTGGGATTTTCAGTCTGAGCTGGAAATGTGTTTTCTGCACCATAACTCAGACACGTTTACAAAAATTGCAAGGGCATATTTTTAACGCCTTTAGAAAAGGCCTTCAAATGGCTTTGTGGTTCTCTCTGGCTTTTACAGAATTAGGTGTCTCATCTGCTTGGTTCTTCTGTAGATCCCACTGGCCACTCATGATAACCCTTGACAACATGATACCGAACACCTTTGTAAATTTGGGAAAAAATTCCCTAGTATTTCTCCAATGAAAGAAAGCCTGCAACCACCACTGTTCTCGCTTGAATACTTGACTTTCACAGAACAGTGCCTTAATCAATAATCAAGACAACAGCTTTGAATGCATACAAATCATGCGGGTCCACTTCACTACAACCATAAGCGGTAGTTTATTTTTGAGCTGATAAACATTTTCCAACAGATTGTACGTTAATGACACTGCTGCTGGCCAAACAAGCTAACTGCACCCCGAGCTGCTTCCAGATGCTAAACAAAGCCTTAATACACCCAGACTATCCTTAAAAGTAACTATCTCCACACCTGTTTGAATCATTTAGCATACAGTGCCATACATTCAGCATCACGGGAATATAAAATATTCCCTCTGACTACGCAGTGAAAGTTCTTGATCAAAGTGTAAACAAAATGAGATTAAGAGCTTCCATGAGGTTCTGCATGCAAAATGTTTATTTAGCAGTTGCAGAGATTGTGTTTTCACTTTTTCCAAGAGAAACATTTCAGAATGTATTATCTCTATATACGGAAGATTTCTTCCAGATTATTTATTTGTTTCACACCTATCCACCTGCCACAATGTATAGAATGAAAATAAATTCTGGGAGAGTCTTGCTGTTAGAAGACTAAGGGAATCAAAAGAGTGATGTCTGGTCCTCATCATTTCGCCATATAAATATTATAGCCATAATTTCTTTGATGAAGTCAGAGAAAGGTGCCAAATCTGGTTACACCTTTGCAGACTTCTTCATTTGTAAATAATTAAATAAAAAAAAATAATAAAAAGCCACTACATTCTCTTCCAAAGACAGACATATGTATTGGTAGAAATAAGGCAACTCATAAGATAATGCTTTAGCAAAGAGACGAGCACAAAACTGGCTAATTCACCATCTAATAATAATGGGAAGGGGCTAGGATCTGGAAAGATATTAATACCTCAGGACTCTATACTTGGAATGATTCTATAATTTAAAAAAAAAAGTAAAATGGAAAAAAAAACATTCAGGGAAGCACAGAAAAGCATCGCTACAATAGCAAAACAAATCAAACACTGATCAATATCACTGTGGTCACGCATTAACAAAGACTTGTGATGCATTTTGAACGCACTTTGTATCAAAGCCATCTTTTCTCCTGTTTCCCTGATGCCTTATGGTAATGAAACACATATGAAATCATTTCTGGAAGAAGGATAGTCCTCCTCCTCCTATTTTCCTTTCATACATCCTTTGTGGTGGTCCCTAAACTGCAGATAGGGTTGGAAAACAGTGCTTACAGCTAGATCTGAATGAAGATGACAGAAAGCCATACCAATGATAGATCTGAAGGAGTTCAAAACAGGATTCAAGCAGAGTCAGTTCAGTCACATTTTGGAGTCATTAGCGTCTTTGTTTCAAGCAGCTTCTGTCCAACCCTCTCCATTCACACAGAGCCTGGAAGGCAAAGAGCAGGGGGGAGACTATTTCGACTTTCTTGACTGGGGAAGAATATAATGAAAAAAATTTCTTTATAATATAAGGATTTGAATTTTAAGATCTCTGGCAGGCTGTTTCATTTACAAGAACTAGTAACAACCTAGTAAACCCTGTGTTTGCTCGTGCCATTGCCAGATGCATGCGGTTTCTTGGGGTAGCAAAGTTGCTAAGCACCGTTAAGACACTGATATTGCTGCCCAGCTAGCGTACTTTAAGAGGCGATGGCTATACATTAGCATAGCTTTTGGGAATTGGCAGCACCACGCACCAGGGTGTTGTTCAGTGGTGCCCCTGCTAATGTACAACCCGACAGCAGCGCAGCTATGGCCATGTAGTGCCTGTATGCACACAGACCAGCTGGCCCAAACACAGGACTTTGCTGACATGGCGACTCTGCTTTCAGGAGGTGACAGCCCACACGTGCCACCGGCCTGCACAGCAGGGAGACACCTCTGTGCAGCACAGTTCTCTCTGCTGCTCTGCACCTACAAACACCAGCAAAGCAGGAGGTACTGTTTTGCTTCATTCTGTAAGTACCAAAAAAAAAAAAGCCAGAACTGCTTCTGTTGTATCTCAGGAAAAGGTGACAGCAGGCTGGGTTACAACTGGAATCAAGCAGATGATGAAAAAGAAAAACAAAAAAAACCACAACCCCAAAATCCCACACTGAAACACAGTCCCTCCAATTTCCCGTTTCTGTGACAGGAGTCAAAGGCACTATCAAGCAGTCCCACAGCATAACTAACAACAGATTTAACTGCAGGTTGAGCCTCTGCTCTGTTAGTTCAGGCAAAGATCTAGAAAGCCGTGTCTCGGCCAGCCTGCGCTTGGAGGACACTAACTGAAAGCACCTCTCTGATGAGCATAGCGAGACACCTCCACACAGAGCGGCAAGATCTTTGCTCAAGCATGAATGCGAGACGTGCCATTTTCTGCAGCATAGGCTAATGAATGAAAATGTAATGGTAATCAAATCAGACTCAAGGGTTTGAAAGAAACCCAAATTTCTGTTATCTTTGAAGCCTCTGAGCAGCAGTCCCTCTCTCTCACCTTTAGCGGAGGACTCTGCAGCAGAAGCAACCCCCGCGTGCAGGGTTGGGCTCCATCCCTTGACAGCTCGACAGAGGTGGGTATGTGTTTTTGCCTAAGGACCGCACTTGTCTCCCTGAGCCAGATAAATACTTGGAAAAGAAAAGGAAACTTTGTGCTGTCACCACACCCCATTTCCATGGAAAGCTTAGCTGCCAAGGAAAGCTCTCTTAGAAGAAGCTTTGCCTAGAGAATACAAAAGGAAAAAAATTCAGTATGTTTTCCTGCTTGCAATGACTTAATACAAATGTACCATATTATATAGGGTACACTTAGTTCAATGTCTTATCTTTAAAAAAAATAAAATCCATGGCTTCTTTTGGAAACCATCCATACTTTCTTCAGATGTGGCTTACAGTCTGGGAAATATTTCCAACTGGAAATATTCTGACAAGGATCTGTTTTCAGGATAGGTTTTCATTCCTTTCACAGAATCTCTATAAAGTGTTTCAGATGGGAATTTTAGGGATGTCCATGGAGTGGAGAGCTGTTGCCAGTAAAGGTTTGAACCATAAGGGAAAGAAGATTTTAGTCCATACCCGTGTAACACCAGTGACCATGCTGGCAACACACAGCTGGAAGAGTGGAAGAGAGCCCCATGCCCTATACCACGGTACAGGCTGCTTCACCTGTGACTATTCTCCTGCTCAGGAATGCCTCATGAAGACCTATCTCCATAGACTTTTCCTATGCTTTACTTCATTGTCTAACTTGAGGAGGCGATTCCTCGTTTTGTCCATGGTTGGTCTACATGTTGGAACAGTGGCAGAGAGGAAAGTCAGCACGAGCACGCTACCTCTGCTGCAGACAGCTGAAGACAACCCTGCCCTCCACCAAGCTTTGATGTTAAAATCCAAACACAACCCCCCATGCTTTTCTAGCACTGTCGCCCTTCTCTGACTAGACTCTGAAGAAAACTCACAGGAGCCTTTCCACTATCTAATACAAGTGGTGCCCTTCCAGCTCCTGTGGTGCCAGCCGCTGCCCTCGCAGATCAAGGCGACAAACTTCCACCTTCTACAGACAACTGTATCTTGGGATGGCGCTGCAAAGACAGGAGGCACGGGGGCAACCTATGGATCGTTTAGCAACAAGCTAACAGCAGCTTTGGCCTACTTGCATATAGCATGGAATAACTGTACTCGCAGCCATGTTATTATCTTTAGGGAGGATATTAATGAAGCAAAATTTGTGGAAAAAGGTAGTATCGTTGATCAGAAAAAAATAAAACAAGTCTTCACGCACATAAGGCTTTCTTCGCGTCTGAACGCGATAAAAGAATACAGCTAAATTTAGGATAAGCCTGCGTCCAGGTTAGCCATGGAAGGGACATGCATACATGACCATTTAGGTTGTTTTCTTTCTGAGCTCACATAAAAACTGACCTCAGTGCAAAGTTTTCATAGGGACAAGTGAAAATCATAACAAGCTCTCTGGAAGCAAAACTCCGTGAACTCCAGGGTTATTGCAACTCTCTCCTACTTTCTTTTTGTGACTAGAGCACATCGTATCACCTGCCAAACTTTCTGTTGTTCACAGCAGAAGGTCAAAGTGCTTAATAAGAAAAGATGTAGAAGATGTGTTTTGGATAAAACTGCATTTTTGATCTGGCCACTGGCTTTACAAATGCCATTCTAATTACTTCATAAAATTTCACTAAGTTTTAATCTTGTACGTCTAGTAATTTACTTTCAGCCATGTTTAATTAGTTAGAAATGTACAAACTCCCTCAAACAGCCCTCTTCAGACAACAAAACACCTTCAGAATAGAGTGCATGCTTTGCCACGTGATGTGTGCTCCCATAAATCACGACTCTTGGAGGCAGACAGGGACAGACTGCAGAAAAGCCTTACCTTAAATTCCCAGGAACCTGGAACCACAGCCTCACACTTCACCTTCATCTTACTCTACTACACAGCACTGCCCTTCTACCTACAAATTTAAGCTAGAGTTTTCAGGTGTGAATCATTCTCCTCATTGCCAGACAACACCCTTTCCGGCTCCAGGTGCCCTCTATCATGCAGCTATAGAATTAAACCCTCAGAAGGCAAGTTGGCTGGCCAATCCTACACAGCTGATTTCAGTTACATTAGCAAGCCAAATCAAGTCTTTTGGTGTTTTGTTTTTTTTTTTTTTGTCCCCCCTCCCTCTCAGAGGCTCTTTCAGGTCAACTCCTGATTTCCAGTGGTTCCCACATCCGTATTCTGGTTTACAGTTTGGGGACTCGTTTACCTATCAGGTATCATTTCTGATTTATCACCCCTCAATGTCTGAAATTCTTTTCCATTAATGACAGCAGCAGCCACCTTGACTCTCTAGAGCTTTGACATATAGCAAATTAAAACTGTGGGGTAATGGCTGTTTCCCTGACCTTGACGACAGGTTACCTAGAAAAGAGCCTGCTATGCTTATGCCTAGAGGAGGGTTCAAATATTCCCTTCTTACAGATTCATGTTTATAGGTAGGGATTTTCAGAAAAAGCACAGAAACTCCATTGGCAAAGATTATTTTTAACTGTAAAGATGTAGCTGTCAGTTTGCAGAGGTGCAGTTTTAACAAGCAACGAGGAGACAAAGGTTCTCAGTCCCCTGGACCTGCGTGGGGGACATGGGCCCTGGTAAACTGTTCCCAAGGTAAATGAGTGGAACGGGCCCAGAAATTTTGAAAAGTTCACATTGAGGAAACCTGCCTGGATATGACCTATGAGTTGAAATCTGCTCTCTCAAGCTCTCCTTTTGTTTTCAACAAGTCCCAATATGCAGTGGTACAAATTAGAGAGAGCACCAGTAAATAACAGAATATGAGATGTTGGATAAAGAGGGAACAGGGGTTTGGAGGGGACTTTTTTTCCTAGCCATATACTCAAGCTCTGATCCATAGTGAGTTGGGTGACCTCAGCTGAAAACTTTTCAGATGTTTACCATCCAAGTCTTGCTCTTCCACTTCTGCCAGGCCACTGAACATCAAATGTCTGTTTGCTGTGTCAGGACAGCTCTGCTAAAAGCCCTGCTCCTTTTCATTACCATACAGCGCAGCATGGAGGGAAGAGCATATGTTCCTTGGTTTGCAGCAGAGAAGCTCCTTTCCCTTTAGAGACGCCTGTCTGGCAGCCAGTCTCTCTTTTCAGATGCAGTTTTTCTGGAGGCGATAATCTCCGATTACCCCAGAAGTACCTGATGCCGCAGTTTAGTAATGAATGCTCAGTTTATTCTCTGAATAGGCTATGACTCTCCTTAACTTAAGTGGATGGGAATTCATGATATTCTGCATTCTCTTCTTTCAAATCCTTGCCTCACATAAGGAATATTGGTTTGCTTGCTGCCACCACTGAATAAATAGTACGCAGAGAGCATTCTGAAGTTAGTAACCCTGGAGAGTTCAGAAGCTTCTCAAAAACTGCAGGGTAAATGTTGTATGAATATATCCATATCATGTCAACTAATAGCCTATGGATCTTGGATGTTTTTTAAAAAGCAGCCTGGAGTCAGTAAGTCATACTGACACATTACCGATTTTGGCCTTAATTGATGATCTGTCTGAAAAGAACAAAGCTGCTACTTTGGTTTTGGTTTTGAGAGTGACCACAAATGTTCACGGTCCAAGCCTGCTGGATTTTATTTCACTGCCTTTAGTAACAGAAATACTTTTATTACAGCAGTTCCAAGAAGCCAGAGTGAAACCATACTGTGTTCAAGACACTGCATAGAAAGAAGACTACAAATAGCCAGAAAAAGGGGAAGAGATGAAGACCATTAGCAATAGGTAAAGCAACTAGTAAAAGAGCACATGCCTGGTCAGCAGAGGCACTTAAAGCACTGACAGCTTTTCCCTAATGGGCTTGTTCTCCACCAGAGACATTTGTGGAGTGACGTTCCTCTGAGCCTTACCTAGCTTAACAAGCTGCTTTCCTTATTTTCCTGCCTCCTTGGGAAGGACAGACAATCAAGATTTCTGTGGGACACAGGAAGCTAAGAAAAGGTTTTCACTAGGAGTCAGGACAAGAGAAAGGGACCAAGTCTACTAACCTAAGAGGGGTGCAGACAAAAAGGGGTTGGAAAGCCCCATATGCTCTCGCCTCTCCTTTCCTGTGGCTCCACCTGTCCCTCATCCTCCCTTTTGCAGAGGAGATGCCATTCCAGTGTCATTCTCAGACTGGAGTGGGACAGATCCTTGAAGTTGCTAAAGAGCAGGAAGACACCAAACGATGCTATGGAGAATGTGAGCACGGATATACAATACAGGTATTCTGGATTTGGGGAAACATAATAAGACCCACACTGTCAGGAAGCTTTTTAGATAAATCTGTGTAAGATGACCTTCTCCGAGTTCACTTGGCGGAATTCTGGCAGCATAGCCCAAATCAATTTAAGCTTTACATTTCAGAGAGCTGGCAACAGGAACAGCCTTGCAGTGCGTGTGTGTGTGTGGCAATTTCAAAAGTCAAGCGGCCAGCTCAAACCAGAGCTTTTGGCTTTTGAGCCCATCGTCATCTCAGCGTGGGAGGTCTGACGGAGGACTCTGAAGCACTGGGTGTGGTACCAGCTGGCCTCTCGAAGCACCCAATTCTATGGTCAGTCTCCGAGCCCATATGCTACACCCAGATTGCACATAAAGAGCCAAATTTGCTCGGGCACTGGGAGCAGCACAGCTGCATTGGCATAGCTTCCCGCTCAAACACAGCACTCTTCCAGGGCGGTACCTTGGGTACCTCTACTTGGCATAACACTGGATATAAGCAGGATTGTAATTTCAGAGTTAGAGCACTAGAAAAGACACAATATGCTCATATTCTTTATGTAGGACTTAAAAAAAATAAATCAATTTAAGCAACAAGGCAAATCTGGATAAAAGTTTGCTGAAAGGGTTTTTCCCAGGCCTGTACAGCTCTCCACAACAATCAGTATGGAGTACTCCTGCGCATACTTGCTGCTTTGGACAATGTCTGGACAATGTTTGGACAATGCTGGGTAGGTAGTCTTTCCAGCAGTTTCCTGCACAGCACCCTTGAATCCACAGGGGACAAGCATCAGTGGCAGCCAACAAACCAGGGAGAAGATCTGAAGGAGATCAGCAGGACACCGCAGAATTATATTATTATGCCAGCCCAGTCATTCAGCTGGATACATGTTAAATTCAGCAGCTGGCTTGTGGCCAACCTTCTATTTCTCCTCAAGCCTGAATAGCCACCAGTGGGTTTGCAAACAATTGCCCCTGCACCAGACAGGCTGGCTAGTACCGTCTTTGCAGGCTACTGGGGTTTTCTCCGCATTGCACACAGCCTTTGCCTGAATTATGGCATCTGTTAGAAAGCAGTCTTAGCAGTTCCCCAGGAGCCTGCTCCTGCTCTCCCCCACGTGAAAACCAGAGACTGGCCTCCAACTCTACCGGAGGGAGGATCGAGCCCCCTTGCAGAACAAGTGCCTACCAATTAGTGACACTTACTGATTCTATCTGTAGAGAATCATTATGAAAAATGCAAAGCATTATGCAGCCACTATTAATCTTCTGCTTTTGTTGCATTTACTCATGGTTTATGGCCCTCCGAGGAGGATAAATGATCAAGGCATGCACTCACATTGTTATTTGTCTATTTGTCTGTGCAACAATACACGTGCTCAGCACTAAGTAGAAGTTATTTTTCATGGGGAATGCAGCTTTAAGGCTTTTCAAGGTCAGAAGCCTTTGTGAGAAAAAAAACCTGCAAGTGACTGCGGCTCATTTGCTGCCAGCTCTTCCTTTTAAAGTTACAACCCACACAAGACCGTAAGCAGGCTAAGACTCCAGGAGGGCTGGCCACAGACGTGCCCTTGTATCTTTGTCTTTTGCTAGGGTACGGTATGGCACACAGGTGTGTGAGTATGACAGATAAGGTTGTTGTCAAATGACAATTCCTCTTCCATGGTATTTAGTGTTGGTGGAACAATCGGTTCCACTCTGCACTTGTGATACTGAAAACTCTCCCGTGCTTTCCTCACTGGCTCATAGCTCATGTTGGTCCATTTTTGTTTATGGTAGCAGGGATATATTTCTGAAGGTTAAGTTCTAGCAAATTCAGGCTATCGTACATCTGCAGTGGTGCTTAACTAGCCGGCAGACACTAATAAATAGCACTAAGAAATGTTCTTTGGCACCACATAGCTCTTTGCGAGAACAACCATCTCCATTATGAACACAGAGTACTTAAAACAATATTAGTCCAAAGCGGGAATGCAAAAGCAATACAAATATTTTAGTAACTGGTACAGAAACTACATTCTAGTTAAAATGATCAGATTTCCCTGTTTTCTTTGAAAACATACAGACATAAGTACAAACTTTATAGAAGTTTTTAGTCTTAATATAGAAATGTGATATTATGATTGGGATGGCACTCTGCAATTTGGAAGATGATAAAGATAAGCAGTGGTATTTTTCATCAAATAGTCACATGGCAAAGCACAGCATTCGTCCCTTCCTTGCTCAGAGAAACAGCATGACCGAACTTGGTCCAAAGCCAACTGCGTCAACAGAAGTCTTCCTGACACTTCTGCAGCTTTTGGATCTGACCTGGTATCCCCAAAAGACTATAAATACAAAACATGGCTTTGGCACCATGTCATGCAAAACAGGGAAGTAAAACATGCTGCCAAAGTAGATATCAGGTAAAGACAAACATCTGCCACCTGATTTCCCCAAACAAAGCTCCATTCAGGCAGAGGGTAGTATCAAATATTTATAAAACAGAGTCACAGAGGAACTCGGTTTCACACCTCCCAATTACCTTTTGTTCTTGTATTTCTTCCTCTCTGTTTCACGTCAACCAAAAATAGCAAGGGAAATCCAAGACTACAACTTTTCCCAAGACACTTCTTAAATTTATTCTTTAAAATAGTTCTTGTTTCCAGAAACCTGTTCAGAGTGTTCACATTTGCATATATCAGATCCACTTGGTCATTTCCATTGGTGGACCTAGTAATTATTAAGTTAAAGCAATCTAATTTCAGTAACTCAAGATGTGCAAAGAGAAAAGCTAGTGAAGTATTTGACAATAAATATTCAGGCATCTTGGAGGACACTGAACAATATTTTCAAACTATTTAATGAGATATGATTCAACGCATCTTGCCAGGTGATAAATGGCCACTGTTTGAATAGCAGGTAGTAGGCAGGACATTATCAATGCTATGCCATGAATATTGTATTACTAACAATAAGTTTTGACACACAACAATACATTTATATATAAATCAATCAGACACTACACTCTCAATTATCCATACTGTTAATCGTTCAATATTTTTTCTTGTTGTGAATGGTACCTTCATCAAAGGTTTTGTCTGTAATAAATCAGAACAGTTCATTTAATACCTCCTTGGGCAAATTCATTTACTTTAGCGGAAATGCAGAGAATCTCCAGAACTGAAGGATTTCTCTTAACCTAAAGTGTTGCCGCCTCCAGCTTCATTTACAGCAGGTGCTGGCACTGATACCACGTCTTTTAAAAAGAGAGACTGTATGGATACGTACAGGCTCCAAACTTTATCTTGTTAATTACAAAATTGTAGGGCAGGAGAACCTACCAAACAGTTCTCTTTACTATTTGAAAATCAGTGCTAACGCCACAGAGCATTTTACTATCTTTTTTCTTTAACTATAAAAATACATTTCCGTCCCATTAATTGTTGTTCCTGTCTTTGGCATCACTCTTAGTTGCCTACACTTTCTCCTATTAACATTCCAATAGCTACTGTTCTTCTTCCTGGAAATACACGGAGAAAGGCTATTGCCTCCATGCTCTATGACATGTCATCTGTGCTTCCAGAGCTGACAGTTGACTTGACCTTTCTAGCTGCCACTTTGCATTGCATTGCAAGTTCACGTAATTTCCTGTCCACTATCATTTTTGGATTGCAGATCTATTTCCCTCCATGCCACTGAATCTCTGCGTCTGGAGTTACTTTTCCTCCCAGACACCCTCCATGGCTTTTATCCAAGCAGATTCTTTACCTAACAGATTTATCCAACAGATCCTCAGTGGCACTAGGTCATGTTTCTTTCTTTCATATTGAGTGGTATCAATATCAAGTCCACTCTGGCATCATATATGCTTTCATGTGCCACCAAGTGCTCTTTCAGATTTGTAGAAAACATGTTAGGCAAGAATTGATCTCATATGAGTGTGGTAATTTCCACCAGACATCATCCTCATCAACCCCCTGCTTTTATTTCTAATTGTTTCTTTCCCTTCTGCCAGTTAGCAGCCAAAAGACACTTATAAATTCCAAAACGTTTCAAAATCAAATTTTATGAGTAAGACTTCACCAGAAACCACATCATATCAAGCCAAGTCTTCTTCATTCACAACAATCCAGTTTTCAAGCCAGATTTCATTCTTACAGCCCAATATAAAGCAGGTGATTATGATCCTGCAGTGGGTGACATACTGCAGGATACCTGCACAGACTCATACGGAAACCTCTGCTATTTCAAAAGGCGAGATCGCTACCCCTTTTCCAACAGGGGCCTGCGAAAGGAGGACAGCATATAACAGAAAAGGAGAAGCAGGTGTCACTGTATGCAGGGACACTTTAGTACCTTCCTTCTGAGGAATGGCTACTTGTTTGAGGTGGCCGGAGTAGGAGCAGCAGCTCCAGCAGATCTCCAGCTCCAGCTGGCTGGACTACACAAATGGTTGCCACGCAAGGGCCTTGTGCCCTTGCATATATGCACAGTCCTCCCTTGGGACTCACTGGAAGTGCCAGGAATGTATTGAACATGTAACCCAGATTACGGCAGAGTAAATCCTATGCAGTAACCGCTCGAAGAGCATCAGACCTACTACACATCTGCAGGACACCTTGCAGCAGGTCTGAATATGCTTTTGCTTTCATTTGGGAAACCCAAAAGTAAGTATGTCAGCCCTCCCTGTACAAGAGCTTTTCCCAACAGAACTTTGTACCAATCCATCTCTCTGTCCCTGAAGTTTCCTTAGCAGAGCATGTATTTGTCTGTGTTATTGCAGAAAAGACTGGGTGCCGATGTTGGTAGCAGACCAAAGGAAATATAAACAGGAAGAGGAGGCTGCTGGGTCTGCACTGATGCTTCACTTTTTAAAAAAGAGCATCAGCCTGCTCCTGCTGCTGCCTTCTGGGCTGATCCACAGTGTCTTTCCATGGTCTTACTAGAGCTTGAAATTAGATCTGCCAGGCTTTTTGAATTCTGGTATTTCTAAGACATTCACAAATGCTAGATATGTCTCTCACCCACCTTATACATCCCAGAGGTCAGAAGGAAACCTCAGAAAAGCATGACAATTCAGAATCCAGAAATAAAAACTGTCAGACAGTGGAATTTTATTACAGTAAAGAAAGTTATCTGGCAGGAATAAACAAACGCCTAACAGCATTCTCATGTACACACACACTTTGAAACATAACCAGCAGAGGGAAAAGAGAGCAACAAAAATCCTTTCTCAAAGGCCTGTGTCATATCTTGACTTTTATAACTTAAAAGCCATACAACAGAGCAAGACAGTCAGTGTTCCTGCACTGTAGCCAGCAAGGCTGCCAGCACCGACCTTGCTGCCTGGTCCTTGCAGCACAAGCGGTCTGGTGCCTCAGAGAGGACCAAAGCTATCCATTTCTTGTTCCTGCAGAGTCCCTCGCATAGGAGGCCTCTGGTGACAGCAAGTGGCAATTGGAGATGTGGCCCGTGATGCAGAAAACAGCTTCTTCCTAAGGCTTTCCTTCCAGCCAAACCCTCACTGACTCTGCCACCGAGAGAATGGTAAACATCCTGTTACTGCAAGGTTCAGGTCCCCCTTCTACCTCAGTATACCATGGAAACATGCATCCTATCCCAAACACCTCTCTTTCTACAGCCTGCTCCCCCCTGAGTTTTCCATTACACTGTATTCACCCGGAAGCACTGGCTTTGAAATGAGAAGACTGTTCCTCTGAGAGGAGTTTTGTGCTCATGGCTCTCTATACAGCATGTTTCAGCACGTAATACATACAGTACATTCACTGCCAGGTAACAATTAGCAATGCCTGCCATATGGGCCCTAAATTCTGCACATCATGCACTCGATTCCAAACCCAAAATTTAGAGGTCCAGCTGGTCCTTTGGGTTATCCCTATCTGGAATCAAGTAAACAAGGGACCGGGTAGATACGGTAGGGTGTTTCTTCTCAGATCCACTCTTATTTTACAGCCACTGCCCTGTCTCTCTGTCCTTCTGCTTGGGTCCTGCATGTGGAATCAGCCTGTTTCCTGCCTGGATTCCTCCTCTCATCCATACCTAAATAAGGGTCTGGATCCACAGACTTCATTACTCAGGTCTGCTTTTCTCTGCACCATCATTACTGGTATCAGCTACAGAAACTAAAAGCTGATGTATATTCTTTCTCTTCTGGATATAACCTGTAAGTCTTTCCATATGCTAAACTATCTCATTTAGTTTGCCTCTAACTCTTCAGCGTTATAGTTCACACAGCAATTAATTCATCCTCTACTTCTCACTACAGTGAAGGCTGTACCATATTGAAGTCTGTATCTGAGCAGAGCGATTAATTCATCAGCACTCTAGTATCTCTATGTACAATGTGCTCATTTTTGCTATAACGGGCTTTTTTAATCTTGCTGACAATTGAAATGTTGATATTGTTAAGGTTAATGACCCACTGATAAATACCAGAAAACACTTTTACCCTCAAATGGTTTTTAATCATGGCTGTTGCAAAGCGTGACAGGAATGCTTTGTGCCTAAACAGGCTTTAGGAGCAGTACTTTCTAAATATCTGAAACCCCCTTTTACTACCAAAGTGGTTACTCTGACAGTTACTGGGTTTGCTTTTGTGCCAGGTTCCTAGGTTTATTATACTGAGTTTTCGTATGAACTGACTGGCTTTTCTTTCACACTTCTTAATGGTCTGCGTTGTGTGTTAGATGTGCTGAGATGCCTTCGATCTGTACCTTACAAATGATGAAATCAATCAGTAAGCAAGCTAATGGAACGAACCGAATGCCTGTGAGAGTTTTACTGGGGTACAGTCACCTAAAAGGTACTCTCTCTGATAAAGCGCATTCAGCTATGGTGACAGGCTCATAAGAAGGCAAGATTAACACTGACTTTTCACACTTTACTGTGCATGTTTTAACACAAAGTTGCTTGCGGGGAGATGTTTGCATTGTACTAAGGAAAAGGCATGCCCAGTTAATTCATGCAATCGTGAAGCCAGCATGCAGAGAGAGCTGGAGAAGTAGTTTCCATTTTTAATCCACATTGTTTTTTTGCTGGATTTCTTCCAAGCATTGAACCAGCAAAAGAAATATGAAGCACTTTACATTGTGTTCTCAGAGATACTGCCCCAGCTCTCTTTAGCCAAAGAACGTCAATATAGCTTCACTGGAGCCAGAGCAGCACGTGTCTGTCAGCTGATCTGACCCTAAACAGAGATTTCTGAGTGCACAAGCTCTGTGAAAAAGACAGCAGAGAGAGATATCACAGTATGCACAGTACGAAGCGATGGGAATGCGAAAAGAAAATTCCCATTCAAAGCAAGCAGTACTTTGCAGCACTGAAGGGATTGGAAGTGGGGAAATAAAATCCAAGAGGTGCAGGTCTCATAAATTACACATTTATTGTATCTACACGAGGAAAAAAAAAAAAAGCCTGGCATTTTGCTTTGGCACTTACTGTCCTTGATTTGTCCTGTTAATTCCAAAAACAGTGGCTGTAGAAATAGCTAGTACTTGCAAACACTTTCAGATGAAGAGAGTGTTTCAGAGCGTGTTAGCCAAATGCCACTCAGATCCATGCTCTCCTCATGCTGAAGCCAAGCAACTGAGCCAAAGGACAGCGCTGGGGAAGGACAGTGAACTAATGGAAATGGTGAGACATACATTACCTCTGAAAGTAAGAGGCTCGGCGAAAAATGATTCTTGCCATTTGCATTATGAAGTATAGCTCCTTTGGAAAAGTCAAGGTAACCATCTTCGCTACAGAGACTAGCCAATATGTCTTAGCTCCGTTCTGAAATAGCCCATGCTAGTTGTGCTAGCAAGGGCTCCAAAAAGAGTCCACTCCTGATTGTGGATTTGACAAAGGACTGGACCTCTCGAGCCAAGGCTGAACCTGACAACCTGCACTGCTCAAGTGCAAGCTACATGAACAACATGAGGATGTAGGAACTGCCTCCTGGGTGAGACCAACGGTTCATCCGGCCCAGGATCCTGACTCAGATAGTGGCAACAGGATAACTATTTAGAGAGAGCATGTCAACCTAGTCACTCTCTGCTCTCTGTTTACCTTGTACTCCCCCAAAGCTCTTGTATCAAGGATGGTGTAGGGTATATCATCACTCAGTCCTCTTAGTATCCATTTACAGACTCTTGGTCCATGAATCATAGAATGGTTTAGGTTGGAAAGGACCTTGAAGATCATGGAGTTCCAACCCCCCTGCCATAGACAGGTCTAATCTTAGACACAGACATGTCTAATCCCTTTTTGAACCTGCTTGTACTGTCTACCTCTACAAAATCCTATGGCAGCAAGCTCCAGAAGTTCACCACCCACTGCATAAAGAAGCACTTTCTTTTATCTATTTTAAACTTTTCCTACCAGCTTCACTGAGGTTTGTGAACACTTGAAGTGATTCAAACAGTAACCCCTGCTGCAACACAAGATAACAATAAAAACACACATGTGGTCCCTATTCCAGACATGAGAGTTCCAGAGTCCTGCAGAATAACTTGCAAGTCTCCAGGAACAAAGAAATGGACTTCTGTCCATTTGGACAAGGCCCACACTTTTGGACTGATTTAGTTCTTAAGTACAGTAGTAACATTATGTTGATTTACCACATAGTAGCACCCAATGCAAAGGAAAAAAATTTTAAAAAGCTTATTTTATATATACATACACTGCAGATGTTCTATGTTTTTAGATTGTCTGCAGGTGTGTGTAAAAGCAGTTTTGGGACTCATTGATTGTGGAGTTCTGCTAACTGTCTTAAGCTTGTACCATTCCAAAAGAGATAAAGTCCTAAGAGCCTTACTGCTAACAAGCTAGGCACTTTGAGGAGCTAACTTGTGGCTTGGCTACATTTATTTCAAACTGTGTTATTCTCTGCTAATTAAACTTTTGAAAAGGAACACAGCTGACAAGAAGTTGAGTAATTTGCTCAGTCCTTGACATTAGTCAGAAAGTCTCAAAGCAGAGGCCACAGAAGTACAAGAATACTAACCTCCAAGAGAAGAAACAACAGTCCTTAATTAGAGTCTTACCTCAGATGTTGTTGTGAGGGATGAGCTGAAGATATCAAAGATACCCAAAACACAGATGATTCTGGTGGTAAGCGATCAGTTCAGACACACTGTGGCTGGTGGATCCCTAGAGGCAAAAAGAAATGGAAGAAATTCTGAGTATAGCTTGGAGACACAGATGCAGAGACTTGGCATTTGCCCTGTGGAATTCTTGGATGCACTTGAAAGGTTCCTCTCAAGGATGAAAGTGCAGTCTGTTTGTTTTGTGCCTGGAATGAACTGACACCATCATATTATCTCAGACTCATTGGCAAATGGTCTCTTCCAATGGCTGCAACTGTTATTAGATTACAAAATATGCAAAAAGACAGATGGCTACTAAATTGATTGCCAGATGATTAACTGCATGTTAATGATGCAGGAGTTTAAGAACTAAATTTAAGGGAAGACTCAGGTATGAAGGAAACCTGAAAACTGCTCCCATTTTCACACCAACAGCAGCTAGGCTCTATCTTATTAAAGTTCACTGTTAGCCAAGGAGACACATTTTTTCTAAGTCCTGAGCTGCACATAAATTTTCCCTACTCAGAGCAGGAATTAATATTTCAGAGACACTTCACCCTGTCCCCAAACTGCAGTGGAAGTCTTTGAACTCATTCTTTAAGCAACAAGTCTTACTCCCCTCCCTTGCTCCAACTAAAACTACCCTCCAGTAGAAATCATCTAATGCAGTGTTTGTGGAGACTTGGAGACAACCGTTCCTTTTTTACCAAATGTTGTGTACAGAGATTAGTGCTGTTGATGTCTACAGCAACTCTGGACTGTGTATTAAATGACAGTAAATCCACTAAAAGACAGACTTAAACACCTCCCCCTCAACGTGAGCTATAGATTTAGGCACACCCCAGTAGTAAGATGGGAAGTATAGGACAGACTTACAGAAAAATAGAAGGTCAGTAGAATTTTCATATCAGTAGTATGAAAAAAGGCTTAATTAAACATCTTAGAAGCAGCAATCACAGCCAAAAAGCCCATTACACAAGTCAGACTCAAACTACTGCCTGGTGTTGCAGCTCCTAGGCACCCAAGCTAAAGGAGTCTGTAGGGCCAGCCCCCGTGGCCTCTCAACCTCCCTCCACTATCAGGCCAAGGACCCACACCGCGTCCCTGCCGCCTGGTTACAGTGGGGAGCTGCAGGGCTGCTCCCACACCACAGCAAGCAGAAGCACTCTCCTGGCCATCACTGGAAATGAAAAGCCTCTGATAAACAAACCTGGTCTGCGATGAAAATACGACCGAGACTTCACTGCCTCCTATTTCCTACAGGTAGATGATAGACAAAGCCAAAGACATTTGAAGGAGGAAAGGCAAAGCATTGCCTGTCATGGCAGTCTCCATTTTTCTTTTACCTTGATATACTACTATACATAGCTACATATCTTCAGTTTCCAGGTTCAGGTCAACACTGTCTGCAGCTCCGTGCTCACCATTGGTGCTCTAGACAGCGGTGCAAGGACAGCCCAGGACTCTCTCAGAGCTCTGTCTTGGAGCTGCTGCTTCAGGCCTGAACACAGTTAGGCTTCAGCTAGAGACACTGAGATGTGTCCCAGCTACAGCATGTTCCCCGGCACCCCCAGCAGGGACCTGCACATGGGCTCTCCGTGCGGAGACGTGAGACCACGCAGCCAGGTCGGGCAGGGCTGCTGCCCCAGGCTCCCGCAGGTCGGTGATCCCGACCAAAAGAAGCTATATTGTTTTAGAAACCAGGCTCACCCCTGACAACAGGGATCATGTTTCTTTCTTCCACATACCGTTAATTTATATAAAACCAGCACTGACGTATATTTAGCTGTGCACAACGCTTTCTGAGAGGTTCTGGAAAAGCAGACCTTTGTCTGTGATTTTGCACAGTGTCAGGCCTGAGCAGAGGAGGCAGAGGGGCAGGATGGAGGCATGCAGAGAGGTCACCAGCCTCTCCAGACCCATTACACAAATTTTCAAGGTAGGGATTACTTTTGACTTTCTCCATACGATTCCTTAAACATTATTGTTCTAGCCTAGGTCACTGTCACTATGTACCAGCACTCGTATTACTAACAGTAACTGCATGGAAACATCACAGCAGATGATTGAGAACTACCAGAAAACAACGTATATTCAGCTATTCAGTCAGACCCAGAATGGCAGTTTGTTTGCTCCTATTCATTTTGCAAATGTGTGCTGACAGTTTTACGTTTCATAGATGTAAACTCTCATGTAACAGTTTTGGGGGGCTACCGCAGCAGAACTGTCAGCCTCTTTTACATCTCACAGCACGTACCACTGAGTATTCCTCTTCCAAGCTGCCCGGCTGTTAGCACTTTGAAAAACATCAGCGTCCAAAACTTTGTCAAGACTTCCTCATTAGCCCCACTGACCCACCTCAAATCCAAAACTTTGTACAATGATCTCAAACCTTCACCAAAAAACAACCCCAAACACTTAATTATTCTGCTCTCTTGAGTTTCTGCTAAGCTGCCCAAACCCTTACCCTTCCCGTATGTGATGGGGAGCCTTGTTCTAGCTATTGGCCTGAAATACACAGAAGAAAAACCTGCTTTGAATCCCACTCTCACTTGGCTTTAGAGAATTTGGTTAAGTTTGTTTTGGGACACGTCACTATGGTCTTTTTCCTTTTAGTTACCATGGCTGCCCGAGAGAGACATGACGCGACAGAACATCTGCAGTGCATGCAGTTCTCCTCCCCAAGTACCAGACCAAGAAAAACAGCCTGGCAATGAAGTCAGCTAACTACAAAGTAGCACATGACAATTTGTGTGCTTTTTGCCGGTGTTAAAGTGAACCAGTTCAGAATCCTGTAGACATTTCTCTTTTTTTGCATTTGGGGGTCCTATGTGTTTCTATAAGTGCTCCATGAGATGGCCTCTACCCTCTATCATCTCTTTTCTGCTCTTTTCTACTGCTGCTTTTTGGAGAACCCAGCTGCCTGCAGTTATGGGATGGAAAGTAAACATGTAAGGGATGTATAGAAGGAAGATGGATAGCCAAATTCTGGCTGGGAAGGAGTGCGACTGACCCCCAAGCAAACATTAGCTACTATTCTTATTTTTCAAGAGCTTGAAAAAAGGAGGAAAGAAAAGAAAAAAAAATTACACAGGAAAAAGTCAGTACTTCCAACCTTAATTATGGTAATAGATCACAAGTGGCTTCTGGCACCCAGTTGAAACATGTCACCCTGTCAAAGACCAGTGAGATGAAGCACCAACTTCCAGCCCTAAGCCAGACCAAGACAGGCTAGCGGCCCTGAAGCAGAGAGCCTCAGGAAGCCCAAAGCAGGAGAGTCCAACAGCTTCACAACTCCAAGCACAAGCAGGCTGGATACCCTGTTAAAAAGTTATCGTACACAGTGGATTCACCACATTGCTCTTTAAATGCATCTTTCTGCATCAAATGGCACTTGTAGTTAGGCTGTGTCATTTCACGTCGCATTAGGCTATATCATGTCATATCATTTAGCAGTAAAATGATATGCCATGACATACACATAATCTGGGGCATGTCACACCCTGTATTTACAGTATTTAGTATATTTGATTTAAATCTATGACCATCTTGTCCATCTTTTTCACACCTTCCTCTTAGTAAGCTGATGGGAGAAGCATATGAACAACTGACAGGATAATCAGGCTCCAGAAGCAGAAGGAGAGGGTGAGTGACAGTCTAGTTCCAGTGGCTTATTACGAGCAGCATCATTGCAGTTAACCTTGCGTACTTCTAATTCCCCTTTCTGTCTGCAGAGCATCCCCTGTTGTCATAATGTCAGTGAATACCATTAAGCCTGGATAGTCGCTTGCAAAGTCTTGAATAAACCAAAGGAATAATGCTGAATTTTATTAAAGCTGTTCAGCTTCTTCATTTGGTCTCTTGCTTCTTGCTTTCTCAGGATGTCCTGAGGAATTTGATTGTTTTCTTCTTGCCAGATGAGGTCTCTTCTTTCCCTGCCTAGACTGAAGTCTATATGGTGGCTTTTGTTGATTAGCCACAAACAATCATGACGACAAAATACATAATATATCATCTATATCTACAAATAAGATGACATGATATTTACTTTGGTGAAGTCTTCCTTGTGTAAGACAGGACAAAAGATTTCAAAACAGCCAGTCACTGTATATGGTAATAGCACTCTGAAATCTCTCCTCAGCACTTATCAGATCAATATCAGTAACTGGAAAGAAACTGGTCTGGAACAAGGCATAAGGATACAAATTTGTTATGATGCTGACAAGCCTTCAAGTGGAAGCACGCTGCCAAGTTGGAGATGAGGAGAGACACGAAAGAGCTCAGAAAATAAAGCACCATTTCCCAAACTCCTAAAATTCAAGTGCTTCACTTCCAGCACACCTGTTCTTCAAAACTAATCTGCTCTTGGATGACGACTTGCACAGAATTAAAATAAAAACATTATCTACATCACTCTGAGTCACAGTCACAATCAATCACGATGGACAACCAACAAAACACAATATATGGTATCTTCAGTGGAAGACAGAGTAAAATTAATGAAGATGCCTAGACCTGGCACCCATATACGGTCATAAAAATGTAGACAACCTCTCTTCTTAAAAAACAAACTCTGTATAGAATTGTATATTGCTTTGCACAGGCAGTTTCTGGGCAGTTTCTGTGTTACAGTACAGCAATAATTTAACTGCACACAGCAGCCCTGCCTGGCAGTTTATAGAGAATCTATAAGGGAGCACAATATCCAAGTACCATGTCGCGGGTTTTTAGATGGGCACAGTGCAGTAACTGGAATTGGATTTGGGACCCTCTCGCTGCCTCGCTCGCAATCAATTACGAGGCCCTTTGGAACTACACAGGATCAAAATCTTCATTCCCACCTCCCCAACAGCCCGCTCGCAGATACACACCTCAGGAGTGGCCGGGGATAACGTACTGTTGTGTTCCCTGCTCCCATTTTACCTGCTCGGAGCACCCCCAGGGATCCGGGGCGAGAAAGCCCGCTGCAGGGCGGGAAACACCAGGCACGGGCTGGAGGGTGGTGTCCGTGGCCACAGCTCAGTGCCACGTTTCTGCCAGGGGGACGCGTGCAGGTAAGGTGACAGCCAGCATTCTCAAGCTTGGTTAACGGGGATGCCCATTCATGTTCTTTCTTTTTAAAAACTCAGTAATAGAATAATCCTTCACTTCAGATAAAACTTTTGACTCTCTATTTCTCTAAGTGACCTTTTCATGTACAGATGAACACTGTTTATGTTATCCTCCCCTCTCTTCCCAATTTAACAGGCAACGCTCAGAGGTTGAAATGACCTCTAAGATCTTTTGCCATTTAAGAATTAGAATATAGGAAATGACTCAGTTTAGAGGGCATGAAGTGTATTGGTATGTCAAACAGGCTGTTCGTTTGTGTCAAAGATGAACATATACGATATCTGATGTCTTCGGCCCATTTCTCAAATTCATTTCAAAGAGTGCGTCGGCAAATACTTAAATAAGTGCAAACACAAAAAGCACAGCTGAAAGATGTGCTGAAGGAGCTCATATAGCCAAAAGATTTGAGTGACTCCATTTATTTCTGAACCCATAAAATGTGCTAACTCACTCTTCTCATACCTATGTCTGGCAGACTTCTTGCACCAATAAGTTTTTTAAAAAAAAAAAAACACCCCACTAAATCTCTACTTTGCGATGGGTAACCATCACTCAAGCCCATTTCTTCTAGTTGTCCCCGCAGCTGGGTCTATTTCTCAACATTCCCAACTGCTTTCTGGGACAGCTTTGTCTTTGGGGTGTGGGGCCCCCAACAACACTCCTTCCCTGGGCACGGCGAATGTGGGAGGATGGGATGGGAAGCAGAGCCAGAGTCAGCTTTGGGTTACCTGGGTGTTATTCAGAGCCTAATTCCCCGGTGCGGTCAGGGGTCCGCAGGCAGCAGTGGTGGGAAGGGGAAGAGAGGGGCTGATTCCCAGCACGGAAGTAGGACGACAGCCTCAGCAGTGGCACCATGCATTCCCGGGGATGGTCTTGGTAGATTCCTCGGGGAAAGCGTCTCAGACAGAGACATACCACTCAGCCACTGAACGGAAAACATCTGCTAACTTGGCTTTGCATTTCTTTAATATTTCATACGAAGTACTTCAAGTCACTCATTTCTTGCGGATTTTTGTCCAGTGAACATTTTATTCATTATCATTTATTGCTTGATGCTCACAGGAGAGTTTCTCACTGAAGGTTTACTAGATTAAAAACGGGACCATTTTCTGACCCGAGGTGAGCTTACCAGGTTAATTTTCATCCATGTCAAAATGTTACAGCATCTTGAATCAACAAAACAGTTTTGTGCCTACTGCTTAGTTCAGAGTTAAAGAGAAACCTGCAAGGTTAATGAGTAACAGGAAGCAATTCATTAATGGTTTTTTTTTTTCACAGCAATTTCACTTCATAATAAATTTTACATCCCAAAGGAAGAATGAAACCGTGGAAGAACGTGCGCCTAATGTAAGAGACTGGCAAGCAGGGAGGACTTCTCAGCACCATCCAAGAATTTTGCCAGCTTTAACACTGTGTACGGAGTTCAGGTCTTTATTCAGACGTGCTTATTCATTGAATTGCTTTGTTAAACATGCTTTTCCTGATAAAATATTTCATAAAAATGTTTATGTCTTCCCTTTAAAAACTCAATTCTGTATGATAACACCCTCAAAACATCTGCAGATAAGTTTCACGTAACTTGCTCTGTACCTTCAGAACTAAACCTTTTTAACAAAGAAGTATAGCACATGTATCTTCTGTCACATACAGTGTCAGCCCCTCTTGGAGACAAGATGCCAGACTGGACAGACGTGACATCTGGTCTACTAAGGTGGTTTTTACAGTACCAACAAACACGAAGGAATTCCTGCAAAGCCTTCCAGCCTGCAGTGGGCTCCACGACGAGTCCAAATGGTATTGCTTTCTTTTTTAAATCAAACCTCTAGAGTCTAAATTAACTTCCCAAACTGAAAAATCCAGACATCTGTCTTTTTAGCCTAACATGGACTATCAACTAGAACACTAAAATTTTGGCTTCTACTTTCTTCATCTCCCTACTTCCCAGAGTTGCTCAGAAAACAAAAAAGCCCTTCTCCTTACCCAGTGAACAATAGCAAAAATATGAACATGACAAGGAAAGGTGATGGATGACAGCTCTTGCAACAGCAGTTGAAAGCTAGGGCCCCCAGCACAATTCTACTGAATGCGCAACATTACTATAGTTACAGGTTAGAACAACGAACGCATTTATTTATGCAGTCATTATTGTGCATTTTAATGCATTGGTAACTGACATTTAACTTATGGAATAACAGCTTAAATCCAGCCATTAAATTAATTTTAATTAAATGTTTGTGAATGCTTTTTGCTATCATATACTACACAGCTACCACTAACGACCTGCTTCATCTAGTCTCCACGTAGCATTAGCCCTGTAGGAAGCCCCTCACTGCTTTGCCTGCCCTGTTTTGGGGAGGGTGTCAGTGTTAGTCTTTATGCACGGGGCCTGATTGTTCTGCTGCTGCAGGAAGACATCTCATTCCTCAGACTGTCACTGCTCATCACTCAACACCACAGGGGATCAGCATCACGTACTCCAGGGAGACGATGCATGGGAGGATGGAGCGTAGTTCGTTTCACTCACTGCTGTAGTCCTCAGTGTTTCTTTTCTCCTGCAACTCTTTCCCCTAAGGATATTTCTTGCTTTCTGATAGGTTTGAACAGAGCTCCTTGGTGTTCACATAAACTTAAAGGATAAAACCCATTTCCAGAGGATCTGGATTTTCCTTTCAAAAAAGCTACTGGCACATTTAATGTTAGAGGCATAGCTGTTGTCTTCCCAGACAAGCCCAAACGCGCACACACACAGGAATCCTCGGTAGCAACTGTAACCACAGCCACCGTCTCTCCTCACCACCTTCCCCATACATCTTCCTCAGTTAAGCACATAAGCCAGTTAAGCAATATGGCTTTTAGAGGCTGTTGTCATAGTGCCTCTCCATCAACAGAGACTTCACAGAACAGAACTGCCATTATCACCAAGCATCATCACGTCTGGCCCACTTCTGCAGACAACCATATCATATAACGTTGTTCATGAACTGATCTCTTTCCACCTGACAATTAGATCTCCCTCATTAATCCTACTGGGAGCTGCCCCAAAACTCACTACATTTATGGTGAAAAATCCCTTCTACTATCCAGAATTTATATTTGGTTAATGCCCATTTGTTTCTGTCCCTTAGGCGTGAAAAGTTTAGGTTTAAATGGTTAAGAATGAGAACTTCCTCACATTTCTTGCCTAGGTCACCTCTGGTACTATACAATTGTGCTGCAGGTCAGATATTCTATTAGGGAAAAGATTAACTACTAGTATATAAGATAGCTGTATCACAGAAGAGAGAGATTGAAAGAGTATTTTTGCCTACAGCGTGCTTGGTGTTAGGTGGGTGGAAGGGTAAAATACCAGCAAGGAAGGATACATGGGGAGAAAGAATGCTATGGGTGGTGAGCAAATCCTAGCTTCTTCACTGCAACCGGCTGAAGATTTTGGAAGAAGTGTCACAGCATCTGACTCGGTTAAGCTTTCCATAAACTTGACAAATAAAACTCTGACAAAATAAATTGAGAAATATTGTTTTCACATGCTTAAAGCACTAATCTCTGGAACAGAGGGACTATTAGTGGGACAGTTATTTGTTTGCAGCTGCCGGAAAAGCCAGGAAGTGGGAGAAATGGTATTCTCTGCTACTAATGGATGGGAGAGACTTTTCTTGGTTAGTGGGAGAATGGAAGGAAGAACAACTCTTTGTCTGCAGAAACAAGCAATTACAGCAACAGCACTCAAACTTGCTGGAGAAAGCACAAGAAACATGCCTACAGCTCACAGGAGCTTGGAATTCCCACTGCATTAAAACAAACACATATACACAACGTCATCGGAAAATAGTTAATTCTCCTATTTAAATAATCCTTAAATTTTACCACAGAAAGATTTGAATTGATGAAAACTCCAAACATATCGCTGACGAGCACTCCAAGGAGGGTTTTCCAAAGCCATTCCTTGGCGACAGTCCTCAATACCCCAGTCTTGCAGCCAGGAGTGGGGAAACCCTGGGAACACCAGCCAGACCCACTGAGGTCTGTGGTGTAAATGCTTCTGTCTGCTTTGAGATGGCCTTCAACAGGCTGCCACTCCAGCAGCTGCCTGCTGGGAAGGCAAGTGAATTGAAAAAACAGTTCCCATTAGAGAACTGTGAATAAAAAACTCCAATGTGTTCCTATAGACTACCTTTATTTCACTGCATACCTTCACTTTCTGACTGAGGAGTGGTCCACTGGAAGATCCACTACTCAAAGATCGTGCTCTGAGTAGGATTATTGTCCAGACGCTGATAAACTGAATCAGATGTTCCTAAATTGATAAGCATTTCAGACACATTCAAGGAGAAAGAAAAGGATTTCAGACAAGCATTTCAAAACTAGTTCCTGAGATGCTATTTCAAGTAAAGAGATGTATCCCTTGATTTTCCAGACCACTTATCCCACAGCTCCCACTGTGATGAGTGAGAATTTCTGGATGCTTAGCAATTTTGAAGAGCAGGATGCCTGATTTGGGAACAGATGAACAGTGCCAGCATGAACGTGATGGCTCGGCAGGAGGCATGCAGTACTGGGGAGGTGGCAAAATGCTCACCAGCTCCCATTCAGGAGGCATCCCCTGTTCAGCAAACGCTCCTGGATTTGGCATTTCCTATGGTTTCATTCACAGCAGCCTTCTCTGAACCCAGCTGTGCTATCCTGCAGAAGAAGAGGTTGCATGACCGGCCCGCTGGCCAACTATATCAATTTATTTGGCACAAGGTAGTCCCTTGCCTACAAACCCTGCTGCCCAGCGCGTCTCTACGCATGGCACAAGGAGCTTAGGCACATTGTTTGCATCCTGCCACACGCAGATTCATGGGGTTTAAGTCCCATGTGTGGATTCAGCCCTAAGCATCACAAATACAGTAGTGACGTACTGAGCTGTGAAGACATTGGCCTTGACCTTCCACTTTAAAGAAGAATATTTCACATGACCCAATGGAAAAGAACAATTTCAGCCCCTATGGGTTCGGCACACTATTTCTTTCCAAAATAAAAGGACACAGAAGTTACATGCTAGGGGGGAAATAAAAAAAATACAGGGATTTTAGCTGATTCAATTCCATATCTGATGTGATGAACAATCTGAGGTTCACCTTCTGGAAATCCAGAAATTATTTTTTGGAAAGCTGAAAGAACCTACAGAAGATGAAAGATGGACCGAAACTTTTGCCAGTCTTAAAAGCACCTGTGACTTATGAAAGAGAAATTTTTTGTTTCAGACTTTTCAGAGTGGGAAGCCTGAAGGGCTGACTTTAATTCATTTGCAATTTCTTGTAATAATCTAATTTACATGTCAGACTAAGTTCTGGGTTATTACTTTTCAGAGAAATTGCAATGTAATTGTTATTGTTTTTTTTCTATAATTATTCTGATGGAGTTAACAAAGGATATTTTTAATAAGCTTTGATTATCTGAGAGATAACACTTGAACTAACACAATATAAACAGAATTTATACTTAATTCAATGCCATCATATTTTCTGTAGACATATTCACACTAACATTAGAATTTTGCTAAAGAGAAACCTGTTCCTGTGTTGATTTTGCATCTGGCTATGTCCACATAGCAGCAGTATGAACTGGACAACAAAACTCTTGCACCAATAACAGGTTTTCTATACTTTTATTTAGAAGATCGTATCTTAGGCAAAATACTATCACTCTTCTTTTGGAACATGTCAATATATTTCCATGTACCTCAATGAAGACTACAAGATGCAACTGCACAAAGATTGATGTCTGTCAAGGCACTTATTTAACGATTTCACTGGCTTTAAAGAGATTGTGCTAGCCACTGTTTTCACATTGAATATCAAATACCAACTTTGACAAATATACTTTGTAGACACGATTGCACCTGGAAGCATGGGCTAAAACATTAAAGTGTGCACTTTGTGGAAAAATCACCATACTTTGACATAAACAGAAGTTTCCAGTCTTGTTTCCATACCTCTAAACTTAGAAAGAAATGAGGCACCATAAAGTTTAAGGTCTCAGTTTAAAATTTCAGATTTCAGCATTGTGCTCTGCCTTTTTTTTTTTTTTTTTTTTTTTTTTTTTGCTGCAGCAGCAGCAGCCACCAGCATTTTGATGACCGGATTTACAAAGAAGTTACTGGCTGAGCATGCATGCATGTACACTATCATCCATACGTCCATGTCAGCTACAAACTATGCAGTGAGCTTTCTTGTGGGGTTTCAAAACTGTCTTCCACTATTTGGATGCAATTGTTTGGATAATGTCTCTCTAAGCTTTTCACCTCTGTGGATGGGGACTGTCCTCCGGAAAAAGTCCTAGTAAGGGCTATGTCAGATCTACAATATACAGCAGTATTTTCACAGACTTAAATCATGGGAGTTCCCACAAGGTAGTGACCTATGTTTATAGAGCTGAAGATTATGAGCTATATATTTTATTATATGACTGTCTGAAAACCATATTGTAGTAAGTACTCTGCATTGCCATGAATCACTGTGAGAATCGCTGGGAAAACGTATAGGCTTCTCTCCTTCGGGGTCAAGAGTACATTCCTCTGTGACCCTTCATTTTAACGTGAGGCAAAGATGTAAAATGCCAAAGTCTCTTTTTCCACTGACTGAAGTGGAAATGCTCCAGAGTTTATTAAACAGCAAATAATTCCACTATCAATCTAGAATCTTAAAACTGGAAACCACCCGCAGAGAACAGACAAGTATGAGCCAACATTAAAATGTAGATACATACACACAGAGTCTGCTATTCAAAGACAGTGGCTTTAATAAAGCTCTTTTTCTGGAACATATTCTTTCTGTTGCCTGAATGAATGGTCTTTTTTACCTTAACTATCCTGCCCAGTGAATTAAGGCAATCTAAATTATTCAGGTATGTCTTGTTTTGAATCTTTAATGAAGAACCTCTGTAGCAAAAAAAAAAAAAAGCTGGACATGTAATTTTGTCTATCTGCAAAGGCCTTCCCTGATTCTATGAAAATACAGTACATTTTATTAAAGAGAAAAATCATAAAATTAGCATCTCATTTGATTCTGGTCTGTACAACTACTAAGAATAACTTGGACTAAGCATTATTTTTACTGTCAGATTTTTACGATGAGAAATCTGAAGTGCATGATACATTCACAGAATGCTTGAAAAAGCCTAGAAATTGTGTATGAACACCAGTTAATTTTTGAGAGCGAAGAACAAGATCCCTTCCAGGGATCGCGGTTTTCCAATTTAAAAAGACAGGCAGACATTGTAGCATCTAATTTCACAAACAAAAATATTATCTACTTTCATCAGCTGTAAGCATCTTAGAATAACTACAGGAGTTATGTTTTTAGATATTTCATTTGAGTTAAAAGTATTTTTCAGTGAAGAGATAATGGATATTGTGCTTTTGGAGCCAACCAGTGAATATAAATGCTTTGGAGAGAAAAGATACTGAAAGTTAAAAAAAATTAATGTTTAATAACTAGATTTTATGAAATGTTTTAAATCATTTATTATTCAACATTGCTGGTTCAATTATTTAAACTAAGAAAAATAGCCCTGTTGGAGGGTCAGTCCCACAGTGGGGTGTCTGGGAGCCCCGTAGAGGGCCAGTCCCTCTTTCACACCCTGAATTCAAATTACACAGCGCATGCCCAGAGCGCCTATTCCCTCTACAAAGGCGGAGGTCCCTACATGCGAGGCAGTCTCTCCCGCTGCCTGCTCCCCAGCTGCGCCAGGCCAGTCACCTCCTCACACCTTCATGCTCCTGGGCCACCAAAAGAGGCCTCTTTTGGTGTCACCTTGTCCAGTATGACGCTGAAATAGCAGGGCTACGAAGTACCGCAGGAGCGCTCAATTGTGCCTGCCCGCAGGACCAAGCCTCTGTAAAGCTAAAGCTTGTCCTTGCAACTTGCAAGGAATCACAAGCATGTGCTCAACAGGCATGTGGTTTAACCGTGATAAACTTGAACACTGCAGCTACCTGTGCTGGCTCACGTTGCTTCACCCCACACGCGCAGGGGACAAGACAGGAGGCATTCACATGCCATACCCACTGCTCCCAAACACAACTCCAGAGATGGCTGTGGTGTTACGCCAGGACAAGGGGTTTCTGTGTTTTGCGATGTGTGGATTAAGCTCTACCGATGCCTGGCACATGCGTACACCTTGGAAAGTCTACCTTAATCCATCAGACGGTTACTTATACCAGCAGGAAATGTAAGCTGGACTCTTATAAGAAACTGTAATTTTTTTATTTGTTGAAGTTTATGAAAGAAAAGGTTTGTCTGGAAACGTAAGTGCTCCCAACAAGGTTTCCAGAAATAGCAGCCCGCTTGTTTCAAACTGGGTAACTAAGGCAGTGATTTATAGCAACTCACTGTATTTTCTTGAAAAAGCTCCAAAGTGAATCATCTCCTGCAGCATCAGACTGAGCTGAACTTTGTTCTCAGATTCTTCAAAGTCAGCTGAAAGGTGTATTGTAGGTTTTTTTTGTGTTTTTTTTTTTTTTCTTTAAATGGGGCAATAAACTTCGATACTTCAATGCATACGTCCTTAACGTTAGGCACCCAAATAAGGTGGATTGGTCCTCAAAAGGCTTCAGCATAGCAAAGTTTAAACAGACATCTAAATATTTTTAAAAAATCTAACAAACATCCACATGCTTAAATATAACTTTATGCTTCTAATTGTAAAATATGATTGCTAGGACTTGAGATTTTCTTCTCCTGGGTGTGTGGCCTAGTTGCCAGGCTATAAAAAGTCATTTACTCTCTCGGTCTGGCCCAATTAATATTTAATTATGTCAGGCAAAGTGGAACAGCTTCAGTGGAAGGACTTGAGGGTCCTCACACAGCCCAGGGTTGCCCAAACTTACAAATTCATGTGGCACAACAAAAGCAATAACTGAACCTAGGTCTTCTGCATCCTAAACAAATGCCCTGATGGCTAAATTGCTGGATAACAGGGAACGAACAGCATTACCTCTTTTGTCAGCTGTATTTGGTGCCGAGACCAAACCACTAGATTTGCTCTGAGGCTCCAGATCCTTTGAGAAAAGGAAGACAGACTCTCAGTCTGTGAAGCCTGGTCTGGATTAAATGAGAGAAGCGCCTACCTACCCATAAAATTGCCGAAACAACACATGCCCGCAAGTGCTGAGAGACAGCTTTAGCACCCAGTTAGAGTACTTCCCATTTTGGTTTTCAGCAGCTCAGTGGTGGTCAGGCATCTAAGTCCCTCTCTGGCCCAACCTCTGATCTGGGGATGGATTTTGACTCAACAGTCTAAAGTGACAGGAAGGGGAAGAGAAAATGAATTCATGTTTCTGCATACCTTGTCTTCTAGCTGCCATTCAATGTTCCATGTCAGGTGTTTTATACGCAGGATGTCACACAAAGAATTGCTTTGTGTTTATGTCTAAAAAAGATTTTTAACATTTGCTTTTGTCTCCCTCAATTCAAAATACTTCCTGGACTGAAAAAAAACCCCACATCTTCCCACTGATGTAAGAGAAAGCTTTCCAGTTCCCATCACTATTTTTTAAATTCAGCTTGCAGTTATTAAAAAACAGTAAAGCTCTATTTATGCTGTTATTTTATACTGTACCTGAAAGTTTTAGGTGGGCAAGGGCTAAGGTGAACTAAATCAGTTTTCTCTGTTGTTCAAGAAAATGAAATGTGGATGTAGAGGACTACATATTAACCTGAGGGGCCTACGTATAAGAATAGCCCCTAAAGTCAAACAAAAGCCTCGATGTCAAAATAGCACATTTCTAACCTAAAGGCAGACTCCGGGGCTTGAGTTCACACGTTCTGACCATGCGTTGGGCAGGGAAGGCAGCATGGAGAAAGGGTGGAAGGGAGAACTGTGCCTGCTCCCAAGCCAGCATCCCCATTAAAGATGCCCAGAAGGAGCGAGTTTGTGATAACGACAACCCCTGTGTCCCTCAGTGCTTCACAACCCGCAGTGCCCAGACCTCTTGCACTGGGAGCTCATCTCCCAAGCCCTGCAGCTCCTTCGCTCTCCCAGTGCAGAACTCCTGTTCCCCAAGCTCTTGTTCCAAATCTACTTCAGCCCAACTCCACCTCCATCCTTTTTGTCGATACTTCTGAAGACTTTTTTCAGTTGTGTACCCTGAAGCCTCCCATATCCTGCGCACCTGAGCCCCTCGTTGCGTCTGGCCCACATCTCCCATGCCCCTCTCTCCCAAACACCTTCCCGTCTGGCTTTGCACCCACCACAATGCCCCTTCACTTTAATTTCTTCACTCTTTATGGCTTCATCTATACCAAGCCAGACTCCCCACTCCCTACCTTGGGGCCACAAACCCTGCTGTGGTCCCAGCTGTTCTATTTATGCTGACATGACTATTGATTTTGTGGCCCCTGCTGTCCCTCATCCAAACTCCAACATCCCGCCAGCATTCACTGCCATGTTCTGACTTCCCACCCCGGCCAACCAAGCTCGGGACTTTGCGTGCAGAAGGTTGTTCTGTCTTCTGCTCCTGGAAACATTTTCAAAACCTGAACACAGGCTACACTTGCCCCAAATCTGCCTGGCTCAGCTCTGAAGAAATTAAAAATAAACCACACCCAAGAATAATAAGATATACGGCAGCTATAAAGACCTGCTAGTGTGAATTGGCTGTTAGGTCCCCCAAAATAGGCAACTACAAGTCTAATTTCCCTGCACGCGCATGTCAAACCAGGTTTTGTTTCCACAGTGCATCCAGTTATATCTGAAAATGATTGGATGGAGCCGTAGAGGTATATATATTGTAAATAATGTAAGAACCTTGATGCTTTAAAATGTGATATAAATATCAATAAGCCATTGTTATAGTGCTAAGCTGTAAGCAACGCACAGGGGCTTATAGCTGTCACAGCTTAGTTCCTGGGAATGACCGCTTAATATATGTTAAAGAACTCCCTTTTGCCTCAGGAGTACCAGATTACAGTGCATTCTTTACCTTCTTCTACCACGTTGCACATTTCTCAGAGCTCTGGCCTGAAAATAAATTGTCTATAGCAGCAGGACATTCAACCAGCCCTGACATCCAAGTGCGATAAAATTTGTACGGACATCATTACTGAACAGGCTGACCAGCCTCAGATCTCGCCTGCTGATGAATCCTGAGTATCAGGAGTACAAATTAGGTTTTGCAAGTGCAAGAAGGTGGTGTCCACTGCTCACAATGCCAGTTATTCAGTCTGATAGCACAGATCACAAACAGCTTAAAAGATTGTCCTGTAAGGATAATATTAGGGCACTGTAAGTGTTGTTCCTATCAGTACTTAGTCAGCAGTTAAGGATGTCCCACATCCTGCTGATGTTCGCCAGTTTGGGGTTTTTCCTGCATTTGACAAACCATGAAAATATTTGAAGAGTTCAGTGATGTAACTATTGCCTTTGGGGCTTCTTCTAAACACTGTTAGTCCCTGTGGGAGAATGTTATGTCTGGATCTCATCTCCAGTCCTACTTTCCATTATAAGAATTATCATTATTTTCCCCCTTTTATCTAGCATTTATAATTTCTATAAAGATGATGAAATATGGATTTGGCGATATATTTAATTTAGACAGGCACATACTCAGATTGCTATTAGTGTTAGTATTCTCTGTTCAATACTTATGGTAGACAGTAGATCAGATTTATTCTTTTTCCAGTATGAAGAATACAGACATATCAGCATTAAAAAAGGAAAGAAAGAAAAAAGGGTAGCACATACTTCATCATTACGGAGACTGCAAGGCATCTAAATGTTTTTAATGTGTTTACCCACTTTTTGAGAAAAGGGACACTTCAAATGCCTGCACATTTAGAAACTTGCTACAGATCCGAGCCATTAAATACATTAAATACAAGGTTTGCTACTACTGAGAATACTGTCCTTACAAAATATGAATATCACCTAGTAACTATGAAACTGTTCTAGGAACTATCTGTGGATGTAGAGCTAAATTTTCAAATATTCAGCCCACAGAGCTGGACAGGCATTTTAAACAGGCTTGATGCTCACGCAAGTACCTACTTGAAATGGTCCGAGTTTTAGAACAGCTCATCACCCAGCAGCTGCTACAGCCTTCAGCGGCTCACTCTGCTTGTTCAGATCTTGTACAGTATCCACCATAGTTTTGCTCAAAATAGAGGCTTAAGCTGTACCTGAATTGTAATACACTGTCTACCTCAGGACACGTCTGAGAAATGCACAACTCTGCCTAACAAAATGCCTGTGCAGTTTCCAAAGGCTATACTCACGATGCCATAAAAGGCAGACATAGACTTATACAAGCTTCCCCGTAATTAGAAACTTTATGGATCTTTATAGCGGTTTTATATAATAGTTTAGTAAAGAACTGAATCAATAGAGAATTTTTATGAGACTCCTAAGGCCTGGATGTATTAAAGCAGTAAATATTTCATTTTCTTTATAAACGTTAACAGGAATAAAATGCAGCAAGATGCAATAAGACTCAAATATATAGTACTTGGTGGGAGACATACACTGTTCCGTCATGTTTGTGGAAGTCAGGACAGTCAGTGGAGCAGCAGAGCCAGAAACGAAGCAGAGCTTCTGCTCCAACTTCAAACATGACTCTCCCAAAGGAAATCCTCATCACACTTTGTCCCACTGCAGCCTGTGACCTCCTCCCACTACCACTGTTGCATCACCAACCGCTCTTCCCTCGCCCGAGCCAGCTCCTCCTGCTCCCGCTTTCCTCTCTGCCCAAGGGGAGCTGTGGGAATGCTGGTGGGAAGAAGGGAGGCCAGCTGCGGCAGGGACCGCTTCCCTGGCCAGCCGACTACAAAGGCAACGTCAAGCTCATGAATTACTGTGAGTAGGAACAAGAGCCTGGGAATGCTTCAGAAACCATCTTCCCTGCATCTACAGCATAGCAGGAATGTTCTCCCCATCTTTTCTATAAATGCCCAGAGAAGGAACTTATGCTGGCGCTAGCATCGTGTCACTCAAGAATAATTCTATGAGATTTATTACATCTAAGCGCTTCAGTAAATATTTAAAGAATCTGATTGCAGCATATAGGGTTATAAGAGATCAAAAAGAAATAAACTACCTTACATTAGCATATAATATTATTTACCCAAGATAATTAAATCAATTCAGTTAATCACTAAATCAACTAAATTTTCATTACCATGACATGCTTAAGGAGTACAGGTGATGTTTGGTTAGAAATGTTAAAGTAATAATAATAACGGTTGCTTGAGCTAAAATTTAGTAGTATTAAAACACACAAAGTATCCTTTACGTTGATCTTAGACAAAAATCAAGTTTGCACTGTCAGAGGGGAAAGTACTCATTCAGTTGTGAAGACAAAAGTATAGTTTAAAAATATTTACCACTTTACCCTCTACAAATATTAAATAAATATCACAGCGCCCTTTACCACATCACAGGTGGGAAACCAATGCACTACATCATGCACCTTCCAAAGCAACTAATGACTTTCACAAGGCCTAATTTCTTGATATTTTATTTGATACTTCACAGGGACCCCCTTCATTGGAGTGCTTACAGGTATTTAATTGATCCCTGTCAGGGTGTTCAGGATGCTCAAAGGTAATTCTTATATATAAAGGTGGCTGGTCAAAATCACTTTACTGCCAAAAAACTGGAAGACGTACAGCAGACCGATAGCCAGGGAAGAATGATCAGAGGAATCAATTCTGAGAAAAGATAGATCAGTGTAATTAGCAGTAGCAAAAAAGAGACGTTTTCCCACATGAAACAGTGCCACTGTATGGCTCTACTTCGTGTTTTGTTTGCTCTCTGCACCTCTGTGTATCTGATAACATCTGGATGCTGCTCTACTTGCACAGACACTCCTTCCTTGGAGAAGAACGATCTGGCAATCCCTGTAACTGCACACAACAGCAATACACCCAAGGAGTCAGAGCTTCCTGTCACCGCCCCAGGCGGCGGAGCCAGAGCTTTTCCCAGGGAAAAGCTGAACTTCTGCAATTTTACTGCTCCTTTCAAGATGAAACTTCTGATTAAAACTTCCTTCAATCAGAGGCATTCACTGGCAATACTAAAACCGTTGCTCCTCAGCAACGTCCCTGTAGCAACTGATTATAATGAAGAGCGCTTGTTCTCAGCAGACACAGTATCAAAAACTGTAGTGTCCCACTCTCACTACTTGCAAATGGAAAGTAATCCAATTTTTATTGCTGACCACAAAAAAGCATTAAAATTAAACTTTTAGAATATCTTATTTTACGGTTACTAATAAAATGAATTAATAGCTTTTTCTAAAGGTTTGAGTACTCTGTGCACTTTTTTTTCCCCACTTATAATATCAGCATCATTTTTTTTTCTGTTAACATCTCTGTAATACCTATATTTGTCTGTATTCTTCCAGTTATAGGTCTGGGAAACAGAAATAAGGTCATTCCATCAATGGTAATGGAAAAAGTGGTACAGAGGGAAATAGGAGCAAACACTCACTTAAAATCATGATTAATTTATGTAATTTACTGGTCACTGCCTTTTAGGAACCTTCCTTCCCCTGTGCTGATCCATTGGGACTGTTACTGTCTTGCAATTGTCAGCATGAGAACCACGCATATGTGAAAGCCTTGTATTTTTAGCCTGGATGTGTTGATCCAGGTGGCATCCCTTAAATTTCCATCTACTGGGAGCCCATCCAAGAGGAGATGGAAACCTTCGTGGCCAACTGCATTGCAGGAAATGGGCCACAAGTGAAAAACCATGGCTGAGCATCAGTGAACAGCAAACAGTGGAGCTCCTCTGAGACCGTAATGCAAAAGGTAGGTAGGAGGGAAGAGCTGTGAGAGCTGGAGACCTGTCAGGACAGCAAAGGGCTCTACAACAGATATGGAAAGAAAACTTTTACGCTCACTCTGTTTGTATTTGTGGTCAACGTTCTTGGTTGTAATGCAAAGTCTCACCTCAGTTATTTTGAAAACAGTGGATTGTCTGATCAGATGAACTGGAGGATAGCTGCATTTCAAGTACTTAACACTTGCTGTTTAGGTTCACCTTTCGTGGCTTATCTTTGTCAGCACTTTCCATATTTTCTTTTCTAGTACATAACGTACAGTTTCTATTCCTTTTTTTTAAATCATCTTTACTGTGTAATTTTCTTAGGTACTTATCTACCTTTTCATCTCCCTGCTTTGCCTAATTACCTGTCCCTTTCCTTCAGACGGTTCTTTTATTCACTACTTGCTTTTCAGAATCATTAGCATCACATTATTATTCTTAACAGCAGTATGTTTATTATGCAGTGTTTGCAAATAAATAGAGAACTGAACTTCTGGGCTGTATTTACCTAAAGCTAAAAGGAGAAAATGCAACGCAGGTTGAATTCTTATTTCATTTACTTGCTTATTTTTGGAAGGAAGTATTTTTAATGACTTTAAAGACCTCTGCTTTGCATTCAGTACTTTTTATAGCTTTGGTGTTTCAAGGAATGTTGGAAATATTTATCAAACCATATCATTTGATTAAAAAAAAAAATGTGCTAGTATTCAATCAAATTTTCTTCTTTCTCGGGTACTGCTTTTTTTCCTTAAGGAAATATTTGTAACTAAATCAAATGACCGAAATGATCCTGACTAAACTCTGACATTCTGCCCTGTGAAGCGCTTCTTGCTAGTGCATGTTTGGCTCTCTAAACTTCATAAAAGGATAAACCTACCCACCTGGTGTTTTACTGCTGTAACCAGTTGGGTTGTTAGTTTGTTTTTTTTTCTTGCTTCCTCCTGGCTGTGTGGCTACACTGCCATTGGGTAAGGAGACTAAAGTGATGCCTGACCCTTCTCCCATTCAGATGAAAGGCAAACGCTCCTACGGGTTACAGTGAAAGCAAAGTTGAAGTCAGCCAGCTCCCCAGCTAGGCAAGCATGTAGTTGTGCAGTGGTCACGTTTAAGTCAAAAGGCCTATTGAGTGCACAAAGTCCAGCACAGACATCCCTACCTGATCGAGGCCCAGTACGCCTGCTGATCATACAACCACAGATTCATCTGTTTTTTCTTTTGTAGAAGCAGCAGGAAGGTGGAAGCTGTTGGAGTACACTATTGCTTTGTTTGAGCTCATTTGAGTTAAAACTAGCTCATGCCATTGTGGTTTTGTATAAGCTAGTCTTGCTTCCTGACAGCCTAAGCACTGACTGCTGTAGCCACCACAAGCTCTCAGCCAGACTCTATTCAAAAAACTGACACAGAAAAACTCGGCCTTTGAAGAAAGAAAGAGACATTCTCTCTTCCTCTGGGTTAGGCAGCAGTGCTTTTAATTAGTCCAGGGAAACAGGGAACTTCTTCCGCCAGGGAAGGTCCCAGTGGCCCAGGTCTTTGTGAACCACTCGCTCCATGACTCCATTTCTCTTTCTCCGCTGGTCTCTATTTGAAACCATCAACTGTGACTTGTGCCCCTTGGCTGCTCTCACCCCCTCCACTGCCACACCTCATCAGAGTGTGGGGTCTGCTGATAGCCCTTAGTCTATAGGTCCCTTCTATTGCTTATGTTCATATGAAAAACACACTTGTTAAACACTAAATACGAGGCATGAAGTGACCCCAACATGTCAGTATTGATCCAAAAGTAATTTGATTCGTTACATGCATTTTTTCTCCCTTTGCCAGCAGTATGTAACTATTTGAATTCCAATAGGAATTCTGGGCCTTGCCCATTAAAGTGTCTGTGACTTCCAGGATCAGGCTGTACCACATGCATGGCTTTACGAATGCGGGATGCTGGCTGGTGGTCGCTGCATGGCCTTCCTCGCAGAAGAACACAAGCCCAGGCTGCAGCTGTGTTCACAGAACCAGTACGTATCTGGCTGCCCAAGTAGCAGGCGCCATTAGGTCACGGGATCACATCTCACTGGGCACAAGTTGAAATAAGTGGCAATTAGTGCTTGTTCTTCACCTAAGAGGCATCACTGAGCTTAATGCTGCTGCTTCTATCATTTCTTATTTTTTCCTTGTTTTACTCTTTATGTCAGAGACATTACCAGTCAGTGAAAGCATTAAATCATATAGGAGGCGAAGCACTTACACATCAATCTTTCGCTGAAAAACTACAGTTGTGTTTTATTAACAGCAACGTTTCAGTTTCATAAATACTTAATGAAGTGACCGCCTATAACAGAAAGTCACTTCAGAGCTAATTGTTGCTGTGGTCAAACCACCAAGCTGCTTAGTATCTGCTTGCAGCGTCACATTACAATGACCTCAGCTGACAAACCGGTTATTAAAGTATTGGAAACATCTCCTCAAAACCAGTGATTGTGTAGTTAGTCCAAGTCAGTTGTGTTACCTCTAGAATGATGTAGACCAAGAGTCTGATGAAATACTGGATGAAAGAAAACTCAAGGTAATGAATACATCCTATACAGTAAAAACAGAGACTATAGACTCTGGGGCAAAATGTCAGTGACAATTAATTTGTATCCATTTATTTCCATGAGTAGCAGAAACCTAAAGTTATCCTGCTGACTTATACTGGTAGAGCAGTGAGCTACAAATCAGAAGACAATCTTTGCATGTATTCATTCCCATACCTAACAGAAGGGCACTAACACCTAAACTAGAGGTAGAGCATTTTCGTCCTTCTTTTCTCCCTTTTATTCCCTATTATTATTAGTGAACTGGGTTGCACTGTTCATTTTGGTTTGCCCATGGGACAAAGCGTGACTGACAGTCTAAGAGGACAAAGGTGTGTTGCAGAAGCTGAAGGAGAGCCTCGTGCTTCAGCAGTCCTGGGTTTTATACAGCAGTTCCAAAACAACCTCCTTGCCTGCTATAGCTGGTGTCTCCAGGTCCACTCAAAAGACATCACAAGAGATGTCTCAACCACCCTCAGGTTCAGAGCATAGAGCAGCCTGGCCATACTGAAACCCCTATCCATAAAAGCCAGGGGAGAAAATAAGCATCAGATACTGACTTACTCGGGGCTAGGGCTTCCGAAGATAACCATCTGTTGGTCCCACTGTGGGATGAGTGAACTCCAGATGCCATGAATCACCATACAGGGCCTTAGGTATGAGTGGTAGAGATTTTTTTGCTATTTCTGTCATTACTTTTCCCTGCTACACTACACAGTGAGTCAGAATTCATGGTTAAAACAAGTGGTGAGTCATACCAAGAATCGCTCTCTCAAACCTATAAAAGTTAATTTATTTATTTTCCTTTTCAGAGACTCTTGCTGACCATCCACTGCTGTTACAAGCTACGTAAGTCAGCAGTCTGTTTCAAATATTGATCCAAAAAAATACATATGCTGAATCAAACAATGGAAAAAGAGAGCAGGCATGCAGAGACCTCAGCACTGAGGTGTGATTTAGAAAGAAGCAGAAGTTGCAGAGGAGAAAATGCCACGTCAGGTCAAAGTCTGGTGAGCTGTGAGGCTGCAGCTAGCACTCTCAAAGGGTTGCCTACAACAGTACTGGATTTCACCTCCAGATATAACAGAGATTAAAACAATGAAAGCTATTAGAAAATATAAAGTGGCATTGAAAGACTCTCCTGAAGGAAAAGCACGCATGATTGATTGGAGGGAAGTTTAGTCAGTGATTATGGCAGACAGCATGTTGACTACATATGGATATTTAAAATGATAAAAGAGCATATGAGAAAATAATCCATTTAGTGGTTTACTTTCATGTTGTTCCATTCCCTTATTGATCACATTTACATCTGAACTGATAAGTTCCTTTTTTAATTGTTCAAACATAGCTAATGTCTTGCTGTAGAGTTACCCATGGAAGAATATCGTCGAATGTATGGGCACTAAGGAACATACGATTCTTGTTTGTATTGGGATATTTCCTTGTGCAAGAGCGCTATGGCTTCCTGCCTACTGCTGTGTAACACACCAACAAGCATTCAGTGCAGTTATGGAGAAAGACTGCTGTGAGGTCAACTCGCTGCAAGGACAACAGCCTACTTGATGCTTTCCTTTATTTTTTACTGTTGAAATGGAGACTTAACGCTCCGTAGTGGGAAAGATGGCTAGAAAATATTTAAAGAAACAGGACATATACAATTCCACGGGACCTGATGGAATGCACTCTCGAGCCGTGAGGAAGGTGGCCAACATCATTGTGAGGCCATTCTTAATTGTCTTTGAAAGGTCACAGTGATCAGGGGAATTTTCAGAGGACCGGAAGAAAGCAAATCTTCCTCTTATCTTCAAGAAGGGTAAGGAAGAGTATCCAGGGATCTACAGGCCAGACAGCCTCACCTCGATCCCTGGGAAGGAGCAAGTCCAGGGAAGGGCCACAAAGACAATGAAGGGACCGGAACATCTCTCATGTGAGGAGAGGCTGAGAGAACTGGGACTGTTCAGCCTGGAGAAGAGAGGGCTCAGGGCAATTTTATCTGTGTGTATAAATACCTGATGGAAGAGTATAAAGAAGATGAGCCAGATGCTTCTCAGTGGTGCCCAGTGAAAGGACAAGAAGCAATGGACACAAACCGAATACGTGAAACTCCATGAAACATGAGAGTAACACCCAAACACCTCTTTTACTGTGAGGACAGTCAAATCCTGGAACAAATTGCTCAGACATGTTACAGAGTCTCCATCCTCTAAAATATTGAACACCCAACCAGACATTGTTCTGAACAACCTAGTCTATAGAGGCCCCTTCCAACCTCCACGATTCTGTGACTTTGTGTGATTCTGCTTTTGTGTTAAAACCTGGACACTTTTTAGTTCATACTAGAATCTCCTGGGTTTATATGTCTAGAAGACTTTCTGAACATTTGAAAGTTCTTTTCAAATCTATGATGATCTTCAAATTTGAAAGGTCTGCATTATGGACTATCATACTAAAGATTACCTCTTTCCAAATCATTTTTTTCCCCCACGAACAAAGGGTATGCGTAATTGCAAGTACGATGTGATCTATGTGATCTGTCTCTTCCCCGTGTTGTTTCTTGCTTTCTTTTCTAGACTTTTGTAATGCTGCGATTCTTGCCAACAGTCTCTTAGAACAAGTAAGTCAACTTAAAATCCCAGACTTCTACAGATTTTCACATGGTCTCCATATATCATGAAGTTCTATGATGACAGGTTGATAGGTACTTTTTTTTTTTAAACATTTGTACTCTTTACTATAATCCTCCAGATAGTACAAAGAACCCCAGCTATATTCTTTTCTTTGAATTAATATAATATTAATTAATTCCCATTACTTTAAATGACCGGGCTGTTGGAAATCAGCATAACTCCACTGAAATCAGAGGAATTATACCAACTAACTTTAGAAGATGATCCAATTATTAATCCCAGCACAACAGAATTTTAGATTAAGATCTGAGCATGCAAGTCTTGTGACAGCCAAAAGCAATCTGATTATAAGCAATTCTGACTTCACTCCAAAGCACAGAACTTTATTTCAAAGACTTCTCGTGAACCTAAGGGCTTACAGGACTACCTGACAACTCAGTAGTTTCAAGTAATTTAAAAATAAATCTCATGAGCTTCCCTTGGCCTTTAACAATATCAAGATTGGAAGTATGGGCTACACCATCTGACCCCATTATAAAAATCTTCTCACAAACTGATCAGGCTTGCTCTCATTTACAGTTTTTAGTATTACTATGCCTACACTACTACTACTTCCAGGTTTTTCTTCTAGGTTCTAGACATCAGTCACCAGATCCTACTTATTTGTTTTTATGGAACTGTTTCTGCACCCAGGCTCTGATGTTACCCCACAGTGCATACTTAAAGAACAACTATTTTGCCAGAGTAAACCAGCTAAGTCTGCTTAGTCTCCACTTACAAGACAGGTTTTCCACTTCCCTAGTGTCCTAGTAGCCTTTTTCTGCACCTTTTCCAGTGTGACTTAATCCTTTCTGAACACAAATTACTAGAATTATTCATGCTGTTTAAGATGAAGTTAACTCAGGACCTTGTGCATAGCCCTATCTCCAGTGGAAAAACATCGCCTGACATTTTAGGTCCACATTCATCTCGCTTACAGTGACAGTCATTTTGTGATGAATGAATATATTTATGCCTTGCTTCTCCTTTTTCTTTTTCAAATGTAGAGCTCCAATAGTATATAAGAGACTATTACTATTAGTCCCTAACAGCACAGACTTACCCTGCGCACTGCAGAATTTCTGCTCGCTTTGGTAGTTCACTCCTTAGAGTTCTTGTTTTTCACCGTATATCTTGATCTTCTAAATTCTGGATCGATTTTATATGTGTACTCCCACCTACCCATGCCATTAAGAAAAATATTAAACAAGATCAGTCCATCTGTAAGTCTCCTCTAACCTTTACTCCCCCGTTCAGCATAACCTACTGTTGTCTCACATTCAGCCCACTTAACAGTTCTTGTCCTTGTCCGTATCTTCATCACTTTGACTCTCAAGTTCCCATCTGGCAAGCCCACATGGGTTGCACACTTGCTGAGGCACAAAATACACGTGTGCAACCAAGGAAAGAAAAATGCCTGCCGAAGACAACAGGGTGAAGGAAAGGCTCCTTTTATGTGTCTTATCAGTCATTATTACTTTTTGGGTGCTTTAAGGATGAAAATCTGAAGATGCAAATACCTGACTATTAATTTGGGGAAATTAAGTATATGACAAAGTTGACTTTGTATCAACTCAACAGTTTCAGCTTTCACTAGATTTATGTCAGGAGTGCCTTTTGCTCACACATCTAGAGAGGAAGACTGAAAAGAAATCACCAAGCATGCAAATGGGACTCGGGAGACACGGCTTCCAGTGCCATTTGTGCCAATTTGATTTCCTTTCCATCCATGTCCAGACCTGTAAAATGGCAATAGTACCTGTTATCTTTGTTCAGTGTTCCCAGAGCTATGAATGCTAAATGATCTGTAGAAAGGACTGTATTCTTAAGTGTCTGCTTTTCCCACTTGATCTATGGAGAAGCATTTCCTCTCCATATAGACCTTGCCTCATTTACAACCACTGCTCAGGTATGACTGCAACAGTGTTCGTCCCACAACCTAGAAGACAACGTAAAGCATTCAAGACAGCAAATACACAACATGAAGAAAAGTGAAGTTAAATTGCACGTACTTCCTGAGTTAAAAAATACATACATTTGGGGTTCATTAGCCATATCTGTCTGACTACCAAATGCAATGACAAATACCACATGAGATGAAGAGTGCTTGTGCCTGTTTACTTCATCCATCTGATGGCGTGTAATACAATAGGCGGTAAGCTTGCTAAGTATTATGTGTCAATTATCATAACAGTGCAGAGGATTTCCTGTGAGAAAGTTCTTCCTTGCATCTTTGCTCTCATACCACAGTATCATCATCATCATCATCTCTTCAATACCGTGCTGCTTCCCCCCCACTGTGTAAGACAAATTTCGTGTCCGATCACTGCCTCTAAAGAACCGGAGATTGATACTAGAGGATAAATGGGAAGAAAACAAAGTGCTACGTTGATGCTGCCATACCTGTCCATTTCCCTTACAGAGTACATCTGGAGCAACCTGCTGGCAAGGGAAGGAGAAAAGAAAGCCTATCCTTGCTAGTAAGTGCCTCACGCTTCCCTGTGAAACACCAATTATAGAGTCTATTATACCAGTAAAAACAGAAAATCATGACTCAGCAAGTTTATTACAGGAGCAGCAGCAGAGTGAAAACCTGTACTACTTTTGTACAGTTTATAATAAACTGAGCACGGAAGACCTGAACCTGGAAAAACATTTTCAGGTATTTGTAAATTATTACCTTGGTTTAGCCTCTCCTTAACAAACCTTTCAAAAAGTGTGAACCAATCTGCTAATAACCATTGTTCCAGTATATTGTGCTTCTGTATCAGGTTTTACAGCCTATGTTATCAGCTTCTTTAATAAGAGCTATTATTAAACTGCCCCTTGAATGTTTAGGGTTGGCGCACCTCAGAGGTACATTATGCAAAAGATTATGATCTCTTAATAGATTATTTTTCTGATCAAATCACTTGGCTGGACGAGGGAACACTGAAGACAGAGCCATGCAGTACCACAGCTGAAAGGCGGAGGAGGTTGTGCCCCTAGAGCCCAGCGGCGAGCCCTGCGGGAGGGCAGCTTGCCCCGGGCACCACTGCCAAGCCCAGAGGAGGGGCAGAGCCATACAGAGAGCACCTAGGAAATACAGCCCTCTGTCACGCTGAATCCTGGGATGCTAACAAAGGCCTTAGGAAGCGCGCTTATTAAAAACCTTCATTCTCTCACACACAGTGCTGAATCATTTGTTAAGCCCCCACAACAAACACAAAAGGCGAAGGGAAATAACCACAGGGCAAACACCCACTTGCTGGTTTTGAGATGGAAGAAAATTAAGTACCTTGTATATTAAGATCTTTTGTTCCATGAAATAATGCACTTGTTCTAGTTAAACAATCCACACCTGGCAAGAGCTCATTCCCAACGCTTCAGAGGGTTCGCAGAGTAGAGGAAAAACTGCACCGCTAATGTTTGATTTCATCCCCCTCTGATGCAAGTTGTGAATGAGTAAAAGTCAAACCCACCCCTACCAGCTTCAAAAATGATAAATTATTATAATCCTCCAGCTGGTGGGCAGAATGGGTAGCAAGAGCATAAAGGAAAGGCCAGTACTTTAGTGCAGCAAGTAATTGCGAACAGAAGAGGGTTGTGGACACACAGTTACGTAGAAAACGTGCCACGACTGATAGTTGTGCTGGGAAGAAAGTAGTAAAAAGCCACCTTTTTAAGGACTTAAAGAGAGCAACTCGCGTTTCTCTTTATCAGCAAAATTTGCAAAGCAAGAAGAGGGAAGTATAAGGGGAGGAATGCAGCCAGTAAGTTACAGTTACAAACAGGTGTTGCATCATGTGATCACACAATTTCTTTTTAACAATTGCAGTATTTGTCTTATTTTACTTCTTTTGTGCTCCTAACACACGATAGGCATGTTTTGTCTACATATGACATTTCACTAATGCCAGAGTATTTGCTCAGCTCCATGTGCTCAATGAATCATTATAACATTTGGAATGGAGATTTATTCACAGTAATTAGAAATGACTCTCCAGTTTTCTCTGGGAGAGGTGGGGGTCACGCATCCACCCTTGCACAGCCTCTAACAACCATTCTTGATCTGAAGAGCATGCCTTCTGTCAGAGAGCACTGGGCTCCCAAACTTGTCAGTTTTTCTAAATCTGTCCTGCAGCCTGCACTCAATAAGCAGATACCCCACACCCCTTAAGCCTGCCTACTTAGCACAGCAAAACCACAGGGTCACCTGGACTCTTCCTGGAGAGAGAGTTCCCTCCCAAGTCCAGAGGAGAAGCCTGGAAAGGGACAGGCAGCACCAAGCCTCCCTGGTCCAGCTGCTGCTATGGGTGCAGTACAAACCCCACGTGTGTTTCCGAGGAAAAAAAACAGCCCATGCTATGGTTGCCTCTGTAGAGTGCTTCTTCAAAATAAACCTCCACAAGTGGCTCCTGAAACCTTTCTACTCATTTCGCTGCTGAACTGAGACAGATTTAGAAACCCATTTGTATGCTGTCGAGCAGTTGCCAAGATTCATGCTCAGAAGGGTTTCTTTGCATGGGCTGAAAAGTTAGTTGTTCCATTTAGATGAAAGTTTAGCCTCTGGATAAGTGGATGGCACCAACAGAAGTCTCCCAGGAAAATACCGTGCTGGCAGCCTCCTCATTTTTTCCAGGGCAGAAGGATTTTGCAAGGTTGTCAGAAACGAACTGTGCTTACTACTTGACTTCCAGGGGGTTCGCATTTTGAAGCCTGTTACACTCAGCTGAGTATGTCTGACACCGATAGTTTAAAGCTATTAGTAGAGCTTACCACCATCTATTTTAGTGTTTTTCCCTTTGCTGAGCATGGATCCTACAGTGGTTTTTCTGTGAGTGTGTGCTTCAAACCTATCAGAAGGTTAATAAGCGCGTGAGCTGGCTCTGATGCACTAGATGGCTCCAGCTTATTTGAAAGCTCACGTTGCTCAGCACCATCTCCCCCTGCCTCGGGTAATACACCAAACCAACCAAACCTATTTCTAGTTATGCTGTTCATTGTACCCAGCAGGAATCAGGAGAGTTGTTTCTTCTCGCTTATATCAAGAATTTGTCTGCCAGAGAGAAACTCCCCTCCAACACTTCCCTGTGATAGCCTGCACTGCTGATGGGATGCCACACTAGGACCGTCCCTATGCAAATCCACGTTTTGCTGTGGTCCCCAAACAGGGGTAGGAGCCCAATGGGTTTGGCTGAACAGTTCAATTCATTTTTTGCAGAGGTCTAAATCAGACAGATGCTTCCACAGTATTCAACTCAAAAACCTTTACATAAGGAGGACCTTTTTCAGCACTATGAACTTCAACTAGAGGCTAAATGAATGTTTGATGAATGAATTTTGGTTCTGTGGCTCTATCTTTTCTTCTGGATTACATGGATTAGCAGCCCTTGAAACACAGTTTAACAGATAAGACTTCAAAGTGGATGAATTGTAATTATTAGTAATTTCTGACACCTCATACACAGTATTATCAGTTACCATTAACATTTCTCCTACGTGAATATAACCTATGTTTTATCTATTATTTAACTCTTAAGATTACTGGCCAAGTAAAAGCAGGTCAGTAATAATTCAAAACATTAGCATAGTCTGCTGCACAAAGTATATGCAGTTTGGCAAACTGATATTTGGTCTTGACAATAAATGTTGAGAAATCTGTTTGGTTTTCAGATTTTAAAATTTAGTGAGACACTAAGTAATTAAAATGGACTGCACAGTTTCCTTTGCTCCTCCTTCCCAAACATCAGCTCCGTTTAGCAGCCATTCCTCTGACAAAGGATACTGTGAATCCAGCATAAATAACGCAGTCCAGATCTGTGCAGACCAGGCAAAACAGAGAGCAAGTATCTTGCAGAGACAGAGCAGACAACTACTCAGTTTCGTTGTAGAAGAGACGCTATCCAGTGACTTACATGTAACAGCCTTAGCTAAAAGGTTTGCTGTCAGCTCAGCCCAGAACAATATTTAAAATCACTAAGTACTGGACCTGGCAGACAATGGGAAATCAGCTAGACGGGTCTAATGAGATGAAAGGATTTAGTGTGTGTTCTGCGTTTTAATTTTTTTCTATATGAACTCTAATTCTAGAAATAGTTTAATAAAAAAAAATAATCGAGAGAAATATGAGACATCCCTATGATGGAATAATGAAGTCAAATGAATGCTAGCACACGCATCAAGAAATACATATGAAACAGTAACAGGATGCAGTTATAATGACCGCCGCTTCAGCGTGCTCTGAGAGAGAGTTAAGTAAAAGCAGGGACACTGATGTTTCTAATTCACCAGTGGATCCAGAAATGGTTCTTAAAAATCAAAGGCCCAGTTAGTGGCTTGCTGAAGCATTATTATCTCCTTCGCAAGCACCATCCCCATAGGGACCAAACCCAACGGCATTGTACATAGACTGGAAAAATTCAGGATTTCTTTCCTATGGGAAATTCTTATATTTTGTGAAAGGCTTTGTTCTGAATTAGAACAACAAGAAGAAATTTAGAAATATCCAGAACTGATGACATTGTGGAAGGAGAAAATAAAAAGGAAAAAAAAAAAAAAAAGAGCAGAGAATTTTTTTTTTTTTTTTTTTTTTTTTTCCCCCTGAATGAAACAGAACAGTTTATTGCTCCCAGCTCTGGAGGATTTTCTGCATGTTTTCTTATTCTGAGAGACTTCACAAGAAGTCCTTGAAAGTCATCAATGGGACCCTACATAGAGGAGAAGGACAAAACCTTGAACAAGGGCCTTTGATGCTCTCTGCCAAGGAGACGACAGTAAGCCACCTCACAGTGGAGCTGAGGGGCCCAGAGCTTCCTATTTCTAGACCCCATATCAAAGAGCCCAGAAGGCCCGAGGTCCCAAACCTCTCCACGGCCCACACGCAGAGCCTGCACTTGAACTGCGAGTCCTTCAGCTCCCCAGTATCGACAAGGCCGCAAGAAACAGCTCTCTATTAGAAACTCACCAATATGTCAGCAATAGGTTGTCAAACAGCCAGGTTTCCTCAAACGTTTTGATTTTGACATAACTGACATTTTCCAACAAACTCCCTCTCCTAGAGGGAAAAAAAAGCATTCTTGGAAAGTTCCCATCCAACTGTACTTGTGATATACACCTACAGAAATAGCACTGCATTTAAAGCCCTTTCAAGCTTAATTTATATGAACCCTACAAAAAAAGGAGTACAATCACATGTGTGAGTGCCTAATAGTATGCAATATCCTCCTGCGAAAAAGCATCTTTTAGAGTACCGCACATCTCCGTAACATTAATGTATCACAATCTGTACATGTCTGGCTCTTAGTCACTGAAATAACACCTTGGTATTTCATTTTTGTGACTGCTAATTAGAGCATACTACCTTCCTTTGTGGTAACATATTCTCTCGCACAGCTTGACATTACAGTGCACGCAGATTGCCCAGAGAAATGCAAGCTTCTTCTTTTTTTGGTGTGATAATTGATCTATTCATTTCCCTCAAGATGCTTCAAGATTAAATGAATGAATCTTGTGGCTGCAGAAGAGCTGAGTATTAAAAGGATTATGCTCACCACAAGAGACCCAGTACTCCTACATCCACAATCACTTTTACACACTTTCTACCTGCTCTTCAAAATACGATGTCTCCTCACTAAATGTCAGCAAGTTGTGGAGTTCTGCTGAGTTTAGAGGTAGAGACGCACTGACATATTTTGATCAGGCAGACTGCACACCAAGAAGTACTGTTAAGGTTAATGACCTAATGATCAACAGTAGAAGACACCTTTGCAGGCAGATGAAGTTCACTAACAGAATTACTAAAATAACGATGAACTCTGCTCTTTTCCAGTTTTATACATCACTGCACCCTGTGAATGTGCAATCTCCTCCCAGAATCACGACCGGTGATGTTTTTAGACCTAACGATGGCTAGGATGGCTAGACAACCCTTCGTCATTTTTAAGAGGTGGAATCACTGTCTTAGTAACACTAAAATGATTTCTAAAAACGTAGGATGGAACTAGCAATTATATCCACTGAATAAAAGGTCACGAAACAGCAATTGCTACAGGTCAGCAGTATAGTAGATTTTGCCAGCGTTTGAGCAGAAGAGATGGTGGCAATGGATTAAAGCGAAGTCACCAGCAGCAGGTACAACATCCTTAGCTCTCATCATGGGAGCTGCAGAACCAGAATTATGCTTTTTGCAATGGATGTCCCTTCCTGCTCAATTGGCCCTTGGGGAGCAGACCAGTCTCGTAGATCTCCCTATCTAAAAGCCTCTGCTCTTTAATACCCCATCTGCCAGTACCTGGTTCAGGCACAGCTTCCCTAACTCAGTGGGAACCCACTCTCTAGATCCAGTCCAGATCTCACAGAATAGTTTAGGAGATCATCTTCTCCAGCTCCCTGGTCAAAGCACCTGATTGCTCAGGGCCTTCTCCAGTTCAGTATTGAACATCCCAAACCTCTCAACAGCCCACGCACAACACCTGCGCTTGAACTGTGAGTCCTCGTGTCACACAGCATCAACAAGGCAGCAAGATACCCGGTGTTCGCGTTCCATTAGGACACAAGCAACCTCCTTTAATTCAGAGAAGTGTCATCCAGAATGTGAATTTTAAGTTTGCAGTTCTTGTATTCGTATCAGAAGTCCTTCCTATCAACTGGGGTGGGACACCTTGGACAGACAAGGTCCCAAAATCCCTTGCCAGAAGCTAGGCACGGAAACAAACAAAATAGAGTCAAGATAAGGATTTTACCACACTCTTTACGGCTTAAACTACCCACAAACCAGATGGATTGTGTTGAGCTATACAAGAGACAGAAAGCTAGACCAGTAAATTGATGGGGCACATCAAATGAGAGACTTCAGAGAACTACCTAGTCACTTGTTGTGGTTTGGCCTCAGCCAGCAACAGAGAACCACGCAGCCGCTCGCTCGAATCCCACAGCCGTGGGAAAAATCAGCAGAAAAGGGCAAAACTCGTGGGTTGAAATATTATAATTTAACAGACCAGACAAAGGGAAGAAAAAAAAGAAAAACAATAACACCGGTAAAGGAATATAAGAAGGCGATTACAGTACCGCCGCGAAGCGCACCGACCGGACCCGCCCAGCCGCAGCCCGCCCCCGAGTGGCGACTGACTCCCCCGCCCCGGCTAGCGCCTCTTATAGCGGGGCATGGGTCACGTGGGATGGAATACTGCCTCCCCTGCCGGCTCCTTGGGGAAATTAACCCCGTCCTTGCCGGAACCAGGACATCACTGCTTTAAATATATGCATTAGATGGTATTTTATAGAGCAGGAGAGGGAAACTGTTTCCTCACTGTAAGTAAAGAAGCAATCAAATCAGATATCAGGAATTACAGGCAACAGAGAGAAAAAAGTAAAATTTTCACATATGCTGCCTGCCTGCCTACATCTCCAACCAAATGAAAAGTCATCCTGTAGCCACATTTTCCTGGGAGTGATGACTTAAATGTATCATCCCATTCTTCCTACACACACACGCGCACGCACATACAAAATCACCAAAGCTCCCCAGTTGTGACCGCTGACTTATGCCATCTTCGTGTTTACATCATCTAACTCACCAGAGGACCACTCGGACCATCCCTCTTTCCACCAACTTTGCAAGCCACTGAAATGTGGATATCTCATACAGGAAGACAGCACCTTCTTCACAGTATACGGCAACTCTGCACAGCACACAGGGCTGGAAAGAGCCCACCGCCAGATGCCAGTGAAACTGCAGGGGCACCGCTCATACCAACATACCAAGCACAGCAAAAATACAACCAGGGCATGGAGCCAACAAACACACTTTTGCTAAGGGAGCCACCAGATCAGTACTTGCCTCTAGCACTCAGTGCTCGGAAACCCAGACTCGCACCTTGTCCCCCAGATACACTGCAACACAAAGTTTGCTCTAAGCAGGAGAAACAAAATGAACGCATATGAGATTATGAGGAGATTAACAAAGGCTAGGTACTGTCACAGACAGCTTTAAAATTTATTGTCTGTGTTTCAACTCTATCTCCAAATAACCCTTTCTAAAGTGGAATCACTACGGCCACGAAATCAGCACCTGTATGTGTGGGTTGGGGGGAAGTTTAAGTGAGAGAAAGAGATTGCTCTTCAAAGCTCTTTTATAAAACATGGCCACAGAATCCCTCAACAGCTCTTAAAAGCACTTCAACCAGAAACACACATTGGATGACTGAACAGCATAGGGGGAACAAAGCATAGCTCTATTCCCAACCTGACGTCTGTGAAACTTTTTCGACAGGAGCAGTACGGGAATCTCTCCTGCTTGTGCTGTGCATCAGATTCATCATCAGACTCCACGGGAAGCACTCCGTTAAGGAACCAAAAATATCCAATACCTAACTGTCCTCCAGCGAGTGTGGGCCAGGACCAACAGGTAACTTCAGTATGCAGAAGATGTGAGAGTGGGCATGTGTGAAAATGATTTTTTTTTAAATGGGGTTGACACAAGAGATGACCTTTAGTACATACTACCATTTAAAAAATACTGACCATGTTGATATAACAAGATAACGGTGAACTATCTTTTCAAGGCTTTTTGTTTGTTTGTTTGTTTCTTTAAAACACATGCATTGGAAAATAAATGAATGCTTTGGCAATCAAAAGCTAGCATTAAAAGGCTACTTGCTTAGTAGGTTTTTCCCCTTCGTTTTTAAGGGCAGCTTGAACCTTTTAATAGAAAAATGGTATGTCAGTTTTATCAGTTTTTCCAGAAAGCCATTTAACTAGTTCTTGAGTAAATACCCTCTGCTTATAATGGAGCTCTCCCTTGTGGTTCCTTGCTCACCGGCCCCAGAACTAAGCAAATTCACTTGTAGGTCACCTCTTGCAAGGATGCAAGTCTCTGCTTTCTTAAAACATGATAGAGCTGCTATCCGTTCATTTTTCAATGAAGTACTGGATTTTCTGCTCTCTTCTGCTTTTTCAGGACAGGTTCCCTACTAGTGGTAAGTTCAAACTGTTGGCTAAGCAAAGAGCAGGGTTGGAAATACAAAGAGCAGGGCTGGAAAAAAACATTTAAAGGAATCGAAAACAGACTGTTTTATCAAATCAGAACAAGACTAAAATTGCTCCATTTGAAGTCCTGGAAAAATATAATTTAGCTCTAGCCTGAGTGTCAATAAAAGCACTCCAATATGATTTCACACCTCATGTCAGTGCATTACTATTCTTGCTGCAGGTAAGTGAGAAAGGGAAATTTATTGCCATCACATACTGACAAATATGTAACTTGGGTGAGTTGTGAGGGTGTGCTAGCCTTGGAAAAATAAAGCGTCTAGAACTTGGAAAGCAACACATTCCCCACAAGTCATCCACGCCAGGTTCATTTGCTGTCCAAGCAGGTGAAACAGCGTGTTTTCCATGGTCAGAGCGGCACACTACCAGAGGCCTTTGTTTGGTAGGAGCACGGGCTCTGTTTATGCAGGTGGGACAGGAGTTCCTGAGTCGTGACAGAACTCAGAGGGTTGTGATCAGCGGCACAGAGTCTAGTTGGAGGCCTGTAACCAGTGGTGTCCCCCAGGGGTCAATACTTGGTCCAATCTTGTTTAATGTATTCATTAATGACCTGGATGAGGGGACAGAGTGTATCCTCAGCAAGTTCACTCATGATACCAAACTGGGTGGGGTGGCTGACACCCCAGAGGGCCGTGTTGCCATCCAGCGTGACCTGGACAGGCTGGAGAGCTGGGCAGAGAAGAATCTAATGAGGTTCAACAAAAGCAAGTGCAAAGTCCTGCACCTGGGGAGGAAGAATGCAAAGCACCAGTATAGGTTAGGGGCGGACCTGCTGGGAAGTAGCTCTGAGGAGAAGGATCTGGGGGTCCTAGTAGACAGTAGATTATCCATGGCCCAGCAATGTGCCCTTGTCGCCAAAAAGGCCAATGGAATCCTGGGCTGCATAGGGAAGAGCATGGCCAGTAGGTCGAGGGAGGTCATTCTCCCCCTCTACTCTGCACTGGTGAGGCCACAACTGGAATACTGTGTCCAGTTTTGGGCTCCCCAGTTCAAGAGGGACAGGGAACTGCTGGAGCGAGTCCAGCGAAGGGCAACTAAGATGATTAAGGGTTTGGAGCATCTGCCTTATGAGGAAAGGCGGAGAGAGCTGGGACTCTTTAGCCTGGAGAAGAGAAGGCTGAGGGGAGACCTTATTATGGCGTACAAGTATCTAAAGGGTGGGTTGAAGGAGGATGGAGCCAGGCTCTTTTCAGTGGTTCCCAGTGACAGGACGAGGGGTAATGGGCACAAGTTAGAACACAGGAAGTTCCATTCAAATACACGGAAACACTTCTTTACGGTGAGGGTGACAGAGCACTGGCACAGGCTGCCCAGGGAGGTTGTGGAGTCCCCTTCTCTGGAGATTTTCAAGACCTGCCTGGATGCAGTCCTGAGTAATGTGCTCTGGGCACTCCTGCTTTAGCAGGGGAGTTGGACTGGATGATCTGTAGAGGTCCCTTCCAACTCTGAAAACTCCGTGATTCCGTGAGTTCTTGCAGCATTTCAGGAAGGAACTGGCACATTCAGTAGTTGCTCATTTGGGAGTTACAGACAGCATCCCTCCAGCATAACATGGTTTTCAAGTACTGACATGAAAACCCTTGAGACAAAACATATATGCAGCATAAGCCTAATATCAATAGCTCCGCTTGGGCTGGCTCCAGTGTACCGCCTTCCAGGAACAGACACCCATCCCCACAGGGAACCACATCAGGCCCAAAACTAGATCCCTACACATCTGCAACAAAAGCAAAGGCAAAGATATAGACAAGTAGGAAAAAAATTTAAAAAACCCCACCATGACAAAACAGGTCATTATTTTTCATTTAGCAACAAAATACTTTGCAGATGGTGCCATCATCACCTGTGGAGGAATGGAGCAAACTGTTCTTCTCGCTGTGGGTAGCATGAACTGATCGCCACTGGATGGTTAGGAACTTCGCTTTATGGAAACACACCACCTGCTCTGGCCCCATCTCTAACGCTGTTTAAATTACGTGTCTATGCTGCAGGGCTGTCAATAAAGCCAATGCGCTGGGGAGGAGATGAGAGATTTCTGGGTAGCACAGTTCTCATTTAAACACCAGGCGCCTAAAACAACAGGTTCGGCTGTTGTTTTAACTTAGTCTTTTTGTGAGAGGATTGCAAGAAATACACTCTCCAAACTCAGCTTGACCTTAGATCTTGCAACACTCAAGGCACAACAGGTGTATTAAAGCTAGAAAGACAGACCAAAATTTTTGACTTTTCAAGATGCTAAACCAAGCATTTTCAAAGAACTCACTAGAATTAAAGTTGTGAGCTCATGTGAGACTAAATCCCAGTATCTCACTGGGGTGAATGCTATTTAAGCTTGATTTCTTTTCTCTCTGCAGTTTCTCAGTTCACAGTGGTTTCTCAAGCTGAGTCAGTAATTCAGGTGATACAACAGGATTTTTGCTAGCGATTCATACAGCTCGGAAGACTCACTAAAGCCATTTTAATGCTGCTGCTTTGATGCCAGGGGATGTGATCAGTTTAGACCACGTGATTTAAACAATACGGGGCTTGAAGGGGATCCCTGTTCCCACTGCACAGCAACACACATGGGCATCAATCTGCCTTTCCATAGCTGTTATCCCAGACTTTGGGCGCAGCAGAGTTGCCATCTCTAGTCCAGGTTCGTACAGCCAGATTTGGGGGCCGATGGGGGAGCACTAGTGGGAGGGCTATGCTCTCACTTCACTGGGGGAAAGCAGGCAGGACACAGCAATAAACCAGTGGTTCTAAACCTTGAGTTTTGGGGACTCCCCTCCCTTTCACCACTTGTTGCCTTCCTGCTTTTCTCATGAGCTGTGGCCAAGCACCCCTCGTTCTGCAAGCAACCATCCAACTCCACTCACCCAACTAGTGCCTATCCTCACGCCCCAAGCAAACAAGCCGCTCCCATCTACCTCTTGCAGAAGCAGCCTGTTCTCCAAGATCCTTATGCAAGTAGCCACCATCCTCTAGTATCCACCCCAGAGAAGCAGGCCAGTGCCAAGGAGAGCAGCGCAGAGCCCTGGGGCAGGCAGGCTGCAGCTGCCTGATCCAGAGGTTTAGCTGCTGCTGAAGGGAGATGCCAGGCAGAGGTACACCTGGCAGGATCTTGCAGATCCTGGCTACCGTGACCACTCTCATGCCTTTATTGGGGCATCATCAGCTTGATGCTTTTTATGGAGCTGTGGCAGGTTCCTGGCTGTTCCTGCTACACTGAGTGCTCAAGCAGAACTTGTGGCGTCCTACAGGGAAAACGTGACAGACGACCTGGAAACATCCCACAGGCCAGGCTGAGGCCAGCCCCTGAAATCAGTGCACCACCACTTAGACACCATTAGCAGAGTTTGGAGGTAACAATACAGCGCCTCCTACATAAAGGAGTGACCTCCACTATGAGTAGATTCAATTCCTCTGTTCCTGTAGGAAGTATACAGTGCATGGGAAGTTCTGTCTGTTCAGAGTTTGGGGTGGGAAGGGAGAGTGATTTTGCTTTGTAAAGGACGTAGGTTAGTTTACTTTGCGGGTAGGACCTAGAGATTGGAAGAGTGTGAGGCATGTCCAACATTTTAATGTACATGCAGAGTTTAGGTAGCAAGAAAGTTGGTCCCTGCTCAGACAACCTCCCTCACACTACAGCAAATAGGGTTAGTGAGAACTGACTTGCAACACTGGGACATTCTCCAAAAACAATCTCCAAAGGAACAGCTTGTTTTCTTGGCAGAGATGGAAGAGGACAGAGTCTGGATATCGCATACAGAACAGGAGGTCTAGGGTTGGTCTAGAAGTGGAAGGGAAGAGTGGGGGAATAAAAAAAAAAAATTAGATTCAACTAGTTATGCAGCATAAATGAAGACACTTCACACAGACCTCTGGCAAAATAGGTAACAAAAGTCAGGCAACAAAAACAGTCCTCATGGATAACCACATGGCTTATGTGGTCTCCAGAAATATGATCATGAGAATGAAGTAAGTTGTCCAATATGTTGGCAATTTAAATGAAAAGCCTTGGATTAAGAAATAATAGTTTAATGGGGCAACAGTGTAGAATACGATGTCCTCCAGGCAAAACAAAAGCCAGAATATTTTTCTATGTTTCTACTTTAATTGCTTCTTAGGAAAGAAATGGCCACATCAAACTAGGTCAAGATGACAAATCAGAGTAAATAAAGCCTGCCATGCTGGTTCATCAAAATGAGCCTCTGCAACATGTTCTTGGTCTGACTAGGATTCCACAGCAACTGGAGAACCTGGCTGGGCAGCCCACGTTAACCCGTAGGAGCAGGGCACCAGGAACAGTTCATTGTGCTGAGATTTTGGAAGCTGCAGTGGTGCCTGCAGAATGAGTCAGTTTAGTATTCTCCTTTCAGGGGAGAAGTGAAGTATTTCCACAGACCAAACTGAAGTGTCATTAACACTGAATAAAAGTACAATAGTACTCTTGAGTAGGAAAGAGCGATTTCACAGCACTTGCAGATGAAAGACAACATGCCCCATAACACAGTATAAAAATATCCCCAAATCTCCTACTTTACAAAGTGATTCAATGAAGAGCTATAAATAAGCAGGAGAGTCAGATGTTACAGTGAGAGAAGTTGGTGACTTAACAACACATTAAGCTGATTTAGATAGATAAGAATCAGTGAGTATGTTCACATAGCAATAAGATAAATAAGCAAATAAAAAATATATAAGCCTTTCCGTGGCTCTTGACAAGTAGAGGTAAACAGAGAGAAGATTTTTCTATATACACTGATGAGATTATAAAAATGTGACCAGATGTCTTCTGTGCTTCATAATGCCCCATGAACCTTTGAGACATCTGTAGAAAATGCTTTGAGGATATAATTTTGATATGCTGCCTTCTGCTTCCCTTCACTAATATTGTTTCCCTTCACAGTGGACCCAGAGATTGACTTCAAGCAGCTGTTCAACCCACAGCAATCCGATTCTCTTCATTTTAACAGGATAAGGAGGCTACAATAAGTGTATTAACTTGAAGGCCCTAGAGGAATAGTTTCTTGCTTAAATAGTACTTGCAGTGACAAACAGAATCAATACAAAATTAAAAACGTAGACCCTCTCCCTACCAGACCATGCCTGTATTTCCAGGTTAGTCGCACAGCATCTTCAAAAACCAATCTTCCGACATTTTTCATGCTGAGTGGCAGAACTTAACGATCAACATAAGATAATTTTTGTCTTATTTCATGTCATAATCCATATGAAGCTAGCAATAAAGCTATGGATGACTTAAGGATTGGCTCAATGTGCCATTTCTGATCCACTTGATGAGCCACTGGAGCTAAGATCAGAAGTAATTGGACCACTCATTACTTGAACAAGGGCTGTGAAAACAGCTATTTGCATTGGTCTGCCCACTAACTATGTGCTGGTTGAATAAAGCTATTCCATTTTACATGTAATTTCAGATTGCTTCATAAAGTTTTGTTTTTATTTTCCCAAGGAAGCTAAAAGTATTGGAACAAAATGTGTCCAATCTAGAACTAAAAAAACCATATATATAAGCATGTTTCAAAGTTAGACAGGGACATAGTCTAACTTTTTTTTTTTTATTCTTTGAATGACTGAAATAAAACAAGTTCATAGTGGACTCGCGAAATTTTCTGGTGGACTTTTTTTTTTTTTTTTTTGGACAAAGATCCGATGAAAGAGTTTCATGTAGCTTTTCTTGGAGCCAAGTAATTCCTGTGGTACCCAGAGAGATATATTCTTGTAATGACCCTCATCTGAATGCAATATCAGCTTGGGTAGGTCTGGCATCTTCTTATTTCCTTATGGTTGCTTATACAAATAAACCATAAATACGCCCTTAATAATCAGAAAGCATGTTTCAATCCCAAAACACTGCTAAGAGGAGATACGAAGTTGCCTAATCAAGACAGAGATGGTCCCATACCATGCTTGGTTTTGTACCCAGTTCTTTGTTCCAGCTCTGTCTCCTTCCAAAAAGATTTCCAGACCTGCCAGATAGACAGCAGCACCAGTTCCATTGAACCGGTTGTTTGTTGGACTCTAAGGCAAGCTCCAGCGATTTACTCCAGCACAGTGGCCTGGGGGTCCGTGGGAGACTTCATCGAGAGCCACCTCGCATCTCTTTTTGCATCAACTTTTCAAAGACCCAAATAAGGAAAGGCATTTGGCATTTTGTGTATCAGACAGATGGATGGGAGGAGTGGTACTTGGAATGTCGAGTAGTGTGAACGAGGCATTTGGGGATGGATTTAAAACATTATATAGTGAGCATGGTGTACTGACAAAATCATTGGAGCTAGGGAATCTGGTTATGCATTAACAGAGCAGCCAATTAGTTAAGATTTTATTCTGGGTTTGGCTCTAGGTTTGCCTCTGTAGCCTTTCACTAGACACCATTCCTACTAAAAGTCAGTTGTATTTATACCATGGTTGAAAAAAAAAGAAAAAGATGCATTGGCGAGTTGCTAAGGCTAATTTTAAAAAGAACTGACAAAGTAAGTTTTAACGAAGAGACAGGAGACTAGAGAGTGAACATTATTTAGACGGATGTGGAAGACTAAATCTGCATTTAACTCTCAAAAAGTCAAGATAACTTTTCAGCTAAGGATTAATACAAATTCTCCAATTAATTCTCTGTATGTGTCTGCATGCGGAGGAGAGAAAAAGGAGGTAGAAACAGGGAGACCTGTAAATAAGAGACAATCTGAAGAATGTTGTAATTCTCCATTATTAGTGGGGTGTCTGAGACAAAATTACTTTCATTCTTTTGTCTTGCTCAGATTCAAACTAACAACCAGGGGATGAAGACAGCTCAAAATGTATATTCTGCCAATAGCCATAAATAGGAGCTGTACTTGGGACTTCACAGACTCTTATTTAGTTGTTCCTGCTTGTTTATTGTCTGGACTACCATAACACAGCTTTAGCTTTCATTAAGGTCTCTTAAAAGTTTGCCTTGACTGAAAGCCTCCCTGCATATTTCATGCTTGTACATTACTATTGCTTGTCACTCTCCAAACCCTCTTCCACTTTCTGACCATTAGTTTAAAAATATGCTGATACACAGAAACACGAGCATCTTTTTTTTTTTTTTTTTTGCTTCCACACTTGCCATCAAATGCACAGTCCAAGCAGTTCTTCCCTACAACTTTGATTTCTGAAAGATCATTTGAGTTACATCAGAGAACTCTTCAAGCCTGTGACACCAGATCTAGATGAAGACTCTACATCACTGACATCCACTCCAGACATGCTGCTGTGTCATCACTGTCAGTGATGCGTGGATCAAGGTGGAAAACAGTGGAGTTGCCAGAATTTTTTATTTATTTTTATTTTTTAAACAGCCAATTATTTTGCCAATGACCCCTGCATGACCTTGGACAAGCTGCTTTCTCTCTTTTACTCCCCTTCTACTTTTACTGGGGATTTATCATCTTTAGGGAAGGGACTGTCTGTGACTGGGCACAGCGCATACCACTGTGGATCTCTCATTTCAAAGCAATAAGTACAGATAACAAACGTCTCAGAAATTAGCGAGAGAAGATGCGGTATGACAGACATTTAGCATTGCCTCTTTTGATTCACGAGAATTTTCCTCATGCTAGGTTAAAAGCTCAAACAACGCATACCCAACAGTGCTTTTACAACTCATCTATGCACAGCGCAGTATTTTATGCTTATTCATACTTCTGTTTTACCCATGTTTAAATAATGAGTTTTTATGTGAAAAGGGCGGGGGGTGGTGGAATCCTTAGTACAATGCAACAGTAAATCTCTCAGCCCGTGGGACGGGGGAGCTACTTTCACTAGCAATGCTTTTGGAGGCAAACGTGAAGCTGTGGGATGAAATGGAGGAAAAATACACGGGTCCTTCTGGCTTAACTACCAGGTAAGGGCCTGTCCCAGCTGGAGGGGAGGCAGCCCACAGGGGGGTTTACGTTACCCCCATATTTCGGAGCCCTGCCCAGCGAGGGACACCATACCGCACGTACCAAGTCCAACTGCGGCCTGATACAACAGGTAACAGCCCCCCCAGGCAAAACACCTCCGGTGAAGCGCAGCCGTGGGCGGACGGACCTGAGAAACCCGCCGGCCATGAGGAGAGCGGGGAGGAAGAGAGGGAGGGAAGGGCGCTGCCCTGCCCCAAGATAAAGCCCTGGCAGCCGCCGCCCAGCCCGGCCCTCACCCCGCAGAGCCAGGCGCCGGCCGACGGTCACCTCAAGGAGGGGGGAAAAAACAACTGAAACAAACCAAAACCAGCCAACAGCCACCCAGCCCAGAGGGCGCGGAGAGACCCGGCCGCGGGGAGGCGCGGCGCCCCCGACGCCCCCTGCCCTCAGCCGCCCCCCTTCCCTTCCCTCAGGCCCCCGCCCACGCCGCCCCCCGGCCCGCACCCGCTCACGTTTCGTTGTCCCTTCGGGGAAGATGCGTCGCTGCCTCTCTGGAAGACGAGGCCGGAGCCGCCGCGTCCCCGCAGCGCTCAAGGAGGTCTCCGGGGCGCAGCTCCTGCAGGAGGAAGGTGAGGTGAGGTGAGGTGAGGTGAGGTGAGGCGCGCTCCCCGCCGCCCCCTCGGCTCTGGGCTTCCCGCCACGGCCTGAAGCGAATCCCCCCGCGCCCCGCCTGGCACAGCGGCCGCCCCTCACCAGCGTCTGCCCCACATCGCTGCCAGGAGGCCCCTCTTGGCACACCCGCCTCTCACAGCGACCCGGTGCCTGAAGAAGGGTGAGGGGTGCAGCCGCCATTACACCCAGCGAGCCTCAGGTGAGCACCAGTTATCAGGGAAGCAGCTGCAGGTGAGGGGACAAGCTCCAGGTGCCCGGCAGCCATGAGGTCTCCCTCTCTCTCACTCCCTGAGGGTGGCACACGGGGCTGTGTCCCCCTCCAGCCTCTCGTCACGGACATGGGTGCCTCATGCAGGCTGTGTTTTGTGGCAGTAGAGGTGTACTTGCAGCCACGGTCTGGACCCCTGAGCTCCGTAGCCCGCTCCGACCCCTGAGGTGAGGATATGGCTGCTCCACCGTGGCACCTGCCCCGCTCCTCCTGAGGGGCCTGAAGGCCCAGGGCCCTGGGACACATACCTGGGCTGTGTCTGGCCCCGGGTCCCGGCCCCTGTCCCTTGGGGACGGCTGCCACACAGCAATGGCGCTCGCCATGGCCTCTCCCTTCAGTGTGGGCCGAGGCCGGGTTTTGGAGGGAAAGTGGTCCCTTCCCGAACCCACGGGAAGCGGGTGGAAATGTCCGGCCCGAAATATGCACAATATGGGTGTCTTGGAAGGGTGTGTACCTGTCCTCGGAGATGCCTTTAATCTATAGAACATAATACTTCAGGAAGCCATCAAAATCAAAGCATATGTTTCATGAAGTGCTACAGCGGAGAAGGAAATTACTTGCCCTGAAATCTTTTCAGTACTGTGGGAGGGAAAACTTACCTGCTTTGTTTGTTTTGTTTTTTTTTTTTAAAACTTGTGTATTTTTCCTCATTTGCTATGATCTCTTAATTTCTTCAGTGTTTGCTTTTCTGTTGGCTCTTGTGTACACACATTTTCTTTTAACTGAATTGCCTCTCCATTGCAGTTGTATTATCTTTTGTAGCTACGAGAGAGGTCGAGCTTTGCAAGGAATTTTCTATGTAAGGTCCAAACTAGGCACCTGTGCGGTAGGGACGGGCAACCATTTTGGAGGGCGCAACAAAGCCAGTCTGTGTTTCCTAATCTGTTTTTGAGCCCCAAACTGTCATTAATAACAACCTTTTTTTTCTCCAGTTGGCAATCACTCAAATGAGAGGACCACAGGAGACCATTACAAGGTAGGCCAAACTCTCTAAATGTATTTTTTATATATAGCAGCCTTAAGCTGTATTCCTGTTAAGCGTTGATAGTGTCTGTACACCTGCTCTATTTAAGTTCCTTTTAATTATTCCAGTCTCTAGTCATTTTTTTGTGGGATTTTGTGTGAAAAGAACTCAGTGAGCCTAGTCCTGGAAATCAGGGAGTTTACTAGGTATTTTTCCACTATTGTTTTTCACTCCTGTTTCCTCAGCTAACCTTCCTTTCCCCTGTATTTGTTCTTCCTTTGTCCAGTCTTTTTGCCATTGCTCACTGTCTTAGACACCCCCCCCCTCTCTCTGTGTTCATCATCTCCTACCTTCTTCTCTTGTAAGAAAGAAAATGCCACATGATGCAGCTGTTCAATAAGTTACTTCCAAATAAATTATTTCATTCCTATCTGGGAATAAATCAACTCAACAGTTGCTGGGTTTTTTTGACCTCTTTACAGGGGTTATCTCTGCCTTTTGGTAGCAAACAAGAGGGTTTATTGCTGAAGGAGCAAAAGATAAACCAATAATAATTAGTTTTCATGTTGCCAATGACTGTTCATTAGTGCATCTGGAGAAAGATGAAAAGCAAGATTAAAGGGGTTTGTGTACATGCGTCTGCCTTAATATGGAAGTGAGCTTTGTCCAGATATCTGGCATTAGAATAACCTTCAGTATAAATTGCTTGAATTAAATATCTAAGTCAAATGTGGGCACTTGCACGTAGTAGGGCTGCTTAAAAAGGGAAATATCCGAGGGAAGCCATTAGGAGAGGAAGAGAAGCTGAAAGACTCCAAGGAAGGTTAAACCTCCCTAAAGAAAACCTGATAAAATAAATCCCCCCATCTTCTCCCCCACTGCACACACAGAAGTTTGCCAACCCCAGTGGAACATGACAGATTACAAAGGAATTTCTACCAGAGGATATCTTCAAAGGATGTACACAGATATATTTTAAAATAAATTGGGTGGGTATCGAATTCACATCATTATACTATATATACTGCTCGTTTCTTCCTTAGTGGGTGACTCTTGGGGATCCTTCTCTCATTAGGTCCCAGACAGGAAAAAAACCTACTTATTCATTAACTGGAGGACTGTGTAATCTGTTTTTTTTCATTGATCAATTAGTCATCATCCACAAAGGCCATAAGCTCCAACAGGCACCACTTTTCAGTTTCCCATGGATAGGCTCTCTTTGGTGAAAGCACAGTCATTATTAAGTGTTCTTTATACAATAAAACACGGGTTAAAGAAATCTTAAGCCTCCACCTCAGTTGATGAGTTAAGTGGTCTCTCAACTCCCTCTGAGTGGAATAATAAATTTGTTCCTCTGTATAATTTGTACTGCAATAAAGGTAAGAAAGAGAAGATGAAGCCTAACACAGGACCAAAACCAATACTTGGTAGTCTTAAGAGAAAACATTTACCCTTCAATAACCTAGACAAAGAATTCAATTCATATTTTTCTGAGTACCATGAGTTTTCCTAACAGGTTGTGAATTTTCCTCCATATGTAATAATATAAGGTGGCGATAACGGGAGTAGAATCTGAGAATGTTTTTGTGCCGTAACTGCGTCTTTTCTGTGGTATCAGAGTATGACCTCGGTTTTGCTCCATGAATGACATTTTAGAACTTGCTGCTTAGCTTACTCATTTCAAACCTATTTTTTCCCTATCCAGGATGAACAAAGCAATAAAGATGACTTTGTGCAGTTGGATTACTACTTTCTATTATTATGATCTGCTCTTCTCATTTTTTTTTCCTTCTACTCCCCTCCAAGATAGTTGGAAAGGCTAAAGCTGGGGCAAAAAATATGTGGAATTTGGGTGTTGCTAAACTGAAGCGAGAGCTTGTAACTAGGGGAAAAAAACCCACCTCTTTTATTCTGTTGCTTAGTGGAAGGAATATTTCACCTGCCTTACACTTGCTGTGCATACACTCTAGGACCCTGCTTAAGAGCCTGGATGAAGACTATCAAAAATCGGTAGTGCTCTCCCTCCTGAATGACTTTGACTTTGTTCATTTCTAGACCTCCCGTAAGGAAGGAAAAGAAAAGGTAGAGCAGATACCAGAGTTCAAAGATAGGTGCTAAATATTGATAAGAGACAGGAGGGAAACTTCCTTTTAGTAGAGAACTGAACAAAGATCTAGAGTGATTATTTTAATGAGAGGGTATTATAAAGATAAATGATTAGGAAATAGTATGCAAAAGGTTAATGAGTATCTGCTGTTATTCTAACTCTGAATACAAGAAAAAAAAATCTGGAAGACAGCTTCGATCTAGGAGCATGATTCAAAATGGCTAGGCAGTTCAATATGATAAATGGAAATGGAAATGTTTACAAAGCAAAAGAGGTATCAGAACCAGGTACAGTCTTGCAATGGTTCAGGAAAAAGTTGTGAACTCTGAATAGAATGCGCACTGCACAGGATGGTACAAGGCTGTATATTTATTTGTGGGACCCCAGATCCATTGTCACAGCAAATTCAGAGCATAAAGTTCGGTCCTGGAGGTAGATGAAATGTATCCAATGCATGACTGATGCTATTCTTCTCCTTGATAGGTTTGGGGGTTTTCTGTACTTTCCTCATTTCCTTCATATTTTCTATTTTCTTTTCTGGGATAAGTTATTTTAGGCTGAAATGGGCCACCAGGCCACTCACGGATTGTAATGCTTAACTCTTCTCTCATGGGACAAGCTGATAATTCTGAGTAATGGGTTTTTTTTCTTATTTAGCTCTTCATTTTTTCGCATCTCTTTAATTATGATTCCTTCCACTTACCAATTTGCCTTCTTTCTAAACTTTATGCTTATTGATTTTTGAAGATAACCATTAATGACATGTACTCATTTCTGTGTATCATGAAGTCGTTTGGGAGTTCTCAAAAAAACATTTGCCCAAGTAATGAGGACTGACAGTTCACAGACCTTTGCTCATGTGACAACACAAAGTACTGTCTTACACGATCATTAAGGCGAAGCACCTTAAAATAAGTTATTAAATCTCTGCCTTGCTTTGTTCTCAGTAAGCAATGAATTAAGCCCTCTTATATCAAACCTAGAGCCTGTAACTCAGCCACTGTTAACTTTTCTGCAGCCTCATGTCCCAGTCTGGCTCCCCCAGAAATGCTAGCAGAAATACTCTATTTTTTCTTAGAGTGAGTCCTAGGTATGTTGGGGACTACAAGCTTCGGTATCCACAGGATATTGTCCATTGTAGCAGGCCAGTATGAAACATTCCACAGTGGTTTGCTCCTTTGGCTGTTTAAATTATGGCCATAAGTTATTTCTGGGTCCTTTTTCAGGAGAACAAAACATAACACGGCAAGAGTGAGCACTGCTGTCTCTTGTCTTACCCTCTGTGAGAATCCACAGCCCCCTGCCATCCAAGGAGCAAGAGATGTGCCCAGAAATGTATACCAAGGAACTGCCTAAGCAATGGGAGACTGAAGTGTCTTAAGTTCTTTCACTGGGGCAGAGATCCCGTTTTTTTCAGTAGCAAGGAAATGCGTTCTTCCCTTTTCACTTTGCTGTGTGAAACCATCCTTTTGGAATCTGTTAGATGAACCAGCTTTTCTCCCAAAACCTTTAAAGACCTGAAGAAATTTGCTGATACATACATGCGTTTCTGCACAAGTAGGTGTCCATATATGGAAAGAGAAATAGCTAATAGACTCGTGCTGCCCTGCTCTGTCCATTTGCAAGACAAGCCTTGTTTCTGGGGCACAGCTGAGCACTGAGTAATAGGAGGGCTGGAGATGGCTTCTGGTTGCCATTGTGCAAGAAAGGCAAAGGGAGAACGACCCTATAGCTGTGCCCTGCATCATCCTGGGGCCACCTTTTACTCCAGTATTAATAAAATAGTTCGGGGGATCTCAGTTTGGATGTAGTTGCTTACTAGGACAAAGCAGGTGGCACTTCGATTTTTCAATCACTGTAGGTTTGAGTCTTGCTGTCGTTGGATGTGCTGCTACATCTTTCTGTCCGAATGAATCCCATTGCTAGGTTCTGCTTTGCCCAAGGATGAGATTGGGAGTTAGCAGGCAGCATCAAACAAGAGGAATCATATTCCTATTAGCTCATTTTGCTCTGCACAAATACCAGTCTTGTGCTTTTGACTTTCTCTTCAGACAAAATAAGCTGCTACTCTTAGTTACTTGCATATCTGTGGGCGTGAACATAATCTTGTGAGTAACATTAGAAAGTCAGTATTTACCAGTGCATTTTCGTCTGAGAATCCCTGTTCTGCCTGTAAGAAAAGATCAGGGTAGTTACCACTGTACAGTAAGATAGCGCATGCTGCTGTTTGTAATTTGTGTTGATTTTTTTTTTCAGATTTCACCCATGGTAAATATAATTTCTTCTTTGCAAGGAGAAAAGTTAAGGCTCTGGGAGGCTAATGAACTTGTTTGTTCACACTGTTCTAATAGATTACATGCCAGAGTAGGAGCCAAAAACATGATTTCTGATTGTGGTTCTGACATGCACTTACAATGTAAGAGTACCGTTCCCTGAGGTTCATTTTCCCAGACAGACAATGAACTATGGGTCTCTTCATCTGAGGTTAATTGGAGTCTCTGTACCTTTCCTTAAATTAAAGAAATGCCCTGAGGAAATTGATGCACTAAATGTGTCTCAAGAAGTTCACATCCAATTTAAGGTGGAACTGAGAAAGGAAAGACAAGTGATAGGGTGGTGACCACAAGCTGAATGCATCAGAGAAACAGAGCAGTGCAGACCAGGTGTGCAGGTAACACGGATGCTTTCCAGGGAAAAGCAATGGAACACGGCCACTCTTAGTAGATTTTAATTCCTGAAAGATCTGACGAAATCCGCATTTTAGACCCAGTAGGACTAGGATAGTTTCTGGTTCTGCAGACTGAGTTACTCTGTAATGAAAAATATTGATTTTGCAGCTAGAAAAGTCTGCTCACTTCTGGCTGAGAAAACAGAGGGCAGACACCATAACAGTTTGTGCAATACAATAAAGGGAGCAGACTCCTGCCGCCCCAGCACTTGCCTGAATCAACAAATAATGGGTCATACAAAAAAAAAAGGGTGTTTTTTTTTTTTTTTGAAAGGATAGCTGTGAAACCGAAGGGTTGTTTCAGGTCTAATTCATCCCTTTTTGCTCCTGGATGGAGGAAGATCAGGTTAAACTTCTCTCCCTTCCTTCATGCCCTGTGGGCTACCTGGGAAGCATTTGTAACATATGCATGTACCTTGAAAAAGGGAATGGCAGCATGCTGCAGGACCCACTGTGACCCCTGGGCGAAACCATGGGTCCCCATGGCTGAGAGGCACACTGCACCCTTTCCCCTTGGGGATGAGAGAGGATAATGCCTGTGAAACAATGGGAGTCAACCCCATAAGGAATGAGTTTTCTATCTTCTCTGTGGGAGTTTTCCAGTTCTAGTTGTTACCTTGGACCAGTGACTGCAGAGCCAAAAGTCCCAAAGTAAATACTGAGTAACCACTGTGAGTGAATAGGGCTCACACATCTGGTGTAATCTCCTCCCGCTTGCTCCGGCAAATTCCTTTTATCCATATGTTGTTTTCTTGAAAACATGCAAGATGGGAAAGTAGTAATCTGTGGTTGTAGGACATAAACCTGTAGGTGTAGGACAGGAGTTTCTGTTGCTTTTGGAATTCCTTCTTTCTTCTAAAGTTAACTCTGAATCTCCTTGAGGACACAATAAAAACGCAAGTAAAACCTGTCTTTTTCTTATACAAGCAGGAGTGTTTGCAGTTTGCTCTTTTAGGATGGTGGTAGTTAATGTTGGGTTCCTGAGTTAATAATGATTTCACAAGCGTTCTTTCCAAAAAAAGACTGTTTATTTTCAGATGTAAAGCTGAAGTGTAGGAAGACTTCCTACACTAAAGTCACACTGCCTCTCTCAATATCATAAGGCAAGCCATCATTCTGATAAGTCAGTGGTTGTATTTGGAGCTGCACCATACTGGAACCCCTGGGACAAAGTAGGCTAAATCCACTCTTTTTTCCAGGGTTACATATGACAAATGGTAGACATGTTTCAGAGCCAAACTGACACATTACTAAAAACTAAAACCGACCAACTAACAAAAAAAAAAAAAAACCAAAAAAACCAAACCCAAACCAAAAAACCACGAGGAAAGATTTGGATTTCTGATGGGAGAAGCATCAAGTGGATCATAGACCGTTGTAACCACTTCTGGCATTAGGCTAGCAGAAGGGTTAGTTACTCAATGCAATTAAAGATCTTCAGTCAAAGATACGAATTCCAGCACCGCTATTAAGGAACAGCCTTAAGGCATCTCATCAGATCTGCTGTATTCTGTGTATTTTTGGAAAACAAGTACTGAATCAGGTGAGAGGCAAAGCCTTTAAATAACCCTACAAATTTAAACCGTCAAAGAAGCACTTTTTAAAACATCTTTGGGAAAAGAAACAACATCCTTTGAAGTGGAGGCAGGTTGGATTTCAGAATGAAGCAGCTTCACAAATTTAGACACCTGCTTAATTAGAGGATGAATGTGAAATCCTTAAACTTAAAAGGCTTTTATGAGGCAGCACTTCAGAGAACAAGCATTCCTCTAGCTTCGGCAGAGAAGAGCTGTTGGCTATTATCTTTGGAGCTGGGTCAAAAATGAATATATTAGCAAAAAGCACTCTCAATAGATGGTGAGATGAACCATATAAAATTCCCAGACCTCAAATAGGAAGCATTTTGAAAGAATCGAGGGAGGCTGGAATCATGGATGCTTTAGGAGGCAATGCTCAAACCATCATACAATCAGAAAACAAAATGAGTAAGAAAAAACTAGGTAGATAGCAGGTTACTAGTCATTTAAACACAATAAAGGAACATTTTGTTCAGGATACTATTGTGGTTAAGTGGTCTGTCCTATACTTTTCATTTAGCCCATTCAGGAATATTACAAGAGGAGCTCCTAAACACTACCAAAACAGGAAATAAAAGCTATAAAACAGCTAATGTCTTTCCCACTAACTTTTAAGCAGGAAAAAAAAAAAAGCAGCTGTTTTGACAGAGAAGTGAAGAGAAGCTCAGAAAAAGTATCTTTAACAAATGCTTATAAGAGCAAAGATCTCTGCTGTGTCACATTAGGAAATGGTAGAGACACAACCACAATAATCAGCATCTGACAGAAAAATACCAGATTAGGGGTTTTTTCCCCTCAAAAGAAGAGAAACTGCAAAGTTCATAACTGACAAGTGATGAAAATGCTAAGCTAACAGCAGGGAGTTTCCTTTTTCTAGTACCCTGGCCTCTATGAAGACAGAAAAGTAATGCGATCCTAATAAAAACCAAGGGCAAGACTTTTAATATGGCACGCAGTTATTGCAAGACCTCAGCCAGTAGAGAACTCGGATCTGATTGTTTATGTAGGAATGGAAGTTCGATGAAAAAAGTCCTACCTGTCGTGTGGGGGTATGCTGGCGTTTACCCAGGAGACTGCTGCAAGTATTCTCTCTTCAATAACATTAAGAGCTCCCAGGAGAGCAAGTAGGCACCTTTACATCTCACTGTCTTTATTGCAAAAAAGAAAGACCAAGAAAGTAGTTATGTGCTGGAGAAACAGACGTTTCTTTGCCAGACTATGACCAAAACATTAAGAGTTCCTCAGCAGTTCTCAAGGTCTGCATCCTTTATTCAAAGCATCATCTGAACTGATTAAAATATTTTTTATTTAGGATTTTATCAGCTTTGTAACTTACAACAAAGATGATGAAAAATATTCAGAAAAAAATACAAAAATTCTAATAGACAACAACAATTTCCTGCTGTGGATTATTTAGTTTTATTCCCATTTCTAGTTCACTGTCCTTTACAAAACACAATGTTTACTTTAACTTTTAAAAGTAGCCTTGCTGTTCTTGTAAGACATTTTTTTCTGATTGCCTTTTTAAATTGCCTTTGTCATATTCAATGCTGAAAACAAACTGAAGAAAATTGACTAATTTATTCAATAAAAGTATAAGCAGATATACTGCAAATAAAACATGTGCTTGAGAAATAGAAATAATTATTAGATCTTGAATACAGCTTAGGGCAATCTATTTTGGAACTTAAAATACCCATGATGCAACTAATGTAAAATACAAATGTAAGCGACCTATTAACACCTGCAAAATAAAATGAACTAAAAAAGATTAGGAGGCCACAAACTAATTATTAAAAAAGCTAAATGACAAAGCACATATTTTACTAGAATTTCTACCCCAGTGTACTGTAAACATTCATACTGTATTAGTTCTGATATCGAAGTACAGTAAGTGGTTGTATTATGCAAGTTTTAGCATACTGGCTTCCATTTTTATTCTAATATAGCCCCATATAATAAATGTGATACAATAAACGTTTTATATAGTATCGCTGCTACATTAGCCTGCTCCCATACGCAACTGCAGTGTTTTGGGAGCAGGTTTCAACTCTGTTGTTCATCGCTAGTGCAAAAGCTCAAATGTTTCAGTTAAATTCTTTTTCTCATTTTTCAATGAGACCACCACCAAATCTCGTATTGCTTTCTTCACTGCTCTGTGGACTCGTCTACAACTTTTGCCCCAAAATATCTTGTCATCTTTGAGCCATAAACTGTAGCTTTTCTCAAGCCCCAAAAAGAGATGAAGGGTGGACATCCTCTTTCACGGCAAGCAGACTCTGACACTGTTGTCACTGCGTGCATCAAGAACAACCCCACTCGGGGGAATCTGTGTCTTTGTGAGGTCCAAGTCTGTTTTGGTTTCCTTTCAAGCTGGATGTTTAGCATAATATAAAATAAAAATAAAGAGCCTTCTTTTTATTTCTGCTTAGGAGGAAATTAAATTTCTTTTCCATAGAAGAACATCAGGCTACAGTAACTCAAAAATTTGTCACCACTAATCTGAAACTCACTGGTAATTTTATCTGAAACTGAATGCTAAGATGCACAGGTTTCAGCTGAAGCAGCATATGGCTGCTTGCCTTCTCTGCTGCTTAAGCATCTCTGAAAACATCAAAGCCACAATCAGCTTTCTCCGCTGAGTCTCAATTAGTTTCTGAGGCCAGTTTAAGACCTGGATCCTACGTTTTAACATGAAACAGAAAAATCAAACTTCATCTGCCTCAAGGCCTGATACATATCAGCAGACCTTCTCAGAAAAAGATTTTCTACCCTAGGAGATCCTCACAGTATGAATATCTCCTTGTAGCCCCAAGTCATACCAGCTGCTTCTAGAGAAGGCCCCTGCCGTGCCCCTGGAAAGGGAAAATGCCACGAGACTTATGGTATCGCGTGTTAGAGATTTTCTTTTCAGGCATGAAGATGCTATCTGATCAGTGGCCTGGGCAATGTAAAACTGTTATGCAAATTTTGTAATCACTGCAGTTATTCTTGATTTTCTGCATCTGCAGAAAGATGGGAAGGAATTCACATTCTTGGGCTAGATACTGTGCTGGGGTAAATGTAAATAGTTAAACTGAAATCAAAGGAGCTATACTGATTTATAGGAGCCGAGGGCCTGCTGCAGTATTTCGTACCCACAGAAAAGTCTCAAACCCTTCTTTGATTTACCAATTTCATATGTGTGGAGGCTGTAAATATTTGAGATTGGCATTCTTGTTAGAAAGTTTTTTTCAGATCTGCTTTTCAGAAAGATCAAATGCTCTTCCTCAATATAGTCTGCATTTAAATAGAAAATTACTATTTATCTAAAAGCTTACTTATGAGATTGAAGTAATCTGCCTTAATTTCCACAATTTTAACATAGTATCCTTGACACTCCAGCATAGAAATGCTTTTGATAGTCTCCGATTAGTAAAGCTTCCTAATTTTATATGCATATACAGAAATGTGAAAGTTACACTAGGGTCTTGATGTTTTATTGCTTTCCTTTTTCATTACTGAATAAACTGGGCTACAAATCTGGGATACTGTACTTAACTATGGGAAAGAAGTATCTGACTATTTCCATTTTAACTGCATTAAAAACATCAGTACCTATTCTAGGTGTAACAGCCTAAAAGCTTAGCCTGGCTCATACACCCAGAAGACATACGGAAACATGTTTTCATGTGTCCCCTGAAAAGTGATTTTTACAATTGTGTATTTGCAAGGAGTTCACAAAACTAGCAATGCATTTATTTTTCAAATGAAATGTCCATAGCCCGTAGAATAATTCAAACAGGTGCTAATTAGGTGTACAGAAAGGCCACTGAGGATAATTTATATATCCCCCTGCAACAAAAAAAAATGAATAAATGTTAATTGCTTATATTATGCAACAAATGATTTTTAGGATGGCACTAAATTAGCTGCAAATATTATAATTACAAAGTACTGGGTAATTTACTAAAGATTAATTGAAATGATTAAGTGCAAACCGCATAATTTTGCAAGGTAGTATTAATGCTTTCTGCACAGAAATTAAAAAAAAAAAAACACAAACCAAACCCGTGGTTGTTACTGGCTATTTAATGAAGTAGTTTCTGCACCTTATGAAAGCATCAGTGGCCTCTCTTTTATGTGCCCTTCTCTCGAAAGGGTATTACCTGATTTTCATGGGGGGAAATCATTGCAGTGTTGATAATAACCAGAATGTCTAAACCAGTCTATTTGAAGGACTGAGCCTGATCTCAATGACATGGGAGCAACACAAAAAACATTGCTTCATGCTCTGTGTCCAGCAGCCTTTTCTGAAAGCTGCAGCAACTGTGTCTGACTTTACTGAATAAGAACTTCAGCAACTGCATATGCAGTTTGAATGCGCTCCTCATAACCAGCAAAAGGAGGCCTGCTTTAAGCAAGATACTTAGAAATATCACTACGCAGCAATAGTTTTCATTGACTTTCCTGAATTCAGTGCACCAGCCTCCTGCATGCAGACTTCATATTGTGCTGTATGGGGTGGAAGGGGATGGTGATGACTCTGAAGAGGGGAGGGGCTTGAAAAATTGTTATAGTCCAGGAGGGATTTCTTACAAAAGCATATTTTCTATTTTAAATGCAGGATACTTTTCTGAATTTATTATCTCTCTATTACAATCTCTTCGCCAATATTTATTTTCTTCTGGATCAATTTTGAATACAATTCAAATGTAGCTATTTAGAAAGTGATAGTGGAAACCAGAAGAGAATTCAGTGTTGGGAATAATTCTGGACTTCTGAGGCAATGGGAAGATGACATTATCGTGTTCTTTTCGACTAACACATATCACAGCTATAATGACATTGACTGTAAGATGTTGCACCTTTCATTAACACACATGCCGTATGTCATTACAAGAAGCACCATGAGTAGTGAAATGCTATAAATGAAAAAAAATGTCTCATGCTTTTGGCTAATTGTAACATTAAGCACTTATGATGCTGTGATGCTCAATGTGCAGGATACATTTTAGGGAACGCCTCCTATTTCTGCAGACCTAAATTTACCCATGTACAGAGACATGAGGAGAGCAAGTATATCAATTAAGTCCCACTTCAAAAATGGGTAGGCTGTCAATTTTCAATTCAAGGCCAAAATCCCCTTGACACCATGCTAGTTATGAAATTTTGATTGAAATTTCAGCTAAACCTTAAAATCTGTTTAATGTGAAGAGTCCAGTCCAGGAATATAGGGACTTTCTGGATTTTTTGTCCTACTCAGTGTCTCACTTTAATGTGTGTTTCGGCTCCTTTCACTTGAACAGATCTTGCTTAAACCTAGTCATGTGCAATACTGAATAAGAATGCCTCAGTAAATCTGAGCAAAAAGGCTCATCTAACATTAAAATGAAGTTTGCGCATAGCATTCATTAGGACAATATTGAGAAGACCCGTACAGGATTAGAGAGTCAAATTTAAAATTATGATACACGTTGCAGTCTTGGTAACAAAAGGAAATAGGGATATATTAAATACAGATCTGATTTAAGAGATCAGAGAGATGTGAATCTCATAACCAGATACCCATACACAGAGCCTCTGAAGTCAATGCAGCTGGACATTATTATTTGTGTTGCTGTTATCAAGCTCTGACAGATATTTGTACCTCAAAAGGTTCATTACTGAGTGAGAAATCAGAATCACAATTCCTTATGCAATGACAAAGTACCAGGCGTACTAGAAGACAGGGCATAACACTGGCAATATGCAAATCGCAGAAGAAGTGCAAGGTTGAAAATGAGAGGCCAGATTCTGTAGAGCATTTAAATTGCAAAGAAAGTGCAATTCATAGCAGGCGTCTGTGAAGTTGCCTGAAAATGCAGTCTCTAGATTCTCTCCTGCTCTTTGCCTGGCCAGTCTCCATGCGCTGACTTGGAGAGGTGTAAAAGCTGCCTGAAAATTAGCTGAGAGCACTCGGCTCAGGGCCTCAGAAAAGAGCTGGAGGTTGCCATGCACTGGCACATTGCAGCCACACACATGCTTTTGTCCACCCACGTTCGCTCTTCTCCCTGACGCTTTCATAGTCAGAAAGGGGACTAGTGACACATGAACCTCTTGAACCTCTTACATGAACCTGCTGTAACATGGAGCCTGAACAGCAGTGAAACACTAAGAACTGACTGTATGCCCGTGGCAATTTTGTCTTATTTGGTAAGAAGCCCGCATCGCTATCAAGAGAAAATTATAGATTGATTTCACTCACAAATGTTTGACAGCAGTTACTTTCCAACGCTGGCATTCACAAATGCTGGCACAGCAAAATATTAAAAGAAAGTCATAGCAAAACAATAAACATTCAAAAAGCAATGGCTAAATAAAATCTATAACTGTTAGGCAAAGCTACAGCAATGCTCTTAGACTGGTGCCACATTTTACACTGAGATTACACAGACAAGTTCAAAAGTATTTTGAATTTAGACCTTTGTAATTACATCATAATTACAGTGTCCTGGATAACAAAGTAAGATTTTGTAAAATAGGTATCTTGTCTGAAATACTTCCTTTATCTGGCACAGCCAGTTGTTTTTGCCTTTACTGGTAGAGATTTGTTGTTTGCTGGAAAATACTCTTTTTTAAATATGTAAATGCAACTGATCCTGAGGAAAAAAAAATCATAAACCATCAGTAAAAATATACTGCATTGCCCTTTAAAGCTGCACCATTTCTGATGCACATTATGAATATATTTCATGCTGGTTTAACCAGTACTCTTCTTACAGCGTATCAGTATATTAGTGGGAAATGTATTAATAGGTGTGGAGTCCTCTGCAGCCTCTTCCCTTGTTCCCTAACAATTTGTGTCTATTAAAATACTGATTGAATCCAATGAAATAAGTTGAATCTATCTCACCCCACAGTTTGGGGTTTTAGCTGGTGATAAGCATCAGCACCCAATGTACATTTCTGTGTGTGCACAGAGACCAACCTAACAGCAGCCATCACAACTAATCCTTTGAGGCTGCAGTGAATTACAGTGTCGTTTCACTGCACATGTCCTCACATAAAAGTGCACTTTTCCAAAAGGCAGTGAAAATTAATACAATTTTTAATTATGGTTCAATAGACTGGTGCAGCTCACAAACCGTGGAAAAGACAGGACAGCCATTTTTGTACTTTGAGTCAAAACTTGATTTTCACTGATATGATTGGAAAGCACTACTCAGTGATACTAATGTCCTTACCATTCTGAAAAATCAGAATTCAAATACAAAGTATTTCATGTTAGTATAAGTATCTTTTCCATTTTATTTCCTCATTTCAAAATTAAAATTGAATTCTTTTTTAAAAAACTTAGCTGCTGCCACTTTAGAGACACCTCCTTTGCAGCTGGGTGTGTTGATGGTTCTGATTATACGTTACATCTGTACATATGATCTAAGAGCCCAAATTAAAAACAAAACTCAAGCCCCACCCTCTGCAAGCATACTTAGACATGTTCACTAATACTATCTGAAAACATACTAGTCAGTCCTTGTTCACTTACTGTATGCTTGTTCTGTATTATCGCCACTTTATATATAATGACGTCCAGTAGTAATACTGGAACATGGCACCTTCTTTGAGTCAGGCTGTCTTTTATAATCAAAGTTGCCGACAAAATGTCTGAAGTTGATCAGTAAGATACAGGGTTCTTCTTTTGAGTTATGTCAGTGGCTGTGTAACTCTTAATATCAAAGAGATGTTTTACAAAAAAACGAAAGGCAAGTGTTTTACATTAAATCTTATAAAACTGTACATAATAAGTCTACAACATGAAAATGGCCATTAAACTGTTGTAATAATTATGAAATGTAGTAAATATAACAATTCTAATGTTTCATATTTATCATATTAATCACTGTATTCATACAGTTGCATTTGTGTATTTATATATTCAATGGCACTGTAAACAGTTGTTGGAAAATGCACATTAACTTTTAACCCATTAGAAGTTATTAGAGTACTTTTTCATTGAAAAGTTAAAACGCATAAAAAAAGAAATAGCTTGAAATATAATGCACATTTTGAAATCTTCTAGGGTAGCAATCAAGGTGATGCATAAAAGAGAATGTTCTAGATTTCAGATTGCTATATATTTACACCTACCATGATATAAAATTTTAAACATTAAATGTAATTAAATAATACACAGTTTATGAAACAGAGTTGATTTCGGAGATCCATAATGCACAAAATCTAGTTAGTGTCTAATGGGATTTCCCAATAATTTGTATCTCTGAGACCCTTATGGAAAATTTAAGTCAGTTTCCCTTTAACGTCACATAGGCAAAGTTTGAACTGAATTATTTTTTTTCTCTGTACAGAGCTGCATTCAACTGGATAAAACATTATTATGTTTATTTATGTTTCCCATTGCTGGACATTCATCCAATAAGCCTTGAGAATATGCTTAAGCATCTGGTAATGGCATTTTGTGGGGCAGGCAAACTCACTATCTATATCCCTCAGTAAACAAAGTGTTTCTAATTTTTTCCATAGTTAAGGCAACTACACTGATATATTAGACACACCATATGCTTTTATGTTGCTTCCTACAATCTAAACAGTAAAAGTGAAAAGAATTTTCAAACATGCTTTCATCTTCTTAACCACTTAGGAATTTCATCAAGCTGGTAGAGAGTACTTCACTTCAACATGGTTTACAACTCTAGGCATAGTTTGTTAGCTGTTCACTAGAAAAATAAAGTATGTATTGGCTTGAATTTGAAGACGAACCATTCATATAATTTATCAGAAAAATTAAACAAACAAAACCAGCCAGTCAGATTCCAGTGAATGAAATTGAGAAAAACAATAACACACACATATACAATTTCTGTGTATTGAATTATTTCTATCCCGTAACTTAAGCTACTCAGACTCTTGTCATCATTGCCTCTGTATCTTGGGTTGGTTTTGTCAAAGGCTATCTTCAGACACTGTAAGTGATGACACTTGGTATCTGCCAACTCCAACGTATCATTTAATATTTATTCTAACATCACATAAACTAGAGAGCCATTTAAATTTGTTTTCTGTTGGGTAAGGCTGTAGGTATAAATGACAGAAACGCTTGCGTAGTGGCTGCAAGGCAATGCAGCTACAGCTGACAACGCCACAGAACTGCTAGTGCTGTTAAAATAACAAGTGAGGAACTCGGGGCTGGATTGCTCCCATTTCCAGTTACACTGTGTTTAGAGGATGACTTGACAGTGCTTGTAGTGGTTGAGGTGTCAATCTTTTTCACAGTTGGTTTGGGTTCATTTCTGTTTTCTGGATGGGTTTTCTTGTCCTTGAGTATATCTGAAAACATGAAAGTGAATATAAGATTAATCACATATCTTTTAAATAGTGGCTTTAAATTCTGTCTGTTGTGGGAACATATACACTAGTCTGAATAACTGAGCTATGTATGGAGAGTGATGGGGCGCTTGTATTAATGTTTTAGTTGGACCCAGTGGCCGCTGGGTCCTCAGCACCCAATGTTTTGCTCAACAAGTCTCCAACTGGCCTGCTTTGCTTGTCTCCTTGTAGACATAGCCTGAGCAGAATAATAGGTATTCTGCATTGCAGTGGCTGGTCTCAGAACCTGGTTTTCTCTCAAAAAAAGTACCTTCAGTTTCACCTGGGATGGGAACTGGCTCATGCTTTAAAACACAATGTTAGGATTGAGTGGTTTTGTAACATGCCTCAGTGAAACACCCGTCAAGTTGCTGAGCTTCTGCAGAAGGAGACTGGAAAACATACTGACTTAATGTAATAGTCAACTTTCCAGCTTCTTTTTGCTTTGCCACTACCCTTAACTTTAAAGCAACATGAGACCCTTGATACGGTAAGACAACCTGGCAAGAAAGATTGCTGACATGAGGAAATACATAGATGTCTCGTATGCCTTGTTCATCAACATGGGCAAAAAAGCGGCTACAAATAGAAAATGCTTCAAATTTTGTTTCATTGTTTTTCCTCACGAGTACATGAATTTTTTGTTTTTAAAGTATGGAACAATACCACTTGTTTGTTTTTTTTTTCTCCCTCCAGATGCATTTTTGGGGCAATTTGGGACATATAAAGGACTAGATTCATAAAGAAAGTAGTAGTCCTTTATTGCAAAAAAGTAGATTTTTTTTTTTTAAATGAGAAAATGACTGATAAGAGTCTCCAGTTATCTTGACATTCCCAAGCTATTTGCAAGTATTATTGAGCTCATATTGCCCTTGAACCCTCTCATTGGCATTGTGGGGAAAAAAAATAATTGCTATTTCATCTGATGATGGGATGATGATTTTACATTCAATCTGTAAAAACATACCCAAATGCCCGGCAAAAAACAAATTCCTACCTGGAAGAATGTATAAATTGACAAGAATTGTTCAGGTCCAAGCTTAAAGTATTTGTGATACTAATGAATGCAGTGCACATACACAAGAAAGCAAAAGGCATAGATTTGTAATGCAGATTAAACAACAGTCCAATCTTAAAATAAAAACTCTGAATCACAGAAGCAAGTTTCTGGCAGAAACTTGAAAGATGGAAAGTATTCCAGAAACGTAAATGCAATCTGAGATCATTGTCTGCATGTCAGTAGTTCTGAACAACCATCAATAAACTCACTTGATAATAAAAATGAGCTATTGTATTGGGAAAGCACTCATTGTTCTTTTGCCAGTATTAACTGTAAAAGAAATGCAATGAATTCCTCCATTTTATCATAATATCAACATTAATCCCAGAGGAACCTGTGATTCCTAGACCTGACTGAAGGGTGACTGCAGAGAAGGGACGCTGGCTGGCAAACCATACAGTGGGAAGGAGAGTATTCTGCCACTGCACTCATAATTCATTATGGCAAAATGTGGACATAGCTCCTCTTCAATTCCAACTGGCAGTGGTGCTAACAGAATGGAGGGGGAGAAAAAGCATGCTTTAGATGTTTAGAAAATATCAGTATTCTGAAGACATGTAAAGAAAAATGGACAACCTTCAGACTGTCATTAAAGTAAATTAAGAATAAATCATGGAAATAGGTGTCTTCTGACACTGCCTAGACTCCTTTCCATCACTGTCATTCTCCTTTTCGACGGCGGTAAAGGCACTATTTCTCTGCTGCCTCTTATATCATTGCAGCCTGCTGACTTCAGCTCTCTGGGGCCAGCTGATTAAATTAAGACCTCACTCAGGTAAATCTATTCCCCTCTTTCAGTTGGCCATGTCCAGCATTGTAACTTGATTGGCCTCTATAAATCGGGCAGACTGAAATGTATTAATTCGTTTATTTTCTTAATATTGACTTAACCAAAAATCTAAGGTAAGATTTAATGCTATCAGAGAGGCTGTTGGTTTTTAAAAGCTTTCCTTTCAGAGGCTGCTTAATGCACTACATAACAAGCATTAAATAATACATTAGAAAATTCTGCCTTTACCCTTTCCACGGGAAGGACTACATTCTGAATTCTCACTCTGTCTTTACAGCACAGTATCTTCTGATGCTATTCATGACCAATTCTAAATTGGGATTTAATTGTGCAAAACTGACATTTTATTTAAAATGCTCTTTTCTCTCTTCTTAAAAATAAATGAAAATAGCCCCAAGTCTTAATTCAGTTCAAGATCTTTTTCAATCCTATATTTAGTTTTTAAGGCAGAAATTTCAGCAGTGTAAAGATTTCATGTTTTATTCCAGTTTCCTCAGAGTTCCTGTTGCTTACTCACTTCAGGGTTTTGGCTGAGAGACTCAGAGTTAAATGACTTTTTCCTCTTAAATCTTTTTCTCAGAGTCAGAGATGGTTATGTTCAGTCTACTACTGACATGCAAAAGGCAAAAAAAGTAGTGAGCATGCTGAAAAAAGAAAAAAGCCTCAGTGTGAAGACTAGCACAGAAATGAAACTCTAGTCTCAACAAAGCAAATCCCAGATGTTCAATACCCACGAATCAAGCCCCCAGAGTATCACTTCATAAACCCAAACAAACCAACCCCCCAACTATGGTTTGTTCTAGTATTTACCTTCTGCATTTTAAAGGCTTTATGGTTCCCAATTAAAAGCTTTCTCAATTGCTAGAAACATTCTTCCCATCATCAGTTCTTCTCTCCTTTCCAGAAATGGAGCGGTTAAAATCTTTGAAGGCTTCAGCTAACCTCAGGCTAACATCTATGATGGCCTTTTGGACACTGGCATATGAATATTATTCTACACTGTTTATTTATTACTGCGTCATGATGGCGATACAGCCACTGTAGTAGCTACGGTGCTGTTCCCGTATCCTGATTCCCAGTGTGAATATTCAAACCCTGCCAACAGGGGTACTTAGTGAAGGCAGCTAACTGCCAAAGCAGCCTTTGCAAACAGGCTTTTGGGACTCTTGCTGAGGATGAGGTCTGTCGGGGTCAGTGAAGATAGCTCAGAGTCCATCTAGGCCCCATGATTACGGTGAGTGCAGAGAACAGCTCAGTTAGTCCAGGGGATTGAGTCCGCTTCCTTAGCTGAACTTTCATCCATGTTAACTGCAGTTAAATTCACATCTTGACAACATAAACAAAGCACATAATGAAAATTACTTGACTTCGATGTTTAGAGCATTTAGGATTATCTTCACCTCAAAGATCTAACCACAGATTGCTACTCAGTAATGCATGTGTCACTCAGATGGCACTGAACTTCTCATAAATGCTTATATGGATCAATACTATTCCTCAGAGAGACTAGCTAGGATAAAAGGGAGAGTCAAAACTGTCACTATCATCTAATTTAGGAACAGGAAACCTCCCCTATAGTGAGGGCTGAGCATGCCTTTCAAACGCATTTGGCGAGTCACACATTGAATCGTAGAATAGTTTGGGTTAGAAGGGACCTTTAAAGGCCATCTAGTCCAACCCCCTGCAATGAGCAGGGACATCTTCGACTAGATCAGGTTGCTCAGAGCCCCATCCAACCTGACCTTGAGTATTTTCAGGGATGGGGCATCCACCACCTCTCTGGGCATCCTGTGCCTGGGTTTCACCACCTTCATTGTAAAAAAAATTCTTCCTTATATCTAGTCTAAATCTACTCTTTTCGTTTAAAACCATTACCCCTTGTCCTATCGCTACAGACCCTGCTAAAAAGTCTGTCCTCATCTTCCTTATAAGCCCCTTTTTGGTACTGAAATGCCACTATAAGGTCTTCCCAGAGCCTTCTCTTCTCCAGGCTGAACAACCCCAACTCTCTCAGCCTGTCTTTAAAGCAGAGGTGCTCCAGCCCTCTGATCATCTTTGTGGCCTCCTCTGGACCTGCTCCAACAGGTCCATGTCTTTCCTGTGCTGAGGCCCCAGAGCTGGACGCAGTACTGCAGGTGGGGTCTCACCAGAGCGGAGTAGAGGGGCAGAATCACCTCCCTTACCCTGCTGACCACGCTGCTTTTGATGCAGCCCAGGATGCGGTTTGCGTGCAAGGACACATTGCTGGGTCATGTCTAGAATGTCAGACATAGCCAGTAATGATACAGGGGAAAACCAATGCAATTATTATTTTTTTAGGTTATTACCAGGTTATCCAACACAAGTTTAAGCCATATTGGCACCCCAACTGTTAGTTCCACCCTCCCTAGCCTAAATGATTAGCACTTTTCTACTGGTAGGGGTTATTATACGATGTAAATATTTATTGGTGTACTTGCACGCTATTTTTCTGTAATGAACAGCATTAGCAAGGTCTACTGAAATTCCTGTTGAGGTTTCCTATTGTCCTGCCAAGGAATGAACAAGCGCATCTATTTAACAGAATCCCCTTTATGTTTTCGTCCTTCTCTGACCTGACTTGAGCTCAGTCCTTTCTCTGTGATTGCAAATGATCAGTGTGATAGGGAGTCCTCCCCTGCAAAGATATGCCAGCGCCACTGCGTCCTTTTGATCTGTCTGAGTCACGCTCAACACCGTCTCCACTGAGCTGAAGGGTAAATGCAAAGAGTCTGTAGATGGGCTGCTGCTGTTACTGACAGGGTGGAAGATAAAGTATTTTTGGAGTGAAGGAAAAAGGCAGGAAGGGAAGCGCAGTTGAGTGGGCTGATCTCACGTTGCGGGAAGCTGCATTAGTTTTGGGGAAGCTTGTGTTTAAGCTGCCCCAGCACCTTCCAGATCTGGCTCTTGTTGCCCTTCACCTCTCATGGCTGAGCAAAGAGGGCCATTGGCAGACTCTGCTTTGTACAGCAGTGCAAATGCTAGGGCTTGTGGAAGCAATGTGTTTGCGCCTCCGGAACTCTGTTCCTTAGGCAGTATATTTGCGATTAACCAACAGCCTGTGTACATTTAAGGCTATGGATCATCACATCAGACAAGTGTACAAGCCCTGTGAGGGAACTCTGAATAAAAACAGAACAGAAAGATTTGCCAGACTAGCCTCTAAATGTTAATTACAGCAGCCCAGTTTCTAATGGAGTGGGGCACTGACAGCAGAGAATCAATGCTCCTCAATCCACCATGCCCACAACAAAGTGGAGATTTTGAACATGTTTCCATTAATTTTACACCATGAGCTGCTAGGGAGAACTTTCAGCTCAGCTATTTGGGGAGAGAGTCAGGGGGACAAAAGAAGGGGAGATAATTTATTTTGGCTTTCCCCCATTAATACATGAAGTCAGACTTGTCCATTTCTTGCTAGACTTTAATGCAAACACTATGCTTTGAAAAGACAGAATGTCGGCATCGACAATAGCATATTAATGTCTTGGTCATGAATGCCTCATCATGGTTGTAATCATAGTCATAATGCAGGTCTGAAGTGAACTGGTCAGTACCTGCATTTACTCTCCACATTGTAGCTCAGTTGCTTGATAAATTTCACTTTGATCACAGGCTTGGTTTTGGCTGACAGCTTCATAAGAAAATTAAAGCTAGGTGCAACTTGGTGGAACAGGCTCTTAAATTACTGTAGATGCTGCAGTGTTATTATTAGCTTTTTATCACCTCTGGTAGCAAAAGCTGAAATTACTTTTACATATTCAAAGGAAGGAGCTCTGAAATTGCAAAACAATGCTGTTGCCATAAAATGTACCAACAATTTCCAAGTAATCTATTATCCTGACATTAAGACCAGCACTAATCATTTCCAGTTACAGCTGCAACAGACAAATGGAAACAGGAATGCTGTGGAAATGGGAATATGAGAACTCCCAAAGTGTGATGAACTTGTGATGCAATTCTCCGAATTCTGGAGTCTGTTATTGTCCGCTATATAATACTAGTCAGTAAAAAGCAGGTGCAATATATCCCTTTTGGAGCCAGAAGAAGAGGGTAATTAACAGCTCTGCAGCCTCCCATGTATGTACTGTTCTACCCCTTTCTATTTCAGCCTAAGAATATAGGGTCCATATATGCCTTTTCCCCACGCACCTTCTTATGGAAACAGTCTTAGGAGGAAAAATTCTTTAACCAGAAAAGGGAAGAACTACAGGAGTTACAACCAAATAGGTCACCCTCCTCACTTAAGTACCGAGTTGCACTAGGTTTAGGCCAGCCTCTCCGTAAGACTCTCAGGACAAGATTATGAAGGTTAACTGATGTGTTCCATTTTGGTTCTGCGATGTTTCAATTTCTCTTTTTAAGGAGTGTGTGACTGAAGAAAAGTTGGCCTTGGGGAGATAGTAATGAATTGGGACTAGGATTATCTATGTCCAGGTTTTAATTTTGCATTAAACTCTGCGTGATCTTCGGCAGATCACTTCTCCCTGTAGGCCAACGAGAGAACTACTTTATTTCCTACACATTTTGCACATTCTGTATGTAAATTCTTCAGGCTGAGAAGAACCATACCCACTCTTCTCAAGAAATAACATTGGCTGGAATTTTCAGGAGCTACTGTTACAAAAAAAAAGTCAAATGCAACAAAAAAAAAATGTAATAAAGAAAAGTCAGGAACAACTGTGAGGCAATTTGAGATGTCAGGTGCCTGGAAGCCACAGGTACATGAAAGGCAACTCCTTCCCCCATTTCCAATCAATCTTTTGTCTATATGCATTTGAATGGAACATATTCATAGAGAGAGAGAATAGGACATTATCTCAGCCATACTGCTGTAAGGAAACCTGTCATGGTATTTATTTGGCTTTTGATATACAGCTGCCATAGCAAACCCTGCATGATTTTCAGGAGCCACAATAAAATTGTATTAGTTATGAGGGCTAAAAAGTAAACCCACACGTATAGCTGCCTCAGCTCCTGCCATGGTAAATGTCAAGACAGAACAATCTGTCGTTTCCTTGGGAAGAAATAACCTAACCTAACAAACCTCGTGTGATTCAGCAATAGCTCCATTAATCAGTCAGTCATTTGCAAGAAAAGGTTTTGTCATTTTGTTTGTATTATTACGAGACTTATTCAAATGCAGACAAGCTGAAAGTATTAGGTTAAAACATGCCAAACATCTTTTACATTTCCTGGAAACATCTGTTTTTAGTCTAGTCCTAGGCACATGTTTGTGGTTGCATGTTTAAGCTTGTTTAGTTTGCCAGATACCTCGTACATACTGCAGCACAGCTGACATGATATCCTGAAACACAGCATGGAAGTATCTGTAAAACATGATGTTCCCAGTAAATCTGTTGAACTTTTGTTGTAACTTTCTGGTAATGAAAGAAACAACTAAAAGGCTCTGTGACAGCCTTCTGCCATCACTGTGTGGCACGGTTAATTAGTTAAGTTTAGAAATTCTGTACATGCCTCACTGGTAATATCCAGAAGACTGCGAGCGATTCTGATACCGCATGCCTCACGTGCTCAAAACTCCTATTAAACTTAATGGGAGTTTGGGGGGATGCGAGGAATGCAGGATTGACCTTTATGGTTAAAGATGAATGTGTGCTCTAGACTTCAAAGATTAGGTGCCCCTGCCAGCCTGGAGTGTGCAAGTGATCAGCACGCCAAGTGCCGAAGGCATCTGCTAAATATCACGCCACAGCTCAAAGCTGTAATTAAGAAAAATATAAACTGGCTCAAGGAAGAAAAATATTAGTAATAATTGAAAATGCTTTGGCTGTTGCTTTTGTCCTGATGATCTCATTAGTTTTGGTTACAGAAACAGTTCTCACACTGGCTGACGTGGGGCATGCTTTGTTTGTGCTCTCATTCTACCCACATCTTTCCCAGTTAACTTTTATTGCTCAATACAAAGGTCAAATCGAAGGCTTAATTAAATTGTATATGGGGAAACTATAAACTTATTTTGGAAGGGAGTACAAAAACATTTAAAGCCATCCCAACTCCTCTCCCCCAGACACTCCTTAATTTTCCAGAAGAAAGAGCATGTGTTGTTGGCACTCTTTCCCTTAAGGGGAAACTGCACCTTTTCTTGCTTGAAAATTTACATGTTACGAATATCCAGCCTTTTCATAAACTGCTAATTGTATTTGCAATTGACATTTATAACCAGGATTTTAATTTAGCTCTGCAGTTCTAAACAGACAAAACTCCATTTTGCAAAAAGACTGGATATGATCTTACAGTAGCAGCAATGTAAGTTCAATTTACAGCAAGGATTTGAACTTCATCTGCTTAACTTTAAACAGAGATTGTACCACCAAAATAAATACTATTACTCCCCTGCTTGAAGTTAGGCATATGTCTCTCAGCCCCGAGGCCTAATACTGCATCTCTCTCAGCTGAAAAATCTCACAGGTCATATATATAGGCACCACTTGCCATTTCTCTGTACCATAAGAAGAAAAGCTTGAGAGAAAGGTCAGGTTTGAGTATGCTACAACCTGTGCACCAGCAACACCAACCCACAAGAAAGTTTGTGACAAGTTAGCTGCCAGAGTTGAGCATTTTTGTACCGGAGCTTCTCAAAGCTCCCATTCAGCTGTTGTCTAGCCTTAGGGGCGTAAATTCTGTAGATCCTTCAGTTTTCGTCTCCAAAAGCCCTACAACATTTATGTTTCTGCAGTGACTGTGCACACAACCACCAAGGAGCTGTGAGCTCCATGGCCCTTGGGCCGCTGTGATGGAGGTGGAGGATGGCCTGCAGCATCAGCATAGGCTTTGTGGGATCACACCAAACGGTCAGAGAGCAGACAGATATCTGCCTACTGGGGTAGTAAGTTAAAAAGGACACCAATGATGGATGATATCTAAGTTCAAATCTTTCCTGTGGCTGATTTAGAAGGGGTGCGTGAACCCAGGTCTCTCCTATCCTATCCAGCCAGAAAAGGTATGCAGAGATGGGTGTCTCTCAGGCTGAAGCAGGCTCTGCAACATTGCTACACACTCTTAACTACCTGCGTCTACCCTCAGAGCAAACTGGCCCAAAATACACTGGAGAGAACCACTCAAATTAAGTAACAGGGTGTCAGCAAAATGATAAAGAGACAACAGAAACTGCTCTGTGCCACCAAGTGAGGTCTTTTCAGGCCTCCACAAGGAGACGCCAGTGAGGGGCAGGTAGATGGACTGCTATCTGCTTAGGAAGCCATACTCTCACATTTTAGCATAAGCAGATGTCATATCTTTAAGGAGTGGACAGGAGAAAATAAACCACAGAAGAGTTCCCCTCCCACCAAAGAGCTCAGTGACTCAGGGGAGAGCGCTTTTAGCTCACGGTTGCCTTTGCGAGGCAGGATGCATTCAACACATACGCTTCAAGCAGCCCGACTGAATCCCTGAATATAATAACCACAAACAAGGCATCAGCTTCGCATGGCAGACACACAACAACAATCACAAACGTTTGTAAAAGATGTCTGAAAGGTTCTTTTCACCATGCAAGCATGCTGCTCTCATCATTCCTCACTCTTTAAAAGCCACTCAAATTCTTCCAGTTATTCCCATTGCTCCCTAAGAAACTTGGGCAGACATGATTCCTGCTGCAAGATTTTGAAGTCACCAGGTCCCAATTTCGTTCATACTAATGATGGTGGCAGTCAGGATTTAAAATGTTTCCTGTATTTCTGTCATTTCTTGAGCACAGATAGAACCTTATACCAAAAATCTTTTAAAGAGGTTCTAATAGGATGTAATCATAATTGATGCTTAATCGTAGAATAAACATTGAATTCACTTCAATCCACATATCATCTGATTTCTTTTAATCTAGATGACAAAAAGGATGAGTTATAATGCCAAAGGATAGTTCTGGTCCTTAGCTCAATCAGTAGGAAAAATTTGTTTATTGAATCTTTCCAGTATTTTGTTTCAGTCAGAACTGAAATCAAAAGAAACTGTGGCAAGATATTATCCTGGATTAATCATTTTAGACTTAATTTCAAGAGCAGTAAAGGAAAACATCACAGCATTAGGCTTGCTTCAGCTCTGGTATGGGAAGTTTAAATTAGTCTTTTCTGCTGCTCCAGTTTGGCAACTATTCAGCATGCAGATCCTCTATTTCACATTGCTAGGTTTATCCGGCCAACCAGAACCCCAGCTCTATCACAGCTGACAGTTATTGACGGAGAGGATGATTAGAGCCATCACTCTACTGAATATCTGTAGCAAGAAGAACATGTTTCATGTGAAAATACCAAACGGCTTAAAAGCATTATCTTATTAGTAGCATGCAGTGAAACTGATGAACCCTTATCACATTCAGCAGGATGACGAATACCCAAATCAACACAAACGGAAAGAAGATATACAACCAGGGGTAAAAAATAAACTTTTCTAATAAAATGTCTTACAAAATGAAGCACCACCATTAGCATATGCAGAAGACCATGTTCAGTGTTCAGGCTGTGGAGCAAATTAAAGGAAGGAAATTCCTGTTTGGAGCTGGCAATGATCCCATTCCCCAACTCTGTTCTGGGAGGGAGGGAACTGCTCCTTCCAGTTTTCATGGGAGACATCTACACCAAAACCACCAGGACTGAATTTAGCTAGTCTGCAAACACTGTGGTACCTAAGAGACTGAGGGCTGTAAATCCTTCCCCCTTTTCAGGGTAACAACACTGCTAAACTTTACACTGGCCAGGAGTGACAAAGCGCTGACCGCTTTCTTCTCCCACTTAGCCGTGTGGAGAAAACCACCTCTGGCCATAGCCCACACATTGGATAAAAACCCCTTGAGGTATTAACTCCATGGTGAGAATGATAAAAACACCATTTTGAGAGTGATGAACATTGCATTGGAACTCAAAGGCCTGCAACGTTCAACTGGCTTCTCTCTACACTGATGTGCTCAAGCTCGACTGCTCAGGTGACGCTAGCGGCAAAGCCAGCTTGGTTCCCAAAGTCCTTCTCCAGGCATTTGCAGCACCCCTCCAACAGATTGTGCCGAGGGTGGTCATGAGAAAACACTTTAGTTTCTAAGGAGGAAGAAGTTGGAGAGCATGAAAGCAGCAGGGTGTCACTGCAAGCGAGTGGAGAGCAATGGGAGACTCCAGATCAGGAAACTGAACCAGAACAAATACATAAAGGCCCATCTCTGCTTGTTTCTATGTACAGAATTGGCACGGACACATGCAGAGGACTTCTTAGGTGACTGATCAGGTGGCTTAATTTCTGTGTGCTTCCACCCTGCCACAGAAGCTTTGACAGGCACTGTCTTCTCTTTGAGATTTATCAGGTATTCCTTTCTGTCATAAGAGCTCCAATAAAGGGAAAAACCTGCTGGAAGTTCATGAGAGCTGACACCGTGTGCTGCGATGGATCTGTTGGCACTGCTGCTGTCTATTATGCAAATATGCATCAGTGGACTTTGTAAAACATAAATTATGTAAATGCCCATTTAGAGACTTCAAAATGCAGATTACTTGCCTGATGTTTGAGACAATTAACATCTCTGATGTGAACCTGCACTCAGGGACTGCTGTGCTACAGCCTGTGGATGTCTAGGCCTAGCAAACCTTGCTTGCAGAGTCAATCTTGGTATGGTGGACTTCTGCTGTATAAGTCAACTGTGTCATGATCTACTTAAGACACATATCACTGACACCATAGGTTTTAAGAGGCCCTTCAATTTGCTATTGTAGCAGGGCTCCGAAAGATCCAATCTGGAATTCAGCTACGCACTTGTTCATTTGGGATTACAAAGGGGTTTTCTTTTTAATTAAGACTTTGTATTTTAATTGATGCGTGCCTAACATCTACATGTCTGCATGAAGCCATGTGGCTCATTCTTCTGTGGGGTAAGGGTTTGAGTCCTGGTTCTCCATCTCTGCAGTCCTGTTCCCAGCCCTGGTTTAGACTTGAGTCAAAGCCAAACGTAAACAGCAGAGACAAACTGAGGAAGTGTGGAGTGGATGATCGGATAGTTAGGTGGACTGCGAACTGGCTGAAGGAGAGAAGCCAGAGAGTCGTAGTCAATGGGGCAGAGTCCAGTTGGAGGCCGGTAACCAGTGGAGTGCCTCAAGGGTCGGTACTGGGGCCCATATTATTCAATATATTCATCAATGATTTAGATGAGGGAATTGAGTGTACTATCAGCAAGTTTGCTGATGACACTAAGCTAGGAGGAGTGGCTGACACGCCAGAGGGCTGTGCTGCCATCCAGAGAGACTTGGACAGGCTGGAGATTTGGGCAGGGAATAACTTAATGAAATACAACAAGGGAAAGTGTAGGGTCCTACATCTGGGCAGAAACAACCCCAGGTTCCAGTATAGGATGGGGAGCTACCTGTTAGAGAGCAGTGTAGAGGAAAGGGACCTGGGGGTCCTGGTGGACAGCAGGATGACCATGAGCCAGCACTGTGCCCTTGTGGCCAAGAAGGCCAATGGCATCCTGGGCTGTATTAGAAGGGGGGTGGTTAGCAGATTGAGAGAGGTCCTCCTTCCCCTCTACTCTGCCCTGGTGAGACCGCATCTGGAATATTGTGTCCAGTTCTGGGCCCCTCAGTTCAAGAGGGACAGAGAGCTGCTGGAGAGAGTCCAGCGTAGGGCAACTAAGATGATTAAGGGAGTGGAGCATCTCCCTTATGAGGAAAGACTGAGGGAGCTGGGTCTCTTTAGTTTGGAGAAGAGGAGACTGAGGGGTGATCTTATTAGCGTTTATAAATATATAAAGGGGGAATGTCATGAGGATGGAGCCAGGCTCTTCTCAGTAGCAACCAATGACAGGACAAGGGGTAATGGATTCAAGCTGGAACACAAGAGGTTCCACTTAAATTTGAGAAGAAACTTCTTCTCAGTGAGGGTGACAGAGCACTGGAACAGGCTGCCCAGGGAGGTTGTGGAGTCTCCTTCTCTGGAGACGTTCAAAACTCGCCTGGACGCCTTCCTGTGCAACTTCATCTAGGTGTTCCTGCTCCGACAGGGGGATCGGACTAGATGATCTTTTGAGGTCCCTTCCAATCCCTAGCATACTGTGATACTGTGAAACAGGAATTTGGGCTTGACTGTGAGCTCAGGCCGCAAGCTTGACACAATAGGTATGGATCGATTCCTCGGGGTGCTCAGTTCTCATTAAGAAGGCTGGGCTGCCACTCAGGAATTAAATCAAGCAGTTAGATTTTTTCTTTTTTTTTTTTTTTAAGAGCATACTAAGCATCTTGGATTGTTCTCAATAGGCTTATACCTGGCATCTGAGATCTTACAAAAATCTAGGCCAAGCGATACATCCTTTGCTAGAAAAGAAAACATCATAGAGTATCTACCTAGGTAAAGGATTTGGAAAAACTAGGGCTTCAGGAGTAGTAAACTCAGCGTCTGTTGGACTTCCATTAAATTCTTGTTTAACTTGAGTTGAGATGGATGAAATTAACCTCTATACTTCAACAGTGTTCTTCCTGTTTGAAGCAATTGAATCAAAGTAGCTTACCAAGGGCATCTTTCTACTTTATAACTTCAAAGAACATTTATTCAGAGATAGCATGTGAGGATCACATAATTGGAGCCAGCTGATGGAGAAAGGGCTGCATACTGAGCTAGCTGGGGAAGAAATACCTAATTTAAGGATAGATTAGAGATCTGAAGCAAAGTTTATAAAGACTGGTCCGTTACAAAGCAGAGGTAGTAATTTCACAGACTGGCAGAGACAGTGCAAGGTGAATGGAAGAGTCTTTCTAATCACTGTTAGCTGTGGAGTATTCCCTGAGCTAAACCAGTTCCTATAAAAACCAAGGAGCTTGGAAGACAATTTGCCACCACTCAGTTTTCTTTACTAGCATGTTTAGGCTCCTCGGGATCTGTGGATCTACAGTAGCTAAGCATCATAAGGTCATGATCTTGATCGAGGCATTCATGTACTACTGTCAAATCAATAATGGGAAGACATATACCTCGAAAATTAAAGGACAGTGAAGAACAGCTGTAAACTGTCTATTTAATTGAAACCCAACATTTACTGGTATCCAGAACAGTTACCAGGTTCCCAGCCATTTAGTAAGGCTGCAATCAAACCTTAAACTAGAAGCCCCTCAGACTTGTAGATATCTGGTTACAAATTTAGATTAAAACTATTCAAAATAATTATAAAAGATAGGACTTTTCATTTCACTGAACCTTCTCCAACTGATACGTGTTGGGATATGCACTAAACAACATCCCGCTATCACTGACTGGGTACGCTCAAGCAATGCAGGCTAATGACATCTTCAGAGTTTAAAGTAAGTCAAGAGAGGCTGTTGTGAGAGGAAATAGAGATACTCCTGTGATACGTCACCAAGCCATAAGAACCCATAAGTTCTGACATGGCTGATCCATAAAAGAGAAGACATTTTGAGATGAGAGCTAGCAACACCCAGAACATTTATTTCTAGCTATGGCATGGGAGAAAAAAAGGCAGAAGGAGAGACAATCTTGTATCTCTTTCTCTGCAACAAATTGTTGCACCTCACTGAATATCAGAAGGCAGTTTAGTTCTGCCATTGATAGTAAATGAAAAAAATTGCTGTGGAACAACAGTGGTCGTGCAACTCTAAAAACATAGTTTTCTTGTAAAATACCAAGGGACAGAAATCTTGTTTGTATAAGGATTACTGTAGTATCATCCCTTAAGAGAAAAAAGTCCCTTGTGCAGGGGCTGATGTTCAGTTGCTCCCCCCGCATTTCCACCAGTTTCCATTAGAAGCAAATTGGTTAATTTATAATCCTATCACCAAGGTGAGTTTGAAACTGAACTGGGAGAAGTGCCTGAAGCTTGCTTTGGACTTTACTATTACTAACCAGTTACACAGGGATGCTTTTTGGTAATGGGTTTTGCTTAAAACTGAGCATCTGTCAGAGCACCTGAAAAAAAAAAAAATGTACAAAAGTGTCTCCAACTAGTGAATCTGACCATGGCAAAGCTCGGCCAGGCATTCCCTCTTTAGCCAGGCAGGAAAAGCAGAGGTAGAGGATGGTGGGAATGGGGCGCACGGCGACAACCAAGACAGCAAAACCCCCATTTGCATTGAAACTGGCAGGGATGTGAAGGGCCGCAAGAAGGGCTCATCACCAGTGAAAGGGAGACTAAGAAAAATGTGTACCCACTGATGAATGAGACAGAGAGACTTTAGCAAGGCTTTTGACACTGTCTCCCATGACATCCTCATTAGGAAGCTGAGGAAGTATGGGCTAGATGAGGTGACAGTGAGGTGGATTGAGAGTTGGCTGCGGGACAGGACTCAGAGGGTTGTGATCAGCGGCACAGAGTCTAGTTGGAGGCCTGTAACCAGTGGTGTCCCCCAGGGGTCAATACTTGGTCCTATTTTGTTTAATATATTCATTAATGACCTGGATGAGGGGACAGAGTGTATCCTCAGCAAGTTTGCTGATGATACCAAACTGGGTGGGGTGGCTGACACCCCAGAGGGCTGTGCTGCCATCCAGAGTGACCTGGACAGGCTGGAGAGCTGGGCAGAGAAGAACCTAATGAGGTTCAACAAAACCAAGTGCAAGGTCCTGCACCTGGGGAGGAAGAATGCTAGGCACCAGTACAGGTTAGGGGTTTACCTGCTGGGAGATAGCTTGGAGGAGAAGGATCTGGGGGTTGTGGTAGACAGTAAATTATCCATGGCCCAGCAATGTGCCCTTGTCGCCAAAAAGGCCAATGGAATCCTGGGCTGCATAGGGAAGAGTGTGGCCAGTAGGTCGAGGGAGGTCATTCTCCCCCTCTACTCGGCACTGGTGAGGCCACAACTGGAATACTGTGTCCAGTTTTGGGCTCCCCAGTTCAAGAGGGACAGGGAACTGCTGGAGCGAGTCCAGCGAAGGGCAACTAAGATGATTAAGGGCTTGGAGCACCTCCCTTATGAGGAAAGGCTGAGAGAGCTGGGACTCTTTAGCCTGGAGAAGAGAAGGCTGAGGGGAGACCTGATTATGGCATACAAGTATCTAAAGGGTGGGTTGAAGAAGGATGGAGCCAGGCTCTTTTCATTGGTTCCAAGTGACAGGACGAGGGGCAATGGGCACAAGTTGGAACACAGGAAGTTCCGTTCAAATACACGGAAACAGTTCTTTACGGTTCGGGTGACAGAGCACTGGAACAGGCTGCCCAGGGAGGTTGTGGAGTCCCCTTCCCTGGAGATTTTCAAGACCCGCCTGGATGCAGTCCTGAGTAATGTGCTCTGGGCAATCCTGCTTTAGCAGGAGAGTTGGACTAGATGATCTCTAGAGGTCCCTTCCAACTCTGATAATTCTGTGATTCTGTGATTCTGTGACAGAGGACACAGAAAAGCCTGAGGTATAAGAAGCCTCCTCTGCCTTGGCTTTACTGACAAGATCATTGCTCAGGTCACTGTGGCTGTCTGCAGAGTGAAGTATTACCCACAGCAGAAGAAAATGAAGTTAGGGATTACGTGTTGGTGCTGGGATGAGGACCAGTACTGGGGCTGCGCAGGCAGCTGGCTATGGGAGGCTGTAAGAACTCTGTCAATGAAGGTATTAAGAACCAGACTAGGCACACAGGACTGGTTTTGGTAGAGCTGACTCTAGCTTGGAGCACAAATACACACTAGAGAAGCTTCTTCAGCTCTGTTTTCAATCTTCCAATGATCTATCCATTTTGATGAATCTATTCCATGTGAAAAGCAAATGAAAATGAACTATTCAATCAGTTTGTGGCTAAATTTGTAACTATCTATAAAAACTGAGGGTGAACATCTTGTAAAAGGAATATACATTGGCAGCTATTGCTGATGAAGTGCTATCAATAGGCATTAAAGCTGCAAATGGCAAGGTGTTGGCAAAGTGAGAGGAATTGCTGCAGAAAGTAAAAAGCCAATCTGTATGATGAACAGAGTGTACATAAAGTAGAGCAAATTACCAGACACACAGACATGAGAGTACAGAGGCATGGGAGCTGATTAAGAAGTCCTTGTGAAGAAATCTTGAAGGCTGGCCAGTTCCTCCTAATTCTCTGGCATCCGTTCCAGCCGCTCTGCTAGTGAAAAGAGCACTGTCTGTGATGTGAGCGTACACGTGGTCATGTATTACAGGGAGACGATGGATGTGCAATACCATTGCAAATGGCTGCTTGGAACTGCCAGCCCCCTTTCAGAACAATCCTGCTTTTCAAAGCCTCAGTAATCTAGGATAAATGCCAAAGAGGGCAACTTGAAAGGCCCAGCTCCTGAATTCCTCAGTGAGGAATAAGCTGGGCGTGTGGTTGGATGTACTGAGTGTCACTGGCACCTCGAGTGTGTGACAGTTGGAGGCTCTGCTGCTGGGGTTTTACTTTCTGAACACCTTACCCTGTACATTTGGAACCCGAAAGAGAGGTGATAGCCGTAAGACCTCACAAGCCCATCGACTGCTGTTTTCCTTAAAACCAGAAGCCTGATTTTTATTTATTTTTCACTTCCTGGATTTTCTCAAGACATCCCTTTTCCCCATTTCTTTCTAATTAAATACAATGGAGCCCTGCTCTTTAATCTGCTTACTAGAGAAAAAAATAAATTACTTTCTGAACAAGAATATGCATTACGGACCCCTACTAGTTCAAATGGTGGAAACGTGCAGCAGTTAAGCACTCTCTGTTTTGTTTTTTTTTTTCATTACAGAGAAAATATGGATCATTTGAGGTTTGTCTCCAATATTGTTAATAATGGTTTGTGCTAGGGAAGAATAATTGTAACTGGACTGAATTTGATATAACTGAAAGTTGAGCTTGGCTTACAGTCATAAAGGGACCGATCAAGCTGAGGGTTTGTATTGGAAGATTATTCTCTGCTTTACCTGCTATCCAGGAAAATTTCAAGACAGAAAAATCACAAACATGACCAAAAGTCTGATTTACATGCCCATTTGAAAATTACTGGTGCTTTAATTTTTCCCTTCTGTGAGATAGTCTGCTGTGAATGAAAGCTGAGTAGGCAGAGGTGGCCTGTTAAAAATTCATTACCATCTTTTTGCTTACATATTGAAAAGGAAAGCCCCCCCCCCCTCCCCCCCCAGTTACAAACATGACTACTTTAACTGGGGATTTGGGTGCTGCAGCAATGGAAATAATAAAGTGTGCATGAGATTTTGATGGTTGAACTTTCATCAACTTACTTTCTTCACTGCTCTACAGTAGAAATATAGGAAATAGGCAATTGCAAACCTCAGCCAAATGCTTTTCGAAGGGTGTGTTTAAGTAAGTTGTCTTGTTTTCAGATAAAATGAGCATCTGTAACTCCCTGCTAAAATCAAGACCTTGAAACGCATCTCAACGGAAAGCCAGCTGCAGTGCTGTAGCAGGACCAGGGAGCACGGCTTAGCAGTTTTCTCTACAGTACACTGCCAAAGCAAGGGAGCAGCTACACTGTGCCCAGAAACATCTCCAAGTAGTCTTCTGCTGTATATTCTAATAGGGCGCTCTACAGCAGCTGATACAGAGGTGACTAAACACAGTTTGTTTTAGCAAGGTCAGTATTTGGGACAGCTGTTCTTGGTGCACACTAGAGAGAAACCATCCTGCCCCCAACACACATCACTGCACACACGTTGCAGCTGCTGGAGTATGAAGGCACAGATTAGCATTAGCACTCAGCAACAGATGGGAAGAAAAACTTATTTTGCTTTTTGTGTATGGAGTGGGGGAAGAAGGGGAGATTGTGAAAGACTGTGTGAGGATGGCATCAAGGTGGGAGGAAAAGGCACAGCTGCTTTCTGCAGCTTCCCAGTAAGACCTATATTTTGGTCTAAAATGGCACAGCACACCGATTTTCATTTTTCTTTTAAAAATTGTCTGGCTCTTGAAGTGGAAAGCACACTACATATGCAGCCATGGGGCCTTTTTCCATTTCTTTTCACTATAGCATAGTCAGGTCTGCCAGCTCGATGTGAAACACTGCTTACCACTGTAAGTACAAGGAGAATCATGTCTGGCCTTGCAGAGCTCTGAACAACTACCTTAAGGTCAAGGCGCTGGTGAAGCAAGTCTGCATGCTTTTCCCCCCTCTTCAACCATTAAATACTTCCCTTTGGTTTGGATAGCAAGATACAGAGGGAAACCACACCTTCAGCGCTGCATAATGGGCCCAGCTCAGCATACTGCTGCGTTGCAGTGCCAGCTGGACAGCGTAGCACAAAAACAGACCCCAGCACAAGCAGGGAGACAGAAGGCCAGGAGATAGACTAGCAGATACACAGACATTTGCAAGTATAAAATACTTTTGACTCAGGTGTTATTGTGCCATTATTTAGCCTTTAAGCCCACAAAATTAAAAACGTACTTTTTCAATAGCTCTGAAGCTGTACTGGTAGTGTATTACATAACTTCTAAGACATCTGCTTGTAAAATACGACTGAACAATGAATGCAACAAAACCCAAACAAACCTCAGCTTTACTTCCAGAAACACCATATCTGTTAAATCCTGGAATTATTTAGTGGTTAAAGTCATACATCAGTTGAATTCCCAGTGTTTGGGTAAAATTTATGATACAGCAGCCAAGTAATTTATATTCTTATTTGGAATGAGCTTTTTAAATTCTGCTTTACTACAGATGCCAGCCTCTATACTATATTCTGTCATTTGCCAGTGAAAGCTTTTCTTTAGAGTTAAGACATTCAGATGAATCACGTTTTCTTTGCATCTTTTTTAAATGAAAGGTTTCCTTGTCTCTGTAATTCCCACTCCCCACCCTCTAGTTTCTGTTGCTTTCACTGTACACAGCCAGACTGTGATATTTATTCCCTTACTTAACAATGAATAGTACCACATATCAGTGAAAGCCCTTCTGAAATCAATGAGACTTTTTATGGAGTATGGTACTACTCATTGTGAGCAGGAGTGTTTCAGTCTGGCCTGAAGAAAGATCCAAGATGACATAAGTTGAAATGAATACAGTTACTCACCACTATAATACATGTGTTAAAGAGACGAGACCTGGGCAGCTGGAAAACTATTTCAGTAGCTGCCAAATATTTTGACCCTCGAAAGCAGGTAACAAGGGAACCTGGGAGTTCTTAAAGCATTACTGTCTTGACACTAATTCCATAAAAATCAATGGAAAATGTAACTTGTTACATTTCTAAAAAGTCTTTTGTTCCAGAATCCTAACAGATGTTACAAACAGTCAGTGTGGCAGCACTCCTAGGAAATCTTATCCCCATTTTTCAGATGAGATAATGGAGACTCGAAGAAGCTAAAATGATCTGGGTGGCAGTCATGGAAGAAACCTGCAATTACCTTCAGAGTCAGCAATACATTTGCATCCTTCAGTCCAGAAACTGATGCAGCCAGATGTCATTTCATGCTAAGTTCAGGCACTTACTAAAAGGTAATTTACCTTATCTCCAAATCAAAATCGAACTGCATAAGCAATGATACGCTGGGATTCAAGCTTGTAGCTCACAATTCTTAGCCCACAATATTTGATGAGGTATTGTCTTTGTTCTGTTTGTACAGCTCCAGGCACAATAGCATCCTGATCTAAAACTGGGACTCCTGTATTAGTGAAAACCAGCAATATTTGGGGCAGGATGAATCATTTACTGTATTTACCTAGGGCATACCATAACTGAATGCCTGGTCTTGCTAAGAATAGGATTGGCATCAAAAATAGAAAACTTAGAACGATGTTACAGTTCTTAAAAGAAAAAAAATCAGATGAGACGATACAAGTATACAACAGCTTCTGCTGATATGAGGTGCAGTAAATTACAAGCTGGAAGTATCAAAGGCAGTGTTATAATGGGGAAAGCTGTCAGCAAACAGACACGGAACAGTGAAAGATGAAATAGCCTTCCCCAAATAATGCAGCCTTCTAGAGGTTTCACATCCGATGTGATACAGGTTGCAGTGAAGTTCTGATGAGATTAGTATTTGTGTGTGCGTTTGTGTGTGGTGGGTTTGTTGTTTTTTTTTTAATACCTTCCTACAATGGAAACAAATGGTTTAGGTTCCTGAAGCACTACTTGACAGGCTTATTACAAACTGCTGCTTAATTTGGGATTCTTAGCTTCTATAAGAAGTCACAAAGCCACCCAGGGTGCCTCAAAAAAATTAAGTTATCCGATGACAACATATGCCTCAGCATCTGGAGACTACCATGCAACATACGCATCAAACCTTGTTTGCAAAGGCTGAGAGAGGTAGTAGCTTGCTTTCCATCCCACCTGCTAATTTGTTATATTATTATCCTTGAAATATACTGAATGATTATATAGAGATACCTTCATGCTTGACCAAGTATACAATGCAATTAACATTTTAAAGCCATTTGGTACGCATCTAATCTTACTGTTGTCTTCATATTTTTTCCCCATTCCCATATTTGCTGATTTTCATTTATTTGTTTTTGCCTTGGCCTATGCTGAGCTATCAAATCTCTCCTTTAAAGTCAGCAAAAATCAACAGCCCACTCAGTGGCAGGTAGTAGGCACACTGGTAGAAGTGAAGGGTGAGCTAGGCCTGGTTGTAAATATCACTATGATGGTGGACTTGGCAGTGTTAGGTTTATGGTTGGACTCAATGACAATAACTGTGGCTTGCCAAACATTGAGTTGCCACTGAAGCCAAGACAGATTACACCTCATATAACGACATCATCATTTAGGAAAGAAAGACAGGTCCTTGTAGTAGGGGACTCGATTCTGAAGGGAGTGGACGGTCCCATATGTAGACCGGACCCAATCTGTAGGGAGGTCTGCTGTCTTCCTGGGGCCAGAGTTAAGGATATCCGGAGGAAACTCCCTAGCCTAGTCAGGCCTACTGACTACTACCCTTTATTGATCTTTCAGTTAGGTAATGATGAAATTCCAGGAAGGAGCCTGAGGGCGATGAAGAGAGCCCTGGGACGGCTAGTTAGGGGATCAGGAGCACAAGTAGTGTTTGCTTCTATCCCAACAATTGCAAAGATGGATGGGAAGATTAACAGGAAATACCAGCTGATCAATGCCTGGCTCAGAGACTGGTGTCGTCAGCAGGATTTTGGGTTCTTTGATCATGGGCTGCTTTTCAGGACACCAGGCCTTCTGGCAACAGACGGCAAAAGCCTGTCTCAGAGGGGGAAAAGGGTTTTAGGGCAGGAGTTGGCGGGGCTCATTGACAGGGCTTTAAACTAGGTTCGAAGGGGGATGGGGATAGATCCAAGGTTGCTAGCAAAAAGCCTGAAAGTGGGGTGCTGGCACTGGACTTGGAAAAGACAGGGGGCGTAACCGGGCTCCTTAGGAAGATGTCTGGGAATGGCAGAACTTCAGCTCCCTCCAGTAAAAAGGACCAATAGCCCAGCTGAAGTGCTTATACACTAATGCACGTAGCATGGGCAACAAACAGGAGGAGCTGGAAGCCATTGTACACCAGGGTAATTACGATGTAGTTGCCATCACAGAAACATGGTGGGATGACTCGCATAGCTATAGTGCTGCCATGGATGGCTATAGACTCTTCAGGAAGGATAGGCAAGTGAGGAGAGGCGGGGGGGTGGCCCTGTATGTCAGAGAGTGTTATGAATGTCTTGAACTAAATGATGGTGATAATGGGATTGAGTGTTTATGGGTAAGGATCAGGGGGAGGGCTAACAAGGCAGATATTGTAGTAGGAGTCTGTTATAGACCGCCCAACCAGGATGAGGAGGCAGATGAAATATTCTATAAACGGCTGGGAGAAGTCTCAAGATCGCGAGCTCTAGTCCTCGTGGGAGACTTCAATTTGCCAGACATCTGCTGGGAATACAATACAGCAGGGAGGGAACAGTCTAGAAAGTTCCTGGAAGGTACTGGAGATAACTTCTTAACACAACTAGTGAAAGAGACAACTAGGGAAGGTGCCCTGCTGGATCTGTTGTTTGTTAACAGGGAAGGTCTTGTGGGGGATGTGACGGTCGGAGGCCGTCTTGGCAACAGTGACCACGAAATGATAGAGTTCTCAATTCTGGGAGAAGCAAGGAAGGGGGTCAGCAGAACTGCCACCTGGACTTCTGGAAAGTGGACTTTGGGCTCTTCAGGAGCCTGGTTGACAAAGTCCCCTGGGAGGCAGTCCTCCAGGGCAAAGGAGCCCAGGAAGCCTGGATGTCTTTCAAGACGGAAGTCCTAAAGGCGCAGGAGCAGGCTGTCCCTGTGTGCCGGAAGACAAGCCGTCGGGGAAAAAGACCGGCCTGGCTAAGCAGGGAGCTAGTGTTGCAGCTTAGGGAAAAAAAGAGGATATACGGCCTTTGGAAGGGCAGGCCGCTCAGGAGGACTACAAAGAGGTAGTGAAGCAATGTAGGGAAAAAATCAGAAGGGCCAAAGCTCAGCTAGAACTAAACCTGGCTTCTGTTGTCAAGGACAACAAAAAAAGTTTCTATAAATATATTAGCAATAAAAAGAGGACCAAGGATAACATCTGTCCCCTAGTAGATGGGGCCAGTAACGTAGTAACCAAGGATGAGGAAAAGGCTGAGGTACTTAATGCCATCTTTGCCTCAGTCTTCAGCAGTAGGACCAGTTGTTCCTTGAATTCCCCGGCCCCTGAGCTAGAATACAGGGATGGGGAGCAGAGTGAAGCCCCTGTAGTCCAAAGGGAAATGGTGAGGGACCTGCTTCAGCACCTCGAGGTGCACAAATCTATGGGGCCGGATGGGATCCATCCAAGGGTACTGAAGGAGCTGGCGGAAGTGCTCACCAGGCCACTCTGCATCATTTATGAACAGTCCTGGATAGCCGGGGAGGTCCCAGCTGACTGGAGGTTGGCAAATGTGACACCCATCCATAAGAAGGGCCGGAAGGAGGATCCAGGGAACTACAGGCCAGTCAGTCTGACATCGGTGCCTGGGAAGGTCATGGAGCAGATCGTCCTCAGTGCCATCACACGGCACATGCAAGAGAACAGGGTGATCAGGCCCAGTCAGCATGGGTTTGTGAAAGGCAGGTCATGCCTGTCAAACCTGATCTCCTTCTATGACAAGGTGACCCACTTAGTGGACGAGGGAAAAGCTGTGGATGTTATCTACCTGGATTTTTGCAAGGCTTTTGACACCGTTTCCCATAGCATTCTCCTGGAGAAACTGGCTGCTCATGGCCTGGACAGGTGTACTCTTCGCTGGGTAAAAAACTGGCTGGATGGCCGTACCCAGAGAATGGTGGTAAATGGAGTTAAATCCAGTTTGTGTCCAGTCACAAGTGGTGTCCCCCAGGGATCGGTGCTGGGGCCCGTTCTCTTTAATATCTTTATCAATGATCTGGATGAGGGGATCGAATGCACCCTCAGTAAGTTCGCAGACGACACTAAACTATGGGGGCGTGTTGATCTGCTTGAGGGTAGATTGGCTCTGCAGAGGGATCTGGACAGGCTGGACAGATGGGCTGAGGCCAACGGTATGAGGTTCAACAAGGCCAAGTGTCGGGTCCTGCACTTGGGTCACAACAACCCCATGCAGCGCTACAGACTGGGGGCGGAGTGGCTCGAAAGCTGCCTGGAAGAAAAGGACCTGGGGGTGTTGGTGGACAGCCGGCTGAGCATGAGCCAGCAGTGTGCCCAGGCAGCCAAGAAGGCCAACACCACCCTGGCCTGCATCAGGAATAGTGTGGTGAGCCGGACTAGGGAAGTAATCATCCCCCTGTACTCGGCCCTGGTGAGGCCTCACCTCGAGTACTGCATTCAGTTTTGGGCCCCTCACTACAAGAAGGACATTGAGGTGTTGGAGCGTGTCCAGAGAAGGGCTACAAAGCTGGTGAAGGGTCTGGAGGACAAACCTTATGAGGAACGACTGAGGGATCTGGGGTTGTTTAGCCTGGAGAAGAGGAGGCTGAGGGGAGACCTTATCACCCTCTACAACTACCTGAAAGGAGGTTTTAGAGAGATGGGAGCTGACCTCTTCTCCCTGGTGACAAGTGATAGGACAAGAGGAAACGGGTTCAAGTTATGTCAGGGCAGGTTTAGATTGGATATTAGGAAGCATTTTTTCACTGAAAGGGTTATTAAACATTGGAATAGGCTGCCCAGAGAGGTGGTGGATTCACCATCCCTGGAGGTGTTTAAGAAAAGGGTAGGTGAGGTGCTTAGGGACATGGTTTAGAAGTGGTGGTGTTTTTATCAGGGTAGGTTAACGGTTGGACTTGATGATCTTAAAGGTCCCTTCCAACCTCACTAATTCTATGATTCTATGATCTTAAAGGACTTTTACAACCTAAACAATTTCTAGAAACATCATCCATAAACATCTGTCACGTGTTAATAATTCTGGACCGGATTCTGTGAGAAACAGAAAATGGAGAGATTCAGACCTAACACTTTCCAAAGGGCTTTGTACTCAGCACAGCTGGAATATTCTCATCAGATCTCACATACCTGATGCAGCCAGAAGCACACCCGAACCTCTGAGTAAGACACTTGGGTTAGTATGGTACTGGATAAAGTTAGAAGTAAAGATGACAGAAGATCTCACGCTCAGAGCTGAAGGAGGTGCTTTGATTGCAGTAACAATGGGGTAGTGACAGTGCTGATGTTTGTACAGCCAAACCAGGCAGAAAGGGCTTCTCTTGTTGCCACACATGGCACAGACCCAGTCTAGCTGTCAACCTTTGGCTTTGCTTCTTTCCCAATCTATTAACATCTCAGCTGTTTTGCCTTTCCCATGCATGAAATCATGGATGCTTTCCAAGAGAGATACTGAGGGCATAGAACGCTCATCACCCCCAAGTTTCTGGAAGGAAAATGAAGATTCTTTCCTCAGGTATCTCTAAGCAATTTGCCCCCCCCGCCCCCCCGACATTTCTGCTTTTCTGCACATCCTAATTCCTTTCCCTAATCAAAGTGCTATTTTTCCTGCGCTCCAAACCTTTTTTGGGTGCTCTGTGTGCTAAAGGGAACAGCACAAGCTCTCTGACAGGTAGGATACTGCCTGACACTATGTCACAATAACAGTGACGTAGCAACAGAGCTCCCCCTTTATCTGGGCTGGGTGGTGTTTGTGTAGGAAGCCCTGCTGGTGTGCGGGCACCTAGCACAGAGACCTTAGTGGACTACTTACACGTAAAACCTTTGCACTTGCATCCAAAACGAGACAGAACATATGGTCTGACTGCGATTAATGCAGAAAAATGTTAAGTATCATCCGTTTTAAAAGACAAAAGGTGGTTAAGATTTATAGGGAAGCTGGGTAACCCCAAACCTCTCATCAACATGCCCTCTCTCGGTGGAAGTGAATGCAATGGGCTTCCCCATATACATGCACCGCAGGAGGGACTGCCATCCTGCACAGCCACAGGCACTCTGTGGCAGTAATTGGCTCGTGGAAGTGAAGGAATTCATTTGTACACATATAAATGCAGCATTAGGAATGTGCAGTAGCATGCTGAGCAGTCATTCCAATTTTACTTGTTTATGTACCTCTTGTAAAAATAATCACTTATGGTCATTATAAACCTGTTCTAATGTAAATCAAATGAACGAATCGGTATATTATTGCTGTCTCCTTTGGTCTAGTTTATTTGGCAGCTGGGTTTGTTAACACTGTTAGGAACCAAGGTTGTCAGTCACCCCACAGCCCACAACTAATGTGGGCATTAAGAAGAGGTGAATGCAACACTGAGGTTGGATACTTAAAATGAGTGGTTGCTCATCCCGCTATGTGCAGGAGGCACAAAAGGAGGCCGAGTGTAGGATTGCTCTACTGAGGTGCAGGTACACAAACCTGCGAGGGAGGCTGCTGGTTGGAGGACAAGGCCTGCTGTCTGGCCTCCCTCCCCTCGTGCCCACCTGCCAAGCGATGAGGGGCTGCCCGTATTGCACACAGTCTCTCCCGGGCTGGCATAGCAGCTGTATACCCCCATGCCACGTCTGATGAAGAGCCCTCGAGTCCTCGCCTGTTAGACAAAGAGGACATGCACCTCATGGCAAGCAGTGGTTGGGATGCTTCACAAGAGAGATATGGATTCGGATGGCTGAAAATTGTATGGAATGGTTAAAAGGTTTTTTTCACTCCAAAATCAAAGGAATGACAGAAGTTCACATGGTACCCAACCTCACCCCCTGGTAATCTTATGCTTATTTCCTCCTAGGTGGCAGAGAAGGGAGAGACTTCTCTTGGTGTCAAAGTGGCAAACCAAAGAGGGGGAAAAAAGTGGGAAGCAATGCCTAAATCAAAAGGGAGGCTTGATAGAAAAATCTTTCCCTAGATACAGGATGGAACTACTTACTCTTATTTATACTGGTGAGGTGCCTGGAATAATCTGGGGAGAAATAAGGGCCTCTGACTTATTCAAAGTTAAAAGCGTTGTTGAGAAGAAAGCTGAAGGCACTTTTTGCTTTTACCCAGCAACTTCTCTATGCAGTCTGATGGGTATCACATTGTGTTTTGCATAAGCACAAAAGAGAGTGCAGAGGACCCCAGTCCTTTAATAGAACCTCAAAAATAAGAGTTTTGAAAGCAGATCTTTTTCTCCTCTTGAAGTAGTCACTACATCTGCTCAAAAGAATCCCTGTGGGGAAATAAACCTTCAGAACCCTTCAGTAAAAAGCTCCATCACATTTAATCCTTCTTGAAATATAACCTGGGGTGCCAAGCAGGAAAGGAACAGGGACAATGGAAAGGACAAGTGCACATACCAAAATACCCCTGACAACAACCATGGGCTGTGCCCCTGCATGACAAGTTGTCTCACAGACAAACCTGGGTGGGTTTCAGTTTTCTGTGGGAACATGCCACCAGGCAGAAAAACCTCAAACCAAGCATATTTAGAACCTCTACTGCTACCTGCTTATTTACCTCTGTCAGAAACAGTTTGCACCTGAAATGCTTCTTTCTTGGTCCAGCTTGGAAATGAGCACATTTGTAAAAGCAGACAGAATACCTCTCATTTTTATTGCCTCTAAGAAAAGGTGTTGCGAGATCCTGCAGCTCTCCATATTCCCTAGGCAACATTCTGCACAGTGGCATTTCCTGCCCAGCATCTACCTTGAAATGAATACAGACAGGTATTTGCTCTCATAATTACCATTTGATAGTAGGGATTATATTCTGTCCTGAATCTGCCATCTCCCTCTAGAGCAAACTTGGTTGGATGACTAGCATTTGTTAGAAATGAACTTATCAGTATTTTGACTTGACATCAATTGTTTCCTCCCTAGTAGTTCATATATACCTTCTATTTGACAGGATACAATAACTCACATTGGCATTTGAAATAATAGTGTCACCAAACCTCAGAAATTAACGGGATGCGATTTGTAATTGACGCAGCAGTACACAATGCACATGTTGCTAACTGCTGATGAGTGTGATGTTGCACACTTGACCCCCAAGTGGGAAATGGTTCTCTACTCAGTATGACACACCAGTGAGAGCTGAGGATGAAACAGATAAGAGGGCTGCAGGTGCAGCCGACACAGCCCTCTGCTCCATGCCTTGCTGGGTACTATTACTGCTATGGTTTGACTGCAATTTCCTTCGAAGGGGACCAACTCCAGTCTTTCCTTTCTCTTCTTGAGTCTTTGGGTGCATAGGTGATGGGAAAAGAAGCGATGTAAATTTGGATACCAGCATCTCTGGGCGATGCCTTCTTTAATGCTGTCTGGGAGTCGCAGAAAAAGTAGACTGTGAAGGAACGCCTAATGGATGCTGTGCAACAGAAAGTGACAGCTCTGATAGAAGGAAACTGTCACCCAGCATGGGCATGTTGCCGAGCCCATACAACACGCACACAAGGGCTGCAAACCTGCTGTCCCTGGAAACACTTCTTGTCCTCCAAACTATTCCCTAGAAAATCAGACTTCAAAGCAAAACACAGCATTTCCCCAAAAGAAATGACATCCCTAACAAGCACCTCCTCTTGCCAACTATTACAAAAGTCAGTCCTGCATATAGCCAGAGCTATTTCAAAACAAAAGTCTAATACCTGAAGGTATGTTTGAGGGAACACTCCTTTCCAGGCCCTCTAGGGAGCAGTGTAGCGAGACAGGGAGTTTGGTGGCCTGGATGGACTCCACTGTTGTGATCCCGTAATCAGTTACTCTGCTTTGCTAAATGATAACACAGCATCAGTGAAATAAAGTCAAAACTCTTCCAACTGATGCGGTGAACATTTCAAATGAGACTACAGGAAACACGCTGTGTCTCAGTAGTGTCCAACAATGACCTGTGGGTAGTTTGTAACATTTGTGGATTGTGGGAGGCAAGACAAGTACCACAGAGCCTCTGGCCCAGCCAGAGGTAGCTCCAGGAGTCACAGACACAATCTGGAAAATCTAATCTCTTCTGAGTCCCAAATCCAGAACTGTGAAAGGGAATTTACTTTCTTCACAAGGATGCAGAGAGAATAAAATCACTTTCTAGCTGATAGATGCACGTACACTACAGTGACAAGTCCAGACATTTCTGCAAGCACGTCCGACATCCTTTCCCCCAAGTTTTTCATGTTAGTACTGGATCAAAAGGCTAGTTTTCTCAACTAGTAGGGGATAAATTTGGGATCTTTTCTGTTAAAGGTAATTCTATATGTAGGGAGATGTAAGGAGTGATTCTTCAATGCCCGTGTCAGACTTGTGAGAGAAAAATCCGATTTTCTAGCAATGTCATAAGCTTCAAGGAAATAAAGAAAGTTTGGTTCCTTGCAACTTTTTTTTTTTTTTCTCTTTTTTTTTTCAAAATATAGTTAGCCTCATATTATATGCAGGAAAACGTTGTTGCAGCTTATTTACTATATGTAAGTAGACCTGCTAGCTGAAAAGTCTTATCTCTGGAATAATTACTTTCTAACTGAAAGCAAACATTCATCAATACACCAAAAAAACCTCATGAATTTGATTTTTTGTTGTAAAAGACATCAAAGCAATGATAAACTTGAATAAATGAACTCAGGCAACAGAAAACTCTTCCAAAATTTATTTTTCAGAGATTTGCTAATGTACTGAAAACAAGAAAATAAATTAAGGGTCGCATCTGCACTAAAAATCAAAGAGAATGCCACCACATATTTACAAGTGTTGTGGGAAACATTTCTTCACTGAAGTTGTCCAAGAAGTTGATTTTATCTAAGCCACATTACTGAAAAAGCATATTTTAATTAAAATCCTTACTGCACCAAACTCCTCAAGTCAGTACTTACATCCTATTAACATCAGAGATGCACTTCAAGGCTTTGCCGAATAGGGATGGTCTGCTGATTTTAGGACACAGCTGCAATGGATCGGCCTCTCCCAAGTCAACTGAAATCTCCTGACAGCTCGTCACAGTATTCGAGAGCCATTCAGAAAGATGAGATGGTTTCACACCTACAGCTGTCTCCACACACAGTCACACTGCGAGCGACTCACAGCTTTGTCCTACATGTCCTCTTCTCAGTGGAAGTCATCCAAAAGAGCAACCACTACACAACCAGTCTCCCAGATGCCACTTTACTGTGATTGCCTAACTCCTTGTAAGGAAGTAAATGGACAGATGGACTCTCTGTGGCTTTCACGGGTGGAGACAGCCCATAGTGACATGAGTGACACAGCCTGTGCTCCAGTGAGGGCTACACCCTCCTCTCTGAGACAGGACTGCATTAGCCACCTTGTAGCACTGGCGTTCACAGCTGATTTGCAACTAGACAGTTCCTCTGGGGAGATGGCTGCACCTTTTAACCTCTTGCACCGTGACATGAATGGCCATCACAGCTGCTTGAAAGGTTTGTGTGAGGAGGAAGGCGCTCAGCGCACGAGAGGCTATTTCAGCAGAGTTATGAGATTAGGAGTGAAAACTGGTGTGTTAGTTTCCTGATGCAGATGAAACTTGGCCATGCCTCTGTATGGGAGCTGGGGAAAGGATGCAAGAGATCCAGTCTAGGAAGGAGATCACATATGGCAACTGACCATTAGCACCTGGGTGTCCTTCACACAGTTGGTATAAGCAACATAAGCAGAAAGGTGATCCTCATGGAAAGCCAGGGCAGCGAACAGGTCAATTTGGGCTCAGATACCCAACTTTGAGTTCTAGAGATGCTTGTATAAGTGAAAAGGGAATGCTGCATTGGACAGAAGGTATTTACTTAAATCCAAGCAAAAAAACTAACTGTCTCAGACATGTTTACTTCTGTTTTGTTGCTGTCAGAAGACACTAGCTCTTATGTCATCATTAGAATGCTAATGGATGAGTCTGGAAGTCTCAGTAAGCTCTTAATGAAACAGAAGAATTAAAAAAAAATGGGGATTCGTGAAGGAAGTTTAAAATCCACTAAAGGGCAAAACAAGCAGTAATGAAATGTTTCAGTCACAACTATTTGCATGCACAAGATTAACTGCTACACAGAAATAAAAAGCATTTAATTGCACCCCCTTCAAATGTTAGTGTCTATTTTGTATGAAGAAAGGAAAAGAATAATTGAGACAGTTTTAGGCTGAATCACCTCTTATTTGTTCAAAGCCCGTTTTAAATGCTCACTAGGTTCAATGGAGAGACTCTTGCCTATCAGCTTTGAATCAAAGATTTTATGATTTTTGTAGATGTGAATATACAGTTCCTAGGACTTCAGCATGCTTTCTGTTCAGACAGCCAACCTTTCGCTCCCTTGTTACCAACGAGATAGCTGTTTTCTCCCAGTCTGAGTTTGGACACTGGTGTGTGCAATGGTTTGTACATGACTGTGGTAGTACCAAACACTTAGACCAGCACAGTACACGCTCAAAGGGGCTGAATGGCATACATCTGGCACGCCTGATGCTTTCACGCATATTCCTGCCTGGAATATGTGGGGTAGGAGCAGAGCAGCCTGTCCTTAGATGCACTGGCCCTGCGGCCAGTAGGGGTAGCAGAGTCTCAGCATCTATCAGGATCGGGCCCATGTATTTTTGAAACATGGAACACCAACAAAACATCTCTAGCACATCTCTCCTCATTGCTAGTCTCTAGTGACCTAGAAGGCGGTAGTTCAGAGTTGAGACACAAATCTGACAGAAAAGCAGTAGCTGACTCAACAAGCTGCCTTGGGAAACGGTGCCCTTTGCAAGCCCATGCCAGCAATGTATAAGGTGAAGTAGCTGTATGGCTCAGAGTACAACTATTGTTGTTTACTTTCATCATCACAAATACAGAGGAATAAAACTTCAGTTGAAGAATCTGCTGAAAACATTCACCACAATTTTCACACCATCTACTTGAACTTAAAATGTACCCTTTTCCACTTAACACCACCGCAATGTGAAGTAACGATCTGTGACTGTGGAAGCTTTCAGGTAAGCAAGAGCTCTCTCAAGCAATGTCCTCATACGTGTGTCCTCCAAAGGTCTATTTTGTGTATGTCTTATTCTGGTAAAACATTTGGAAGAACAGTTTAGTAGATTAATCAATTTTTTCTTGATGTGGGATTCGTCACTGAGTGTATTTTTCCCATCATTTTGTCTTACAGAGATGACAGTACTCTGATAAACAGACTGGCTTTGTATAATTCATCAGGAGTTTCAACAAGCACGGTTTCAAACTTCTCGTTCCTTCTTCTTAACCCCTGTAGTGCATTCAAACCAATAACTCCTGAACTACGGAAATCCAAGACCAGATTTTGGTTCACTAAGCTCTAATAAAGTCTCTCTGTATAACATTTATATACAAATCCTAAAACAGACACAAAGCACGTGATTTTAATGGCCTGAGGTCATATTACTGTAGGTGCATAGCTCACAGTTTACATGATCTGCTGGCTGGCTTGTTTATTGAAATACGTGATACTGGCTAATTTTGTTTTATATGTCTGAGTTGGGTTGGGGTGAAGGTCAACTGGAGAAGACAGCCTGGGGCTAGGGGTGCAGTTACAGTGGCGGTTAGTAAGTGGGGATGGACAGTCAGAAAGCAGCAGGCCTGCAGACATACAGCCTGCACCTTGGGAACAGGGACAAAGGAAAAACTGAACAGACATCACAAATGGTGGCATATGGGTGAAAGTACAGGAAGCCCAAAGCCCGGACAAGGAGAGAGATGCTTTCCAAACGCATCTCCAGCAGCGGGAACCATGGCAGAGAGCACCCCAGGCAAGAAACAAATGGCAGAGGCAGAAGACAGAACTGAGAAAGAAACCCTGGGAAAGCACATGGGGCAGCACCGGGGTGAGAGGGGAAAACCCAGAAGGCAAATAGAGGGGACAAAAGTGGAGGGAGGCAAAAAGAAAAAGAGGGACAAGAGAGTTGCCAACAATGGGGTAACTGTTGTCAAAGAGTGGTGGCTGTGACAGAAACACTTCAGCCTTTTGATCCAGTTAAGGACATTTAGAGACTTGCCTGACACAGACAGAACTGGGCACGGGGCCAGGACAGAAACACAGGCACTGGTTTTCAAACCTGTCCTCACTGGGAACGGCGCTTGGCTGTGGGAAGAAAGCTCGTGGCTCCCACCACAAGCAGTCGCCGTGCTGGGCTGCATTTCACTTTAATGCCAGGCTAACTCCCAAGAAGATGTGATGCTCAGCACCTCTGAAATTAACGCTATCCGAAATGCCAAGGGGGCAGATTTTTCTTTATGATTTTATTAGATTTCCTTCAATTGCTGGAAGGGGTCTGCTGCCGATTTGCTTGGGTACTCTTGAAAATCCTATCTGCAGCTATAAAACTCCTTCAGAAGTTTGGCCCAAAACACAGATCTGCATGCTTGCATTCTGGCCTCAAAGTTTGAAGAGTTCCTCAGGATAGCATTGGGAGACCGGCTTAGCTTCAGTATTTCTGGGAATGCTGGCTTAATTCCAGTAAGAACTTTTCCAGCCAGGATTTAAAAAAAAAAAAAAAAAAAAAAAAAATCAACCAAACAAAAAGCCAACCCTCCCTGTATAATATACGTTGAGGTAATTTGTGCTGAAAACTTTTCCAGAGTAATCCCTAAATGGACAACCCAGTGCAATGATGTACTACTGCTGGCACTGTCATTTCCCAGACTACTATTAGGCTATGTGCAAACCGGCCTGCACCATTTAAACTCAAAATAAGAGGAAGAGATAATAAATTAGACAAAAATTACATCCTTATGTATTTGTCTGCAGAGAAGCAGGTAATGGAATTTTGTTTCCTATAAACAAATTTAGTCAGATTCACTCAAGCCAATCTTTAAGACAACAAATAAAGAATTGCAAAGAATAACATGTCCAATACCGTAAAATTTTTGCATACACACGGAAATGCACGAGTACATGTACACACACACACACAAGGAAGTTAGCGCTTATCTACAACAGCTACGTGTTAACAGATCCCTAAAGGGTAGAAGACTTGTATTGAGCAAGTGGATATTATGGGTTTGCCATTTAATACCTGTAAAGATTTGCTACGGAATCCCTTTTTTCTTTCCCCAAATCCTCATGCAAAGCACATTCAAGCTAGCCATTTAAAAAGAAACTGTCTACTTGAGATAAGCTGCTCCCTACACATTTCTGCATTTATCAAATATGACTTAACTGAGAAAACAAAATGAAAATCTATTAGCTGCAATTCAGAGTTGTGACTGCAGTGTAATGGCTTCATTATGAGCAGGATGATAAACATTCCCAACCACAGGCTCTGTTTCAGAAGCAGCTACCAAACCTAAGCCTGCACTCCAGCAGCAGCTCTCCTCTTCCTTCTGTTTTATACTCTCAGCGACACAGCACTCAGTGCCTGGCCATCAGGCAGGGCAGGGACCCCAGGCTGGAATTCCTGGGAGGTGGATTCTCTCCCCTGTCGCCAAAAGGTTTCCCTACAGCCTTGGGAAAACGAGCTGTTCTCTTTGTCTCTCCATTCCCAGCTTGTGTACAGGAGCACAGGTACTCTGGGAGAATAAAGGCAGAGGAAGGCTATGAGGTCCTCTTTTATCATAGCAACAGGCCGTGCGAATATCTTCAGACTGTAAGGATTTACGCCATAATATGACAGCAATCCTTGTTTTCTAAGAATTTTCATTAGCCCTCCTATAAGGGGCCTGAAGAGAAATTTCCACGGCTAGGGGAAGCGGAGCTGTTTACTGTAGACTCTTTGAGAAATTACAGAGCTAAGCTTCATTAGACTATGATACAGCAGAGAGGATCAAAATCCATCCCTTCACCCCAGGCCCCACGGCACACTGTTCACTCCTGCTCTGGCACGTGCAAACACCAAGGACAGGGCCAGAGCCTGGTTTGTTTGAGTAATGTATTCCTCCGATTTCAAAAGACGCAGCCAAAGAGACAGCCCTGATTTGAAGAATATGTTTAGAGCGAGATGCAAAAAAAAAAAAAAAAAAAAAAAATACACATAGCGTTTAGCTGCCTTATATGCGCTCAGTTTGTGTTTGACTTGAATTAATTGCTTAAAAATCCAAATATGAATTTACTAACGTATTTGCCTGTAAATTAGAAGCTTTCACAGCAAACACGGGCAAGTTATTTACTACCAACACAGAGCTCAAAGCAGACCTTTAATAGCAGCTAGAAGGCTAAGTCCTGGGCCAAAACACCACCCAGCTTTTGTGCTTTACAAACACAGAGTTAAAAAACCTGCTCCTAATCTGAAGAACAAATAAGGGATTTATTCAGAGAATGCTAGAGGGGCTGTGGTAACGCCAGCAGACTCCTGGGGCCATCCTTGTGGAAGGTAATGAAAGTTCAGACTTGGTACAATAAAGCTTCTGGCCTAAGTCAGGACAAAAAGGGAAGACAAGAAAAAAGGGCAGAGACTGAAGAAGGAACTTCAACCTGCGCGGTTAGAACTGGCTATGGAATAGATCAGGCTGCTTTAGGTAAGCACCGCATAGAAAAAGGCAAAGTTTAGACCCAATCTGCTCAAAACCACAGTGACAAATTAAGTAAAACCACATTCCCTCTTTGTAATCGTATTGCTTAATGTTCATTAGATGATAAACTGGTTCTGCCCTGGAGCAGCGCTCCCCTGGCACCGAGCTCATGCTCACGCTCAAGTTCCCACCTACAGGTGCAGAGACACCCTTCCCTTCTTACAGCATGAGGGCTGAAGCATGGGGCAAGGCGGGGGGCTGGCGGGCTGCGGGGCTGGCGGGCTGCGGGGCTGCCCTCTCAGCAACGCTTCTCAACATCTCCAGAATTGTAAGAATCTCAGTACAAAGATTCTTTTCTTTCTTCTATTTAAAAAAAAACCCAAACGCTTCCTATTTATTTCTTGCATGCAAAATATGTATTACTCAAATTTGTTTGCTTTATTCTACACTTTCCATGACTGATATTTTTGGAATATTAAATTTTTTTCTAGAATTAATTCCTCCAGCTCTGTTCCTCATTGACATGTGGGGTCAGTAACATTAGCCTCGCGTGTATGTGCTGGTTAGGCACACTTGTACAGTGGGGTTACCTTTCTCAGAATTCCTGGTTCCTGTCACCCTATGACGTGGGAAGCACAGCCCAGCGTGCTTGCCGAGGAGGAACACGGCATGTCTCGCTAACTAAGGAAAACTGATGTTTCAGCCTTGTAATTAACTAGATGAAATAACGCAACTGAAGATTGAGAAATCGGGCATTTGGAGATCAGGAAATGTAGACAGAAGCTGGAAAACTTAATGTCCAGTCTGCAATGTGGGCTTCTGCCAGAGGCTATGATTTCTGTCCAAGAGTGGCCAACGGGGGAAAAAGAAAAAAATAAAATCTTTCAACAATACAGAAGCAGCAAATGGCTAAGAAAATCCCTGGGATATAGACTGCTGGAAACCGCGAGACTACAGCGAGGGAAATGTCAAGTATAGACTTGCACGGGTTTTGTCAGAGACACAATAAAGAGACAGTCAGATCTCTGATGAAATTCAACTACCCTTATATTTCTATATTCCGATTCTAAACTTTAGAATAAATTTCTATGTTTACCTTAAAGACTCTTACACAAGTTTGTTTCATGAACTTGAACAATTTCGGCCAGCTCTCCCTGAATTAAGGCCACCAAACTTTGGCTGCATACTTGACAGAGGCCACCTGAATGCCCTGGAGAGCAGAGACCTTAAAATTTAGTTGGCACCTTCAGGTAGTATAAGATGAACTCTCAGAATTTCAGTTCTATTAAACACCTCTTAACTACTTGGCACTAGCAGAATTTGTTCCCATTAAACTTAATTTATGCTAATTAAGTTCTGCTTATTACCATTCTCTATCATTAGGCAAAAATCAGTTTTCTGGGAAAAGTCATAACCAAGAGGCAGCTTCATTTCAGAATATTCCAATTTTGAATAGCATTCTGTAATAAAGTTCATTTATAGAGCAACTCACTACAAATAATTTTAGAGATATTATGTGTAGCAGCAGTGGGAAAGCCCTGTGTGTGCAAAGGGCAACAGCCAACCTGCCTGCAGAGTGCTCCAGAAGGACAGAGGGACAAGAGAACAGGGTGGCTCATTTTTAAGGATGAGACACCAGCAGCAAAGAGCTTGTCTGCGTCCCCAAAAAAGATAAATGGCACACTTGGGATCAGCGCACAGCTTCCCCCCACCCCCCACTCTTTAGGTATATCACAATAAGGGCTCTTAAGGAGAGAAAGTAACGAAGCGCAAGTTGTCTGCAGCATGAGGAGCAGCAGGGGAGACAGTCTGAAGATGCGCGTTTGCAGATGTGAAAGGGGCTGGCCAGGAGGTGCCACGTTGCCAGTGGATGAACGAGAACAGGCAGGGCCCCGGCCAGCCTGCAAGACCGAGCCACAGCGTGGACTTATGAGCCGTCTCAAAGGAGACTGCCATGCTTTTGGCAAAGGTATGAGGCTGATGCTGACCAAAAAGACAGATGTGGGAATTGGGAAAGAGAAGTTCTTGGAGAGAAAGCCTCAGAGTGAGTTTGGTTACGCTGGGCTCAATGAGCAGATTGAGAATTCCAAGTCAGCTACTGGTCTGGACTGGGGAAGAGGATTTGTGGGTTACCAGCATAAACACAGCACTTTCCTGCATGGCTGAGATTCCCGCTGCTTTTAGTGGGAGCTCAACTAAATCAGAACTGATTGCTCTGGGAAATCTCACCCCTGCTCTTTTAGACCACTAGCACAGGACACTGCAGTAATTATTTCTCTTTTTAAAATAATAGTGCGCTGTGGAATAGCTGTGGTGCTCTTTAGAGTGAAATTCTGCCTTTTCATAAGTGACCTGGAAGTCCTCTAAGTGTTTTTATTCTATATATGCTTAATAATTGGTACCTATAGCTTTAAAATGCAAGTGTCTCAGCAGCTGAATTGTCCCCATCCATCCTTTTCCCTGTAAGCTTATAGTCATCGCAGTGATCCAGAGCATGCAGGAATACAGTATTCCAACTCATTGTCCAGTCAATAAAGTGAAAAATGCCATTCCTGTTTTAGCAGATGGCAGCAGAAATGCAATACAAGGAGCAAGAACACTAATATAGAAATCAATATCTATTACAGTTTAAATCACATTGCAGTCCTGAAATGATAATAGCAATCCTTTAAAAGCTAATGCTGATCCTGTTTATATTAGAAATCGGTTCAATGTGTTTCAGGTTTTAATTCTGTTACAAAAATAATTACCTTTTAACCTAGACCCTCCAACCCCAGAGCCCTCCTCCTTCCCCAGACCCTGCTCCCACAAAGGAAAACAAACCAACCAGCAAAAAAAGCCCCCAGACCAGCCAACCTAGCCTCCTCCTTCCTCGCTCTACCGCCAAGAACACGGGGAAGGGATTTTTATAATGGAGATGGCTGGGAATTCCCACAGCACATAGGCATGGTAAGCACAGAGGGATTATTCAGGCAGCTTTATCTACTGCTGTGCAAAGCCGTTCTGGACAGCTACAAAATATCATGAAGAAAAAAGAAAATGCTGCTTTAGAAACTGCTGACTGAGCAAATGCTTCTTTCTTTGAGGAAAACAATCTTTTTGATGTAATCAGAAGAGCTACACGCATAGCAATGTTGGTAAACCCATACTCTCTTAATCCTCTGCATGCAGCCAGTGATTAGCACAAAGTAAAAATTGTTTGATGAATCATTTATATGATAAATAGTAAACATTGTGGGGGAAAAAAAAAAAAAAACACCAACCCCTGTGTGCGCTGCATGACCCAGTAAACCTGACAGCAGGGAAACAGAGCATGTCATATGCACGCAGGGAGAATGCCCACAGCCTGGCTGGAGCATCCTGGCAGATCGTGACCCGAGCATGAGCTTGTGAAGCAGCTTTATGGCTACAAGGACCAGAGTGCTTTGGGCATAGAGCAGGGGAAAATGGAATAAATTATATTACCACTACAGTTATTGCCACTACTACCAACAAAATACTACAGTCAGCATTGGTATTTGCACATCAAGAGAGCTTGATAAATTGGATACAACTATAAATCATGAGATTGATTAAAGGATGGGAAAACACATCTTATAGTGACGGTCTCAATGAGTTCAATTTATTTAGCTTATCATAGAGAAGGTTAAGGCATGTCTGATTACTAAATAAATACTTACTTGGGGAAAAGGAAACTGATAAGAGGAGGCTTTTCATCCTAGCAAAGGTGCAACAGTCCCACAGGCAGAACAGGAAACCAGTCAAATTTAGGCTGGCAAAAGCCACACACTACTAATAAGAGACAAATTAACCCACTGGATGAATTACTGATAACTTAAAAATTATAAATGGATGTTTCTTTCAAAGATATACTATGCCACAAAGTAAAATCCAGGCCAGCTCCCAAACTTGGAAAAAAGCCTGGAATAAAAGATAATTTTTGATTAGCCTTTTGATTTTTCATTTCCTCTGCTTCTCAGCATTCAAAAAAAGTTGTTTGATTAAAAAAACACCCCAAAACCCTCAATGCCATGTATGTTGCTTCTAGTTCATTTTGCCTCTCCAAAACGTATTCCTTTCTACTTTTGAGTACAAAACAGTAGGTCTTTGTTTGCAAGCATTTATATCAGTGTCCTTAATGGTACATATATTACTATACATATTTGCATCTCTATCAACACCTGCTCCCGCTTTGTGTTTCCTTGAGCACTCCTTTACTCATCCCATTGAACGGATACTCTGGAGCTCAGCTTGGTCCCTGCGCCGCAGCATAGGTTGCTCCTGCCCCAGCCTTGATTGCATCTCCTCTCACCTATTCCCTTCAGCTGTGTTCAGCTGCCCCCTCCGGCCTGGAGGAGCAGAGCTTCAGGTTCTCCCCTTGCCCTTTCAGGCCTATGGAAGAAAGTTCCTGGCGACTTTCTCCTTGCTTAGCTCAGAGCTACGGGCAAAGAAAGAAGGCAGGAGCAGTGAGCGAAGAGAAGGGCTCGTCAAACACGACTGAACAAAAGCTTTTTGTAAGAAAAAGCCAACTCAACATAATGCGTAGGTACCAGTGAAACTCTGTGAGCAAGCCCTTGGCTAGGTAGAGGAGCTGCTGCCCTGTTGCCAGGCAGCCTGGGTTTGTGCCAGTCCCAGCAAGGCAGCAAACCAGCTGTCCTACTCGCCGGGCTCCTCGTGCCCGAGCGGCACCAGCCGCCGAGCCTCCCTCTTGGCAATCGGATTTGGGACCTTTGAGAAGCACTGAAATGTTTCCACCGTCTGGTGTTTGTGAAATATTTTGGAACTGCAAACCAATTAAAGTGTTTTGTTTGCCCTACTTGGGATGATAAGAGTATTGAGAACATTATTATCACTCCTGCTGTTTTGCCTGCCGGGAATCCCCCCTCCCGGCCACGCCTGCTGGGCCAGGCAGGCCGGCAGGATGGCAACCAAGTCTTGTCTTGGCTTTTAACCATTTCTGTGACTCAGGGAATGACTCTGTGGTTATTCATGTGAGATACAACATATTTATTAAGTCTACCCACTGATTTTTTTTTTTTTTTAATTGAATGACAAATGCTTATTGGCTAAATTAATTCCCTTGAAACAAAACCACTGGCCCAGGAGGCCGCCTCTAGCCCAGGGCACAGCTGACACCCAAACGCCCCTCATAAACAAGAGCACAGGTTCACATTGCTGCCAAGAGTGCTGCTGCCACGTACAAGCCCTCGTCCTCTGCCTCTCTTGCTGCCAGCACCATTTGCTGGAACAGGAATTACTACAGTTGAGTAAACCTGTTTTTCGGGGCAGGGATCCAGTGCTGTGATCCATGTCTACAGCTCCTGCGTTTTTGCAGTGACAGCAATGACATTACAGCCACTGGTCCAAATGGATTTGTCCACCATACACATCACAGCAGAGATTGGAGAAACACATAGCCCCTAATAGGTATAATTTTATGTGCATATTGGGGCTTTTATATTCATTGATTTAAAAAAAAAAAACTGACAAAGTGTCATTATTAAGAAAAAACCAAACTTATCTGCTGCAATCTTAGCCTCACTGAAGTCTGCACGAACTCTGGGTTTAACTTCATATTTTCTTTTCTTTGTCATGACTCTTGTACGGGAGCAGCTGAGATCAATCAGCTACCAAACTCACACAGCAACTTATACATCAGCTTTAGTAGCCTTTGGAACAGGACCATAAATGATGGTTTTTAAGAAATCTTGACAAGTACTGTACAACTAAAACAAACAAAATAGCTAATAGGTTACATACATCACTTAGTATAATAAACCTCTGCTGATTTATTATGTTTTTAATTCTTGCAATATGCAAAAAGGTTAATTTAATCATTTCTGTAGAGCCATAAAAATATTGGGCTCCAATGACATATCTCTGCAGTGCAGTTTGCCTGAAGGACTAATAAAAACTGATCATTAAAACAACTGGATTTGGCTTTGATTAGAATCACGATAGGATAAAGGGAATAAAATGAATTACAAAGAAAAATGGGTAGAGTAAATGAAATAGACAGATACTAGTGAATACTGTACATTAATATTTACTAAGGAATTAGAGATAAAAAACTTTTAATATGGTCAGCAATGAGGTGTGAAATGCACCATATTAACAGGTTACTCGCTGCTGCACCAGAATATAAAACAAGATAAGGTGCAATCAGAGGTCATTGCCATCCTTCTGCACCTAATTACGCTCTACCCTATTTGGAAACGCAAACAAAGCTTTTAAACAGAACCACACGAAATAATTACATACACACATATGAAAAATAAAATACTTTGTTAATCATGCTAGACTGAAGATCAAGTTTCACCAGTAGCTCCCACCACGATGCTCCTATCACATTTTTCTGTACATACCGTTTCACGGGCAAATCTGTTTTTCCCCTGCAAAGTAGCAAATTTCTACTTGAAAAATTACCAGCTGTTTCTCTAGCACAAGTGGCAAAATATTTAATAAAAGATTAAACACCGATTGCTCTTTGTTTGTTTGTTTTATGTAAATTAGCAGCTCCCCCTTCTCCCTTTCAAATTAGTCCCGCCAATATCTAGAGGCAGAGAATACTGTGATTTACACTTAGCAGTTCTTTATGAAGGACATGTTTCTGGTTTGCATATACCGTGCTGTCAATCTAATACTAGAGAGAGAGGGTGGAGACCGATCCTGTTAGCTACCTTCAGTGAAATGGCTCTAGAGTTCCTCACTTGAATTTAGGACCTCCAGAAGTCATATTTTACAAAATAAGCAACGGTTTCACTGATTTCAGTCTAGCTAAACTTCAGAAGAAGGAATAGTTGCACCATGAAATATTTACAGTATTAGAGGGTCAGGGATGCACTAAGAGGTTAGTTTTCTTAGGAGCCTTGTCTAGCTCTGAAGGTGCCTCCAGAAGGTAGGGCTAAGCCAGGAACTCACTCAGGAGCTCTGAGTTACCTTCAGGAGTGGAGACTGTCCCACCATTCACTGTCTACTCAGGACATCTAGTGAGAGCCGCTTTCCTGAAACAGCCAACAAGAATAAGTCTTTAATGCATCAAAATGAAAAATAAAGAATATATGCTGGTAACTCTCTTGGCAACGTTTTGAGGACCTTCCACGCAGCAATCCCACTGACTGAACACCCTTCTTGTGAAAAAGCAGCTGGATCAAGCTCTGAAAACAGAGCTACATTTTAGTCTTCTTGAGCCCTGAAGCTGAACATGTGCTACATTAAGTTTCTGAAACACAAATGTAACTTTGCTTGACTCTGGATGTAGGACAGAGGAAAAAAGGATGAGTGCCTCTTCCCTGAGGCAGGTGATTTTCACCAGGCATTAGCCAAAAGCGTAAGGTGTGATGCTGGTAGCTGGGATGGAGCTGAAGCTCATGAGCAGTAGTAGCAGCATTACCTCCTTCTCATCAAGAACTCAGCATCACACCACTAATAAAGTAATGATGTTGGGGTTTGCTTGTTTGTTTGGTTTTTGTTGTTGTTTGGTTTTGGGGTGGTGATGTTGGTTGTTCCCCCCCCCCTACCTAAAATAGCTCATCAAGGGAAATCAAAACTAGCAGCTGTCAAAGTTCTAGAAAAAACCCATCCAAAATCAATGTAATAAGCGTAACTCCTATTGTCAGTGCCACTGAATCCACATCGATCGGGCCCTAGCTTTTTTAGCCACTTGGGCATACAGTTGAACCGTGCAGCATGACCCAAAGGTTAGTGATCTGTGACCACTTAAGGCTAGGATTGGAAACAACTGTAAGCCAAAGACCTATCTATTGATTAGTAAACAAAGGAAAATGCGCTCCAGAGCCTGTTTTCAGAAGGTCCCTTAAGATATATTGAAACTAGTATCTACATTTCTATTTTATACTGTTACTCAATACACAGCCTTGAAACCCACACCCAAACCCGTCCCACCACCCGGCTAAAGCGGTGGCTTCCCAAAAGGCCTAAGTCTTTTGGGCAAAGGTGACAGGTTTGGAAGCATCGCCCCTGGGGGCAGAACCAGCCCAAGTGTCCCCAGTGCCCCACACTTGCATTGCATCCCCCACGGACAATCCCCACTCGTGCCAGCACACGTGCCCGTGTGCCATTATGATAAACAGCACTGGAGAACTGAGAAGTTTTCATTCTAGATCAGTTCTTCAAACTTCATCACGTGCCCGCACACAGAGTTATGCGGAAATAATGGAAGGGGCGGAATGGGGCAGGAATAAATGGGGAGGCATTAACACAGACTGCCTTTTCAAAACCTTTTTACTTGTCATGCCTTGCTCCTGTTTGGAAAACAAACAGCTCGTAGGTTCTGGAAACGCGCCCAGGCCACTATAGGGTTTGTTGGAGTGCAGATTCCCAAACTCAGTTACATCTTCAGGACGATACAGGTGAGACAAAGGAAACCGCCACGGAAGGCAGAGTCTGAGCATGGCAGAACGATGCACCTCATCCGGCCCAGGTAAAGACAGCACACGCAGGGAGCCGGAAAGAGACAGGGGAGCAGCTGATCCTGAGCCAGTGACAGGTACGATAAGATATGCAAAATCTATTTGATGATATTTAAGTGCTTAAGGTATGAGTCACAGATTGTTTTTCACCGTTCTTATATTTTGTTTCTACTTTCACATGTACCACATTTACAAAAACTGACAATGCAGAGCAAGAGATGCTGTCAATACAGTTAGATAGCAACTAACGAAGATGTAACAAATGATGAGATAAAACCAGCAAAAGCGTACACTGCGTTTCAGCGAGAGATCTCTCGCTTCCTATGATAATAGCAGATAAGATGAAACATTCTTATTTTCCACAGCAAAATAAAGACTTGCTTTGACAATAATAATCTACCTGGTGCATCCTTACAGCAAAGCACGGTGTAGCTCTTACACACCAAATTAGGTCATGAGGACAAGTGTTACTCTTACGCCGCAACCAACCTGCAAGATTGCAAGAAATGCATCTGACGAAACTTTAAAGTAGAAAAGTATAGTTAACGTCAGGTAGTATTTTTATGGGAAATAGATCTTGTCAAAACCAAAACAAAAAGCAGAGGAAATCCCTTGGTTTTACTCCTTAACAAGACCATGTTTGATTGATAATGATCATTTCATCATTGTGATAAGTTTAAGTTTTTGTATGGGGTTTGATTTAGTACAGCGTAAAACTCTGGTTAAAAACACATTAATAACAAATCAACTGAAAAAATTAAAGTGTTAGCTTGCCAAAGGGAGAATCATTAAAAGATGTTTTTAATGGGGTTTCCTAATGAATTCTAACTAGTCTCCCTATATTTTTCAACACTTTCATCCATGCTCCAGATGCAAATAAATTACTGCTACTAAAACCTGTGGGTAACATAGTATAACCACCCTTTTTTCTTCTTTATTTACCTGAGGAACCCACAGCAGCCATCTCATTCAAAGAAAATATACTTTACCAGAACCAAATGTGACCTTATAAACATATTTAAACATGTTAATCATTGATCATCCTGATCAGCATCTTAAATTGACTGCAGTTCCCTACCTCCTCTGGCTTTCAAACAAGACTAGAAACACAGCAGCTACTTGAAGGAGAGGCCAAATAAAGCAGAGTTTATGTCTGACTCTTAAACTTATGTGTTTCTTTTTATGCAAACATTAAGCAAACAGACCTGCCGAGATATGCAATTCCCAATACCAACGGAATTGTCACTGAAAGCAATACGAGTCATGAAAAACATCGCACATTTTGCCCTGTACATTGTAACACGCACGTTGTAAACAGCTACAGTGGTGCCTACCGAAGGAAATCCTTCTCTTCTGCCTCTCATCATTTAGTTTTGCCTTCTCTTGTGCCTTCCGCTCTCTCACGTTGCTGCCAGTAGTGAACCTTTACCATCTGCATTTGCCGCCCCGGGAGTGTATTCACGTGCCCCTCTGCAATTCAATACACAACTTGAAGATGTCTCTTTCCCACTACTTCAATTGTTCTAATCCTCTAACTACCCGAGTCGGCATTGTAAGACTTAATTATACTGAGAGAACAGCCGATGAAGAGTAGTATGTGGCCCAACTTGTTTGGGGATATGACTGCTATAGAAATCGTGAAACACAGCAAGATTTTGATCCTATTTCCTTCCTTTCCTCCCCTAAACCATGTCTCAAACGCCTCCTAATCCAGCCTCCTCATCCATTACCTTGTACTTTCCCATGTCGTACCCTCAGAAGAGCTTCACCGAATTTGCTGTTGTATGTTTTCCTTCTGAAAAAGGCCACGTACGCATAAGCATGTGAACAATAAATCATAAACACGGCTCGATCGCGTGAGCTGGGGTTAGCCGATAGCCAGGTCCCCAGGGTGAATGTACACAAGCGCATTTGCCCAATTCTACGATCTCATTTGCTCTCCTAGACAACGTTAGGCACAAGGAATTATGCAGACACAAAGTGCTGTGTGAATGGAGGTCTGAGCGGGGAAAGCTTGTGTTTTCTTAATGAGCACCTGCTGTAGGAGATGCTGCCAATATCCTGTGCAGATGACACCAGCAAGAGAAAGTCAGGTATTGATTGGTGCCTCCAGGGTGCGGGAGGGATCGTTAAGGGTCTTCTGAAAGCACAGCCCACAGTAGTTCCTCGGAGACGTGCGACTTGCCGATAATAACATTATCCCTGCAGTCCCAGTTACCTGGACCCGCAGTGCCACAGAGCAGCACCAGCAAGAGGTTTCCAGAAACGGAGATGCAAACGAGCATCCCATTTACCAACACTGTCACTTTAAAGGAGCTATAGATTAAATTAAGTCCCAGTCCCTGTTTCTGAGTAGGCAGATTGTTGTGGGTAAGACACTTCCTACTGTGTTGACTTCTTAAATCTACCAGCGCCTGCTCAAAAAGAGCTGAAACTGATTATCCTCAATGTGCTAAATGTCACTTAGTCATGATATGCAAGGTTTCTTCCTGCTTCCCGCAGATTGGAAGAAAACAGACTGAGCTATAATTTCCTACCAGCGAGAGAAAGTTCAGTCACCAAAGGGCCAAGGAAACGTTGCCAAGCTGGTGAGGATGGCAGGAGGTGGAAAGAATGGGGGAAGGAAGAAGTAATACAGACTTGAACTGTCGTGAAAGCTTTAAGGAACTACATTTAAAAAACTAAGGAGATATTTTCGGGAGATGAAACACTTGCTAATGTGATGCTTATATTAAAATTGTAGCCAGATTGGAGAGTGGTTTAAAACATGTCACTGGAACCAGCATTTCCATATTGTGTGTTGTGAATTTTGCCTTGAGGGCAGAAAAAGAAGCAAATGAAACAGGCTATTTCCATTCCCCCACCCCAGCTGAGTTTCATGGAGTTCTATCAGCAGGCTTACGTATCACAAGGCATACTGGAAAGGGGGTGTTTTTAACTGAATCAGAATCAGACAATTCAGCATTTTTTTTGACTCTTCAATGATAAGTTCTTAACCTGGGGAAGGTATTTTTAATTCCAATCAAATACTGTTTAATTTTGGTAAAATGCCGTGATATCAGGCACTGCAAATAGCTCACTTGCAAAATGACAGTAGTATTTTATTAATATTTGTCACAGCAGTTCTCTGGGAGAAGCAGCTGTGAGGGACAGAGAGTAGAAAGGAAGGAAAGGTAAGTGGGTGTCTTTGGAATGAACCCAAAGTCTCTCCCCCTCACCAGAGACGGGATGCCGGGCTGGCATTCCTCCTGTTACCAGGCATACGGAGAGACCCTCTCCTGAAGGGAAGCAAAGCCCATTTTAACTGGGGTTCTCAATCCAAATGGGAGAGCACACACTCTGACCCAGTGCGGGGCGCATTACTAAATACTTTCCTTCGCATAAGGGTTTATGATCAGGAGAAAATGACGAATTATGCAGACAAGATGATGTTGCCAACAAGAACCGAAGGCTTAGCAGAAGAGAGCTGTATATCCTTAGGAAACCTTCACTCTAAGAGAAGCTGTATCTTGTGCGGCACAACGTTAAGAACGGTGAGGCTGAAGCATCTTTCATCTCTGGCTGTAACCAAAGAGATAACTGCAAAGATGACGCGTGCTCGGGAGCCAGCTATGCTAGCAAACATATGGTTTCTCTTACACTCAAGCGTAAAAAAGAATATCAACAAAAAAACCATAAACAAGCTCCTCTGGATTAAGTTGACACTACTTTGAAATAACTAGGAATAAAATCTCTAGCTACTCCGGACTATTTTCCATGCCATTTATTGCATTTGGAAGAAAAAGAACACACACCGGGCAGGGGGTGGGGGAGACGGTTTAGGATGACAGCAGCTACAGTAAAATTGTCCAAAAGACTAACAGATACACACCTCTGTGCGGAAAACTCCAAAGCTGGGCAGTGGCTAATAAAATAGGTTATTTAAACCTCAGACCCTCTTAAATATAGAAATGCCAAGAGTAATGATGGGGCAAAGGTTTTGGACCTGAGGAGAAGTTCAGCAGCCCTTAACCTCTGTCTGAAAGTGAATTCTGGTTGCTTCCGCAGTGGGTCAATGTCAGTTAAACTGACTCCCTCTGTGATTTCAAAAATATGTTTGGCAGGACACTGTTGCTTATTTCTGTGCTAGCCTTGGGTTAACCCCTGTCCTCCCCAAAACCACACACCACCCAACAAAACCAAAGTCCGGGCCCCTGTGGGCGAACTTCACCTGAAGGCCACAGGGACCAGGCAGGCAGAAGTGTCCCGTGAGGAAGGATGGGTTATTACTCTGGAAAACACTATTTCTGCTCATTGTAAGTTAGAGCTGTTCACCGTTTCATCTGTCACAAGCAGAGGCTACGCTTTCCTCTTGACCCAGGTCAGAAAGTGACCGTGATTCTGAATTAGACAGGAAAACTTTGGCCATACGGAGATGAGTTTCCCATTTACCTTGGTGCCATCTTTAAAATCGCTAACCTTTTAATGATCAAAAACTTTAGAGAAATCACTCAAAGTGTCTTTTCCCACAGAAATAAGAATCACTGGGTTTGTTTTTACTAAGCTGTGAGCACTAGAGGCAATGGTTATCAAAAGCCTTTCTGCGGATCAGCATTTTCTGACTTCCAGCAGTTTGCGACCCTTCGTTTACTAGTCACTCATTTAGACCCACCGGCAATCCTGAGAGCCTTGGTACGAAGAGCTGGCCACAGTCAGCTTATAAAACATGCTTCAAAATGAATTACGTTGTTGCAGAGTTAAAACTACCAGTGGCCCACCTGAAGCAAGGCCAGCTGTGTCATCACCAGTGAGTGAGAGTTAAGTTGGACACGCAACGGTGTGAACCCTTTGGGACGAGGGTGGTTCCAGTACGGGGGCGGTTTGCCACAACAGCTTCCTTGGACTGCGGTCTCTCCCTGCAGTTCTCCATCCTGCGAGCCCCTAGGACACGGCTCTGTGCTGCCACGCTTCATGCTATTTGTGTGCAGGGGAACATGGGAAAAGCTGGATCGGGCAATAAGGCAGGTGATGCACATCTGTCACACGACTGCTGCGTGTCAGGCCACAAGGCAGGGAAAGGCTGCTGTGCAAGATGGCAGAATCTCTCCCGGGACACAGCCCTGGGGCACCACCACCTCCTGGCACCTGGGCACACAATATTTATCTCCTCCACACCTGAGGAGCATGAGAGTAGATCATGTAAAGATCCCCGAGTTAGCTGCAAAATAGCTAGCAGGAGCAGCAGCAATCGTCTCACAGCAGGAGGATAGGCTTCCCAAACTCGCCAAGCCCCCTGGGGAGAGGCACACGGAGCCAGTGGTGCTGTGTGACAGCTGCAATGTCACCTGAGCTCAGCAGATCCATGCTAGACCAGGCATCTTCGCAGAGTTTACAATCTTACCTTGGGATGACAACACTATCATATACTTGGGAGCTCTTGAAATCCCATCCAAACAGACCCAAATCAAGACTTGACAGTTTTGCTCATGTCAGGAGACATCCCTCTCCCAAACAAATGCACGCTCAAGATCGGAATTTCCTATTTAACCCAGGTCGAGTCCTAAGAACTCATTAAGAGAAGCACATACTTATCTTTAATAACCTTTCCCCTTGCTCAATCCTAAATTCAGATCCTTTTCACTTTCTTTCAAAAGATATTTATCACGGTAAATTTCTCAATTTTACATCTCATCCTTTTAAAGGTCAGGGTACAATGCTGTATTTATAGAAAAATCATAGTTATCAACAGCTAACATATGGGCTGTACTGAATAGCAGGAGTCACAGTATTTATATCATATTTACTGAAAATGTGTTTGCAGCCTCATTCCTCTTATACTGCTGGGTGATGCACTAACAGATTAAACATTAACAGTGATGGCAACTGATTTACTAAATAGAAATTCTAATGATTCACTAAATTACAGCAGCACCTGCTGTTACATATTGGCATTTATGAGACCTGTATTGATGAATTTTAACACTACAGTGTGTTAGAGATACCAACTAATAAGTTCTACACTCAAATCAATATAGCTCATGAAAATCGGTAATAATTATTCTGCCATCTAATAGAGAGGCTTTCCACTGGTTGCAACATTTGCCTTCACGTTCAAGGTTGCATACTTACGCCTACTAAATTCAGACCAAGAGAGGCAACAGGACAATCTAAATAAATTCTCCCGTGAAAGCAAAGCTCAGCAGTGAAGCTGTATTCTACCATGATTTACACTTTCTGTGATGTCTCTGACTCATTCTGATCTTCCACTGATCGGACAGGAGAGCAACTGTGAACCCCAAACAACTCTTAGGTTTAACTTATGGCAGTAAAGCTGCTTCTGCTGCAACCTGTCCTTTCTTGGTTTGTGTTCTGATGGGAAACAATGGGCTTCTTAAACTGAACTGGCTCATTAGCAAGTGATTTATTTCCTGAGATGCTGCAAGTGCTGTGACTCTGCTAGCCTAATGCCAGCAGACTGACCTCCTAGAGCTGCCTCCCAACTTGTCCATCTGCACTGCTGCCCAGGTGAACCACAGTCTGTCAGAACATGTGCAACTTCATAAATGCAAGGGAAGAAAATACAGGAGACTCCAAAATAAAGTTGGGGTTTTTTTGTTTGTTTGTTTTTTTTTAAAGCTTGGCTTTTCCCCAGGAAGAAAAATCGTTACGGGGTCAGGGTTGCATTGTAAGACCTGTTTCTCCCTTTTGCCCTGTCACCTATGCTCTGTGAACCATCTTAGGAAAAACAGGAAACACTTGAGTGAGTGTCAACAGTATGTTGACATCAGGGCACCTTTCGCCTCTATTCTGATCAGATGCATTGGCCTAGATCTCAAATATCTAACGTGTGCTGCTGTCTGCTGGTTCTGCAGTGCCTCTAGCACATAAATTGGTAGTCAAAACCCAAATACTTCTATTGGGAGAGAAAATACTCCTGTCTGCCTGAAGGCCAACAGCTGCTTTTTCCTCTTCTTTAATGCAAGCTCACCTAGTTCAGAGGGAAGGTTTGCTCGTGGTACGGAGTGAGAACTCCATGTTTCTGAGGCTATAACGAATGCATCTCTTTCTCCAATTTCACAGGGTTTCTTTTGATCAGCCTGTGTCAATCTGCCAAATTTCACAGACACTGAGAATCAGATCTGAACGTGCTCAGTACTTACAGCATTGGTTCTTAGTTGTTATGCACTGGCCTTTTAACCTATTAAAAATCTGAACAAAGGAGAGAGAAAGCTCGTTGCTTTACAACCCTTGAACACAGACATTTGGAACCCAATAAGGCTATATAATGTGAAGAAGCTGCCTAACACGTACAGACAGACAACACAGCTTTATGCAGCATATCACGGGAAGCAAACGACGCGGTTCACCCTGCAAAACTGAGTCTCGTCAGATGGAAATCTCATTTCAGCCCTCTGCGCTGCCTCCCTCCAAACGTGCCAGCCAATGCTGTCAGAAGCGCTCAAGATTGCAAGCCTACCAAGAAGTCTCATAACGATCACCTTATTAAACTATCATCTGTCATCGTAATTTAATTATTTGGTGCCTAGACCATTTCTACTCAGGATTGTTTTTCAACACCTGTGGTAGTGGATCATTTACCTAGATGGCATTTTATTTCATTTTTACAATTCTAATCTAATCTGCGAGCTAAGAGAATTGGTTTTGCTGTCATGAATTCAGAGGCACACAAAGAGCTTCATTAGAAATCAGCCTCTTTACCTTGCTGACACATTAAAAAAAAATTTTACTAAAACTGAGCTTTCCTCTAATGTCATTATAAAGTCTCCGATTCTCTTCAGGTTAGACTGGCTAAAAAGGATAGTGCTCCATTATCACAGTACATTTAAAATACGTATTAACACAAAACTATGCATAATCTTGTTTTATGCCAACGTAAAACCAGATCTATATCAACATTTGGAATGCTAGATGGTCTCTCAAATTACTTAGTGTCTGAATTCAAGAAAACTAATCTCTTCGCATGAAGTACCCGATTACGCAAACGATATGTGCCAAGCCCTGCCAGACCTCCTTAAACAGGCCATGGACCAGTGGGGACCCTGCCTTTCCCCCTCAAGCACCCGCCTTCGGTCTGCTGCTGCTCCCTCCATAGGGAAGCCCAAAACTCCCAAAGTCTTTGAAAAGGCTTTGTTCCCCTGGGGGGCTACTCAGCACGCCAGGCAACCTGTTTTAAAGGAAGATGTCTTTTATTAGTCAAGCAGAATACAGTGAATTAAAGCCTTTGGATAGAGAGGGAAAGGGAGATACACACGGGGGTGTGATGCCGGCAGCCATAGAGCCCAGCCCCTTCCTGCGTGCCAGGGAGACTTCAGGGTCACCAGCAGTCACTAAATGGAATCGCTCCTATCCCAGTGGTACCAGCACCCTACTGGGTCTGTGCAGCTCAAACAGGAATCCACTCTGCTGTCACCCTTTGGATATTGCAGGATGTATCCCCCTTGGATGTGCTGGGGAGTTGGGGCACTTGCTAAACTTCTTAAACCAAAACAAACTATCTTACCATTTGCCATACCAAATAAAAAATACCTTGTTTCGTCCATTGAGTCTTAAAAAACAATAATCCACATCAAGGTAAAAAAAAAGTCAGCATGTCCGAGACAGACTGCAGATACACGTGTTTATAACAGTCACAACAACAACAAAAAACCCCCGAAATAAAACTACCCTTAGTCTAGTTACAGTGCAGTTACATCAGAACCGCACCTCTTTCCCTCATTAAACTGAATCGCCGTTTCCCTCCTAACATGATAATCATGACTGGAGGCCCTTTGCCTGCCCCCCCCCTCCCTTCCTCCTGGTGGGAGACTGTAACTCCCAGAGCCAAGCTCCGCGTACAGGCTATTGATCCCGGCCCAGCCAGGCCTCCCGCCGGGTCCCTACCACAGCCTGCGTTACCGAGCACAGCGCGGAGCGGCTCATTCACCTCCTGAACTTCCTGATATCATTGGATCTTCCAACGAAGACTTGTAAAGAGAAAACAAGGGCAGATAATTAGCTCTTCTGTTTTTCCCTCCCCTGTTGCAGCTACCCAGGACAACCAAGCACAGAAGCTGTGGGTCAATTCCTTTTGCATCAGTTCACGGAACGGCTCCTTTGAATCGCTTCAGATCTGTAAGATGGAGAGTGCCCTTCAATCATATCTAATGCTTTTCCTCTGCTGAAGCAAAAAGCGCCCCGAGAGGCGTTCGATATTACCTGTTGAATTGCTGTAAAATTACAATTTCCCCCTTGTTATCTGCTCATAGGGGGTCTCTTGACAAAGCCCACTTGGGCAGGGTTAAGTAATTTGTGATGCCCCCCCTACGGCCGGCTCTGCGGAAACCCGGCCACACACCTGCAGTTTGCATTAATCACGGATGCCAGCCTGACTCCCACAGGCCGGCAAGTCTTTGGCAGCTTTATGAATTAATTGTTACAGCGGGGATCTCATTTCCAGGGAGTGATTAACCATCCTTTATTTATTTATTTATTTTTAAGGAACATAGGATCCAGCTTCTAACACAGGTGATAAAACTCTTACTTGCACATATTTACCTCTCCGGCAGATTTGTCCTTACCGTCCCACTCCCCCCCCCCCGCCCCCCCCTTTTTTTTTTTTTGGCAAAGTTCAAACGTTTCTTTTAAGATACTGTTATTCACATCTTTCCTATCATTTGAGTACAGCAGTTTGATACTTCACAGGAACTCTCTAATCACCTCTGGGTTATAGAGAAAGGATGAGGCATACAGCTTTCGGTTTTAAAAAAAAAAAAGAAACCCAAGGTCCATAAAAGCCTTGTTGATATTTTGGGATCCCTTAGTTACTGTTCGCCCAGAGAAGACTTCATATCTGAAATTATGAAGGGCTTGTGCCACTATTGAATTTTCTTTTCTTTTGATCTAGCTTACTTCTCTTTTTAATGATATTTTCAGAGCTCAGGGTACCCAGAGGCACTTTTGACCAGGGCGCATTTAAAGTCGCACAGAGATTCCCAAGTTCTATCCCATTTCTGAGGGCTTTTGTTTTGAAACCTCTTCCTTCTGGTTTGAGATAATCTTCAGCTTATTTTGATGTTATGCATTTTCTTCACTAAAATACAAAGACCTTCAGTTTGGAAGAGAAGATTCATACTGCCCTCCGTACGTCCCCAAAAGCAGGCGGCTGCTGTCTCAGCGCGAGCAAGAGCGGCGCTGCTGACACGGCCACAGAGCCCCTGTGGGAAAGCGCGGGGCAGCCACACACCTCGTCCTCGGGGCTTGGACTAAGCAAGCACGGGAGCTGCGATAGCCCCTTTTCACCCAGCGAGTCCCCAGGCAGCCCGACACCCAGCTTGTCCACTCTGCAGAAGCCTTCATCCCCTTTATCCTTCATATACCAAGTAGGGATTTGGGTGTGTCTTTAAGACCTACAATATGGAGCGCGATGTGAGCCCCGCTCTGCCCCTCTTCCCAGGCTACCTGTCCCAGCTAGCTCTTCCTCCTTTTCATGTTAAGGTGGCCTCTGGGACAAAGCCAGAAGGGAATAAGGAGTACAATTACACTTCACAGCTGGGAAAAGAGGAGTCTTAGCTCTTTTCCACTCCCTCCCTATCACCTTCAAGTCATTACTGAAACATTTTTATCATTTGTTACCTCTGCGCATCAAGAGTCAGAGAATAGATATGCTACTGGAACGGCATCTTCTGAAAGGAAGCTGCTAATTCACATGCTTAGGCACATGAAAAGATCTCCAGATACCAAACTAATTGCCCTGCAACAACCAACCAGGACAACCTTGTAACCGTTTCCATGTAACCCCGGCATTTGGTGCTTGCTCAGGAACAATGTAAGAGCTTTACATTTTCCAGCCAAAGCCTGGAGACCCCAAACCGAGTCCTGTTTTTTCTTTCTGAAGACCTATTCACAATTCAACCTGTATCACATCAAAATGAAAAGGCACTTAAGACAAAAGAAAACCATTCTTTTCTTCTAAACAAAGGAACTAAGCGCTGCAACGATTTAGATCACCTCCTCCCTTCCAGCATAAATATATGATTTAACACACAACCGAGAAAAATATTCCACCATTTCAGTGGATCAGGGAAGATAATAAACAGATGGATAGGCTAGTGTATATCTCTGCATAATAATCTGTTACTATTAAGGCTACCAAGTCAGCATTAAGTGTCCAAAAATAACAGATTGCCTGTGGATTTTTCAGAATTCCCTACTGCCTCACAGAACCAGACCTGCTCTGGCTGAGAGGTGACACAAGACCCACTTGAGAGCTCAGCTACAACCACCAACCTGATGACTACAGGATCCTCTGACAGCTGTGCCAGAAAAACTCCCCAAAAGGATTCTCTGTTTGCAAAGACAGTTATTCAGGAGGGGATATGGTTCATTTTTGTAGACAGAGAAGCCCCCAAGGTACCTAGAAGTTTAGGACACTTGCGTCCTTCCCTCTGGAAGCATTCCAGTGAAGTTCAACCTCATTTGTCAGCATGAGCAAACCTAGAAACAGAGACTAAAAGAGTGTCCCATCTTGTATAAATAAACGCTTCAGTGATTAATGAAATCATTTTCTCTAGCCATCATCAAATGTACATGTGAAGGGAAAAAAAATCCCACGTTTCTGAAACCTATAGAAACCAACATGGCTTTCTGATACATCATAAGAGAACGCAGCAGGAATATAATGGCAGGAAAAGAAAAAGCAGGTCTGATTTGTGGCTTCCATTTGTGATTGTCACCCTTGCATTGCCGCTTGCAGGCGGCTCAGCGCAGCCTGGCAGCCACAAGCACTCACCAGCCTGGGGAACTTCCCGCTTCACTCAGATTCACACAGCCTGTCACAAGCTTGACTTGATACGGCTTGCTTTCTTGAAAATATCTTCTGATTGAGGATAAATACAGTATGATGGACGAGCTACACAACTGTTTGCTGACAACGTTATTTGTTAAAACCCATAAATAAAATAAAAAAAAAAAAAGAGAAGTTAGGACAACACTGTTGCATGTGACACTGTGGAACATAGTTTCAGGTTAGTTCTCAGGATTCAAGGTTACATGGAGGAATGGGACCCAGGACGCTTTGGTGTATCTTGTTTGCGGGAAGCCTAGGGACTGGCTAAGCAGCTTGCTACTCACTACAACATACTTTGAAACCACAAGGAACGTAAGTCTCACTGCTAATGAAGCAAGAGGGAACCATACTGAGCACCTCAGCTGGCTGTGGAGCTGCCCAGTCCCCACAGCAGACCTGCCAGAGCCACGTCTCTCTGGTGAAGGAGGTGCCGGGAACGCGTCTGCTGCTGGCACGATGCAGACAGACCCAGGAAAATGCTAACGGGCACGAGAAGGTGACTTTTTCCTTAAGTCGGGAGGAAGAAGGCATCCCCTCCCAGGGCGCCTTTCCTAACAAGACAGCCCTGCAGAGCAGCATGCCCCGTCCCCACTATTTTTCCAGACCGCTGTTATTCATACACAGCGCACTCCCCGTCTTACCAGTCATCCCCAATCTTATTAGCTGCTCTCTTCTCTGTGGTAGTCTCTTTTCGTAACCACGCAGCTATTTGTTCATGTGGGAAAAGGCCTCTTTAATGACGCAGCCGTCGGTGGCGGGCTGCATTCACACAGAAATCCACCCTGGCGAGGCGCCCGTTAGCTCTGGAAGATGCCGAAGCGGCAGCCCTGTCAGGACTAGCCGAGCGCCACCGCCTAACGGACTGTGCCTCAGGGGAGTAATGTTGTGTAACGTGTGTAACAAGATGAAGTACGTTCATCATTTTGAAAATTAGCATCAGAAAACAAAGTCCAGAGTTTCAGTCTAGATTTAGTTCTCATTTAAATCTCATCCACCACTTCCCCCCTTCACCTCCCCCCCCCCAACGAAGCCTGCAATATTTTGATTTAAATTATAGTCATCAGTTAAATCACTCACTTCAGGTATGACAGTAAAAGTGATGTGTTGTAAAACTCATTCCTCAGCTAACATTAGGGAACTTGATTTTAATGTGTGTGACTGAAACGGCTGCTGCTTTCTGTGCGTTTGCCTTTGAAAACACCTCCAAAAATAGTAAGGCTAGAGAAACGCTGTGGTAAATGAAATTGCTTTCTCTGGACTGGCTTCTGGCAGACTTGGCTGCGTAAAGGGAAAGACACTGGTTTTAGGAACTATCCGTGTTTATGAGAAGGCTAAATATAGACATGAAAAGGCACGCTGTTCCTGGACAAGGAAAGCAAGCATGTTTTCAGGAACAATTTGCATGGGATCTTACCCACTAACCTAGAAAAATAAACAGCGTATCCTAATGCGCTCAGGAAAATAAAAAACCCCCACAAAAAAAAAAAAAAACCAAACCAGCAACACACCTTTTCCAAAGACAGAAGCTCAACACATGATGGAAACACTGCCATCCTCTCCTGTCTTGACATCTCTTCATCATTTATTATACCTGTCAAAATTTTCAATAAAGTCCGGACTCACCAAGAGGGCAGCGTACACAGGGGCAGAACATCCAACTTTTTCACCCACGGGTATTTTGCTTCCACAGCACTTTGAAGAAGGGAGGGAAAGGAGCACCAGGGTTTGAGGTGAGCACCCCAGCCCTCCCTGCAGACGGGAGCCGGCTTGTTTGAGAGCTGCGTGGCAGCAAGGCCACCAGCCAACCTGAGGCAGATACACGTAAACCTAGACGGATTGATGTTTAATAAATCCTTCCCTACGATCACAGAAACATTAGGGAGCCGGTTAAAAAAGCAACAGTGAAACTGTTCAGAGAAAAAAAAAAAAAATCTGTGGAGGTGACTAATCCGGTGACTGAGCATAAACAGGAAACACAGCAGCTGCACGCAGCTTGGTTCAGGAGCGGGGACACTGCTGGGTAGATGCAGTTTATCATTAGAGGCAATGAGGTATTTAGAGAAATCAAATGAAGCACTTGTTCTCCGCAAGAAGCTCAGCGCTAGATGAGGGAGCAGCCCACAGATGTGCTTCCTTCCACTAGCGCTGCTTTGCCTGGGCTCCCTGGGCAAGCTGCATCACCACCCAGCCTTTGGCTACCCCGCCTGACACCAGCCCAGAGCCTGGCCCAGCGCTGGGAAAGACTGTCAGAGATCTGCAGGGCACTTCTGGTGCTGCTGAGGTTTCAAGGCCTCATGCTTCCTACCCCTGGAAGTGGCTAGGGGCACGCGCAGCCTTTGCTTTCCATGCCAGAAGCCCTGTTGGTACCTGCACAGCTGCTGGACCTTTGCTCTTTCCTGGCACCTCTGAGGTACGGAGTGTAGACACCTGATTTTGTACCCAAACTGAGCCTGGAAGAGCTGTAAGGAGGCAGAAGACAGAGCTTATCTAGTCCTGTGTAACAAGACTATCCAGTCAGGTGTCTAGCTGTCTGCGCAGCAGGGTGCCAACAGCTCTACCAACAGGAGATGTACACAACTACTTCAAGTAACTGGTTAAGAAGTATTCAAAAACACTTTCAAAGCTAAAATCTATATATAGGAATAAGGCTACAAATGCTTTATTAGCACTTCTGTATTTTTAATCCTCTATTTTTTCCCCCCTGTTGTTTCAACAGAAAGCAAGGCAGGTATTGATTTCCAGCTTGCACTCATGCCAGTGCCTTGCCAAGAGCTTGGCCACAGGAGGAGGAACGTGCTGACGCCAGGGCAACAACTCTGCTGTCACAGCGGGCTGTGAACCAGGCCCTAAGCCGGTGCTTGGCACCCAGCACACACACGGCATGCGGAAGGGCATAAGCTCCCCATTGTGCTTTGGGACACCCCAAGCAGTTTGCTTGGGCCAGTGACCTACTACTGTATTCTCATCAGTGACCCCCATTACCAGCACCCTGAATGCAGGCCCTCAGGCACAGGAGGACAATACTATTTTAGCGATGGGAAATTGTGGGACCAAAGTGTCACTCAGAGCTACGACAACTCTTGCAGAGCAGAAACAGCAGCCACATCTCTAAACTGAGTGGTATTTCCATAGCCTTTGGCATATCCCTGTTTCCCTAAGCAGAGTCCAGCCCTCACGCGGACCTAGCAGCTCAGCCTGGGAAACAGTCTGACCACACTTCCCAGCAGTTATCTTGAATATGCATCTGGCGTAGGTATGTCTGACCTGAGCTTCTCTTGCCACATGACTCAAAGCCATCCCAAGCAGGTCAACAGCTTGCCTAGAAACATGCCATAGCACTGACGTTTTCAGTGGCTAACTGCCTTGGCAGATGGGAACACCTTCTGCCTTCCAAACCCTAACACTTAAAAATGTATATTGTGTAATATGTATACAGCATATGCACGTATTACAATAAAGATACATTATATAACGCATTACACATTATGTGTATTATACTATAACATGTATATAATACATTTGCACTATGTGCCTACCCTACTGTATGCATTTCATTGGAAAATCACAGCTGCACAGTGAATGAAGATTAATGTAATGGTGGCAAAAATAAATAGACTTCAAAGCTGCACCAAGCACAGAGATCACCACAGACCTCAAAATAGAAAGCAACACTGCACCACTCTGCTCTACCACCTGATGTTTCTCAACAGTCGCACACATAACTTGCTCACATTTCAACACACGAGTTGGCAGAGCCCTCAGGCTAAAAACCATGGCCCATTTCCAGATGCTGATTTTATTCTGGTTTGGCACAGTGCCCATATTCTCTACCCATCTTTTTCCTCCTGCCCTCTCCCCTTTGCCATCCTTATTCAAGGTCAGGTTGGACGGGGCTCTGAGCAACACGATCTAGTTGAAGATGTCCCTGCTCATTGCAGGGGAGTTGGACTAGATGACCTTTAAAGGTCTCTTCCAACCCAAACTACGCTATGACTCTATGATCCTACCTCCCCACAGCCTCCTAGCTGGCTCACACCACACACCTCCAGCTGACTGTTCCCCCACTAGCCCTTCCCTCCCGGGTGCTGCCTCCGGGACAGCCGAGGAGGTGGGCAGCAGCAGGATGGAGGTCTGTCCACAAGCTGGGGGCACACTGGGTGGCAACAGGACTGCAGTGCAGGCGAGCAGGCGGGGCTGGTGGAAGGGGTGCTGCAGGGTGGGGGTGTTCGCCTGTCACCCACCACAGAGACCCGAAAGCTGGCCTGGGAGCCTGTGCAGGAGGAGGTTATGCGACAACGCTGCAAGTGTTACAGAGACACAATCTAGATTCTAAAGAGCAGGCGAAATGAACTTTGGACAAAACAGATAGTTCCAAGTCCATCTTCCCATGCATCCAGTCATTTACATGAAACAATTTAAAGGCACTTTACACAGCTTGTCCTCACTTAGAGCCTCTTCTGCCATGCAGATATTTCCCTTCCCCCCCAGTCTTGCTTTCATTCTTACAATATTACCACCATCAAAAGTCATTTAATTTCAATTTCATGCCTTGATTGGGCTGAATGTAATGGAACCAGATGCTGTGAATGAATGAAAGTTCCTTCTGTGAACACCCATCATATTTTTGAGCTAAGTGGGCCATGTTCAGCTGCATGCAGGTACTTCATATGCTTTCAGGCGTTTATCTGACTGTACCAGGTATGAAGCCAGTCCAATGAGCCGAAACTAAAGTAAAAGCATTAAACTGGCCTTTGTTGTTCCATAAAGAAAATACTATAAAGATTTAATTGCTAGTTAATCAACATACTCCAAAATAAATGAATCATACTATTTTTCTTGGTGCTTACGTGGTTTAAAATAGAGAGAAAATTATATGCTCATTTTCCCCCTAGGGTTTTTAGTGGTGGACTATTTCAAAGACAAAACAATTTAACCAGAACATTTTTTTTCAGTATGATCACAAGGCCACTGCTGAATACGGCTGCATAAAACCGACAGCATTTGAGAGCACTAGTGGCTGGTACACAGAGAGCTTCCTCGAGAGCCAGGATTTTGCTGAATCCCTTTTATGCTTCCTATGGAGCACTAGGATAGGGCTGCGCAGCACCGTGAGGGAAGCCATCCTGGATGGGCGATGCTTTGGAGGCTACTGGAGCAACAACTGGGGGTTTCAAGCAGCATTTTTCTAACTTTTTCTAGTGGTCCTCCAGACATCAGCTGGCCAGCAACAGAGTTTAAGGAACTTGGTGCAAGAGATATCCATAAGATTCACTTCAGCAGCAATAAAACATGGAATTCAGCAAACAAATGAAAGATAATGGAAGAAACCCACTGCGTTATAGAGATATTTAGTGTAACACTTCCAAAATTAATCAATAAACAGGAGTATTAGTCTTAAAATGTATGAATTTTTAAAGGAGCCTAAGGTAGTAAGGTTCCAGGCTATTTGAAGCAGATCTTACCCAAGCTTCAAAATTATTTTGGTGGAAAAAAAATGAGTCTCCCCAGATCTGAGTGGTAGCCTCAGCATGAGCAGGAGTGAGGTGTCAGAGTGCCATCTTCTCTGGACTGAGCCTTTCCTTTACTAGTGACTACTACAGGATTACTCATCAATATCAAATGGCAAACCTAAATGCCTAGAGAGCATCTTAATGTATACTAAAAAGCTCTACTGAAGCCTGCTTAGCCTTATTACAGTCCCTCTGCCTTCTGGGTATGCGCTTTACTTGCTCTGTAGGGTCGGAAAAGCTTCCTGCCCTGTGCATGGCATCTAGCGTGGTGAGTCAAGGCAATGGAGACTCTCAGACTGTGCTAAGAAGTCTCCAGGATCACGCCCTTTGATGGTTTGGGTACTAGATCTTTCTGGTAAGTTCTGTAGGTTGAAACTGGTTTAGGAATAAGTACCCAAATTTAGCAGTAGTTTCATGGAGACATGTGGGCAATAGTTCAATCCTGACATGGGGAGCCACTGGATGCGCAGTAGCGTTATTAACAGTAGCTCTAAAACATAGTTTAAAGCAGAAATTTGTATGAGGCATCCAAGTGCTTTTTCCCCCCCTGCTGTTGATCCTATCTTTGCCCAAAGCGAGCACACAGGACCAAGCGTCACCCCAAGAAAGTGCCTTTTCTCATGGGCCTCCATTTCCTCAAGTTCACCACATGTGCAACTGAAATACTTTGCTGCTCACAGACAGAAGAGTGAGAATTTCAGGTACTTCACAGATGTGCACCGATTGCAGCACCCACCCCGATGCTCCTTCTGCTGGCGCCCTCCGTAACTGACACTCCGCCACCCAAGGCACAGCAGTGCCAGCGGGGCAGAGGCCCTTCTTACGCTGATCCAGTGCACGGACATTGCATTCAGAAACACACAAGGACTCAACACCAGTAAATACTACAAGTAAAATCACCACGGAAAAAATACAACACTATTTTAACTCAAGTAACATTTATTTTGATGGGGGGGAGGTACTCCAGCTTCTGATGTGGAGTTTGAATTTTAGATAGAGCTGCCAACCCCAAGGTATCTGCTTTCACTTTCCACAATGACACATTTACTTACAATACTAGCTCTTTTTTTTTTTTTAATCTTTCTGAGGTTAAGTTCCTTATTTTCAATAGCATGCAAAATTGTGTTTATAAAAGTTCTTTAGATGGCCAACAGAATATTTTCCCCAAAATATTTTTTTGGTAGATGGCTCGTTACAGAAAATCAATTATGTTGTTTCTCATTAAACAGTCCAGCAGTATCATGAATGTTAAACATAATGAATTTCACATCGTAAGACAATTTCCATACTTGAAATCATGAGGTTTGTGACATTATTAGCCTTTCCCTAGCTAAAGCTCTTTTATTATTTCCGATTTTCTCTTCCTCCTAGGAGGATAAAAATTTATGAAGGCAACCTTCTCTACTAAAATAACAGAATAAAATAAAACGACTTAAGTATTTTTAGAATATGGATGAATTTTCCAGTTGCAAAGAGATGAGTTTAATACTACTGGAATATGCACAAATTTGACTTAATAAACACACCAGGCAAAGAAACTAAACTCCTTCTTGTGCATAGGAATTGACATTCATGGTTGTCGTACAGTTGGACACAAAACTGTAGCAAGGAATTAAAATTATAAATAGAATGTTCTCAACACTGAACACAGGCTCTCTCTCTTCCCCAAGTACATCCACCATAAACATTAAATGCATAAATAACCTTCATCTTGTGCATTAATGGATTCCACTGTTTTCAACATGCAGAAATCCTTGTGTTGCCTGCAGCTGAAAAGAAACTCCCTGCGCAGTCCTGTCTATGTGATCCAAACGCATTACCGCTCAGACAGCCTGACCACAGCAGAAGATGCTTGGTGGTGTTAAAGACAGGCTGCCCTACACAAGCGAGCAGAGTTTTCATGGGAAGCCACACAACTAGTGCCGTTTATGTTTTCCAAAACAAACATATTCACTCTTATAAAACAGTGATTTTTCTTGATGGGGAAAGCATTACACAGCCCACGAAGGATCCATAAAGCAGTTTCTAGAGCACATCATCTCCGAGCACACAGAACCAGTGAACACATGTAACTATTTGTGAGAATGCTCCAAATCCTGGAAACTGCTCCTCACGGTCAGTACCAAATCTTTCACTTCCCAGCATAAGCAAATAGCCAGGGAAGCAGAAGAATCCCTCTCCAGAACACACACAAATCACAGAAATGCCAAAGGAATTAGAAAGAGCGTACTACAAATATCCCTGTGCAGGACTAGCACTCCTGGGTTTTGCTAAAGGACTTGCAGCGACCATCCTGCACCTGGGAGAAGAGCTGAGTGCCAGGTTGTCCATGTTGAACCATTTTTTTTACTTCTACCTAAGGGCAGCTCCTACAAGGAGAAGGATTTAGGTGAAACTTAAGCAAATAATACCTAATCTTCCTTGTGGTTAAAACTCATGAAATGAAACTGCCGAATTAAGACCAGCCAACTTGGGACTAGGACTTGCAGCGAGTTCTGCCCAGGCAGATCCCAGTGCGGACTCCATCCACAACTGGTGTCTGCAGTTGCAGTTCAGAAAATATCCTATTACTCTTTCCAGAAACTTATTTGACTGCAGGAAAGGAAGTGGTGAGAGTGGCAGGTTTAGTGGACTTAACATGAGCACTGAGCTCATCACAAACATGTGGGTTTTTTTCCCCACCTTTTTTCTTCCTTAGGTGTTTTTCAGCTTTTTCAGCTGTGGATGAGTTAGGGGTGGTAGATGTAAGAAAATACACTTTAGGCTGAGGACGTAGTGTCCATGGCTTGCAAAAGCAAAAAGGCATAAACCTAAACCTTTTCATTAATAACTAAGTGAAAGGAATGTCTTTGTACATTATATCCTTATAATAGCTTTTGTGATTGTATTTTTATAGCACCATGGATTGTCTCTCAATCTGTTCTTTATTAAACTTTCAAAACACCTTGCAAACACGAACAAGCATTTTCTAAGGTATTCCTGCCTGTAAATACATTACTACAGAACACAAAATTAACTAAAATTGCAAGTAAGACCTAGGTAAGGAAAGAAAATCAGCTTTTAGACTTCATCCAGAACAAAAACCAAAATCTGCTGTTCTTAAGTCACAGCCAGCCTACAGCACCTACACTAGCGAACAGTGATGCTTCACTTCCCAGGTTACAGCCCGCTTCCCCAGGGCGTTACAACCACACGCGAGTTGCCACTTGCACAGACTGGAATTCGGGGACCAGAACACGAGTGAAGCCTGTAGCTGACCCAGGTGTGTAACACGGGTACAGGGCCCTGCTGCCTCACTCGCATCTCGGCCAGAGCCTTCTCCTCCTCCTCCTCCACCTGCCCGTTTCCTCAGGCTTGCTCTCAGAACCACAATAAAACTTTCACACACACAAGAAATAAAGCAATGTTTTATCAGAACAAAGAATTCAAACTGCACATTTACCCACCCATGTAACGTGAGAAAAAAAGTTTATAAAAAGGCAACGAACAAGCCCTGTGTGATTTCTTAGGCAGTTTACATTACCTGTAAGTCCCCAGGCAAGAACCTGCTGCACAAGTCAATCGTGTCAATGCAGCCACGGTCTTTTCTAGGTAGAGGAAGGTTTCAGAGGGAGCCTGAGGCAGTGACAGCCCTGGAAGGTGTGGGGACAAGGAGCAGCATTCTGGATCCCAGGCAGAGGGATCTGCAGGCACCCTTTTCTGTCAAGAGCTGGGAAAGGGAATGCTACTGGGACCTCTGCTGTCTGGCTGTTTGTGGCAAAGCCAAGGAGAATAAATCCTGAAGCCCCCATCAGCACTACCAAAAGATGGAGTTTGCATTTGTGGTCAGATTCGACTGGCTCAGCCATGGTGTAACCCACTCTGCACAGTCTACACAAGACAAACTGAGCTACCTGAGACAGCTCGGCTTTGAGGGTGGCCTCACCATACAGGCCAAGTCCTGAAGAGGAAGGAAGGGTTTTTAAAATATTGGCTAGTGCACAAGAGGAAGAGGCAGTGAAAATAAAGTAACAGGTTTAGGGAAAGATCCTGAGCAATGTTGTTTCAGAAAGCAGTGGAAATTACTGAAGAAAAATGAGCTTCACACTTAGCAGAAGCTGGTACAACTTGACTGTAATGAGCAGAGGCAGTACCACTTACACCAGCCATGAATTTGGCCCAGCTCGTTATCTCTGTGCTGCCTCATTGCTCAGTAACAGCCACAGTAAGATTCTGAAGTGTAAGGCAGAAAAGAGAATCCCAATCTGTTCTGCTCAGCTCAGCACAGGTAGTGTCTAAATAAAATATTCACTGTGTGGGCTCTACCGCTTATGAATTGTTTTATCTTTCTTCACTTAAGGCATGAATCTGACGTCTTAATTCAGCCCATTACACATAGCCTGCACAGGGCTGGAAGATGTGAGCAGGCATTACTGAGCTGTGCTTCACCTGTCTGACAAACTATGCTGACTCTTATCACCTTTTTGTTTCAAAACAATAGATTTGCACATAAAACCTCTTTTCCCCCCTGAAATTGCCTAAACATTGGGGGATGAGCCACAGGGAAGATGAATGTATGAGCGAAGCCTAATAGTGGGAAGGTGATAGAGGAGGCTTTAATGACAGGATCGCTTCCTGAAATGCTCATCTCATATGGCAGTGCCTGAATGCAAACAGAGACCAAGCGATGCCTCAGCCAAAATTTGAGGAGTGTTGGTAGAAGTCCGCCTGGCAAGGGGATTACACTAAACCCCTTGAAGGTTTTTCAGTGCAGGAACCCCGACTTCTTCATGAGGAATACTATATGCATTCATGATCAAAGGCTCTCTCCCTAACATGAAGCAAAAGATCATGGAAAACAGTGTCAAATGGGATATGCCCTGAGGCTCAATAAACTTGAAAAATTCTGTTTACTGGTTGTGTGAACTGTCCAGGACACTGTTTCTCAACTGGTGGGTCAGGAATACGTGGCAAGAGAGCCGGCAAGGCACTAAAACAGGCCACATGATGGTGAAAATTGCATTGCAATCTCCAAAGAGCCTGTTCCTCACGCACCCAAACACCTCCCTGGCAGAGCATCCTCTGTAAGCTATGCAGTGTGCACAAGAAAGTAAATTCCATGGATTTAACTGTGTAATCATTAAGAATATATAATTCAACAGTGAGAATAAAAAAAATGAAACAGTCATTAAAAAGTATTGAGTTCAAATAAATGACTGGCAGTCTGAAAAAGCTGCAAAATACTTGTCTGGAAGAAATTGCATGTGCCTTACTTTAGGGCTGCAGAAAGATGGGACGCTTGGTTGATACTGTTCATGGTAGGTAACATTCAAGATGATCCAGATCTGCTGAAGCAGGTAATCAGCTGAATAATTTAATATAATTTAAGGAAGAACAATTACATATCTAATGGTTAACAGAAAGGCAAAATACATCATGATTAAGGTATTGCTAGAGGAAATGGGAAAGGCTAGAATACTTTGGGAATTACACTACTGAGAAGGATTAGCACATCAGCTCAGTACCAATGACTTTTTACAATGGGAGATAGAAGAAAATGCTTGCTTTTGATGCAATCACCCTTTTCCACATAGAAAGCATAATGCTAGGCTCAGTTTGGGTCAATGTTATGTGCAGTGCTAATTTCCCAGTTTAAGACACTTTCATATTAAGAAAGGTGAAAAAAAAGCCCCAACCAAGTCACAACACTGATGAAGGGATCTATAAAAAAAAAAAAAACAAAAAAAAACAAAAAAAGGAGTTAAACATCGCAAACTCGGATGAACTGGCAACTAGACAGATTTCTTGAAAGCCCAGCAGTATACATTCAGGATGCTGCTTCTTTTATAGAAAAGTTGTTTGTTTATCTGTTTAAAAAAAGCCCACAACAAAACAAAGAAGAACAGGCTTTGTCTAAGTTCAGCATTGTATGCAAAATTATTATTTTTGGTGGAAGACATAGACTTTTCTTTGAAAAAAGTAACTACAACAGCCATTGTCTACCCCAAAGCACAGGTCATTTAGCAAGAGGCGAGAGTTTGGTGAGAGGGAGAACCTGGATCAGGTGCCACTTGACAGAAGGTGTCACAAGACACCACTCCTGAGGTACCACAGAACATCTGATATGGAAAGGTTTTGATTTCAGCTTTCAGGGTTTTGATTATTCACTAACTTGATGGGAATAATTAAAACCTAAAAGCAAAGCATGTTCCAGCCAGCCAGGAGTATGAAACAAGCTCTGTGTTTAAAGAGAGGGATATGAAGTTTAAAGGAGGTATGCACGTAGGAAGGACCAGTGAATCTCTTTAAATACACTAAGAAATAGACAGCACTTGCTGAAAGTTCAGACTATATGTTTTTATGACTATAATGTGCATCAGACTGTGCACTGGAGCAAGAGGGGCAAAAGCCTCTTCTCCGCAGCCCCTGTGCTGTTAGGGGGCAACCACAACCCGGCAAGAAAGGCAGGGCGGAGCCCAGGGATGAAGGTTGTAGACGGAGAGATCTGGGATCTCTCCTGCCTGTGCAATGAAGTTTGTGTGAACTGAAGCAAGCCCCTCTGCTTCTGTGCCTCACTCTCCTTATCTATAGAAGGGAGATTATCACCCTTATCTCCTCTGAAGTACTCTGGCATTTATGAATATAGAGAAAGTTAAGTAGCCTGTGAATTTCAATTATTTTTTTTTTAGTAATTTTTAAAAAATATCATACGCTAGTACTTTTAGCACCTCTTCTGTTTTCCCACACCCAGAACATCCCAGAGTTCTCTACTCCTCCAGTGCACTATTTTCCCAACTTTAGTTTCTCAAATACATCCAAAAAAATCAGGCAGGAGGGGAATAAAAGCAAGAATAACATTCTTATCACAAAAAGCGTAGAAACTAATTCTGGTTGTTAAAACAAACCACAAAAATTGGTATACTTATATTTGCAGTAGATAGTTATACATGAGTAGTTCTATACTCTTAATCATAAGATTTATACAACAGCATTTTTACCCATTCAAAGCTTCTCAATGTTTACTAGTCCACTGGAGGATATTTAAAACAAACCAGGACCTTCAAAAGAAAATACTCGGCAGAAAACAGAACATGGCTTTTAGTGCTCTACTTGTGTCCAAATAACAGGATATATATCATTTTCTAACACTGTAGTACATATTCTCCTTCTCCTATTATTTAAAAGCATTAGGGCTGTTAACCTGTAAATGGCAGCTCCAGAGCCAGGCAATAAAAATGCACTTAGAGCTATTTTAGCTCCACATGTAAGTAATTCAAGCTTTTAAATTATTAGAAAAGGCACTGATTGTGACAAAACTGAGAGGCTTTTTTTTTCCACCATTCATATAACATGCTTCAAAAGAGAGATGCTATTTCTCAAATCTGCTCTACACCTGCCTTTGCACTGATAAAACTCTTCTGGTTAGGGGTGTCAATTCACATTAACACAGACAGACTGGACAGGGGCCCTCACATGATCCCAGTGATCCAAGAGGGTTATACCAGCACAGCTTACTCCCCTTTATTTCCATAAAGAAATTATAATGTACAAACTCCTTAGCAATGATAGAACTGTTTCTGTAAGAGAGAAGAGAAATCATCTTGAGGCGTTTGTGCTTCTGTACAAGAGGCACCCTCCAAGACAAATGGAAGGGCTCAGGCTGCTGTTACTGCTCCTGCGTGCCCACAGGCTCAGGCAGACATCACTGCATCATTCTGTACTTGTCTCCTATTTTCAAGGTCATATTCTCAAACCTGAGACCTAGAAAAGAGTCCTGGGGCTGAGGTGCTGACTTCCAGCATGTCACACTGGGAACTGGGGTCACAGTCACGCATTTGGTTCTCCCTGACGTGGTTTGCAGACTAAAAACCCGCTATGAAAAAAACCTGACTCAATACAGAACATAACAGCAATCATTCTTTTTCACTAGTATAAAATTCATATAAAGCAACCTTGTCGTACCGGCCCTGACTTGGAGCCACTTTTGCCTGATAAAATCTGCTGGATATTTGACAGTATTTAAAGAGTTAAATTATAGGAAGTAACTTAATGCCTTGAAAACAGGACTCGGACCAAGACACATCATAATATATAATTTCAGCTAATAGAACTAAGCTAATAAGACCAAATGCTTTCTTAGGCGATGATTGAATTTCTTTAGAACAAAGAACTAAACAAGGAAAGTCATCACGGTGATCATGGAGGTTTCTGTCAAACCCCTTTCCAGCACTCAGAATTTAAGCACTGGTAGAACGAGACATGGTTTTGCCTCTGGTCAATGCAATGGACTAATCCTCTTCCAATAGGAGTATGTGTTGGCCTCAAAATCATTCCTCTACAGTAGATCTTTTCCTCTCTCCTTTGGGCATATCTTGTAAAAATAGTAGTAGTATTTGTTTACCTGGCTTTGTTAGGAACATAGCCAAGTTACCCTGCAGGATGAATTTCACTCCTCTCCTGGCAAACGGCAAATAAAGTCACTAGGATCTCTTTTCTCACAGTGGGAGGGTGGCATTCCTCTCCCCTGCCATCGGCTAGCAAAGCAGCAGACAGCAGTGTAAACCCCACTCTGCATCACTGTAGCCGAGGGCAGGAGACATCTCCTTGGGCTAATTTCTTCCACACAGAGTAGGGAGTAAACTGTCCCTAAGGATGTCTTCCCCCTTGAGCAGAGCACTGATGTCTACCTTCAAGTAGAAGCCTGATGTTCTGGCAGCTCATGTTAGGCGAGAACAAGCGATACCTCCTGCTTTTCTTCCCATCTAAACTCAAGGAACAGGCTCAGCTGTTGACTCCACAGTTGCATCACTGTTGGGGCTTCTACAGTGTTTCTTCCAGCAGTACATACAAGGATTTCCAACCCAACTGAAAGTGTCTTTGGCTTGCTGGTAGTTTAATTTCAATTGGCACAAGGATGTAATCGGACTCGTTCCCTGTCCCTAGATCCAGCATCCTTCTCATTCACAGGTTCCTAAGCCTCCTCCTGCACAGTGACAACCACCAGCCTCCTGGCAACTGCAGGTTCTCAGACATCAGAGATGTTACTCGCTTCACTCGTGCTTCTGGGAGGGAAAATCCAGCATCCAAACCCCAGCCAGCTTTCCCTGGCCTGCTGGGAAGGGATCCGAGGGCCAGGCACCACATTTTGGACACTCTGGCTTACAGTATACTGGCATCCCACTGTCGCATTTCATTTATGCTATTATTCATGATGTCATTACATCCTAATCACAATGAGAAATAACACAGCTTCTAACAGGGATGGTACTAGCCATCCCATGCTAAAGGGGTGCCCTGGAGGTTTTGCATTTAGGAACTCAAAAGAGCAAGACCAGCAGTGCTGGCTACTACTCTTTGATTTGTGCTTTGAGTTCAGTCCTTTTCAGGTTTTCTGACATTAAACGTGTTTCTTCTGAATCAGCAGAGTTGCCTGTCTAGTCTCTGGCTAGCAATGTAGGCTGCAGACTGAACCTGGAACACATCCGCAATCTCTGCTTGCTCTCAGCAGCTGTGACTGCCAATGAGAGCTTGCAGAGGCAAGGAAAAAGCAGCCTCATTTGCTGCCAGAGTCAGTGATAAGGAAACAGGTCCTGATTAGTTGCACGTTCAAGCCTTGGCCACAGCATCCATCACACAGTCACTTACATTCCTGAGTTGACACAATCCCCAGAAAAAAACCCTGCACCATAAGCCAAGCAAGAGGGCAAATGTACTTTAGAAGGAAGCAAAAGAACTCATAACATATCCACACATGCTTAAAATAAACTGATGAAGTCCCAAAATAGTAACAAGTACAAGTAGCTTCAACATACTCTGAAAATAGGAATTACAACATTTTCCCCAAAACCAACTAGTACCTCTGTTGTTACAAGACCATCTGTACAATACTAGCCTTAAGAGAAAAGGCTAGCTTTGTTGATAGAGTGTCTTCCCAAAACAGTAATGTTTATTCATATCTGATAAAATCATTACTTCTTAAACCAAGTCTCTAGAGTGAGCTTTTACACTAATTTTAACCATCAGTATCTTTTGGAACTGGCTTCAGAGAGTTTGAGTGAAAAAAAGAACAGCAACAACAACAAAGGCATATATAGCGCTTGGATTATCTCCGTATCTCTCTGATGTCAATTATCATAATTTAAAAAAAGAACCTTCCTTCAGATGCCAGAAGTTATCCAGTATCTGGAAAAAATACTATATATTACAGTTTTAGCCCTGTTACTTTAGAGAAGCTGAGTCCTGAAAGAAATGCCATGAACCAGCATCCATGCTAAAAGATATATTGCACAGGCTGATTTCATAAACTATCCTCAAAACCAAAGAACACATTTCTTCACGTTAGCAATTGGTAAACCTAATTAAGGAACAGAAATATTGCAAATGAATGCACTTAATTTTGAAGTAAACGTGCAGCATATGCAAACTAGTAGCACACCGAAAAAATAGTTGGGCATCTTTTTTCTCTATTCAGACCTCATGAGCTCTGTGAGAAAAATAGCTAGCAAGTCAAAGAAGGGGAAAACACACAAATCCTTGCCATCGGGGTATTACAAATCACCACAGCTTCCTCTCCCCACCCCCTTCCAAAGTCATCACTTTACAGAGGCCCATACACAATTCTGCTCTGGAGAACATACCTTCAACAAGACCCCAAGCCATGGGCTAATTTAGTGGGGCCAGAGAGGACGGGAAGAAGGCATAAGGCATCCCATTCACCAGCAGACTTGGCTATCATGAATTACCCGAAGATAATTCCTCTAGTATTTTGAGACATCCACTTTCCGCCCAACATATGCAGGTGAAGAAACTTTTCCCCCTTGCAGCCTGAGGGAAGGTGTTCCTGGGGTGTCTGACCGGGGCAGAGATCAGCCCCCGGTTCAGCTGACTTGTCTTGCATCTGCTCCAAAATCTGTGCAAGTACATGCAATGTCACATGTGGGGCTCATGCCAATGCCAAAACCTAGACCACAACCTGTTTAAACATGCTTAAGAGGAAGTCTTTAAAAACAAAAACAAAACCACAGCCTCAACAACAACAAAACCAGTGACTAGTAGAAAAAAAAAGATGGGCTATGTATAATGTAATAGAAGGGTGTATATAAAGGAAATGGTGATTTGTTTAGTCTGTTCTTTAAAGGGCCCTTAAATAATGTAACATTGCTTACAACACATAAGCCAAAGATAAGATTATTTTAGGTTGATTTTGTGCTGAGGTTTTTGTTTTTTAAACCACTGCAGGAAAGGAACAAACTGATGTTTATTAATGTTATCTTGACTTAGACAAAAATCAGATTAAGTTAGCAATATAAAACTCAAAGAAGGCAAAGATGGGCCTAAAGGAAAGAACACCTGGAGGGACGGAGCTTCAGGAATTGCACGTGCCAGAAGCCTCACTTCACCAAGGACAGCATAAAATCAGATGGCAGTGATGCCTTGTGAACCACGCAGCTCCCTGGCTCTGCCTCCCACCCTCACCTCCACACACAGTTACACAGTTGGGGCTGGGCCTTCATGCAGACATCGGGCGAGCAAGGCTTACGCATGCGTGAAGTGAAAGACTGAAGAGAGAAGATAAAAAGCACAGATTTGAGCCACTCCGCTTTCAGGAGACTTCCAAGCACAGGGCACCCCGGTGAATTTCAGCATTTGCCTACAGGGGCCATATCCTCAACCTTGAGCTACCGCGGCCTGCACATTTGGCTGTGGAATCTAAATTTGCTGTTGAGATGGTTTCCAGTCCCTTTAGGCATGTTGCAGAAAGTCTGTTAACCAGTTTTTTGCTCTAATAAAATTAGGATTATGGTGTTTGCTTACTGAATTATGGACTGCAAAACCTTAGCTGATTTATTTTATGTACCTGATTTCAACAGCACAATGATCTTGTAACTTGAAGGTGCTTCACAGCACAGAAATGGGCTCTCTGGTCCTCTATGTTGCATCCTGTCAGCGATATAAAGATCTTGAATGATGCAGAACAAAGACTGCTAATCCCTGTAACTATCAGAGGCATGGCTAGTCTTTTAATTGGCAACAAGCAAATTGTATTTTCTAACATTACATTCAGTGGAAAGCCTATCCCAAATGAACACACTGGAGGAGATGACGTCTTCATTTACTCTTAAGTTCTGAAAGTTACCAAAAGCAGTAGAAAGGGAGAAACACTGCAAGGAATGAAGTGCTTCATTTAGTGTCAGAGAGCCACAGGATGGGTAGTGTGTGCTAATGCTCCTTCATGGCCAGTTTACGCCTTGAAACCCCAAGAGTGATAGCTACTCCATGGAAGTGCAGATGCCTGGAAGGAACGTGGTTGTTTATTCCATTCGTTTTGCCTGGCAGCCTCAAATTTTCTATCTGCGCTAGACAGGTGATTTAAAAGACGTCAGAGTCTGTGAAGGGTATCAATACTTGCAGTAGCCCCATTTCAGACTTTCCAGACAGTTTTCCTATGTCCAGATCTAAACAGAAAGCAGCATGATAGATTCTCTGTCTTGAAGCTCAGAGCAAAAGGTCTACAGGAAAAGAAAAAAAAAAATAAATCTATAGAAGTTAAGTCACTGCTTGTTTGTTTTTCCCTTCCTTTTTCCAGAGGGAAACTATTCTTCACACAGTACCAACGAGGCTCAAGCTCCTGACACGGAGCTGGCACACAGAGCACCAAACAAGATTATGTAAACCACAGAAAGCAGGACAACCAAGTTGTTTTCCTGCAGAAGCTTCAGAAGCACGTAGTCATACATCTAACATATACCTTAAACTACAAGGTCTGGACCAGATTCATATCTAGTTGTGCAAGCCCTGCCAACGTACATCACTCAAAAACTTGGCCTAAAACATGTATTTCCACGGAAGTTTATTTTGTGGAGTTCAAACTAACACATAAGTATTCACACAACACTGAAAACACTATGCTGTCCCACTGCTCCTTTGGATTTCCAAAGCATTTAGCTCTGTGAACACTGTGCAAAGGTGGGCACGGCAGGCTAGGTCACCGCCCATGCGGATTTCCATAGAGGCTCCTCTCTACCTGAAGCTCAACAAGACTGAAACACATGCTTAAGTTCCTGGTTCACCTTCCCAGGTTTGTTTCAGCCCTCATTTCACACTCTGAAATGGGTACAGCTCGTCATTCTGCTCCCTTTATCACCTTCCCTCCTGTGTTGCCCTACCTTCAATCAAAACCCTTCAGCAATCGGCAGCCCAGCAAGGTGGCAGCCGGGCATCGGGAAGCCCAGGCTGCACTGCTAGTCCTGGAGCCGGGAGGTGGCAGGGCACATCTAAACCCTGTGCTCTGACCCCCTTTCTGCTCCCCGTCACTTCAGCTTGGCATGCCTGGGGGCAGGCCAGGTCTCCCAGGTGATGATGCAGTTCCTCACATCACGGGACCCTGGCACGGATGCATCTGCTAGACAGAACAACATTGCAGCTTTTAAAAAGCTGGAAAGAGTTCATATAGTCAACATCTGGCAGCAGTTGCCAAAATAAACACAGCATAGAAATATTTGTAAAATGGCTGAGGAACAATATGGATAATGTGGCATTATACTATAAACAGAGCAGCATATTAATCAAGGAACAATAAAGCTTTTAATTATATTTTAAAGAGACTCACTTAAAACCAATGCAAAACATAACTCGTGCAAAATGGCTGGACTATTTCCCACTGACTCTCTATTCCAGTTCTCCAGCAGTAAAATTAAGAAAACAAGTCTTGGGGGCACAATGAGGAAAAACAGATGAAAGACTAAGGAGCTCCAATACATCTGTAATGGATCCCATGCAAGTAGGTGGGCTAGAGAAGACTATCCAAGTAATACAAAATTGTGTTTGTTTGGAAGGAAATACCACAAATATCAGGAGAGGACTTTGAAAACTGGCCATCCGGCACACAAGTGCAGATTTACTAGGGAAACCAAATGCACTTCGGCTCGCTCTCACCTTTAAAACTCCCCAATAACATCCTACCTTCTATGATATACTTAGAGCTACGCAGTTCTTGGCTGGCACATCAGACCTTCTGTAGCACCATTTACACTGCCTACCTACAGGCATGAGGCCACGGTCACCCACTCGCTGGATGCTTTGAGAGCTGGGCTGCCAAAATGCTCCTCAAGGGAAAGGCTGACACACACCTAAGTTGCAGCAGGCTGGGTGTTTTGCATTAAGTATCTGGAACACACATGAATCAAAGAACCTTTCAGATATAATGGAGAAAAGATTGACAATATTTCCTGTTTTGTGGTGCCGAGAAGAGAGACTGTCATTGTTTACTGTCAGCTACACCACATATATATGGCCCACTGCAGCACTCAGCTCATCTTAAGCTTCTACCAGGAGAACTGTTAGATTGATGGGAAGCCCTGCATGATCAAGGTGTATCTCTACTGAAATCCATCGTGATGAAAGAATATGCCACAGGCATACAGTCCCCGCAAAGATTGAAAGCGGAATAGCTAGGGCTCCGTCAAAGCCAATTGAAAAGCAAAGTGAAACACAATTGATTAAATGGCAGCGCTGGTCACAAGCACTTTGAGAAGTTTTTTTGCCTTAAAAAAAACCAACAGACCAACAACATTTTCTGTTCAAAATGACCTTTCATCTCAAAACTCAGGATAACTATAGATATAAAACACCAGCAAAGCCAGAGCTGTAACAGCACATTTAGAAGTTACCAAAATGAAGTGCTCTGCATGAACACAACAGACCCCTTGCCCAGGCCCCCATTCCCTAATGGCTTTGCCTATTTCTATTAAAGAGACCTCATGTTCCTCCCCCCCCCAAGCTCCAAATGTTATGCTGTATTTCCTCATCATTGCATACATCTGAGAAGCAGGATTGCTTTTCAGAGTAAGTGCAAATTTCTTAGGCTTTCCCCCCCTTGGCAGTGGCGAGGAGGCAGCGAGCTCACCTCCATGGCGTGGTCCCACAGCCCCGGAGCCAGGCGAGCAGAGCAGGGTGGTGATGGCAGCACATCCCATCCATGAAACGGTGATCATCGGGCAAAGGCAGGGAAACAAGTCAGCTTCAAGGATTAAATCAGGAAAGCTGAACCATTCAGCAACAGCCCCAGCTCCAACTACTCCTGAAGGCCCAGGCTGGAGCTTAAATGGAGCTCCAGGGCCCACAGGTGGAGGCGATAGGAGGGGGCCTCAGGGAGGCTGCCCAAGGCAATCAAGGGCTGCTGGTGCCACCTGGGCCTAAGAAGCAGCTCCCCTAGTGAGGGAAGCTAAAAAAGCAACAATCAGTCTCTGTTTTAAGCACCCAAAAGCATAAGATGTGAGTACCTTGCAGTGTAGGTTTATCAGCACAGAATTCACGTGAGGTGATCACGGCTCTGCACGGCTCACGGACAGCCCAGGGTCACTCAGGAGCCCCTGGTAGCACCGAGGGATACAGATCACCCCAGCTGAACATCCGAAACGAGTGGGGCGTTTGCAAAGAATGGAGACAGGGGTGATTAAGTAGGTTCTAGTGACCAAGGAGTGTAAGCGTAGAGTACGAGATACCAAAAGTCAACCTGAGACTTAACAAAAGATATGAAAGCCCACGGCAGAAATGTTCTACAGCTGTATATATAAAAAAAGAACAGTAAAATAGAAGGTGAGCTGCTATACTGTTCAGCACACCACTAGGCAATCCCTCAGCTTTGCAATTATACCAGTGAATACATGTAACTGGAGAGACTGAAATGTCTTAGCAGGAAATATATATAGGAATGGCCCAATGTCACATTCTGCCTGCAAGAAGCATTAGAAGATAGTGATTCACCATAAACAGTAATCCATGGTAATGCCTCTGATGGAAAACCAAAACAGTACAAAATTTTAGGTCTAACTGTTATTACATCAAAGTCCATAGCAAACTGGCTGAGAGCAGAAAGTGGTGGAATAAGAGTAGAAAACCATAAGACTGATCTGTTTTAAAATGGTTTGAAGAAGACTGGATCACCAGACAGACCGTACTACTAAATGCTAATTTAGTACAAACCATGCCAGCAAAGGTCTAAAGATATTTTCTGCAAACAGGGGAAAGGTGAATGAAATTTCCAGCACTGGACAGTGAGTTTTTCAGGTTGAAGTAAGCAGCAGAGATTCTTCTCTTTTCATTCAGGTGTTAGCAGCAGCCATGAGGCCCCCAAAGAAAAGGTTAAATGGTAATTTATATTTAGAAAGATACAGACAAAAAGAACATATAGTCTCTTGAGTAACAGGGCATTCAAATTAGAGGTCAGCAAATCTGTAAATAACCTATGTACAGAAGCTCTCCGAAGGATGGGGTCCTGGCTTCTGAGCAGTGCTCTGAGATGTACCCTAACACGGGCAGTATAACCCCCCTCACATCACGCTATGTGCACATGTACCTCGCTCTGGGGCATATTTATTTTTTCCTGTTCAACTTAACCCAAGAGCCGCATGTTGCAAAAATATACACAGAGTTATGGGCTGACTCAGGAATCAAAGTTGCTCTGGAAATTACCAACGCTGGGCTTTCTAACACAAGGAAGTACGAAAATATTTGTTGCCCAGGTAAAATGCGAGAGACGTACACTCTAATGCTGGGACAGAAGATAAGCTCTATGGAGAGAAGCTGAATTAATTTTATTGTATTGCACAGAAGACTACACAAGGGATGCTATTATACAAAAGAATTATTCCTTATCTAATTTCTGCACACCCAGAGGATTGTGTCCAGTGCCTGCAGACAATATGTCTTGGTATAATACTAGCACACTATCCAAGAAGTGCACCTTAAAGCATGCTGAAATGGAGCACATTTTCACCAGGGCCATAATTCCACCAGAGAATCTACTTTTATGGAAAAATCAATTTTTCACTTTCATAGCAATATTTAAGTATTGCAATAGGTTTTACGATAGTTTTCTCAATGTTAAAAATACAAATTCAAATATGACAGAGTAATAAATATGACACTTGACACTTACGAATATGAAGGCAAATGAAGCGGGGAGAACTGCGTTTAGTTTTTTTAAGATGAGTTGATATACTGCAGCTCATTCTGTGGGGCTGACATACCTGTCAATGCTGCTTTTTTCTCTTTGGCTATTTTATTTTACTTTCATAGGCTTATTACTGCTAATTTTCTTCTTGATTGGTGGTGGGTGTTTTAGAGAGGAGAGAAGAAAAGAAATGAGGGGCAGGATGATTCCAGTTATTGCATCTGGCACTCCAGTGACAGTTTGGCAACTCCTTTTAATTAAGACAGTGTTACTTTTTAGAGTAACCCGAGCCTGTAACATGCAGCTGGGAAAGCAAACAGACATTAGTCCAGCTGATAAGCACATGCTGAAAAGGAGTGAAAGGAGGAGATTAAGCGGGACCCCACATGAATGCAAACACGCAGGATGGTGTGGGGGGTGTGCGTGTGCGTGCACACGTGTGAGCACACATGCACACAATGAAAGGCAGGGCACAGCCCGGGCTAGGGCCAGAGCTGCAGCTTAATGAGAAGCTGTAAAATGCACTCCTCAGAATGCCATTTGATTAGAAAAGCGGGCGATTTGGAAGGATAACCTGATTCCTGATGTGACATCACCATCACGCTGGATAGCGGACCCAATACGGGACTTGCCTTAGAGTTATCAGTGCCTGAGTCTGAATGCATTCTTAGAACAAAAAAATAGTCCCCCTTTCCCCGTCCATCACCTCTCCCACTTCAGATCAGAGTCAGTGGCAGGAGAATCAGTCCCTTGCACAGAATAGCTCCCGGAGGCAGGGAGCTCTACAGGCAGGCATCGAGGAAAAGGATCGGTGATGCTTTCGCTGCAACAGAAAGAAACGCTATGAAAATCTGGTATGATGCAAAAGAAAGTTCAGAAGGAAGAAAGCCTGTTCTTATCTGCTCTAGAACCAACAAATCAGCTAAAATTAAGCATATAAATAGCCCTAACTGTAAAGGAGGGAGATCTAACCAAGTATTTGCTTTAGCTTTTCCCTGGGTAAAAGCCTTTGGAAGGCAAACGGCCAAGCACAGCCCTTGCTCTCCCTGCAAAACGCACACTGGGCACGTGTGCTGCGCTATGATAGAGATTTGCACTGTGAGTTCACTCAGCACTGAGTTATATGCGATGTTATATCTCTTCTCATCTTAAATTACTATCACATAAAGAAAATGACCCCGAGTACTGTTATTGTTAGCAAGCCCAAGTCCAGAGGAGTTTAGAGCTCCTGCCCTAATCAGTCACTGCTGTCCACTCTCGGCGTTTGGCCGTGGCAAGTTTTGCTGCGGTGGGAGCCAGCGGAGATGGCACCGAAGGCGGGCGGGTGAGGGATTTCCTTTGTTCATTACATACTGCCAGGTTTTAGAAACTGGAATCTCTCAAACCAAGGAAGAGGATGGTGTCTGGAGGATGTTGGAAAGATATTTCTGATTGGCACTGAAGGCTTGCAAAGAATTAGTAGAGAATTAGGCTCAAATAGAGTTACTGTGATCAAGTATGGTGCTATGTGCAATCAGGTTGCAGCACTTCCAGGAAAGAGTGTCTAATGAAAGCGGGCATCTGTCAAGCCAAGGCGCACGAGCCTGGGCACAGCCGGAGCCACAGCAACGCAGGCGACGCGCAGAGCTGCGGCGTAGGGAACGAGGAGCTCAGGGAAGGACGCTGAAGGGGGCTGAAAAAAATCGGGAGCAGAGCTTTCAGGAGACACGCGGCTGTGTGAACCACCGGAGCAGCACGAGCAGTAAAGGGACACTGGTGATTTTATTCCCACCCCGAGCCCCTGTTGGATACATTCTTTTCTGCCTATAAAAAAATGCCAGTATCTGAATCATAAGGCACCGACAACTTCTGAGACTGTGCCAGAAAATTAGTATTTAACTTTTATACTCATAAGCAATACTAAGGGAAGGTTAATAAAGACCAGAAAGCAAAAGTTTGGGGTTACGTTTCACAGCCAGAAAAAGAGCCTTTCCCTCTGAAATGTTCCACTGCTCTCCCCACAGCCACGCGCTCTGCAACGAAAGCTGTTCTGTCTCCTTCCCTCAGCTCCAACCAGGAGGGTCTTCCTACCAAGGGAACCTGGGCCAGCACCTGGGCTTTCCCCTAACATCCCTCAGAGAAAAATTAGATTTCAGATTTCTGAGATCTTAAGATGTACTCGTGTGACAAAAATGCCCAAGAATTTCAGAGAAAAATAAGAGATTTTGATTACTGCATGGATTCTTGGTACCTAGAAATTGTGAAAAGGGACCATTGCACTAAGTTTCCTGTAAGAAAAACCTAAAACCAAATAATAATAACAATAATAATATCATCATCTCAGGCTGAGCTACTGACGTCTAAGAAAGGTTGAAGACATGAGATATGAGAAAATTAAAACTATGCTGATATTTATTCACATTGCACAAACAATATTCATATCGTTTGAGAAAATACACTGATGTGTAAACATTTATGGTAAGCTGTTACACTGTTTTGAATTGAGGCTTTTCACATATAGTTTTCTTTTAAAATAGAATATTTTTTTTTAATTTCAGTAAGTCTGAATGTTTCACTTCTCAGTCAGAACTGTTAATCAGAAAGATGTGATACAATCTGCTAAATCTCTAGAGAGCTAAGATACGAAGGGCCTTTAGCAGTGGTATAGGTAATTAAGTTTGTTATGATTTTCTATATATTCTGCAGCAGAAAATCTGATTGTTCTTTTGGCAAGGGGCCATGCCTGTTCATCTTCAAAGATGACCTGTTTTAAATTTCAAAATAAATATTATTTAAAGTTGGAGATTATTTTATTTTAATAGAGCACATAATACCAATTTATGTCCTTCATTTATACAGCAATTAATTTTTTGCTAATATACTACTGTATTGAAAACTGATGTGATTTTTTTAATACGTACTCAAAAGATTAAAATACTAAAGGCATACTTAGCTGATGTTAACTAAGATGACAGATCCTGGGCAGCTATATGAACATCTCGGCATATTAACAATCTGGAATTTTTTGACTGACTGTAGTAAAGGGAAGATTTGGGTTTGAAAAAGAACTTAGCAAAATTTTTTACTCATTACTAGTATTTCTCACTGATTTCTGTGAGAAATTATGAGAAACGATGTCTGTGGGAGTTCTCCACAGGATTCTTACTAGTTAAAGGTAAAGGAGAATGTTGTTTTGGAAGAATCACGGGGTTAGGGGCTCTGCATTTATCTGGTACTGGAGAGAATACAAACCCTTTGTACCACTGTTTGGGGACTGTTCCACACAGAATTAGAACTGGCCTGTGGATCTAAAAAAATGCCTCAGGAGTTTAATACCTCCAGCTACTCTAAGAAGCTAACCTGAAACTGTTATTAGTCAGCTGAAAGGTGATTTATTTAAACAGAAATATATCCCCCTCCCCAGTCTTAAAGCCTTGATAGTTTCAGACATATAACCATTCTCAGTGCCGTTAATCCACATGTGCTCACACATCTGGTTCTAGCCAACAGATCAAACCATGTTCGTCCTCAAGAAACTGTCAAAACTGAAGCCCCCAAGAAAGTCCTAACCACATGCATCTCTCCACTTCCTGAGATTTACTCCTAACATTATTTTACAAGCTATTAGATCAAACAGGAAAAAAGATGATTGCAGCCGTGCAGCTGGTTTACTGTATATACAGCTGGTTTACCGGCTAAATAATATTAAAAGTAGCTGACCAATTCTCATGTAGAGGCTTTGTTAACTTACATGCACAATTTGGATATCTGGGAAACAAATCGTGTTGTTCATTTTGAAACGATACTTTTGTTTTGATCTGTTATAGTATTCAAGTCTTCAAGCCTAATAAATACGTTAAAAATAAACCAAACAAAATATCACTCTTGGTGCCCTGTATTATTAATCTGCAGTCATTCAATTTCATCATGTTTGTGCACTTTTTCCTAAAAAGTATTCAATTAAAATAAGGCAATAAGAAAATTAAATTTACCTACAACCTATAACAACTAGTGTTCCTTAGCACTGAACAACACGTGCACCACCTTAGCCTAGGGAAGAATTTAAGGAAAAGTATTAATATGGTACTTTCAAGAAAAAGGTGTGAGGTTCCCATGGATTCACAATTATTACATTACCACATACCGCCTGAGAGTTTAGCAGTCATGCATTTGATGATGGGCATTTTAAGGCATTAACGCTGGGCAATTTTCTCTAAATTCTTTTCAGGACAAATCTCCTTAAGCTCATAATATCTTAACACCTTCCAAGAACAAAAGCCTTACATTCTAAGACAGCAGTGTTAATGTAGTCTACGTGTAACACATTTACGATAACCACGAACTGTACGAGACCCCAGGAGAAAACAGATTACACATCTGCTTCTTTTGCAAACGCAAGGTAGAGAGGCATGCTGCCGCAGGCAGCTGGGAGCTGCCATACTCCGTACCAACTCAAACATACATCACTGGGGCTTAATAAGGCCGTGACTGCAAGCTCTTAAGCCGTGCTGAGAGCTAAGATCAACTAGTTCAGCATCACTAGTGCCGCGCTAACGTGACTATAGGGGACCAGAGTGCAAGGAGCGGGAGCCCCCATCCGCGTGCCGAGGGCAGGCACGCTGCCATGCCTTGGGTCTCTGATCTCGCCAGCTCTTCCTCCCAGCACTTACCCCTTGCCCTTCCAAACGCTCTGCTGGCTCCTGCCCGAGGAGCTGCGGCGCAACATCCACCCCGAGCTGTGCCCTGCGGCTCAGAAAAGGGCAGGAATACGTGGCCTGCTCCCGGCGAGTGAAAGGGACGGCTCCCAAAGGAGAGATTAGCAAGGGAAAGCCTTCTGTCTCGGAAGTTAATTTATGACTGCATCCCAAATCTCGTAAAGCAATGAGATTGTGATGCCTGAATAAAATGGAAAGAGCAGAGAACCTGAATGCTCGCTAGGGAAGAACTTTTATTTTGACTATTTACCTTCTAAACTTGCTAGCATTTACCTAGTTTCAAGCAGTGGCGATCGGTATGGAAAAGGGATCGTTGCAAAGATTTAATATTAAGGCTCTTTCAGGGAAATAGAGCAAATACAGAAAAAGTAATCTCCACCAAAATCAACGCACCTATCTGCAAAAAACAAGAAAGAACCCTTAAGTAAAGACATGCCCTTGCCGGGGTTCAAGCCTTCTTTGTAGCATGAGGGAATAAAGAAAGAATTCCTTTTTGCTAATAGTCTCCTGCTCTTTAAAAATGACAATATTAAGGTAGTGCGTATAATACACAAGCCTGTCTAAAAAGAACACATCGAGAAGGGATTGTGTTTGATTATATAAAATAAAAGTAGTGATGGATTACATTGTACTCATCAGCACAATGTAAAGGATTTGAAATCAATGATTTGATTTTTAACAAGATGCAGAGAGTTTGTACGTGGTTAGTCAGAAGTATTGTACTTTACATAAATGCTTTACAAATGGTGACACAGTAATTACAGCACTGGGAAATGGCTACTATCTATCCGCTCTGCATTTTACAGACTAAATAGAAATTTCATGCAGATTGAATACACTTGTGTTAGCTCAATTCATTTTTTCAATATCATTTTATAAGGTAAGAATAATATCAATTCTAAATTGCTATTCAAATGTTACATCTATTTTATCATGAGTTACATTTTTAATAAAATGCAAGTTTACTTGACGCATACATAATGTTTGCATAATCTGTGCAAGAAAATTGTCACTCTAGGAATTTATAATTTGCTTATTTCTTACAAAACCCTCTTTTGATGTATCCTGCAGATTGATGGGGTTTCAGTGTATTTATACAGATATAAAAATATTTCTGTGGTTGCGTATTTGCTCCTTTGAGTAGCCTTCTTTATAGTTTGCAATATATTTTCATATAGTTTGCAAAAATAAGTTTATGATTTATCTGCAGTTTAAAAAATTCATTTCAAATTGTCTTTGATACAACACACTCCAATTTTTGTTGTGACACAGATTATGCAAATTTGCTTGACAAAGAGTATGCAAACTGATTTTAAAGTAGGAAGTTCAGCTGACAGTACCTCGGCTTCCGCACTAAATCAAAAGGATTGTGTTTTTTTAAGTCGCACGAATGGACATTGATTACTCAGGTTTTTTTGGATTAATGGGGAGGCTCCCACTGGGCATTTCCTGGTGATGCATTCAGGTATGGCACTGAACCACTATTGTGTCCCCATTAGTGTCATGCCTCTTTTTCATCTACTGACAAGCTGTCAAGGATCTGTTGAGATGTCACAGGACCCTGGAATATGATTAAAGAGGGTTTTTTTTGATTAAGCTCTTTCCAGTTCATAATATCCATGTGGAGTTTATGTCAAGTGAGTCAAAGCCTTAAAGCAGTCTGGAGAGAGTCAGTACTTTGCTACTCAACCGAGTAGGACCGCATATCAAACAGATCCACTGGGAGCAGGACAGAGTCACACTCACGTGCTTTTCCAGAGGAATCTCACATGCTGCTCACCAGCACAGGAATCCCCTCTAAGTACTAAAGGGCCTAAGCAGGAAACGCTCTGCTCTACGAACCCCTCACATTCCCAAGCCCATGGGATCAGGAGGCCATAGGGAACAACACACACCGGTGAGCGTTTCGGGGGGTGTGAGTGTTTGAGAGAGAAGGAAGCAGAGAGCTCTTCCATGTCAATCTGTGGATGCAATGGCTGGACTGCAATAGGTGAGATTCTTAAAAAGCTGTCTGGCTTTCTTACAGGGCAATGCCACACACATCCTCGCCTGATGGGAAAACCACCTAAAGATGTGATAGTGCCAATCAAAGAATTGCTCTGCAACTGCAAGAAAAGCCTCCAAGTAGGAAATGAATGTGATTCTAAGGCTCACGACTAGGAGCCTCTGTTGATGCTCAGGGTTTTTCCTTGGCTTTGGAAAAGCAAAACCCAGGCAGCACCTTGCCTGGTTTCATACCTCAGCTCATGGCTTGGGGGGCTGTAATGAAACCCACAAGGACGGTGGTGATCCCACACAGACGATGCTGGGGGAGAGCTGTGGCAGACAGTAGCACCCCTGCTTTCAACCCCAACAAACAGGTTCTGCTAGGAGAACAGAATGGAAACGTCTTGCTGTACCCTGCAAGGGGAGAAGGAGTGCAGCAGAAACCCCACCCTCGGGGGTAAGGCAAGAAACTTCCAGGAAAAATTCCACCCGCCGCTAAGGTCAGCGGAACGAACACATATACAGCAGATATTTACCAGACCGCCTGGTACACATGAATATGTTTTTCACACCATGGACTAAAAAGAAAAGTAAATACAGGCCCTGCGGTTTTAATAAAATATGAAGAGGTGCATGAAGATAAAAAGAGAAAAATTAACTTGCAGTGAACATGAGTAGTTGGTCACTTTCAAAAATAGTAATTTTTTTAAATGTGTGAACATAATGTGAATATTTCAATTCCCAGGACTATTCTGCTAGTACTTTTTTTGATGAGTGATAAAATGTTCCAGCTTGGCTACAACTGCACTAAACTGTTGTAATGGGATTCTGTACTTTAACTTGAAACGGGACTGCATCCCAGTTTTGACAGCATGCTTTATTAGCAATAGCAGATTTTGAAACGCTGCCATGACCTCTGTAAATTATATGAATTCGGATATAAGAAAAAGACAATGTCACTGTTCTTTAACCTGAAATAATGTCATTTTCTGTGTTTTGGCACAGGCCAGGCTCATCATTGCAGTTCATCCTGAGCAATAACTTTGCAGGCAGCCTCTTATCCCTGAGCATTACTATTGCGGGATACAGTCCTGCGCAGCATGGATGAGGGCAGCAGAATGTAACCCTTCATTTCTTGGCTCAAACAGTTATCTTGTTAAGACACAGGCAAAATTCCCAGTGATGATTACTGGGTCAGAATTAGGCCAAACTCCCCCATCTTGGGTTTTTCTGGCCTTTATTCCTTCTCCTGAATGCTATAATATAAATCACGAACTTGCTGACTGAAAATATCAAGCTTACTACATGGCTTTAACAACTATAAGGTTTTTTGCAGATGGCAAAATATTCCAGCTTGAGTCTGTATTTTTCCTTTTGTATTAAAAACCTACAAAAATATCCCCTCAAATTAATGTTCTTCCAATTGCATACGCTACCAAATGTTTCTGTTTTGGAAAATGATACCTTTTCAATACAAACACAAGCTTGTGGGTTTTTTTATAGGATGAAAACTGCATTTCCCCCTATCAGCTCTAATGTTTCCATTGTGCAAGAGATTTATCCTGATAGATTTTAGCCCTGGGCGCTATGCCTCCCCCAGCATGTTCAGGTTAGTGCAAATGCTCTTTGTGCTGGCTTTAGTTGTAACAGCGTACAGCATGTGCTGCAGCAGCATACATATTTAAACAGGCTGTTCCTTTACAAGCACATGTTCAAAAGATTTTATCTAATCAAATTTTAAATAGGAAATTACTTGTCTGACTTCACATCAGAAAGCTATTCCTTTCCCTACTGCTCCAGATTGGATTATTAGGACTTCACTACTAAATGGTCAGCAGCGTGTCTGAGTCACCACTCTTCATTTTGGGCTATAAATATCAGATGATGATTTATTACTTGGCAGTTTCAATAATGCAACGGCAAATTCTCTTTAATCTCTTTAATTTGAGGTGAACAGCAAACACTTTTGAAAGCTGAGAATTTCTGAGGTTCTCTGTGCAAATAACGGCTAAGCCTTGGGCACGCACAATGGGGAATTTCCCCCTCATCAATTGATTTCAAAGACTCAAAGGGGTTTTCATTGCCCATACTGATCTAGTCCTGCTTATCTTTTTGCATTAACTGTTAACTCTGGACAACAATTCAATGGTAAATGGGCTAAAACGGGGATTTTCAGAAGGTTTAATGATTTTTACAACTGAAGGGAATGAAGTCTGAAAGAGTAGTTTTTACCCTTCTAAGTTACCTGGATCATCCCCGTTTAACATTCGTGCTTCACCTGGACTTCAGATGAGAGTTTACGATCTGCACAGTGCCAGAAATCATACCATCTGCTTATTCAAAAGTTGATGTTCGCTCACTAGAATATACAGTCGTTGCTCGTACCTCTTCCAAAACACTAATTACATTTCTACTAAACAGCACCAGACAACTGGGTCTTACCCCTTTCTGGGGAAAGCTGCTACCCAGGTAGGTCGCTTGTGCAAGGTAGGTTTGCTCGTGCAAATCATGTCTAGATCAAGAACGTGCATCCTTTCAGGATGCATTAAAATAGGAAATGGACTTAAATCTTGCTGAAACGAAGACTAATTTGCAAACTTCAGAGAAGTGTTTATTTAGAAGACAAAGTCTAATGTGATACAAGATACCTCAAGAGATAAAAAAGATTTTAAAAGTCTCTCAATTTCAAAATATCATTTAGTCACATTCAAAGTTTGGTTGGTTCCTTATGGTATTTTATTTCAGAAATAATTCAAATCTGGCTTGAAAAACTATTAGACACTCACAGAAGAACAAGCACAATAAGGGGGTTGAGGGACTGATTAAAGGCGGCAGCCTAAAGAATGTTAGAAAAATCCACCTAAACCCTAAAAGACAGGAAGACAAGGACAGAAAACATTTTCTGATGGTGAAATTGAGGAACCCAAACTAGGAATAGAGATGTCATTCAGAAAAAGAAAAGCTTCTGATACAACTATACATGAGGGGTCATTAATTGAGGCAAATGGAGGAAATCAGATTAAAAACACTATTACAAGAGGTGCTGTAGGATCCTGTATCCAGCTGACTTTCCCATCACTGAGAACTATGATGAAGACCCTTAGTAACCTGTAATTTAGAGACTGCAGCCCGTTTGCACAGATTCACGCTCCACAATCCAGCATGTCATATAGAAACAAAAAGGTTTTTAACTTTACTGTTCTGCAAATTACACCCAGTTCCCGGGTTTGGGGCTAGCAGATGGCGTTATAGCCTCCTTGAACGTGCACAACACTCTGAAATGCCTCTGAAAGTTGTCAACCGTCCTGTCCATCCTGGAAAGTGTTAAATTTCAGGGAAATATTACTTAACTGCTTTCAGGATTGAAGGACAGAAATAAACACTCCAGTAGACAGGAGACACTGTGGGATAAATCAGATGCAAAATCACCTCCTGAGGAACAATGTGCCTAATCTTTGAACTCTTCTCCAGGAAGGTATTTAACTATGTGCAAGATCATCAGCTGGTTTAAGTTATTTTAAGTACCTTGATCTCAAGGCAGCCAGATCTAGCCCTATAAATTCACAATCCTGTTGATATGTCACATACTTCATCCTGAAGTTCTGTTCTTCTTGTAGTAAATTGAGTATAGAGTACAGAGCAGTTGTACTGTGCTCTCTGTTACTGTAAAACTGAACTGCGCCTTCTTTCAGGGTATTGTTTTGATCCTAAATGTCTCAGCTGATACCTTCTGATGTGTTGGCTTCAGGCACAGCAGCACTCCCTTAAGGAGTATTATTATAGCTTAAAATGGACAATCAAAGAATAGAAAACCTCAAAATGCATACCTGGTGTACTCAAGGCATCTTCTCCTTAAAAGCAAAGACAAAACACCCCCAAGAAATATCGGTTCAAGAAAGGGAGGGAAAATAAACCACACAATTCTTTTCCTCCTTTAAAAGAACAGCGACCGCTTACGCTCATGAATCATAAAACAAGGGAAGGTGGCAGCAGGGAGAAACAGAAACCGGATTTTTATTTGTCAGTGGCTTTCACTTCTCGTTCCGCTGCCAGACAGCTGCACTATCTGCCTTTCACTCGCTGTATACAATGAGATGACAGAGGGTTTCCTAGAGCCTTTAATATTGCAGTAATTCATAACCTTACTTTAATTAACCTGGAATAATTTATCTTTGGAATAAACAAGGTGCTAGGTTTGCTTTTACTATCTTCCTTTCCTGGAGAAAGGTGGATTTTATCCTCCAGGTATCCCCATGTGCAAACCTGATGCTTCTCACAGCTCAGACAGTATTACTAAAACGCTAAACCAAAGTAGCATGGCAAATGCTTCAAACCAGCGTGGGCTATACGAGTGATTCACCATATTTAGTTCCTCGCTCTCCTGCTGCTTTCACTGGTGAGCAGGCAAGGGCTCCGGAGGAGGAGGACAGGTACGCAGAGGTGCCGCGTGGCACAGCGCAGTGCGAGGAGCGGGCACTAGCATCACTGTCACTTAGCGATGACCAGGTAAGTGTTCCCTTGTGTGGCACGAAGACTAACTCGCAGGTGAACGTTTTCCTTCGGCTTGCAGGACTGTTTCGATAACTTACAGCATAATGGCATTAGCATTTTAAACTGAGCTTCCATTAAGTTATACGAGTTATCTATTTTGAAGTAATTTGAAGTACCTTTCATTGTTAACTCCTCTTAATTAATTTTGGCTTTATGGCATTTTGGGGGCAAATTGCCTTAGCCTTCACATTTATCCTATCACTACTTGGCATGACCGAGATATTACAGCTCTTAAGTGAATTTCTTGTCAGAAGGATCTAAATCACACAGCTCAGGAGAATTACTTGAAGAGGGTTGGTTTTACTCTCCATTTAGCTTGGCCTCTAAACCCTGGGTACCAGCCTGATGCTTGCAAATGACTTCCACAGAAGTAGGCATTACGAGCCTGGGGTCAAAGTATCTACCTGCAGACTGCTCTTGGCCTGAAGCAAGAAGTATGTTCTGCTTCATGTATTTAGTAAGGCAGTTTTTCTTGGAAGCTTGTCTGTCTTGTAGTTTTAGCCCCCACACACCAAGTTGCCTTCTTTTGTTCATGCTCTTTGTGGTCTGACTGCGTTGTTCCTGTTTGGAGCCATTCAGCTCTGTAATATTGTTGTTTTTAAAAAGTCCAATTTATTAAAACACATGAGAAATAGCGGTGAGTGTGAATCCACTGGAAAATCAGATCAATGAGTTTTCAGTTTAGTGCTGTTTTCAAAACACATCTCAAAAATACAGGTACACATCAAGTTGCTCCTGTGGTCTAGGTAAAATATTGCTGATCAAGTTAGTAAAAATTGTTCTGCTATAATAAGTGCATTCAAAGGACCCAAATTACTGGTAGTATTTTTCATAGAAAGTTGGTAAAAGCGCGTTACCCTTTAGTGATCTACAATGCAGTCTCTGATAACGGCTCATACAGAACTACTGCAAACAGTTAAGCCCTGAATGCCTTTATCTTGATCCCTCCAACGTCTAATTTCCCCTTATGGAACAGTGCATTGGAAGGCTTTTTACCCTAAGCAACTGAAGTTCTTTAACCTTTTAATTTTGTCTAAATGGTGCTAAAATGATCAAAAATGTGCTGTAATTTACATTTGTCTGGTGAAATGGTAAAATTAAGTTTCCCCGATTACCTTTTTACCTCTTTGAAGGTACCAAAGAGAGTAACAAAGTTGTTCAGAGTCACAGAGCTGGCACTTGGTCTGCAATTCCTCTAGCTAGTGTTCTCATTACCATCAGGAGAAATTCCTACAGGGGATGTGTTTATCCGGTCATGCAGAAAGTCATTTCTACAACTTGGCAAAAACTCCTGTCTTGTTGGGATCCAGGCAGGAGAGCTGGTGGTACTGGGCACTCTCTCACCTCAGGTCTAGGAGTGAAAATCTGAAGGAACCGAAATCCCTTTCCTTTACACCTCAAACTGTCATGTAAATGCTGAGGTTGAGGAAGGATTAGGAATGATTATACTCTTCCTTCTCACATGCATTTCAGTTTAAATTATACCATGTAATGAAGGACACTAAAATGACACATAATACCTTATCCCTGTGTCGGTAGATTATAAAATAGATTTAATTAAGGTTAGAGAGGTGGGGAAACCTTTTACTTTCTTCCTTCCCTCCTCCCTCAATGCTCTCTCTTCCTATCCCCTTCTCAGAAGCCCCCTCTCAGCTATCTTCTGATGCTATTTGCACAGAAGAGGGGCTGCAGGAAACGTCACTGTCACCCAGAGAAACGCTTAGCAAAGTGTGCCCACAAGGTAACAGTGTGACAACACCACAAGGCCAAAGTAAATCATCTCCAAATCAGATCCTATCAAGTTCAGTAAGCATTAATCAAAATCTGTACTTTTCACCCTGATTATTTAGGTTTCTCTGGTTTTCTTTGCTCCCACGTCTCTTCCCAGATTGCATCTCTACAACAGAAGCCAAACCCAGAAATTTGCAGCTGTGGAACTACCACCTGCCTCTCCCCACGCGTGCTGAAGGCCGGCTGGCAGGGTTTGCCTACGCTCCTCTTCACAGAGGCTCATGTCTATCTACCACCCCAAATGACAAATATAAAGCTTTGAAATCACTGAGTTTTCTTAAAACTCGACCTTATATAAGGGCTTAAGTTGTTACTATGCTTTTTTGTGGATAGCATGAGGCATTTACACTAAGGGTAATAGAGGAATTTATAGGCTCTCTAATAACGGAGCTGGAGATAAAGTGTCTTGTGCAACAAAGGATGTAGAAAAATGGCCACGCAAGGCAGTGGGATGGGGATGAGGCATGATGGAGAGGTTTCTCTGGGCAGAAAGACGGAAGACCCTGAAAATGCAGTATTTCTGCGAGCTAGGATCATCTGTGAGGAAAGTGAAGACGTGTGGCGATGAGAAGTTGATGAGCATGGCTGACTGCCAGCAGATATTATGATCTCAGAATATGGATGTTTTGTACTAATAATTACAAAATCAGCAGCTGTACAATTACATATTTGGATAAATACAAGTGTAAGCGCATCCTGTAACATGGTGAATGGAAATGAAGTACGATTAAAATGACAGCTCATACACTAATATTGATGCCTAGAAAAGACAGACAAGCCGGAAGAATGCTAAGTTAATAAAGGATAAAAGAATCTTGATACTCAAAAAGAAAAAACTGATACTGACAACATCGAAGGGCAGTGAGAAAAATACGTTAACTTTCCATAGCTGTTGAGAACAGATAAAGATCAGACAGAAGACATTAAGAAAAAAGCAGATTTACTTGTCTGCACTTATAAATGCATTCTGGGGCAAAAAAAAAAATCCTTCTCATATGCCCTGAAGAAGAAATCTACAACCAGGATAATCTCTTCTGATACTCTGCTAGAGCAGAAAGATGCACTGAAGCTGTGGACTATCTAAATAACCAAGAAGAAAGCCAAGGGTTGGAATCATGTCATCTGAATGTGCTAACCAAGTAAATTTGTTATAGATTCCCACTCAGGCACTGAAATGTGACAATAAGCAGAGTATTCAACTGAGAAAAATGTCGGAAATCAGAAAGTTCTTATTAAAGGGAGGGAGCTTCATGAAAGAATTAGGAAGAAGTAGAGAATTAGTATAATATAATATTAGGATTAGGTAAACACTGGGCAAAAATCACAGTAGTAAAGCACATTTGACACATAGTCATGTTCAAAGCCTGGCTGGGATGTCACAGGATGCGTCTGCTTATGGAATGCCTACACTGACAGATATGATTTTAAAGTATTATTTAAAATCTGCTGTGCCTAAGGGTCAGCACTGCCCAGGCACTTATTATCCCATGGAAACCCAGTGTTTTTGGGATGGGGACAAAGCAAGAGCCCACTTCTGTGTGGAGCAGGCAGGCAGCCAGGGGAAAGGTAAAACCCATGTCCCTGTTTCCCAATGATCTAAAGTTTCAAGGCATGTCAGAAGGACTGGGGTTAATATACGGCCCATCTGAGGGCTGAGGTTTTTGACAGACATATAGATTATACCCACAGAGGGGTGAATCTGGTGCAGAGACTACAGTTCACGTACACCAGACGTTTTGGCTTTGTCTATTCTGTCCAGTGGAAGACAGGCCCAAGGACAGGCTAAAATATATATTTTCTTTAACCTGTGCCGTTTGTCTGCCTTGCCAGCAAGAGTACAGCTATAGTCCAGCACTAGCTACCTTCCCTGTGACTTTGCACGATGCTGTATCGGGCTCCTCTAGAAAAACGCTTGAATTAATTTCTGTCTTACCCTAGCTATGTGAAACATACGGCTTCATATAGAGTACAGTGACACGAGCTAGTGAGCGAGCCCAGGAATACCTCTGTCCCTCCCATCCCCGGACAGCTGTGCCTATGGACCCATGCCAAGAGGTGGTATCAGCACAAGCTTTCTTCAACATAACACTCCTCAACTTCCACAAAGCCTACAGCTCTATGTAGGTGACTTCAGGCTTGCACTAACCCCAGGCCCCTGCCTGTGTGCTACACATTTCCTCTAAACTTTGTTTAGTGGCTAATCACCTGATGATTTCCCTGAAGAGAGATCTAGTGTTGGTTGTCACTGCTTGGGTGGGGCCTCATCACAACGTACAGCTGTGCAGCACAGCTGGGAATGGGAAATCCCCTACCCGAACTTCCTTCCCACTTTTCACTGAACAGACTGAAACATTTTTTTCTTTTCTCCGAACAGCAAGAGGCAGAACGCAATGTGTATCTGTTGCTGTTCTGTCTTTTCATGAGCAGCAGGATGCTAATCCCTCTCCTAGTAAATATTCCTGTGGCTCGATCCTGCAGGGCACTGAGCAACCCCTGCTCTTCTCCATCCCACCCCCTCCTTCACAGTCCAGTAAGGGTTTAAGAATAAGTACTTACATCAGTGGACTCACTTTGTGATTGAAGTTCATGTCAGACTATGCTTAGGTGAGCAGGCAGTGCTTAGCGAGGTTCAGGCTGCTTCACCCTTCTGCCTAGAAACCTACGGGACTGAAGAAGCAGTGCGAACCACAGAGCAACTTCCCCATCCATGCTCAAGATTTATACGGCTTGCTTTCCTCTTCTTAAACGTCTCCTAACGAAGCTTTGTTCAAAGATGATTAACAGATGTTGTCATTAAAAAGTTGGTACTTGCCAACAAATAACACATGGGTCTGCTTGAGAAACAGGGCTGTTTCCACAGCTTTCCCCAAGAAGAGATACTTGTGGTAATTGGTAAGGCCTGTGAGAATATGACATTTTAAAGTATCTTCTACCATACATAATTTCCGAAGAGAACGCTGTTTTCCTGAGAATTTGTTTATCTTGTTCATATGAAATCACTTGGATAAACCCACATGATACAGCATAGATAATTAAGCCCATTATGATTAAAGGAGTAAGTGGTGACCTTTGTAGATAACAATGAACCTGACAAGCAAAGACTTATTTGTAACAGAAGTAAACAAAGCCCCAGCACTAAATAGATAGCCATGTATCTTAATTGAAGACAAAATAAAATGATCAACTGATACGCAGAAATGATTCTCAAACGCTAGAAGGTGACAAACAAAACGTCAGGATTTTACTATCCATTGCCAGATGAGCTGAAATGTACGGATGGCAATCCCCAACCGAAAAAAGATATTGGGGAAAAGGATATGTAGGATGGACCTGGCTGGAATATACAAGCACAGAATCATTTCTGTGTTTACCTACCCGGTACACACTGAAATCGAAAACCTAAGGGCCAGGCCCTCTGTTAGCAATTTGGAAAAGCAAATTGGGGAGATGGCAGTGCACCCCGTCCAGGGAGATCTTTTAAGACCTGCGAACAGAAATGTTTTGAAGGTGGTAACCTAGATATTGCTGAAACTCCTGGCAATGTATTGTTAATGAAAAGGTTTGGTTCTTTTTCTGGGAGGTAGAAAGGAATGAGTATTCAGTAGGTTTTCAGAAACTATTTAAAAGCAATCTGAGTCTTTTGCAATGCTCTCAGCACATAAATTGTAAATATCATTTTCATATAGGTTTCAGATAAATGACAGATGTAGTACATTTTTACTACATTCTAAATTTAGCGTTTTAGAAGTTGACATCGAAATCCTTTCCTCTCTTTTCTCTTTTCCGTGGACCTGTTGTTAAAAGCATGACTGCTCTGCCAAAAAAGTCTGTTTTGAAAGGCTTTTATTCCTTTTTTATTCCTTTTGTTCTACCGTATGACTCCATGCTACAACAGGCACTGATGAGCTCGGTGGCATTTTATAGCTATCATTTATGTCTCATCCAAACCTGCTGGAGTCAGTGAGAATATTCCCATTGACTTTACTAAGCTTCAAATCAGGGTTTTATTTGGTATTTAGCTTTAGCTTCAATTCACGTCTCAGTTCACTGTGTACTTCAAGCAAGCAAGGAACAGTCAATGTTGTCATATTCCACTTCTACAAAACAATGGTTAGGTGTACTTGACAGGTTTTAAGTTGAGGAAATATAATAAATTCGCAGGCTGTACAGTTAGAAACACCATCTTACAGACACACAGCAAGAGGAAATTCAACTAATCTGATGTTTGTTTATTTCTTTAACATTCTATTAAAGCAAAGAAGCTCTATAATGAGATTACTGCATTTTATCTCTTAATTGTATCCAGATATGCAAAACAGATTTAGTGCTAGTGGCTTGTATACAGTACAATATTTTAAAGCTAATTATGAAACAGCATTACTATTGTCACACGATAAAATACTTATTCGTACTGTTATGAATCAAATACCGTTTTCTAAAATTAATTGTAATTAAGTTTTTAATTAAATATAAACCCTACTAAATTCTGAAGCAGCTAGTTATATAAATATAATTCTTTTAAATCCAGGATGATATCCGCATAAAAGAGTTTAATTAAATAGATTGCAAAAAAAGGGAAAAAAGAGACAGTAAGTAGTTTTCCATCATAAAAGCCAGCTGTGTCAGGTCTTCAAAGTATTCAAGTTTTTATTTTTGAACACCTGAAATCTGCCATTGTCCATGTAAGCATGCATACACATCCTCCCAAACCAGTGTATTAATAGTTTAATTGTTCATTGAAGAGTAGTTAGCACCTGGATTTTGTTTGTATTATTCCACATAGAGAGGAAAGTGCATTAAAGATTTACCTTCCCAAATCCCCAAGGCCCAAAACATCTAGCAGCCTTTTCATTGCTTATGTATATAACACAATGAACAATAAAAAAGTTAAGCAAATATTTTTAAAATAACGTTGTATCAAAGTTCTTCTGTTAAAAACATTCGTGAGTAGATGGTGAAAATCTCTACTTGATGTTAGTTGCGATTACTTAATAATTTTAAAATATACTGTCCCTTGGTGGTAATACTTCATGTATCTTGATGATACAGCTCGTCAATGCAAATTAAATTTCAGGGATTTGTAATCTGGTACTGAAAAACTAAATCTAACATTTTGCACACATTTCAAAATATGTGTTTAGGGTCAGTTTTCCTGAACAATCGTTCATAATAGGAACAACTGAAGACTTGACTACAAACTACTCACAGCTTGTTTGCAAGTCTTACTTGGGTATGGAATACCTTTTCCCACTCTCCACTTACTGGTAAAGGGACAAGGAAGAGGCACCTGTTTATCTCAGCAGAATGAAGCAGCAGTTTAAAACTTACCTGAGATCCAGCCATCTTAGTGAGCGTTATTTTTCAACACTATTATACCTGTTTTTCATATACTTGCACATCCAAACCAAATTGTATTTACACACGCTATGGTAATTAAAGCAGTTACATTTTGATGAGCTGAAATGAATCAGGGCTCCCAGTTAAGACAAACGAATGATATCAAGCACTTAGAAGCATCTCGCGTCTTACTGACTTACTATAGTAAGGACTCAACTACGTACTAAATTGCCAGTATTTTGGTGGAAGCTATGTTAGATTCTGATGCTGATTCTACATTTGATGACATATTATCCAAGTAATTTAATGAAGAAATATTGCAGAATGCATATCTGAGACTATCGAGAAATTTTATTTAACCAGCAGCTCACCACTAGAAACAAAACAATACTTCATGTGTTTTTTCAAGAATACATACTTTGAGCCAACCCTGTTTGGATCACCCTTCAGTATCATTATGCAACAAATAAATATTTATGTTCACACTTAGCACAGTCTATAAGGACATTAATTTCCTATTTATTTGAAGAGCCCACATTATCTAGGAAGGCTCTTCCAGTATTTCTGTGATCTAGATTTCATTGCAGATATTATTCACTCTAAATTTAAGTCTTTTATCTGTATGCCAAGTGTTAAATTATATTGGGTTACTGTCTGTATCATTCTATTTTTACTGCAGCTCCTCACAGATTAAGATTCAAATCCTTTGAATTTAGCAGGATTTTGACAGTAATTCAAGCAGTGCAAGTCTTAGGTCTGTCCACCTTATTGTGACATTCATGAATTTCTAAACTCTGTATGTGTCTACAGAAACTGCATTTACCTGCTGTGTGAATCCTGTCACCGGATCCTTGACAGCCATCCTCATCATCACAATCTCCGCTTGACTCCATCTCTTCACTTCTTCCACCCCCACTGCCAGCATCTCGGGAAGCCCATCTTTCCAGTTTTAATTTTGCCTTCTCAGCATCCAGCTGAAATGGAAGAAGCAAAAACCCAACAATGGTCAGAATATTTACACAGTTCCTACCTCTGGTGACCAAGCTGGGTTTATAAATCAACAAGCACTTTCTCGTTCGCTTTCAAGAAGAGCTCAACAAGTTGGAGGGTGTTTCTGGCCGTGGCATCCAAATATTTTGGAATTGGAAAAACAGACTATACCATCAAATTTTCTCCACCACAGATGACCAGGGACACATCATCAAACTTTTCATTGAAAATACCACATCTACCAATATCATCACAGGGAGGTCTAGTCCTGCAGGTTTTCCTCTTGCAAACCACAGTTTGGAGATCACTGGGGACTTATTTTGGGTTATTTACAACTGAAGACCACACGATATACTTGACAACCTTTGAAGAGTTGAGGGTATTTGCTAGTCTTCGTTATGGGTTTGGTCACTTGGAAACCTTGGCCCCTGGATATGGTTTTTAAGATGGTATCATTTAAGATGCTTGTACCAACTGCAAGTTGTTCATTAAATTTCACTTGAAATATATTTCTTGGCCTGAATGTAGAATAAGAAAGCCTTTTCTAAAATAAATCTGAATGTGTCATACTAGGTCACGCTTGCTATAACAACATATTTACTACCCACACTCATCTTTTTGATCTTTAGAGAACTCTTTCTCCTTCTGTCGCCATGAACAGTTGCCTACCGTCAGTGCTGTGGGAATAAACGATTTTGCAGTTCACTGGTAGTTCCAAAAAATGAAAAATACCATTTCATTTTCAGCAAATCTAAACCCAGCCTACTCAGGGAACAACAAGAGCAGCACTATTTGGGAAGAAATTAAGTAACTGGCTTAGCCTAATACATTCCGTCAAGGAAGGACGATTCAGGAGAAACTTGAAGCTGCCCCCCCCACTTGAGAGGAACCCCTCCTCGTTGAGCTACAGGGCCCCTCTCCTGTTGGAGCTGGGCCATTTTTGTCTATTTCAGAACCAAGGTGCTCCACGTTCCTCAGTGGTCAGGTTCCCCTCAGCAGCTCACATCTGTGGTTGCTTGTGTGAAGGAGACTTCAGGGTATTAGAGAAGGTGGGACAGCTTCTGCAGAGAGAAGCCCCAACAGCTCAGCTTCCCCTACAGCCCACTGGCAGGGAAATACCCTGGCTCAGAGTGGATTTTCTCACAACCTGGCTAAGTCGCCCTGGTTACTATCAAGTTACCATCCTCTGTACCTCCCATCCCCATTTTGTGAGTGACTACCAATTTACTTCCTGTATCTTGTTGGAAAATTACATTGGGGGGGTGTTGATTTTGCTTTGAAGTGCTGGAAATAGCTGTTCCTGTATTTCTGATCACTTCTTTCATGCAGCTGAAACTCAACCTGCAATGCATATGAACACTGTTTTGAAAGGTAGCAGCCTTGTTTGTCTCCTTTTCGGAGTTATGAAAACCTTGTTCGTGTTAGCTCTGCTGGTTTGGCGTGATGAGGTATGATTAGGACCTGTTGTTCTAGTTATGTGAAAATATTTTAACCAAATGGAAAGACTTTGTAATTCTCAAAGCCAGCCAGATTCGAGATCTATCCAGTACCCTTCATCACAAGTATCTCCCCCCCCAAAGTACTGCAGATCCGTTTCAGGCTTTGTGATCTGTTTTATCCCAGAGGACTCTGATTATTCTTGGTACTGAGCAAAATGTATTTTGAAATGTAGCTACTTTGAAGATTCAAACACATTTCACACTAAAAAGGAGGTGGGCTGGGAGCTGGGGGAGGAACTGGAGCACAGGGCTAATACAACTGTATTAACTGGGTTGAAAGGATGATGACGGCTGCAGCAATTTCTCTGTAGTGGGAAGCTTTGTGTGATAGTCTCCTCCTTCAGAAACTGTGAGCTGCCATCCTCCACTCCGGGGCTGACAAATGCTTGGATCAGTGCAGCAGAGATCCTGTTCTACAGAACAACAGATGCCAACTTCTACATGGCAGAACTCAGGAAATTTTTCACCCTTTCACTGAAAAGATCTGTTTGCTCATTCTGAAGACACAAATAACTTCACACTGCAGTGGGAAGATCAGTAAGTGGGAGGAGAGGGTACGGACTCTAGTGGGGAAGCACAGCGAACACTGCCTAATTGTTACTGCACGACTGTTTTTTATAAACAAGTTGCTTAATGTTGAGCCTCATTATTCACGGGAGTAACGATCGATGTCATGGCGATACAAAACAACATTTTGTGAAACAATCGGAAAAATTTGCCTATGAGGGAGAAAGATAACTCAGTTCTTTCACAGTTTTATTGTGTCCTGACCATATTAGAGAAGACTCATTCATTCTTAGTTATAATCCTTCAGAATGAAAAGAAACGGCTAAGTGGTGAACAGAACAGATGCAAAATTTAATAAAGGCTTTTAATGATTGTTTGCCAGTCAAAGCAGAAACGTTTACTGCCTGTTAAGGTACTCCTTCTTTTCAAAAAACTGATTTCATTCAGTTCCCATGGCTCAATCTTGACCTCTGCTCAAAACAAGTAAATACTTGAACTGAGCGCGCACCACCTTCTTGGACAAAGCCCAAGAAACAAGCTCAGCTTGTCAACATGGTGCACGGCAGCCTGTTACAAACTTCTGGATTCTTAGTGCTGTCCTGGTTTGAGCGACACAGGACTACTTTCTCTTCTAATGCTTGGGAAACTGCACTTTTAGAAGACTCCAGTGTCTAAATTTGTGAAAATATTTACTTTATAGCCAGCTATGGTACCTGGGTTTCAAGGTCTCATCTTTTTGAGCTTGCCAGCTGCAGGGATGAGGAGTGAGACCCAGGCACTTGACCCCAACTGGCCAACAGGATTATTTCGTACCACGAATGTCACAGTCAATATAAATTAGAAAGCTTGCTGAGAAGTTTCTCTCTCTTCCTTGATGGCTGCGATCCTGAGAAATTCTTGCGCCAGAGCCCTGAGGCGTTCCCTTCCTCCCAACGCCATAGCGCTCGCAGTGTCCAACATTAGCTGTCCACTGCTGGGAGCGCACAGCTTCCTACTGATAGAATTGGCTGAGTATAATCCTTGTATATTTTATATTGGCATTAGGATCAATGTTGGTTCTTTAATATTATTAATGTTAACTATTTAGGCTTATTCTATTAAATCTGTTCATATTTCAACCCTCAGGTTTTCTTGTTTTTCCCAATTCCCCTTCCCCAGGTGGGGAGGAGTCATAGGGTGATAGAATAATTGTCTAAATGACAATAAATTGTTGTGGGTTCCTCAAACAATAACGAGCGCCTTCACTACAAAAAGAGATTAGCTGTAGCCCAGATCTGCATCTCCTGTCCACATTAATGAATATTTACCCAGGTCTTTCTTGGCCTCCCAGGAGAGAGGCACGTCAAATTACACAGAACCCTTGTATAGGTGTTCAACATTACAACTTAAAGTCTACTCAGGTGCAACCTACCAAACTTTTTCACCTTGTATACCCTTTCCCAACCTTTTCAAATGATTTGTCCAGCAAAGAATTTTTTATCTGTGGCTACCATTCGCCTAGAATGATGAACCAGAGCCCAACTTTGTGCAGAGGTAATGGTTTATCTATAAATAAACCTATTCCGGGAGATGAAATAGTGTAGCCACGTTAGTGAGGAGCTCCACCCATACCGTGCAGCCCTGTTGAGAAGGCTATGTCACCACTGCACAGTGACTTGTGATTTAGCACCCTTCTCTTTTCCAGCTTTTGAAGGAACACCTGTCCTTTGGCCACTGCCACATGACTTTAGTGAGATAACTGTTTTAGAGCAATAGCAAAGTATACGCCAGCATTCCTCCATCTCCTTCTTTCGCAGAATCATAGAAAACTTTCTCAAAGGACTGTTACTGCACTGAAATAGCACAGACTACATCAGGATGGCCTAAGATGGTGGAGCTTTAGAAGAGAATCATAATGAAAGACATTAACCTTCACTTTTTATTAAGCTCTGCTAGGTCCAAAAGATGGGTGTGGACAGGGAATGCCCTCAATGCTTTGCAGCTAGGGGACTGAGAGGTCTCCAACAGGAGCTGGAGGTCATATGAAGGCTCAAGGTCTCTTCAGAGACAGCCATGATCTGCCAAAAAGCCTGAACAATCCTCCTAGCTGCTGCCACCAACCCCTAAAACTTTCAGCTTCCCCACAGATGGCTGTAGAGAGAGTCACAGTTCCTTGCCCATATTTATCAGTGGAGATCAGAGATTGGAGTCAGTAATGGCATTTCTATTATTGCTTACAAACCACTCTCAAACAAGCCTTAATTTGCTGACTTATACTCTGCCTGCTGATGCGTAATGCCATCCAGCCATCTCTGGCAACTCTGCACAACAGTTCCAGCCTGGGAGCGCAGCGTCTTGTTGCTGAGAAGTGATGCTTGGTTGAACAATTGCAATGGATTTCAGGCTGGGCACTGGAGCTTGTACCTTTACCTTCACAAAGCAGAAGATACCTGCTGCTTAAGATTTCAGAAAATACTGGAATCTTAACAGCTTAAAAATTAAGTCCTCAAGCTTTTGCACATCTGAAAGACAATTTTTTTTTTTACTCATGAAAAGGTTATATGAATAGATCAATACGATTTGTACAGCCCAACTGAAAACTGACTCAAATCAGGAATTTTCCCAACTGCAATAGGCTTTGGATTAGGTTCATAAACCTCTAAATGGTTTTTGAGAAACTATACAGTCTTTCTGTGGGAAAGCTTTAGTATCTGTATCTGACTGAGCTGAAAGGTAAAAATCACATATTACTCCTCAGCTCTGAGACAGATGCAGATGACTATCCTCATGCATTTTATTTATTCCAGCAAAGGTGCCAACCTTAAGTGACATTAAAAAAAAAAAGTTCTGCTGACATATGGTTTTACAGAGAAGAAAGAAGTCATATGAGGATGGTTGCTGTCTTTCTCCCCTGTTAATTCTTGATGATATAGCACACGCATTCCCGGTCACATAAAAGAGTCCTTCAGACTTCAGAGGCTTCAAAGAGTATGTGACACACAGCCCCTGAGCTTTCTACAATGAGTCTAACCCTAATTCTCACTCTGACCACAGATGTGTTAGAATGTAAATTTATTCTCGTGGTTTTTCATGAAGGCATGTTCCAGTTGGATACTTCCACAGAATAATTAAATAATAACTGTTTAGCTCTATGAAAAAGCGCCAATTTCTATCCGTTTCATTGATCAGCGTGTTTTCTGAGGGGTCATATATGCGTTATATCTGAGGGGATGACTCCAAGCTGTAGGATAATGAACTCATTTCATCAGAAAATAGGTTTTAAAATTATATTTTGCACCATAGTTTCAGGCTTTTCAGGTCAGTGAACACAACAATGAAAATCTAAGAGAATGCACTTTTTGAATAAAGCTACTTAAAAGTTGTGTGCTTGGAATATTCCGAGACAAATCCCATACAATAATTGTTTCCTGAGGGATTTGTTAATTAGTTTTCTATATGACAGATTTCAGTGTGAATGCTTTTCCACTCTGAAAAGACAGCTTTGAGGTGAAATCTGACTTCTGTCCACTTGTCATGTGAGCACACGTATCTTACTTGCCGGTGTTTTCACAGTGATCAAAAAATGGCTGATTATACACCGCATTTAGAAACCGTAAGCTAAGCACGATCTCTTCTCAAGGTACTTACAAGCAGTTGCCTTTTAAAAAGTGCTTTAGTGACATAAATATGATTTGCAGAGACAAAGGATTTTGCCAGCTTATGCACCAATAAAGTACAAAGCCTAATCTTGAAAAGAGTCATAAGTGACTCAATCCTTCCATTCATTTTTTTTTTTCAAAATTAAAAATAAAAAATCCTTTCTAAACCATTATTAGGTCAGAAATTACTACAACTGAAAAAGACAATGCGCCTTTGTTTTTAGCCTATTATATACATTTTTTGTTAGGGACTGACATATTGCTTCAGGCATAAAGCTGCATTTTACTGGTGCCTTGTGACTGAGCAGATGTGCTGTCATTTCACAAAACAATAGCAACATAACAAATTTTAGACATAACTGCCATATATATGCTTATTCCAAGTGGGTCTTCTCCTTTGAGATAACATTTATGGTCAATTTTCCTCCACATATGCTCTTAGCTCCTTTTTAAAAACATTTGGCAGTTGCTTTTTCTTTTCACATTTATCTAGCATTCATCTATTACAGCATAAATAAGCAAAATGAACTTATTTCTCTCCAATTTGTCAGACATTTTCTTTGGTTTGTTCTTCCTTTGTCTGTATTTCATAGAAATCTAAAAGGCCCAACGCATTATCCCCTTCTAGTTCCTTCAGAAAGTAGTCCAGCTCAAGGAGGGAGTAGCACTCAACTCTTAAATCCTTTTTTTAGCTGAAGAAAACAGACATCTAACCTTTTGGAGCAACTGCTACCCCGGAAGGATTCCTTCTGCTGTGTTTATTCAGACACTTACAATAACCTTTGCATAACACAGCTGGCTTTACAAGTCACCTGTACAATATTAGAATAATTTAACTGAATAGCTATACATAATTTATGCAACATGGTTAAGGACTGACAATGGTTCTAGAATTTTATTCACAACTCTTCCGACTAGACCTTTTCCAACGAGGGAATTGGACCAATATTAGTAGATTACGTTGGTTTATGCTTTTCTCTCTAGTCTAAGTACCTTACATTTACTTACTCTGACATTTGTATCTCTTTTCTGTGCCAATGCTCCTAGTATATGTATATATATAAACGTAAGGGGGAAGGAACGCATGCAGAGTGCAAGTCTCGGACTACGTGTGCCCACAAAGCGGGGACTGACAGCCGCCTCTCCTCCTCTGCCCCAGGGCACCTCCACTCCACCTGTACACACCATTTTGGAAGTTCTTTTTCCCTTTCTGATGTTTTTGGTTTGTTGGGTTTTGGTGGTTTTTTTTTAGCTTCTTTTGGTCAGTTTTACCACCGTGTTTCTCAGGTCGCCTGGAAGCACCTCCAGAGTTGAAATGGCCCGTGCCTAGAATAACCATGCCAGGGTTACTCTAACCCCTAACTACGCACGCGTCTCTCCTTCTGCATTTGTTCATTCTATTGCAGCTCCCCGGTGAGCCGGCTTTCGGATAAATACGGCAAGTTTCTGGTTGAGGTTATCTTGCAAAGATGAAGCAGGATATACACTTGAATGATGAGTGCAATTCTGAGTACTGTAACTCTCACCCAAACGTTGGAGCAGCTGCCACCGCCTGCTCCTGGCCCCCTGCCCCAGCCCCACTGCTCCCAGCTCCGCAAGCGCGGAGGCAAAAGCGCTCAGCCAGGGCAGCAGTGCTCATCGCCCCGTGGCTGCTCCTCGCCACTGCAGGAGGAACAGCAGGGGCCTGGCAGAACAGGCTCACAAGACCCAGCAGCAGGAACACAGTGGCCTAAGGATTCCTTAGGATCACTAGACGCTGTGGGGGGAATAATATAACTACTTCTAATGTGGTTTATGTGTTGCTTTTCATAGTCTGCTTCATTCTGGAATTCTTTTGTTCAAAATACTTGAATTATTTGACCGACTCTCCTACTGTGTTTCTGAGCATCTTCAGTACAAGCTGTCTATCTTTTGGGAAGGTTAGGACTTGCTTTCTGACTTTATCCATCTTTTTCAAGCCAAATAGCTGATGCAATTGGTGTTTTTATTTGTGTTTTTTGTTGGGTTGGTTTTTTTCTTTGGTTGTTTTTTTTTTCCTCCATTAAATCACTAAATTAATTCTGTCTGAAACAGCATCTGTATTCCTACAATGGATTTAGCTTCTTACGGCTTCTGTGGAAGTCTCATGCAACCATTCCTTTATTTTCCATATGTAACTTTTCCTCCTAATATTATAGCCCTAACTTCTCCACATCCACTTTCCAATCCTCTGTCCTTGAGGCTTTGTATTTGCATAAGTCTGTCTTTATCTGTGATTACTTTTTGTTCTCCTGGTTTATGCAAATTGACTCGTTACCCTCCTCCTCATATTTTTATTGCCAGATGAAACACTAGATATTAAGGATTCACACTTTTGTTTAGATTCAAATACTTTTCATTTCCTCTCTGTGTCTTTCCTCTAATCTGGCTATTTCCCTCTGACTTCCCATATAGTCCACTGCAGATCCATACTCCACAGCAGAGAAGCTAAAAGCAGTTATTTCTCTCTCATTTGATTACAAATGTAAAAGAATTATTTCAGCAGGAATCTAAGATGGCTTTTAGAGATTCACCTTGTTATACTGCAGGATTAATGCTTCTATTTTTGGTGTTTATGGTTTCTGTTTTTCAACTGCTTATTAAAGGTGAGTATATTTCTAGAAGAGTGCTAGCACCATGATCAGCTAAATACTCACTGAATTAAATTACACGAGCTACATATGTTCTCATACTTACTGATTACACTGTGAAGAAGAAACAAGAACGTGCACCCACAGAATCTTATCGCTATTAGCAAAAACTGCATAATACCAGTTTGGGTAAACTGTCACCCAAAAAATATTACTTGGGAATGACGTAAAGTGAGCACAATTAAAAAAAGACTTAGTATAGTTAATAATCTGTTTTAACCAAGCACAACAGCTGTTTAAAGACAATTAGCACAATTTGATTTGAATGCAGTAAGGCCGGTGGGTCAAGGAAGCAAGCAGACAACGCTCCTTGATGTCGTATCTTTAGCATTGGGCTGCATCTTTTCAGTATTATGGGATGTGCCAAAGAAGATTTTTCTGACCTGATGTCTAGTGTGTCTAAGTTAGACATACACCTTGGGTTTGTCCCTGCCACAGGCACGAATTTCACCTTTAGACAGCTAGCTTAGTGTAGTCTTTTCCAAAAATAAAATCTGCTTTTTAAATTGCAGTACAACATGGAGTCTGAAAATAGAGCATATGGCTAAAAAACCTGTCACTGTTATATTAAGACTTTCTGCATCTTGTTAAAGTAAAAAAAAAAAGGTAAACAATTGTAATAAAAACATAAGGTAAACATAATTATTGATGAAGAGTACGTAGGAGTTGCTTACAAAAGATCTTTGACCCTTCAAAATAGTTCATTTTTGGGACAGCGACTGTCCGATACAACAGCTTCAGAAGCAGAGGGGTGCTGAGAGCGGTAACAAGGTGCTTGGAATGACAGCGTCACCAGTTCTTGCGATGTGGCCCCTTGCCAGAAAAATGTGGGCCAAAACATCTCTAGACACGTGTGCGTGGTGTGCCTGCACATATCGGATGACGGTGCTATCACCAGTGGGAGCTGCACTTATTTTTTGTAATAATCGCAATAACGCACTTGACCAGAAGGCATGATGTTCTGCAAGGGTAAGCGGCTGGGAGATGAACACAGCGTGTCTCTGCCACCCTGAGATACGAAGGCAGGATGCCAGACCTGGCAAGCGGTGCCTCCTGCGCTGTCACAAATGAGTCTGTTCTACATTGCTTACAACATGATTTCTCCATACTTGGAAAGGAGGAGCTTTAACTGGGATAACTGTTGCAGGCGGTTAATAAAATGACTGGAAAAAATGAAGAGTCTTCTCTAAAAGACCATGGCTCGCTTTTCCTAGCACAAAGAAGAATGGGAGGATATCATTATTGTCTATAAATGTATTTAGCCTTCCCCTTAAATGCGGAGAGATCTCTGAGAATAAAACTAGCATAGAAATATAAAGAGGGAAAACAAGCTTTTTAACTATCAAAGTTAAGAGTTTTGGGAGCAGCCTCCCAAGAGGAAGACGGAGACAGAAATTCTCAAGCATTTGCAAGACCTGGCTGAAGAAATTTGTGAGCGAAGTTGCCTGTGATGTCAATGAGCTATATGTGATATTTCAGGAGATCTCTTCCAGACTCCCATCCCATGTCTCTACGCTCTGCTAGTTTCTAATATTAGAAAATTGATTTATAAAATCAAAATCACAAACCGGAACCATTCCCGTTAGCCATTAGGAGTGTTATTTCCTTACTTGTCTGGTTCCTACAAGGCCAAATTGTGTCCAAATACCAATTTATGTCCTTTCTTTCCCTAGGTTAAGAATGAAGCCTCTTAGCTGTGCCTGAAGTCAAAATGCAGCTCAAAAAATGTATTAATTATTGCTGGGGCTTAACGTGGTTTACAAATGTCCTGTTTAACTAGGAGCTCTGACTCATCAGGTTTTGGACTTCTAATAATAGCCAAGAACCTTCTGTCTGATGAGACTTGGGAAGTGTGAAATGAGAAGTGCCTGCAATCAGGAGGCTGGTCGCACTCCATCAGCCCTTGAATGGCACCCTTCTGATAAGCTGCCTGTTTTTATGGGTGAAGTGAGTAAACAGAGGCCAGTCTAAATTGTCTAAGGAATAGGGCCAACCTTTCTCCTTGCTTTGTATTCAGACAGCAATTAGCTTTTTCATTTGCCGAAGGAAATGTTCATGACATGCTCCAGTGCATGTTAATTCTGTTTCATGTTCTTGGATAATTATCTGTTTTCAAGCTCTATGTTGGTGAAGATCATTTTCATAGTATGAAAAGTTTGACATTTCATTGGAAAGACTTGTGAACAATCAAAGGCTCTCATTATTTGGTAGTGCTTAACAGACCCAGGCTTTGGATTTGATGTTTCATGTTAAAACATGACAGAAGCAGTGGTCTGTTTAGTCTCCTCCACACTAAATCGCAGCAACTGAGCCCTAAAATACAATATGTAACAAAATATGGAAAATATGGTAAGAAGATGGATAATGATGTTTGTCATCCATTTAACATGTAGTGATGTTGGGAGCTAAATCACAAATTACTTATTACATAAGCTAACTAGCTTTAAAAATGCTGCAACCCAAACCCACATTTAAAAACAGTCCCACTGTCTCAGTGCCACCAGGCTTCTCTGAAGTCTTCAATATCACATTTCTAAATGCGTTGCATTATTTAGAAGGTGCCACATATGTACAGAAAAAGAAAGGATGGGAGCCTATGCTGCTATGAATCAGCAAACCGAATTCCATGGAGCTGCTCCAATTTATTCCACATGAAGGGCCAGCCCAGATTTTTTTTCGTTTGGGAAAGCATAGTGTTGTAACGGAACAGGCAAATACACTTCACGTTGCATGAACCTGACAGAAGAAAAGAGTCTCTCTTTCCAGATGTTGTACTTGCATGGTTTCCTGGTAACATCTGAGGATATATGATTGAGTGTTTTTGCCAAGTCATTTTTATTTAAAAAGGGAAGAAGAGAGAAGAACACTTATTTCTGCAAGCAGCAGCAGCCACTGAAGCCTTTTTCCTATGGTTTTCCTCTTCATTGGCGGCTTCCCATGGAGGTTCTCTGATGTCTCACAAAGACTGAGTTCACAATACCATGGTTTTACCGGTGAGTCTCTCTCCTCTACTCACAGAACTCGGGATCTGTTAAATTTGGTTAAAACTGGCTAACGAGTTAGAAAGATACGGAGGGAGTGGCAAGGCTGACAGGCAGGGACAGAGCAGAGCACATTATGTAAGCTGTGTTTGTTTACGAAACCAGGTTAAAATGCAACATAAGGGCAAACAAACAAGCCGCCTTGGCAGATCACTAGTAACATTTCTGGCGAGCAGGAAGAGTTGCTTCGCCTGATGGCAGCTTGGCCTTTCCCCTCATAGGTTTAAATTCTGTTCAGGCTTGGAACAGGCAGAGTAAGTGGAAAAAGGTCAATGCATTGGTCTTCGTGGACTGTCATCTGCTCCTCTTGCCTTCTCAAAAGCCACTAACAAGATAATCTGATCACAAAGATCAAAAGCTCTCTTGAGCGCTAGGGAAATTGATAACCACATTCTCCTGTACTGTATATACCCATAATTCAGGGTTGGGAACTGGCCCACATTTACCAGAGATGTAAAGCGGCTTTGAAAGTCTTTCTTTATATCACATTGACACTATATAAAGGAAGTGCTATTTCCAGAGAGAGGACTGAAACGTTCAGAACAGGGCTCTAGACTTGTGCTACCAGCACTTTACTGCAGAATGCATTTAAGCAGTTTCAGCATATACATGTACCACTCATCTGTCCTGTTGTTTTACACTTGTATTTTACACTTATTATTTCAGAATGCTTTCTCTGCAAGTGACAAAATTCCCGTTTATCAATTAGAATAATTTTCACTGAAGTATCTTCTGAGATTTCTGAAGCTTTTTTGTTCCATTTTTTCCTGTCACCAAAATTTTATTTTTTTTATTTAATTAAAACTAAAAGAATCATCCTCTTTTCTCCAACAATGGGTCTAAATTAGATTCTACTCTTGTACAGCTCTGTAGACCTTACCTAAATTTCAAGCAGTGTTCAAGAGGAGCAAAGAAAAGAGGTCAGCTCTACTAAAGACAAGAGAGAGATCTGGACTGGAGCTGGCTTCTGTTATTGTAATGAGACCTAGTTTGGAATAGGTGAAATCCCAGCAAAATGACCTGAGAACTACCACTGGAAGACCATCAGTGTATAACAAAACTTTCTGCTGATATTCTGTTTTCCCACTTCTCAGCAAGATGCTTTTGCACCCCATTTGATTTGTATTTAATGCTCCTTGCCAGCTCCTCTTCACTGCTTACTTGTGACCAACCCATCACCCATCTCTTTTTTCACCTTCTTATGGAACAGCATCCTCTTTCCCACCTAGATACGGTCATCAGCTCAGTTGAGCATGATGATTCTTGGCCACTTCTGCTTGAATGTGTTATTAGGTTGTTTTTTTGTTTGTTTTTTTATTAGCTCCTCTTCCGTTGGAGGCTGGTCCCTCCTGGACCTCTAGCAGCTCTGCCCAATGGATGGTTTTCTCCTCTTTTTGTTAATTTACTTTGAAGACCTGCAAGGACTGTTCAATCATCTCACCTGTTTCTCTTCCCTGCCTTAGGCCTCTGAAGAAAGAAGCTCTCCTACTTCTTTGTTTTGCTCTCCCACAGCTTTTTTACAACTCAGAATCTCTCTTCATGCACAGGATTCTCAGTGGAAACAAGAAGGAACCGAACCCCCGCAGCCTGGGAACTCCTAGATGAGCTAGTCAGCAACACATTGCTCCAGATGAGAAATGTGGACTGGAAAAGCTCAGACATTTTCATGGGCAGGTATGTTATTCAGGGGCTGTTAAGATGGCTCCAGGAAAGCTCATCTTCTCTTGTAAAGCAGCCCCTGTGGGCTGCCGGCCCCGCCAGACCTGGCACACTGCTGACTCTGGCCTCCTCCGAGCGAGAGGAGAGATATGATCAGTACCAAGTGCTGGCATTTTGTATGAATGTCCTGCTTTGCTCCCTTTGAATCGTGGCCTGAAGCTGCAGCAAGTACCAGTAAACACATACGGGGATAAGCTGTTGCTTTAAAACAAAAAGCTACAAGAAAGAGACAGGATTTCAGACCTGACAGCAAACGCTGCACCCAGATCAGCATTCTTTCCTGACAAGGAGCTACCACTGAAATGAAGAACAAGTTGTGGCGTGTCGCATTTACATACCAACTCAGGAACAGCCTTGCTTGCTGTACGTTCAGCCCCACAAGGGTTCATGTGTTCACATGCAGCTCTGGAAGGTACAATTATTTGTGATGACAAAGGATGATCTAAGCAAACACAGGCAGACTCCCATGCACTTGTCTTCTCATCCTACGTGTGAGCAATCATACCACATAGCCTCGACTCTGCCTCGGGCATTCTCCTAACCATGAATCATGAAACACAAGGCAGAGACGGCACAAAGAGACCGACGAGTTTACAGTTCTGGCATACCTCGGCTGCTTCATGGCTTCCCCTCCTTCCCAAGAGCTGAGGCCTAGCTGTGCCGAGTCCCGAGTGCTGCCCACTCTGGCAGCAGCCACACACACTAGTGCTGACCGTAACCGAACCGGAAAGTAACAGGAGTCCCTAAAGAACCACTGGCACGACTACTATATCTGGGGGAGTTGTTTGGTCTGGGTCTTTTAAGTATTTCTGAGGTAATACAGCTATACTTAGCTGCTGAAACATAACATGAAGTATAGCAAGAACCCCCGCTGTGCATTCGGTCATCTGATACCAATTATGCATGAAAAAGAAGGAATCTATCTTCAGTTTAACTTCAAAGACAAGGCTATGCTTCTTACTGCCAAGTAGGTAGGACTCGCAGTGATACTCGGTGATTCCAACCCCAGGGGTACATACCCAGTGGGAAATCTAAGGCAGCTGGAAAGGCTCAACAACACTAATGCTTCCGCACTCTCTTTTCTCTTGCTCGTGTGTAAGTTATGGGGCAGAGTATTGCTATTTATTCAGATTACTCTGACATTGTGAATGACTGACGACCAAATCAAAAGTTTGCTTACTGATTTCAGCAAAGGTCATCTCTCAAAAATTTTTTCCACATCAGTCCCAAGCCCTTCCCATGGTGTTACAGGGGTAAACACAGAGACACGGTCACCAACACACACACAAATACACAAAGAGAATGAACCTACAAGCCGATTATTTAGGAAAGCAGGCAAAAAGTCATTGTGGACATCATGTTAAGATCTGCCTCCACCATAACACTCTCCATTGTGCTTTATGTCACCCTCCCCAGAGCTTTACCTGGGCTTGGGTATGATTGTAAGCTCTGCAGGGACTGCCTACTCTTCTGGATTTACTACCGTGACAGAGGGCTGTTCTTAGTTGGTCCCTTATTCCTTCTGTAATAAACATGACTAATCATGATAATTAAAAGGATGTCCCCCTCCTTTTTGTTCTTTCCTTACTGTACAGATGGTAGGATTTTGTTTTATTTTTCTATGCTAGGTTTTTCTTTTTAAGTATGATCTCATCACCTCTCTGCTATAGCGTGTGTATGCATCAGATAAATAAGTGCAATTTTAATAAGGGGAATGGTTCTTAATTGTGTCCATGTTACAAACTGCATTTCCTCTTACCCCCTTTCATTTGACACATTTTACTCCAGGTAGGTTATATCATGACTACACGTATCGCAAATCTTACTGTGAATATTTAAATAGATGGTATCCTAATTCTCAGTCACTTCAGATGTTTTTTGTTAAAAGAGAAGGCAATATGGAACCATAAGGAAGGACTTTCTTGTCAAATTTTATCTTCAAGGAGGCTTGGATTAATATGAAGCACACAGCTGAGGTATCTGTGTTTTGAAGTGCTTGAGAGACTCTTTTAATTGCCACAATCTGTTGTGCCTCTCAGATCTATTTGTGAAGGTGTTCAGCTCAGTGTGCGTTTTGCTGATGAGCTATTCTTTGTCTTATAAGGAAGGAATGTTTTGTCTTGTGTCAGATATTAGAGCCGCTGATACTTCAAAGTTTAAGAATGGGAAAGGAAAGACTGAATACTAACAAAAGAATGAAAGCATTTATAACAACAGTTGTTAAACAACGTAAGGTGGTGTTTTACTATTTTATTATTATGTTTTGCTTATCTTTCTTCTGTTCATTAGCCAGGAGCCCAAGAATTTTCTTTCAACAGATCCTCTACTCTAATACTTTCTAGATAAAGGCAGTTTATTACCACCAAGAAAACTGTGTTCCTATAGTGTATGTCCGTATGTTTTATATATTCTTTCTTTGGATCTACAGTGGATGTTTTGCATTAGTGGCCTCATAAAAAAATTCCCATCTTTAAAATGTCGCTAAACATTCTTGATACAGTGGAATATGTAGCGATAAGTGATTATTCTCTCTGATTCTTCTTAGTATTCTATCAAAAATAGGAATCTATTTCACAACATGGGTGCAACTACCTTTGGCACAGAAAACTTTCATAAATGTGATACTTTGTATTAATTGTAAATCATACATGGGTTATCTCTGCAGAAATCTAACACTTAAAATAAATGGCCAGTGCAGAGCAGACCAAGTCACTGATTACTTGCCTTATTTTTTGTAAGGAAGGGGTAACTGACTAAAGCAACCATATTTTGCTATAATTTTCATGAAACCTCCCTTCTCCCATTATAATTATCCCACACCCTTCTGATTAGTAATATATACCCCTAGATATGCGCACTGGGGCTCCCCTCAGACATTCATCCCATCTCTTCATTCCATCTCTGCCATGCTGCCCTGGGCTCGTGTCTCCATTCCCCTCTCGCACCACTCTGGGGTTAGTTCTTTCCCCTTTACCTGATCCCACATAGATACTTTATTCTGCCCACTCTCCCTGTCTGCAAAGCCTCCATCACCGCAGTCCGCTTGACATATCTACTGTAAATCCTTTTATTCAGCTATGAAAGAATGGAAGTACTTGGGGTGCTGATCTAAAGTCGCTGCCTTCGTTAGCTTTTTTGTACAACAACCCCCTTTGTAAACTATCTTCTAAACTGACGTGTACCTGATTATTTGGAGCATGATTTAATCTCACTTAACTCTTTGGAAGTTAGTGCAGTCTGCAAGATCAGAACCAAACCACTCTCAGGCTACTCATTTTCAAAGATCATCTTAGTCAAGAGTGTTTTTAATTTCTCGTTTAAGTGCCAGAACAGCCAATATAAGGTGAGGGATCTACCTCCAGAACTGTGTTTAAGATTTAATAACCCATGATCACTATTTAATTTGGACCAATCCCATACTGTATGCTGTAGAGGTCTCTCTCTACTGTTCCACATCTGTTAAATATTTTAGATATTTTAGCTTTATATTTATGTAGTTGAGACGGAGTATAATAAAGCCTGTTAAAATCAAGAGTGTATGAGGTTATATTGGGTATTCTGAGAAAGACAGATTTAGCAAGCTTAATGGAAACCAGTCACTCCTCTATTTAGATGTCAGATTTGTTTCTCACAGTTTTGCACATTATGTTTAACTCAGTTCTTTCCATCAAAGGCAAATGATGTCTTCTAGCAACACATTCAGACTGGTTTCCTTCTTAGTTCCAACTTCTCCAGAATAAATTCATAGCACAGTGGCATGCACGTGAAAAAGATCATTCCATATGCAAAATGACGTATCTATAAAATGTAAAGGAGCACAACTTACTGTCTACATATACTGGAATTCCCCTAACTTCCTTCTGGGGATCTTGTTACCATCTGACATTTGGGCAACACATTTCCATTATGGCTCAAAACTCTTTGTATGATTTTTCTAAACCTTTAATCAGTCAGGAACCTCAGGCTGGTTAACACCACAGTGATATGTCATTTAACACTCCACCTCATTTTCAGCAAACTGTTCCACAAAGCTCGAGTATCATTAGGTGGACAGAACATTACAAATATATCTCTGCAATTAGGCTTCTGTCCACAATTCTTTGTTGTCAGTATTTTCTCTAAAATTGAAGCTTTCATCCTTAAGAAAGACTCCTACCCTCAGGCAGGGCACCTATCTTTACCAAAGGCCAACCTCTCTAATGATATGCCAGGTAGGTTTAGAAGACTGCAGATAGAATTATCCTTAGGCAATGTTCTCGTGGTTACAGCTGTGGGCATTATATTCGCAGGAGGCAACTAAGAAATGCAATAAAATTTGGTAACCGTCATTCCTCACCAACATACTTTAAAGCGATCTCGCTAGACAGTGACACCACTGCACTCTATGCAAGTCCTAATGATTAAACCGGATTACACAAACTTGGAGTGTTAGAGAAAATATGGTGCATAGACAGCTAGGGGGGTAAGCAATAACCCATTAAAAAGAAAGAGATAGATATATCTACTATTTGCTATCATTTACATTCTTAATCTTTAAACCAAACTTCTACTTTATTTATTTGTGCAATTAAGCACATTATTTCACTGGCTGTGCACAGATCTTGGAGGATTTAGTTAAGCTCTTAAGCAATTCTGAAACATACTGTGCATATTCGTCTAAAAATGCTCTAGTTGTACAGCACGGACAGGTAAGAGACTTAATCGGAAAACAAAAAAGCAAACGTTAAGGAAGAAATGCTCTCAGGGGACAATAACGCAAGGAAAAAGATACATTATAGCTCAGTGAATTACCTACACAAGCATTCCCTTTCTTATTACAGCATTAATCTTTGCACGTGCGATACAGGAGTCAGTAGCATTAAACCTTTACCTTGTTGTGCAAGAAAGCAGCGTGCTGCTTGACGCTATGGGCTTCTACCCCCGCCAGCGTCTGACAGCAGCAGCGTTCCCGGATTTTTGTGCAGGTCAAGAGAGTGTCTCTGATAGAGAAGAGGATTTGCTTCCCTCTATCTTACAAGTACCACGTTGGACAATTCAGAGCAATTCACTGGACCTCTTCCCCACGTCCTGAAATTTCTTCTCCTCTTCCTTCCCAGAAACCCAGGATCAAGCTAGCAAACTTTGGCAATGGCCCAGTCCACACTGATCGCCACAAGCCAGGCCCTTGTATTCTGTTCCCATTCACATCAAGCTTTATAAGGCGCTCGCCACCCTCCATGCTACTGCAGGAGGAAGGGCTGGATTAAGGAAATGCAGAATTACACCAGCACAGGGGCAAAATACCTCCCTGACACAGTCCCCATACTGCCGTCTGGCAGTGCAAAGCCACTTTTGCAGGACTAGGTTTTGGTCCCAAGTAGAGAACAAGAAAAATATTTTGAATCTTGAAGCTGTCAAGCACAAAAAGGAGATAAACAGCATCTGCGCGTGATAAAATAATAAATGCACCTAACTTTTCAAGGCAGAAGCTTACTGAACACAAAGCACAGCACCACATAACATGACCTTCCAGAAGAGAATTGTCACCTCTTGATTTATACTTGCAATGTCACATCTTTCCAGTGTGAATTTCCAATTGTATGATAATTTACTACAAGTCCTCAGAGCCAGAGTGAACTGCTGGATAGCTGGCTCAGGTTCAAAATGATCAGCGTGCCATGAAAACAGCGACACAGCTTGAGACTAGTTCAGCTTGCCCAGTATCCCATCCCTGACAGTGGTCAAAAGCAGAGAGTCAGAAAGCAAACGTGAAACTGCTTCTTGGCACTGTAGGCAAAGTATGATTTGTCATGTCGGTGACAACAGGCAAAGGACTTCAATCCCTGTGGCTAGCAGCAAAAGTTAAGGTGTAGTGTGGTGGGTAGCGCTGGGGGACAAAGGACAGCCGTGGAGGTGTAACAGAGCTTCAGGGGGCTCTGACTAGAGAGCTCAGTGGGGCTACAGAGGGATGACAGGAGGGCTTTGGGCAGTATGGGCTGTCGCTTTCTTCCCTTTCATTAACCTGCTGCCCTCCCGGCAATCTGATCTGGTTGAGGGATTTCACCCCACTGTGGGACTCTAAGGCCAGAATGGGCTGGACAGCCTGGCTAGAGCTGAAGACCAGGTTGGAGCCCTACACCTCAATATGGTTTTTGAATAATACGGCGCTCAGAAAACAAGATGTGAATATGGGCACCTGTACCTGTCAAACTGTATAGCTGCATCCCTCAGGCTCTGCGTAGCCACTATTCTGAGAGGGAAGGCTTGGCACAACACTTGGAGCTCCCTCGCTTGCATGCCCCACAGCACAGAGCTCCCGGGGGGCTGATGATACTGGGCCAGTTGGCTGCGCTGCTGCGGCCAGGCTGCTTCCATGCTGCGGCTCGCTTGTTGGAGCACAGTCTGCACAACACTGCAGCACCCACTGCCACTGCAGAGGAGACACTCAAACACTTGGCTATCAATGCGCCAAACACGTAGCTCTTTACAATCTTTAAGCATCGCTGCTTCATATTTGGTCCTGCTGATCCTGCAAAGAAGTCCCACCGAGGGGGTGTTAGCACACACTGAGCAGACCAGGAGAGCGCCTTGGATATGCCTCAGTCCTGCTTACAGAGCACGCAGCTGGGAGCCGGGAGGAAATGCAACGAAAACCGTCCATTTGTAATCCTTGATAGTTCACATTAAAAAAAAACCCATGGGAGTACAGGAAATGCCTGACTGATAGTGTAAGCACTCATGTAAATTTGTGCAGGCTGGCAGACTGATTTTCATCGTTCAGGCTGGCTATATTCTTTGAAGATATGTCACTTCCCTGGATGTATGCAGCTGTGTGTTTGAAGCTCACATTAGTTGGACGAAATGATTTGTTCATGATCTTAATGTTTAGCCCTTTCAGGGAAAAAAATTCCAGCACTTCAGGCTTTTGTGAGTCTGAAAGGCTCATTCAGTTTTTAAGGATCTGCCTTAGCTTTTTTATTACGATTATTTATTTGAAGCCTGGACAGGCAATTTGATGAATGAGAGAGAGAGAGAGAGGGTGGGAGAAAAAGCATACAAACAATATATTGTATGTAGTTTTGCCAATTACAATGGAACAGGCCTCAACCAATTGAGAAGATTTAATATTTTGGATATGCTATTACATGGGGTTTCTTTTACCTTCTTGTTACTTGCCTCTTTCCTTATTATTCATTATTCTATTCAATCTCATCAGATTTTATTTTTAGGAACTGATACTGATGTTCTTTCTTACACGGAGCAGTAGTTAGCCTAAGTGGCTTCAGGAAACCAATGCCCTGATCCAACAAAAACAAAGCACTGGATTGCAGAGGTGGAGGGATATTCACTACATGCAAGGCTGTTACGCAAAGATGTCGATTTTCTCACCCCTGTTTCTTCTGTGCATACTTTTACAATTTTACCCCTCTGCATATGCACATGGCCGATTACCTCCCTTGCATCTGAACCAACATACAGTAATCTTAACAGTAAGGCAGTGGTTTTGCAGCAGTGTCAGTAGCTGCCAACCCTGTTCTGGGAAAGGTGGTTGTGATGCCTCTCGGTGAGGCAGGTAAGCACGACATATCACATCAGCTGCTCACGAGGAGCACGGAACAAGTCTGATTTGGTTGATTCTCTGTTTGACTCACTCCTCTGACACAAAAATGCAGGGCTTCATGTTTTCTGAAGTGATAGATTAAGATGGAAGTGAGACCCAGTGCAGCTCCTTTTCTGATAAGAGTACAGCCATACCAATTTCACTCAGAGGATCTTTCTCTACACATCTACAAACCTGCTGACTTCCCCATATGCTAAAAATTATTTTTAGAGTACTCCTTAAATAAAAAAAAATAATCTCAGGGAATAATTTAATAAAGAATGGTCATTCTTTCAAAGTTCTCAAAACCAGTCTATTCCACAGCAAAGGTATCCATTCTACATTTTTCTGAATTTTACGTTTTGTTCGGGCCAATCTCTATTTACAGCAGTATACCGCTTCTTTCCGTTCTATACTTTCCAGAGGATTGCTCTATCAGAGAGTGTGAAACTTGGGCCTGAAAGCATTGAATATTTTTTGAAGCTACCCCTAAGCCTCTGGGCTACTAAATTATTTCTTAAGCAAAACCAGCACACTCTTCATTTAAGATCACTAAGGATCCTCTTGATTATGGTGTGACGTTGCTTAGACTGCTGGAAAACTTTAGCTACTCCGTAAATTTTAAACTAATCATATTTTGCCAGTAAAATTTTAAATATTACATAGTAAAAGAGACATCTTTCCCAGCTGCTGACTGAATACTAATATGATTTTTTATTTCCACTAGACTCCATTAGAATGTAACTAAACATTAAAAATGAGCACTAGATTCAGTGACACTTATTCCCCCATTGCGTATCACTATATGACTCTCGAGTCCTGTTTCTCTTTACCCCATTTGTGGTCCTATCCATCTGATTTATAGAGCAAGCTGTAACAGGAAGAGGAAAGGAATTCTAAATCACCACTCATTTGTCAGACTTCAATACTAAGTGCAAAATATGGTATTAAAGCAAGACTGAAAGCTTTCTTCCTTCTCCTTGTAGAAAATACCTCCTTGCACAGGACCTCGTGGTACAGCAGAGGTAATGGGATAAGTGGGTACGAATTTTCCAATACTCAGCTGCACTGCACGCGTGTGTTATCAGCCAGGGAAAAGTTTCAGGCAGGTTCAAACATGCAGAGTACGTTCAAGTTTATGACTTAATTGTGCTGAGAACCAGCACTGTTAGTTTGGATCAATGGTGCTGAGAGGAGCATTTCTAAGTCTTAAAGCTTACTATACTAATCTGCAATTATCATGTAAACTATCCACTTACTACACTGTCCTGTAAGATGATGCCTTTTCCAAGAGACATTAAAGGTTTTTCATTTGTGCTGCTCAGCTTTCTTTTCCATCTTGAACTTTCAGGCTGTTCATGCTGTCTGACATACGGTGCTTATGCCATGTGCATTGTTGAATTACTGCTTCAAAAAAATACAACTCTATTTTAATTAGATTTATGGGAAAAATTCCTAAGGCAAATTCTTCCCAGTTGCAATTACTGAGCACACCTGAGATAAAGGGATGGTAGGGGGAGGAATTCTCTTTTTTTCAACATCAAATATAGTTTATTTGGTTATTTTCAGTATCAAAACAGGTAATAATATTTTCAAAAGAAGCAAAGTGGCTCATCTTTATGAATCATTAACTGTTTATCCATAAATATGCACAAAGCTGCATTAAATAAAGGAAATGAGGTTTCCTGCCCTAGAGAGTGTACAAAATGATGTTACAGACACACTTGTTGCGGCAGCAAAGCACTTGGGAACACGTATCACTTGAAGCACGCGGGCAGAATGAATAAAGCCTCAAAATGACTAGAGTAAAATTTTTTCTAAGGTCTTTCAAGACAAGCAGATGCCTCTGGACTTGGAAATGTAAAGAACAGTCCTGAACCCCGGTGATGTGTAAGCTGCCTCTCCTTTGGGATGTGTCCTAGAGAAACCCAATGCATCTGCAGTGCGCTGGCAAGCTTAGGAGCAGCAACCCTTCCCAAATCTGCCTTCTACAGCACAGCTGGCACCCTTTTGCTCTCTGCTGCCCAGGACAGCATTTGGGGAGTCACAACCCCAGACTCCAACTATGCTGATGACAGCTCTTAGAGACACAAGAGCAGGGTATGTAGGTGCAGGGGGAGATGATGGGGTCAGGTAGTAGGGGAAAGCATCTGAAGCAAAGGCCTTTCGTGCTCTTCATCACTCAGACTCAGAACTGAGTAGCCACGACGTCACCACACAAAGCTCATCCAAATCGAGCTCGACATTGAAAAGAAACCCACCCAGAGAGTTAGATCAGTGAAAGGACGCAACAAGGCGAGCATTAGTACTTGATGGCTTTTGAAGGCTTACAAGAAGAAGCTGTTGCTTTTATCAATATCTGCAGAAATGAAACTTGTATTTCAAGCGAAAATCTACTCCACTTAAATGGAACAGCTGATGAGGAGTAACCCCCTCAAATTGTGTTAGCACCTGGTCCATTTAATTTCTGCTTTGAATAAGATTTTACAGTTGAATTCTAAGCCGCTCAGTGAAGGAGGCTGGAAGGGAAATGCTGACACCCTCTTACAACGGCAATATTGAATGGCTTTGCTGTAAAAGGTACTGCAATTTCACATTTGTAGCGTGAGCTAAATGGGAAGTAATTTGTCGTCACTAATACAAACCACATTTATCAGTGCAAAAGTTATCTTACATTTTTGGACATGCTCTAAGAGTGCTTAAAATAAACGAAATGCTGGCATGTGACCTTAATGCATACTAAGCAGCCAAGATTATAAATGCAGATCCATGGCCACAACTGCATTTCATTAGATAACCCTCCCGATATCTGTATTAGAACACTGTAAACGTGGCTTTTTTCTAAAGATAGTACATATTAATTGTGGCAGGTGAAGATACCAGCAGGACATCGGCCTGAAGAAAATACCTAAATGAAGCTGCCCTATAGCAAATAACAAAACCCCAAATCACGAACATGGATATTATAAATCACCAGGATGTTAAGCAAATCTGACAGAACAAGGACACTTGAATTTGGTGTCTAGGAGAGGGAGAGCTATGTAATGATACAGGACCTAAGAAATACTGTCTTTTTCTAAAAGTAAATATGAAATATTTCATAAGTATTCACATATGGGCTGCAAATGATCGGCTTATGTGGAACTTTGGAGCATCTCACTCTCATTAGCAATATTAAAGCCCCGGAAAAAACAATACAAATAAAAATTATTCCTGTCCCTTCAAACTGTTTTAAAATACCTTTTCAGGAACCTGCAATACCCTAGCTGGGAACGGAATGAAAACTAAACAGAAACACGTGTAATCGTTCCTTTAATAACAAATTACTGTTCTAATTTATTAGATGAATAAGCTCAATATGCACACCACGTATGAGAGATCAGTTTAGCTCCTTGCTGCTACGAAAGTTCTGTCACAATCTTATCAACCCAGTGCAACTAGCAGGGCTTGACAAGGCATTCATGAAATCCTGGCTTCTCCCTTATGCTCCCCAGATTTCTCCAGGCACCACGCTCCATGGCTGAGGCAGCGATTTACAGTGGGGCAGCAGGGGCATCCCGAAGCCTGTATCAGCTGAGGTCTGGAAATGTAGTCTGAGTGCTGCTCTGTCCCACACAGAAACTAAAAGCTTCTTGGAGATTCTCCAATTTGGAAGAGATGGTTATAAGGGTCTCTTTCTGTGCTCACTGCTGTTTTCACATTCATGGCTTTTTTGCGCACTAGTGATTGCTGTGTTCTACCAACTGCAATCTTCGTCCTAGCCCCTAACTCTTTTTTTTCTTTACAAGCCCTTATTTTTATATGTAAAAAAATATACATAACTTCTGCCCTTAAAGTGTTCTTTGGACGCTTAACTGTGAAGATACACCAAACAGAAGAAGCAATACACGTACAAAATATTACAGTGGTCAAACGGTCCCTCATAGGAAGTATTAGCTTGTTTTTTTAGCTCAGTCAGTATTTAACTCTTGGCTCAATAAATCTTGATGCACTCCTCAATTCAAGTCAATATCTGTTTAATATTTCACGATCGAGCTAACCAGTGAGCACCAAATAAATCTGCTTCCCTGTGCTCTGGGAAATGCACAGGATCTGCATACAGCCCGGGGACCCGGGGCTTGCTCTCCCCCCGCCTGCTCTGGGGAAGGTGCCTTTCTGGTTCACTCCCGCTACCTCCTTGCTTCTATCTGCTGCACCTCCCCTCTCTCTAGGTCACTTTGGCCTCTTCTCACTGCGAAGCAGATGACACATCTTCATCTGTTTGGCTCTTTCTGCCAATGTGCTCTCCCTGCTTGGAGTCCTTCAAATATTTAGCCTTTCATTTGGCAAAAAACAGCGCAGGCACTGGAAGTTTAGATCTATGATCCTGACGGCAGAGTTGCTCAGCCTGCTGGAAGCCATGGTGTCATCTGAAGACGGATTGCTTTTCTTAAGCTCATCTATGCCTATTGCTAGCTCTGGCTTCCAGCTCTACAGGGTTCAGCTGTCGTGACTTTTCTTGGGTTGTTTAAGGAGTAAAGGAAAGCAAGGGCTTTACTTCCTCATCGCTCTGCTTTGCCGAGCTGTCGTGCAGAGAGGGGGGGGGTGTCACTTTTTAGGTATTCTCTGTTGCCAGCCGCTGGCCAAGGAAGGCGCTGGAGCAGCAGGAAGGAAGGGTTTGGGCTTCTTATGTCACCCATATCCTCCCTTATTCCCAAGAGGAATAACTTGGTATATGCAGGGAGAGAAGAGTTTGCTTTTAAAGGAAGGGAAATACTGCCTCAAAGCAAAGGGAATCTTGCTTTAGCGTTAGTGTGTTCTGTAGTTGAAGTGCTCAAAACACGACTGATATTACAGCCTGTCATAGGCAACGGCACGGCTCCACTGCTGCAGAAACACATCACCTCACCGCGATTACTGGTTTTTCCTCATGATGCACCTATCAGATAAGAAATGCTATTTTTCAGCTGAAAGCCAGAGAGCAAGTAACTTGTCCAAGCATGGCAATGGTGGTAAGACTGAACCTTATTTTCTGAAATACAAAATTCTGTCATTTGCACTTACAGTGCTTCCAACCAAAACCGACCGTATAATTTGATTTTCAGCATGCTTATAGGAAACTCCACTCATTAGCCAGCTGAGCGAGCACAAGTTAAACAAGAAAGCTTAGGGAAAGCTTACGGCCAGGACCATACTACCACTATTCACATTCGCTCCGAATTTTCAATTTAGGAATTACATCCCAAAGGTTTGTTCATCATAAAAAAAAGAAAAAAAAAAAAAAGGTGAGAAAAAAACCCCAAATTCCATTTATGCAAAAAAGGACAAGATCAACCTAGCAATAAGCAGGACTTGCAGGACTAAAAGCCCTGCCGGGCTGTCTCAGGTGAGCCCCGCTGCCTGCTCCGAGCAACTGGCACACCTGAGGGGGGAGCAACCTGCAACAGCCTTTCAGGGCACACTGTACTGGGCCCAACTGGTAACTCCAGCGTCCATCAGAGAGGCTTCAAACCCCTGTAAGCACCGCTGACACCACTTGCCGATACTCCCAAGGTGTTCTGTCAGCCTGGGAAATCAGCGCAAAGTGGCATATCCACCAAGCTCTCTCCTGGCAGGAACTGCCCGAGGCCATGCGGTCAAGCAGCGGGGACGTACGGTGATGCCGGCTGGTTATGTCGGCTCCATAGGTTTCCCAGAGAAAGCTCTGCAGCCCTGGCCATTGCTGGAAGTGAGACTGAGGGTATAGGCTGCTGGTTTTAATTACTGTGCTTGCAATGCATTACTGTTCTGTAGGAAACTTCTAATTTCTAGATCAGAACTTTTGTAGATCAGGCTCAGTTATAGATTGATCCTTTTGAACCCAGATGCCTCAAGGGATGTTTCAGATTGCAGCGTTTTGTATTAGTGACAAAGACCTATGCTTTTCTTACTGCGCGTGATCATGCCTGCACAAGTTGCGAGGCAGACAGTAATAAGCAGCTTTAAGATATATTTTGGGGTGATAGCCTGAACTTGTAAGCTTTTAGGAAAAGCAGAATTGTTTCAAATTCATTTCTTTTTTATGTTACTGCTTCAAGTTTTGGCATTCAGAAACCTTAGATGTAGGGAAAAAAATAAAAAAAGAGAGCTCAATTAAATTAGTGGCTCCCAAAGTTGTGTCTATAGCACCGGCTCTCCTCCTGATCTCCAGATGAAATGGAACAGATGTGAGGGGAAACAAAGGTAGGAGCCAAAGTAAACGGTGTGACTTGGTCAAAAGGAACTCCTCCTCCCCCGCAAGATTTCAAGACTCCCCCTGCACCAAAGCCAGCTGAAGGGATATAAATACTTTGCCATTTACACCTGGTTGAAGCTTTCTGGATTTCATTTCCCCTCTCCCATTTTCCCTTTTCCTTTCATCTCCTCCTTATTCCAGCCATCCCCGCCATAGGTATATATACACATATGTAAACACATATATACATATAAACAAACACAGCAAAATATGGCGTGAATTAAAAAAAAGCATGATTTGCAGGTTGACATAGTCTGAAATGTGAAATGCTAACTAAATACTCTGTAGAAATTTCTAGAGTGAGTCATTCTTTACGACAAATTTGTGAGATACAGTCTGGAGTTGGAACTCCAGTTCAGTGTGGCTTTAAGTTAACACCGATTAATACTACCACCTCTGTCATTAAAACAACCATTTTCTGTCTTTAATATTGCTCGGATTTTTGTATTGGTGATTTCTTTCAAACACAGGTATACATTGTGCAAAATATGTAAATAGCTACATTGCTTTTATTAAATACTATCCATATCTCAGTTTATCGTTTTACCTTTTTCTGCTTATAAACTGTTCAAAAGACATTGGGACAGCAGAACAGATGCTCAACAGCATTTGAGATGGGCCTACCAGGGTGAGGAAAACCATTCTGCCAGCTCGGCTGGTAACAAGCAACATGCCACTCCGAAAGGGATTTCAACCAGCTGATGAGCATATTTGAGGCTCATCTGACAACGGAAGGAAGTTATAAAAGAAAAATTCTTTAACGGGTAATACAAGAGAGATACAGAGCCAAGACGAAGAGCAAAACGCTGGGCAAACATTAGGCATGGATAGCTGTCAGAGTTTGAGAGGAAGCGGACGCTGCTCTTGTTTGGTGAAAAAGCCGCAAGCTGCACGATGGGCTGAGCTAATCCCAAAGACCACGGGGTAAGGGCAGTGAGAAAAATGTGTAGGCATTTAGTATTTAGTGCAAATCTACTAATTTGTTGTACAAACAAAAGTAAAGAATAACTGTCCCTAACAACCTGTATCAACCCCGGTGTTTGTTTGTCCTGGTTCTTACTTATCCCTAGAGGGAAACTAAATTCCAAGTGACTGCAATAGCAGTGCTTGGGAAGGCCGCTGTGGTGCAGAAGGAGCTGAGGGGCAGCCTGTACAAAAAAAACCAAACAGACTTCCAGCAGAGATGGTCACTGCTGTCTGCAAGGACCCAAGGAAATTAAAAATACATTGGTCCAACAAGTTTGGACTGAAACACAGCAATCTGGCAAGTGCTGGGCGAGGTTCCCCATTACACCACCTTCCCCCAGTACGGAGGCAGACCAGCAGCAAGCTGCCAGCTTCCCCTCCTTATCGGGGACGCCTCCACCCTACACATGTGGCCAAGAGCTGCTTTTCCTTTACACATAACACACGGCGTTGCCTACTACTGGTCTGGCCTTCCAGAGGAAATAATAAATTAACAAATAAGATATAGTGAAAAAATCACCTAGGTGACTTTCTAAAGTAGCTTGTCGCACTACAAAAAGAAGGACGCTTCAAAAGTAGCTAATAATCCAGTAGACTACTTTGAGGGGATCTCTGGGGTCCATCTGCAGGTTCCAGGCTCCCGAACTGCTCTCCCCGTTTCATCTGGATGGTGGTACCACATAGAGAGTGCAGCACGCCATGCCCTGACACACAGCCTCCCTCTGCTCCTCGTAGGCTCTATGTACTTCAGGTTCGTTAAAAAGCCCGTCACCACGTCCCTGCTCAATTAAAACCAGGAAAAATCCACATGAACCATTTATTGAGGTAAGTGTTGTGAATACCCCACAAAATAAACTTAAAGCCAACGTGAATTGGCAGGGCTTCATTTTCCCTCATGAATATGCATAACTAATATACAAAATGTTAATCTTGCCCTCCTCCACTTCCTTTCTGCCTTCTCCGTCTGCCCCTTTTGGAATTAAGCACTTATCTCCTATGTAGTGAATAGGGCTCCATTATGTGAAGGGCTGCAGAATTTTAATGAATTGCAAAATATAGCTAATTATGGAAAAAAAAGACATCTTCTGCACTTTTTCATGTAAATTAGACAAATTAATTGGTGTTCAGTATTTTTTTAAATGCATGCAGCCCTAGGAGGGAAGAAAAAAAAGCTACTTGACAATTCAGCATTGGAATTGTGATAGAGAAAGGAAAACAGAGGGGGCATTTCTGATACACTGCACTAATCCAGCCCCCAAAGTGAATACTTCCTAATTCCAATCTAGAATCGTGAGAAAGTTATGGAAGTCTGTTCTCACAAACCAAGTTATTAATTTTTTAAGTTTTCACCTATTTGAACTCCTGAATCTGAAGAATTAGTATCAATAGCTAGGTCTAACCATAGCAGAGGCCAGGTATTGTGCAAGCTTTCCCACAGCGCCCCGCCAATGCACCTCCACACCAACTCCCCTTTAGATAACACTGGCAGCTGTGTCAGCTTGTATGGGAGCTCCATGATGGGAACAGATGTCCAGTTGGACATCTGCAATGAACCTATTAGGTGAATTTTCAGTTACACTTTACCAACATTTGAGTCCAGAATTTGCAAGATGGAAAACTAGCTGTTCTGGCTGAAACCCTGTCCGCAAACAAGCCAATGGCAAACTGCTTAGGTTTTAGCAGTGCACGTTACAAAAAATTAAATACATTCCATGAGATTTTGAGTCCTTCAAAAAACAATACAACATACTGGTGACCTAAATAAAGCACCTACATCCCACTTCAGGCTGCCCAAATCAATACTCATGTATGTAACCAGACGCTTCTGTGCCTGTTTGTTGCAGGTGGGTTAAAGCAATTCTATTTAAGTACAGCTTAAAAAAAGAGCACTCTATCAGCTACAATAAAAGACGGGTTTATTTCTCAACATGTGAAATTGACTCTGGATAGTTTCAGAGAAGGTTACTGTCGCAAAACAACACAGTAGCAACGATAGTAGTATCTATTAAGATTACTATACAAAGCATGCTACGGCATATCAGGACTGTTCTTCATAAATACTATTCGACCCTTACATAGCAACTGATATCTACAAGAGAAGCATTCAGGTTGATTTATTTAAGTGTAGTATGGCAGCATTATCATACACTGGCTTTTTTGGAGAAGTGTCCCATTCTGACCAACTGAGGCCAGAATTTGCTCACAAGCAGCACAACTTCATGTCCTGAGGACCTCTAAAGCAAACTCCCGTTAAAATCAAAGCCGTGCACGGGAATTGATAGCAATGTTCTTTTCTCTGAAACACCCTGTGGTCCAGTCACTACATCGCTCCTCTATTTCGTACGTGCATTCTGTACGTCTTTACTGGCACGCAGAAAAAGCTATTTCCCCCTTTGTTTTAATATATCTCAACTGATATGGCTTCTACAAGTTTATGATGGTTTAATGCTTAATGATACTAAATGCCTCGGTGAGGATTAGGAGTCTTTGTCTGGGTGCCATACAAACACGTAAGACAGGAGTTGCTCACAAAGACGAAGCTGCTGATGCAGCCAAGGGAGAGAGCGGCTCCTTCCTCACAGGGAGATGCCGAAGCAGGAACCTAACTCAAAGGGCTCTGAATCTCTCCTAGAATTTCTCTTCCTCTCCCCTAACCATAGAGGGATCATATGGACACTAAAAAGGACTAAAATTGGCCTTTAACAGTATTCCTGTATCTCCTCATCAAAGAGATTACAAGTGAAAACACATAAAGTGACTTTAGGTTTAAAACGTGTTACAGATATTAACAAAATTAACTTCATAACATTAAGATGAGGTGAAAACAAGGAAATGTTCTGTCCTGTCTTACAGATGGAATAATTTACATTATTTAGACAGCTCTTAACATTTAAGTAATATTAAAAATCTAAATTAAAAAGTAACGACTCTGATGGAAGAATGACAAATGCTGAATGCAATTTTATCAAAGTAAGAGTTCAAAGCAATGCAAACCGCAGCTGATCCTCACTGACATGAAGAAAGCATGCCTGAGAGATATCAGAGCTTGTTTCAGGAACTGATTTATTTGAAACATGAAACGTATCTTAGAAAAAAGTTGCTGATTATAATTTTTTAAGAAGCAGTAAGTCACTCAATAAGTCAGGCAGAAGAGAAACTTTGTTGTGGGTCATCTGCAGACAACTGGAAAGGTTGAAAGTGCTGAATACGTTAGAAAGCACTAGTAACAAACTATAACCATATTCAATGCTTGTAGGAAAACCTGCCTGCTCCTATGAAACATTTGTGCCTTGTTAGGAACTTTAAAAGATTGGGCAGTGTTTAGCATCACAGTTTTTAAGTAACGGAAGGAACCTCTGCTAACATGCTTCATTTTATTAATCATGATTTAACTTGCAAAACTCCTCTACACATTATTCTTTTCCATCACCAATCTCTTTTAACTGTATTAGAGCTGGCTTACATTTCGTTTTTAGATAATAGATCTAGAATCAAATGTCTGTTGAAATCAGGCTAGGTTTTTAGGGCTATTTGGATCAGGCAATGAATTAGCATTTAAGCACTTCAGTGTCTCCTTAACTGTTAAGCAGATACTATATCCTACTTCTAGCCACGGATGAAAATTAAGACTATTTTATGTGCTTTGCTGAGAAGAATGGAATGAAGCACCTTCCTCCAAACCAGGCCCAGAAATCACCAGAACCAGTGTTTCTAAGGACACTTTATTTCTCTCTCTTTCTAATAAATGGGATACGCAATTAGCTTAGAAGTATTTGACATAGCCATTAGAAACCATCTAAGCAAGAATGTATAGGTCAGCTTTACTCTGTATTTCCTTCTAGCAAGAATTGTCTTGGCTTCTGTTTATGGGATACCTAATAAAACACAGTCACAACCGAAGCCTGTGAAGGCACAATGCATATGAAATATAATTGATAAGTTCATGCTTCTACTACTGTTATGTCTAATTCAAATCTTAAGTAACTCAGGTTCTGCTGTGAACAAGAAGAGTGACAACACAAAATAGCACAAGATGATAAAATCTACTTCAGTAGGTACACCACAACTGTAACATCTTGCATCCAACGCGAATTAATGAGCTCTGCTGTTGAAGGTTAAATTAGTCTACCTTCAAGTACTACCCAGTTTGCATTACATTGCAATCTAATCTGTCAGCTAAAATATCCTAAATGTTGTATTATCAGTTGCGGTGTGTTTGATTTAAAAATGGTATGACATTCCAGGCTCTGTTTTTCCACCACTGCAATCAGTAACAGCCTCAGCAGTGACTCTTGTGCAAAGCAGAACCTGTCTGTTAAGGTACAGCTTCACAAAGCTGAGCTTCCTCATACAGGATCAAGTCATACGAAAGTGGCCTTGATTAAAGGGAGTAAGAACGAGAGAGCACCAACTTCTTTGCTGCACTATAACCTCTAGAGAAGCAAAGGACTGTCAGCTGGAATTAACCTCTGAGCCTAGGATAGCTGTGAATTGGTCCAAGGTCCACATCCAAACACCAGTAAAGGGCCTTATCCAGAGCTCTGATGCATTCCAGTTCAGCCATCAGGTCACCCAGCTCCCTGACAGGGCTCCAGAGAGAACGCACCCTGCTCCTCCTCTGCAAACCAAACCACTCCCGAAGATGGCAGCTGACGTAGCACTAAGGAAGGATGGACACCTCGCTGCAGGCTGAGCTCACGCACCTGCGGTACGTATTGTACTAGTCACCAAGGCAAAGCGCTCAGCACATACAGTCTGTCAGTGCATTATTACCATTACTGAAGCTAGTTAAGAAAAAGCTATTTCAGAAAAAGTACGTCAAAACTACATTTTAAGTAAGAAGCTGTGTATAATAATTAATGAATTCAATTCGGTTAATATTATCAAGCTTCATTTATATTTGTCCAGATAATGAACGAGATCTTTCTTCCTGCTGCTAACAAAATTTATTTGCTAACATATACTCCCACAGTCCAAAGCGATACTAGATGATTTTGCCCGATACACAGACATTGTACAAAATAAATAGCTTTGAACGGCATTTCAAAGACATCATTTTATTTCTACTTCCTATCTGCCTAGAACAAAAAAGGAGATCACAATGTTTTTTCTTTAATTCTTCAGCTTAGGAAATTTCTTGCAACGAGTCTTAATTATCACCATCTATCCTTTACATTATCCACGCTAACACATGCCTTTCAGTTTAAGTTTCTTCTAGTACAGTCAGCACATAAGAATCTCAGTGTGCCCTTTTAAATATATATTCCACTGCTAAATGTATTTTGTGTAGACAGAACAGCCATTGTACACAATTCTTTCTAACTGTACCATTTTAAAAAAATTGTCTCTTCTACCTTCATTTGCTGACAAATGCATCATTGTCATTAGGAAACTGAGATGGTTAACTACCTCAAACTGGCAGTAAATTTGCTTAATGTTCAGGAGACATTTTTCTCTAAATCTGTATTTCAAAGTATGTTTTCTTAAGAAGAAACATTTTAAAACAATGGGATTATGAAACATGGTAAACAATTAGTACAAATAGCCCCCTCCCTATGGTCCACTGGATATCATAGCATACTGTAAATTAGGTAGTTGCAACTACTCCTCTAATCCCAAATTTTCAAGCAAAGTATCTTAGAATTTTACCATAAGGTCAGAAATTCTGGCAAAGAAAAGGTGACTTCTACGAAAAATGTGTCCTCTCATCTTCTCAGTGCTGAGTTCCTCATCTATCACAATGTCCACTATTGCTTTCTAACCCAGAAATAAAGGCAGCCCTCTTTCAAATGAACATAATATCCTTTACCTCAATTGCATTTCCAACAAACGATCTAATGATTCTTACTGTGAAAAATGATGATTCTTAATTCTCTATTTACTCTGGGCTTTTTTTGCTTATAACTTTTTGTCCAACTTCCTTTTTTCCAAAGCCTTCAGTTAGACTGAAGCGATATGTATTTGATGAGCCTCTAGATAAATTTTAGAAAAAAAATCCCATTTTGCCTGAGCAGAGACACTCAAACTCCTGTGAAATCAGGTTTCACTTTCAGTATGTCTCAGTCTTCAGCCTTAAAAACCTCTATTGCCTTGTTGCTCTAATATTCTGCCCACAAACACTAAAAAGTCTTGTCCCCAGCATCCCAGGGGAAGCAAGGAGCTTTACTTCCATTGCATTCTTGTTGCGTTCCTTGCTCCCACGAGACCTGAGGATGCCATCAATTTACCCTCACTACTAGTGAGGCTGTTACAAGTTCAGCCTAATACACACATGGTGGGGAGATTTTGAATTATGGCATGAAGGAGTCCTGCGATCAGTTCGCAGCCCCCGCTCATGCATCTGACAGCTGGTGCTCTGACCGGCAACAACAAGAGGACAACCTTCGATATCTGAGCATCTCCAGCTCTCCTTCTGTGGTAACAGCTGGTCCTTCATGATCACTGGCCCTAGTAACACTAAAGGAAAGTACGGTTTATCTGTCTGTTACAGAATGGGAAATAATGAGGAGGAGAGACTTGTCCTTGGGAACACCAGGAGTTTGTCTCCAAGATGGAAATTAAAACGGAGTTCTCATTTGTCTTGTATATCCACTCCGAATACCTCTCCATCTCTGCCATGTGATCATCCTTTGCTTCCACTTCACTTACCCACTTCCTGCGAGGCTGCCTTCCTCAAGCTGAATACTGAGAAAGATGTTCATGACTAAATAAACAGACTTTTTTTAGAAAAGTCAGGATATCGAGTCCCCAGACTTATTCGACCACACTGCTAGCGAACAAGCCATTACGAGCTCTGTCTCAGCAAGCTGCCAGAGAATATTTTGTAATAATAACCATAATCATAAGTTGTGGTGATGAGAAGACTCACTACTGACCTATTCAGCCTTTCTCAAGGACTGGGAAAGACCAACTATTTCTGTCTGGGTTAGCAAAATTATAATTAGAGAGTATGCTTTATTTACATTTAACTGCATTTACCATCTGACAGCCCAATCTTCAACGTGTGAATCTGCTTCAACTGAGGCTTTCTATTTCCTCTTTCTCCCTTTTTATACTACTTTATGCATCTTCTGTACAATAAATTTAAAATTGCCTTATATACCTTCATTTAAGATAGATCTGTCTGTCCTGAGGAACGGACAGAAGGAAGAGGGAGAAGACAGTTCTCGAGTCAGGCCACCCTTACCGCTCTCCCACAGAACATAGCGCTGCTGGAGGAAAACACTATTTGTGTGACGCGACTTTTCTCCTCTTTGTGGGGCAGGGACGGAGACTTCAGGCCCTTTACACACACAGGCTGTTTCCGCTCCCACACAGGAACTGGAGCTGGAAGTTAATGCCCCTTTTTAACAAAACTATATATTTCTCTGAAGCATTTCCTTTTCCTAGGACAAACAATGAATATATTCTGTGAAACAGGTTTAATCATAAGGCTTCAATTCCAATGCATCCTGAAGAGAACCCTGTTCCACTGGCAGATGCCAAACAATCCCCCAAAATGTGAAGGAAATTGAAAAACTTGGAAGGACTGAGTGTACGTATACACTAAAACATGCACACAGATAACATATGTTACCATTGCTCCTTCCGTGTTTCCTGCTGCTGGACAACTGCCAGAAACAGAGGTATCGAAACATCCCGACGAAACTTGTTTTCACAAGATTTCTAACAGGGGGCTGTAGGTTCAGCCACAATGGAGAGTTCCTACGTGCACTCCCAACCTGGGCATGTTCAGCAAACTGAACTTTTGAAACTTTGGCAGTTCATTCATCAAAACTCAGAGCATTTTTTCCGCCCCTTGAAAAGGTTTTTTGTTTCTTTATTTTCTTCTTTTTTACAGCTAACCTTTTGCCTCCTTTTGTGAGGCAGTTTTCCATCCCTGTTTCATCTCCTCTTCTCGACTCTTTACCTTTGCCATTAATCTGCAAAAGGCAAACTTGTCAAATGTCACCAACACTCAAAACGTAATTACAGCAGGCTTGAATTTTCCTTCTTTCTTTTTACCAAATGTGTGGCTCTGACTTTCAGCATGACTGAAAACAACTCTTTTCTAAAGAAACATAATTCTAAAACCAAAGCAGCTCAGACTATCGGCATTTGGTTTGGAGCTGTAGCATCTACGTCCTAAGCCTCTATTTTAATACTCAGAGGCATGTTCAGAAAAATGGTACAAGAGAATCAGAGTGTGACTTTTGCGGATTCTGAATTTTTCAATATATTGTATTATGAAGCAACACATCATGTACACGTAGCTCCCAGTGAAACTGTGATTACAACAGACATCTTGATATCTCATATTAGTTATTTAGGAAGAAGGTGCCTTTTGAGCTGTTTTCTGGAATCAGAATTGTTCCCATGCCCTAATCTTATTCCTAATTTAGCCCTCAGCACGCTTCTGTTACTTCACCAACTTCATGAATATCTGGCTCTTGCCACAGACTCCTATATTAAGGAGACCAAAGAAAGCGAGCACCGACTTATTCCAAACAGTGACGGAGTTCCCCCAGAGCCCAACACAGCTTCCCAACTCAGGATGTGGATCTGCCCCACCACCAAATCCCCACCGGAGCTTCCCTGCCCAAGAGGAGAGATTGCCCCCGCTGCCTTGGAGCCTGCAAGGAGGACTGGAGGGTTAGTGAGCCAAAATGAAAAAGCTGTCTCTTTCACAACTTCAGCAATAGCATTCCTCACCAGAGTCTCTCTCTGGCTCTGCACAATGAAAAACTTTCACAAAAACCCCATGGAAACAGTGGATTTCTATAATCAAGCCATGAAATCAGTGTAAGAGGATGGCTATCCAAATAACAGACACATGAACTCATAAAACCTATCAAGTTTTGACTGGCTAAACGCTCAGGAATATTTGGTTAGACTTTAAAGGCTGTTTCAGACACTTTCACCTTCCTCCCATCTTGGGCTTCTTCAAAATTGCTGCAACTCAGGGCAGCACGAATCTGCCCCAAAAGTTAGGGAGCTACCAAAACTGGTTTCTTGAGCAGAAGCCCACAGCTGCAAGTATAGCAAGCTGTAACTCAGGGAGGGTTGTCTTGTCGTTTTTTTTTTTGTTGTTTTTTTTTTTTTCTGTCTGAACACCTCAGCTTTGCTTTATTGTAAGTTGGGAACGGCAGTTATATGGGATTGGCTTTATGAAGCACATTGCCAGTGTGGATAGTAATAATTTGGCATTGCTAATTATGGCCACACTGTTGGTCTATGTGAAAGACAGTAGCTATATTTTAAGAGGTTAACAAAGCTCTCTTGCATATGAAGCATTAAACAGGCTCTGTGGCATCTGAAACGTGAATAATTCAGAGTCATTCAGTCCAAAAAACGCAATATGTGACTGACAGCTGCCAAGTGTGTGGCATCACCCTTTGATTGTACAATGTAATCATTTATGGTTTACTGATGTGTTCAATAAAATGAAAAACCCACAGTAAAGCACAGAAACTTAAAGGTGACATGTAGATAAGAGTTATTCCTGAGCCATTAATTTATATTTTCGGGAAGCACTGGGAATTTGCAGTTCTCAGCACAGTAAGGCCTTTCTGAAATGACATTAACTTTCAGCAAGTAGTCATTAACCACACAATTGGTCCACGATCACATATTAGTCTGCCGAATACCATGTGAAAAACGCAAATTCTGCTCTGAAAAATATAGTCAGATGCTTTCTTTTTCTCTCAGTGAAGTGAAACCCTAACACTTCTTACTCGTTACTGTGTTGGTTATGCAGATACAATAATCGACACATAAATCTTCTATGTTTTGGGCTGCAGAGCAATTTACAGTCCCCTAGAAGAGACAACAGAAAATAATGGTCGGAAAGGGCAAGCACAGGCATATAGAGTTTACTTGCTTATTTTGGCAATAAGGAGTTTAACTGTTCTCACTGTCTAGCCTGGAAAATGTTTATCTACATTTTTAATTCACAAACTGCTGAGTATAACAGGGAAAGCAAAACTGAACACACAGGTACAAATGGAACGAGATGTTCTGTGGGAAGCAAAATTGAGCCTGATTACCTCTGGCTTTGTGTTTTGTGGCTGGGTTATCTCATATGTAATGAGGCTTGAGACCTGACTGAAGCTTTTCTTGCAGCTGAGCCACTCCGAGTCCTCTTCCTCATTCCTTCCCCTTAACGTGGATTCTTTGGGATATATAAACACAGCCCACTCTGCAGCCTTTCTGTCAGTGGAGCAATGAACTGGATCTCATTCTCCAAACACCTATTCTCCTTAAACTTCTAAAGGTCTTACTGTTGGGCTTTTTTTTGAGACTTAAACTCTGGTTGGAATGATTGACAGGTTCAAAATTCACTGAGAGGATGACCCGAGCTATTTACTGACCTGTTCACTCACTGATGGGTGAGCAGGCAATTTCTGACCCACCCCATACCTGAATGCCAGTTCCACAGAGAGGACAACTGCAAGTGGTGCTGTTCTCAGGCTTCATCGACTGCTTACAAAATCTGACAAAGAGTAAAAGGAAGTTCCCTGCCTCTCTGCTTCAGTTTGGGCACCTGCTACAAAGATTTCTCTGGCCTACGCTCGAGTTTCTGATACATGAATATGCTGAGGGAGCAGCATTTTGACCGGTGAACTTTCCCTGTTATTCCTGCTGCAACTATTTCCCCTCTTTATAGATTTTTTCAATTGTTATTAAAAGAACACAAAGAATTTGCAACTATACATGGAAAAGATTATCTGTTTCCTAACAGCAATTCCACATTTTCTACAACGGTGAGAGGAAAAAAACCCCAAACCACCCAGACCATCCAACCCTTTACATTGAAAGCTGCTCATTTGCCTAAAGATAGAACCTTACTATCTGAGGAGAGATGGGAGGGAACCTTCATCTTCAAAGAAAGCATTGAGTTGCAAGATGTCCCTATTTAAAGATACCTCACAAAATTAGCCCCCAAAGTCTCATTTTTGGAGAGGAACTACCTCAAGGGATGCTGCATAAACCAGAATTTAAATCTTACCGCAGAATGAATATCGAATAGGGCAGGCCAACAGAGAATAGCAGGGAACTAATATGTAGCCCTCTACAATTTTTTAATTAAAAGAATCCAGAACAATAAGTGTGTCTAAAAACTCCCAAGAGGCCTGAACGAGCTACATCTCAAGGACAGAAAATCCTTTTCAGATCTGCACCCTTGTAAAGGTCAGTCTTCACAAGGGTAAACTTTAAGTCACAAACGTGTTTAGAAATTTGGCATCCCAGAGCACAGAACAACATAAACTCCTGCTTGTAGATTAAAAATAACCACTACCTTTTATTAAAATGCCATAATGCCACTTATGCTGGGTCTTCACGCTGGGGTGTGCTGAGCACTTGTGGTGTATGTACTAACTCAACCAGTATTCACAAAGAAAAACCCAGCCCTCAGCTGCTTCTTTGGAGAAGATGGGGGAAGTTGCTCCCTGCTAAACTTTGTGCAAAGGGCAGCTTTGAGCCAAGACCTTCTGTCTACCACTGCCGTGTACAATACAGTCTGTCCTACAGATCCAGGTTCACATAACCTTAGCAAACTAAGTTTGGGAAGTCATGTTTTAATTGAAAAACCTGAAGAGACAGTTTTTTCCACTGCCTCAGTCAAGAGCTACAATAATATCCTCAGCAGCAGCCTGACAACAAATGAACCCGAGCAACTCCATCAGATGCAGCTAAGACCTTTGTCTCAGATTAGACCGGTGCTCCAGCCAAAACACTCAGTGAGCTTATAAACCTTCAAGAGAGGATGTTGACCTGCCTAGAATTTGAAATAAAAGTTATCACAAACTAGATGCAAAGATGAGCACAGGGCAGGGTGGAGGGGATAAGATACCTTCTAAGGATCAAGTACCAAACATGGACATGTAGCAAGTCTGGAGGACTCATGATGGGAGACACTGCTGTCCAGAGTGAACCCTCTGGGTGGGAACTAAGCATAGTAGATGACAGAAAGAGACATTTGTGGATGGCCATCAACTTGTCTTCTTTCAGAGACAGAGGAAGAAAAATTCATGTCAATATGACAGTAACAGGTAACTACACCTACTGACAAAGTTGTCAGTGGCACATCAGCATCTGACTGATCAACTAGCTGTTGATTCTGCTGTCTTCAACTTGTAATGCTCAGTTATATGCATACTCATCAGACACACACATACGTATATGCCAACACAGTAGATCACAGCTGACAGCTTTCTGAAAGCTACCAAAGTCCAGATATGACGGAAGCCTGTTCAAGCTGTTGTAGGTATTCCATCTGATTTCTGTCACGTCTAAAACTTTGTCTAAAGCCGCGTTAAAGAAGAGCATCCTAAAATGAAAGACTGAACTACCACTGAGCACTGTAGACTTGAAGGTGCTAAAGAATACTTTGGGGTGAGGGAGGGACTGGGAGGAACAAGACAAACAGAATTCTTCCTCAGTATCATGTCTACAGGGCTGATGTTGCTATTTTCTGTTTAGTCATGGACTGGAAAGTGAAAATACGACGCATTTAAATTCTCAGTATTTTGTGTTCTTTAAGAAATCAATGCCATCTTCCCACCCCCCACACCCCCAGGAGCCAGACTAACACTGCCTTCTCCCACCTCCCTTACAGGGCTTACAAAATGATGGAAGAAATTTGACCGATTTAACTGCAGCAATATGTCACGTAATTGTAGCTGTGATTGTTAAGGGTTTAATCTGAATCCAAGGCAGAAGCCAGGGACTGAGTGTGAATTTGCTAAATCTCCCAACTTGCTGCTCTTTCCTCTAACAGACCCTGAGGTTTCAGCTCACCTAAACTTGTATGATCGACCTCTGTGAATGGTTGAGACAATGGGAACAGAGGGATGCTGACAAACAGCTTTGGGGGTTGATGCTGAGATTGACCTGAATTCTGGGGTTTGCAGTGAAGTACCACACCCCCAAACTGCATCCTCCACAAACCACATTTTCATCCCACTTGAATCTTCAGTGGAGAAGCATGTCCACACGCTTGCCCACACCCACACAAGCATATGGCCTGCTTCACACATGCGGGGCTTGTGCTCCACCCTTCTCCTGTCACCCAATTACCACTGGCAAAATCAAATGTTTCATTTACGGCAGGGATCAGAAAGAAGGAAGGGATAGGTGAAAAAAAGGAGAGTAGGAAAGAGCTAAAAAGCAGATCGAATATTCTGGTGCCTTCTCTCATCCTCTACTATCTGTCCACAGTCATTTCTACCTCCACAGCTAGATCATGCTGGGGACATTCTCTGGTACACAGACAATAGTGTTAACGGAGACCAGACCAGACCAGACTCGCTCTTTTTAGACCACTTCCCAATCCCCCATAGAAAAAGATGGCTAAAACGTTCCCTAGGATTCAAACAAACTCCTCGAGTATTCTCCGCAGATCAGAATTTCCTTGGATTTGAGGCTCCAGCAAAATGATCTTGTTCTTTTTCTCTTTGTGTACCAGCCAGAAGGAACTAATGCATTTTGATCATATGATCTCTCTGAAATTGCTACGAGCCTAACAGCAGGCTGCACAGCAACTGCGCACAGTTTAACTCCTGCTCACTAGTTTAACTCCAGTTTGACAGCTCATATTGAACTGTTGTAGCTAAACCCAGATTACAGTCATTCGAGTTTTCCCCTGCCTGAACCAACAAAAAAAAGCATCCACACACACAAAACTCTGTTGGCTTAATCAAAACAGGGCAACACCAGAGTTACAGCTGAAACTCTACACACAGACAATTCTTGAGAAGAACACAATGCCCTGCATCCTTTGCCCCCATTTATGTGCTCAGTGTATCACTCTGCGGCGCTTCTTCCAAGAATCTTTTCTCAGCAATCAAACTGCCATATGTGCTACCATGTCTGTGTAGTCCAAAAACTTCTGAAACAGGAGTAATCAGCAAGGAGAGAAACTCTCTGCACAGATAAAAACAGCTATGGAAATGTGGTTGAACTTGATCACGGTGCTGGAGGAGCAGGCTGATAGGCAGACAGACGGGGCAGCTTTGGCTACCTCAAAGAATAAAGCAAAAAATTTATAGCATTTACTAGAATTGATATGTTGCACAGGGATACTTTTTGCCTTGTTAGTAATTATTTACTAATAGTATACCTTAGCATGCAAGAGAAGACAGTTTCTTATTGTCCTTGGCCCTACCAGGCACAGGTTTTATATCACACCTTTAGCTTTTCTTCTTGACTTTTACATGTCATAATTTTTGCTTTGTACTGTTTAATATTTCTCTTTTATTACTTTCGTTACTTTTGAAATTGTAAAGTGTTTTTCCTTTGCCACTAAATTGAGATGCTTTATTACCAGCTAATCCCATTTCCTGAACATGCACTCATGACTTTCTGGCTTTTACCATTACACTTAGGAGCTAAACAAAAACTTCTTATTTCAAAAAGTAATTATTCAAGTTGTCAAATACATTTAGTCTCAGCATTAAGTAGCAATTTATTATATTTTGTTTGGATTATTAGTTAATATATCATGTTACTGACTCAAAAGTTATTTTACATGTCTGGTAACTGGCATGCAATTTTCAGTCTACCAAGTACTTGGAAGCAATTAGCAAAGCTGGATGAAAAAAATCTAAAAAAGTACGTTAACCAATAACTGAAATCATCTTTATAATAAGAAAGTACAATATTGCTTCATATGGTTCATAAACACTCTAAATGAAGTCCAAAATTGAACTTTAATACTTGAAGTGATTCATTTTACACACCTCAGTTAAAACTTCTGTATCGTGCTGCATGACTCAAAATTACCCTCGAGACTAGAACTGCATGCAACAAAGCTCTTTAATATCAAACTTTTATTCCAGTGACTGGCACAAACGGTCAGCTTCATCAAGGGGTTCAGAGTGCCTGCAGCTTGCCGTGGCCCGTGGCTCTCTCCCCTCTCTTTATGACTTCATGCAGCCCCAATTATACGGCCTAAGAAAGACAAATCTCAAGCTTTCCATTTACCCTTCTGAAATCCATTTTATATTATTAGATTCTCTTATTCCAAATGCCACATCAAATACGGTTCAGCATCATTTTACTGCAGTGAAGCACAAGTCATATTTCATTATATTAACCAATAATTACATTGTTTGTCTGCCAGTTCACTCCCATGAACATGTCATTTTGAAAAACTCTGCTGCGGGAGAGGCTCCTCTTACAGATACTGAAAGGAGCAAACAAGATGCAGAGCCCTGAAATGACGTTGAGCACTTTCTGATTTTCTTTGCAAGGCTGATATGTATCGGGACATATGGCAGCATTCAAAACACTACATGCTTCATATCAGTAGGCTACGTTCTAGTTATTTGCTTCTGGCTATTAAAAGCTGTGTTCAAATTTGACTATCACTTCAATCCATTTGAATTAGTTATTAGACATACTTTTGTAACTGTGGAAAAGTCACATAGAAAACAGAAAACATCACATAGAAAAAGTATCTTCCATATTAGAATTATTAATAAATTAGAGCTAGAAACCTTTTCCTAATGCTGGAAACAACAGAATGTGTACATCAGTTTCATTTTTTTTTTTCAGTTACGCGCATTAAAAGCATGTAGAGGCCTACGTAAATTCATCTTGAGATGTGACTGAACTGTGTAAGACTGAGGACACATTGTGGTTACTTCAAAACAATTCAATCCGCATAAACACCTCTGCAGGAGCACATTCCGCACTGAGGCGTCAAAAAAGCACACACCTCTCTCTACGTGCACCTCCATACAACGGCTGAGTGAGCTGCGTGCTTAAACGCCACACTAAATGAAGGCTTCTAGTAAAGAGACAACTGGGGGGGATAAACAATAGTGGACTCGGAAGGTTAATGCTAGCCTTGCCAGAAGACCCTCCTCCCTGGGTTCCCTTTATCATCAATGGAGAAGGGTGACCCAGAATAAAAGCCTTGATGTTGAGATTTTGACTTACCCTCTGGAAGAAGGAAACTTATTCTCCAAAAATTAGGCAAAGGGTTTAACTTCAGAAGGTTTACACCAGGCCACGTATCTCTTGAGCGTGGCCTTCACTCAAACATGCGTATAATTATAATTATACACAGCGTGAATAGCCACTGGAATTCTTTAGGTCTTTAAAGTTAGGGAGATACGTCAATATTGACTCTGGGCTTGAGCATGGTTATACATGCTGGGTCTTGTTTGCTTTACTAGACCAATGTTATCCTTTGCGAATACTTGCTGATGTTGCTACGTTAATAAATTTTGTGAGCTCTCATTTGCCATAAGAGGCAGAGAACCCAGTTTCTGTCTTGCAGCGAGGCAGGTGCCTTCTGCAGCGGTTGTGAGCAGCTCCTGCTTGCTAAGTACTGGCAACTCTCAAATCTTTGGGGTAGGGGAAAGCACTTACATGAGATTTATGTGATAACAGACTCTCCATGGGGTGACTTTCCTCCAGAGTGAAGACTGGTGTCTTTCCACAGCTCAAAAGCGAGCTTGAGAAAACAGTGATGAAAGTGTATAATCTCTACATGTGAAGTGGCACTGTCTTATTCACTGCCTCTCATTTTTCACTTCCCTATTAGTGTTAAGGCAATACCAAGGCTACCTATTTCTGAAGGGAATCAGTGGTCTCCCGGGTGACTATTCTGCATAATGACAAGTTCATCCATGACATCTGGGACTGGGAATACTCAGCCCCAAATAGATCCACTCCCACGTAACTGCACTGAGGCACAGGCTCATTTCAGATGCATGAAAAAGGCAAGTGAAATAAATGTATTATCTCATTTAAAATGCATACAGTCTCAGGAAGCAGGATAGATTGTAGGTGTCACTAAACAGTGCGTAGTAAATAAATCATATTTGCAATGCAAGACACTTCGGCTAGCCAAAGCCTGAGGTGTTTAGGGGTCTAGAAACTGAGGGCCTGGATGTTTTCAGGACTAGAGAGCTCACCTCTAAGTGGCATTTTCAGCCATGAAATCACAATTAAAGGTAGAAAAAGTCCCATCTATGCTCAGGAGCAGGCTGCATTTGCAAATGCACAGGAGCCATGGCACACAGACTCTTACATGCACCTCATTGCTATTCAACAGAGCAGTAATGAGCAAATGGTTCCCAACTCTAATACCCGAGGCATTTCTCAGCATCATGTGCACAGTAGTAAATTTTCTTCCAGCCAGTAAGTGTATGCAAATTCTATGCTCTGTAAATGAGCGGGCTGCTGCTTAACCAGTATTCTCCATTTATTTATGTCAGCCTCACTGGTGGTAATCCAGGCAGCCTGGACTCACAACAGGAATCTGCTTTGTGCAAGATATGGAGACATGCTGTTTACTTTGGTTGTCGTTTCCTTTGAATTTTTTTCCTATAGGAAGCAGGAACTTCCAGGTATCCCGCTCTCAAGTTATTATATAACTGCTCTTGCTCTATGCACTGGAACACATTTCAGTGTATAAAGGTATAAAGTGCCTATTCTGTGCCCAAGAACTATTGTCTGTGAATCCAAGCTGGACCTTGAGAACATTATAAACAGGAAGAAGTGAGGCATTTGAGACTAGTGTACTTATTTTCATAGATACAAGCAAGCAAACAAACACAAAGTGGAGGCGCACCAGGGAAGAGATGGCATCCCCCTCACTGGAATTGCATAATTGCATAAGACTTGGTTTTACAGGCCCCTGGATAACCTAATCTAAGGCCTTGCTTTCAACAGAAGGTTGAGCCAGATTATCTCCAGATCGTCCATTACAACATCAAATTGTCTATTACTGTCTGGTAACTTTTATACTCTGGTAAATGCTGGTAGAAGACGATAGAAGAATCAGAATTAAAATATATGCCTCTAAAAATAGTCTTATTGCTAATGCATTTTGAAAAAAATCCTTAAGATCCATTGACTATTACTTATGTCATAAGTGCTCTGTGGCGCTCTCTGCACTTTGTCATTTAAGCACCGTGTAGGCCAGTGCATACATGTTGGCTTGGACCTAGACTTTTAAAGAAGGCTGAGGAAGGTCACTCTACTCAGCTGTGTCTGAGTTTGCATTTAAGACACAGATGCACAGTATTTCCCTATCATTATTTCTACCCCTGTTTCATCTCCTGTGTGAGGGAAGCCATTGGGTATCATAGTGATAAGATGTCACCTCTCAAGGTACCAACCTGGAAAGGCACAGTGAGGAGAGCCCGGTTAATATAGTTTCTCAGACAAATACATCACTCTCCAGATGGCGACTGAACACTAACAGAAAACCCTGTGTCTCAAGTCTGGGCTGAGCTGATGCCAGACTACTGCCCGTGTCACAGCTGGGGTTACCGAACAGTCATTTTATCAGAAGACCACCCACCATTTGGGCAGACAGGGCTTCTGAGCTCCTCGAGTTCTGCAGAGCTAGGAAAACCTGCTACTTCAGGAAGCCACACTTTTCCTTTGTGAGTGGCAGGGTCCCCAGTTTCTTGGGAAGCTCCGATCTCAACTGATCCTGGTGTCTTGCAGCTGTGAGAAACAGTCCTCTAGAGCCCTTCAGAGAGTTTCCACAAGGGCTAGGCCCTCACCTGCAAGGCACTGCAGCTGCCTGCTCCGGGCACTGCCCAAAGCTCAGGCCTGGGCCATGGCTATTTCCTCCCAGGTGCTACATATCCATAAGCAACTTCTGCTCCCGTTTGGGACAGAATGCAGAGATCAAGTGACAGAACACCAGCACATCTCCATTTGAAAGTGAGTTTTAATCTTCTTTAAAAATGAAGTCCCTATGTGGTTCCCTGACACTCAGTCCATTTTCTATGGCTGTGGTGTGGAGTTTGGTTCTGTAACGAGTGCTGGTGCAATTAACCTGTTATTGGTATAACTCTGATTTTTACCATTCCTAATAAGCCAGATAGAAAGATTTTTATGGGAAACTAAGCTGTAGTCTCCCGTGACTGAAAAAAATTACTTTCCATTCCTTGCTATGTTTTCCTCTTAAGCCCACGTGCTGACCTCATACCTGCACAGGACTGAATTGAGTTAAGGGCAAACTGCACAGACTGTCTGGAGTACAATGAAATCAGCCGATATACTCAGCTGAAAAGCTTTCATGGTGCCTTTAAATAATACACCTAATTTAATTTATTTTAAAATGGACTTAAACTAGGCTGATTTTCAGAAACAAAACATTTCAATATGGGTAAGAAAAGCCAGTAAAAAGTAGGAAAGTTAAAAACTAGCCAATGCTCATAAAGTAACAGACGGTGAAAATTTGAGTACCGTAGGGTTTGTAAAATTCCCACTACACTTTTTGGTATTAGCTGAACTTATGCTCTTTGCAAATCTCCAAGTCTTGACACAAAAGCAAGAAGATAAAAATTAAGAAACAAAGTTACAAATAAAAGTGATTTCTCTCCCTACCAGAGGGTTCTCTTGCAGTCAGTATTAGCAAACAGTCAGTTAAGACTTGGCCTTTTGTATCTGATAGGAAGTTTATTGTGGGAATCCCGATGAGACATGAACAGTATCAAGCTTTGGTAATGGAGAAAACAGGACATCAGGCACACAAAATGAATGCTATTAATGGAGAAGTGTTTCCCTGGAGAAGCGGGAATAGCTATACTTGAAGGCTGGAAGAAGGGAGAGATGTCTTGGTGTCAGGATGGAAGATGCCTCCCAGGCCTGCTCAGGGGGCGGAGAGCAAGAAGGCACCGTCTCCACTGTGCTAGTATGGCCTGGCCAGCCATTAGGCTCAGCACCCAGAACGCACAGGTGCCCGATGTTTTGGGGAACACGCCGAAAGCAATGGCCAGGAGGTCTGTGGCCATTCAAGAACTGCATTACGCTTTTGATAAAAGAGCAGTAGCAGCAATGATCATGCCCAGCTGGCATTTGTCTGGTTTTACTAATTAGGTTGATGCACCTACACACATCTTGCTTTTTTGATTCCAACTTGGCAGAAGAGCTCATGATGAGGAAAATGCAAGTCTGATATCCTAGGATGTCTTCTGGATTTGGTGAACTACTCTCAGCATGGCTCTGGGATGTGTGTGTGATCAGGTGGGTGTAAGGTACAATATACTTGAACCTTTACAAGTATTACGTACAACACCAAAGCACAAGACAGGGTCAGAAGCAAAACAGGTCTATTGTAAGACTGTATTTCTTTACATGGACAAATAATGCTATTTCACAGTAGTGATTCTGGCTCAAATAGGAGGATTGTTTCCTTTAGACTTTCCTATTTTAGTAATTAATTGTGAATGCCTTCCTAAGTAGGAGTGAAAGGCTATTCCTGACGCGGCCTCTCTCCAACATTCAGGCTTGCTTTCTAAATTCCAAAGCATAGAGGAACAAACACTGTTAGGAGTGCAGATCAAGCATTCCTCTGATGCTTGCTCATGGCCCTATTTTCTCCTTTAGAGACTAGACCGTGACACCAGGAACTTTGCCTGACCTCACCTCACACCTATCACTAGCTCTCCTTTATTTTGTCCTCCAAAAAGTACACGACTGATCACATGAATACAAACAGCACCAAACTGATTCAGAAGTTCTAGCCTCTCCACACATTGCAGCTACAGCGAGGAGACATATTAAAAGACTGCTTGCCTGGGCAGACTAGTATGAACCATCTCACATGAAGCTGCCATGGAGGAACTGGTTAAGCAGCCTAAATGATGGCTGCAGGTGTTATCGATGACTTGGCTCCCACACTCCTGGGTTGTGCAGGAAGCATCTGGGATCCAACGGCCATGGTGGGCAGCCATATCGGGCATCTAGTAAGAAAAACCTCTCAGAGGCACACCCGATCTGGAGCTTCTGCTATCCAGGTCTGATTCGTAAACTTGTGCTACAATGGAACCCCCATTATTGCTGGAAGCAAGTTGTTTGCTTTAAACTAGGAAGCGGCAGTATATTTTAGCAGCATTAATCCATTTGTGTCACCAGCAGTAGAGATCCACTTGAGCTTTACAGACCAAATTTGGGCTTTAGGTAGTCTCTAGTTTTATTCTCTCACACTGCTTTTTCTACTTGTCTCCTCCCTTTAGTAATGGAACAGAAAGAGAGGAAAATGACCCCGTTCTTCCTTTTGGCCAATGATCAATCAATTGTTCGAAGACCTTTCCTCTACCCTAAAGAAAACAATGATCAGACCATAAATCTCTGCTTTTCTTTCCTATTATACTAAACTTACCGCCTCCAAAAATAAGCATGTTATTGTACCTCAGGAACGAGATCAGAGGTAAATACCATAATCACACTTCTCATGATAATAACTTAATGTATATGACTTACAATTATTAGAGTGATCAGAAAAAGATGATAGGCTAATAGAACAAAGTAAGTATTCACATAAAAGAGAATTCAGTATGACAACCTTAATTTATTCAATGATAATTGCTGACTTTCTATCTTTAAAAATATCAGTTAACATCAAAACCAAATAGGCTAATGCAGCAGTCAGATCTATGCTACTTCCCCTCTGCCAACACCCACAAAGGGGCATTTCTGGTCAAGAACAATAACAACTGTGAACAGTTGTTCAACAGTACCAACAGCACACCTTTTGGTTAGCACCTTACACCACAAAGACAACAGTTATTAGAGTGATACATATCTCTCGGAGTGGCAAGAAACCACAGTATTTCAACTAATGGTAGAAAAGTTTCCCTTTAGCTGCCTCCACCCCCTGGGCAGCAATCCCAAGCCCCCAGGGCTGACCAGATCTTCCTGAAGGCCCCTAGATGTCTCATACTCCCGCCCCTGGCCTTGGGTGCCCACCCCAGCCCTTGCATTCCCATACCACCTTCCACCAGTCAAGCCAAGGCAGATCCCTCTGAGAGTCGACCCTCTGCTCACTTGCAGCCCTTACACCAGAGGATCCAAAACACTTTCCAGCTTATCTGTGAAAATGAGTATCAGCTTGGGTTTCGCTAATCAGCTGCAACTAGAACTGGGCATGCAAGCCAAAGGATGGTATTTTTAAAAAAAATAAGACTCTTTTTTCAAACTATGCTTTTCTATATGTGAAATGTTTTGGCTCAGTTATAGACTGAAACAGTAGCTCTCCCCTCCCTCTCCCCAACTTGGCTCAAGTCACTACTGTGACTCAATATGTGATTTTGATTTATTAAGACTAATTTCCCACAATGAGCAAAACAAAACACATACAATGGCCCATCTGGGCAAATAATTTCTGAAAATGCTTGCAAGACAAATAGCACAGCATACTCTGAGACACAACACATGAATAATAAACGGGCATTTTAGCATTATATATTTGCTAGCATATAATAAAATATGCTGGATTTACATTGAGATTCAGATTTGTCTTCTTTTAAAACGCTACATTTTGGTTTAGTTGAGCCAGTATTTCATATGATTTCTCTTTCTATTGAAATCTTGATGCTGTTTTTAATACTAAAAAGTCATTTCTCAATTCTAATTAAAATTATTTAATTATATCTCAAGTCACTATATTTAACAAAACCAAACAACCAACCTGCAGACCTCAGGGCAGCAAAACTACACTGATTTCAGCCAGGGATGATATATACCTCAATTAGCAATAAATTACAATGTTAACATATGCTCTCCATAAAACAACGCTCCAGTGATGTTTTTTCAGTGGGACTGGAGTAGAAAGAGCTTTCTTGTTCTGATTCATGGACAAAATTCTGGTTTTGACAGGACTTTTAATACCACAGCAGAACCAAGGTTAGAGCTTCCAAACTCCTTTTCTTTTTAAAACATAAGGGCATATGAGAGAAGAAAACCACTGCACAAAGCCCAGTGAGCGGAGCTGCCAGGCCTTGAACCAGGAGATCCTGCATCTCCAGATGAATAGCCTCATGACTGAATTATTATCGGCTCATCTGCTTTTCTATCTGCCCCTCAAAGGATGCAGACAAAGGGAATCTGAGTGAATTTTTCTTCCTTCATGGCCACATCTCTCTATTTTTCAGAAGGAGCCCAGCTGAGTCACCTGTGGCCCTAAGCCTGTCCCTGCTCCTTCCCCTGCACACCTGCTCCCCATAGATGCTCCCCCAGCAGCATCACCTGGGATGCCTAAGTCAGAAGTGAGCAAGGGGCACAAATTACTGGTCTCAAAGCAATAGCATTTTGCAGAAACCTAAGGCCAGAAGAGAAATTTCACAGACTTCAGATGCCCCAGCCCGCTATTCGAAAATATTTCTTGTGAATTTGAATACTCCTTCTAACAGAAGTCCAGACAGATAAATGCTCCTGAGCAATCAGCAACTACATCCTGTTTCGCTGCCCGAGAACTACAGCCTTTACCGTAAGAAACATTTCCTAGTGAAACATCCCCATTACTATGTTGTCTGCTATATACCACTGTATCCTGATGCACTACTGTGTGATACACTGCTTTGCAAAGAGGGCTTTTCTGTTGATTTTGATTTGTCTTGGTAACAAGAGAGTCCCCCAACAGACAGCAGATGCATTTTCTCAACTTTGATTGACAAGTCAATGTGAAAATATGTTACAAAAGCAAAGCTACGGACACAAAGATGACTTGCTAAGAAGTACACACAACAGAAATCTGCCAAGAAACTAGAGCGCGCTAAATTGCTACTAGATTTTTGTTTGTTTTTTCCCAGGATGGCAGCATTAATGTATCTTTTCGTGCTTTACTCACGATAATGATGAAATCTGATGTCTCCAGAATTTTTATACAGCGTACATTACATATGTGTGTATAGATATACAATTTCCTGAAAAAACAGAAAACCACACAGAAGACCACACAGAGAAAGATTACACTTAGTCTTTGAGTAAGGTGGATTGTTTCAAACACTGGGATGAGTTGTTTCATTGCATATGGATTAAGAAAAAGATCATAACTTATCTCAGAGCTGAGCATTCAGCATCTATATCTGGAAGCAAAGAGATGTCTGATTCTTAGCAGGGGAGAATAAAAACAGCCCATGAATCTAATAAGAACAAACGCTTGGAAAAAAAAATAGGATGAGAAACAAACTCTGTATAACCGATGAAGTAATCTGAGATGATAGTTTATTTGAAGATAGGGGTGAACAATTTTTATACAGCAGAGAGGAAAAAAAATAAACAAACAGTCCACTTGCTCTTTCTTGGCATTGTGAGACTAACATAATTGTTTCAGGTTTCATTAATTTTATCTTTATTTTCCTGAAATTTTCTTGCTGCCAATAATTATTAATTCAATTATCACTGCCGTTTACATTTGGAGATTAAGGTAGCAAGGGTTGCTATTGCCTTTATAGTGATATGAATTCAAATTTGCTTCAATGAAAATCACTCTTGTATCTGAACTGCAGACAAGCTGAGGCGAGATTATCTCTTTAAGGCTTCTATGACCCAGACCATTCCAAACCTGCACTGAAGAATCGACAGTCTCTACTGTGCTAAGGACCGCTTTCACCAGCTGAGTGGTGATGTGGATCCTATGTTACTTGCAAAAGATAAAATCAGCCTTGAGGTCGGTTGGGTGGAATCCTCAACAGGCTGCAAGGGCGAGCCCTTGGCACGCTGCAGAGAACACAGCCCTTCACCTTCTATATTTCTGTACCAGATTACCACCACAGAAGTACCTGTATGATCGAGTTTGTATGCAATGAATCCTGAAAGCCCTGAAGGCTTACTACATGTCCACAGATCGTCAGTGCACTGAACATGTGACACAACTAGGACTGGGGCCCGGTCCCTTCAGTGTGCCTTTTTCTATTAATCTGTGCATCTGTGTTAAATTCAATGCCTCAAATTACAGTCTGCTTGATTAGCCACCGAGAGAGAATGAATCTCTCTAGGATTTCCAGATGTCTTGCTTCACACTTCCAAAAGGCATATGGAACACCTGAAATCCTGAAGAAATGTCCAAAGGCTCCAAATCTTTGGATAGAAAAAAAGAGGACCTATTTTGGAAATACAGACATATGGCAATTCTGGGAAAGGTGCTCTGTTTTGTAAGAAACAGGAGTCTCTGCAGGTTTTGGGAAGTATGTGGGGGGCAAGCAATAATACTTCTAAGCTGTTTAAATCCCAAGTACCAGAAGCAAAAGTCTTTCTAAGATGACTGCCTTTCTTTCTATGTTTTCATGGGATGAAATGACGAACAGAATATTTTGAGTCTTAGTGCAAGTCAGCTACAACTTTGGATGAAAATGAAACCAACTTGTCTCCTCTTAAATCTCATAAAAAGTCTACAACATAATAAATTTTATAGATGTCTAAAAAAATAGATACACTTTTAAATTAAGTAGTAGTTAAATGATTTCTTGTATTATTCTCTATTGTCTATCCCAATTAAATCCACATTCAAGATTAAATTATAGCTAGCTCATATTATTGATAAGAAACATCTCATCTCAGTGATGTTGTTTCAAACTTTACTATGACAGCATCCTTCGTATACAAATCTAAAAGGAATTCAAGTTACATGCATTTCTTAGTTCAGCTGGCAGATCCATGAGACTTTGGTGGGGAAAAAAAAAAGAATATGTGGGTCCAGATTCAGCAAGATTTGCTTTGGCATCACTCTCATTTTAAGCGTTAGGATATTGCACTGTCTCCTTGAATTACAGCCATGCCCTAAGCATTCATCTCTGACTGACAACAGCAACACACACATATTCTCAAAATCTGTCAAGATTAGATTAGAAAGGACAAATAGAAAAGACAAATAGGTTAAACTTGTATAATACTTATTATATTATAATCCTTTGAGAATGCCCATGCAACCCAGCTAGTAAAAGTTACAGTCAAAGCTTTTTCACTTTTCCCTAACATTTTCATTGCTTTCAATGCAATTGATCCTTCAGGATTTACCTTTGGCCTCAGAAACACTTGTGTTTGAACTGTGAAAAAGCATTGTGCTGAAGAAAAACATTAAAACATATTTAAGTGAGATTATGTGGCAAAAAGTAGTACTCAAAAAATGTGCAATGGGGGATTTTATGTTTATTATCAGTTGCAGTTCACATCTGCTCTATTCACAAAAAAAAGGGGAGGAAAAGATGTTATTTCTAACTGCTAGTTCTTTAAAATCAACCTGGGACTTCACCTGATCTGTTTTGGCATTACTAAAAGTAAAAGTTACTGTAAATTAACTCAGTAATTCTATTGTTATGTGAATCAGCAGCTACAATAAACTCTTCAAATACCTTATCTGCCAGGGATGCAAATAACAGTAATTGTTGAATAATATTCTCTAAATTTCACTTTACTTTTGGCTTTGCAAAGTGGTTAGGAAATAGCCTGCTATTTGCATAATCATTTTTTAAAAGAACAACAACTATGTGATGAGGATTTAAGTCCCAGATGAAAAAAAAACGAGGAACTGCTATAATCTCCAACAAACTGGCACTTCAGCCTAAATGACAGGCAGAAATGGAAGATGACTTGCATACAGATTATTTGTAATATGCTGGAGTTGGGATGCACCAACTAGAAGAATAATACATTGATAAGAGTTTTGTTCATGGCCATGGGATTTAGGATCAATGAAGTTATTAATCTCTTGACATTTGCAGGTATGTCATAATAAGGAGCTAACAAGGCAATGGCTGCCGTACGCCAAAGACTATCAGGTTTGGATTTAAATGAATGAATGGTTTCCTACTTCTGCCTGGCCAGTGAGAAGCCACTCCTGCTCACAGCGGTGGGCTGCACTGCTACCCCAGCAGCAGAGGCACAGCTTATCCCGAGCCAGGCTCACCCTGCCCCACCACACTGCTGCGGCCTCAGCCGGGGCAGCCAGCGCCAGGGAAGGAGGCCGCGGCAGCACTCGCAGAGCGGGGAGGAAGAGCTGGGGTACAGCACTGGGAACCAGGAGGTAGAAGAGGAGCTATCGAAGACAGCAGCGATTAGATTTGCTCCGGGAATGGTTAAGAATTGCTGAGCTAAGGTACATCTTTTAGAAAAATGAATCCTGTTGATTTGAACGTAGCTGTAGTTGACAGTACTCCACAACCTCAGCAAATTTATCTAGCAGCAGATTAACCTATTTTCCAAAACACACACCTTTGTGAAACAGAATGAGAGAGACAGATATCCAACAGGTCCAGGTTCTCCAAGGGACAGATGCAGCATGGCTGTAGCTTAAGACAGAAATGTTACTTCTTTTAAAAAAATCTCAGCAGCACATCTTTCTCTTATCCAAGAACAAGCTTTCTTCTGGGTAGTTTAGCAGTATTACTCAAGTGGTAGAAGATTACTGGGGCCTAGACACGTCCAATCACCTATGATGCACATTCTGTGCGCTGCCTTGTTCCCTGCTCTCCAGGCTTCCTGCCTCTCTAGGATTGCCTCTGCAACTATTGCTTAAAATAGTATTGCAAATGTCAAACACTTAAGAAGATACAAAGGTAACACCTTATTTTATCACTGTTTAAATTCCACCTTATATATTGCCTCCAAGAAAAATAAAAAAAGAATAATTTGATGAAAAAAAAAAATCAATTTGCGCATAAAATGAGTAATGGGATTCTGTATAACTCCCCCTCTCTGCGGTCTACACACACTATTGATGACACTTTAAATTCCTGATTTAATCGGCTTTTCAGTGTCAGTTTTTATTTGTATATTAATATCACAACCAAACTGAAAATTCAAGAAGCAGAAAACAGCTACACATGTTTGATGTTGTATGTGAAAGCCTTAGATATTTAGCAACTTCTTTGATGCTTTGATCTCTGAAGAAATCTTACTAAAATTATGATCAAAGGAATTTATATTATTCCAAGTACTTAAGAATGAACCATCTTAGGGCAATAATCAGTATTCTGTTTAATCCTTCACCCTTGGAATCCATTATTGCTAAGCACCTCAATCTGATGGGAGTTACATTTACTTAGGGATGATATTCTCCTGAAACAGAAGTAACAGAAAGCAACATTTCCAACTTACAGAAAGAGCTAGGAATTGGATTTTATTGTTCTGGTTAAAAAGTGTTCCTTGAAGCTGTTTTTTAATGTATCTAACTTAAGAAAATTGGTATGCAGTTCATTATGAGACCGTTCAGATTTTTATTTCTCTACGGCAGACAAAGAAATACAATTTCCAACACACAGCTACTTTCAATTTAATCTATTTCTGACTATTTCGTATTGTCAGTGTTTATAGAAGACTATTACACAGATGGATATATCTAATATTTATAAAGTAAATTAACACTCTACTTTATAACAACATGCAAAGGCAGATAAATAATGAATTATCCTTTTCATCAATCTGACCACATAATGTCTATTTCACTGTAATATTAAGTACCGCATCAGACTGGTTGTTGTAATTCCCCATGGCAAGTTAAATCAAACAGTGTGATACAAACAAGCCCTGAACTGCAACCTACAGAACAGTAGAAGAACATTAGAGCCAAGCAAGATTTAACAAAAACATTAATTACTGGTTTGATTATGGATTTACCACCAGTGGTTGATGAGAGGTAAAGGAGGGCTGTACTCTTCCAGGAGCAAATAAGAGCTCAAACCGTGACTCTGGGTCACAGCCACAGTCTTAATAACCTCCCACATCCTGACTAAGCAATTCCTCCTCGCATTTTACCTGTGCAGATTATTTTTCTTCCCGCACACCCCACCCGCCAAGGTGGACTTTAATCTTACAGCAGTTTTCTACTATTTATATCCCCATGCTCCATCACTCTTTAATGGTGAAAGATTACGAGTAGACTAATGTGCAAACACATCTGACTCTCAACACACTGTTGTAAGCATTCTTCCAAGCTGACAAGAAAACATGCCTACTTTAAATGAAAATCAATCTCTGTTAAATCTGGTAGCTCCAGCTCACTTGGACGGGCACGACTTTAAGAGCTCACAAGGAGGTGTGCTGAAGCAGTAATATCAGAGAATTGTGCATTCAGCTTTGACAGACGGCAGCTGCACCACCACTGGAAGCGCATCTGAGGGAACCCAGATAGATGATAGAGGGAGACACAGGTTAATCATGCCTCTGAAACTCATCGGTAGGTTATCTTTCCTTTTGGGCTGAGGGACTTGAGAACAAGGCCTATCAAGCAAATGTTTTCAAAGGTGCACAGTTAATTCATCCTGGAGCACTTTCTGTCCTGACTTCAGCATTCCGTACAGTTCAGTTGTCACGCCCTTATTGACCCATTTTGTCTTTTGATCTGTTTATATCTCCGCCACTGAAAAACAGCCAGGAATTAGAGCAACTACCAGGAAAATAGTTTTGCCTCGTCAGAGTTCATAAACCAGCTGGCACAACAGGATCTTCAGCTGCCTTTAGTACTGGACCCACTAAAGGGCTATTTCGGGCCTATTATCCTGGGAAATGTAACATGAGAAGCAGTACCACCTAGTCATTTTAGCTCCAGCTCTGCTATCAAACCTAGTGATAAAATCCTTTTATCTCTAAAAGTTACTTACTTTATTGAAGTGCTGAAGTTTATCAATTAAATTGCTGATGAGTGGGTCCAATCCTCTGACTTTCAGTTCTGGATTATTAATTTGTGCCTTCAGTCCACTGGAAACAACTCTGCTGGTGTAACTGAAAAAGAGGACAAAAAAGAAAACATCAGTGGCTGGTACCATATCCGCTGGAATCAGAAATCATATTAAAGGGGACTCACAAAAAGCATATATTTTGTAAATAGCAATTTGTAACAAACATTTATGCTTTTAAATACACCAAACCAGAATAAAACGCAGTTTCTTGCACTATCATTCATCACTTTAAACTATTCAAGTCACAACTGACAATTTCATAAACCACATAGAGGTTCCTTTCATTCACATTTTAATACTTGAACCTCTATAACTGACGTTCTCGAGTTCTTCCACACAGCAGTCGAAGTTTATAGCTTCCAAAAAAAGTCCTTCTTTCATAATTACAGAAACCCAGGGAATTGAAGACAGAAACTAAATATTGAGATTGAAGTAAAATCCAATGAAACAGCAGTCTGATTTTGAAAAGATTTTTAAAGTGTGAGATTGGACTTCTCTTGCTAGACTAGCAGTTTACAACCAAACTGTCTAGAGACACCGTAAAGCAGCACCTGCTGTTCTACCAGTGCTCCCCACCATGCCTTATCCGTGTTATGAACTCGCTAGCCAGGGTCTACATACTGGAATTCTCTCTAGCTGAGTCTTGCTTTATTTGAGGAATAGCAGCTGTTCTCACACCGCAAAGACCTGTCTCTTATCAGCAACCTTCTCTCACTGACTGCTGACTAAACGGTTTCTGCCAGTCTTTTCTGGAATACACCATAATGTATTCCCAAAACTTATTGGTTTGGGGCTGATGGGGAAGATTCCAGGATTGTGCACATTTGGTCTCTGCTTCTTTACCACAGTCGAGGAGGTGATTCATCAGCACATGTATGCTGAATCCAGTGCTTCCTGAAAGTATTCAAACTACTGCACATTGGCTCCAGAGTTGATCTGTTCATGCATGGTTTAAGTTCAACCCATCCACAATACCCCCTGCAAATCCCAGAGAGATACGGAGCAACCTTTTTTTGGGGAGTCATGCTTTTGAACCACTCTCATTAGTTTGGCACTCATTTGTCACAAAGTGGATCTCAGACATTTGCGTGACTAGTTACGAACTGCACAAGAGACTGTTCCCAAACCAAACTCTCAGAGTCACACACATGCCTGGGAGGATCTCATTAAGACACCTTGTTGGTATCTTTAGAAGTGAGGTAGTAATCGGCTGTGCTCCTTTGGACTGAAAGGTCAAGAGAAACATCCTGCTACATCTTTCACTTTGATCATACCTACTTACTTCGATATTCCAGATGTTCTCCTATCAGTGAATCCTTCACTGTAAACCAATTTGTGCTGAAACTGAGGACAGCACTTCAAGGCAGAAAAATTGCCCAAATTCTGTTGCAGAAAGACAATAGAATGCAGCAGGGGAAGACCTAGCTCTCCAAAAATATTTGTCCTTGCTTAATTTCATCTAGGATGAACAACAAATTTTATGCAAACTGCTGGCAAAGCATACCGTAGTATATTGCTGTAAAAAAATTGGCTTAAAAACTGAGAATTGTCCACCTTTTCAGTAAACTCAACAATAAATTTCACTTCTCAGGAAAAAGCACCCACAAATGGTTTAGAACAAAGAAACGAGAAAAATCATGTTTTTCACTAATAGCCAGATAGTATTTAGAAGACAAACATTAAGGAAAATCTTTAACAGTGAGTTTGTTTTTTTTTTTTTTGTTCACCGAGCCTTTTAAAGGTAACGTCCTAATTTTTCTTGATGTGTAACTCACACAAGTATAAACTAATTTGGAAGTGTAAACTTTCATGATGCAATGGCACGTGCAAAATGATGCTCGGGTTTGGCCCCTTAGAGCACACTCAGCCAGCTGGACTGATGTCCCCAGGAAGAACCCAGCTAAAGTATCACTTTGAAGCCAAGACTGGTACAGATCGTATCAATCCACTTCAATTCATTTGGACAATACAGGAACACTGCTGCACCTTACCTGCCTTTAGCTTTACCTTTGTTCTCAAATCATGCTATTTGCTGAATGCTCATCATTGTTGAGCATGTGAAAACACATGGTTACCCACTGTAGATGTACAGGGACACTTGACGCAGCTTTTTGAGATCATCTAGTTGCAATACAGGAGAAATTTAATTTAATGGGTCAGCTCATGGCCTCCACCAGTCTGTTCAGCATTTCTTTGTGTGCATTGCTTTGTCTCATCAGAAACTCATCAACAGCAGAAAAAAGTGAGGGTTTTCCTTTTCATTGCTCTTGACTGCTCTCCATTCAACCTCTGGTTAGAGCTATCAGAATTTCTCTAGAGGCTTATGTCATTATAATCCAGGATAAAGAACACAAGATTGCTTCCCCTCTGGGTTGACTGGGTTGGGGTTTTTTTTGGCAAATGATACTGTGTTTTTGTCCCTGTGTATCACAAGCCTCCATTAAATGCCTCTAAGTGGTATTACAAACCTACAGCACTGCATGGAGTTTGCATAAACATGACCAACTCGGGGACAACAGCAGCAGCAGCATTAATGCCAGAGTCCTCAAAGGGACTCAAAATGTGGAAACTCATAAATATTGCTGTTGCTAAATACATACCCTCTTTTACATACATTGTTATCAGGAAAATAGGACCACTTGGTATGAATGAGTTCACAGTCCACTGAGACAAAGCGGATACTCATACCCTTAAAGTTCCACTCATGTTTAAGGACTCACTCTTTAAAGCTCTAGAGATAGGCATAAATTATGCACAGATATTTCTGTTGCCCAGATTGCTTGCAATTAAGATTCATAATGTGGTTTACCTAACTTTCAGATGTCAGAGAAACCATGCGTGAGTTGTGCAACATTTCCCTATCTCCTTGGTCTAGCATAGCTTCAGTATGGCAGTCACTAACAACTACATCTAACTGCTAATGCCAGGCTGCAGCAGGTAAGAGGTGGCCAGCTATGGTCTGGAATGTGACCTGCATGACTGGCAATGCCCAGAAAACCAACTACAGACCTTTGGCAGTGGTGAAATAGATGTGATCTACCAAATGAACAGTGCAAAAAGCTGATGTAAAAAGAGGCAAGACCTACTTGCAGAGCACAAGAAAACCAGCCCTTGGTTTTGCCCATAATAACCTGTAAGCTCTGCTTGCCTGTGTGTTCTTACCATGAGATCACTTCTATGACAAACCCAATCCCATAAAGACTCAGATGAACTAAAAAATGGTGAGTTCAGAGAAGGTGGGCTACACCTCTCAAGGAGAAGGAGACAGGGCAGAGAACTGAACGAGAATTGCACAGCCAGCAAGAAGGGAGAAATTTCTCCAGTCCATCACAGCCAAGAACCAAAGACTACAAGAAAAAGACATTATGTCCATCTGACTCAAACTACTACCATGTAAACTGCGAATCCTTTTACTAGCTCTGTATCATGCTAAAATACTTTGAAATAAACACTATACATTTCCTGACAGATAATCCGATTACTTCACTACTTTGCATTATCTAAAACATTTTTTTTGTTGACATCAGATCCTGAATTACTGGAAATGTACATTAAGTAAGATCAGAAATTGGCTCCCTTTATTTAATAACCCGCAATTTAACTGAAATACTGTAGTACAGAATTGTTAACTCTGGTTACAGCTCTAGTACTTTATTCATACTAAATCCAGAAATGCCAGCGGGAATGGCCAGGAAAATTGTATTAAAATATTGTCACTGGAGCAATCCTGAAAGTAACTGTTACACTGGACCCCAAGGAACAGCACAAGCAGACAGAATTTTCATCCAGACCTCAAGTCTCATGCGCCAATGTTATTTCACTGATTGTTTGGGCAAACCTACCATACTTTAAAAAACAATCTCCCCAAACCCCACCTTTACAATATTTCAGACCAGTATCAATTATTTTAGATCTTAGCTAACACAGCTCATCGCAAGTTTAAAAAAAGGTAAAAAGTGAAATGCTGTTTACACATGGGATTGCATTTCAACTGAAGGCACACATTTGTTTTCTACATAAATATAGATAAATTAAGATATTTGAGCCTAAATGCTCATTTTAAAATAAAGCCAGACACTATTCTGAAACTGTGTGCTTTTAAACTCCTAATATGAAAAGGGATCAAGATAGAGGATCCCCTCAAAGACAAATATGCCTTTTTAGATAGTTCAATACTTTAAAACGACATATAAATTAGAAATAACTTCAAATTCCAGGCAAACAACTGCAGGAGCTGCGTTAGAGATAGACCTAACTAGCAGAGATATTTAGCCACAGAAGCCCAAGAAACAGGGTGCTGTTTTCACACCACTTCCTTCCCTCCTCCCTGCAAGAGACCGTACCAGTCAGGATACAAGTGTCAGATAAAGCTCTTGTAGGCAGCTTTTCCGAGTATTATTGATCAAACTCCAGCTGGGAGACTGCTTCCATTACTCCATATTCCTCGGGGTGCTATTACCCTGAGTTGTGCCACTAGCAGCCACTAAGCACTCCAATGCTTTGATCCGGTGGCTAATGGCCTGTCCTTTTCCTGAAGGAAGTCAGCTCCAGCGCGTGGACTCACCACGCTGCCCCTCATATGCTTGGTAACACGCACTGAGCACTTCAGAATTATTTATATTGGAAAGTCAGTATACTCGGAACCCAAATTTCATCTGAATGAAATTCTCTTCATTTTAGTTCTCTTTTCCCCACTTGAGTATTTGGCCCAATGTAGCTGCTTAAGAGGCATCACAATTCATATTTAATTGTGGGAGAAACAGGACATCTAACATCACAAAGCAAATCTGAAAATCTGAGCCTCACATTCAGTTCAGAGGAATCTATGAACTGCCATAAACATCTCTATAGGACAGAAATTGCTTTTGATGAAATAATTTGTCATACAACATTGAGAGTTGTCATGTATATAAGATAAGAACAAAATACATTGGCTACAAAATTAAAGATGTATTTGCTGATATTTTCTAATTTGTTAACCACTTTTTAAAAATATACTTAAACACTGCACATCACCAAGGCAACAATTTTGAACCAGAAGTATTCTTCATAGTCTACCATGCATTTTTTCATCATTTTTGTTGGAATTGGTTGAATAATTCTGCTATAATCAACAAGGGCAAAACCAGCAACACCTTTCTAAGACACGCTGGCAAGCTCAAACTCTTTGTGACTGAGACTCTACCATTTCTAGAAGTCATATTAAAACATTTATTGGTGTTACAAAAAAGTGACTGTCCTATTTTCTGTACAAATGTAGAAACTATTCTGTAAAAAAAACAAACAACCCCTCTCCCCAAACAGAAGAAAATTGCAGACTGGACCACCTGTAAAAAAAAAAGTTTTCTCAGCCTTCTAAAAGCCAACAGCTGTCCAGCTGCCTGCTAAAGCCAGAGAAATCTAAAGAATGCGACTGATTTTATAACCAACAAAATCATAAAAGTATTGAGACAAAGCTAGACTTTACAACGATCATTTCACATCCAGCTCTGCTTTTTTCATCTTTGTGCATAACTTCTTAAACAGGAAGCAACCCTAGAGATATGCTGCCTGTAAAACCACCCAGATGTAGATAGCACTGCACAAATAATAACTACAATGAATTAAAATCACGTCTTTTTAGGCCCAGATGTTTGAAAGTCAGTCATTGACTGCAGGCTCTCGTTTGCTAAAAAAATTCTGAAGTAGCCTGTTTATTTCCGCAATATACTCAACACACTGTCAGAGCAGACACCACCCACCACCACTAAATGACTCAGAGGTTAAAGGGTTAGAGGGGGAGAAGGAAGGGAAGAGCTTTGAATGTGTCATTTAGTAGGAAGCAATGAGAAATAAGGATAAGCTATTTAACTGGCCTTGAGATCCACTGAACAATTAATTCAGTTACATTAGGCATGGTTCACCAGATGGTGTGTTTTGTCTTATATTTATTCATAATTTGACCCTTGGGCTGGAATGGTTTGCCTGAAATTCAATTATGTGAATCCACTGCTGATCTACACCAGCCTGTTGTTTCTCCAAATTAATAATTTTTGGACATTTCCCTTGTAGTTCTTAGATGCAGCCCTTGGCGTATGTGACACTGACCTCCAGGGCTCTGCAAGGAATGATTTTCTCCCAATTCAAAGAACACAGAAACGTGCACTGACCAGTAAGAGCAGTGACAAAACACCTGTATGGTTGCAGACCTCAAAATAATTCATCAAGTTTATCAGCTTTGATCTGATTAACCCTTTTGCACACTTCTTTGCAAAATGGAAAGAACAAGCAGAATATACGGCAATTGAATATCCCTTGCCTGGTTATCATAGTTGCTTGTCACTCAACAACTAACTTGAAGGAAGCAAAGCAAATGCCATTTTCCTGAAGCGCTGTTGATGCTTAAACGTAATTCTCCAGGAGGAAGAGCCAAATCAGCACAGGATTCTCCTTTGACTTGGCTGTCCCTAAGCTGCTCCGCATGATGAGCCCGGCAGTCCCCCCCTACTCCTTCCGATCCTTGTCATTAAAACTGACCAAGAAATAGATTGTGCTTTATCTCCCAGTGACTCCCACAGTAGCACTACTCAGAGAAATGTCTTATATCATACTTTTTATCATTTCTGTAACAGCTTAGCAAACCTGGATTACAGTCATTGAACACCTTGGCTGAGAGGTCTCAAGGAAAGGAACGATCAAGCCATGACCAGTACGGTTCTCTAGAAACTAAATGCTCTTTCACTAAGCTGCCACAATAAACAGTTTATTAAAAAAAAAAAAAATAAAAGAAATACATCTTGATAAATTTACTGTCCAATAATCAGCAGCCATAAGAGAAAAAACTGCCAAAGTTTGCAGATTTTGGGTTTGTCTTATAAAACTGCAGGCTTTTGTACGATTGTTGAAAGTCATATAACTTCTTCGGTAACCTGTAAATCACTGGGGCCTTTAGTTTGTTTTTAAGGAGAAAAGATGTAATTTATGCCAGTGTACGGCAGGCGCAATTCTACTGAAGTCAGGGGAGTCATACTAGGGTAAAATCTGGATACATCACATGTAAATCAGACCCTTTGTGCACAAAGGAAAAAATTTTCATGTGTTCTAAATGATCAGCTGAGCACAACTGGAGCAATATTCTCCAAACAAAAGATTTATCTGTTTTCAAATACCTATGTAAAGAGTTCATTTTGAAATGATTAAATAACTGCCAACAGACTACAAGAAAGCTCAAGTCTCGCACATAATGAGTTTAGCTGCCCTGAAGATTTTGTGAAGCAGAACTGACACAATGTGAATACCGTCTCTGCCAGAACTATTCTAATGGGCTTCAGTGGAAGTTTCACAAATAATCTTGTTTATTAGTAATTATGGGAAATGATGAGACAAATACAGTGTGCTAATGGGATAATTCCCCCCAAAATCACAAAGCCACACGGTATTTATAATGGTCTTTCTCCACTTCTGCAGGGCTAAAAAAACCCTGCTGCAGTCTAGATTATAAAGACAACTTGAAGACTGCAGGTACAAACCCAAATTACCGGAAGGCTTCAAGTGACTGGATAATGCCACCCCATGAATGCTCTGAAAATCACAGTGAAAAGCAACTCAGCAAAGGAGTTTGTGAAAGAACTCGCCATCAAAAAAGATGTGTTCATCAGTTTTTCCAGAATCACACTGAAAATGTAGTGACTCAAGCTTCAAAGAATACTTGTAAAATGCTTGAAAAGTGTTGTAAAAAAATGTTATTATGGATTGTAGGTGAAACAGCCTACATCCTTTTCCTAGGTATGTGAAAAGTTAATACTACCTCCAAGGCACACTGAAAGCACCAGAGGAATTTGTAGAACTTAATTGGACAGTCTTTATTATGTTGAGGGAAGGCAAGTACTCGCCTGGAATAACATCAGATAGGAAAGTTCTTCAGTTTAAAGTGGAATAAACTCTATAGGACACGTAAATGATACCTCTATACCCATCAAAGCAAATATAATGGGCAATGAAAATGATACAAACCCAAAAGCTGATAACCTAACTAGGAACTGGCAGCATAAAGACCATTCCTCATTAAATGAATTTGAGAAACAGAACAGAAAATAGAACAATAAAAAAAACGGTATGTAGTTATCAAAGTAACATCTGTGGCCATTCCTAGGGGAAAAAGTAAAACTAATCTGAAACACCTTTTTCTCAGTAACTCCTAGACTGGAGGAGAACATTCTTCAAGTACACACAGGAGAACAGAGCCAAGCTGAATCCTGATGGAGAATCTGATTCTGCACCTCTCAGAGACTGGCAGCTTGCACCCTGTTCTGGGGGCTGTGGAAAACAACTGGAAATATGACTGCCTAACTTTTTAACCTGACAGATGGAAGATACTAGTGGAAACTTTTCTGACTGACTCAGCAGAGAAGAAAACACAGTCTCAAGAGAGAAGACTTGAATCCTTAGAAGAAAAAATAAAAGCAGACTTAGCACTAAACTTCACAGCAGTGGAGAGAGAATGAATATCAAGCAAGGGCTCACAATATTTGGTTGATGGGACTTTTGGCAGGCCAAGGTGGCAAGGATCCAATGTCCCTTTCTGGAAACTATGGTCGCTGATACTGAAAAATTAGGCTTGACATATGACCACGGGTATACAAAAGGATATTCTATGATCCCAGTGTAGAAATTTTTATAAAGCAAAATGGGAATGTCCTAATTTGCACAGTATCAGACATATGTCACAGGGAGAAGACCTTGCCTGTGGCTCATTAAAAGCAAAGCAAACCGAAACCTAACAAAAATACTTTAATGCTAAGAGGTCAAAATTGCAGCTTTCCTCAGAAATTAGTTTCTCCAAATACACTTAGATACACATGGGAGATTAATGAACAGCTGACAATAATGAATACATGAACTGCAGCTCTGTATGAACTCAACTCAGGGCCTGAACTCTGCCCTCAAACAGTCTTGGCTTAAGCCCTCTGGCTTCGGCACCCCTTGCCCATTCTCACTGCAGCTACAGCTCCTGCCAAGACAGCCCCGGGTGCATACTCTCTGTGTGTGACTTCCACAATCAAAACTACTGTTGAGACTAATAGTGCAGCATGACTGTTGTTGAATATCACTGCTCCCGCAGCAATTTCAAGTTCCTTGTCTCCATTTTTAATGCTTTCCACAACTCTGCCCGGGGCCGCTTATCTCCATGTCCATCTCCCCTGCTGATTATGCCAACATGCACCCAGCTTTGCTTACTTTATTTGAAACCCTACTCTTCTCTCCCATGCCAGTTTGAAGTACCTTCTCAGGCTACTCTTTAAGGTGACTCACTACCTACCTTCACTCCTCCCTCAATGCCTGCATGTATTGCAATGTTGATAAAGCCATCGACTACAGCCCAAGCTGGTGCTCTGTAATGGAAAGATGCACTTAGCTGGTACTCTCTGGACACAGGGAGTAGATCAGATATAGCATTCCTTCCCATCTCATGCAAAGCAGGCATTTGGGTAGTCCAGGCCGAGTCTCTCTTCCAGGCTCAAGTATACGGTGGCTGAAATTTACACTTTCTGAACCTCTGTCACTTCCCCTGGCTATTTTGGCTCCTTAGGGATGTCTCTGACCATTATGTATTCTGAACATGCACTAATGCACACACATTCGATTTCGTTCCCTTACACAGTTTTTCCAGTATATTTGTGCAGAGCTATTCAAGGCAATTCCTACCTGCTCCAGTGCCTTCACTTCTGCTCAGGTCTTAATATCTTATAGCGGGTATTTGGTCCTTTAGCCACAGATGGAAGAGTTATTGACCCTTTCTGGGCTGCAGGAGTGCAAGGTACACAGTTCTAATCTATTCCTATTTCCACGTTAATGACTTTATCAATAAGACGGTGATGCTAAATTTCATATAAGTAAAAAGTAAACAGGAGGCCTTAATGCTGTATAGAAAGAGATCAGACACTAAGACTTCCAAATCTCCTGACTCAGAGTTCTGAAACTCCTTCCCTTTTGCTTAATCTTTTCCACCAGCAAGACAGCTGAATTCATCATTCCAAAGCACCAAAGTTTTATTACTTATAGAGGAAGCAGTATTTTATTGCAGAAGCTATGAGCTACCTGTTCAGCTCACCAGCAGATTTATAGATTTCATCCAACCCCTTCCTTTTGCAACTGCCTAATTGGCACAGGTCAGGACAATCAACATTTATTGTTCCCCTAACAGTAAAACACCAACAGCCAAAACGCACTCAGCATACTCTGCTGCCACTGGTTGATAGCTATGGGCACTGGATCAGGCTTAGCTTAATTATTGTTATCCTGTAAGCACCCTTATTGCTAGAATTCCTTGCAGATACACCAAAGCCTCTGCCATACTAGTACCACAGGGACATGTTTTGAACACAGTCTTTTCCAGTGCCAGCTTGATGGTTTGGAAACAATTTGGGCAGGCAGCAGTTTTAATTTGTTGCTAGCTTATATCTAACTAAATGTTTGATGCAGTAGTTAAGCATCTAGCAAAAATCACCACTTTTATCACTCTTGAAAACACTGCAGAAAAAGCTAGTATTAGTAGAGAGCAAGTATGGTCTAGTTATGGAGATTAAAATGTCTCAGCACTTGTCCAAGAGAAGTGTTTACCCAAGTCAAGGCTGAAGAGCGCGAGAGTAATGTGGGAAACTGAGCAGCCTCAATTCATGTTTTTGTCGTTAAATACAAAGCATTGTTTTCCTTGCTTGAGTGTCTGGTACTTCTTACAAAAATAACTGCACTAGAAGAGAGGTCAAATGTAGAAAGATTTTCCTGTCATCACAAATTTGAAAAAGAGAATATTTATAAAAAAAAAATCAATTTACTTGACCTATGCTGCTCAATTCTTCTGTTAATACTGTTGAAGATTTATGTCTGGTTAAAACTGTTCCCTTCCACAATTTAACTTCTCTCCCACTTGATTTTGCAGTAAGGTCACAATCCAGAGTTCATGATTTTATACTTTGTTGCCACAGACACAAACAGCAACACAAATTCAACACAAGTTCACTGCAGGATTAACTACCTCAAGGACCAAGTTGTTAGGGGAAAGCACATTTAAACACAAAATACATATGCCACAAAATGTTGCACAAAAGAAAACCTAAGAAGAAAAATAAGGGCAGGGAATCCTTTTTGCCCTGCTGTAAATGCCCTCCTCTTGAAAATCCAAGTGTCATAGAGGCTTACCCTGAAGAAACCCAGTTCAAGCATGTGAAGTATGATTTTATTTTTGATGGTTACTTCTAAGCTGGATGATAGTAAGTGGGAAGAGTAACTACTTCTGGCACGCTTGCAAGTTAGTAGCATGCTTCCTCTAGAGTTTTGATTTCTGCTGCAGATTCCCTTCCATTACATCCCCACAAGAGCTCTAACACCTTTGTGTTAGATACAGTAAAAGCAGATCATGAGACTCACTAAAACCAGGTAAACTCAAAATGACATTCCCATTCACACATACACATATAGTACACTCACAAACATGCATTTTTCACTTTTTAGCTAGAAAGTGCAGACACCATCAGACAGAATAATGGAACACAGAAAGAAGTAAGCCTAACGGGGCATTAAGCTAAATCCAACAGAGAAAGCAACTGAAACATACTCAAACAAGTAACTAATGTTGCAGTGATTGCAGGGACTCTCATACAGCCCTCGTCTACATAACGTCCAAGGTGACCTGAATTTTATTTTTTTTTTTGCATGTATCATCACAAATAATCTGTTTAGTAATAACATGCTCCTATTCCCCGTTCATATTTAGGGGATGAAGTTATGGTACCTCAAACAGAGATCCTAAAAGGACCCTGTTCCATCCAGTTGCTACTGACCATCTGGGCCTAAACAACTTAGGCTCATACTTGGAAAATAATAACAAGCAAGGAATCAAATGCTGATCTCCCACAACCACCCACCCACAGCATCCTTCTTGATCCTCCCTGGTTTATAACAACAGCAATAAACAGGTGTCTCCTCCACCCTCCCGGAAAAAGGCATACTGATCCGATCAGTCTGTCACCAATTACATTGCTGGAATACCTGCCTCCAGGTGCAAAGGTTCACTTGAACTTTCTTCTCCACCCTCCTGGCACCCTGGAAGGAGCAAGATGCAGTCTCCATTGTTGCACTCCCAGCACAAGGCCAAGGAGACACTTGAGCGTGGTCAGGACGTACCCACGAGCTAACCTGGCACGGCTAAGGCAACATGAATCCTCACTCACCCACTGGAGGACTTAGCAAGCTGCCTGTTAATGAATGTGCCCCAGAGAACACGCCTGAGCACTTCCCATAGTAAGGCTGAGAGGTCAGGATGTATCAAGCAGCGTTATTTTTTCTATGGATGTAAGGTGCAACACAAAGTACTTCAGAGCTTGAGTGTGAACAACCTCGGTTAAAAAAGAAGCAGACAGTTTCAAGCGGTTGCCATGGGCCAAGCAGGCAGAGAGCTCTTTCCTCAAGCTCAACAGCTGCCCTGACTTGGGTATTTTTTCAAATCTTTCCTGAGATGCAGAGACCTTTTGCTCACCACACATGCTGGAGCTGACAACTCTCACCATGGGAAATACGTATCTGCCTCTGCTCAGCCATAAGGAAAGACCTACAAATACCAGGAAAAAAATGACAAGAGGAATGACTCTGTTTTCCTGCTAAAATGGGAAAAAAAATAAGACAGGAAGTCTCTCTTCCCCCCCCCCCCCCCCCTTTAAGATGTGTACGATATTAAAGAACACAGAGACCCAAAGTCATTTTGAACACAAGACAAAAGGAATGAGAGAATAGCAGGCAGTTTGTTGTGGCACAGCTATCAGCTACAAAGCACCACTTGTTATCTATGTGCTAAAAATATTATGATGATTAATGGCAAGGACGAAGGAAAAAACAAATAATAGGCGGAAGAATAAATGATGTAACAATGTTTAAAAAAAAGCAAGCATGTGACATTTCAACATTTACAATAGGATCTGAATAGGCTTCAGTTGTCTATAGCATCATTCATCTTCGAGGCATCCTGAAGAACTTTACAAAGGGGTGGGTTGGGCTGGTACTACTGTGACCCTAATGGCAGATGGAACAGGCAGTAGTCATGAAAAACAGCCCACAAACACATAGTAGAGTTGGTTTTCAGTATGTGAAAAAAGTTTGCAAGTCTATACAGCTATTACTGTTGGCTACTTAATTTGTCTTTTGAGTAAGATGGCAAGGAAAGCACAAGGAATCTGGCGATGGACAACTGTTCATTCTGAGGTCATGGGCTTAAATTTTTCAACATCTGAGTGTTTGCAGTGCTCACTGGTTATTCAGCGGCCCATGCAAACACTTCCATGTGGACAGTTGCAAACAACATTCTTGCTTGGGAAGTTTCAGGCAGGGTGTCGGTGGAGTTGGCATCTTTTAGCAGGGAAAAAGAGAATTTCCGTCGCCCTCAGGACACTGAGTTTCTGTAAGTATGGTGTAGGCGTAAAGGGACAGGGCTGAGCAGAAGGAGGTGATGGAGATGGTACTGGGCTGCCATGGCACCAGTGGGTCTGACCTGTGGGAAGGTGTGCCATTTGAACACTACCTCCTGACTCTCAGACAAGGTGGCACTAGCCCAGCCCCTAGCTCCTGCAGAGGGAGATGGAGCAGCAGCAAGTGACAGCAGGGACAGTCATCTCTGACACTTCCTTTTCTGATCAGCTGCCAGAGACAGACTCGTATTACGACTTTTCACAATGAATACCATGAAGGTAAAGGACACGCAGGAACCCAGGGACTTTTGCAGTCTCTCTGTACTTCCTGCCACGTGCCCTGCTCTGGATCCATCACAAAGAAGGGACAGAGTCCCACACTGCTCCCTGAACAAATGCAGACCCAGTCCTCTCTTCCCTGTAACAAGTCAAAACCAATCTTACCGCTCCTGATCACACTTGCAGCAGCACAGCACAGGCAGAGGCATATGTCTCTTTCTTGAGCTCTTTCTCAGGACCACTGCAGCTTTCTAGGTCAAGCACAGCATCAGAGACCAAAAGGCAGCCAGCGGGGCACAGGAGCCACAGGCAGCAGGTGGCTGCGATCCTCACCACAGGGCAGGACCCGCCACGCACATCGCCCCACAGCAGCCGCAGAGCAGACACTCCTGGGCAGGCTGGCCCTGGGCAGGCTCCTGCTTCTTGCTGAGTGCAGCCCACAGGCTGCAGGTGGGTGTGTTTGTGTAGTGCGGCTGTGCATCAGCAGATGGCAGGCCTGGATCAGTCACCCCTACCACACAAAACCTAACTGTGGAGGGACCACATCCTCTCACTCCCCTTCCCACCCTCTACCACACTCTTAATTAATGAGATAAAGCTAATGTAATAGGGTCAGACTTAAACCCTTCCAAGGTTTTTCACAGACTGCAAGAAGCTTTGGATCACATACAGACAATTTAAGGCAGCTGGAAATCTTACAGCGAAGACCACTACACCCACAGTCAATATTCAGATCTGAGGAACATACGGCTGGGAAAAAATCTTGTCTGTGAAGATTATCCTGCACAAGGCCTTGATGTGACAGTGAACACAAAAATACTCTGTTCAGATAGCAGCTGAAGAGTCTTATAAGTTTGTCATCATTAATTGAAAGGTTTTCCTCAGTTAAAGACTGTCTTAAAATCTGAACAAGAAATTATGTCTGAATCTGTTCTGCACTGATCTGCAGAGGAGAGAGAAATTACTTTATGCACAAATCCACCAGCTTTGAAAGTTATACTGGAAAAAGGCAAAGAGGAGCAAGAGAAGGATGAAGTGTTGACTGTCATTTCCTACCACTGCACAGAAAATCTTTTACCAAAGCAATCCGGTAGAAAAGCTACGAACCAAGTCCTGTTGATTTACTAACTTGAAATTAAGTGTTTCCTATCAGGAACTGCAAAATATATTCTGCAGACATTTATTAAACACTTCAATCCTCTACTTTGAGATTGCACTTTAAAGAACAATTAATGAGAAAAGGTTTTTAAATGAGATTAAAATTCATCAAAAAAGGTGTGCTGGAGGGAGTAGTTTATTGCTTGCATTTTAGATGAATCGCCTCTTCTTACCATAGCTAAATTAACAAAAAAAAATTAGAGACCAATTTGGCCAAAAATAAATTATTTCCCCTGATTTCTTTTTTTAGCGTCTAAAATAAAAAAGTCCATTAGTTCCTGAGACATACAAGATAGTCCAATGTGTCTGTATAGTTTTACATACACTCACAAGCTCCTCTTTGGATCTTGCCTTGGTATGAGAGTAATTATTATCAAAAATTAATAGCCTCCATGTAGACAGTTAGGCTCAGCAATAATGATCTCTAATCTATTTCTCAAAAGGATCTCTGAAACTCTAATGACAGCTCTCCCTCTGGCAAATGGTGCAAACCCAGCAAAGTGCTTGGGGAAAAAACATTTAACCGATGTTTTATTAGTTTTCATCTTGAATAGAGCAATATATGATCCACATGAAAAGGTAAGGCATAAAACTATTAGAAATTATTGGATGATTAGCTTAGCCCAGTCCAAATTTGTTAGGCAATCAAAGCCTGTGCCTTAATGCCACTGCTCTAGGACAGACAAGTCTGGAACTCGCAGAAACAGAACTAAGAGTCACTTGTGAGAGACCCAACAGGGTGGTCACACTGTCAGGATGCAGACATCTATCCTATTTACAAAGCACGCATCAAAAGAACCTCCATATTCTGAGCTAGAGCTATCAACAGAGTAGACTGCATGTCTTTGGCCACCTCACTGCCAGACATCAGTTTCCCAGTTGACCCTCTTTCTCCCTCACAAAGTTGCCTGCTTTTGCAGAGGTGGGTTTCCACACTAGTGGACTGGACTGCAGACTGGAAACCTTAGACCTTAGTCATGAAAACAATCGTGCTTGGATCTGCACAAGTCAGCGGGGACTACTCATGGATTTAAAGCTGGACACTTATACTGTTTGCCGGAGTAGGGCCTTTGTTAGTAAGCAGTTAGAGAAATACATAAAATCCATTAGTACAGTCATCAAGTAAAAGCTATTGATGGAGTTACCATACTCGGGAGCTGTAAGACGATGTTATAATGCAGGCTCATGGCTTATAGTGCAGGTTAATGAGGAATCAAGCAGAGAGTTCTCTGTACCGTGTTTCTGAGAGCTATCATTCCCACTTTTAACATAAAACAGCCTAGGAAGACAGCCACACACAGACAGGCTGCTCTCAGCTGCCTCCTATCAGCAGCAGTCCAGAGTCCCTGCTGAACACTCCAACCAAAACCCTACCAGGTACCACAACACATCCCTCCGATGACCAGTCCAGCCCTGGGCACAAGAGGTGCATGAAGAGGCGGTTGCAGGACAGCCTTGCTGAGGAGGCAGTGTGAATGTTTATGCATGCTGGTTTATTGCTTTACTTAGCACATGCAGGTCTTAAGAGGGCATGAGAATCCCACGTCTTGTTCTCCTCTTCCCCTTCTACAAACTACACAAATCAATCAAAGGAGAAAAAGGACTGAAAGGAAAACAAGTAGTTTAAGAAAACAACTGAAACCCACCCAGTAAGTCCCACTTACTTCACCTGTTAAAGCTGCAAAACTCGTATACCATTACAATTTGATTGTAAACTTGGGCAGAGCAGAGTTGCTGGAGACTGTGAGAAGCCTGCAATGACACAGCTGAGACCAGCCACAGTGAGAGAATCCCTCCAGCCCAGTGCAGTACAGCCCCACTTTGCTCTGTTTCAGTGGCCACCAGGTTATAGGGCTGTTGGGCAACTGTTTGTCACTATTGAAAAAAGCTTTGCAAGAGAAGGAAGTAGAAGCAGCAACTCTTGGTAGTAGTAGTAGTAGTTTTCCCCATGGAAAAAAAGCAGTGCCTGCGAGACACATGGATGGCACAGCAGGGACAGCATCTCAAACACTGAGTATTTGGTGGCTGTAAGACACAACAAAAAGCTGAACGTCAATGACAGGGTCTGAGACCTGCCTGAAAGCTGCTCCTGGAGACCACACCAACCTCTAGGTTTTTGTACCTGCTCCATGAAGGCTTTTTTTTTTTTTTTTAATGCAGGGCAAATATCTTCTATTCATAAAACCTGCTGCCACTTGCCTTGCTGAAAACCTGTTCTCCGCTTCCTTCAAACTAGAATAGCGACCGTAGGCTGTCAGCACAATAGGTGTGGGCTCTGAAGGCTGAGACGCAAATAAAGATCCAAGATATTCCAGGGCAGCAAAGCACTCCTTGTACCACCTAACTGCGCTGGCCCACCAGGGACCATTGCAGAGGCCAGGCCATGCTGCGTGGAGCAGGCACAAGCTTCACCTCCAGAGCTCCTGCAAGGAAGCGCAGAGACCACGCAGGCTGGATCCCCCCCTCCAGCAGGAACCTGGGCTCACAATGAAGGACCTCAGGAATAGAAGTGCTGTATCTTCAATAAGAGGCAGTGATTAATCACACAGCTGTATGCTTGTGGGAGTGGAAACGAAAAGCCTTTTATTGGCATCCTCATTATTTAATGATAATTAGAGCCCAGTGTGCCATAAATTGCCCCCAATTTTATTTTTACAAATAGGAGGTAAATTCATTCCTCCCTCTACAGACGTCTTCAAATCTATTCAGTTAGCCCTCAAATATAAAGGAAACTGGAAATGGAATGACATAGTTAATTCCAAATAATATAGAATTAAACAAAACTTTACCCACTCTGTGCTTTGGAGGCAGGGGTGGGGAAGGGAGAGTTGTTGCTTATATTATTCTTGCAGCTTTACATGGTTAGTCTCCAGCAGCTCTAATCTGTCTCATTTGTAATTTCTCCCAACTGCAGGAGGCACATTGGAATTGCCAGAGAAGATCAGCTCACCAGCACATTTAGCCCTGAATTCCTGCCTCTGGCAACTGCCTAACTTCTAACGCTTCAATGGAGAAAAAAAAAAACCAACATTTTTCACCATATACCTAACAAAAGATATTTTTCTGAACCATGGATGCCAGCTTGTAGCCTCAAGCATGAAATTTGATTACTTAAGTTTACGTCTTGTCTCTGCCTTTCCTCCCAGAGATATATTGTCATTTACACTCTATTTATGCTGGTGTATTTTCCACTGGCCTTCCCAAAAGCAAGACAGAGAAGGAATTTCTTAGCTGAAAAAGAGATCTCATGAGGCAGATCCAAGGGTTCAAAGGACTGGCACATCTTCTAGGGGCTACACGCATCCACTAAAGAGAGACCCAGAGCCTGTAAATGAAGTTACACCTATGGCTGTAATTATCTACCAAACTCCTGACCTTGCCGATACTTTTATATAAAAGGAGTGTATTACTGTATTTCTTTATAAAGCAAGCAAGCTATAATTTGCAATAATTTCTGATCCCAAATAAATATGTAAGCTTGGCAAAATCCAAATAAAAGCCACCGCTAGCTTTTATGACAGAGCACCAATACCACTTCCAAAGTGCCCAAGGTACCCTGAGAGGGACAGGGACGGGAGATGGCTCTATTCCCCTGGATGCTTGTGACATTGCTACAGTCACCACACAGACATAACGGCAAATACGCTGCTGTTAGTTCAACGTACTGCAAATGAGGGAAGCAGACCGGTACTGATAATGATTAGGTATCTATTTAATCCTGATTTTTGGTAGGAAAGAAGTTCAAGAATTTTCAGTTCTAATTTAAAAGCCAATGCAGTAATTTTCTGTCATTTCACTGCGCTCATTTGACATGCCAATCACAACCTGGCAGGAACTGAACTTCCATTTTAATATAATTTGAAATAATAATAGTACATCTATTGCTGAAGAGTGATTAGTACCAGTACTTCCCTTAAAAGCTAAGTGGCACAATATTACTGCTGCAGCTCATCTGTCTGCTAACGCTTGCAGAGTGATCGCCTCCTACAGACTCTCAAAAGTTACAAAACTGCGTTCAGTGTGGAGAGGGACTCTCTGCATGTCAGCTTTATAGCTGAGTAGGTTTACAAAAAGCCCCTAGTGAACTACTATCTATTAACTCAGCAGCGAGGAAAAAGCCAGTTTGCACCGATTCTACTTAAAAAATCAAGTAGCTTTGGTTCCATTAAACCAATGATTAAACTATCACATTCTAGGAAATCATAATTTTATAGTTAAGTCTAATACACTGAACAATTTAAAACACATAGTCGGGCTAGGGGATGTTCTGTACAATGCTGGGAATATTCAGCAGCAATTTGAACCTTGAGCTCCCCCTCGTGCCACAAAACTAAATTACGAACAGAATAATTTGTTTTCTCTTTACTGGCTTGACTGGTGGGGGTTTTTGGTGAGTGGATCCAAGAATGTTGATGGACAATGGGCAACCACTGCCTGGCCCATCCCTGCACAAGGGTTTAGTATTGTATACAGCAATTCAATGTAGCACATGACTGCAAAAGTGATTAAGGGTATATAAGGGTATACTTGTGCTCAGCTCACAAAAGTATGAATGTTTCTTAACCTTACTGATGCTCACATCAAAATGCAGCTGCATCTTAATGCACGTAATACACATTAAACGCAAAATGTAGGATCTAGATTCACTGTCTTCATGGATTCCTTCGTTTTGACCAAAACACAATTTGTGACACATTTTTCAAAGAATATTGCCACATGACCTGGGGCATACAGTTCAATCCTAGCATTAGCATAAGCATCTAATGTTTTGAAAACAGAGAACAACATAGGCAATAACCACGTAGACAACAAATTAGACTGCTTCCAAGGACAGCCTTTGAGGCCAGTCGTTCTAACCCCTTATTCCAGATTTATTCTTTTATAATAAAGTAATAGCTCATCTATAAATTCCTAAGAAAAGACAGTTTTGTTACATTAGTTCCACCCTGCTGTGGGTAACTAACGCTGACACCTGAGCACTCCAATCACCCATTTCAGTAACAGGGAAGCGTTTCTTCAAGCAAAGTGGCCTGTTCGCAAGAGAGGTATTATTCCCATAAGGAAAATCTATGCCTGTCACTCAGTTTGGCTTATAAACCACATGCAAATAAAAACCTCCAAAAAGCGACACTGCTTAAAAACCAAACCAATGGACACATAAAATATATCTTAAAAATGTATTAAGAACTGCCCTCACACCAGAGATTATATCAAGCCAAAATGCTGCTCCCCTTAAAACCAAAGAGAAATTAGACTTGATGAGAGTGGGACAGGACCAGGGGGTTGAAGACCCTTTAGAGTATTTTAGCAGCTGTCATTTAAATAAGTGTTTGGGGCTGTGGGGCATAAGACACAGTCTGGCAGGTGTTTTGCCATGCTCTGCAACCTTTAAAGGATGAGGTTTTTCACAGTCTTTAGAAAGTGCATTTTTATTGAAATACAGAAGAGCTGTGTTTGTTAAAAGCCTATGGCCCGATGCTTTTCCGGGCCTTCAAGCATAGCTCTACAAAGTGCTGCTGTAAACCTGCTCTTTCAGGGATTTAGGTCTGCTGCCTTTCTCTGGTTTCTGTAGCAAGGGCTCCCAGCATAAAGGCAAGAAGTTGACAGGAAAGGTCTGTAAACGTGTGGACCATAAGAGCAGGCTGTGGTTTTTTTCCTCTTTCACGCATCACGTTCTGCAAGCCCAGGTGGGCGCTCTGTGAGACGTGAGCAAAGGCACTGCCTTCCCTGGGCATGTACAGGTGTTAGGGACTGAGAACCACAGAATCCAATGGCACCAACATGCACAGAAAACAGATCCCAACCTGGAGTGGTGCCTGCAATGCTAACATAAATACATTTTTATCACCAGCGTCTACTGAGAAAATAGACTTCATGTGGTACGCTGCACCAAGTAATTCCTCAGTAAGAGGTACGCTCCTATATAGCAATTTCTGAGATTAGAAACACACTTTAGCAGACAAATTCTGTTTTTCCAGTGTAGATATGTGTAAAATAAAACCTGTACAACAATCGCTAGCAAAAACTGAGTCCTGGATAGACTCCAGACAGATACAGTGAAACAGAGACAATGGAAACTGCCCATTTCCCCACTCAGTAGGTAACCCACTATTTAGCAAATCTGTTTCTTTAGAGCAGTGTTTATATTTATAAAAATGCCTGTAAATTTTTATCAGTCACACAGCTCTCCCAGAATTTTCTATTGCATGCTAAACAGGTGGCCTATTTGCAAAATATGACTAGTCTTCAAATATCCTTTTTTTTTTTTTTGTAATCATTACACTAATTTTTCTGTTGTCTTCTATGATAATGATTTTATGTTTTCTTCCCAGACACAGGTCCTGACTTGCACTGGGCTGAATGCAGATCCCCATGGAATGAGTACAAATTAAGCAGCCTCATCAGATGAGTATTCCTCATTTTCAATTTGTTTTTTTGTGATCTTTTAGTCAGTTTTAATCCAGTTGATATGGGCAATGCTGATTTAATAATCACACATGGTTTTACTCAGAACGTTACCTGGCAGTATGTCAAATGCCTTACAGAAGTCTAAGCGCATTAACAGAGTTATCTTTATCAAATTTTTGTGAATTCCAACAAAAATCCAGCATCAAGTTGGTCTGATAAGATCTCCTGTCCATAAATTAGTGTTGCCTGAAATTATATTACCACCTTTCGGTCCTTTATTAATTAGGTCCCCTATGACCCTTTATAATTGCAACTATCATCAGAGTAAACAGTCTTTATTTGCTTGAGCCATCCCATTCATTTTCTTTAAAACAGTGGCACATCACGAGATTTTATTCCCAGGTTTTCTAAGCAGTGTTTGAACAGTCTGTGTCCTTACACGGGCAGACACGTGTCTGCGTGAGCTGTGCAACTGCCACACAAGTCCATGGAGAGACACCAATGTGCAGCACGTAAGACCCTGGCTCTGGCTCCACACTTCAACAATTACAAGTGTATTTAAACTTCAAGCCTAAACTGTGCACAGACTATGCTTATGGTGACACATTTTGTGGGAAAGCAAAGAAACAGGGTAAAACTAACTGCTATTTTTGGCAACCAAATACTGTCCTGTATTCACAGTAACCGGATTCCTTTCCATCCACCTTTTCCATCCTCCAGCCCTTAGCTAATCAAACCAACTTCTGTTAGCACCATATCTGCTATGAAACGGCTGTTTTCCTTTTTCTTGTAAAACATATTTGATGCATTTTTTTCAAAATAATTTAATTTTAGCCCAACTCTGCTACTGTAAAAAAATCAACGGCAAGACCCACGTTGATTTCAGGAGGGCACTTGTCTAAACCCAATTGATTTTATCATCTTCTGTACTCCTTTCCCTGGGACGAATGTATCCAAGCCTCTGGTCCTTAGCAGGGAACAACTAACAAACCTGAATGTTTTGTTTGTTCCCACATGATGTTTCCAGCAAGGATCAGGACCAGGCAACCTCCAGTTCCTAAGCACAGCCATTCTTTGGGTGATGTGGTCAGCACTGGAGGTGAGATACTGAAAAAATAATTAGATGAAGTCCTTACAGCTACAAGTTTCAAGATATTTGATAAGTGTGCGGATTTAAATATTGCATATATAAACTGAAACACCAAACAGCAGCTCTCCAAAGGGAGACGTATGTTTACGACCTTTATATATGACATTGCAGATAGACTTACACAAGAACCACTAGAGATTTGCAGTCAGAGCAAGCCCTGATAAAGCGTCCCCCTCTGGGCCCAGAATTCAAGAGAGGAGATCATCCCTCCCCTGTGGTGTCACAGTGCAGAGATGTTCCTTTGCCTGCCAGTCACACAGAGCCTCAAGAAAATAAAATCCAGCAAGGAGCCAGGTGGCAGTTCAAATGGTAAGAGCAGAGCCACCTTGGGAGCTGAGCAGCATCAGTGCTGGCCCAGGACTCCCCACAGTGCCCCTTCAGCTCTGCCCACCGCCCCCTGCATGAGCATCGGAAGCAAGAATGTCTCGGCTCCCCTCTGTGTGTGCCATAGCTGTTCCCACAGCTCATTCTGCCGCACACAACTACAGTGTATCAATCACTATAGTGATGAAAGATCAGGAGGATAAATCTTCAAAATAAAGAACTTTTAGAGGTTTTTTTAATAATTCTTTTCCTGCCTTATTTTCCACAGCAAAACAGAAAAGGAGAAAAAAGAAAATAGAAAAGTGCTTACAAAGACAGGGAAAATAAAATTACACAAAAATAATTTTTTTTCTTTACTCTCTTTCCTCCACTGTTAAATGAAAAAAAACCAAAACAACCAAACAACCCCAAAAGCTTCTCATGGAAAACTCCAGACTGAGGATTTTTTTTTGTTATTGTTGGTGGTGGTTGAGCTTGCATATCTGTGAATTAAAAAGAACTATTATTTTGAGGCCACACTTCTCTCTTCTGTTGAAGATGTGTGTGTGAGTTTTTAAATGCTTGGGTTTTTGCCCCCTGCTTTCTAAATGGAGCACAGCAAAAAGCTGACCATTAGATGGCTTATACACACATACTGAAATTAAACTTGTGAAACTTCAGCCTGAGAGTGTGTGTTTCTAGGAGATAAACATGTAATACATTATAACAAATCAAAGTTAATCTATTGTTATCTCTCTCTTTTATTTCATCTGCCCTTTGGATTAGACTACACAGCTTCACTACCATGCACTAGGAATAGAGTAGATGGAAAATCTTTTTTATTATTCTTACTTTAAAGAATACATTCTTCAAAGCCTGATTATAAATCCTTGGCTGGCAGGAATTACTACCAGAAGCATTGTGTAAGAAATATATTCTCAGCACAAAAGGCTTTCGTCATGGATTTGAGGAGAGTAATGAAAACTGTATCACTGAAACTGAAACTGGGCAGATATTGCACCTTTCCAAACCAAGTCTAGTAGCTTACTTTCATATTTGCATATTGTTTCTAATTTAACATTTTTAGTTACAGAGCAGGTGCTTTTAGACATATTTTTAATGCATCTAAATACTTTTGCCTTCCATTGCACAGTACTCCTTTAAATCTGAAAAGGGAAATGGCACCAACTGTACATCAAATCACTGCATATGGAACATATCAACAGTGGTTATGTTGCCTTTCCGTATCAGAAAACGAGTTTAAGCAGCAATTGTGGTATACTTTTCCCAAAATAGTGAATCTTACCCCAACTGCAAGGGTGTAAGAGCCCAGGTGGGCAACTTCCCTGCCTGTGTGCAGGGGATGCTCCCATTCATACCCCTCTTGCCTCAAAACTCAGTTCTACGGTATTGCCAGGAAAGACTAAACTGCACACTGTGTGTGGCCTGTCAAGCACGTCTGGGAGACTTTAGCAACCCTCAACAAGGCGATGATTGACTGTCCCACAGTTTAGTGAAATGGGAAACAAAGGTAACTAAGCAAACTAGCCCTGTGTGGACGCTCGCAGACCAAGCTACTGAAGAACGGCATGGAGAGGTGTCTTGGTGGCATGTCACTTTGTGCTTTGTCCTGCTACTCTACTCTAGGCACTGCTAAAACTACACTTAGCGTGAACTGACAAAAAAGTTACAGAAACAGTGGATAAAAAGGGCCGGGTCCACTGGGAAATCCATACTAAATGGATATTTTTGGCTTCATTTATTAATATTCTTTAGCCTCTTCTCTTATTGTTCTTGGCCCTTTTATGAGCTCCTCTGGACTGCTGCTTTTCATATCTGCTGGTAATTGCAGGCAGTGATGAAGTAGAGTACTGCTAGCAACTGGTATGCTGGCTCAATAATGCAATCTCACTTATGGACGAGCCCTAAAAAGCAATCTATCAAAAGAAGAATAAGCCTCCCCTTTGTCCCAGGGGCAGAGACGAGGTTTTATTAAAAAAGGAGGAGGGGGTTACGGGTGAATGTCTTTGTTGAGAATTTTTACAATTATATTTCAGTTTCCTCTCAACTGCCACTTGCTCCCACATCTCCTGGCTTTTTTACCTCTATAAACCAACAAAATGCTAACAGGCCAGTTTCAATATAAAAGGCAGATCAAATAAGGGATGACCCTTAGGCTGTAACCGATCATTAACAATCATTAAACAATTTCAGGCTATTCTAAAAGGAGTTTTTCCACTGAAAAAAATTTCCACTGAACTCTCAAATATACCCCCCAATCTTGCTGAACTCAGCAAGTTTAGTAGGGAAACCACCCCACGAATTGCCCCACAGTAACATCATTAAATTCTCTGGATCTTAGACATGTATTCTGCATATAGTATACTATATCCAGTGCATTAAACACTCTCTTAGCAAGTAAACAACCACTACTCAGCAAAATGAGCTCACTCAAATTCTTAATAACAGACAGAAAACCCCAGATACCCGTGGGAGAACATAATTCAGAAACGACCACTGCATCTCTGACCTCTTCTCCCTTATGAGAGATCTTCAAAACCTGTTCTAAAATACAAGCCTTGGAACTAAAATTCATAACTCTGCTGGACGCTATTAAAAAAAAAAATCGTACTCAATATATTTACTGGTTTCAAGGCATGTTACACATCCCCATCTCACAGCTAGCCCCTTCATGAGCTGCAGACAACAAATGACCTGTCTCCTCCTTTCTCTCTGTCTGCCAGGGGAAGTCCCCAAGGGTAACAATCCCTTCCTCCACCTGCCCCCATCTCAGAGCTACAACCTGTCTCCCAGAGGTTTAGCTGATTTACATAACAGTGCTTGTATATGACATTTTGGACCTTTGTTCTGTTTAAGACATTTAGCCAGGAGCAGCAGATATTTCCCATCAAATTACTCCATATAATAATAATGCATTTATCCAAGCACAGTTAATTGAGAGCCATCTTGCACTGCATTTCTTTGTTTGTTTCTTCTCAGTTACTCACTTACGCAGTCCTCTTTTCTAATGAGTTGTGGGCTCAAAGCAGATAATACAGAGAGCCATGTCTCCACCGCGTCTCAAAGCCAGATGCAACAAAAGCAAGCGAGAAGAATGACCACTGGGGAGTTTCAGTTTGAGACAAATTCCTACTGAAGTCAGCAAGTAGCATTTTGGTACCATTTTAAATTTGACTGCACATGCTTTCTATGACCCAGAGCAGCTTTTGCCATTTTTAGGGTTATCCCCTGGACTGAACTAGTTGACCTCTCTCTCATCCTACCTTATTTTCGTAAAAAACATAATTGCTCCATCTCCTTTCTTGTCCACTCTGCCCTTGTGCTGCCTGGTGGATTGGGACAGTTTTACATCAGAAACACATGCAGCATCTGACTTTCCAGACCTGTATCAGTAACCACTAGAAAATAACAGTAACTGTTCAAAAGAACTTCCTCTGATTGCTAACAACCACTTCATTAATTGCAGATATCTTATGTAAATTGCTTATTTTAATTTACACGATAAGCCATTGTTCCTACAGGTCCAGTTCAGCCAGGCATTTCAACATACAGTCTCCCTACCTTGACATGATTCAACTGAATAACCCAGGTGACTTGATGTAGTCAGATAACTGTAACGGATCACAGCCTAAGAGCTTACATTGCTTTTACTTCTCTCTTTCCCAAATGAAATTCTATCAAAATCGCCAATAACCAATTAAGGACAACCGATCTACGCATTCCCCTTCTCATGATATGCTCCTTTAGCCCTCCCCTCAGCCTATAAATGGATAGACTTAGAGTATTCCTTTCTGAAATTTGCAAACAAAATTTAAATAATTTTGTGAATTTGAGCCACTGGTTCGTGTAAGAAAGTATTGAGGATACAAATCCAAATCGAATTGTCGCTAATAGTGTGGGTTTTTTTCTACTGGATTATATCCTCCACTAGGAAAGGAAGAAAAACCAGGAACTGTAAAGTGGGGAAACATTATATTCTACTCCTGCTCTCCTTCTGGACTTGGAAAATTAAGAGAGAGTTGTTCTAGGATGCGGGGAGCTAAAGGGAATAATTATTTTCTTGGTCCTCTTGACACGGTTGCAGCACTTGCACACCATGTCATTCAAAACACACAAAGAAAATTCAGAAAGTTGACAAAGTCCTGGTGCACAGGACCACAAAAAATAAAAAAAAAAATTGCCATTCAGGTAGCTAAGTTTGTTCAAGGATCCATCCTTCTGGGCTACCTTCCCATGCCAACTCTCACTTTACTCCCTATGTGACTCAAATTCACACCCACTAGATTTCAAGAGAGATTGAATTCCTCTATTATACTACTTACTTTTTATTTGTCTCCTTCTCTCGGCCTATCAGCTCAAGAGAGAATTCATTGCAGTTTAATGTTGTGTAGCATCTGCTCAACTATAAATTAATCACTGTCAGATAGGAATAAAGACAATTAGTTTCCTAGAGTACATCTTTCTCTTTAGTTGTTGATTACCTATATAGGGACCTGCGCCTTTCAAACAGTCAGCATAATCACAACATTGAAATGTCATTATTCAACCTCTTTCCGAGAAGATATTAACCATCTTTATCCTTAAGCAGCACTGAAATTTAATGCAAATGTCTAAGTATTTTTAAGCTGATGAAGACACTATTATAGTCAGGATATTAAGTAAAACGAAATAAACAAGTTATCGCAACGTTCAAAAGCAGCTAAATTACTGCACTATCAGATTATATTACAATGAGAATGACAGCCACTGCAGGCAGACCACAGTCAGGACACCTGAATTCCACTTTCAGCTTGAAAATGGCCATTTTATATGTCTGCGTCTGTATTTCAAGCACTTTATAAATTCAGATGACACTTATCCAACTTTGCAGTCTTTTGAGCAGAGCCCTGTAACCTCTACATATGAAGTATTGGTCCTGTTTTGCACTGTCTGCCTTCTTGCTTAGCATAAGAAATTTAGAACAAGTTGTTTGGAAATCGATTATTTACAGAGAAGCCTAATCAAAAAATGAACATATATTTTTGTAAAGCTGTTCAGAGTGGAAAAAATAAAAACCAAAAATGTATAAATACAACAACTTCTTGTAGCGTTACACAAGAAATGTTTTTTTTGAAAAAAAAAAAACAAAAACAACAAACACACAAAAGAAACGCTCAAGTCCAAACAAATACATAACACACATCGATTTTTTCCCCATGAAACAAGAACTTTTCCTGCCAGCTTTGAATTTTTATGTGCATCCAGTACGTAGACTTCTCTCTGGCCTCAGGATCAGAAACCTGAGACACAGACATCTTCCCCTTTCCTGAGGGTTGGTAATGTAATACCTTTGTATGTCAGATTGAAATAAACGACCAAGGGGAAAGAATTTCTTCCACTGTCTCCCAGAGAAGAGAAATCCACCTCTGTCATGACTACTCAGAGGGCATAGCCGATCCCTACAGGCCCTTGCGGGAGGAAGAGAGCAACGGCTTTATGTCTGTCCCAAAGCCCCTGCAAGTGCCTATAGAAGAGCAGGTCAGGTACCTTTCATGAATCCCATGGATGGGACCGAGTCTTTGCATGAGGGGAACATCACCCCATTTCCTTCTTCACTGCTAACAAATGCAATGCCCTTGACTGAGTCGCCATAGTCAAACAAACACTGGGAATGCATTTGAAGGAAGCTATCAGCATGTAAACTAATGTTTCCTAAACTATTAGCTTCAAAGGTGAATGTAATCAGTAAGATGATATCCTGTTAATGCTTTGTTCACCTTATAAATATAAAAATGCTATAGCAGTATTAGCAGGGGCAATGGAAAAAGGGGGGCACAGAAGGGATACCTCTTCCCAATGACACTAGTGACGACTGAGGGCACCTGTTAAAGCAAATGACTAAGACGGAAAACGAAGAAGGAAAAGCACACGACACTTTCCCTGACAGGAACACATTGGAAATCCATATCAACAGGACTTTGCAAGCAAAGCTCCTGCAGAAAATAAATGGAAGGTAAAATTCAAAGTTAACTTCAGAAAGCGTGCCTTCTCATAACGGGAGACATTGTAATGGCTTTCACCAAGAAATGCTCTGAATATTCTCTCCCCTAACTGCCAGGAGGTGGTAGTATTTCAAAATATTAATATTATTTACGAGGAAATACACTTACTGGTTTATGAATTTTGTCTGTCTGCCAGCGCTGTATGATTGTATTCATGAGAGTTATGGGTCAGCCTCCGTGCTATGCCATAATCTAGAGACTTGGGTATCAGAGGGACTGGAAAACGTACTGCAGAGTCTTGTCATTCAAGACAGTTTGTTTCAGGGGGAAAATGCATTAATACCTGCTTGCCATTGGGCTAGTCTGACACAGTATCAAACATCAATGGTATTTTCTGGAATCTGCAAAAGAAATCGAGTGAAATATTCTCAGCCCTGAGAACAGAGGTCTCTGTAGGATCACTCGAGGCCAAGTCTCCCGGTCGAAATGAACACCTCTTTACAAAGTCATTAAATCTTCCAGAGGTTTTTCTGCTATCATCAAAAATGAATTCTCCAATGAGGACAAAACAAAATTTAGGATGGATCTGTAATTAAATAAGGCTGCCAAAGAACAAGTCTGGCTCATGTTAAAAGCTAATTCTTGGCATACAGTGTCTGAGTATCTATCAAGGTAACGTAAACAAAAGCCATTCCACCGCAATACTAACAAAAGAATTTTGAGCATTTTTTTGCTTGTAAATGAACAAACTTCTGCAAATCTTAGAACCAGGGTGAAATTGCTGTAGCCACATAAATATAGTGCATGTTGCTCAGACCAGATGTGGTTAGTCAAAGAAATTGGTTATAGCAGACAAAAAACAGATGTCCCAACCAAATAAATTAAATGCAATGCATTTTTGTAGGATATCATAGACAAAACCGGCACTGCTAGCAGACATCTTCTGACCACTTCTGCAGGTCCTCATTAGCGTTCTCAGGATGAGCTGAGGACAGGTGGCACAGGGAAATTTTTTTTTTTTTTTTTTTTGGAAGATAAGACAAGAAAAGATCCCAGTAATTCTGTCAAAACAGACCCACGCAGCTATGCCAACTCACCTAACACGTTACCACAGAATCTCTGCGAGCCAAACATCTTTGCATGGAATACCACACTAAGTTCTCCTAAATTTCTCCTGTTAGTGGAAATGGATGGGATGAAGGAGGGAAATGAGGACAATGGCTGTGCCCCCTCCCTGTCCCACCCATGGAAAGCTCCTTCCACTCTGCAGGTTTCCACAATGGCCCCAACCTTTCACCACAGGGAGCAAGGGCTGAAGGAGGCAGTGTGGCCTGAAGTTACTGGCTACCTTCTCTTCCTAGGGAGTGGAGAACAACATTTACAGATCCTGGAGCCTTGAAGGTTTTCCCACAGAGACCCAGGTAATATCTCCACTGAAAATCCCATTCCTGTGTAGGTTTGTGGGGAGCAAAGAAGTTATTTCACCATGAATCTGAGAAAAGCTGAGTGGAATTGTCCGGGTTTGACCCACAAAACTAAGCACACTGGGTACTACCTAGAGGCTCTCACTTTACTAGTCATCTGTTATATGCTAGGACACGTAAGTTATTCTTTGCATAGTTAATCTTTCTTGAAGACCCAGCGACACTCATTTTATAATACCCCCATGCATCTACCTACTGCTAAAAGAAGGGGACAACCTGTCACATACCAGAGCTGTACATATTTATGGTTAATAAAATACTTGGTTGTAATAACTGCCTCATGATTCTTGCATTTTTATTTCATCCCTACATCTTTAAGAGACAAAGTTTGGCAGAAGACGACTTTAATATTCGGGAGGGGGGAGGAAGAGTTTTTACACTGGCACTCCAGGAACCAGAACAATAGTGTTGCCTTTATTCTGATGTGATCTATGCAGCTTTAAAACCAATCTAGCAAACCCAAGCGCTATTAAAAGGGAAAGGTCTTTTCTGGGGGAAAAGAATTCCTTAGAGCACGATACACAGAAAAAAATCAAACCACGAATTTTATGAATCTTGATTACACTTAGAGAATTGCTTGTATGCTTCAAAACTGTTAGCTCAGCTCTGGTCAAAACCCAGTCAGAAGGAATGAGGCTGAAAAATAAAAAGCTACGTGGGAGATCCCTGGTGAATCAAAAGCAGTTTTGTTCCAGAAAGGAGGAAACAGCCACCCTGTGTCTTGGCTTCCACCACAATTATGTGATGGGGTGTACTTTAGGAACAGAGTATAACGGTTCAAGACTAAAGTTGTTTCTACGCTGTTACATGTAAAATTTTGGCCCTTTCGGGCCTTTCCTGCAATTTCTAGGAATTAGGAGCAAAAAGACAAAACAATGTGAAAGTAGTAGGAGACAGGCCAGCTTAGATGGTCTCGTGTAATTCAACCTGGCATTGTCACATGATGACAGTTCTTTCACCTGAAAGAAAAAGTATTAAGCATAAGGGAACATTAAGTAGTAATTCTATGTTTTGTTTTGCTTTTTAAAGTGTGCAAATACCACCTTTCTATTGGCTTTTTTTCCTGGGAAACAGAATTTCTAGTGCTGAGCTAAACTCTGCCTTGCCTTTTAAACATAGGCAAATAGAATCAACACAGCTCTACGGTGTTGAAGACAGCAGATTTTGGCCTCCCTTTTTGCAGTATGAAGGGTGCAACACCCAAAGTAGGAAACGGTAAAGAGGAACCAAGAATCTCGCAGCTTTGCTGCTGGCTGAAGTCAAAGCCCGAATACCTCCTCTCCTACTTCCTCACAGAGAATATAAAGTGACGACATGTTCTGGACTGGACTTGGAAATGTCAGGCAATAAATACACTGCAAATGTTGATTTCCCTGGACACTCTGCAGGACTGGAGAGAAATTGAGAGTCCCTTACTAACAGGAGCTTACTTTTTCCACAGTAATATCCTATAAAAAGATATTTATTAGATAATGAATTGCAAGGGGCTGTCAACTGAAAGTGATCTCTCATGCAAGCAAGCAGTCACGTTAGGCAAAATCTTATTTTGATCATTTAATGAAAATCAAGGAAATGAGTTTATACATGAATTCTTCATATAAATCTCTTTCCTCTCTTTCAACAATTTAGGGCATAATTTCCAAAACAATCAGTAATGCTTAATGCTCAACTCTATAGCAATACACTATTTAAACATCTGTATCTCAACCTTAAAAACTTACTTAATTTTTTTTTTTTTCTCTAATCAGAAAACACTGCTGGTTGGCCTCAAACTTACTGCTTTCTCCAAGTACCTTTTTTCTGTACTGTAAGCAGTTAAGAATGTTTTAAATCTGTTTTATGGTGCATTACCAGGGAGAAACACACAATAAGTAAATAGAAAATTAAGATGAAACTCCTTTCCCATGCTGAGTCTGCCTGCCAACTCCACATACTGACATTTTAAGGGAGCAAATGTGAAGACCAAAGAGAATTCAGTGCTCAAAGAACGCTCATTTTTCTGACTAAGAAAGCCAAGTGCCCCAGGTTGCTAAATATGCTGATTCAGACGAGTGCAAAAGACACTGTGGGTATATTACCTTCAGATAACGTAGAATCAATGAAGTGTACTTATACCCCTACTAACAAACCTGACACCTTGAACAGCATCACAGTCAAGCAAGAGGGACCTCCCTATGAGCAGAGGCAGCAGAAGCTCCTCAAGGCAATGCCCAGTGATGCTCATGGACCCAGCCACATAACCAGCACTAAGAAGTCTCTCCTTCCACCTAGGCATTGATGATTCAGAAACCAAACTGGTTCCTCTGCTGTTAGGTGGATGAGAAGACCGTCTGCGCTACCCCTCAAAAACATCTCGCACATGATGTTATTGCCCCTCATTGCCACTCACCTCCCAACCTTTTTGAGCACAGACAGAGCAGGGAGGAGCTCAAGATCTGCTCAAGGGCTGGCTGCTCAGTCCCCTCTCACCTCATCCCAAGCTGGAAAGCAAATGCCACATTCTCAGTGCACGTCAGGAACTTCCGGAGTCCAGAAGTTGCAATCCAGACTGACTTACTGTCACAGCCTTGTCACTTGTTGCCTCACACACCAGTTATGAATGTTATGACTCTAAATAGCTCAGAAAGTGCTCTCGCTACATAAACAGGTGAACAACAGAACTAATGAAGCCTTTTCTTTGTGGGTTTTTTCACGTTTAATAAAGCTGAAATCACTCTGCAGTTTTTCACTGAATGGAAATATTAATGTCATTTCTGTCTGCTTCCTATTCTTACAGGAGTTGTAGAGCTAATATTGTTGAGACCTCTTCCTTTCCATCAAATTGGTTTAGACTGGTTCAAATTCCACTGAAGTTGTCCAAGAAATGAAAAGTTAAGAGCAGACAGACAGACAGGAGAGCACTGTGTGACTGCCAACACCTTGTTTCTGTATGAAACTAAGCCAAAAAAAAGAAAAGAAAAAAAATAATAAAAGCTTTTTTATAACAATGCTTAACTGCGGGAAAAACCTAACTCAGTCTAGGACCCTTGTAAATGCCTGGCTAGCTCTCCTCATACTTTAAAAGCACATTTCTCCCAAACATTTGATAATTGTGAGACTGTGTTAGAATTTCCACTTCTGAAATATTTGATTAAAGATTTTAGTGTCTTCAAGCCAGGTCAAGGAATATTGTGTAAAATAAATATCTGATTTACTCACACACAGGAGGGACAACACCTTTGCAGTAGAAGCTGCATCAGGACAGGGACATTTTGAGCACTTTTCAGTCTTGGCAAATGATTCTAAATGACAGAATTTCCTTGCATTTGTCAATGAGCAGGGACCTGATACAAGAAAACCAGTAACAAGATGGGACTCCCAACATGTATGCTAATGCCAAGAACATTTTGCATTAAGAAAAGGGAGGTAACTGCTGTAATTTTTAGCAAAGCACCATCCCATGCACATATAAATGGAAGAACCACTGGGCCCTCAATTTTGCAATGAAATTACTTTTTTATGAATATGGATGGCTTAGCCCTTGTATACCTGTTGTAAAAGCGCTCTCACCTGACTGCTTTCAACATAAAGGCTTGAATCATTTACCTGTGAGCTACAAAATTCTTCTGAGCTGGGAGGGGAAGAGGAAAAGGAAAAGGGACATCTGAATGAGACAGCACAGTGATGTTGCAGTATAATGCATTTAGGTACTGCTAACATGCTAACATGACCATCAATCACTACTATTTTACTTCTTAACAAAGGACAGGAGCACTAAGAAGAGAGGAAAAAAATACAGAAAAAAGAAATGGGATGCAAGGCAGCTCCTCTCCAGATCGTTGCTCTCCTGGAGGACAAACAATTTTCTCTTCTCTTTGAAAGTCTCCATTCCTCCTCCTTCCATTCACATATTCTGACTCTCTGCAGGCTGCTGAGCTGCCTGTTCCTCCTGTTACTCCTTCCATACAAACCCCTTGTATATTTGATGGAAGCAAGAAGCAGAGGAAAAAGCTGACAGCAAGTTCTGCCAAAATTTTTTTCCCTTTCCCTTCAAGAATGACAGAAGACTAGGGTTGATCTTGGTTGAGAAGACTACATATTAAAGAAAAAGAGAAAGTCAAGATGACGGTGAGAAAGGATTTATGAGCTTGGGTGGGAAAATGGTGGCCAAGTTGCCAAACTGGAATAAATAATCATAGTACCATATAGACTGTAAGAGTCTATCAGCTTTCCACCAGCTGGGGAACAGCAGTATTTGCAGGAAGGCAAAGGGAACTGGGCTTGTTTGAAAGGGCTACAGCTTTCAGGGAGCGATGTAGGCCAAATGGGCTCAATCTGCCCTCACCACAATATTAAAACACCCCATCCTTCCCAGCCACCCAAGATATGAACTTCTGAACTGGCACCAATGAATTCTGTGAGGCTTTATATAACAGATGAAGTCATGTAGCGGCGTTATATCTCAGTTATCCCAACTCATATTGAAGGCTTCGTTCCCTCACCTTGCACCATGTGTAATCATTTATGCTTGTCCAAAGTGAGGCAAATGTGTAATTAAAAAACTGTGGTTGCACCTTGTGCAGATTTTCTGCTTGTGTAAGTGACTGGGAATTAGCCTTTTCCTTCCTTTCCCCCAAGAATTAACAATATTGTTTGGAAGTTGCACTGAAGTCACATAAGGGAATACATCGTTAGTCTTTAGAAACAGACCAGAAGTCAGAATTTTACCATTCCTTTTCTCCCTGAGATGAGAAGCTAGCCTACAACACAGAGGTGGACAACACCAGTGATGCAAAAGCAAACTGTTCACAGGCTCTTGCTGAAGCACAGATGAATGGGTGGGCAGAGGATAAGCTTGATGGGAGATGCAAGACACCACAGAGCACACAGCGCTCTTAAGTGGATTCATTAAAGCCCCTTCCCGTAGCAAAGGTGTTAGAGTGAGTGTTCAAAAACACACGCTGACTGTGTTGGCAGAGCTCAAACCAGGCAGCATGAGCAATCTAACCTAGTGAAATGCACAGGAGAAAAATCAACATATGGCAAGGCACAGAGAAAGAAAGGGGTCAAAACAAGCACCTCCATCTAGGCACAGAAGTGGTAATTCAACCCTCTGGAAGAAGTCATCTCTTTGTTCTGAGAAAAGGTCCCCTGAACAGGGAATAACAACTTACATTTAGCATTCTTGAAAAGGAGCATGAATTGCTGGAGCAAGTTTATGGGCTGCGTGCCGGCTCAGATGATGTGGAGAAGTACGTATCTCAGAGACACCTCTGAGTTGGAAGAAAATCCAGTATTACTCAATCCTGGCAACAGTAAAGTCCTTTAACATTGGAGGAACTGGAAGCACCTGAACAAAATAAACCAGCAAGGGTACAGACGAGTACGCTGCTTTCAGTGGAGTCTTCCTTGCTGCCCAACCTGTCTACCCACACCCCTCCTGCCAGAAGTGACTGCTTACTGTGACAGCAACACAGTGGTTGTTGGTGCCATCATTGCCTGAGCTGGTTCCCAATGACATTTTTTCAACCTCGTATGGATCACTTTGCCTGAAATGGTTTATGTGGCAACAGAAACCAAAGGTGGGAGAAAGACAGGGTTGTTATCCTTGTTCTACTGAGAGGAAATTGAGGTAAAGAGAGACTAAGTCATGTTTGCGAGCAGGAATCATAGCCTCACTCGGAGCTGGGCCTATATCCCCCAGATCCACACTGTACTTTAAACATCAGACTTGCCAAGCCCTTATTCTTGAACCCTTATTCACCTAAGGAAGAAACACAAACCTTGATTATTTTTCTGAAACTCTTTTGACTCAGGGAATTATCACTGTACACCACTGCTTCTCCGCCCTCCCCTTTGTGCCTTTTCTCTACACAGGCCAAGCTCCATACACAAAGAAGTTTTAACCCCAGCCTCGCTCAGCTCTGTGCTTGCAAATCCTGCTGAGCGTTAGCATCAGGCCCTGAATGACAGATTTTTCTAACGATTGTGAACAGATCACTGCGACACAGGCTGCTGCAATGTACAGAAACTAGAGTTGGACAACTAGACGTTTTGCAGTTCAGAGGCAGCTTCAGATTGTAAAAACAAAGCCAAGAAGTGAGAAAGCAACTGCAAACATCCCCAGGAAGACTATATTGAAAAGTCATTTCTGTCTTAATCCTTTTATACATCATTATAAATTGAACTCTCTCCAATCTAACAATGGGCTTTTTTTTTTTTTCCTCCTAGGATAATCTAGCCAAAAGCACTGCAAGCTTTCTCAGAATTATTGCTTCATTGAAAAATAATTTCTTTTTCAAGCAATTTAATGCAGTGATTATATTAAATAAGCGCAGTTCAGCTTGACCCATTCACTTCAAGAGAAGTGGCAGGGCAGAAAAGTATCTTGAATTTTAGTATAAGCTAGGTTACTTAAGTTTTCAGAGAAAAAAGTATATTTGGATCTGGCATACATACTGCATCAGTAGCACAACTTTCAGTATCTAAAATCAATGACAAATTTGTACATTTTTATCCAAGAGGACCAGAACTCCAAAATATTTTATAAAAACAACTAGGGCACAAATATGTATATTAAGAGAGAGAAAGAAGTAAAGAGCTGAAGAATATGTTATCAATATAGCTTCTGCACTGTTTTGCAGTCATTTATTGATGTGACTGTAACCGCTGACAACAGTGAGAGCGATGGACAGCCAGGCACCACTACCTATATAACAAAGCGTGATTTGAGCAAAAAGTCAGATACATGAAATGCAGATGACTAACTCCATCATAACATATACTCATACAATGCTAGGACATATACTGTTTTTCCTACCTTGATGCTCGTGGTGGAATATATAACAGATAGAAAAGGGATATGCATCATAAACCATGTAAAGTTGCCAAAAAAAGTCTCAAACTCTTTCCAACAGATGCTTGTAGAAGCTGAAAGTAAAGATCAGAAAAGTCCTTGGCACTTACACACATGAATTTTACCAAAACTACTGTCCTGAGTAGCTTTGAATAGTTTAGAAAAAGTGAGCTGATCTCTTCGGATCCTCTGCCAACCCTATTTTCTTCAATTCTACCTGTAATAAGCAGCTTTCAGAGGGATTAGCAGCCGATTTTCCAACTTAACCCGTAACCAGGAAATATTTTTTTTTTCTCACAATATGGCATCCTCACTTATTTTCAGGTTCTCACTTTCTCCACCATTATAGGCAGCACTTCCCCCCCAGTAAGCCGAGTATTTAAAACAGTACTCTAAGAGACAGTCATTGCTTCCCACCAGTTGTCTTCATGGAAGCACAATGCAAAGCCTTCAGTGGACTCACCGCTGACACAAAGCTTGCCTATATGGAATGGGATGATCCATATTAAAACCTCAGGACCTGACTCAATTTTCATCTGAAGAGACAGTCTTTCTACCAACTTGTTAGTGGGCATAAAATGGCATGAATCTGTGCCTGCCAGTAGAGATATATTAATTTATAGCAGTTGAAAAAGTGGCTCATGCAATTCAGTGCAGATACTCTTAATTGCCACTGGTGCAACTGGGAGAACGAACTGAGCTCTCTGAGAGCCAAAACCCACTGATCCAAAAATGCCTGCCACTCCCCCCTCACCACTGTTATATCTGGCGCAGATAAAGTATGCATGTAATATAAACCTTTCTCATTAATGTCCTTCAGGAATAAGGGCTACTGAAGACCCAGGATCATGGCAGCAATCACCCAGCAGACCCACAACATAGGGGTTAGGGAGGAAGAGTCTGCTGTCTCTAATGTGACAGGGCCCCATGCACAGCTCCTTGGGCTTGTGTGGAAAAGAGGGAAGATACAGCCCTGAGAGCAGAGGATGAAGAGTTCTCTCTCAAAACCCCGTTTCCTATGTGCAGTATAAACTTCAAAGCTCTAGGGAGAAGGGAGTTGGTTATATTGTTCAGGCTGTGGTTAGGTTGCTGGGATTTGGTAAATGAAAAACATTTTTACAGCTTGTTAAGTGGAGCTTTGGGAAATGTTCTCATATCCGTTTTCAAGGGGCTGTGGAGAGCTTGCGTTGTGTGGTGGGTCAGGGAAGCAGTCATTTCAAACTAAGGGTTCGGGGGAAGGTGTATATACTGGGCTGAGGAACACTAGTATGTAGCCTTCTTACTTTACTGATATGGTGGGTGCCAATGTGTTACTGCTTTCACTTGCCAGATTTGACTGAAAGGCAATATCTTATATTGTTTAATGAAAGAAAATCATCAAACAGCCTGGGAGGATGGGACAATATAACTGGGGCACTTTAGCTGATTCTGCTAGACCAGTGAGTTACCGTCGTATTTTCTCTATATCATATGAAAACCATTTTCTATCCGTGTAGCTGAAATTCCCACGTGTGCTTCACAGGAGTGTTACTGGCCTTGCAGAGCGTAAGGGACAGCAATCCTTCCATTACTTCTTTATACAAACTCACTAAGAAACCACACACATCCTCTTCCTACCAAACAAGCGCACTTAGTGTGGACAAGCTGTGCCCATGGGTCAGAGCGCCTCGCAACAGCACTCCTTCACCCAAGGAAGTCCTCGCTTGCACACGAGACACAGATGTAGTGGCAAATGTGGACATCTTCCCATTTTCCCCTCAGAAGTCTCATGTTTGGGGTCCAAATTATTTTAAGTTATTCCCCCCCCAACCTCCCAAAAGGTGCGCTCTCATCTTGGAGAGACTCCCAATTACAGACAGTGCTATTGAAAAAAAGCCAAACTGTTTGCCTTTCCTCTCCTTTATCTTCTGCATATTTCCATGGGAGGAAACAGATACACATTTCTATTGCTTATTTCTGCCTTACGGTCATTTCTTCATAATTGTCACCTCCATGCCTGGCTTTGGCCAAGAATGGTAAGACTTTGCACTGCCTTAAGAATTTCTATTTTGCTTGCACATGTATGCTTGCAAGGAGCCATGAGCTGCTCCAAGTCACCATGGAACACACTGGCACCTGGCAGTGTCAGAGGAAAGAGAACAAGAGAGAAGGTGAGAATGGCAGAAAAGCTGTTCCTTGGCACTTTCTCGTTCTCTTACATATAACGGTAATACGTTCTAAGCAGCCAGCTGTGCAGAGGGAGAGGTGCCGAGCAGTTGGGTTTATGGCACTGGATTAATAGCCACTCTACCTCCTCCGAGACAGACTTCGGGCAGCTAGCCAGCTGGAGCACTCTGATTTACATTATTGACTTCAATATCATGTCACTCCCGATTTAGGACTTGATTCTGTACCACTGCAGTCAACTCAGCCCTTATATGCTGAAGCACTGGACTGCAGATGGGTATAAAATTAGTCCTATAAACTGAAGAGATGGTAGCATCCCTTTTCTGATCTATTTGTCTTTAATACCATTAACACTACATCCTGAACATTAAGTCACTGAAGAAATTATAATGGCTACAACTTTGGCTTAGAAATACTCCTAGAATTTATGGGGTTGAGTAAATTGCTGTCTTTCAAAAGGAAAAACATAACGTAACTACTTTCAAACATCAGAATAACAGATAGTTTAGAAGAAAGATTCTAAACTGGCTGAGCAAGCTAAGCCTGACCTGTTATGCGAGCAATTCTTAATCCTGAATGGATTTTAGTTTCTCAGTAACGTGATGATAGATGGGAACCATTGATCTCACTTTCAAAAAGGGGAAAAATGGACTCCCTTACCTTCTCTGCGAGTGACTTGACATGGTGACAGAAGCAGGCTGAGACAAGACTGAACTCACTTTTGAGGGTTCACCCAAAGCCGTATGTTCTAAACCAGTATTTCTTGATTTTTTCAGGCTGGGTATCCTTATTTGCAGTTAGCGATTTTCATGAGTTGCCTGGCATTTACTTTGAAAGCGTTTTTAAAGTAAGAGAGAAATTAAAAGTTAGGGTATTTGTGTGAGATTGAAGAGGCTGATAAAAGCACTCAATTATGAAGAATATGGTATGTCGTGGCTGAAAAGCAACCTCTGCATAAACCTACTAAGTTTCCTTAGATCAATAATTGTCTGATCGTCCAAATATGCTAATCATCAGTTAGGAACCGCTGTATTAGGCCAGCCTTCCCATACTGCTAAACCATAAAAGCCCGGATACAAAACATTCACACAGAAACTGGGGGCCCCCCACACTCTAACATACGGAAGCTCATTTTGATCACATCAAGGGACACTCGAACATTCAGGGAGTACTGGTCTGAGAAAACTTCTTGAAATAAGAAGTCTCCCTCACTATTTCCAATAGACAGTATTTGAACTCACACAAAGAGTTAGCCACATCATGAACTGAATTCATAAGTTGAGGATGAACTTATGAAAAATAGAACCACACAAGAAAAATAAAATACCCCTTTGGTCCTAACTGGACTCTTTCTCCTGAAACTGGTCAACTGGTCTCCACCTGACCTCATGCCATTAAAGCACAAAAGTCTATCACCCAAGGCACTATTATGATCCAAATCTGAAAGATCCTTATGAGAAACTGCATTAAGTGAGATAAGTGCTAGAACACTGTAACTAAAGTCCAACTAGTAGTAAATATCTAATCATCTAATTACACCCACAACCATCTTTTTTGTACTGCTTTAAAGATCATAGGAATTCTTTGAAGGCTGAAACACAGTTTTCCATTTCATTGGTGCAAAGAATACCCCTGTCCCCACCTCTGTATACCTCTGAGCTCTGTCCTCAGTACTATGAGAAAAGCAGAAAAATCGTATCAACACCTTTCTGTATGCAAGACTAACCTTGGCCTTTCCAAGCATGCCATTCTGCATAAATCCACATTTCAAACCACATAAAAAATTGAGTTACACAGGGAAGTAAGTAGACATTCAATAAAATTGATAAATAACTTCTCTCACTTCTAACATTTTAAAGAATTTTTAGTTTCCTTTGAGATTTTTTCTTTTTTCTTATTTTTTTTTAAACACAAAAAATCTTATACATTAGAGTGATTTTTTTTTTTTTTCCTCATGAAACACCAGTTAATTAAGAACCCTGCAGGAGTGCCAAAACATTCAAGAGTTTGCAAGTATATGAAAAAGTCTTGTAAGGAATGCACCGCATACAATCTCAAACAACAATGCAGTGGGCTTGAAAGCTAGCAAACAGGTCCATGTAAAGTAGTAAGTATTTTTTAAGTCAAAGTCCGATGTTAGCATTGTGCCTGAAAGAGAACAGCCAAACCAACAGGGTGTGCCTGGAATTAATTTATTGGAAGGAAATTTGCTGATTGGCAGCAAACAGGATGAAGTTGACAGCCAAACATTTTCTGGTGCTGATTCAAAGAAATTATCCAGGACTTGGTTAAGAGTCTCCCCAAGGAGGGAGTCTGCCACTGCCAATTAGTTTATCAAAATGATCCTCTTTCATTGGGTAGAATGAATTGGATTAATCTTTACATTGGGTAAATGTCCCTCTACTTTTTTCTCAGCATGGCATGCTATGCACATGGGTACCTTCAGCGAGCATTCACATAAGATGAGTTTTAATTCTTCAATGTTGTTCTTAATTGCCACAACTCCTTGGTAGCCAAGTGCCAAGTCAACAGGCATCAGAAAATGACACAAATGTTCACTTGTCACCTCTATCAAAGTCGCCTTCTGTTACCTGTTATCTGCTCGTGCCTTTGTGGGCTGCCTGCTAATCTTTCAAAAGCTATGAAGCTCTGACGCAGACAGTTCAGACTGTCAGCTCTCAAAAGAGAGGAAAATGTTACTCAACAGACACGAGGGAAATAGGAATGTGAAACTGATGCCCAGAAGTTTTAGGGCATTTCTCCTCCCAATGCACTGCTTCACTGTTCTTTCTTCTTCCCATGTCTGTGAAAGTGGAAAAAAAAAGTTCTAGCAATTAAAAGACTCTAATCTTAAAAAAGAAAACTAAACCACCAAACAAATAAACAAACACACACATGCCCTGAAAAAAGAAACAATTGTAAATCATTCTAAAGGTGCACACTTGTGTGCAAAACTGCAACAGCGCTGCTGCTTGAACAACAGCTCCACACAGATCTCCAGGATTTTTTTTTTTTTTGGGGGGGGGGAGGTAGGAAGCCTCAGAGCAAAACAGAAGAGGGGTTTGCATTTGGTTTGGTTTTTTTTAATACTTTTGCCATCCCTTACTTCACTGGAAAGTAATAAATCTTCTGAAGGAAAAAAGTACCTGCTGGTATCATTAAGAGACTTAAACACGGCAAGATAAAACTCCCTGAAGTCAAAGCAGCTATTTGTGTCAAAGAAAACAATACAGTAATTTATATTTCCACTCCCAAGTTTTATGTTACTGCAGAAAATTTGGTCCTTTAACAATTAATCATAATTCAATACACTGACAAGATATTAGTCTCCTATTCCTTTGAGAGAGAAGCAGAATGTATATCAAGAAGCAAAACTAAGAGCTTGCTGGCCAACGCGTCAGATGGAAGCTGTGTTAAGGGGATCGCTGTATTTTTCACCGCAACAGCAATATGGAATATCTGATTCAGCATTAAGCCAACAAACCGGATGATCAAGCTTCAAAATCCACAGACTCCATTTGAAGTGAGCTGCTCTCTTAGAATACTTAACAAATGCAATTCAGTAAGTACTGGTCATGGAACATCTTCGATTGCACTCTTTGTTTTACACGGAGTGTCGAGGAAGGTGAGTGGACAATTTATGTGTAAGTAGGGAAACAAAAAGCAGTGATAAATCCAAGGGGACAGGAAAAAACATAAGACATGACTTTTCCACATGAAAGATGGGCTATTGCGTTCATTTAATTAGTGATCATTCTTAAACAGCCAGAGCTTTAAAATGTCAGAGCCTTCAGATGGAAGTTCTGAAACGATTCACACTGAGAACAGGGTAAATGAGAACAAGCTTAAGAAATAATTGTAACATGCCTGTTCATATCAGCTGCAGGAATAACTTTTCTAAGAAATATATTTAGTTGCTACCACCTCATACTGTGTATTTACCTAGCTGACTGCTTGCCACATAAGTGTATGACAATAGCCCTTTATTTTTATATAAAACAGTTATCTAGTCAAAGAAGGAAATGTTCTGTATTTAGGTAAGTAATATTTGTAAGAAGCTTATCAGGCGAAGAATTAAAGGTATTTAGGATAAAAGTGGAAGGATTTCCGAGAGGTACTTCGCACTGTCTTCTCCCTCTTTCTGAACTGGGCTAGAGGGTGACTCGTACCATGAACAATTCTCCCTTGACACCACAGGAGCTACCAAATACATCTACCCATCAGTGGAAGGCAAAGGTGCAAAGCTGTGACAGTTAAGAGTTTATGTCAGCACTTGCCCCTTTTGCAAAAAGAAACCCAGGAATTTACAGATTGCTCTTATTCATCAAGTAAATTCTTTTTAGATTTTGGGTGTGGTAGGGTGGTTCAGAACTGGTATTTTCAGTCCCCTGAAAAAAACACTGCAATTGTGCATATCCTGCAGGAAAAATAAAACCCGGACAAAACCAAACTGAATAATATTAAACTGCAAGATCTGTGGTGGGAATAAAGTGGGGGGAAAGCAATCTAAACTTTGTAGCTACCCTTCCAAACATCTTCCACCAGCAAACGGTTGCTTGTTTTAAGTCAGCACATTCACCCAATTCAGGTTTGAACGCTTAACACTAAACATGCATCCAGCATGGGTATGAAGTACTGTTGGCTGCCTAATCTCCACACCCTTTTTATACCTCGTGACTCTGGTGGGATTGCTGAACTGCTATAGAGGTAAGAAGTACAGGACTAACGCGTAATCTTTTTCTTTCCAGTGGAATTTTTGCAGACAGTTATTATTAAGAGTTTCTCACAAAATAAGCTATAATTTCACTATGTCTGTGAGCAAGGAATAAGAAATCCTCATTACCATTTCTTTAAGGAATGCAATTAAAAAAGCTTGTGCTTGCTTTAAATAACTGCTTAATATATTAAGTGTCAATTTGCTATTCCTAAATAATTTCTCACCTGACAAGGAGATGCTGTTTGAGTACACTACATTAGGAATTTCGGCTGGATTCAGTTATACCTACAAAAATTAATCCTTTAAAAAAAAAATCTACAGATAAAAGCCTGGCTGTGAGCAATTAAGAGATGCAGCCAATTCCCCATTGCCATACAATGTCTCACGGCTCACCGTTACTCTGCTCAAAGTATACCATTCAGCTAATCTTAAATTTGCATCTTTGCTCTCAGTAATAGAATATATTGCTGTACGTAACTGATGATATAACTGATTATTCAGTGTGAGGTAAAAAAAAAATAAATAAATATACTGCTAGCATCCACTAAATTCTGTTCATGGTCCACATATTTTCTTGGAATGAGAAATTATTTGTGGAAGTTAAGATACTTCTTAATGAACAGAAGCAAAATGGAAATATTTTCTAGGACAGTAAGATGACAATATTTTAAAATACAAAATGTCTTAATGTGGTGGTGTGGTTTGGGGTTTCTTTTTTTCCCATTTCTTCTGACTTACCTGAAGAATTATGTCAATTGTACCAGAAAAAGAAAAACAGGTATTAATGAACTCCAAAGAGGAAACCAGCTTTAGTCTCAATGTGGAACCATTACAAAATGTCTACATCCCTCAGTAAGACAGAATTTTACACTCTGAAATTTCTCATTAGCTTGGTAATTTGATTAAGGAAGACTTCTACTTGAAATTCTATTTTCTGGTTTTCAGTAGAAAACCTTCAGATCACCAATCTTACTAAAATGAATATTAAGAATATCTAACATATGCTAAGGATTCTTCTACATCTCAGAGTTATGCTAGCAGTTGAGACATACACAGCAATGGCTAAAGACAAATCTAATGCTTCCAGGTGTGCTGGAATGAACGGCATTTAGAATAGTTCTTAAAAATAAGTTAATTTTGTTTGCTTCTGTTTGTTCTCTTAGACTCACACAGTGTTAAGGAGCCCTTCTCACTTGACTGAAATCCATCTTGTTATAATATTGCTATTATCAATAAAAGTTTACAGGGAGGGAGGTTGGACAACGGATTCTGGTAACCTTTCTTTATCAGTATCTTTTAACTGGACCACTCACAGTCTAGCACTATAATACTTTGTGACTTTTCTTTTCCTCCTGATTTTGAGATCTTCACTATTTTTAACTGCATTTGCACAAAACCGTGCACACAAGAAGGTAAGTTGATCTCTTTGCACTGCTTTTTAAATCCCAAGCAATCATGGAAGCCGGAAGATAGTGAGAACTAAAGTTTACTTTTATTGCCTAGCAAAATAAGATACACATTTCAAGCCGCGGCAATTACGCATACTGTATTTGCACAAAAAGAGTGCTTTAAATTGGAATGTGGTTCAAGCTCAGAAAAGCTTTACAGCTTTAAAACCATTTTACAAGGCTGAGTTGGATATTTAAAACAGAGTGTCTTTCATACAACTAGCCCAAAAGTGGCATTTCCTCTTAGACTGAAAACTGTTACAAGAAAGTTTGTTAGCTAGCTTTATAGGGTTAAAATGAAGTTCTCTCATTTATTGGACTCAATTGTCTAAAGGGCTAAATTTCTTATGAACTGAGGGCTGAACTAATGTTCATTTGACTCCCTGCAAATCGACCAGACCTATCGATGCAGGTCTCGGCATAAGAATGAGCCCCGTAGTCTGTTTCCCTATCACAGGATTATACTGGAAAGGAAACACCTTTCTTAACCATACACAAACAGGTTGTAGAACTCATTGCCACAGAATACCACCGAGGAAAAGACCTTAGGAAGGCTCAGACTGGGATAACACATTTACACAGAAGTGGAAATCTGCAGCCATAGTAATATATTTGAAAAACTAAACATGAATGGTGCAGCCACTCTAGTAATAAGCTTATCAGGAAGAATGTCCTATAAACCGCCCTCTGTTACCATCCACAGGTGTATATGGTACATGTCACAACCTTGATATTGGATTTACTAGATTAAATTGTATTTAACCATGTCTGTATTTTTAAAAGAGCAGACACATCTGCATCTAAACACAAAAAAATAAAGTTCTAAGTTGTACAAGAGTTCACTGGCCTCTGTGCTGTTAAAACATACAGTCATTATTTGTAAACGAAGAGTATGCTTTTTACAGTTTTCTAACCTGAAAACACACTTAATCTTTTCTGCACAAGATAAATACAATCCTTCCCCTACTTTCCTTCCAAATAGATGTAAATCAAGCACTTTCTGGAAACTCACAGAAATGTCAAACTGTGCAACTGCTCTGGACGGACTCACTGTCATGTTCAGTTTATTCAGGAGAAGATTAAATTGCAACAAAAAGCAGAAAACGTTTAAGAATTTTGCGTCATTTGGCATACATGCAAGCGAAGGAAAAGGCATGCCACACATCTGCTTCTTGTCATGACTCAAGCCAAAACGCATGTGACAATTGCTTTCCTTTTTATTACCATGCATACCATAAAATTCTGAGCCTCTCCCTCCTATTATGGACATAGCAGTTTCCAATCTGTTCACGAATGTGAAGTGTGGGGTAAAATTCCTGGTTAACCAACAATTACTTATGAACTGTTAGGTAAAAGGGAGGGTAGGTTTTCTCCAAAGAGCCTTGTGGAAGGGTCACAGCAACGCGTAAAGGCTGCTAAAGGACTTCAAACAAGGATGGTTGATTCTGCAAATAATGAGCAGAAAGAATATTTCAAACTTGCGCAGTTTCCGTGCAAGGTTGGGTGTTGTTCAGGAGCTCTGATGGAGAAGGGCTAAGCCCTGCGGATTTTAGGGTCAGGTGGTGGAAGATCAGCACTGGTTGTTGGTGGTGCAGTTTGTTCTCTTTTGTATTACCAGGCTACCTTACTGCAAATTCCTGACTACCACATTTCCTGAACTCATGAGAAATTCAAGGAAATGGAAAGGGTGAGGTCAGTTCTTTCTGCATTATGCCTGAAGCCCATTCTGGCTTCTTTGATGTCTCACCAGTAACTCATTCTCCATAGCTGTACATCAGATATTCCACCTTAAAACCAAAATCATAGAATCATTTAGGTTGGAAAACCCCTTAAGATCGTTGAGTCCAACAGTTAACCTAACACTACCAAGTCCACCACTAAACCATGTCCCTAAGCACCATGTCTACACTTTTAAAAATACTTTTTATACACCAAGGGGGATCAACAGGAAAAAAAATCTGATTTGAGGCAACATAGCACCAGAGACTATTAGCCAAGAAATCAGTGTCCTGGAAGAGGAAAAGGTGGTGTTGACTACGAGCACACAGATAGCGAGGAGACAACAGGTGCTTTCATTTTACCCACGGGCCTCTCCCCCTCTGCCCTGCCTGGTGGTGTCACCACTGCCAGTTGCATGGCAGAGCTAAGCCAAAGGAAGTTGAGGGCTTGTCCCATGGAGTAGAGGGGCCTGCCCAGGCCAGGATGACATCCTGGCAGCTCAGGGACCGGACTGGCGATCTGCTCCTGCTGTGCCTGTGCCGCAGAAGGGCAGCAACTTAGTGAAACTAACCATTGTCCAGGGACTGCTTCCGCACAGAGCTGGGATCCAGCCTGGCATATGCCCTAAGCAGGAGGGAACAGATTCGGGTGCTCTCTCCTCCTCCTGCTTCATGCTGCAGCTGTGCCAGCGGTGGCTAGGACAACCGTGTACATCAGCTTGGAAAAAGCTGTTCTGCATATCAGCATTATTACTGAGCTTGCCCTTTCCATTGAAGGGTTCATTAACTCCTGAAGAGCAGAGACTGTACAGACCAATATTGTTACAAGAAATATTAATGATCTGTAACAATTCATAACCACGTATTTTTAACAATATGCAAGGTTTCTTCATCAATAACCGGGTAAGCTTTGATCATTACAAACCCCTCTACTGCAAACCCTATCTCAAGCAGCATGGGTGCAACCTAGAACACACGCAGCTGAGAGGCACTGACAGAGGATGAGCTGTTCCACCAGAGGCTTAACAGCACTCAGAGGACAACTTTGGGAATATGGTAGGGTAGGGGGAAATTTGCCTTTTATTAATTTCATTGTATTTGCCCAGTTAAATAAGTCTTATCAAGCTATGGTTTATAGTTTTTATCATACACTTTAACAATAAGAAAACTGATAAATCACTGAACAGTCATTACGGTTTTGATGCCAAGGTTGTCTTATGGGCAGTCTGAGAAACTGACAAACAGCATAAAAGCCCATTTTTTAACACTTATAAAATTAGATGCAGCATTATGCATCAAAACATGCCAGAAGTTCAGTCTCTGACACAAGCTACTCACAATCTCCAAATGCAACCTAAAATCTGCATTCTCACATTGCGTGAATTTGAATTGCTCACACACAGCACGTAACCCACAAGCCCTTTTGTTAAGGTCCCGGGGCCACGCAGTGTGGCTGCGCAAGGGACGGCAGCAGCAGCACTGCAGCAGTCTGCACGAGCACTGCCTTTCAACTCCCATCTCCTTACCTGTCTCCTCGCTGCGCCTGTCTCACTCCAGGCTGCTGCTTCTCCTTCCCAGCTGCACCCTCTCCACTTACTGCCCCACTGCCTTCAATAAAGTAAAGTCTGATCTTGACTTTAAATAAATTTACGGACAAGGATGGCAAAATTGAATCTTTTTCCTCTTTAAGTGCACTTCTTAAATACAGACGCATGCTACCAGTGCTACAGTAAATATGCTGGTTATAGACACTGCATTAGATGATAACAAATGGAACAAACCACAAAAGCAGTAGGTCCTGACCAATTTACCTCTGAAAAACACTTGTAATGTTAGAATGAATTAAACTGCTGGATTTTTAAGAAAAGTAAATAGCAGTAAACACCTTTTCAAATCAATTGTGGTCTATCCCCACCAAAAAGAAAGATACTGGTTTTGCCCTACATCACCCTTGACTATAGCCAAAAAGCGGGCAAGCCTTAGTACAGTCTCCTTGCCAAATTTTCTGAAAAAAAATCTTTCAGTCTAATATCCCTGAATGGTAAAAAAAATAACAGTTTGATATGACTAGACAGATTGTTTGGCTTCTCAGAATGCATCACCTACCCCAGAAGCACCCATACAACCAGGCTTTAAAGTTCCGACATTCTCAAATAAAGGAAGGCTACTTAAAGTTGTTATTGAAAAATACTACTTTTCATTTCAATCTTTGTTGCACCTGACCTCTGCCAAGCTGGGCTAATGAGGTCATGTTCCCAAATAAATAAATCAACACAGCTGTTCTGAAGTGAGCTGCACAACATCGATTTACACCAACTCCTGTTTTGGGCTACGGAAAATAAACTTCAGGCTTTGAGGGCTAAGAAATTCTTGCAGGTGAAAGATAGAAAAACGCTATAACAGTATGCTACAAAGATTTAACCAACGTTTCATTTGCAGTGAAGGATGCATGCGTTGCTTTCCAGTTCACAAATAATATGATCATTTCAAACTCTGCTGAAATATATTTAAACAGTGACAGTATTCTACAAGCAGATAGACGGACAGAGTGATGGTTTGACATCTTTCAGAAAATCAGTGAACGCTGAATAACCTAGAACAAAAATCTGCTTTGATAATTCTTGTTCTTAAAGTCTTTGCTTCTCCCCTTCATATTCATAGATGAAACACATTTCCAGCATAAAAATCAGCAAAACAGAATGAGTTACAGCGTAACATTTATGACTTCTTAAAACACATCCAATAAAGCTTGAATAGTTCATTCTTTGGAACATTTTCTTTTGAAAGCTATGATTTGACACTCTAAAGAATCATCTCTTTCTCCATTTTTCTCTTTCATAGGAGCTGAATTAAACACTGAAAATGAAAAAGAAACCCCAAAACTTTAAAACACCAAAGAAGTTAATGCTTTCATTCAGTCTTCCTGAATTTGTGACCTATTTCTGACACAGAGAAAAATACTATGCTGGTTACTGACTATCATAAAACAATGCTTTAACACGAGTATTTTTATTACCGCTGACTGGGCATATGGATATTTCACCTGCTCAGAACCATCGCCCTCAATCCTTCTTCTTCAAAAAGAAGTGCAACATCTAACTACACCCTTTTGTGGAAGCAATAAAAACATAATCAACTGTACTCAAAAGATGCAATACGTATTTAAGTCCAGCTGTGCAGAATAAGTTCAGGGACCGCTTACGACCAGATTAGGCATTGGTGCAGAATTGCGTATGCATATATGAAAATTCTGAACAAAGGGTTTTATTGTGAAGCAAAAGGTGATTTTTTGGTGCACTGTACCCTTACGTAGCCAGGGAATTGACCTACAGGCGTAGCTGCCATTTTGTGAAGTAGAGGTGATTCCACACAAGTAAAGAGAAGCAGACGCAGCCTCCTACTCTTTACAGGGAGTGTTCAGTTGTCCTTATATTCACCTAATACTAAAGTCTTCAAGTGTAAAGTATGTTTTGGTTTTGTCTCTGGAGACTATAACATTATCAACAGAAAATGCATGGAATTTTAATTAAAAATTAACTGAAAATAGTTTGGGGTTTGGAATTTAATATTAGCATGTGGTTTGCAACCCAAGATTGCAGTACTCTGCTTGCGGGTACGAGTCTTCAGGTAAGAGGGGCTACAATGAAAAACTGTTCACGTTACAGTTGATCAAATAACTAATTTCTGATAACTTAATAAATTAAAGCGATTCCCCTGCTCAGGGAATATCTGTGAAAACATGAGCATCCTCTTTGAATTCACTGACTCTTTGAAAGCACTGTTCCATGATCCATGCAAAACTCTACAGATTAAACATAAACGGTGATTTTCTACAAGTATTTCTCTTCAGGTCCTGCAGGTCACTCGTGAACGGGCCTGCTAATGTGAGGTAAGGCCTCTGTTGCCTGAGTGGATGGTCTTAAATAGAGACTCTAAAGTTGTGCTTCATAAGCACACCAGACTCCAGGAAAAAAAAAAAGACAAACAATGCAAAAAAAAAAAAAAAAAAAAAGCACAAAGAAGTAATTGCACAGGCCAAACTTTTCTAGCAATATTTTTCTAACTTCTCTCTTCTTACTTTTCATTCTAGCAAAAGCAAGCTGGAAAATGTAAATTAATGACAAAGTTTACTGAAAGCATACTTGATTCTGTTGCAAATGGCCCAAAGATGTTGCTGACAACAATAACAATGTTAAACAGTATTGACAATACATGTTGAAAGCATGTGTTCGCCAACCAGATGACACAAGTTTTATACAGACTGGAAGCAAAGAACATAGCAGATTCTGATGAAAGACAGGAAATTCAGAAAAGAGGAAAAAAATGGAAACAAAGAAAATATAAAAGTAGTCTTGGTAAATGTTTTAAGAAATAAGAAACCTATTAAAAAAAAAAAAAGGTACATTTTTCCCTAAATACACAAAAGATTTGTAAATAGTACTAAGACATAGTCTGACTGTATGGCACATTATGAAGATGCCTGAAAACACCTGAAAGTGTCCGGTTAAAGTGCCACATTCAAGCAGGTTCCATGTTCTGAAAATCCTGTTGGAACTGCTGAACTAAGTCAACTTAAGCCAATTTATGTTTGCTTGTTTACAAATATAATAACATAAAATGTGCCTCCCTGGAAGCCAGGAAGCTAATACACGGAATGCAAACAATAATCCAGCTTTTAAAGAAAAATATCCAATACAGCTGGGAAAATGTTTGAGGACTTGTTTTTTATTTGTTTTGTTTTGGAGGGGGTTTTGTTGTTGTTTTTTTAAACTATTTCATGTCTCTAAGAGAATGCAGGTACAAGCAAAAAAGAAAAGGAGGGTTTGCTCACTTTTCCTAATGTCTCACAGTCCTCAAGATGCCCTAACATCCCCTTTCACATACAGCAAAAAGGGGCAAAAGTAAAGAATTAGACATATAAAAGGAAGGCAATTCTTCTGTTATTTGTTAGCCAGAACAGAGGAGTCCTCTTACACGGTAAGAGCAGTCATACGGCAGAGTAGGGTGAATCTAGTGAAAAAATTGAGGCTGGACTCTCATTTAGGAGAGGAGGCATTTTTGGCATCCAGTGCAGCCCACTAAAGAGCTGAATCACCCACTTGAACTGCATAACTGTCTCTGCTGACAGCAGATGGAGACTGCAGCCAACAGGCTCCTAAATTACTTGCCTCAGTTAAGCAGCTAAAATTAGGACAGGGGAATTCAGGCTACACCCAGGATGGAAGAACACTGCTCCAGTCTTTTACATAGGAAACCTGACCTTGCATGGCACAAAATGATGGCAGCAATCCCTTCCTGGTTGCTGCAATATTCCATGCAGATGAAGCCTTAAATGTCTTCACAAGAAGGGAACAGCACGAAGCACTGAACAAACATATTCAATAGTTACATCCATTCCCTCGGTAGGCACAAAAAGGACTGTGGCCACTGGAAAAAAACTGTGCTGAAGAAACTAAGGAGATGGTCACACAAATCAAGCATTAATATCTCCGATTGTCCAAATTCTGCTCTGATGGTTGTGCACAGGCAATATCAATGTCATCGACATCCACCCACGCGGCAGAAGCTACCAGCGCTTCTTGGCGTTTACACAGCCTGGTGAGGGCGGAATTGGGGCCTGTTGCTCAAAAAGATGCACTCTGACAGTAAAGGGATTTCTTTTCTGCATTGCGAGCAATAGGACACGTAGCACAAACCCTTCAAAATGAAAACGTGTTTGAACGAGAATGAAAACAGGAAGACAATAGTGGTAACGAGGGAAAGGACTGCACAAGGGACCGAGCTGCTATAGAAGCACTGCTGCTTTTCCCAGTGTGAGGCTCAGCCATGGGAAGGCGCAATTGGGATGGATGGACGGAAGAGGCTGTCAGAGGCTCTGCTGGCTGGAGGCTATGAGAAGCGGAAGACATGGGGGCATCCTGCTTGCCAGCTGAACCAGAAGAGCTTGAGCCATGGTGCTATTCCTCCCCACAGCGAGGAGCTGATGCACTGTAGCAGGGCTGCAGTACTGGGCTCACCAGCTCTACTGCATCCTAAATGAGCCTCTACAATCTCACTTCAGAAGGTGGCAGTTACTACGTGCACCATTTTCAAACTCCAGTTTGCTCTTTCAGTTGGCATAGCCCACAGAAATTCTCACGAGGAGCCAAAAAAAAAAAAAATGTCAGTCTTTCCTGTCAGATCTCACTTCACTCCTAAAGTACAAGTACAGTTATTTCCCTTTTGAATCTGGCATATCATTAGTACCTAATATCATGCATAAGAGATTTTTGATAAAATATGATCTGGCCTGAAGCATACTTTTATTAAAAGGCTTAACCCTACTATATTCACAAGCATTAATAAAACACCAAGTTATAATTAAAAATAAAATATCCGTGTTTTCTCAATGTCCTTAAAACTACCACACAGTTCTTTTGTTGGTTTGGTTTGTTGGTTTGGGCTTTTTTTAAACAATTAAAGCTGGTCAAAAGCTAGAGATTTTCCTCCGTGGCCTTCTCGTAATGACAGCAAGCAGTTTCCATATCATATCTATCTTGCCCGAGCTAAGCTTTTTAACAGGAAAAATGAAGAAAGTTTCTATTTGTAAACTCATAACTCAAATTACAGAAATGCCAAATGCTGCTTTTTCTGAGGGTCACTTAAAACAATTATCTGCCCTGGGAAACCAAGACTTCTGCTCCATTGGGAAGGTGGGAGCTGTAGATTGTTTTATCCTTTTCCAGACAGCATATCCAAGAAGATGCTGCTATTGCCCCAAATCTAATGAAAAAAATCTGCACACAAGATGTGCAGCTCATTTGACAATCCATATCAGGATTTTTTTGTGCCACAGAAATTACCATTTCTTTTGATTTATTTTTTTCCCCCCAAACCCAGCTTTTCAATCTTGTTCAAAATCTAGTGTTGTTCAATGATCTGAGATGACAGCAGTCTTTCAGTGCAATACTGCCTCAACCAAGGGAAAAGCGTTAGGATGGATTAAAAGCATATGGTAGACCAGGAACTTCTATATTTTATACCTTTGGCCAGCCACTTCATAGGTCTTAATAATACATTGCACTTAATTAGAACTGAATCAAGACTATTTGGTTATGCTTCAAAGTGCATCTGTAAGGCAAACATAACTACCTCACATTTTACTGGGAAACTGATATTCTCAGCAGTTAAGCAACTTGCCCAAGGCAACACCGCCATTACTGCCAAAACTGGGGTTAGCATCAGCCATTCCTGCCAGGGAAAATTTGAAAGTTCAAGGTTCATTCTTCATAAAAAAGGGATGAAATATAATTACTTATCTCTAAGGACTCCTGTGGTCTATAAATAACATTTGTACAATGCTAAGAGCAAGCCTTGTCAAAGATAGTAGTGTGCAGAGCATGAAGCCAGAGCACAAAAAGCACCAGCCTTTGTGGGTGTGGATGTTGCTAGTCTAGCAGAGCTTTTTGCATTTAGAAACATTAAATACAGCAAAAATATTTTATGGATGGAAAGGTTCAGATTATTATACAAAAACATTTCATTTTCTGTAACTTTTCACCAATGCAAAATTGTGCAAACTTTTTTCAAAATTTGCTTTCAGGCGAATGCCATTCAATTTCCAGCATTCCACCTCTCATACACCAAATATTAACCAGTACTGTCAGATTAAACCTTTTTGTATATTTGATGCCATTTGCAGCATTTTGCCTAATCTTTTAGACTAAAACCATGCTTTAACCATAAGTGTGCATCTACCATAGGAAGAAGAAAAGAAACAACTTTTCTTTTGCTGAAAGATTCCCATATGGACAGACTCACTCTAGGGTTTTGCTGTGAGACCCTCCGCTTTTATTACTCTCTAGGCTTCTTAGTAGTCACAAGTCCAATTTAATCAATCTTCCAGAAAATTGAAGATGCAATGCTTTTTGCCTTGCTTACACTGTACAGGATCATACTGAAATGACAGAAAAGCCTCAATTTCTCTTTTGTCAACTGCATTAAGGAAAAACAGCATACCAAGAGAGACAAGAAGGAAAAATACGAAGGGAGGACGTGTACATTTCTAGATACTGTTATTTCTTCTGGGGAAAAATTTTTGCCTAATTAATGTAATAAAATACTAGTTTAAATATTTCCTGCCAGCAATGTCTTACATTTCATAACTGATTGAGTTCTAAACCGTAAGTTTAGAACTATAGAGCACCCCACAGGTGCTAACAACAAATTAAAAATAATAGAAAATAATAGAAGCTCTTTCTGTGCTAATCTTTTACAAATTGACACAGCTGAATCAGAAGAGAATGGCACACATCTTTCTGTGCCGTTCTTGTGTTACGCTATGCCTAGTATTTGGAGCTTTTCCTAAAGCACCGAGACGTTTTTTTTTTTAATTACTCCATGCTGGCTCCCTCCACATAGTCAGCGTTTGCAGAGCAGCAAAGGAGCAGCAGGGCTCTTAAAAATCACTCAACTGAATCCCAGCTGGAAACTTGAACACCCCATCTTTTGCTAAGCCTATTTTGCCGTGCAACAATTCTGCTGATATAATTACCTATTTTTTTTGTGTGTTGGCACAAAAGATATTTTCAGACATGGTGTGAAGTGTTACAAAGCAGCATAAATTTCTTCAGAACAATCACAGGCTAGAGTAAGGGAAATTGATACTAAGGACGCTTTATTAAATTTCACTTTTAACCTCATAGCCCCTGATCCCACGGGGGGAGGAGAAAAAAGTAAGTTCTGTCACCAGTTCCTAAAACTACTATTCCATTTACTAAAATTCTACAGCCTTAACAGGAAAACTAAACTTTTTTTATACACATAAAAAAATTGTGACCCTCACAAAGATGCGATAATATAATAGCAAAGACATCTTAACAGATTTATATTGAAACTTCATGAATCATTGACTTTCAAACTACAAGCAGGACCCAGAGCAACCAACAGTCTTCCAAGCAGCTGAATGACATTGTTCTAGTTTGGAAGCAGGGATTTTAGATAATGGTCCACCATAAGTTTTATTGCCACTCCTAATAGCAGCAATGCATCACTTCTGCGATGAGCAGATGCTATCATGAGATCATGGCAGTACTTTGTAAAGCACAGTATAAACATGTAGTGGGGAAAAAAATTCCTGCAGGCAAAGCTTTGGAGATGAGAGAGACATATGGAACGAAGTGATTTGACTAAGGTGACAGCTAGGTCAGCGGCTCAGTGGCAGAGTCAGGAACACAAACGTCAGTCTCAAATGGCCTACCAGTGACAGGACAGAAGCAAAAAGACCCTTTTCACTGGAAAACATACTATGGAATCATACTAGACTGGATTTCATTGAACCTAAACCATTCTATGATTCTATGAACCTGACTCCCTTATTGCTTCAAGTACATCTTAATTTGGAACCACAGACAGCAGAACCAGTCATCCCATCATTGTCCTTTTTCTGTTTGCTGATTTTCTGTGGAGAAACTGCATTAGTTTTACATCTTGCCTCAAATGATTACACTTCACTGCCATTCTCTGAGATGCCTGTCTGTGTCTGGTTTGGGTCAAGAGACTCTGCTAGTTACAAGCACGGGAAGCTCTGTACCTTGGTAGTTGATGAACACTGTGACCTTATCCATAATGGCATTGAAGTTCTGCATGAAGTATCTATCATAGCTATTATGCTTTGAGTGGTGCCAAAAGCTTATGGATTGTGATCCGTCCAGCCCCAGCACAGAGGCACAAAACTGAGAGCCCTCTTTCCTTTTTTCTCTCACGATTTAACCTTCCAGTGACACATGGCTTTTCTTTCAGAAGGTTTATTGCTATTCTTACTAGGATCTCTGTTGGTAAAAAGAACAAGCATCACACTTTGGAAGAGTGCCAAATAACCATCATGCAGATACATATTCACTCCGTTCAGCTAAAAGCTTTTAGTATTATGAACAAACCCTACAAGCAGAACCAAAAAGGTGGCACAAAACCTAAACAAAAAGTCCACACCTAATGACAATGTATTATAAGTGCCTTGAATTCATCATCCACCTGTTGGGTGGGTCATGAGAAAAGATTTATGTCCAAAGAGCCATAACTTCTAGGGAGCGAGATGTAGAAAGACTATCCCTATTTGCTGGGAAATCTGATCTTTACCAGAACAGATTCCAGTAATGAATGCAGTTCGGGTAAATTTAATGGACTATTACTTTTGCATTTGTCATGTTCCTACATATTTTGTGTTTTGGGTGGGTTTTCTTCTTCTTTATATTTGATACAAGCAGGACAGTATAACTGGCAGAATGTGTCATCCCTTGTTTTCTTTTCCATTCAGCTGATGTGCTAATTTTGTGTAACACAAGAAATGAACAGAGCTTTCCAGATGTATGAAATTTGGTTTTAACGACCAAGTAAGGCAGGAATTTTTTTTTTATGGGATCACAGTTTCCTCAATTAAATTTTAAGCGAATTCAGCTTTGGAAACACTGAGTGCTGTATTTTACAGATCTCTGTGGGGAAAAAAAAGTGAGGTGGGAGGATGCATGCCTACTTTCGAAGTACAGAGTTAACAAAGCATTACTTTAAATTCAGTGATTTTAAAGTCAGTTTTTCATGTCTGCTTAAATGCCTGTGGGTAAATATGCTGAGGTCTGTAATACCCTGTAAATGGTCAATATTGTTATGATACTCTTGCAATTACTGCACTACTAGAAATATTAAGTCAATCATTAATCTAACAGACAAAGAAAGGAAATACTTCTCCCTTTTCTGTCTGGGACAGACAATTTTTTCAAGTTATAATCCTACCTAATAACTCAAAATGACTCTGTACTGAAGCTGCCCTGCCACAGAGACCATGAAAGCTCTACAAGAAGTGGGAGTCCAGCAAGCTCGCAATGACTGTAACTGGCCGGTGGTCTAAATGGATCAAGTTTGTCTTATAAGCAGCGTGCTTGGGCTTTCTACTAGCTGTAACAAGAGCCAGAATTTTAAGGAGAGAACCTGCTGATTTTCCCAAAGACAGTAGATCTACTGGAACTTTCCCAGGGAGAGGTATATGTGCGTCTGCGGGCATGTGCATGCACACGTGTTTATGTGCCTGTCCACAAAGATACAAAGACAGAGTGGAAACCTGAATCTACATAATGTCAATTAATCTAAAAAAAGAAAGTCAACAAAGTTGTCAATACAGAATTCCTTGCAGAATGGAAGGAACCAGAACTGCTCAAAGGATTCAAAGAATTAAAGAAGCTGAATTTCCAAGAAGTCTTTTAGAGCAAAATTGCATTAAAAGCATCTTCTACAGGCTATTTGGGCTCAGACAAAAGCCTTTTAGCTGCTCTTCTGGCTTTTTGTTAAGCCAGTTATGAAAAAAATGCATGCAAGTTGGTTTTTTTTTTTTAGTTAGGTAACAATTTCTTGAGTTACCTGTCCTCACTGAACCCAGGCATCTGCCCCCCTCACACTCATTCATCAGTTCAGGCCTGGGACACTGGCACCGACACCATTTTGTAACCATAGAAAACAGCAAAAGTTCCCTGAGTTATACCATCTTTAAATTTACTAATTTCACAGTTAATTATTCTTGCAAAAGAGCGTGGGAGAAATGCGACATCCTGAAAGAGACTCTGCCTTCCTATTCAGAACCAGCTCAAGAACATGCTTAGATTTAAGCTCCACTTAAGTAACAGAATTTATCGATGATACAAAATTAGTGTGGAGAAAAATCACAGCTGACCTAAAAGAGTCCTGGGGAGGATTTCATGATATTAATTGACTGGGCAACAAAACTGATGGATTAAGTTCAACATCAGCAAATGTAGCCAGAGAAAAGCTGCCCTAAATGCCTACGCACTGAGGCGGGGGCACACAATTCGCCACTGAGGAAACAGATGTGAGAATCATTACAGTCAATTTAAGAACGTCAGCTCAGTGTTCAGCCATTGCCAGAAAGGGCAAACACAGTGTTCGATTTCTTCCCATATAAAAAATAATTTTTTACCACTACAAAGCCATAGTAAGCCTGTGTCTTCAAGGCTCTGTGTAGTTCCAGTTATCCCACCTCAAAAAGGATACAGCTAGAGTACATAGAGGTGTAAAAATGGTGGTAAGTATGTTAAAGATGTGGGCTAGCTGGAACACTAGGACAGGCTAAATACATTAAGGTTCTTTTATGTGGCAACTAGATAGCTCTGAGTGGTAGGATTAAAGTCAATAAAATCATGAACAGCCTGTAAAAGAAGAAGAAAATTTGGGTTTTTTTACACAGCCTTGGGGCGATCGTGGAGGAACAGGGCATTAAACTATCAGACAGCAGGGTTAAAACAGGAATATACTTTGTTATATCACATATATTGGCACCACTACTACACTACCTCCTAGATACCAAAAGAGTAAGTAATTCCTAACACACAAATGTACCAAAGGCCACTAGGAGCTACAACCCAAAGACCCAGGAAATACCTCAGCCACAGATTGCTGCAGGTGGGACAGTATATTTGGGAAATAATCCTCTCAAACTAGTTACGCTCAGGAATACTATTGTATTTGCAGCATGTAAGCAGGTACCACTTGTGTTTCAATCTTGCTCAGGCTGATAGTGCCGGGTCTCCTCGCAGAGAACTGCAGGCTCTGGGAACCATCAAAGGGGAAAGTGTACTAAAGACACCTAACCTGAATAACAGCACTTAGACTTGGTCACAGAAACATATTTTACTTTGTAGCTATATCGGTACATCTTCTATTAAGAACACTCTCTAACTTGCAGCTTACAGGTTTATTGTACAAGCCAGCTATGCCTGTATTGTGTTTTTTCTTTCTCACAGCACTTTAAACCTTCAACAGTAATTCCAGTGGCTAAATCAAAATAAGAACTGTTCTCTCAGTGATATTTCCACTCTTCTACTAAAAGTCTAGCTTCAGGCTCAAAAACTGCTACATGGGGCCCCATGACGCAGATGGTAAGCAGAAGTCAGCCAAACACCCCAACAGTTGTTCTCACCCAGATCAGGGTTCACCTGCAAATGGAACAAAGCTCCAGCCTGCTCCTGTGCAGCACTATCAAATATGCACCATCTCCCAACAAACACAGCTAGTCATTATAACACACAAGTATTTGTGGGTATGTTTGCTAACAATAATGCTGATTTTTACTACCTACAACTATAACCATGAATCAACTGATACTTAACAGATCTGTATAAAGATGGCGTGTACGTACTGGTTTCATCAACCTCCATAAACTCCTGTACTCTAACTTCTTAAAAAAAAAACTAGAGAAAAAAGTATCATGAGCATCACAATTTCTATTGTGCTTTAGGCAGCTCTTTAATTTGAATCAGTAATTAGTACATTAAGGTGACATACCATAAAACCCAAGAGAATAACCCTATAAATAGATTAGAGGGCTGACTTAAAATATCTTCTTATAATTAGAAGTCCCCCTGATGTCACTGAAACATTAAACTATGTAATGTGCAGACTCTGTTATATTTAAAATATATCACACAATGCACACACCAATTTTCCACAGAAAAGAAGAATTTTTATAGAAAAGATCACACCTTAACGATGATCAAAATCTAATCAACCTAAAAACAGCCTAATGATTTATATCACTTTCAAAGATGACTCAGTAGTGCAATTCACCTTTTGGCAACAGCTGATCAACTAGAAGGCATCAATTTTAATTGTTGGTAAAAACTGTTTATTAGCTTAAGGCCCCTTGATGCACAGCCCTGAGATCTACACAGACAGAAATGTCTAATGGGAAAGAAGTAGAAATGGAAAAAAGCAATACTGGACAGTGGGTTTTCCTGTCCCCGTGGCTTAATGGTGACTGACTGACCTCATCAGATCTGCGCACGCACACACGCACAGGGAGCCCCCAGGGAAACACATTTTGTCAGATCTGGTAAATTTATATACATTTATATACATCTAGACCGTTAATGCCTCCATTCCCTCTCCTCCACGTTAAGCAAAGGCCCTTGCTGCTGTCAAACGACCTGGGCAACAGTGCGCTCAGCAGCAGGTGGAAGGTGAGTGACAGGCTCAAGAAGCTGAGAACACCCACAGGCGTCTATGAAAGAAAAGGCGCTAGGCTCCCAGCCCAGCACAACAAACGCAAGGGGTATAATGTTATCAAATCACACGGTGCAATTACAACGCAATAAAATAGTGTTTCCTTCATCATTCCTCTTGTTTGTTTTTCCCCCTCTCATTTAAACTGTATAAATAATATTTTTTTCTGTATGACAGAACAGCTATTTCCTTCTGGGAAAAATTTCCAATAAAGACATCAAACACAATGAAGTCTTTTCAGTTGAGTAATTTGTCTCGGCCCTGATTTACCTTCTTTCATCATACCTCTGGCAGAAGCCATTTTAAGCAGTGAGATTCACCTGAGAGCTGGAGGGTGGAGAAGCCCTGTCATTGTAAACACATCTGTGCTGCTCTCAGAAATTTAGTGAAGTTCAGATTTCTCAGTGACCTCCAAGTTAGTTTGTTTCTGCAAACTGACATGTTTTCTTCCTTCCCTTTTTTCAATGCTTTTATTGAAATTCCCTTGAAATCCAAACAGATAAAGGAATTTAAATTTACACAACAATATCTCATTCACTATGAAAAAACAAGACAAGTTGGTTGTATTTTTCCAGGGGAACTAATGTTGAGCAACGTGAAACCATGGTAACTGTCAACTTTCACAAGGTTGTGCTATAAAGGAAAATGAATTGGTGCAACCATCTTTAAAACATTTCTGTGGGTTATCACCATAGTAAATCTAACAAAAACATACTTCATCCTATAACTAGATTTTCATTTCAATGAGGGAAACCATTGATCATTTTAACCAGCTATTTGTGATCTACAGTCAGCAGTTCCCATAGGAAGTAAATATGTGCTAAGGGGAAAGAAGGGGAAAGGCATCTTTTTCAATGATTTCTCTTCTAGTAGCACAGGGCAAGGGTTGGCAGCAAAGGGTGAGATTTAGGGGCCCTTGCTGGGATGGGAAACACTAGATAGGAGCAACTCTAGATTTCTTGCAGCGCAAGAATCTGCAGAAATGTTAAGCTTTATTGTCCTTTGAGGAAGGGAAAAATCAAAGAGCATGGGGGCCAAGTAAGTACACAGAGTTGCTGAACTAGTAATAAACAGAGAAAAAACCCAAGCACAGTAGAGCTGGTGCTAAAAGTCTTCCTGTCAAGATTTCTTGATTAGACCTCCTATAAGGCTCTATGGCAATGGCCAGTGAGATCCTGGTGGGTGTTGCCTTACATCCCTCCTCCCTACCCAGGATCTAACCTTTCCCTGCATGTGAAACCAGGGGACCAGATGAGATCAGGATTTCAGTTCCACTAGAGTAACTTAGAAATCTCTGCTGTCCTACATCCAACCTTATAATGCAGCTGGTCTCTTTTAGATGTTAATATTCCTTCTAGGAAACAGAAACCAAACTCCTGAGAATAAAGGTCTGCTCTTTATTCATGCTTAAAATGGTTCATATTAAACCAATACAGTTTCCAGCAGTTCAGTTCTCCAACGGACTGATATCTAACTCCCAGATACCACTATTCAGTTTACACCCACTTACATGCCTTTGCCAACAATCTTTGCCACTTAACTCTTCTCCCTCTATGGCAAGGTATTTAGAGAGCAATCACAGCCCCTCTGTACCTTCATTCTCTTAAGCTAACTAAGCCATACTCTTTCTGCTTCCTTTCATAAGGCAGCTCTCCCTTTCTGTCCTCACCTCAGCCTGAATTCAGCCAGAGCTGAACTCTTGGCTTTCTCAGCCACTGATTTTTGCTCTGTGTCCATGTCTTATAAATGCCTCTCTGTACTATCTTCTCTTGTGCCCCCTGCACAGAGAAATATCACCAAGTTCATCTACATATCCCCAAGCTTCATTACAGACGATTGGAGCTCTAACGTACAATGCTTCCTACCAGCTTTACCTTGATTTCAACTTTCCTGAGCAGCGTCTCCTGCTTTGTCACATGAGCTGCTCTGTCATGTTTCTGCTCTATTATACCCACCTTCACATAACATCAGTTGTTCACAACCCTCCCTGTATGCTGCCCAGGCATTGTATGCAAATAGTTCATTTGCTTTTTACTGAACGTATCCCTTTCCCTAGCTGGGTTAGGCACTGTCCTCTCATTAATTACATCAGTCTTAGCATCAGCTATGTGTATTCACATGTGCATATGCTTATGCGTATGTATTGACAGCCGCTCATAAATTATACACAGACAACTTTTTACTACAGATGAACATGAATGGGGTGTTTGAATCCTATTTTTAAGGCAAGTTTTTACCTTATGTGCCAGCCCTGACACCTCCAGGATTTTTTCATCAGATGAAAGAGGCTGATTTGTAAAAATAGTAAAATACCAGTAATGACACATTATTGGATCCATCAAGAGAGTTTATGGGCTTTTTGTTTGTTTGCTTTCTTTTGGTTTTATCCACCAAGTTATCCCTAGAGAAAGATCACAGAGCATTTTCATCATATTTCACAAAATAAACGTGGCAGCAAGAAAAGTCAGTACAACAAAAAAGTAGACTGTGGTAGCTGTAGAATTCAATGCTGGTTAAGAAAATAACAGTGAAAAACTGTTGAGGATACAGCCTTTTAAGACCAGACCTTCAGAAGTCAGCCTAGAAAGTGCTCACACTGTGTCAGCCATACACTTTTCATGCAAAAGATGATTATTCAAGCCCGGCTGAGAACCTGGTCACTGACTCCACCTGTGGTTTTAAAACCCTAATGCTTCAAATCTGGAAAGAAATTTAATCTGGAGCTCTAGTACCAACCTGCACAATCTTGACCCCAGATTTGAAAAAAGTACTGAGCAATTCAATACCATTCCCATAAGCTGCAAGAAACACAAAGAAAAAGTTGCTGCTGTTCAAAACAAATTTAACCTTCCCCAGCAAAGCTCCTAACAGGAGTAAACAGAATTCCAGACAACCCCTGTTAACCAGCAGGCATTCACAAGAGCATTGGTGAATTTCTCAGTTAATTACAGCAAATAAAAACTTTTCTAGCAACTTTGTTCTGTCCTGTGTGCATGTTGGAGGGACTGGAAAAGGGAAGACATTTTGTATAATATTCTTTTCAGCATAGCAGTCCAGAGGTATAATTTGACCTAAAAAGCACCCATGACCTTTTTTATGAGTCACTTGCTTTTTCCATTTTATTTTGCATTTTTTTTTGTTGTTATCAGTATTATTTAATTGCTCATAACTCTGTCTTCTAAAAATGTTTTGAAATTTTGGGGCTGTATGTTACGGTTTGGCAATATGAATATATTCACAGCTATGTTTGTTTTTCCCCAATAAACTGTTCAACAGGTCTCAATTTCTTTTGATAGTGACTGACCAAAAATGTCTTGCAGTTTATTGCATAAATTCTGGTGTATTCATGGCCAAGAAATAAAAGATATTCACCAGACCGAGATTTCTTACAAGATTACAATAATGTTTCTGAACAGAGGCAGACAATTTGGAAACTACCATTACGGGACCAAAGTCAAAACAGAATAACTGCAAATATTTAGAACTCCGACTCAAAGGCTTATGAAGAATAAGTTGCAAAGGAAGAAAAAGCTTTGACTACACATTTTTTTTTCCAATTAGAGAACACCAAAACAAGCTGAAAGAAAAATTTTTAGTCTGAGTTAAATTTCTGAACCACTTAATGTCTGGTTATTGAAATGAGCGTTCTATATCACTAGTTTGTAGTAAAGTACAAATTTTTGAATATTTGGTAGACAGGAAAATAAAACATCATCTGTCAAAACAAACAACTACTCCATAGCAGCAATCACATATTAAAAACAATCACATTTTCTGCTGTTATGCGATGGTGCAGTTCCACTCATGCAGATGCTGCAGCAGCTGAAGTGGCAGAGACCTCAATGGACAGCCACTCCTGAAAAGCTATAGTTAACGTTACACAACCTTCCACAAAATCTGTGTAATTACACCAGATCAGGCTTGTGTTGAACACTCACTGCTACTTAATATATCTTATTGTAAATAAGGCAGTGAAAAAATGTGCAACACAACAGGCTTTTGACACTTACATCAAAGTACCCTACTCTGCAGGCTTTCTTGACCATATTTTTTTCTGCCCACACACCTGACATCCCGAGTATAGAAATATTTTCCTACTTCACTTCTAAGACTCAAAAACGTCCAGTGGACACATACATACAAACTCCCGTATGTACTTGCAGATCAAACACACAGCATAGGCATACGCTCTGCAGGTACAGATCTCCATGCACAATCCGTCCACAGTGGACAGGAACAAGCTATATTTACTGTGCATAAATACACCATTAGCAGAGCTCATATACACTAGGTCCAGTGTATCCTGGACCTAACACAGGGTGACTATCTGTTGCAGAACAGGATAACAGTATGGATGTTTCCGCTTACACACTGCTATAATCAATATAACTAACTGTGGCACCCTTGTGACCCCCTTCCCTGGGGCTCCCAGTGGAGATGCATTCGCTAACTTTATTGAATCGAGTTTCTCAGCACTGGGTGTATGTTCTGCTACACAAAACACGGCTGCTTATCAAAGATGTGGCTTTAAACAGTAATAAAATAAAGATCAAAGGCTGCCAGAGAGAACATTATGGCAAATATTTTTCAGAGTTTTTTCAAACCCAAATATCATTTACTAGTATATTACAATGTCACTCACTTTAACAAATGATAATTTTTTGCTCTGGCACAGTGACTGGCATGAATCGAAAATAATTTAAAAATCAAAAAAAGCTTTAAATACAAAAATATGACTTACAGGAAACGTTGGCATGTAACGGTCTATTCACCTAAAAAGGGCCTGCAGGTTTGTATTATATGGCCAACGATCATTTATATCTTGCTTTTCCATGGGATTTTGGTGATAAGTTAAGATGGGTTTTAATATGTCGTCACTAAAGGAGCCTTAAGAAACCTCTGTAATACTCTAAAAAGTTCACCTCCATAATTTAAATAAAGCCTTTTCAATACCAGTAGAATAACATAGTAGAATGATATAGCAGTAACTGGAAGGGATGATCAAAAACCAATTCATGCCACAGTTAGAATCACTTAGAATTTCCTCTATAACTAAAAGCTGTGTTAACTGCATGAGTTTAAGGCAACAGTTGTTCCCAAGTAAATCTCCACACTGACCAGCCACTAGACAGGCAAATTCTTATCAGCCACTTCAGTTATACACAACATTGCCTGAACTGTTATTTCCTAAGATACTACACATCCCTCTGGCAACCTTAAAGGGTGAACCTAACCCAGGCGGGTTATATAACCTGTAAAACCCATTAGCTTCTACAAGCTCCTCACAAGATCTTTACTAGACTGCACTTGCACAACCACTTTTTCTGGCAACAACATCAGCTTAAGGAGCCACTGTCCATCCTTTCCCCTTTCCAAATTATTTGCTCTTGCCTATGCTTTCCCCCAGTTGTATCAACGCAACTGCTGGCAGGGCAATGTCGTGGGTTAGGGTGTGCTTTGACATAGCTCACCTGATGCAAGATCCAACTGCAGCCAGAAAACATGGTCCTTCTCCCTCCTTCATTCACTCTCGACTGCCTTCCTCGCCTCCCTTACTTTCCACCTGATCTGAATCAACTCATTGTGTAACCACAGAACCAATAAATCTGAAACAAAGGTGGAAGAGGGTAGGAACCTATAGGCAAGTGCAGGGGGGGAGCGATACTACCCTTCTTTTGGTGGCAGGTAACCATTAGATTAGCAAAGCTGACAAACTGCACCCTCAGACCAGTGGGTAGATTTGGATTAGCATGTTGTTCTAGTTTCGAGTCAGGTAGAACTATAGCCTTCGGACAGGTTTAAGCATTTTGCTGAGCTGGAACCTAAACTTCCATCCACAACTAATTCAATGCTCAAGTCATGGATACAATGCTTTGAACAGCAGTCTAATCTTGTGTCTATTAAGAAAGTAACTTGCCGAGAGTCATGCCCTTTAGTTTCAATAGCAGGGTATTATCAGCATTGCATAATAAAAGTTCTGTTCTCGTTGTTAAAAGCTAACAATGAAATTTCACACTCCCACTCCATCTTACAATCAGTTACCTGAATTACTTGAAATCCTTTATCCTGCATGAATGTACTGCTAGCATCGTCTAGCATTATTGACACAAATACTATTATTGGGAGGAACAACTTATGCTTCATTGCTATTAATTCTGCCACACAGAAAATCTGTAAAAATGATTATTAATACAATGTGAGCAATCTGATCACTTAAAAAGCACTGATTTACACATCATAGAATTTTCTGTAAATACTTAGAAACCACACATACAAATTATCATTATAGAAACAGAATACAGTTTTATTTTTAAGCTGGAGCAAGTCCTATTACCTAATGCAGGCCCTTATATAGAGAACCTCTATTGACTCTCTAAATAATTCACATCAGTCTGTGAGGATGCAACTCAAAAACATCTTCCTATTAGAAAGGAACTTTGTTATGTTCCAAGTCTGCTTGCAATAAGCAGTTCTTTGTAGGCAATAAAATGGTTTAGGTCTTTTGCCAGATCTCAATGTGTGGCCATTCCATAAAATTGCCTAAATCAATGCACTTGGAATTCTCAAGATAGTTCATTTTCCAAAGAACTTGCCTGATTAAGATATATGTATTTAATTCAACATATATGTAAAAAATAAGTATTACATTAGTTTCTATTTTTCTTAGTTTTTAGATTTATTCCACTTAATTCAATTCACATTTAACTTCTTGGTATGTAAGCATTAGTTTTGCTCAGTGCTGATTCCACCGCAAGTTATGAAAGGCTATAAAATGTTTAACTCACTGCTTCAATTCAAGTAACACCCAGCAACATATGTATTCTAATGGTTGCTAAGTGACTTTGTAAGTGCTCACCTAGTATTATTTATCACCATTATCTTACAATCCACGAATACTTTTCATAAGTTTTCTGAGTGATCTCAATTTCTGTTGATGAGTTTCAAAGCTGTGGGTATCTAGTAAGTTATTTGTTAATATTATGATGGACAACTTGTTGATGCAGGCTGTTCACCCAAGTTGTCTGCTGTTGCTTGTGCTCCCCATAACCTTTAAGAAACAAGTGTAATGGCTCGTGAACAAGAAATACAAATGTTCCCAAACTCACTTGCCTGTTTATGCACTCAAGTGCTTGTAAAATCAGAACTCCCCAAGGCTGAATCATGGTCAGCTCAAACAGCTGCTCCAATCGTTTTTCAGCACTTGAGCAGCTGTAGGTTTCTTCATGTCAGTCCTGGTGGGCCGATGACCACATAAGCGACAACGCAGTCAACAACTGCCTGAGAGAAAGCAACTTCATGGCAACAGGGTATGCTGTAAGGAAGGCCACTTAAGGGATCACTCTGGGAAAGTTTTCATATTGTTTTGTGGATCAGCAAACAACTGGAAACATTTAATAAACCAAGCTCTCCAGTGGCAGAGAAAACATATCTGATTTATCACTGCTCCACTGATATAGGCTAAAAATTATAATCTTTCAGAGGAAGTGCCCTTGCACATAGCAAGAAAATTCAGATACAAATAAACCTACCCTGTATCACCTTGTCTTCTAGCTGTTTTCCAATAATGTTGCTACTTTCTTCACATTTTTACTTCTTACTGTTTTAAATTTCTCTTCATGACCTGAGCAATTCACCACACAATAGGTGATACACACATTTTGGGCACACATGCAATAAAAGCTGACGGACATAGCTTCTAACATGGCTACTGAGTGCCTCTATAGCAAGCAACATGATACACTGGGGGCTGAGAGAAGCTTAGTAGCAGTCTCTAAAGTTTGGGTCAGAGCCATGAAGAAACACAGAGTAGTTCTCAGTCCAGCCTGCTTCCGGCCCATTCCATCTCACCATACATTCTGATGAAAACTTCACGGGCAGTTGCCCAAATATGCTTTATAATTCAAATAAAAAATATTGGATGTTAGATGATACTAAGCTTTTTGCTACATTACCCAATGAATAATATAGAGCTAAGCTAAGGCAACAGACTAGGAATCAGCAGAAAGATGTTCTCTTGCCAGTTTCGCTGCAGACGCTAAGCATGACTTTGGATGCGCATTGGTTAAAACACTGTATCTTGGTTATCTCTTTGTGGGAAATTGCTTTATCTTGGCTTCTCCACGTAGAACATAAATATTTTAGGGGTGCAACTGTCCCTTGTTCTACATGCACTGAGCAACTAGGATAGCTAATCTTGCTTTGGGCGGTAGGAGCTATTATCATAGGAGCACAGTAACAAATCCAGTAAACAAGTTGGCTTTTTACAACTACCTCCCATTGAGTTCAAACTATATGGGAGCACCAAAATCCCCTACAACAGCTGGTGCTCCCAATCTTACCAGGTCCAAAAGCAATAGTGAAAATATGGAAATTATACAAAACAATCCCTATTCCAGAATGTGTTTGTTGATACATGCTACTTTGCACATCGTTAGTAAGTCTACCCTACTACCCCAATAACGCAGCATTTGAGTTCATAAAGTTTACTTTTCAATCCTAGAAGAGTTATTTTCTCTTAAAGTTTTTGCTGTGAATTAAGCTTTTAATCATGCCAGCTACCTAAATCAGGAGGGTTTTGTAGAAGATCTTTAATATGCAGCCCTTCACCTGGCATTTTAGAGCACGCTATTGTATTTTGAAATCTATTGGAAAGGCTTCCTACACAACTCATTGCTGATAAAAGAATAACAGAGGAAGTCAAGAGAATATATTATTAAATGGCGTTCCAAGAATTAAAAGTAAGGGATTAAAACACAGCTATATAGTCCAATGCAGTTTGTAACTAAACCTGAATTCTCAATTGCAAAAGCCTGCTTGTTGAATGTAAAAAAAAAAACTTGAGTAGTCCTTTATCTTCAGGAAGAAAAATATGAGACAAGCTAGCCCTACAGAATAAGTCAGAAAGTATTTTTCCAGTGGTTTTGATCAGCACAAGCTACACTAGTTCCACACAGTTTAAATTAGTACAGCAGTAAGTTTTAAAAATTTACTTCCATCAGAGAACTCTGCATTTTCATATAACCAACTACAGTGCTGGCAATGAAACAGCAGTGCTGGCCAGTGGGTACTAAGCAGGGATACCTGGTATGCCACCAGCACGGGTGATACATTTTGAACACTTCAGGCATAAACACTCTTCCCATGAACCCTCCATCTCAGGAATGATCTTTGCCGAATCCTCAGCTGGAAGGGGTTCGAGGAGGAGCTGGGGTTGGGACCAACAGAAACATGGTGGTTTCTCAAAGGAATGCAGAGCTTTCACTTGAAACACATCCTACCCTGTTACCGACAAATGGCAGGATGGGAGGCAGTCCTCTTCCCTGAAGCAACCAGAGATTATCAGTAGCCACGCAAAGTCGAAACAGAACTTACATTTTAAGCTTAGAAAGATCAGTCTCTGCAAAGATTTTCATTAACAGAAGAATTCATTCCTCCAGGTAAGATGGCTTTGCGCTACCTGTAGCGTGGATTGTTTCAACTCTTAACGATTCAGGGGAGCTGTGCTTTTGGAATTACTGCACTAGAAAGCAAACACCCCTAAGCTTAAAGGCATTCTTTCCCCTCTAAAATGTCTGGTTTGCTCCAACTCTGCTTCTGTGACACCAACGGAAGCAATAACACAACTCAAACCTTTGCAGAGTCCTGGCAGCTCTCATATATTTTTCAGTAGGAATAGTACTGAATTTCTTAACCCCAAAATGTCAGCGACAGATTACTGCCATTTCACAGCAACTTTACTTCCGAGATTACCAAAACCTCCTTCAGGTTCCCTAACACCTGACTTCCTGGCTGCAAACGGAACTTGTGGTTTTGGGAGCAAGATGACACTTTGTCACACGCCCTGTGTTTTCTGCTGATACGGGGTCAGATCCAGCTCTTTGTCGCACATTTGAGCAATCCTCCCAAGCACACCATGAAGGTTCAACTTAGCTTAACAAACTCTTGGAGGGATTTCTGCAACTGAGTCTTCACCACTCAAACCGTGGAGATGTTCCAACGTCCTGCTAGGTAGCATTACACTACCGCAGAGCAGAAGACTTGCTGTTGCCCGTGAAATGCGGTATCTCTTAATTTGCCATACAAATCTCTGAATTACAACTTTCCCTTTATTCTCTTTTCCCCGTAGTTAAGTTCACTGCTTACAATAGCAAGGTTTGTAATGCCCACTGAAAGATTTTGGGTAAGCTGCATGCCACCACATAGAAGAGATCTCAATCCCTCCTCTTCGCAGCCAAGGTGTTTGAGTGTACCCAGGGGGCACCAGCTATGCCAGGGAAACAGATGTTCTCGAATGTCTGCTGTACATAACCTCGCTTTTCTAAAACTATCTCTGCCATGGGCAATACTACACATAGGGATCCATTCTACTATTCGTTTTTAGCACGTCTGTGCAGCCACACAAACCTTCCCACCTAGCAGTCATCACCCAGGGACATGGCTAAAGAAAGCAGCGAATTGTTATGGATCAAGATTCGATGATCTTCAAGGTCCCTTCCAACCTAAACCATTCTATGATTCTATGAAATCTGTCGCTGGTTTGAAGTGGCACAGTACTATTAAAATTACAACAGCTTAAAATATGCCTTACAGTTTTGTATTCCAGATATTGCAAATGCAGCAAAAGAAAATATGTGACTTTTTTTTACTTTTGAGTCTATAACAGTCTTTGGTGGTATCCCTTCTTCTCCCTCACCCTGGTACGAGGTTGAGGGGATTTGAAAAAACAAGCTGGAGAAACCATGGCAATGTGCTACATCATCACACTAACTGTGCTTGACTGTCCTGCCTCTGCAAAAATGGAAAATATAACTGCAGTTGGTTTTATTTTGGCCCCAGGTGTTTTTGCAGCAGCAAATCATTCATTATCTTACTTTACTTAAAGCATTTTCCAATTAGCTAATGAAGGCTACACTATCACGAATCAACCACAGGCACTTAAGATACTACAAGGTCTGCTGGTTTTCCTTAGGATAACATTTCCTTCAGGGATAACATTTTAAATGCATTTCCTTAGCATAAGCCTACTGATCTTGATTCTCAAAACTAAAGTCTATCTCTGTGTTCCTTTCTATTTCTACAGTTCACCAGGTGAAATTCTAATTTTCGACAAGGGGCCTGCAAAGGTTACAGGTCAATACTGAATGTGGACTTGTATTTTTTAAGTTAACTTGCAAAAACATTGTTTGTCCCAGGCAGTTTAGTACAAGTATTTTGAAAGGATTCTCGCAGCTGAACAAGTATACACTTAATTTTCTTTAAATTTTTGCATGTAGAAATAATCACTTATGCTTTTAATAAATATCCTATTTGCCTTTTACATTAAGTTCCCACAAACATATTGTTCAAATCATGCCCCAAATTCTTCAGTGGAAATGAACTGCCAAGTCCTGGGTAAGAACAGAAATAACAAGTGAATATTTATAGATAAACATTATATTTAAATAAATGTATACATAAATAACTATTATCTGGACAGTGACCCTGGGAAAATTACCAGGTCATAATCCAGACCACTGCCAGATTACATTACTCACTGTAAAGCTAATTCATGATAAGCTAAGGGCATCTTGAGCTGAGAAGCAAAGCTAACCACTGTGTTAAGGCTTGAGTTTCAACATTTCACTCTCAAACATTTATTTTTTTATTTAAAAATATTCTTTGAAGTGACGTTATTTCAATAAGTAAGAAAAAACAAGATAGTCAAAGATGGGCCTTTATCAACATCTATATATCTTCAGTTAGTGAGGTTTGTCAGCCTCTTAAAATATCTGCAATATTGGACTAATTTTCATAATGTTAAAAAATACTTCCGTTGATTTTTTGCATTTATCAAACATGCACTTCAATGTTGAATTATCTTTAGAAGACAGTTTATTGCTTTTTAAACTCATCTGACATGAATATTACCTGTTAATTAAAATATATTAAAATTGACAACATTCTGTTCAAAGAATGAGATAATTTTATGAACAGTCTCCAGAATTTTTTCATATTCAGTAAAGCACACATGTGGTACCTATGGCCAAGAAAATAAGATCGTTGGGCATTTTGTTGGTTTTCAAATCCAGCTTTGAAAAGTTTTCATCCTGCTCAAATTTGCTTTTTCGGCAACAGCATAGCTTTCAAGAGCATTTCAAATGTTTCTACAATAAGCACTGCTAATAAAGACATCGAAATGTTTGCAGATCCTATGCTCCCCTTTCTATGATCAAATCAAAACTCTTAAGTAGGGCTGCCAGGAACACCTCTGCAAACAGAATTATTTCTAAACCAAGTAAAGCAATTACTCATACAAAGAAACGCAAATCCAGGTCAAGAAGAGAATAAGCGTAGGAAAGAACAGAGAGATGTAACATTCTCTTCTGTATCATTCTAAGAAATTAATTTAAATTTAGTCTGTGGAAAAATGGGGTTGGCAATATTTTAAAAAGCTGGGTATAATTTTAAAATATCTGTATTATTTTTTCTGAGTAACTCAGAGATGAGCCAGAGATTTACTAAGTTGTGAACTACTCACAGCAATCAGTTTGACAAGATGGGTCCCCTTCTGTCTATTAATTGATTAAAGTAAGAAAATTCCCAGGTCATTAATAGCTCTTATTTGGTCAAGATCTCTGGTAGCACCTTGGGTGAGAAAACACTTTGTCTGAAATCACAGTTCATCCTCATCCTCCGCTTAGCTGGCAAGATACTGATCAGTCAGGCTAGGGGAGGCTAGCTCAGGTTCAACACCAGCTAAGCCACACAGAACTGACAAAATATAACCAAATCTGACAGCATGGCCTTGCCTATAGCCTGCTTTCCTACTTAATATTGTGGAAACACAAATCATCCAAACCTTTCAATTCCTTATAAAACAAGCACTGTGCCTGTGCCACAGGTAGAAAACTGGGAATTATGTATAAATCCACTGCCCTGTTATGCCTGTGAAATAATACTCTAATTGTAATAGTCTGCTGATAATTAGACTATATGCAATTCAAATAGCATTATATGAAGATAGGAATGTGACAAAATACATTGTGTAGACGTCAGGGAGAGGCTTAAGTTATGCTAGCATAGTGTCCTCTTCCCAGGAAGGCATATCAGTAGAAGCTAGTCACAGAAACCGCCTGAAGGAGAGGTTTTCTACAGGTATATTGGCTCCCAACTCCCAGAGAACCCGACTGCACCACTTAACTAAAGATGATGTATCAACTACTGGACAGAAATTACTTCTACTGTTACAGATTTCTATTAGGCCATGGCCAAAATAAACCCATGCTGTATTTAACTCCACTGTCTTTACTTTGTCAAAATTATTCTTTTAGACAATAAACTAAAATCGATACAGACTTGAAATCTAATCAAAATCTCCCAAAGATTTCCAGTGAACTTTCTGCTTCTCTGAGAGAAGGAAAAAAGGAGGTTGAGATGTCTTGCTCTGAGATTTAATTTTATTAATGAGCATTCTTTCTCCACATGACAGAGCACAAACCAGTCTGGACTTTCTCTGAGGCTTGGTTCCATTTTCCATGCCCAGAGACCCCTAGAAGCAACGAGCCACACCTTCTCTTTACCTTTGTTTTTCCTGAGAGATCCTGCCCTGTTGTTTCTGTTTCTCACAAGCCTCAAACTTTGCTCCTGCACACTGCTTCTACTCTCCCTGCTAAGCAGTAATCCACCTGCATCGCTTCGCAGGACAGCACCTTTTCAGCCATAGATAGGCATATCTGCACATACAACCCCTTAACTGAAGGACATACTACACACAATACTAACTCTGTAAAAGATAGGAAAAAGCTTTAATATGGATGCAGGACGATTAAGTCTGTGAGCACACAGCTCAGTCCTACCACACTTTTTAAGTAGAGTATAGTTGCAGCTATATTTCACTATTTCTTCACTTTCATTTGCTTGGTTTGTATCATCTATTCCTCTTAATGACCAAAACAGCATTATCATCACTACCCTTATTTACATGAAAGAAACTCAGCCTCAGCTTTCTAAATAGTCATCTTCCTCTCTAAAAAAGAATGATCATAACTTCCTACTCCTTAGGTGATTATGATCTAACAATATATTAAGACAGAGGAGGTAGAAGAAAAATCAGCAGGAAGATGTCAAATCAGATGTGAAATGATTGTGTTCAGTAAAATAATTGGCACTTATGGATTATTTTGCTAGCTGGTTTTGCAGCTCTAACACGTATTGTATCTGTAAGACAATAAAACCAAAGCTGGGTGAAAAGCAAGGTTTCTAGGCTGTATGAAATTCTTCTCTGTCCGTCACTACATCAATTCAAGTGTGATCTACCCTCCAATTTTTTCACAAACTCAATCTTGAGCTGCAGCTCTCCAAGGGGAAAACATCGCTCTTAAGCCTGCTGTAAGACAAGCTTGGGACTCCTTCATTCTTGCTGTCCACACTCAGGACCTGTTGGCTGTCTGACTGGCTTCGGTTTGGAGCAACTACTTGGGCCCCTCAGCTGGCAAAACTCAAGCACAGGGTAGTACTTGCTCTGTGGACTATGGGGACATACCTACCTCAGCCCCTGAGGCTCTATGAACTTGAGCACACTTGGCCACAGCAATGAGACAGGGGTTTGCTCCAGCTGGCATGCCAAGGTTTTGCAGGATCCTCATGCAGAAGCAGGACCAGAGCCTGTTTCAGAGCCGGCACTCTCGGGTTTCAGGCTCCCCATGGCCAGCAGAGCCACTGCAGACACAGCTGGCTGCTCCATAGGACTGGCTTTTCCATGGTGCTGCTGGCAGGGCAGCCTGCCTGGCCACCCAGCAGTGGCAATGATGGGTGTACAGACCAGGACAGCCTGAGAACTGCACCACGCTGTGGATTTGGCCGCACCAAGTCCATACTGTTTCATGTGCAGTGTATAAGGCTCAGTAAATCAGGACACTGTGCGTTTCTAACCAAAAGCACTGATGAGGAGAGCTCCCTGGGAGGCAAGGACATTGTTAACACGGTAGCGACTTAAATGGAAAAACTTCAGACTCTGCACATCATCTGCATTTCTCTGAAATTTATGCCAGTCTTCTGCTAAAGACTTAGGAAAAACCACCAGAGAAATGTTTTGGCTTCTGGGCTTAAAATAATTTCTCCAGGAATCATTCATAGTTAAGGGGAATGCATATTTTATTTATTTTTAGGATACTTCCTAAAACTTCACTAACTGACCTGAGGAAAGCCTCAAAGAAAGAGTTAGTACTCTCTCCCCCACTGTGACGCTGACCTTAACCCAGCCAGACAACTTCCCTTCCAGTTCAACTTTCATTAAGTGCAGTTCTACTCACAAACACAAAAACATATCTCCTGCAGCAAGTGCCCCTTCTTAAAACATACTTAGTTCCCACAAAAATTCATCCATTATCATATCTTTCCACAGAGGAAGGGACCAAAGCCTTTCTCCTTAAATTGCAGCTCTGAAGTTGATGGATTTTGTCCTCATTCAAAGGAGAAGCCGCATGACATTGCTGATGAAAGACCCGGTATCAAACTGCTTCTCCACACAGGCAATGCCAAGGGGTTCTACAGCAAAGACACGCTCATCCCAATACATTTCATCTCACCATCTCTGCTGAGTGTGACAGCTTTACAGGTACAGGGATATTCTCCAATGTGCAGACAGCTCCAGATTCAAGTCCACTTTCGGCAGCATCAGAGTAAGAGCAGAAACTAGTAAAGGAAAGGATCAGTTGCACAGTCTACAAGTGCTACAGAGTATGACATATCCACGTAATTACTGTGAATGAAATACTATACATAAATTATTCTAAGGCTCTGGCTTAATCCTATGGAATTAAAAATAAGAACGTATTTTGGGCTTTCTTACTACCCTTTGGTCAGAGTTCATATTTTCTTTATTCCCATAAATCCATAGGGTTCTTTCTGTAGCTCTATGTAAACTGACAACTCTCAGAACAGAAGAGATCATCTGTTCTAAAAAGCAATCACAACAGAGGTCAGTGAAAGTACACAGCAGACAGGGAAAGCTACAGCAAGATGATTTTATATCAATAACATGGAGAAGTTGTGGAATAAACAATGTATAAATTAAACTACTTTTAAACGATAACTTAACATTTGTCAAACTGTCTTTGTGTCCACTCATCTGATCTACTTCTTACAGGCAAATTGGCCTCTAACCACAAGACATGGCTCTGGATATTACTGTAGTCAGCAAACATGCTCAGATAACCATGTTTTATACAGAGGTCAATTTCTGTGATAGAACCAGGCAGCAATGGTTTTTTTTATTCTGCAAAAATATCAACCTTCCAAATGTTTACCTGTTCTGTGTTGAAAAAACACAAAACATTTCAGAGAAGGGAAATATCATTCCCCCCTCCCCCCCCCACACTGACTCACTAGAGCTGAGCTTTATACCAAAGCTACCCACATTGCAGCTGAGCACCCTAGCCACCAAGCACAGAACAGCCTCTTTTCTCCTTTCACTGGCATATCAAATGTTTTATCGCTTACACATAAAGCGGGTTCAACAGCAGAGAGTGACAAATTCCCCCACAGTGTAAGAGGTTTCTTGGGGATCTAGGTGACTGTCCAGCCTTCCAAGCTAAAATCCAGCTTTTTTATTATTATTTTGATGAATCAACATCTTCCAGTGAAAACCAGTTCAATAAAACTGCCTCTCCCAGACTCCAGCTCTAACTTTGGATTCTACCCCACCTTGCTACAGCTATTTCTCTAAGAAGTTGGCTGCGACTGGATATGTTAAATCATACACACATTATACTAGATTAAATATATTTTGCCAGCATCTACCCCAAGTCTACACAGGGAATAGAAACCAGCAAAAAGGAGATGATTTTGGGTTTTGACATAAAGGTTTGGAGAGTAACAGACTCCTAACCCACCCTTTAGATACAAAGTACCTGCAACAGAAATAAAACCAATGTAAAGGCCTAATTTATCTTAATGACAACTTACAGCAATATCATTCTAGCACAATAAAACCTGGATCAAACTGCAAGTATATTTAGCTCAACTTGTACCTAATTTAGTTCAACACTGAAGCATGTGTCCACGCACAGAACATTTCTACCGACCTCTATAAGATCATTTACGTTGTTACTACTGGGGTCTGGCTGAAATGGTGTGCTGAACCGAGAGCATAAATGCAAATACCACAAGTGGTATAGAGAAAGGCTTTGCAATACCAGAACAGCAGAGAGTGCATGTGAAACGGTATCGTTTGCCATGACTAACAAAAAATTGAGTATTTGAACAAGGCACCAAGGTGAGAGGAGGGCTAGGAGCTGTTACAGAGCAGGGTAACTAGTCCTATCTTCCAAGGGAACAAACCCAGTAGGCTGACAGCAGCTTAGCTGTTAAGTAGAGATTTTTTGCATTTCCACTAAAATATTTTCATTTAAGAAGCTGCAGGTTTTATCACAGCAACACTTTGAGAAAAGTATTCACTTTTGTTTGAAAAATGTAAAGTTTATTATTTATTTTATTTGATAGGCTGTATTAAAACACTCACTGATTCCCAAAGGCCTGCTTCAAAGTCCAAAAATTTAATGCATGTTCTTTTCCATTGACCTGCTCATAGTGTAGATAGTCTACACAAAGGACTAGTAAAGGAGAGTAAGAAAATTCACCTCCAACTATACATTTTTTAATACATTGTTACTTTTACATCTTCAATTTTGTCTTGAAATAACATCCAGAAGATTTTTATGAATACCTGCTGGTATTTTTCTGACACCTATCAAGACATCACATTCTAACAGTTACACAAAACACTACACTTTGTACAGCAAACTCTTTTAGATACACCCATTTTGGTAATACAAAGCAATAGTAAGACTTTGTAGGGATTGGTATGGAAATCTAGAAGTCTTTGTATTAAATTGCATACCGCTCAGAAAAGCGGTGTGCTCTGGGGTGGCACAGACATTCAATATTCTGAGAAATGCCAAAACCCAAACATCATATGTTATCCCTTTTCATCTAACAGAAAAAGGGACCAGATTTGTGACTCTACCCTGTAGTTTTAAGAGAAAGGTTTAGGTATGTAAGTATTAAAAGCATTCTTACTGATATCTCATTTAACTGATATTCTGAAGAACACATTTTCAGTCCAATATCTCTAGGCTAAGATAGGATTTTCTTTTTCTTGTTGATACTACTGTATCACACACCCATTGCAAATGAAAGAAAATTAATTTTACTTCCCTACTGGAAGAATCATTGGCTAAGACCATCTGAAGGATCAGGTAAGACTTTAACTTTCTACCTTTGCAATGGGACTTTGACTGTGACCTTTCCTAATAGGAATAGGCAGAAAGTCACTATGCTGGACTCCACACAAGAAAATAAACTTTATCTTGGATGTTTTCCATAGACTTTAACCATGTCTGGATTGCTTTTGTTAGAAGAGTTTCAATGATTGGAACACTACCGTATTATTACTGTACTATTTTAGTTGGAAAGTTTCCCTTTTCTGACTAAATAAGGGCTGTTCTTTCATTCTTCTGAAGAAAATAAATAGAAAAAACAGCATACAAAAGAGAGTACCTGCCCACCATTCTTTTTTAATTACTCTTCAATAAAGAGCATCCCAAAGCTGCCAAAATAAGAGATACTATGACAGTATCAAGTTAGTTACACATTGCATCTGCAAACTCTTGCCCCAGTGGAGCAACCTAGACGACTATTACAAGATTTATTCTTCCATGTATTCTGCTCCAAGTCCTGCCCCACAGAAAATTTAAATCAGAAGTCGTTGAGTAGACACCAAATCCACAAGTGTTGCCTCAAGAAACTTTTAAACCCACTATTAATTATTTGTATTCAATTTCCTCAACTTGAGAGAAAATGCTTAATGCTATGATGTTAAAGAGGCCTTCACAAGTCAAATCCCTATTTGCATTTACAGATTTTTTAAAACACACTGAGTTAAGCCACCAAGATAAATTACCTGGCCATACCACAGTAACAGTATTAACTAAGAAGGAGAAAGTTCACCATTAACACCACAAGTAAAATGAGAGTGTGATTATGCAAAAGAAGGACTGTTTCCAACAAGCAGGTCATACTTAACTAGCAGTAGGCATGGGGTCACCATGAGTCAAATCCAGAAAACTACATTCACCACATCAGGATGATATTTATTTTAAGTGTACTATGCAGAGAAACACAAGCCAAAACGCAACTTTAAAACAAAAAGCAGAAAAGCAAAGCTTTAAAGACAAGCATCAAAATATTGAAGGTAGCTTCTTAGCTCTTCCTCAAGGCTGAGCTGTAAATGGTTTAGTGAAACTGCCAGCAGAGTTCCTCAAGTGACCCCAAACCCACCCTGAGCCCCAGAATGGCCTGCTGCCTATCAGGAGGCCATGCACAATGTGCACCAAGTTAAGTAACAAGATCTCAGTCATCCAAACTCACAGCAGTGCAGTCCAAGAGAAGCAAGAACCACAAATCATCCCATCAAACTTCACAAACAGACCTTGGGTGAGCAGTTATTCATGCATTGAATCAGGCTTCTTGTGCCACATCAAAAACTTACATGCTTACTACTGGCTTTCTCTTTCTTTCTTTTTATTCCTGTACCTTAGTACAAAACTTGCCTCCTGACTCACGTTAGCTTCTCATCTGTAGTTGGGGCTGGATAATTCAACACGTTGTTCCTTTTTGATGTTAAATTCTCTCCCAACAGCTGGCACGTAATTACATTTAATGAAATCTCTACACTGAGGTCAATCTATTAATAGTTTCCAGGACTGAAATCCTTAAAATTGTCTTTCCGTGATCATTGCATAAAAAACCCCACAAAACAAACAAGCGACAATAACAAATCAAGTCTTTAAGCATATCGCCTTATCAGTTTAAATTACAAAGATCAGTGCAGAAGACATCCAGCCAAACAGTCTGTCACAAGCATTCACGAGTTAGCTATCATGCACAAACATCATTGACTTCCGTCACTTTTCTTTACATGCTTTTTCAGTCTGGGTCATAGTGCAGACATGCCTTGACCTTTTTAAAATTTGTGGTGAGGAGAGAAAGAACTTAAAGAGTCTATATTTTTAATAGAAAGCCTTACCAGAAAACATGATTTCTGGTCAAAACTGTATAAAATTTCACACATTTCTGACCCAACTAATAAATCTTTCCTCAACAATGGAAACTCAATTCGTATTTGGAAACCCAAACATTAATTTTCAGAAGTCATACAATCCAGGAGCAAATAATTCTTTCCTCCTTTAGTCAGGATTCTACTACTTAACAGAAAATCCTTAAATAAATGCACTGAAGTGCCACAAGAAGCAGCTTTAATATAATGCTGCAGATGTATATGGGCATGCATACAATTGCTCCTTCCCTCCGGTGGCTGGCTTGCACGTTGGAGGGGGAAAGGAGTGAGGGCTTGGTACTAAAATTAATAATATATGCTTGTAAAAGTTTCTTTTATAGCGTAAGGAGAAAGGTTGTACATATATGTAGTGTGTAGAACAATGCCTGTTTTCAGCATATGGCTTCAATCCAGCCTGTACTTTAGGGTGTTGTTGCTCATATCCACACTGCACGCATACTCAGACAGCAAAAACACAACTCACAAAGCTTCACCGACTGGCTGCAGCAACAGAGTTGTGAAGGGTTCTTTAGGGGCAATCTTTCATTTTTAAAAAGTTCTGTCTGGATTTCTAAAGGTATCAGGTCTCATTACACAGTACAGCAACTGTGGAATGTATTCTTTTTGATCTTGATAGCTCTTCTCCAGCAGAGGAGGTACCTTACTCCCAAGTAGTTATGGGACGTGCATAAGGTATTTCATGACCACTTACTTTTCAACTATGTATCCTGGTTCTTTAACACAGCACTGCAGATGGTCCCAAAAGCGTAATAGGTATCCTTTTGACTGAACAGAAAATTGGGGCTGAAAGCCTGTGCCTGACAGCTTAGTCTTGTGCAATATTAGAAATGGCCCTTGACTGAAGAAGTGAATACATCTTCCCAATTTGCAGAGAAAAATAACTACTGTAGTAATCAGTGGTAAACTATAAAGTAATCTCAACAGTTAGAGAACTCTAGTGATGTCTAACAGCTTCCAAGACAATCACCCCTTCCTGTGGTCAGCATGTTCAAAAAGTATTTACTGAGATTCATTAGGTACGTTTTTACAAGTAGGAAGTTTTCCCAATTCCATTTTTTCCCCACACCGTGTTCTAGTTAGAGTGAGACTGTCTAATACAGCTAAGGAGTTTTCTGCTAACTATTTAATGGTTTTATAACATGTCTGTTCATTATTAGAAAGACAGTCCCCTCTCCTCTCCCATGTGATTAAAGATGTAACAGCTCATGATTTTTATAGAGCCAGAATGAGAAGCAGAAGAGTAATCTAACCACAGGATCCTACGTGGCACTACTCTGAAATCACCACAGAAGACATTCCTTTCTACATATGTATATTCCCACAACCCCTTGGGAACTGTTTTAGTGACGTCCTTTCTGGCACTAAATATGTAATTCCTTCAATTAATATCAGTTTACTACGTTGGCCTCTGTGATCTTGCTGAAGAAAAACCATCTAGGCATTTTTATGTAGCATTTTAATAACTCTTGCAGATTGAACACAGCTTGTTAGTTGAATTTGTGTGCTTCCTTTTCATAAGAAATCACTTGATATGGGTTATATACATACAAAACATCAAATGCTAACCAATTTTTTTCTGCTTACTAGTAACTGGTGAAATGCAATGAAACAACTTCACTTTCACAATATATTATAAATTCATTTGGACTGTATTTTCTGTTCATAACTGAAAGCTGCCTAACATCTTTTTAAGAAATCCTCTCAAACTGAACTGAAATTGAGTTTATTCCTATTAAAAACAAAGACAAATATCTCCTTATCGAAACATTTCTTTCCTTATATTCCTATGTTTTCTTAGTTAAATAGGTTTTGCTTTGTAGGCATCTTTTAAAAACTAGTACAGTCTTCTGTGGTGGCACTATTCAGATCACATGTATTTTACCTAAGTACCACAGGTTAGTGACCGGGGGTAAGAACAGTTCTAATCTCATTTTGTGGATAATGCTCTGTGTTTAAAATATAATTGCTTCTTTCCATCATCAGTGAAGTCTCCCACCCTGTAAAACCAGAAAATAATGCAGGTTGCTGTGCCTCTCAATTCATCTGACAGCTATTAAAACAGTCCGCTGAGCACTGGTGCTTGTTAGTTTGCTGTCAGCATTGGCCTTCAAGACTTTCAGGTTCGCAAACACTCTATGGCGCACAGCAGAGGACAGGAAACAACAGATAAAATTTGAAATTAGAGAAGTTCTGACTGGATATAAGGGAAAACTTTTGCACCATAAGGACAGTCAAGAAGTGGAACACGTCTCCCAGAGAGCTCGTGCTGTTTCCATCACTGGAGGTTTAAGACCAGACAAGATAAAGCCTTGGGAACCTGACTGGATCTCATAGCAGCCCCTGCTCCGAGTAGGAGGTTGGACCTCCTGAGCTCCACTTGCAAGCTGAAGGGAACTGTATTTCTAAGGACATATACTTTTTAATTCAGGACCATACTATGATTTGCAAAATGCTCCCAAATAAAGCAGGGGAGAGCAGAATCAGCACATTAAACATCCTGGCTTTTCCATCCTTGTTTATGACCGATTCCAAAGCTCTAATTCTAGACACTTTCTTCTCAGCAATCAAGCATAAAAACAGAGTATACCACAGAAGTGAATAAAGCCTCTGTGCCTTTCCTGCAGTGCCGCTACTGACAAAGATGCTGCCTGAAGGTGGAAGCTCCAGAAGAGGATCTCAAAATCCCCTTAGCTGTTTACTTTCCAGCATCTCTGGAAAGAACACTACTCCTGTTTATCTCACCTCTTCTTATACACAGCTGACCTCCACATACTACCTATGCTACTTGATTGAGTTCCCTACAACTCTTCCTCTTTCCTTCATATTCTGGCCTGGCACTGGCACCGGCACCGCACGGCCTAGTGTCATTTTATATCCATTCAACTGAATCTGACCAGACTCATATGGACAGACTTTGTAGAGCAGATAAGGAATGTACATTTATAACAGAAAGGTAAAGAGTTTCTATATGAAACCCTTCTGTCTTAACTTCTGCAAAATGTCATATTTTCAGTGACCAAAAATGCAGGATTTATTTGCCCCATTCGAAAAGTGAACTGGGAGCACAGGCCCCAGTGCTGTCCTTTACTGCTGTTTAACTGATTTGCCTTCACAAGAAGGGAAGAGACCAATTCCAAAAGCAGAACACAATATCCCCAAACACCTGAAGTTGCCCAGAGAAAGTGAGTATTCTCCTCCCAACTAGACCAACCCCATTTTTTTGCTTCCTCCTTATGAAGTTCAACTAAGACAAGTGTAAGGTGCAAGGAAAACATAATCCGGGAGTGTGGCACAGGCTAGACTGTGCTTTTCCCAAGAAAGGTTGGACCAGATGATCCTTGAGGTGCCTTCCAACCTGGGATAATACGATTCTCTGATTAAAAAACCAACCAAAAAAAACCCCTAACAACAAAAGCACCTCAAGTCCTAGAAAACACCCTAAAAACTGCAAAATACTGCAAAAAGATATAGCATTTTACAACTTACAGGAACAAATATATCTCCAGAAATTGTTTACAGTGATGTCACAAGAATAACAGAAGCTAAACACTTTTTAAGTATGCTAAGGCTAAATGATTATCTGTTTTCCATGTCCAGATGGCTGCTTGTAGAGCCTACAGATATGAGAAAGGGGACAACGAAAGTGCTAAACTCATAAAATCTGAAAGTCCTAAAGGAAAACATTTTGAGAAAAGGAAGTCACTGTGATTTGTCGCTTCCTTTCTCAGCCAGCTTGCACAGGCTCGGAGAGCCTAACAGCCCATGACATGATCTGCTCAAGTCTGTGGACAGGTGTCCCCTAATCCCTCCACTTAATGCAAAATTCCAAGAAAAACAAGGGACAGAAGGAGAGAAGAAAGGAAAAGAAGCATGGGTTCCTACTAGGTTTTACAAAACATCCATCTCTCATACTCCCAGTAATCTGGTTTAAAAGTCATTTTTCTATGCAAGTTTTTAACCCCCAAATGTTACACCTGAAATTTCCTGAGAAAGTGATTCCAATCTGAAAAGCAGATGCTGTAAAAGAATCTCCCCCCTACCCACCCTCTGCCAAATCAGGGTACTACATGTCAAACCTGTAGACTTCAGGGATATGAACATGTTTTTACTACTTTTTAATTCCTCTAAAAAAACAAGGCAGTTTTGGAGAAATGAGAATGCAGATTTTAGCCTGTCTCAAACTTTTTAGTGCAATACCAATCACAAAGTCTGCCACATTCAGAGAAACCCATTCCAGATAAAATCCACCCATACACACCTGAAGAGACACATCTAAAATGATGATGGGATCTGTACCTGTGCAACAGAAAGCTGTGTCTGACCAGCAGAATCTTTCTACTTCTACCATCATTAAGACTATTTCAGATCAAGCTAACTAGCAATAAGAAAAAGACCATTTCATCTGGAATCTCAGGAAATTTCTTCTTGAATTTGAGAAGCAACAAAAAAGTTCCCTAGAGTCATTTTCACAAAGGTTTTTCTTTCCCTACTCCAAATAAAGCTAAGTTTGATCATCTGATCCAACTTTTACATAACGGTCCCAAATTAAAAGTGGTTAAAGCTCAACAACTGTTAAGCCTGACAGATGAAAAAAAGGGTAAACAGACAGAAAAACAACAAACGTTACAGTGACTTAAAGCATATTTACAGCTCTTCTTTATAACACTAGTTCTACTTCTGGGTTATAGATGTTACATACATGCACAAATCTTTAGTTAAGAGTAAAAATAACAATAGCTGTTCACAGGGATCTGATGGGACAACCAGTCATTTGTCCAAAAATGCTTTACTTGCTACAAATATGGAAAGATCCCGAGCAAGAGGGAGAAGAGTTCTTCCCCTTCTTTCTCACCTGTTCCAGTATTTCCATATTTGAAAACATTTTGCATAAATCATAATTTCATAGTTTCTCCTAAAGCTGTGGATTTTCTTCATCACTTCACTAAGCCATTTCACAAATGCAGAATAGATCAGTTGGTTACAATAACAACTACAGCTGCTCTGTTCCACTAGAGATTCATTCCATCAAAACCTGAGATGGCTAGTCAAATTAGTGTTTGACTTAAGACTCCTAAAAGTACAATGAGACAGAATTGTCTCAGATTTGTTAAGACATCTAAACATCAATAGGTGGCACTTAGTAAATTTACTCTTCCTTTCACACATTCTTAATTCCCAAGTTTTCAGAAGTATTCTGTCACTACTGGCTTGCCGAAACTCCTGTTAATTGACCTCCTCTTACTATGGCTTTGTGTGCAAAAAAAAATAATCACATGATGTGAAGAGGAGCCTGGACAAAGAAAAATCTCTGAAGCAGCTTGCAATTCTGTCACTCACTAAAAGAAAAAAAGTAACATCCCATCTTCAACCTCCTAATTCTGTAGAAACTTCAGGTAGCAGTAACTCCTAAAACAAATTGCACATCTAAAGTGCAATTGTAACTTGTGAAATGTCTCACTGACCTAGAAATACCATGACCTTTTGCTTCAAGAGATTCATATAAAGCTGCTGCACATCATGGCCATGATTCAGATTTGCTTCTTCCAAGGAAGAATTTCTCTGCCAAACTTTTGAAAGCTTTCTTTTTCAGAGTCAACCTGAAGGCTGACACTGTTCTAACAGGTTTTGGTTGGTGTGGTTTTTTTTTTTTTTGTAAATGGAAAAATATAGCATCAGAAGCAGCCAGGAGCCCAGATTCAGGTTACCACCTGCAGCCACGTCAGTACCTGCTGTGATCTCATTAGGTTTCACACATCTAGCACAGGCAGGCTGGCTCAGCTCCCGCATGGGACATTTCTGCTGAATTCTTCAGAAAGCAGCAAACCTGTGAGGCAGCCCAGTCTGACAGCTCTGAAGCAGTACACCACCTCACTGGTAGGGGCAGTGTGCTACCGCGTGCTACCAAAATTGTCACCAGAGACTAACCGCATCAACAGATTGCACTGATATAATGTTCTAACACGCTTCTTCATGTACATGCTAATTGCAGCCTCTTAGCACTTATTGAGGCAGTTAAAGTTTCAGACCCCAAACTTCAAATGCAAGTGTTCACCGGGTGTGTCTACATTAGCACATTAGTTCTGATCAGGTTTATATTTTTCAGTTAAACCCCCAAGTATCACCGTTTCTCACACTCCAGTTTATATTACAGAGCAGTCTCAGAACGAAATTCTTTTTCAATGAAACTAAGGATGCACTTCAAGGATGCTAGTGGTGTTCAATCCCCAGGAATGTACCAGACCTAGTCTGAAGTAAAACCTCCACCATACAGATAGTGTGGGCATTTGGTTATCAACACCATCCCTTTCTCTGAAGATCCATGCCTATTGTGCACTGGAGACACAGACTAAAAGCATATTTCAGCACCTGAGAAAAGGGGTCTTTACTACAGAGATCCCAAGCATCCACCACCACTAATAATGAACCCAGACACTTAATTTTCTTCATTACTGGCTCACATTTTCCTAGTGTAAGACTCAAGCTGGTTTTTGCATACCGGAATATCACAATAGAGACGGTGTGCACTTAAGAATATACTAGAGTAATCGCAAATGCTCATTCCTTAAAAAAAAAGATTTGAAATGGTAGCAGCAATCTTACCATTCTCACTAGCATCTGTCAGCCTCTAAACTTCAATTCATAAAAATGACAGCACTTTCTGTAGGAGCAACATAAGAGGTTTTAGTGTCTGTTCCTCTGTGGGAGAGTCCCTACATGCAGCCAGTCATGAGCAGACCTCTCAACTTTCAAAAATCTTGAGATCCTGACATATTGTTCATGTGACAGGAGTATCTTTGAAATGGTCATGCTAAAGGCATGTGTCCATTTATGTGATAACACCGTGTCCATTTATGTGATATTACCATGTCCTTGGGGGCTGCCCTGAGAATACACTTCCTAGCAAAGCTTGGGAGATGCAGAGCAATGCTGCAACATTGTCTTTGCTTCAGGATTAAGCCCAGACATACAAAGGAGGAGGCTGTCACTGACATCTGAAAGGCAAGTGCTGAGGTTGTTGAACATGCCCCTGAGCAACTTTCACACTCCAGCCCTGAAGCCTGAGCAGTGTGGGCAGTTGATAGTTTTCAGATTGCAATCAGCCTCTTTCTGAGAACTAATGGCACAGCCATGGGGAAAGAAAGGAAGAGTGTATGCAGTGCCTAGAGTTGGCTATAATGAACACCAGCTCCACTCACAATGTTTTATTTCTTCCATACACCGATTACTGCTGGTCTATTTATTATTCATGATTGTTTCATGTATCTTGAAATGAAAACTGCAAGAGATAAGTAGGCAGGCAGAGATGGAAAGACTGATTTATTATCTAATGTAGTACTCACAACCCTCTGTTCCCTTAAAGTGCTATTTCCAAATCAGGATTACTCATCTGTTGTACACAGGCACACCCCAAAATCTTGCCAGTGAGACCCCATCTCCTGTTCCCTTCTCTAGCAACGGAAAGAGCTGTCTCCGATAAGGCTACTCTACTGCAGCTAAGACTTCACAAAAAGCCAAACTTCATAAAAAAGGGGTTCTAAATGGGAATCCATGTTTTGTGCAAAGATGCAAATCTGTCATCAACAGAAAATCTCAAAATCAGCTTTTGGGAAAGTCCGTGGGCACTGGATTGTACTATTTAGTACAATTTATTGGTATAAATAGCCATTTATGAGGCTGAGACCTGAGATCGCAAATCCTGTTTAGCTACCGTGGCCAGGGAGCATGGAGAAAGTTATTTAATGCCAGTATTTAGCTTAGTTGAAGAGATATTTCTGAGGAGAGGAAGGTTCCTGCACTTTAGCCCCTACAGAAAAAAAGTCCATAGGAGCAGCTGCCTAAGGGTGACCAGAGAAAGTCTTGTGCCTCAGCTGTTACAGAAAGAGACTTGGATGTGGCACCTGGTTGCTTGGTATCTGCTCAGATAGTCAGTTTACAACTCACTCTCCTATGAGCTGAATTTGCTCAAGAATTCATTCATCTTTTTAAACATACAAACATCCTAAGGCAAGAAGTTTCACAGTTTAACCAGAAGTTTAGCAAAAGAATATCTACTCCTGTTTTCAAGTGGTCACTTATTTAAGATGCCAACCCCTTGTTCTTGTAATGAAAGAGACAGTGAACAACAAATCCCTATTCAGCATCTCCACAACATACATGATTTTTATAGGCCACTATCATGTTCCCCTTCTATCTTTTCTGTGTAAGGCTCAAATATCTGACATTCCACATACAGGATCCATTTCATGCCCTTGATCCTCCTCCTTGTTGCTCCCTCCACACATTTATGGTTGTGCTCTATCTTTCTGAGCCTGGGGGACAGCACAACTGCAGATGCCACGTACCTGGACCACTGAAAGCCACCTCAGTGCACACCATTCTGTACATAACATTTGGATTGTACTTATGTCATTTTACATTTGCCCATGTTGAATTTCATATGCCATTTTATTACCTAGTCATTCGACATCACATGTTCCTCCCACAATTAACCACTTGACCTTTGTCTTTTCTACCCAGGATAACTATCATCAGCACATGGTGTCACCTCAGTATTCACTTCCCTTCACAGGTCTTTTATGGCAGACGAGCAGCACAGCTTCTAGCACAAATCCCCATAGAGCAGCACAGCTTCTAGCACAAATCTCCATACATTGCCACCAGTGACCTCTTTCTACTCTAACTTATGACCATTATTACCTACCCTTATTTTCATCTCCACCAGCCTTGTGTGAAGGACCTAATTAACTATCTATCAGAAATCCCAGCACATTATAGCAATCTACCTTGTCTACGTGCTTGCTATCTCCCTCTAAAAAACTCTCAACATGTTCTTTTCCCTAAATATCATGTTCACCTGCTAATAGTTTCTATAGATTTTACTGTTACATACCAAGTTTACCAGCCACACCTTTCTGAAATCCTTATTTTGCTACAAATTCAATGATGTCTTCACATTTCACATCTTTCCATCAGCTACTATTGGAGTAGTCTTAAAGAAAACACAGTATCACAATGAGTAATTCAACTATTTAACCCTTTAGTCCTTCTAGAGTTCTTAGGTGAATGGTGTCTGGTCCTGGCAGTGCATAATGGTTCATGCTGTCAACATCTGCGATCTCTTCTACTGACATGGTATTGAGATAATCATCTGACACACTGCCAGGAAAGAAAGGTTCCAGCATAGAAATTTCTCCAAGCTCGCTTTACTTTGCAAAATATTTTTCCAGTTTTTCTGCTCTAGCCTCATCTTCTCTGACCATTCTTTGTATTCTCAGACCATTTATTAGCCTCACAGACTATTTCTTATATGAAGACTTGTTCCAGGAACAAGTTTCTCAAAACAGTATTTAAGAGAAAGACAGTACTCCCGAGGCAAGTAGTTCTAATGTCTTCAGAAGCCCTGAACTGACACTGGAAGAGCTGTGTTTTGTTGTTTATCTGAAGAGCAGGCCAGAAGCTCATTCTCAAAATGGTGGAAACAACCTGGCTCTTTTTACAGTGTATTTACTGGCAGCTCAAGGGTTGGGGTTTTTTGCCTGCTAGCGCATTGATTTAAACATGATAAAACCCAATCCAGAGAATTATAATAAAATAAAAAAGTCCAAAGAGAATCCGGTTTATCAGATCCTGTGACAGACCTCAAGTGCTCTCTCTACTAACTGAATGCACGGTCCCCATTTGTGAGTAATAATTTCATATTGTTTCAGGCTGCATTTGTGTGTCAAATTGTTTTTAAAGGTTGAGTTTGTTTTTCTTAAAGAGCTTGAATGCCAATTAGCATGCAGCATAAATATCGCTTTCAAATAGCATTATGAAATGCGAGCAGCATCAAGGAAACAGGAACTGCAGCTTTTGCCAGTTCCACAGCCTGAGTAACCTTAAACTCGACTTCACAAGAGATCCACCAGATTAATTCAGGTGATCTATTTTCTGATACAGAGTTAGGAATAACGCTCTTTTTTGAGCTCAGAGCTGTTTACTACTGCTGATATTTAATCCTCTGGTCTCCTGGGAAAGAAGAAAGAGCAAAGAGAAATGCATCGTCAGGCATCACCAGGACAGGTTTATTTCTCACGTGGGGAGAACTGGTGACAAGCCCAGCCTATAAAACAGCTGATGAAAGGAATAAAATTTGCCAGCAAGCAGGCACCATGATTGTGCTGCTGTGTAGCACTGCTGGCAGTGCAGGCTGCCCAGAAAGTCTCCTCCTTTTAAGGCAATCAATACTGTGACAGAACTAATAAATATATAAATACATGCTGTGTGATTAAACATGTAAATTTAAACTTTTATTTTCTAATTTGGCCATTTGATATGTTAACAAGAAATATATATTTCAGGGTTTGGTGGTGGTTTGGGATTCTTTTAGTCGATGTCATTGTTGGGGTGCAGATTGTTTTTTTTTTTTCCCCTTTGTTTTTGCTTTTTAATTCATAATATGAGGGGTCTTGTTAGTCTTTTCCCTGCTGCTTTTCCCAGCTTCATACCCTTTTCAAACCTGAAACAACTTCTGCATGTTTCCAGCTCTGGTAAAGTTAGAAACTGGCAAAGGTAAAAAAACAATAGCTTTGCCCTTCATGCCTTTCTAAAACATGCATATCAGTATTTTAAGTGGCGCTAATTTAAAAAAAAAAAAACCAAAACAAACACAACAAAATAAGATAAAAATTAAACAAATTCTGATATAAATTTTTGTTCAGTTATTTGATATAGAAAATATTTTTCTTGGTTTTGCTTTTCTTATTTTTCTTTTGGCCAGAAAGCTGTTTGTTCTAAGAGTTAACTGTGCACCCAGCTACGTGTTACCAGCAAAAGCAGCTCTGAAATACAAATACTGATTAGAAGTACTGATATTCTCCCGACTTCCTCTCCATTACTTTTCAGTCAGTATTACAATCACTATGCATTAATATTTAGAATACTGTGTTGTTGCCAAAATCAAGTATATGCTTCTACAGTTAATTTGTAATGCCAATATACAATGAAATATTAAACTTTAAAGTTATCTTTGAATGTGCTAGACACGTATTTATCTCTGAATATCTCAGATGTAATTAAGCTGAACTTATTTACACATGAGAAATCTAAGCAGAGCTGTGTGGGAGTCAGAACTCCCTTTAATGGGACAGCCTGTAATTGTAACATCTCTCTCTGTTCCACATTGGAATTATTCCATAAGTTCCTACAAAACAATTTTCAATCATGAAAATTGTTTTCAAGCAAGAAAACAGAATGCTAGAACTTTATCTTTTAAAACTGCTACAGACCACAAAATACACTTCAAAAAGAAACATCATGAAAGCCAACACAATCCCATGGAACATCTCTGTTTTGACAAAAAGACATTTTTGGAAAACAATCACTGGCACAGTGCCAGCCAGTTCTCACTACAAAAACTGATGTATACTTTGACCGTGATAATACCAGATATGGTTGTATTCCGAATACCTTTTTTTCTCTTAGGGCAATGTTGCCTCATGTAATACAGAGCAAGAGGAACAACAGCAAGAAGTTTAGTTCCTGGAGAGCGCAAGTGTATTTTCCAGTTTGGATTCTAAAAGGTGACAGGAAAGACTGGTAAAGTACAGAGGGAAAAAAATTAGCTGACAAACTAGGAAGATCTCTTCACCCTACAGAGCTTCTAGCTGCTCTACCAACATGGAACAGTGCATTTATTAATTGTTACTTTATAAGAATTCCTGCAGAACATGCTCTGGTAATAAAGATGCTGGGCGATTCTAAAAACAGTTGTTATTCAAAGCACTATGTCAGAAATTCTGAAAAGAAATAGGAGGAAAAGCCTTTAACAACATAATGGCCTGGTCACTGTATTTTTCTGACACCTTTGTAGGAAGGGCTACATGTTTTCTAATTATGGCCAAACATGACATTCAGCTCTGCAATAACGAGCCTATAAACGGCAGACTGGAAGGGACCTCCAGACATTCATAGAGGTACTGCTGGCTAACTGAGCTTCAGAGGGTAAGATGTCTCTACAAAGAGCTGTCTCTCCATAGTGAAAGAAAGGGACTCTGCAAAGCAGCCCTTCAAGCAAGTGTTCTGCTATATTTAATACAGATACGTAAAACTTAGCGCTAACAACTTTTTATTTTAGCAACCCCCTTGTTCAACTAAGCGTCAAGTTCACTATGAAGGAGAAACTTATGATGACAAGGGTCTCTGAATGCTTCTGAGCCATTAGAAGGATATGAAGTCACCTTTTTCACCGTCAGGGAAAACTTTCACTGGTAACTTTACCTTTCTACAACATCCTCTCCATTCCAGCAGGTTGAGCTGTCTCTCATCACCAGGTCTCCATCACACAGTCTTTCTGCTATAGAGGCATGAAAGGTTCGGGATCGCTTCATGTAATTGATGAACTCTCTGTAACGTAGGAAGAACACATTCAACAACAGAACAGTACACACTTCCGGTTTAAGCCCCCTGTCAACTTAACCCTCCACAAGATTACGAGTTTAGATCCCTTACGGTCATTCAAGCTGATTAATTTCCATTTATAGTGTATTTCTACTCCTATGGATCACCCAGTCTTACTTAGTCCAGTGTTAATACAATTACCTACAATGGGTGGCTTCACCAAATTACCTTAACACATCTCCCACAAAATTTGAAAAAAGTCTGCACCTGCTATCTCTGTATAAACAGCTTAAAAAATCATGAGAAAACATTATCATTAAAGGAGCAGGCTTCTCTGTTATTGGAAGTGAATATTTCTCCATTTCCTGCACGTGTGAGGTGCATTAAGAACACTGTCAACCACCTCCTGGGTGGAAAAGGCTTCCTAAAGCTAATATCCCATCCCAAAAACTGCAATATGCTATGAGTACCCCACACATGTAACAACATTACAGAAAGTCATCTCCTTGAGATGTGGCGGGGCCAATTCTTCCCCATCATCACTATCTGTGTTATATCTTTATTATAGAAAGAAATTTCTCTTTTACCATGTCTTGCATCTCACCTGTTAAGAGGAGGCTGTGCCTGCTGCTTTGGCAAATAACCAGAACTACTGCTCAGTACAACAGCTCATTTCTGACCATGTGTGTATGGAAAAACGCCTTGTGGGCAAACTGCTGCCTCTTTTATAATCTGATTATATCCATAATATATATATGGCTGAGGTAGCCATAAAAATAAACTGTTAACAAAACAAGTGTTAATTCAGCACACAACTGAGAGTATTTCAGAATGAGAAATTACCCTACCTCCACAGCTTTACAAGCTCCTGTTTGGTATCAGATGTTAAAGACATTGAGAACAAAATGCAGGACACAAAAACTGAGCTAGAGCTATCTGCTTGTCTGAGAAGTCCCCCAACAGCCCCATTGGGGAGGTCAAAGGACTCATTCTGGTTTATAATGTTTCTGCCTGGCAGGCTGTAAGGGGACAACACTGCATCAAAGAGGTGCCTAGGGATATGGCTGGATGGAGCTTGGCACAAACAGTCAGGATTTACTACTCTTTTGGGACCAACAGGTGCTTTAAACAATCTCAAAGTCCACTGCCAGGTATCTACCTGTACAAGGTTTAGGCAGTGGTCATTCCTCCCCACAGCTGCCTATGCTTTCTCAAAAGCGTAACGATCCCATTTATCTTGTGTGATGAAATCCTGCTCTAAATAAATTAGTCATCACACGGAACTAACTTACCCTAACAATGCAGGAAAGCTGTCATTTTAAGCAAAGAAAAAAAGCAGGAATTTGGGTGCTAATGACAAGGGAATCGGTATTTCTACCTCTTGACCACTAACTTACAAATATGAGCTCTAAGTATTTATACAGCATAGCTAGGCCCAGACAGAAATCCACCTACCTGACAGAACAGCCTAAGAGTATCAATTACAAAAGGTGACAAAGATGCTAAAGATTTTACGGGTTCTAAAATGGAGTTTTCTTTGAAGGAGGAAAAGAGCACCCTTTTAAGAGTTTAAAGCTTGTCTTACCTCACCCCAAGAGGCTTAAGCTCCTTTGCATTTTCAGCAGAGTGGGGCTCTGACATTTCAAAGTAGCATTTCAGCAAAGGCAGAATTCTGTGTCCAACTCTTGATCTCAACAAGTGAAAAGTTTTACTCTTCATCAATATAAAACTAAACACACTAGACAGAAAATTTACAGCTTCCCAGTGCCCTACAGTATAACAGCAGTAACCAAAAGTATGCCAATTCCTGGATTACAGCTGAAACAGCAGCTTACATTGGAGATGAGCTAAGTGTAGACCCAACAAAGTATGTCACCTTGTTTTCATTCTTACCGAGAGATTTTTTTCAAACTTCTTGATTTGTCATTCTTTGAAGCTTTCAGAGGCAGAGAACTGGAATAGCCCGGGGAGAATAAGCATCAATCGGGAGAGGTTGGGGAGTAGGGGAGAAGCAGGAATTCAGGCAAATGAGGAAAAGAAATGAGAAACAAAAGAGAAAAGTAAAAATTATTTGAAAGAAAGCTCATCAAGCACATGCATAGGATAATATAAGAAAACAAATAAGGAGGAAAATTGTCATGAGATTTTTCCAAAGTATAGATGCAATTAAAAATGTCAATACAATACTGAAAAAAAAAATACAACTGGGATTGTTTCTCACAATAATTTTCAAATAAGACCACAATTACAAATGCAGCACAGAGCAAAAAGCTGAAAATAAATTCAGTGGTACTTAAATTAACTATAACTGATACCAAATGGAAGAACTGTAAATATATGAGGCTATACAAGAAAACAATGGCAAACAGTTTAGAACGAGCACCATGGGAAGGGGGATACAAATGAGTAGCATTTATTTTCTGGTACTACAAGCAATTTGCTGTCTGTTAATAAATAATGTGAATACAGATATTTTTTGCTGTTCAGTTCTGGTCAGACTGCACCACTAAAAAACCAACCAACTTTGCAAAACAGGAGAGACAGGCTCTAAGGTGATATTGGAGGCAAAACTGTGGAAATAACTCTGGGAGTTAATTTCATGCAAATACATTTTGTGGCACTGATTTCCCGAGGTCCCATAATTAACATTAGATACTGTATTTAACATTAACATCATGATGCAATTTTCCACTTACATGATTTGATATCACATTCTGCTATTTCTTATACCCTTACTCTCATGCATAAAGTTAATGGCAGCAGCTGGAGAAATGCATGCCTGGAAACAGGTTCCACGACATTTGCCAATCCAGTTAACTCTTAAAGGAGAGAGTAAGCACCACCTTCAGCAGCTTTGAGGACACCCAGACAATGGAAGCTTTGCCATCGTACTGTCTGGGAGCTAATGGCAGGGGTGGCCACAGGGGAGGATGGAGCTGCACTGATCATCAGGTGAGTGTCACCTGTCATCACTAAAGCAGTGACTGCAACACAGCCAGTCAAAAAAAGGAAACGAGAACTTCTAACAGGGAAAATCTGGACCTGCTGGAACTTCTGCCTTAGCCAGTCAGAAAAGTTATATTTGTTTCTACAGTAAGTTAATTTGCATCTGGCATTAATAATCTGTTTTGTACTAGCAGTTTAGTATTCAAATTTTAATAATATTATGTGATGCCTGACCCAATAGATAGCTAATTTTAAATAAAATCAATGCCATTGACTTCAAACATTCCCCCCAAAACCCTCAAAATTGTTATTTTAAGATGTATAATAGATCTCTAAGTCCACAGTTTAACAAAGAAATCCCAACAAAATATAATTTCAAAGCCTGCCTCCTCCAATTAGGGACTAGTATCACATTATAGTTCTTTGTTAAATATAACCTTTTTATATACAGATCTGTAACCAGTCTGTGTTTAGTGGTTTGAAATATTACATGCAACAGACATGCTAAGAGGCAGGTATTCAACTTTGCTAGGAGTCTGGACCTCAACCAGAATAGTACTTTGTGCTGAACTCAGCAATAACATTCCAATTTACTGATTGAGATTTTGTACATGCCATGTACATTCCCTGTACCATCATATGGTTTCAATTTTCTTGTCATCTCTACTACATGTTATAGCAACTTCCACATTAAAAAATGACTACAGCAGCAATCCTGCCAGTTTCAGTTAATCCCTGAATACGACTGTGTAATGCAAAAAAAAAAAAAAAAAAAAAAGTAAATCAAACCTATACTTTTCACATTAATCAGAAGAAAAGTTCAAGTTTCAGCCTCTTACACTATTTCCCTGACAGTGTTGCATAACAAAAAATATGCAGGAATGGAACACAGGGAAAAATAAAGAAAGATGGGAAATCTTCCAGGAACCCATGAGAGTAAGAGGAGCAGAAAATGGTTCAACTACCACAAAAGAGGATCCAGTTGCTACATGAATTCAGAGACCATGCAGGACCACGCTGTGCAGAACAGCGGAGGGTGAGAAGGACTGCCTCCAGCCAGACTCAAAAAACATACACCCAGAAGAAAGACGTCAGACAAAGAGACACCATTTTAACAGTCCCACTTTTCAACTGCATGAGCAGCCTTGGCTTTACTGAACAGCTGAAACCAGAGGTTCTCAAATTCTTTAGAAAAGGAGCTTGACTTTGTAACTGGCCTTGCAAAGATGTAATACCTTTGAAGCAAGCATACATGTGTAGGTATAAGCTGTTTGGCACTAGGTTTTTAAGGGCATTTCTGAGCAGGTACTACAGAAGAGATGAGCGGTCACTTTATTGTGGCTTCTCCTACAGATGCACTAACTAGACTGTTCTTCTCTTTGAGATTGGGAATATTCTGACATATTAAGGGAATGAGGCACAGCTTTTCTGTTTACTTGGGGAGGGCTGGCTCAGTCATTCTTTTTTTCTTTCCTTATTCCAAAAGGCAGGAGTCATGTTCCATACTCCCCTTGAATTAAGGATAATTTGGAAGGATGGCTGCTACGCAGACCAACAGACTCAATCGGGCTGATTCCCTGTGTGACCTTGTACCTAAACTGACAGGCAGCTGATGTTATTGCTCTACATTTTTTAAATCACCAGAAGGAATGGCACCAAAAAGATTAGAATCATAGAATGGTTTAGGTTGGAAAGGACCTTGAAGATCATCGAGTTCCAACCCCCCTACCATAGACAGGGACACCTCCCACTAGACCAGGTTGCTCAAAGCCCCACCCGGCCTGGCCTTGAGCACCTCCAAGGATTGGCCTCCACAGCTTCTCTGGGCAACCTGTTCCAGTGCCTTTCCACCCTCAAAGTGAAAAAAATCTTCCTAATGTTTAATCTAAACATGCCCTCTTCCAGTTTAAAGCCATTCCCCCTTGTCCTATCACTACATGCCCTAGTAAAAAGTCCTTCCCCAGCTCTCCTGTAGGCCCCCTTTAGGGACTGGAAGGCCACAATAAGATCTCCCTGGAGCCTTCTCTTCTCCAGGCTGAACAGCCCCAACTCTTTCAGCCTCTCCTCATAGGGGAGGTGCTCCAGCCCTCAGGTCATCCTCATGGCCCTTCTCTGGACACACTCCAGCAGGTCCACGTCCTTCTTATGCTGGGGACTCCGGAGCTGGATGCAGTACTCCAGGTGGGGTCTCATAAGAGTGGAGTAGAGAGGCAGAATCGCCTCCCTTGACCTGCTGGCCACACTTCCGATGCAGCCCAGGATACTGCTGGCCTTCTGGGCTGTGATCGCACATTGCTGGCTCATGTTGAGCTTCTTGTCAATCAGCACCCCCAGGTCCTTCTCCTCAGGGTTGACCTCCAGCCATTCCCTGCCAAGCTTGTATTTGTGCTTGGAATTGCCCCGACCCAGATGTAGGACTTGGCCTTGTTGAACTTCATGAGGTTGGCTTGGGCCCACCTCTCCAGCCTGTCCAGGTCCCTTTGGATGGCATCCCTCCCCTCCAGTGATTCACATAATTACTCTCATAATCTAGATCCCCTGTAGCAGTTATCTGTCACTCTAAGTGCATTTTACACAACCCACTGCAGGAATGATTTCACCCATCCATTATAAAATTTTATTACCTAAAATTGCTTTTTATTGATATCATATGTGATTAAATGGTAGATGATGAACAACATAGTGATGTAGCCAATCACTGTGTATTTCACTCTATTTACTATTTCACAATTGTTTCCAAGAAGCAAAGTACAAGCTTCATGCCATGTGTTTTATAGGATGTTGTGGAAAATTTAAAAATATTCTCCATTTCTTACTAATTATGGCATGGCTCCATCATTCATTTTTGGTGCATAGGCTTTCCACAATACCTATCAACACTATTTCAGTAATGTTTTATGCTAATTATGTAAGGATGGCCTCAGTTTAGACTTTTTTTGATAAATTCTCAGTGCGCAGACGAATTTTGGAAGACTGTCTAATTTAGAGTATATTAGTTTTAGTATGTTTATCCAAATAACTCCAGATGGTTGGGAAGGGGCAGGAGCAGATCCTCAGGTGAGAAAGAACTGCTGTCATGCCATTAAAGACACCAATTTGCACCTGTTTAAGAGGTTACTTGTTAATAGGTTGGAAATTCTGCATTTTCGGTTGCTAGTGTGTAAGTCCCAGTGAAGTTAATGAGTTATACAGAAGATGGCCTAGGGCTCTGTGTTTTTAAAAGCATATTTCATTAATTGTACTACAACTGTTCTTTGTATTATTACTGCTGAAATTATTAATTTAATTTCCTTAATGCTATTTTCTCTGATTTGCATGGTAAAAATTGATTAGCTCCAAGCATGAGCACAGACTGTTGTGTCTTGGTTTTAAATTACAAAAGGGATAAAAATATTGCTATCAAAAAACTAGGCTTGCTGCTATTACTCTTATCTTTTAAAACAGTGTTGGTTTCATTCATGCAAGGTTAGATAAGAACTAAATTAGAAATGGATAAAAATCTCATCTTCACAACTCAAACTCCAGAATCCAGGCTATGGAAATTTTAATATTGCTGTCTGTCATCCACCTGTCCAACTTAGAGATACACATGGACTCGCTGGGCACATTAGACACTGTTCTCAGATAGAGGCGTAAGCCCAGCACGATTCCACTCAATTCGCTGAAGTTGGTCCAGATTAATACTGGTGCCACAGAGAACAACACGTTAGCCAGAAATATGTCATTGTGATTACATGGTCAGTTAGCCCTGACATCTACTCATGTATCATGAGTGGGATCGCAAAGACTGCCCCACTTAGAATTTAGAGAAAACCAATCTAGGAACTACACGAGGGAAAGTGAAAGGAAAAATTAGGAGATCTGGGAGCAGGAATACTCGTGCCAGGGCCAGTGGCAGCAATTCAGCTGTCTAGTGTCTCAACTGGCATGCAGCTGAAGAACAGAAGCCAAGATGGACACAACAAGCCTAAACATAAATGCTTCTGCTCTTGCTCTGTTAGGTAACAAATCAAGGAGATTGCAAGGGATTTTAGTAACTCCTGCCCAGCCCTGTGAAATGACTCACTTTGTGTGAGGGCAATGAATCTTTCCTTTTCACCCTTTCCCCCTTCCCACCTCTGCCCCTGGATAAGCTCAAGTCCGTAACAACTTCAGCAGTCGTATTTTAAGTAATTTAGACTCAACCGTGGAAATTACTCAGACTTTGTTGAGGGAAGCCTTCATTATTTTCATTGAAAAGTTTCTGGAAATAATGAACACCTTGGCACTAAGTAATGACATCAAGTCTGGCCTGTAAAAAGCTTCTCTTAGAGAGACCTGCAATGTAATACCACAAACACATCTGTCTAACTATCAGTTACGGCCATGGCTGGAGAGCACACCGAGTGACAGAACCGTGGCTCTAGCTTAAACACTATGGTGCAAGGAACCTTTTACATAAATTGTGAGGCAGTTTATTTCAAAGCAACTGTTGCTTAGGGTTACCTTCTTTTATTGTTCAGACTAGCGTGAGCCATCATGAATGTCTGGGTTTCAGTCACTTCCTTCACTGGTACTATATTGTCTGATGACAGGTTCCCTTCTTGTTGTTTGGGCTGTCCACACACTTTATCAACCTGTATAAAAGGAAGGGAAAGGAAAACTGGGTTTGAATGAAGAAACTGATTTACAATTGTCCAAAGGTCAGTTTGTTCCTTGTGGTCAGCGTTTACTGCAAGAGAAGGTATCCAGGCAAGAGAAAGAAAGGATTCTTCTTTCCAGGACCTGGAAACTAGTTCCCTGCATAAGAATGACCAAATTAAGAGGCCGTGCAAAGAGTTCTGCTACCAGAAAGCCAACAGTCATGTATTTATCACTGGATCACAAATTAATAGGGGTTGGAAAGGACCTCTGGAGATCATCTAGTCCAACCCCCCTGCCAGAGCAGGGTCACCTACAGCAGGTTGCACAGGATGGCGTCCAGGCGGGTTTTGAGTATCTCAACAGTCAGAGACTCCACCACCTCCCTGGATAGCCTGTTCTGGTGCTCTGCCACCCTTAAAGGAAAGAAGTTCCTCCTCTTGTTTAGATGGAACTCCCTATGTTCAGGTTTGTGCCTGTTACCTCTTGTCCTATCACTGGGCACCACTGAGAAAAGGCTGGTCTCATCCTCCTGGCACCCTCCCTTTAAGTATTTAAAAGCATTGATAAGATCCCCCCTCAGTCTTCTCTTCTCCAGGCTAAACAGACCCAATTCCCTCAGCCTTTCCTCATAAGGAAGATGCTCCAGTCCCCTAATCATCTTCGTAGCCCTTTCCTGGACCCTCTCCAGCAGTTCCCTGTCCTTCTTGAACCGGGGAGCCCAGAACTGGACACAGTACTCCAGATGCGGCCTCACCATGGCAGAGCAGAAGGGGAGGATAACCTCCCTCGACCTGCTGGCCACACTCTTCTTGATGCACCCCAGGATGCCATTCGCCTTCTTGGCCACAAGGGCACATTGCTGGCTCACGGCTATCCTGTCATCCACAGGACTCCCGGGTCCCCTTCCACAGAGCTGCTCTCCAGGAGGTCAGCCCCTAACCTGTACCGATGCATGGGGTTATTCCTCCCCAGGTGCAGTACCCTACACTTGCCCTTGTTGAATTTCATAAGGTTTCTCTCTGCCCACCTCTCCAGCCTTTCCAGGTCACGCTGAATAGCAACACAGCCTTCTGGTGTGTCAGCCACCCCTCCCAGTTTTGTGTCTTCAGCAAATTTGCTGATGGTACACTTTATCCCTTCATCCAGGTCACTGATGAATATATTGAACAGGACTGGACAGTAATAATTAAGCCTTCTAGCCTTTAACTAGACAATGTTCCCTTGAAACAAGGAAATGAGCAAAAGAAGTCAGCGTCAACAAATCACTGTCAATAAAGTCTTTTCTTGGACAAAAGAGAATTTCCAGCCCTGGGAATCATTAGTGCCTTGGATCCTAGGTTCAGGACACTAACATTGCTCAGCTGCTTGCCCTTGTTGCCCTTCCTGAAGCGTCTCATAGGGGTTTTAATACAAGACCAGGAGAAAGCAAGCTTGTGTTTATCCTTTGTGCACTGTGGATCTGACACTGCTCCAGCATCCCGCCACATTTATTTGCAGTAACGGCTTTAAGTGACAATAGTAAGACAAAACTTTCTAATCCACAAATAAGTAATCTGTAATGTTTCCACCTACAATTAAATCCTCAAGCAAACACGAAAAGAAGACAAAGGAAATCCTACTGTGGACATGGTACTACCAGAGACGTTAATCACACAGAATCCATCATCCTGCACAGCACTGAATTTGGCATCCCTTCCTCAGTTTTCCATTATAACCAGGGTGAGATGGATTCTTGCCGGTCTGTGCATTTTACAGCATCTTTAAAACCCCTACTGAGTCACAACTGGCTATCTGCTGAATATTTCAGACCACAGATGACTTCAAATAATTTTCTCTGCCCCTTTACACCAATATGTTGTATATGTCAGTGCAAGTACAGGACAATTTTCTCTACCTGAGCCCATTTCCTCCAGAAAAATTACTGCTAGGTAAAGCTAAGATATTTTCCTCTGAAAAGCCAGGTCAATCAAACATGAAAAGTCAGAAGCTGCATAGGCATGACACATATCAACTTTAGTTATATGAATTACAGCTTGGTTCACTATAATATGCTGTGAGGAACCTAAAACTGTAGCAATTGAATACAAACATACTGAATTAATCCTGACATACCTCCAGCAGTCAGAGCGGGAGCCAGCTGCCTCACTCAACACTATGCACTGTGTATATTGTTCTGTTTTCACCAGGGACTAGCACAGCATTACTTCAAAACACAACTTTGTGAAATAAAATACTCTAGTTCAGTCCCTTCTAAGCTTCTGAAAACAACAAAAAAAAAAAAAACCAAACCAAAAACCTCTATGCAAATGAAAATATAAACCAAAAAGGCCTTTTGAGCCCTTTGGAGCCAGCCAGAGGGTGTAACACAGCTAGACCACATTCCTACACAGGATGGTCGCTCCTGTGCCCCAGGTTTCCCAGGTCTCCTACAGCACGCAGACCCAAATTCCCAGCATAAGTTTCTGCAAAGTCCATCTTAGATTACCTCATATCACAAAAGTTCACGTCTTCAAATTACATACACCTCAAATATAGTCATTAGGGATTTAAGACATTTTTAACTAACTAACACCAGAGTGGTTTGGAAAAGTAATGTAGTTGTCATATGCATAAGCAATGAAGAACTCCAAGATTTTTGTTTTCCTGTGAGAAGTTTCAAAGAGATTTTTCAAAGAGATTTAGAGTCATCATTTTTGTTGTGAACCAATAGTTTAAGCATCCAAATGAAAACACTCACTTCGTTTTGATTTGTATTTTTGATACCACAGAAATAAAATTACTCTTTAAATTCCAAAAGTTTCAGTATTTTCTATGCCAAAGCTTAACCTTGAGGTTTTCTTTTTAACCAGTAATACCAGTTTCCTGCATAGCAAACGAAACCACAGTATTTTAAGGAAAAAATATTTCTCACTGGAAAATTTTAACCAGTTCTACTCCATTAAAAAGAAAGTTAAATTAAATTAAGAATTTGTGTAATTAAAGGGCAAATCACATTCACACTTTTTTGTCTTGTGGTCCTTTTGGTGCCTTTCTTCTCATTAATATGCTAAGAAACACTGGCAATGCTCCATAACTTATACTATTGCACCTACATTTTAACTTGAAGTGAGATTAACAAGATGGAATATACAAGAATTATACATTATTTGTACTAACAGCAGCTCTTAAATGTCTCGGCTGAGATCTAGATTATGTTTTACCGGGAAGAAAAAAAATAACGTGAGGCAGTCCCTGTCAAACAGCATTTGCCACTTAAAGGAACAAAAAGTGAAGGGAAACTGGTGCAGGGGCACGAGGTGACTTCTCCAGTGTCACAGCAGGGGCGCGTGGCAGACCACAGCTCGCGCTGTGTGCAGTCAATGCTCTGTCCTCCTTGTGCAGCTCAGCCCAACAGCCTTCAGACCAGACTGGTCTCCACCGGTGCTGCAGGGGCCTGGGCAGTTTCAGCCTAGCCAGGCTGGCAGCTCGTCAGCCCTTTTTTCTTCCCACATCCTCCAGCATGAAGTTTCTTCAAGGTTAGTGTGGATCACCAGATGTTCTTCCTTCCCAACCTCTTTGAGGCAGCAACGATGGAGGAATTCACCCCACCACTGCTCTTGCAGTGAGTACAGGTGGTCTGAAAACTTATGCCCCTGAAGTTGGGAGTACCCTGCATCTTTGGATGCAAAGACCAAACTCCCTCCCCAAGAGATTGTCTCCCATGGCTCTTGAATTATTCTTATTTGACATATTTGTTTCAGATTGTGGATGAGTTAAAGAAGAACTTAATTTTTTTTGTTTTTTGTTTTTTTAACATTTCTTCATGTGGACTAACTTTGACATCTCACTGAAATGCGTATTCTTCCGCAAAATAAGAGAAAAGGCCGAATTTTACTAGTTAATTTTGGCAGTCACAAAGTTCACAGCCACACTGTGAGAACACTTGTGTACAGAAAACCATCTTAAGCTGCCAGCTAGGACTTCTATGAAAAATGAGTTAATGCTGTGTAAATTAAAATGTATGAGGCTTGCCATTGCAAGAAAAAAAAAAAAAGTATTAAGGTATTTCCTGGACCTGCAACATCTGGAATCTACTGCTACAAATTACCTGTCTGTTAACAACAGTAAGAACGTGGAGGGTTTCTCTCCCATCCTAAGGGCACCAGACAACTGCACTGTCAGTTTCAATCAGAGCTCATGAATCAAGCCTTACCACCCAAGGGAAAAATAGTGATACTAAAAACAGTGACTGAGATTTTAAAGATTTATTTCTTTGTATGTGTGACTTACTGCTTCCAGGTTATCTCTTAAACTGAAAGTGTAGACTAAGTGATTTTTTTATTTATTTTTAAACAGAAGCTAACGTTCCTTTACTGACACCAGACATTAGAATTTGACACAATAACAAAAAATATCAGATATTGTGAAAGGCAAGAGAATTGTAAAGCCTTTGCTGCAAAAAAAATGGAGATACCGATGATAAAATTTAACAAAAATTAATAGACATAGAAAATCTATTGCTCTTTTCCTAAATTCAATTTTTAGTACACATAATAATGAGAAGTTAACATAAAGAATGACTAAGCTAATTTATTTCTTTGATTCTTAAACTTAAAAATAAACCTGCTAATCTTAAATTACAAACTGATAGAAAATCATCCCTCATTAACTATAAGAACACTATGGTCATTCCTCTTGTCTCTTTGATTATATTTAATCACATCTGCCCTCTGACAGTGAACGTCTATAGCTGAGTATTCTTCATACCTCACTATCTTCTGAATTATCAATGTTTCACAATTCTATACACTTTTCTTTGGATTAAAGCTTTTCTTACTTATAGACCAATGATTCTTCTTAAATATATGTCTTCCTAACAAGCATAGCTACATTTCTTCTCCTATGAACTTTCCTTTTTAATGAAATACAGAGTCATATATATCTATGGATTATTTGACCTCTTACTATTTGTTCTTTAAAAGAATGACTATTTACAATTACTGCAGAGGCTTAACAAAATAAATTGAAAAAAGTCTCATCTGAAATCTTTTGAACTCTTGCAGCTTGAGCAACCTTAAACACTGAGGTCATATTTAATATATGTAATATAATCAAACAAGGGAAAAATGTCATGCCCTTCTGGATACCAAGAGAATCTTATCTCTCTAAACCAGGAGACCTTTTCACTAGTTCAGAACACTAATTTTCTTTGATTTTGTAATGGGAAGCTTAGTATTTTAAAATACAAGATTTTTCTAGTGATTAGGCTTTAAGTTATTATTGAAATGCTGACACATTTTCCAGCAGATTTCTGCCCCCCACCCCAATCTGTAACCCAATTCAGCTCTGCGAAAACCCAGCATCTGGGTGAACACCTCTGACAAATGACACCCCTCAGCGCAGATTCCTGATGGCTATGCGGGCATCAGCACAGCTGTACCCCACTCCACACGTGCCACAAGTGCATTTCAAATCAGAATTGGAGTTTGCTGGTTCCGGCTGCCAAGTTTCAAGTGAGGAAGGCAAGAAACACTGAGTTACAGGGAAATCAGGTTTGAATTTTCAGACTTGCGTGTTCACCATGAGATCTCATTTCCTCTGGGTCAGACATACCCTTTCTTTATCACTTGGTTACTGATAGCACAAGCCACCAACAGGTATCTTGCTTGTCATTTTCTGTAAGTCATCAACCAAAGTTCATTAAGTAAATAAAGAATCCTCTCCTTTGGAGTGGCTGTCACCTACTGCTATAGTGTTGTTGCAAAATGCTAATCTTCAATGCATAAAAGATGAGCAGGAGCACATTTGATAAAATGTAACCCAGGGCTTATTTTTCATTGCCACTGTCTATAGCTTATTGAACAAAATCTTACACTCAAGAGGCAATGCCTGAGAGAAGGAGAAGAGAGCAAGTTAAACTTTGATTTTGCCTTCTTTTAAATATTCTCTCTCTTACAGAATATGTTACCTATTAAAAATGCAGCATTTTGCTGGTAGCAAAGTTCAGCAATACGTGAATAAACGATGGAATTATTAGTCCATTTTCCTACAGGAATATAATGTGTTTCACTTGGGAAGGGAACATTCTCCTCGCTCATCTTGAATCTATTGGACAGTTTAATGTTAATTAACTTCCTACAAATCTTCTGAAAATCGGCACTTAGAGAAGTTGACCATTACTAGATATTAGAGATTCCACCAAGGAGAGTGGCATTATGAATTCCTCAGGGGCAGAAAAACCTCTAGCAGAGAAAAACTCTGCTAGAGTTGATGCTTACTTAGACATCAAAGAATCCAGCCACAGAATTTAAATCCTTAAGAAATTAGGCTCTCTGTGTTCTCTACTGCCTCTGGAAATACCTGACTTTAATCAAGTGATTTGAATTACAGTAATATTTCTAGGTTCAGTTTTGGAATCAAGACACAAATGTGCCAGAAATAAACAACAAAGTCCTGTAAAAGGAAGAGCTCACATTCTGAGGAAACAACAATAAACTAGAGGCATATCCTGAAAAACGATGGACAAGTACAAAGGTATTGAGATACAGATCATCCTAATATTTCTATGAAACATCCGGTCTCCTATTGCTCTTAGGCGTATCTCACAATCTTCCTCAAACAAACAAAAAAAAAAGCACGAAGAGGAAAATAGTCTTGTCTTAGCAAGAATGCAGAAGTAATAGAACACTATTTAACATAGCTGACATGGATTAATTGATGCTGAAATCTATTTTCAGTTCCCCAACTTAACCCCATCCATTTCAATGATCTTACATGCTTTGGTGTGCTACTGTTCTGCAAAGCTGGGAAAATTTTGCACCCTGTACAAGTGTACAGGGATGAGGCACTTCAACAACCAAACTCTGAGAATATCTTCTTGCTTCTCCCTAACTGCAAGAGAAAGTGTCACGGGTGCTAATACTGAAAGTGCCTCCTGTCTCAAAGGATCCTGTTCGGAAATGGTAACTATAAAAAATTTGGATGTCAGCTTGCAGAGTTGTTTGACAACAAGTTATAGTTTAAGACACTCACATTTTTTCTCCAGGGACTATATTCCCCCCCCCCCCCCCCCATACAAAAAGGGAAAAAACTGTTAAAGATTATTTAGAGTCTCAAAAAGATGGAACTTTAAATTAGTTAATCCAGAAAGCTCTAATAAATTTCATGGCTAAAAATGTGGGCTATAAACTTTAGGCAGCCATTTCAAGGTCAAGGAAGGATTAAAGAAAACCAGAGATTAGTTACACTTCAGTCATGTAACAGAGCTGCTAGAGCAACATTTGTCCAGACCAGGAATGAAGCTGCCACACTAGTACAGAACAGGCAGATGCAAATTGCAAAGCTGAAGTGAGTCCTAGGTCTTTTGACTGGAGAACACATATCCTTACAAGAGTTCACAAAGTGTAACGTCTTCCTTAAGGAAGCGCCTGTTTTTTTCCTCTTCTTTAATGAGCAGTAGCCAAAAAGATCTTAGAGGACCTCCCTAACTGCATGGTAGGTTCACCCAGCTAGGCAGCTGCGCTAGTATAGCACATATGCAGTCCCAAGCACCCCATTTCAAACTCAGAAATGCGTTGCCATTTTACAGGTATACGTATAAAGAGGGCTGTATGGGGAGAAGTGGAGTTACTTAGTCATAGGGATTTTCAATACTGCATAGTATGTGAACTCGCACAAGCTTCAGGTCAAAAAGGGGCAGGTTTCAAGCTTATAGAATTTATAGGAGAATAATTTACACAGCTGCAATCAACTCCCTCTTGCATATTTCTAAGGGTCCAACCTGAGGTATTACAAGACCAAGCAGTACTCCTGGATGCCCTTATAAAAATGTTACTTAAAGACTCTGTTCATCTATTCAACAATTCATCTTTCTTCCTTTTTAACTAAGGTCAGGTTTCCAGGCTACTAGATATCTTGAGAAAGATGAGCATTCAGCAAAAGTGGAGTAGCAGTAGTATTCTGCAAACAGCCCTGAAATTGGTTCTTGAGAAAAGCGCTGTGTTAGGAGGTTTTGTGCTTGTGTGAATCAACATTGTTGTCTTTTGTAGGTTGTCTGCAGCAAGAGACGTTGTTTCAGGCACCAACACTGGGAACACACAATGGTCAAATTCTGCAGCAGCTACTCAAATGAATCAAATTCTAAAAGGCCCTCTCCCAAATTGCAAGTGATGAGTAATGAGGATTTGGGGTCTTATTCTACAACATCCTTAAGACTGGTAAAATAATCTGTACCGAGCCAAGCAACTGGGCATGCCATGAAGCCTGCATCTGAATGCATACATACAGAATTTGTTCACAATAGGCGAGTAAAACAAGGAAATGCCTTACACAGTATCAGATATTTCAAGAATAGTACACATCTTATATCTAACAAGTTTTCACTGTCAATTACAATGATGTTCTTTTCTGCTCTCACTGCCTTTTAAATTGCATAGACTGGTCGAGAAATCAAACTATCCACAGTCTACCTCCACGTGTATAATCTTTTAAGCACACATAAGTCAATAACTTTGTTTATTTTTTTAGGATTTTTAAAATATTTTTGTTCAAATTGTATATATATTTACCTAGCTGAAAAGAGAAGAGGTACTCATTTATAAAGCCAAAACGAAATATGAACAGCACCTGAGATGTAATGACAGCTCCCCTCCTCCCCCACAATACCCCCAAGATTCAGTACTAATCTTTCCTGACAGTCAGCCTTTGTTAGTTGTGACATTTGTCCTTAGATATTGACAACCTAGAAAGGTTAAGCTCAATTTTATAATTAATTACAATAATCTAGTACGGAAGGAAAATTCCTTTGGGAATCAATCCAAGCGAGTTACTTTAAAAGCTCTCAGAAATATTAGGTAACTTTAAAGATAACATAAGAAGAAAATCAATTAAAAGATTTTTATCCAAATTTCCCTTTTATCACTTTTCAAATTAATTACAGTATATCAAAATGGTATTGGATGTATGTGTTTATTATTTATTCCCTTTCTTAAGTGAAAGTAATTATCAAAATATTACTGGAATTTCTTTTATCACTTCAAGCTTAAAATGTAACTAAGAGAAACCCTTCATAGTTTGTTCTTCAAAGGTTCAATAACCAAGTATGAAAAGAGAAAGATCATACATCTCACAAACACACGCACACAGGTATATATAGGCAGATATATAAAACAGGGAAAAGACACTCATATCCTTTTAGGGCTTCCCTATTATGCAAGCGTCGTACAGACTAAACACCAAACTGCTGCAGAAGTCCCTAGCACAGACTGGTTCCCAGTGCAAAGGCAGTATCACCACTATCACCAGCTGGCCCCAGCCCCTGCTGCTGCCCTACCCAGTAGCAAGGGCTGGCACCACCCCATGGTGATATTCCTTAGCCCTTTGCAGTCAAAAAGCCAAGTATTGGGGTTCAGCTGAGCTAATAAGGCTTATTTATCAGCTGACCCAGTTAGAGATAGCTGCATCACTGACTGCGATGAGGGCTGGCAACCTCTAGCAGCAGGGGCCTGACAAGTAGAAGGGATCACACCCGTGGCTCAGGCAGGTTACCAGTCAGCACAGGCAATTCTGGAAAAGAACATATTTCCTTAGACTTGGGTATGTCCCTAGATATCTGTAGTCAAAAAACAAGCGTGTCACACTTCAATTTGCTTTAAGTCAGAATTAGAAGATAGTCACATAAGGAGCTATGAATAAGCCATTTTTTCCCTCAAGTTAGCTTTAGCCATGATGATCTGTACCTGACTTCTTGACGATGCCCAAGGGCTCTCTGAGGCAAGATCAGGACACATTTCACTACACACAGCTAGTTTGATCACCACCCCAATACAGTCAGTCCCATTGGTTTTAGCGAGTTGCAGCTGCCCAGCAGTAGAATTCACAAGATGGCCCAGTGACATGATGAATCAACATGAAGGGGAGGCTACTGAAAGAGGGACCGTTTTTCCCTAAACAGCATCTCCTTTTGGTATTACCAAAGACAACTGCGTAGAACAGACCATTAGTCCGACCCAGCTGAGTCTTACGTTGCTAGATACAGTGTTATTGCAATCATAATTACAAAAGAATTGCAGGAATGATTTGAGTAAGTGGCCAAGATGACTGCAAGCACTCCTTTTTCATATGTGAACCAATAAAAATTCATAATTAATTACTAGTGTCAACGACAACTAGGAATCTGAGCCAGATTTGATCCATGGATAACTTAGTCACATAATTCTCTGAGCATGCAATTCAGCTTCATTTTCGAGTTTAACACACATTCATAGGAAGGCATCACCACTCAGGTATTTAGGCACAAGCCTAGACAACCAAAATAATCACCCTAGCAGGCCTTTTGGTATATTTGTTTTGTCTCCAATCTTTATATAATGCCAACAGAGTTGTTCCTTAGTAGTTTTCATGTGGCTGGCATTATGCAGTATATCCAAAAGAAGGCAATGAACAGTAACACAGAACAAGATTCATTTTTGCTTACTCCACAACTTACATTGATTTGGTGTCTGTAAAATACTACATTAATTAGACATCTAATTTTGCAAATAAACCACATAACTCTGTGTGCTACAGGCTCTCAGATAATTTGAAATGCTTCTCAAAACCACTGTGTATTCTGCATGGGTCCCTCTTCCTCTGCTGGGTGCTTGAAAGCTTCCTCTGCCTGGGTGGACAAGCCCCAGGGTGCTAAAGGGACAGGCAGAACACATCCACACAGAAGAGAATGGACCTCAGGCTCACAGGCTTGACAGCTCCTGATCAAAATCTCCCCTTTCTCCGTAGGTAGATATAACCTAAGAACCAAGTTTCAGGAAAATAAATGGAGGAAATATTGCCTAAGTAAAATGGTTTATTCCAAATCTCTCTGAGAAAAACTGCATCTGTTATTTTAAACTGACATACGAGTATGTTCAGGGCGATATTTCCAGGGAAGACAGCATCCCTATTAGGGATGGCAAATGTTGCAAAAATTATTCATATTTTAAGATACAATATATGTTTAAGAGCCCTGATACACCTACCCTGAAAATATCTGCCAAAAGTGGTAATCAAGATCAGGAAAACACCGATTTTCAGCAATTTTTAAAACCACCTAAGATTTTTTTTTTTCTGTTCATCATTACGACAAGCATTTAGATGGGTAGGTGAAATGCCTGAACTTTCTCTTCCAAAAGAGATTATGAAAGTGACTTAACAAAAATATGTAGGAAGTCAGAAGGCAATTATACTTCCACATTGTCATTATTTGCTAAAAATGCTGGAAGTTTATGCAATCATTTAATAAACATGTCAATAACAACATCAAGACCTCCAAAGAAGGTCAGAATGACCTTCCAATTTGTATATAACAGGAATACAATAATTAGAAAAGACTGGTAAACACATTCACGTTGTTCTTTTTTCATGAGATACATAATTTCAATTATAATTTTCTGATGTTTGCTGTCAAGATCAACAAGTTTTCTTGTGCCTTTTTTTTCTGAACACAAATAAGTAATTTTAGATGACACTGAAGACTTGAGTAATCATTCAAGACCTGTAGCAATAGTATGTAGCACAATTACCAGGAGCAGCCGCAGCCGCCCTTGTTTAAAACATTTAGAAGACATTTTTCACGTTGAGACAAGTACATTACATTTATAAGCAAATTCTAAGACTTCTCTCCTGTCTCCTAAAAATATAACTTGTAATGCAGTAGTGATGTGCTGCTTATAGCAGGTACCAAAATAGCTGGTTTTTCCCTTTACCTTAGGACCTCAGGCAGATATTATTAAGAGTTTTACCATCAAAGAGGACTGGGACCCTGCACAGAATGCAAAACCCTATCTTCTCCTCGGGGTCTGATTCATCACGTCTATTGGGACAGGCCTCACTGGCATCAACAGGCTTTTGGTTTCTAAACATGTGGCAGGCAGACTCCAACATTGTATGCTTGGCGAAAGGAAGGATGCTTTTAGGATTTAATACAGTGGTTGATTAACGTGGACTATTAAACCATTAATGCCATTTTACTGGTTGAGCATTTCTGCATTTGAAACTAGATGAAGATACTAAAGTTTAAGTCCAAAATGCAGATCAGACCTTTTATGTTGTACCTTTGAATTTCATCAAGACAGAAATCTTTCTAGCAAGACATTAAGCCCTATTTATTTAATTACAAATATATGTATCCTGTTTTCAAATTAAGATTCAAGGACCAATTGATAAAGGAAACACAGTCCCAAGAAAGCACTGTCTTAAACTGCCTGCTCTCTGCAGAATTCATTTTGACTATGCTTAGAGTGCTGGAAGGGTACCATTATGGTAGTTTGGTATTAGGTAACAGCAACAGTATGAAAACAGAGCTGAAAACAACAAATAGAGATGCTTATAACAGATCCAAGAACATAACTCTTCATTTATGGTTGTCAGGCCTTTTGCATTACAAACTTCGTTTCTGATCCATGCTTTGATAAAACAAAAGCAACAGAAGGATCCACTTTAAACCATTATATCTAGCCAAGAAGCCTTGCCATTATTTCTTAGTCTAGAAACCATTTCCTTCACTGATGGCTTACTGAAATTTCTGAGATCCATTCATGTACTTTTCTGACCCATTTCTGATGAAGTTCTGCATCAAGAGCAAACAAAAATAGCCTTTCTTTCGGTTTGAAATCTCTCAGGCTTTGCATAACATCTCAGAGAAATAATGCTAGAAAATAAGAAGGAAATCAGACAGGATGTTTTCAAGCTGAAGGGTAATGAAAACTTAAAATCTTAACTTTTAAAAACACATAATAATCCAAAATAAGTCTCCTTTTACAATGTTAAGTCTTACTCAAAGATTACCAAACTCAAGCAGGAACATCAGGAGTAATCAACAGTGAGCTATACAGTCACTTCAACAAACTGTGACTGCATCCATTTAACCAAAACTAATCACCTTTTGGAGGCAACCGAGTGGATAGGAGTTACCAGCTCTGACAACATGCTGAACTAGTGTTAGCAATGCTGTCAAGAATCAATCATGCTTTATCAACCATGCAGTAAGCAGCACATTATGTATCATATGACATAAAAAGCAGCACAGTGATCATGTGTGGAGCTTCAAAGCTCGACAGGAGTGTACGCAGAAAGCTGACAGAAAATTCTCAGCACAGAACCTGAATTAGTATGGAAAAGATGTCCCAAAAGGGCAAAGGATTGGGTATGAGAAAATTTTAATTGAGTCAGCACTGTGGCCTAGGGGTGTGAAATGGGTGAATGGCATCCTGGACTATATTAGGATGAGTGGTGATCTTCCCTTCTATTCAGCACTGGCAAGGCCACACCTAGAATACTGTGCCCACTTCTGAGCACTAGGTGACCCTGTTTGAGCAGGGGAGGTGGACTAGATGATGCCCCAAGGTCTCTCCCAACCTCAACCAATCTGTAATTCTAAGAATTCACTTTTTTATTTCCTTTGTGACTTCTAGTAAGTCACCTAAGGGTAAACAACACCCTCCTCCTACCCAAAAGATACTTAAGAGTAGGGAATTTAAAATCTGGATGTCCCTGCTGGACATGTGGATCCTTAATCACAGCACAAGAAATCTCAGAAAGAGACCTAAACCAAGCAAACACCCAAAGCAGGAGAAAACAACAGGTACATACTAAGTGTATACAAACCTCTACACTTTCTCCAGTGTTTAAGTACTTTAGTAAAGACTCATCTCACACCTGTTGAAGTCAACAATATGACATTAAGATTCAGTGCTTTTGTTTGCTACCTCTAAAAGGTACACAGGATTTCCTTTCTTTATAGGACACTGAGTGCTTAAGCCACTGTATAACGTCAAAATACCAGATAAAAATTGGAGGCAAGAGAAATACCAAGACTCATGGGAATTCAGTGTAGTCGAGTTACTATAGTTCAACACACGTTCTAAGCACTTCAAAAGAAAAGAAAAAGAAATTTGAATGTTAGGAAGGAAAATAACTCATTTAAATTCAGATAGCTCATGAACAACAATTAAAATAATGAAAAAAAAATACACTATCAAAAAGCACTGGAGAAGTTCCGCATCAAAACTTGCCTACCTACTTGCAAACTGATAGTATAACATAGCATTCATAAGACAATTCTGTGCTCAGTGAAACTATTATGCTTCTGGGAAGTATTCTGCTCACTTCTAGCTATAGCCTTCAGTGGCATTTATCAACACTGCAACTTTCCCATCTTACAGCCCTCACCTCACAATAGGTGGTAACTTAATTTTTTTATCCACATTTTTCAGACAAGGAGGCTAAGGCAGAGAGATTGACAAATCTGAGAAAAACATGTAGGACAGGCTTGGAACTGACCAACTCCTGACAACCAATTTTGTTCTCTGACAATTAAATCACATTCCGAGTTCAAAAGCTCTGGCAAAATGCCTGCATGATTAGATACTTGCCTTGCCTACCTAAGACTTGTAGATTTGCAGAACTGGACTACGAATCTCACAAGAGCATGGTCTCACAAACATCCTACTGGATCCAAGGCTGCCTCTGCAGACCCAAAACGTGCAGACAATCCAGGCATGATGCACTCAGTTAATGTCCAAGACCACCCAGCAGCCCAGCATAGCAACAGGAGTTGGCAATCATCAATGCGACCCAACTTATTATTTAAGGCCGTAATTAAACTGCCCTGAATACACAAACTTGTTTCGCTCAATAATTGTTTTACTTGCCTAAAACAGGAACTGGAAGAAGTTGATTTGAGCTGTACGGTCTGTGCTCATCTACTTTTCAAAACATGTACCAGAGTTTTTCATTAATAACATGCATTTCTTCACTTCCTTCAATGCACTAGAGAAAAGTTTAATTTCTTTTTTTTCTCCAGCCATAAGAAAGCCCTACTGGCTCAAATCAAAGCTAAATTAAGCCACTGGTCCTTTCAACACACGTGCCAAGAGACACTGCCCTCAAAAAGCAAGCCCACAACAATGTCAAACAAAGGAAAAGGAAAAAGTAATTTACTGTTTCGGTTGCTTAGCTTGAATCCCAATCTCTACTCCTGGCTCTGCAGCCCGAACTGGTGAACTGGCACTCGCAGTCAGATGGCACCAGGCTCACGTCTGTGGTAAGGCCAGACCTGTCAGGTCACATGCTTCAAGCATGGGACCCGCTTGGTTGCCCTCCCCTCACACTCCCAGCAGCATCACACTGACATCTCACACATACACAGTACACTGCTGCCACTTCCTCCACTCACCTATGCCTCCAGTGTTGGACCCTGCTACTGAACAGATGCCACAGGTATTGTGCTGCAAAAGGACCTGCCCCTCCTACCAGGATGCTGTACTCTGACACACACTCTGAGCAGTGGCTCCATTCCACCACCCTTCCCCTTGCCATGAGGTTCCATCCGTGTTCATGCCCCAAGGGACCATATCTGCAATGGGGAGGGACACCTTCCACTAGACCCGGTTGCTCAAAGCCCCATCCAACCTGGCCTTGAACACTTCCAGGGATGGAGCATCTAAAATTTCCCTGGGCAACCTGTTCCAGTGTCTCACCAACCTCACAGTAAAGAATTTCTTCTTAAATATTTAACTTGAATCTACCCTCTTCCAGTTTAAACTGTTACCCCTCATCTACTTCTACGCTCCCTGATAAAGAGTTCCTCCCCATCCTTCCTGTAGGTGCCTTTTAGATACTGGAAGGCCTCTATAAGGTCTCCCCAGAGCGTTCTCTTCGCCAGGCTGAACAACCCCAACTCTCTCAGCCTGTCCTCATAGGAGAGGTGCTCCAGCCCTCTGACCGTCTTCATGGTCCTCCCCTGGACTTGCTCCAACAGGTCCATGTCCAGCTTATGTTGGGGGCCCCAGAGCTGGACACAGTACTCCAGGTGGGGTCTCACCAGAGCAGAGTAGACGGGCAGAATCACCTCCCTCAACCTGCTGGCCATGCTTCTTTTGACATAGCCCAGGATACACTTGGTTTTCTGGGCTGCAAGCGGTCCATCCATCAAATCCATGTTTCTCCAATTTAAGAGACAAGGATGTTGTGCGGGAGAGTGGCAAATGCTTTTCTTAAGCCTGGGTAGATGATGTCAGTTGCTCTTCCCTTTATTCACCAACACTGTAATGCCATCATAGAAGGTCAACAAATTTGTCAGACATGATTTGCCCTTAGTGAAGCCATCTTGGCTGTCACCAATCACCTCCTTATTTTCCACGTGCCTTAGCAGAGTTTCCAGGAGGATCAGCTCCACGATCTTGCTGGGCACAGAGGTGAGACTGACTGGCCTGCAGTTCCCCAGGTACTCCTTTTTTCCCCGTTTTTAAAAATGGGGGTTATGGTTCCCCTTTTCCAGTCAGCAGGCACTTCACTGGACTGCCACAACTCAAATATGATGGATAGCGGCTTAGCAACTTCATCTACCAGTTCCCTCAGGACTCACAGATGAATCTCATCAGGTCCCATGGACTTGTGCACCTTCAGGTTCCTCAGCTGGTCTGGAACCTGGTATTCTCCTACACAAGGCAGTTCCTTATTCTCCCAGTCCCTGCTTTTGCCTTCTGTGAAGTTCTTGAAGCAAGAGAGCTTGCCAGACCAGTGAGGATAAGAGTCATCATCTGGTTGCAAAAAAACAAACCAAAGCTAGGGAATACATATGCACCTGAGATCATTTCATTACCACACAAAGAATCTACTGTAGTTACAATTCCATCTACTGTAGTTACAATTCCATCTTCAATTTCAGACTCTCCCAAGGCAACACAACTAGATACAAGCAAGTAGCTTACTTGTAAAATCTCGTAATCTTTCAGCAACAAATAATAGCGAGTTTAAATATTAGTGACAAAAAAAATATTCCCCATTTCTTAAATTCCAACATTTATTTCCTTATTGCTTTCTGCACAGTTTCTTTCTTCTCCAAAATGTGCATGGAATTTCACATATAACACCAATAGTTTCACTGATGTCAGCTCATCAATCTACTTGGGGCCCAGTCTGGCCTGCTTTGAGCTATTTGGCACTTGATTTAAAGTACACCGAAAGTATCTTGAGTGTCCCATCAACATTATAGTTTTCATTATTCAATATGCATACAGGATAAATATATTAAACACTAAACTATAACAACCAGCTGACTCAAAGCCCTTCAGCCACAGTTTATCGAATCAACATCAGCAATCAACAGCAGTAAGCAAAAGGCATTAATAGCAGACAGCTATTTGTTTACATAAGCAAAAAGAGTTAAGTCCAACTTTTTTCTGATAGAAAAGAACTGACAGGACAAAACCTGTTACCATAGTCAGACACAGAACAAGGACCAAATGAACATGGAGATAGAACTTCTTCCTGAATTCTAGATGTTTAAGTGAATCCTGAAGCCTAAATCCTGGATGTCTTGGGTTGACCTTCTTTAATATAAGAAATATAATTTGAGATGGGAGGGCAGTGTTATGTAGCATAAGTTTTTTTACTGCCATTACCTGAAGTTGTCTATACAGACATTGCTACATGAAGTGAACTACACTATGGCATAGCACACATGATGAGAAGCACAGTGAGGCTGAAGTACTTGCTGAAGGGGGGTAAAGCACAAGAACAGGACAGTGGTCTGCAGGGTACAATAATCTCCCAGGCAAAAATAGACACAAAGCGTTTCTCTCATTTATACCCTGGCCTTTCTGCTGCTTTGATCAGCCACTGAAGAGACCTATATATACAACTTTATTATGACAAAACTTTCCAGAAAGGCCACAGTGTGAATGGGAATTGGGACCAAAATACCTTCTTTTCATAAACATTAGAAAAAATAAAATTAAAACCTCAGCAACCTAATAAAACACATGGGAGGTTAAAAAGTAAAACTGGCTTGTTTCTAAAACAGGTCTTAATATAGTGTGCCTGTAATAATGAAAAAAGGATAAATGAAAAGCATGCCGATTCCTGTTATTCTTTGAGTTAGACCATGCCCTTAGGTAGTATACGAAACCCCAGAAATGCAAAATATGAAAGTAATAAACATACAATTGCTCAGAACTTGATAACGATCTCTGTGAAACAAAATCTGAGGATTTTTGGTAGGCTTTGATGATTTTGAACACAGAATTAAGCTGAATGTATTTTAAATTAAACCTAAAGTAAAAACAGCTGCTGGAAAACATGCATGACCAAATTCTTCATCCAAACATGTGCTGCTTTTGGCTATTTTCTTTTAGATTTTAAAACTTTGCTGGCATTCCATATATTCAACTCCAGTATGAAGCAAAGTACAGTAGCTACTGTTGGCATTCAGTTAAGCCAATCTAATTTTATAGATGTTTGTCTAACAACTCAGAACCACTGCTATTTCCATCAGTGAAGGATTATACCATCAAATAAATTTATTCACTGTGGTAGCTGCAATTTTATGTGCAATAGGGCCTAAGAGCTATACACTCATCATTTAGGTTCATGAAGTTCATCCCACTGCTGTGCTGGCAACCCTCAATGCCTAATCACATGAAAAAAAGTGTGCTAAGTAATTTTCCAAAGAGTTAATTTTAAGAACAAATCAAGATGGATTCCTAACCTGAATTCTCCTATATGAAAAATACTGATTCCGCTAAAAAAAGATGTAGACTGCTTGAGAAACAGGAGAACAATACAGGAGAAAGACAGGGGAGAAGAAATTACTCTGCTTGCTGATACATATGAAAAAGACTATCCCATCATGGCAAGCCGAGGGCAAACTTAACAAGATGTAGAGAATATGCTTCCACTTGTGATTAAATTACCAAAAGATATCCATGACACAGTGGAAATGCCCTAATTAAATAAACTTTGAAATACCATTTATTTGGGAATCTGACCTCCTACTCTCAATTCTACAATGTTCTGTGGAAATTCAAGAGGGATACAAAACATAGTGCATTCTGCAGCATTTTGAATCGGAAAAGCTTTCATACTTGCAACATTTTTGTAGGTATCGAAAAACTGTGAACCATATAAATGCATAGTTCCCTTTGTACTTGGTAGGATGACAGCAAAAATTTAGGTAATTCATTTCATGGTGCATATCTAAAAACAGTTGTCTGTCCCATATTCACTTAGCTTTAAAACCTGGGGGGTCTTAAAAAACATCTCAAGTCCTAAAAATTCATTCCTGTGAAATTGTTTCTCACTTTGTTTTAATCTCCTTATAGCAACTGCATGTCTCAGAAAACTCTTTAGAGAGAAGACAGATGTTTTCATTAGCCTAAAAACTAAAGACCCATAATCATTGCCAAAATAAGGCAGTATTAACTCTACCTAAACACCAGAAGATAACCAATTTTAAAAAGTTACCCATAAATCTGAAATGTAGTGAAATGTAGACAGAAAAAAAGATTTCCATGAGATAGTTTTATGCATTCTGGAAAAAAAAAAAAAAAAACCACAAAAAAACCAAAACCTAAAACACAGCACAGTCCACATGCTACACTATTGATAATGCCTCCTAGTACAAAGATAAGCTTTTGTTGTTTTCCACAAGGTGTAATTCTCATGGGTTTCAAGTAACCAAGATATGCATAAAGCAATCTATGATGGGTATGGCACATAATAGAGGACAAGAGAAGAAATTGAGCTCAAGATCGTCAAGAGTGAATATTCCAGCTCCCCCAGCTGTCTGCCTCCTCAAAATCCCAGTGACTTCACCTAACTTGGCTACAAGAGGATGAGTTAGGATTGATATAACTCCAGAGCTTCAGCTTTACTCTTTCCTGACCCAAGAACTATTCACTCTACTCCTCCTTATTCCCTCTAGACTCCCTGACTAGTTGAGGGGACCCACTGGCCTCAAACTGCCTGCCACAAGGCCCAGCTCTGCAAGTATCAGGCTACTTTAGGAAGCACTTAACTGACAGCTGAGAAGAACATAAAGGAAAGCAATTGAAAAGGTCAGAAATCTAAAAAATTTAACAAATAGAGGCTGAAGAAACTATCAGTATAAAAAAAGAAGATATACTCAGAATCTTAAAAAATGCAAAAATTTGCTGCATATAAGAATAAGCTATTCTCTATATCCTTACAAGAGACATTCTTACAAGTAATAACAAGTTGCAAGGGAGATTTAAGCTAGAAATCCAGAGAAACTTTCTTACAGTAATAACAGAAAAGCTTGAAAAGACTGTCTAGAGACATCACAGAATCTCCATCACTAGAGGTCTTTAAGAAGAGTTTATAGAACATCTGTTAGGAATGGCTTAAAGATAATTAGTCTTTTCTCAGGCAGGGTATGGGTTACGTGACATGCAGAAGTCCATCTGCTGGCCCTATTCCTGTATGATTAGAGTATTTATTTCCTTCAGCGATGAAGCATTTTCCATTAAATACTGGCACAGAGGGCAACACTGAATACCTATGTGAAATTATACCACAATCTCATCAGTCCTCAAGCCCCCAAAAGGATGCCATTCCAACGAGACTGGTAGGAAGTCTCTGCCTCCTTCTTGAATCCTCAGAGACCAAGGACTTTTTGCCAGATGGCAAGTACTCAGGACCAGTGGTCTCAACCCTCTTGAAGGCATGTGTTTCTGAGCATTTCTTTGTTATAGGATATTGCATTGTTTTCCCCTGCACTTTATATATTTGTAGTTTCAAAGACACTGTTGGGCTCCGCTGTCACTCATTTGCTACTCTTCACAAGAATTCAATTCCAGAATTGAATTTCAGTTTAAATTGATTTGAAAGATAAATAGGATAACAGGCTAATTTAGAAGAATACGATTGAGCTTGTGGTACTATCTGTAAGGGTTTTGTTTTTTTTTTAACTTGGAAATAGAGCTGGAATACTGTCAGAAAACATGACAGCCCAAAACTTAGAACAGCAATCAATCTCCAGTTTTCACAAATGGCCTTTTTATTCACACCCATGCGGCTGTTGACATTGACTTGCATGAATGGAAGATGTTCTCTCCAGCCCTTGACTCCCATAGCACCAATCCCTGCAGCAAGCAAGTTTTCAACAAGAGCAGCAGGTTTCAGGACTTGCACTATTAATTATTCTGTATGAAAAGAAGTGAAACTTGCATCACTTGAGAAACATTCTCCAAGCTTCACTTTTTAAACAACCCAAGGCAAAAGAAAAAAAAGCATTGTTTAAAATTAACCTTTCAAATAGAGACCAAATTAGGGAGGGGCAGAAAGAAGCTGGAGAACAACCAGTTTTCAAAACAAAAGTCACAGAATGGAAATATGCACTGGCAATAAGAAGCATGCATGTAATTAAGGCTATATCAAACTTGAAATTATTCCTGATCTTCTTTGGCAGTCTACTTCAATGTAAAAATATTCTCATTATTATGATTACTTCAAAATTGAGAATTCAAAAAAGATTTGTTACTAACAGGAAAGTGGACACTGAAACAAATGCTTTAAATATATGGATAAACCCACAATCAACTTTTTTCTCTTAAAACGTCTGATTTAAAACAGTTCAGTCACCTCTTCTCAAGAATATGGACATAACGTGTTTTGCAAAAGAGAATTTAGAAAAGTCACATAAACATCAAACTGATCAGTTACACAAAAATATGTATGTTTCACGTCACATCATCAAAATATACCAGAAAACATGTTCACCATTGATCCTACCATTGGAGTTCACCGGACTTAGCTCTTGACTCGTTATATGGAGCAGAACTGAGACCTAATTTAAGTTTAATAGTTGTAAATTATATTTCATCAATTTCAAATTTACTACTTAAATATGATACATACTTTGGGCATATCACCTCTGCCACACTTAAGACCTACTGCTTTCTTTAGAAGATGTGTTTGAAACAGATCAAAACTATAGATTTAAAATATAATTTTATTTGAACAATCTTTTTACATCTCAACTTTGTAGTAACATATATGAATATCATCTTGCATAACTATATTCAGTATGTTTAGAGAGCTTCTGCGTTTACACTGGACTATCAAACAAGTTATTGTAACAATTTGTATTTGGATATTCCCAGTCCATAATTTTGAATGTGGGCTCTGTAACAAGTTTTTTGTGTCAGAAGAATGCAAACTGCACACTACAGTCAGTAAATGAGATGGATATATAAAAATGTGTTAGATACTATGACTTGGAAGCTGAAGAAACTTTCAGTCACTCAAAAAGCATGGCAATAAAAAGGAATGAAAGTATATTTTGGAATGCAAATCTCAGTGTTTCTTTTCTCTAAAGAGTATTAGCTCCCTAAGCAAGTCAAAATTAATAGACCTGTTCTTGACAGAAAATGCATATCTTATTTAAAAGGATGAAAACTTTGTTACTTTACTCAAGAAGATTTAAGATTTTCCCAAAACCCGTGAGTGGCATAAGCACTTCTTCAGAAAGGTAGTTCTCCTCAGAGGTATAATCTTACCATTTTCAACAGGGGCCTGTTAAAAGAATTTATTTGTGAAAGGATAATCTTCTGCAGTTGGAACTTTCTCACCAAGCTCCCTTCTCATTGCTATGCGGTGTGGGAGGCAAGTCTGCTTGCAATGCTAGCCATGTCTATCGAATCAGAACTAACCTTTTGTTCGTTACTTTCTTTGCAACTTTTTGCCATCAGTAGCCATCTCCAAAAAAAAAAAAAAAAAACACCAAACTTCTGTACTTTTGAAGCCTTCGTGTCTTTTAGATAATTCACTTCCAAGCTGATTCAAAATAGGAAAGTTTCATCGTTTTATGGAAAGCCATTCAGGACATTTTGCAGAAGACAAACACATGGCCTTAACTTTGTCATCTCTACTTTGTGAATGCCAGCCATACAGCATTGTAAAAAAAAAAAAGGAACATCACCTAAGATACTGTAACACTAAATTATATTAGGGTCCAAAATTACAGACCAGAAGACTGATTTCCATTACTCGTAAATACCAACAGAATAGCACGATTCAGAAAGTAAATTAGTTTCAGGAACTAAAAAAGAACATAGTAACAATCAGCTCCAGTGATATATGTAAACACACTAAGGAGATCAAAGAAAGATTGATGACTGTAGTACTTATTTCACTTTATGAAAAAGAAATATTTCTTGGGAAATAAATATCTGTAACTTACACCACACACAAAAAATTAGGGTTTGTTCACTAAACATTATAAATGCATATAAAACCATAACACACATGCAAGTACCCTGCAATGCAAAATACAATCAACCCATGGTCTCTAAAGGAAAAGCACACAAACAAGACAGCATATAAAATCAGAAAACCTTATTAAGCAGACACTGGCGATGTGTCATCACAATCTTAAACCAAAAGAAAACATAACTTGATATCAAATTAATCTTCAAATGTGTGTATGGTTTCTCTTTATTCAGTACTCTGCATTACATTTTCAACGTATTAAAAAAGAATCTTGGTAAAATCGTGTACTGTAGTAGTAGCACTCGGGAATTTGGTAAAGAAAAAAAAAATCAATCTCTTTGTTAGCCAAGCCACAAAGCATCTACAGAGCCTAATTCATCATGAAAATGCCAGGATGCCTGACAGCTGATTGACAGATCAGCCCTCTACTTGCTCCCTCTCCCCTCATAGAGGAGCCCCTTTGATACGACATGTCTGTTCCTCTGGACAGAACAACTCATGTGCAGAGTGCTTATACGCAAGAGCTTAGCTTAGGAAAAAAAAGGACAGATTGTGCACAAAAGCCTTCACAGGATGGCTGGGAATTTGCTGGCTGGAGGAAAATTCTCATCTGGTGTAAGAGAGCATTTCCACATTTTCTTTCCTACCCCGCAAGGGAGATAGCTGTGCAAGGCACCAGGCTTTGGTAGCACAACATGGCACGTGCCCAGGTGGCACAGGGGTCTGCTGCTTCCAGAAGCCCTGCTGCTGCAACCTGGGCCCTGCCATCCCACCTGGAAGAGCAAGCCCTGGCTGTGACACAACTGCACGAGCAACTCATCCTCTGCCTCATGTAGTGTCAAGGATTATGGGTTCAGCCTTTCTAGGTGTCAATCAATCTGCTACTTGCTTTAAAATTAAGCCTGTGTTTAAGTGCTTGATGGGACGGGGGCCAGAATACTCAGTTGCTTGCAGAATTGAGCTCTATGTTTTATATCCATAATGTTAACTCAATCTTTCTGCCAAGCAAACCTCTTTTCCCTGAGTTTTGTTTATTTTTCAGAATCAAGCACAGTGAGGGGTGGGGGTTAGCTGAAAGTACAGGGGCCTGATTGCTATGTATGTTGAAGGCACTTTATACTTAAAGAAGCTATAAAGTATGCTCACTCTACTGGTCCTTAACTATGCAAGCAAAGCAGCAACGGGATAAGTGAAAGTGAGGGTCTCCCATTCAATCTGCAAAAGAACAGACTATATGTAGATGAAAATGTAAATAAAAATAATACCAAGTGCAAGTAACATGGCACTGGGTAGTTTATGCTTTCAATATATACATTTTCTGTGTATATTTTAAAAATCTAAAACTATGTAAGACAAAGGACAACAAGGGAGCACTTAGAAAAATACTTCAGAAGCAAATACCTAAACGAAAACACCCTCCAAATCAAAAAATAAAGATTATTTTTCTAATCATTACCAACTTTTATACTCAAAGACTATCAGCTTCAAAAAACAATGGAAGAAAATTGTTTAGTTCAGGAACTTTGTGGGAAAGCCATCTCTTCATCACCTCTGCTCCTTTCCCAGCTGGTAGAAATGACTGCATGGGGCAACGCAGCTGAAGAGGAAACATGCTGGCTACTGCAGCCACACCAAGACAATCCACAAGGGCAGGCGTGGAAGAGAGGAACTGGGCTGTATCCCCCACACCCTGCAAGGCTGCACAGCTTTGAAGACTATGAAATCCTAGCAAATTTTAAAAACTTTGTTTCCCTTCTGCTATTTAAAGCAAGCATACTTCCTCGGAGAATTTTTCCTCAGAAATTAATTTAAGAAATATGGGAAAAAAAATTGAGCAATAATGGAAAAGAATTTACAGTCTTAAGGCTTGGCTCAAGAAAATTCATATGCTATGAAACAAAAATGGTCATGAGGTCTTTGGCAGCAAACCAGTGAGGCACAGACTCTCTCCCTAACCTTTCCTAAAACATTTTACAAATAGACAATGTACACAAGGAAAACTGGAACCACTCAGACCTTGCAATGACAAGCTAATATTTATAATCTTAGTCTCCCAATTAGTGCACACAGAAAACCAGCCACTACAAAAAGAAAAACAAAAAAAAACAAACAACAAACCAAACACAAAAGCATAATAAAACTTCTTTTTCTTGGCTAGTTGGTTGGTTTTGTTCCTTTGATCACAATTTTTTATCATCCTCTCCTAGGCATCTCATGGGAGGAGAGTCTGTGATCTTAAAGGATTTTGACACTAGTATTCCCACACATCTCACTAGACATCTATCCTCTCAAGACTACCTTTCTACACATTCTGTATTTGCTGTCACTGTAAAACTATTGTTTTACTACACTGCTTAGCCTTTATTCTCTCTGCTGGAGTTTGACCATTCCTAATGAATGAGAGAAAAAAATTAAAAATTAAAAGGACAGTCTTGTGACTCTGGCAGACAAATATTACCCCACCTTATATAGCTGTACCTAGGTCCTTGTGAGAGACACACCTTCAAAGTTTCTGACAAGAGTTGGTGCCTGATTCATAGAGTATTTGGTATTTCCATTATTCATCTGTCTTTTGAAGGCTTTTGGTGTCATCAAGGCTGCCAGGTAAAGCAGTCCTGAGTCCAGGCAAACTATTCAGTTGCAATTTTGACATCGGTATGCGGACATAGATGTTTTCCATGCTGGGGAGTCAAAACTGTCTTAGGCTACAGTTACAGTGATGCCAAAGTTTGAGTACTACCAGAATTGATGGAAAGGGAAAATTTATCCACTGTCTCCCAGCAGAGGGGAAGTGTGACCTTGGTCTCCTCCTGAAGCAAAATGTTGAACATATTATTGGCATATTACAAAGAGGTTGAGGGTTATGAAACTCAGATGAAGATGGCGTTGTGGAGTACTGATATAATAAAGGACTGTTTGTGGTTCCTTAAAGAGCTCTTCTGCAGTAATCAGTAGTGGAAAGGCAGGTGGAGGGATTTTACCTCTTAACAACGTGAGTTGGCTCTTAACCTCTGGCTCCAATATGCACATCACAGTGGTGCTATCTCCTAATGCTCAAATAGGGAGGGGGGGGGAAAGATCCAACATACTATCTCTGCTGATAATGAATTCAAGGGGAACAATCTCTGAATCTTGATATTGCCAGATGAGCTCCCCAATCAAATATAAAGGAAGATACAATTGTATCTAGCTAAAAATTCTGTATAACTCTCATTAAAACTCTGCACCCCTTACACCAACAGACATCTGCAACTGAATCTACCAGAAAATATACACAGGCAACAAAAAAATAAGCGATTCAAGAGTTCTACGATGTATCAGACTAGAAACTTCAAATGATCTAACATGGGCATGCAGCAAGTGTCTTTTTCTTCAGAAACACCATTTTTCCATAGTTTCAAAAGACTGGAGGAGCTCTTAGTTTTTAATACGTTTCAGTATGTCCACATAACTCTAAGGATGCAAGGAAACCTACAGATAAAGGACGGGAAATCATTAACAATCATTCTACTTGAATAGTTTGCAATTTTAAGGTGTTTGTGCTAAAACAAGAAAAATCAACTTTCTTTATTTTTCTCATAAAATTACTACAAGAAAAATTCAGAAGAAAGTCAAGGTGGGACCTGTCTAATATGCAATGGCTTAATTTCTGACTTTCCAAGAAGTATCTGGTGATAGTTCATAACTATGCAACTTCACAGTAGCATAAACCACCACCTATTTCAGATTAACGCTATTATCTTTTAGAAATAACTTCATTGTAGATTTAGGTTAAGTATTTAGAATAGCAGACTGAAAGTGGACAGTAATCCCAGAGGAAAACAATACCAAACCTCTCTGACCAATGACACAAACTCTTCCTTCCCTTATATTTTTCCAGAGCAGTTTTCCAGTTCTTCAACAGCAGAATGCACAGGCTCATCTCCTTCACCACTGCCTCCCCAGACTTCCCCATCATATCACCATGATTCCAAAGATCAGTCTCATTCTTTCAAACTTCAAAGACTTTCATAGATTTCAGTTAAAGACTCAATTCTTTTTAGACTGAATCACTTTTCTCTAAGAAGCCAAAATTTGTCAATAACAGATCCTCACTCACACTTCTTTTCTTGCTCAGCCGAGTACCTTCCCTTACTACTTTTGACTTCTGCTTTGGTTTTGCATCTTCAGTATTGAGTCTGTTCTAAACCAAATTACAATAGTGCTGCAGTATTAAGCAGACAATAAATCATGCAGTCCCCAAAAATTCACAGACGCACCATGGATTTGATAAGCTAGAGGTAAGAATGAAAAGTATTATTTAGAGATGAAGTCAACCACAAGACCAGAAGTGTGAAAGGGGAGGGCTGTAATTATGCAAGTAGTTTATATAAATGCAAAAACTAGAGTGATGTTACTGTCTCTGTCCTTTATTTTAAGTCATATTGTCAAAGTTGGTCTAGATGGACTAGAAGAGTTAGACATAACAAGAGTAGACAGAATCACAACAGAAATTAACTTCCTGGTTATCTGGCACCAGGTCTTCATAAGTACTATTCTAGTCCCTTAGATAAGTAACATAAAACAAATAAAAATATAGCTGATCCTTCTGTTAGACTACACAGCCTCTTGGGATCTCTTCCAGCTACAGCACCAAGTGATTCCACAAAATACATTTTTTACTAGTTGTGGAAAACATTCAGCTTTCAACCCATCATGAACAGCATGAGGGCAAAGTATCTGAGAACTAAAAAGTAAAAAATAAAAGTCTATCACATTTTTTTGTACTGAAAAAAAAGGTCTGCCATTTCCAAACCTGTTGGTTAATCACAGATCCTACTGAAGACACTGAATTGGAGCATATTTTATATACAAGACAAACATTGACTTGGAAGCTGGAATGTGACAACTTCCACTAAGTCTGTTGCCAGTTCCCCACGCACAGAAACCTTTGACAATACAAACCTACTAAGACACCTCTGAGCAGAAAGCAGCTTGTTTCCATTTCTGCAAAAGGCTGCAAGGGACAAAATTCAGACTGGGGGACATTTTTATTTCTAAACATAAGTAAGTTAGGTTTGGCATATACATCCAAACATTTAGCTGACACTGACAGTGTGATTTGTGATACACAAGAATAATTTCTACAATGAATCAGCAGGGTTGGGAAGTCAGCAGATTCTTTCCCAGGCAAACCTCACTGTGTATATTATTTCTTCGTGCTTAATCCAGGCACTTGCAATTTGGCTATAATAGTTCAAGGGGCTGAAAGCAGATGAATATGTGCATAGACCAAACCCTCAGCTGGCGTGTGAAGCTCAGAAGATGTACTCGCTAGGATCTGGCCCACAGCAGGTACACATTCTTTGAGTGCTTTGCAGTGCTGTCATGAATTTCTGTACTAAAAGATTAAAGTTTAAAAAATGAACAGACTGAGGTATCAGCTTAACCTGCTCTGAAAAACTTAACTGCTGGCTTCCCTCTTGTTTTTAGTAGAAATTCTTTGGAGTCTGATGTCAAAAAAAACATAATTATACTGGAAGGCAATGATGAAAAATTTTCACTGGTTCATATGCAGTGGGGAGGAATACGAAAAGGCTTTTAAAAGTGTATTACATTTCTTATGTGTTGGATATCCTAGGTCACTAAATGTAGTCTCAAAATGGAATCGTGCACTGATTATATATTTTCATAGTTAACTGTGATGAACAAACCATTCTTTCTTACTTTCAGATCACGATAAATGTCAGTTCAAATAATCATCATGAAGAATTGAGCTCATACTGAAATTTGGAATCTATCAACGGAGCAGCTTCCTCACCTGATCCTGCAAGAAGCTGACTCTTCTTAATTCCATCAAGGATGACACCTGAGAACTGAGGGCATATCCTGCATAAGCATAGATGATAAGAAAAGTATAGATTATATATACTTAGTGATTAAAGCTTACACAGTAATGCATCACATACCCTGCAAAATAACGCACAGCTGTTTGGTTTTTTTTTTGTAAAATACTCTGAACTGATTAATGGGAGAAGAGGCAGGGCAGGACCGAGCCTAGTGGGGCAAGAGAAACTGAACAAAAACCCTTCTGCCGTCATGGGTGTGAAAGGGTGTATGCTGTCATTCGCACACTCTGGTCCTTCTCTAGCTATGAGCAGCTGGTAAGTGCACACATAAGAAGGTTTGGCTAAATGCTCAGGAGAACTCACAGCCAGATTAGTCCATCCGAGCCTCCTCTAGCATAGGCAAAACATGGCTAAAACCGCCTTGAAATGACAGAATTATACAAAAGGGGCAGTCTAGGTGGAAGGGAGACAATACTGATGTTGATAAATTCCTAACAAAAAAAGAAAAAAAAAAAAAAGGAGGCAAATAACAGGAACATAATTGCTGAAAAGAAAGACTTCTTCAGAGAAGTCTGTCCACCCTGACAGTTGATGTGACACCCTACCCCACAGGGCGTCATGGGAAACCCATCATGTGGAATGTCTTCAGCCCTACTGGAAAAAAACATAGCACTGCAAATACGCAGCGCCAAGGGAAACCACTGACTGAAGAGCAACCACAGCAAAGGAAAAATAGAGTATTGCTGTGCTTTGGTAAATTGGTGTGGCCATGGACAGCACCACGTAGACTTACATGCTTTCACCCAGATGCAGCGCAGCTGTGTTTATATGACACTGTTCGACTTGCTAAGCCCAGTTGGGAAGACCTGTAAACATGGCAATGCTGCTTCTGGACCCGACTTGTGACACCCCAATTGTATGAAAAGTATTTTTCCTCAGAGTACGCCATGGGAAGCCAGCCTGGATTGCTTAGTGGCTTGTAAGACCAGCCAGCCCATCCATCTGTTGATACCTGCCTCAGTCAGCAAGAAATCATCATCATTTATTCTGTCTTAAAACACATTCCAGTTCTTTGATTCTTCAAATAAGGCTTCTTCTTCATGATTGTTTTTCTAGCTCTTTTCCATATCTTTTGTCTGAATTTCTTACATGCCTTCCTCATTGCTTTGCCTTCCATCAACTTCATATTCTTCTAAAACTCTTCCTACTTGGTTAGCTTCTTTTCCCACTTTTTTTTCTTCGTTCTTTCTGCACAAATTAAACTCTCACCAAACCACCACTTGTCCCATTCTAACTGTGGTAAGTTTGTGGTTTTTTTTTTAAAAAAGCAGTTAGAGCCAAGAGATGTTTCCCCCCTACCACCAGGCCTTTTATTTTATTTTCCTTTGAAGACTTCTTTACATTCATTACTTTAATCGGCAACAGGGTAATATTTTTCTCCGTTACCTCAAATTGGTATTTCAGTTCTTTGCACCCCTTTTCTGTCAGCGCCCACCAATTCAGAAATGATGAATTCCTGTCAGAAACCAGGACTTTCTCAGGCACAACTTACTATTTTTGACCGTTTACCTTCTTTAACTGCTTACCTGAATCTTCCATTCCTTAAAAAAGTCGGTCCTTGAGCATAAGCGATTTCTCCCCCTCTGCTGAAGCCTGTTGGGGTGCGGGTGCCCCGGCGCCGCCCGCGGGGTCTCTGTGAGGAGAGGCGGGACTGCCCCACACTGGTTCTGGCCAGTTCCAACTGCCCCGGGCGGGGCCCGGACAGGCCCCTCAGAGGAGCGGGCGGGGCCCCTGTGGCAGGTTGGGGTTAGGACTGAGGGAGTGAAGATGGGCCGGGGTGTGTGCGTCCCTTTTAGTTTTTGTCCTTTTTTTCCACCATCCAACTCTATTTTGATTGGCAATAACTTAATTTTGCCCAAGTCGAGTCTGTTTTGCCTGTGCCAGCAATTGGTACAGGATCTTTACCTCAACCCATGAGCTTTTCCGCCCGATTTTGTGCCCCGCCCTGGGGAGGAAGGGGCTGGCGAGCACCTCAGGGGGCAGCCTGCCAAGGCGAACCCACCCCAAATACCCTTCTCTGATTTGCTTCACCATCACTTGGTTTGGAGACTTTTGGTCTCGATTCTGCCCTTAGTGGCTAAGTTCCAATTTTCGGTACAGAAAAATCAGTAGATAAAAATCCATCAAGCTCGTCAAGTTCCTGGTTTAGTGACATAAAAGTGTGACAGGAAGGGTGCATACAGAATTAGAAAAAGATAATTTCATTTTGCCTCCACAGAAGGAAGCAGTGTCACATTTGCTTATTAGAAAAAAAAAAAAAAAGAGGGGAAAAAAGCAGGTAATTAAAATGATATAGCAATCGTATTTAGAATAAAATGAGAACCAAGGGTAAACTCCATACATTGAAGTAACGGCTACAAATTCATAACAAACCATCTTATTAAGTTTTGAACAAGTAAATCAGAAAGAAAACCAAAGACAGAGAGCATAGATGTCTCCCTGAAAAGAAGCAATGGACCTTCCTTCCAGACAAATACAACAAGTATCCTTCCGTGCGGGCATAAGGATGAATGGAATTACCCCAATTTCCTCTTCACTGTCCGCACAGACTTCTGCTCCTCGAATCAGGCCCCATGTACAAGGCTAAGAGTTCTTCACAGGAGGCAGACTCTTTTGCGGCAGAAGGTGACAAGAGAACCAACTTGCTATTGACTCTGATCTCGTTTACCCATCTGCTGTCAGCAGAATGAAGCCTGCACTCAGACTGAAAAATTGAACCTCTTTTACTTCCTGGTTCTTTAAGTCCCTTCAATGAAGCTGTAACAGCTGAGGATATCCTCATTCTCCATCCTCCCCTTATACTCCAAAATCTAGAATTTTTCAGGCTTCCTCCAAAACTACTGCCACCGTGTCTCCCAGACTATTTAAACACTTTGTATTCACGGCTTTTCTGTAAAGACTGAGCTATGGCACAGTATGAGTAACCAGCTCTTATATTATGAAACATTTGACAGGTGAGGACACATTTTTATGTTCTTTCAAACATTGAATTCACAGTCTAAGCTATTCAGGAGAAAAAAAAAAAAAAAAAAAAAAAAAAAAAAGACTTAAGTAAGGAAAGATGGAAGAATTAAAACACATCCTTAGCTGGAGACTGAAAAGACAAGTCCCCAAGCTGCTTGTAAAAGAACCCTGCAACACTGAGCCTTTATGGCATTTCAACAGCTAAAAGACGAGCAGGGACATGAAACAAAATACCTACAAGTTACTAGACTAGGACCCAAATGCCTTGTTGATAAAAATAGAACTGGAAGTTACTTATAAGAAAATCACTTTTAAAAAAACAATGCTGGAAGTTACTTCAGTTCAGTTTTTATACTCAAAGGTACCATTGTTAAATATACACTTTGGGATGGTTGGGGTTTTTGTTTTGTTTTGTTTTTTGTTTTGTTTTGGTTGGGGTTTTTTTGTTTTGTTTTGTTTTGTTTTGTTGTTGTTGTTTTTGTTTTTTTTTTCCAAAATCTAAGCTGTGCAAAATCAGTTAAAAGGTTTTATATCTACTATTAAAACATGAAATCAGTCTGGGAACATTTACTGTTTAAATTGGCAAAACCTCTACTGGCAAACAAACAGTTAAAGTAAAAAAGGGGGGGAAAAAAGCCTTAAAAGACTCAAGAGAATTAGCTGTTGCTAAAACAATTTTATGGTCCTTTCCACTTCACTGGAGGTAGTTTGTATGGCTGACTGGAATCTATTCAATGCTGTCAAACATCTAACACTCCCATAGCTAGATGCCTTACAATGAATAACAAGCAGTCTAGCTGCCAATACGCTAGAGCTGCATTTTTTACCAGGGACTGGACCCCAACCCAGCAACACTCTAACTTCATTGTTTGACGCCTTGTTAATTTACAAGACCAAAAACTAATCACAACAAACAGAATTGCCAAAATTCCAAAGCACTGCAGCTACAAAATCCATTATATTTAATAAAAGCAATACAGAAGGTCAGGTTCATAAAAAAATCTGCACATCTAATTTCTCTTTTGCAGTTTAAATTGATTCTGTAATAGAAAATAACACTCAGTTTCCGTAGATGACTTACACAATCTAGGGAGGCTTACAATAGGTGCACAGAATAGAAGAAAAAAAGTAGAAACAATGAATGAAGTGTACACAACTCTTGTTGAAACGCTAAGTACATAATCTGTCATTCTGAGTATCATAATTTCCATAAATATTATCCCAACCATTGATTGTCTTGCTCAATATTGTGCTTCAAGCAAAATCCTGGACTCCTACCATACTTACGTCCTTCATCTTTCAACTGTAATAATGGTGAAGTGCTGACACCAGAATCATATTCCAAGTAAGGCAGAGAGCACTCAGTGACAACACTGTCTCTGTGAAATTACGACTGTGCTATCTTGGCAGCTATACGATTATGGCTTTGGTAGAATTTCTACTCTGCAGCTCATATCCTGCCATCAGAGGCATACAGGCACACCCTCCCCTTCATACAGCATCAAGTTAAAGTCAAACAGGACACAGACATCATGACTTTGGGTATGCTCTTTACCATTTGCAACTCCAGAGCGAAAAGGAGCATCATTCTGACCATGGGGTCTTTTTAGGTCGGGTTTGTTTTTTTTGGTTGGTTGGGTTTTTTTGTTAGTTTGGTTTTTTTGTTTGGGTTTTTTTGTTTGGTTTTTGGTTTTTTTTTTAAACACAGGTTATGACTTTGGGTTTTGCTTTTCATTATTATTTTAATAAAATTACACTTGCCTGTAGAGTTCCCAGGAACTAATTATCTAGGATCCAAAAGGTGCTGAAAAATTTTCAGAGCCTCAGTTTGGCAAACAAAATGAAGCAAAGCAGCTGTTTTGAGAAAAAAAATGGTTTTATCATGCAGATACATAGCCCTCTGAGAAAAATAAATTCAAATCAATAGTAGAACTATTCACATACCTCATTCCTTCTAAATAAAAATAGGTACTACACAAACTAGCCTTTCTGAACTGGAGTTGATTATCCACACCCTAAAAAAGATGCAGCTTCATTTGAAGGAGTGAAGAAAAGTGGCGGGCTGTGTATGTTAATGTGCGCACATGCACTTGCGTATGCTTCTGTTAGCATTTACAGCACTCAACACCACAGAGGGGCAAGGCTGAACGCTCCTGCAGTGGCCAAGGACACTTGCTTCAACTACGCACTTTAAGCATGTATTCTGAATTAATATCAATGGTGTATCATTGTTTTTTTTAAACTTGAAGAAAACAACAATGAAGTAATAAAATGTACTTTTCAGGAATCTGTTGCCTTTTTTAATTAATTTTCCTAAATCAAAATGGTAGCCATAATAAATAATGAGGTTTTTACTACGCTGTTTAGGCCTCTTGCTCTGAAAGCAGGCTACTATTTCTTGGCTATATAGTTAACATGCTATCCTCACTCTCTATATTTGGATAACTTACTGCCCATACACCATACATTAGCATATGCCCATGCAACTTAGAAGCTAACACCTGAATCATGCAGAAATTAATCTGTTTTGAACCAACATGCATGCAAAATCTCATGAAAACACTCAACTATATACTAGCTTAACAGCATTTCCAGGACCACAAGTACACACAAAAACCTGATATGTTTTCCACAAACATTCTGGCAAGATGACTAGGCCAAACAAGTGTATCTTGATTGTAAACGGGAAAAAAAAAAAAAAAAAAAACGAATGGTGCTGTGATCCCTCTTAAAGACAGAAGCCTTTGTCAGAAGGCAGCAGCCCCAAATCATTATCATTCCCAAAACTTTAATCACAATAATTAACCACAAATGGTTAATCACAATCAAAGGTGTTCTCAGATCAAAAACCGGTAAAAAAGCTACATCCATCAATTCCACTGATATGAATGTTTAACATAAAACTTTCAGGTTACATGTTTACACAAAATACAAGATTTAGGGAATGGGAAGTAGAACTTGAATACTGCTCCGCAAGGCAGAAAAGACCTTTTTATCTTAATACAGATTAATGACTTGTTAATAGTGTGGTTAAGCACTATCAGCAAGTCAGCAGTCAGTTGGGAGGTAAGATGAGACTTGCAATGGAATGCCTTTGGGTATGAAGAGACACATACATCCAAATGAATGATGACTTCTGCAAAAGCAAACTTAAGGCTATACAATTTATGTAAAACCAAATTCTCAGATATGTTTTTAGTCAAATAACATGACAGCTGGATAATAGCCAGTAAATATCTCTCAGAACCAACTCAACTGTAATTATATGGTGGGTTTTATTCCTACTCTGATTTATAATAATTTAGATTTTTGGAAAATATATGTATTTCACTTTAACCTACTTCATACTGGCATTATTCTCTGCATAAATACCAAATTTCAAGCTGTTCCATCACTACAGACGAGATGATCCTTAGCACCAGGCAATCGGGTGACTCTGGTATCAAATATCTGCATGGAAGAGAACTGTCATCAGCCAACACAGGCCAGAAAGCTCCTTGCATCCCCTTAAAGAGCTCTTCAAGATTACATGAGCTCTAATTCTCTAGAGGGCTTTTGTAACAGATGGGAATGAGGCAAATGCATTAAACAATTTAGATTATTATTTCCAGAAATACTTCTACAGTACTCAAGTGTCAAAATGCTTTTCAATCAAGCAAATAGCACGTGGCAAGACTTACAAAGCTGATTACAAGAATTAGATGCTTATACTCCACGAAATTCAGTTGCTTCCAGATATATAGTTCCACTGCTCATTTTTTAAAATTCATTCATGACCGACTGTAAGATGAGAGCAGTATCTTAATGAGTATAAAGCCCAAGAGAAATAAAAACAATATCTAATGTAGACATATTTATATGTCTTATACCAATGTGAAAACCATTCTTTTACCTTTTGCACAGCACGATAGTTACATTACAAGGTGTGCCTTCAGCGCAATTCACCAGGTTTCTAACAGGTCTCCTCCTGTCACTGGATTCACAACCTGATGTACATTCACAAAATTTTGGTTCACGAGAACGAAATATACAAGGTCATGCCTTCAGCATAAGTGACTGTGTCATTCAAGATCACATCTGCAAGACACACTACTAAATCAGACAGCTTCAATACAGCAACTACTCTGGCTCCTTTCAAGATCATTTACAGATACCTCATCATAGTGAGGCATTTCCTCCATTTTCTGTTTTCAAAGGTAAGTGCTTAGAAAAAACAAAATATCATTTTAAATAACAGTTCTATTGCAAATATTGCACAAACATAACTTTCCCTGTACGTTTTTACAGTTATTTTCAGCAGTCTAACCACAAGGAATTGAATATACTGCTTTAACCTCTGCTAAGTATGGTTCTTATTGACAGCTGGTGTTGATCATTTGAACTGGAAAACTTGCAGGAAGGAAGCACCTGAGTTCAGCTCTGAGTGTTCTCCAAAGTCTCCAGGAGTGTTTTATGATACTGTTCAATGTCTTTAATCAAGTAGTTCATTACTGGTTGGCAGAAACTCTTTGTTGCTGTGAACTCACTCAGCACAAAGTTATTTTGTTCATAGTACTGCTATTTCCTTTTCAAATTTGTAAAGTTACTGTGCATCAATCTCCTGCTGCTGTAAGTTTGGCAGTCTTTTCTCTAAGCTTTTATTTTCCTAAGGGTGACCGTTTTAACAGGTCTTAGGTCTTTCATTTCACAGGGTTGTGTTTTCTTCTCCATTCCTAATGATTTCAGACCACCTAAATTATTTTTTGTAAGCCTTCCATATGTTGCTGAATTTTTACCAGAAGATTTACAGCAAGGTTTTTATTTTCTTTCCAAATGCTTGCTTTCCCCTCCCCCCCAAGCTCTGGCTCAAGCCCACCACAGTAATGCAGGCACTTCGGGATATACCAAGTATTTTCTTTCACAGGCAGATGCCCCTTTCCATCCTTAAAGTGAACCTAGCAAATATCCACGTAGTTTGCTTGTTCAGTACCAAAGGTATTAGAACCTGCTTCCTATCAGGGATTACTTGTTTCAGCTAAACGCAACATTAAACAAAACTCTGCAGCTTCCAGTTGGCTAAGGGTATGTGCGGAGCTGCATTATGTGTGCCTGTAAAGGATGCTAAAAAGTCTACCCTCAGATGTGTCTAAAAATGAGGTGCCATTGGAGTACCATACTAAGAACTAAAAAAAAAAAAAAAAAACAAAACAAAACCCAAACCCACCTCATATCTAGTTATACCTCTATCAACAACTTTCTGTTCAATATTACTGAACAAATCACATGAGCTCTCTCCATTTGTTTTTCAATATATGACACCAGACTTCAGCTATTTCATAAGAATATTGCAAGAACCAAATAGCAGCCATTCTTTCAGTGCTTCTATAAACATAGCCTTTTTTATCTTTTTCTTAGGCTCTATGTTGCCTCCCAGCTCTAACTCTGCTAGCATTCCCAATCTTACCCACCTACAAATCAAACACCTCGAATAACTATAGGCCTTCACTGAATTCACCTGCAAAGCAAACACTTTCTTACCGTGTAGTGGTCAGCAAGAACAATTTCAAAAACATTAATGATGATTTAATATAAAAAATGAGAGAAACACATTTAAAAACGGCTTCAGGGAAGCAAATTTAGAAGACAGTGGATAGTGATGGGCGTGCATTTTGAAAGTACCTGCTATCTGCTTTGCAACAGGAATAACATTTTTAAAATGACTGATGGGAGAAGACTGACGGACCAGCCACCAGGAACAACCATCTACCTGTACATATTTTCTGTCGATTCTTTTCAATTGCTTTAAGTTCTAACTTGCTGTTAACTCTATGTAATTTGTCTCCCTAGCTCCCAATTACATCCCTAATTGCAAATGACCACAGCAGAAGTCATTGGGCAAGTATGGAAAGCCTAACTCCTTTGTCTGTCTTTTTATCACCGAGGACAACAGTCCCTGCTGCAGGCTTTCACCTTCTCATGCCTTCCTTGCATTTCTTCTGAGCAACACAACATTAAGAAACACCACTCAAACAATCTGCCAGAAAGAGGCACCAGATCATGCCTTTCATTACCACCTTAAGCCAATCCCCTTTAAAACACAACTGGTATTTAGTGGATCTCTTCTCAATATCACTCATCCTTCTCCTTGATGTTTTCATAACTTGTGGAAAGACTGGCACTGATTTCTCTGGGATTTTGATCAGATTTTTTTCTCTCAGTCACTAATTCTGTTCTTCCTGAAATTCCTAGCATTGTGCATCTTAAACATCCTCCACTTCATGTGTTTCTCCAGCCTCTATCTGCTCCTCTTACCAAAGTTTATTCTTCTTTCTTTATTCTTCTATCATTTTTATCATATTAATTCATAAGCTTGCCTCCAAGAAGTTAATTGGCTCAAGGCACAGACCTTTCTGCTTTCTCCTAATGCCTGATCTCTGATCATATCTACGCTTTACAATCCTCCTTTATCAAGCCTTTTACTAGCTTTTCCTTTTATTACTCATATAATCAAGAAACACAATATGTTGGACTTTTGTCTTGTATAACAGTTGGCCATTCTAAAAATATGAAGTCAGTGGATTTTTATATTCTCTTCATTTAATACATTTTCATCAATTAAAACATTAGTAAGAAGTACTTTATGCTTATGAACTTCATGCAGCAAGAACACCACAGAGGTATACGTGCCTTCCCATATTCCAAATATTTCTGCTAACACACATCTCTTTGCATTTTCCACTATGTGGGCAGGCAGGTTCCACAAGAAGCCACATGCAGGGTAGAAGTTACCAATACCTGGGAAAAGTGTTTAAAAGAACAACATGTAATTATGCATACAAATTCTATTGAGCTGAAGTGGAATTCAGACCACAAAATGTTTCTTTGAAAATCTTGCCTCTGCCTTGCCCTTGACAAATGGAGGACTAATACAGAGTAACACGAGCAGTACAGAATTTTTCTATTCTAAAGAGATATTTCCACATGGCCTCACTGCCCTTTGAATTAAGGCATAGAGAAAAGCAGCAAATATCAGGGCTGGCAACCTCACACAGTTTGCTGCTGAAGCACGACCCAACAACTGCAACTGATACACACAGTCCCTGCCAGCCACCCATATAGCACGGCACGTGTTTGCCAAACAGGTAACAAATCACCATTTCCAGTAGCCCAGAGGGGACACAGGATCACAGAGCTCACCTGTGTGGGCAAACATCTTATGCACTTAGATAATCTAGTAAATGAAAGAATCATCCTTCTGCTATGAGACCTCAAAACACTCTCAGACACAGGGAAGCAGTATATTCTAACCCACAGACAGAGGAGATGAATTTCTGTGTAACCATGAATTGCTAAAGCTAACAGGAAACCTGCACCTGAGCAGGGCACTGACTTGAGCTCCCGCCTGTTCAGCAGGAAACCCATCCCACAGATCATCAGCATCTTTCAGATACACCCTGGGAAAAAGCAGTGCTACTCTGCAAGCAAGACAACCATCAGCGGAGGTGCAGATTTGTAGTTAGTGGGGCCGGGCAGATTCTAACCATTTCTGATCCAACAGAAATCTTCCTTACCTCATATGTTATTCTGTTTCCAATACCCGTCCCCATTCGTGACCCTTGGTCCACTGGAGAGGGGCTGCAAGCAAGCCCTCACTAGTCCTACACAAGCAACAGGGACACAGCTTTAGTGGGACTTGACTCCAAGAGTCAAGTGCAGACAGCATTTCTTACACTACCTGGTGATACACTTCCCCAAAGTGCCAGTGGCCAGCATGGATTTCAAAACTGCCTCTCCTCCCCCTTGCACCTTAGTTGAGGGGTATTTTACTTTCACTTTGAATAAGAAAAAAAAATATCAAAATAAAATTTAAAAATCAGGAATAGTGCGCAAATACAGAGTTTGGAATACAGCAACACAGTAGAATGAATACAGGAAAAATTAAACCAGTTTTAAAATATAAGGAAACGAAAAGGAAAAAAAAAAAAAAAACAAAGACAAAAAGTCTCCAAAACGATAAGGAAGGGTGAACAAACTTGGTCTCTGCAGCTGGCTCCAAGAAGCAGTCAGGGCTCCTACCAATATGAAAGACGATTAGATTCCAGCAGACAAACCAGAAAGTAATGATTACGATTGCTGATGCTGCAGACCGTGGCTGGCCCACATTAGGTTAAGTAAGCTGGACGCAAGCCAGTATTATTGAACAAATGGCATGGCACATTCCGGAGGAATCTGAGGAGAGATTACTAATATCTTAAAGGTGACTTTTCACACATGCTCTCCCAGCAAATCAGGCAATTCTCTTGGCTATAATGGACAAGATCAGCAGAGGCCAGTCTCTTGAAGTTATGCACTCATCATACAAATAGGATTATTTTTTTTTATTTATAATAATTGACTGCAGCTCATTTGAGCAAAGCATCCTAAGTGCTTTATTGGTTTATTTCACCCCTTCCCCTGTTTTAAAGAAAACAATCTAACTTTCCATTATTCATTATCATCCAGGCAGGCAGCAAGCTAAAAAAAGAACTCTAATTTTTAGCCACATTGTCTATTAAAAACATGTAAAACGTTTCCTAAAAGGGCAGGTGCATTAATTAAGACTGCCTCAGGATAAATGAAAATTACTAGGAGTGCTCTGCTTTCCTGAATGAGTTTTCCGTACACTATTTATAATTGAATGAAACCAATTACAGCATTTGTAACAGAAACTGTACACAAGTTAAACATTTCCACTTTTGCAGAAGCTGAAGAGAATACCACAGGAACAGAATAAGGTCTTGGCATTTTTATGAAGAGAAAAGGGACAATATCTTCTCTTCTAAAAAAAGTTTCCCTTAAGCAAAACAAACAGTAAATACACTGGGTACAATTCCCACCAACGTGGCCCAAAAAGGGCCCTAGTGTAATTGAGAATCAGGCCCCGGATTGTGAGAAGCCATCTCACCGCCGGAAATCCTGAAGCTGTAGCTTGAACTCCTTTCCGTTTCTTCAGAGAAGGAAATACAGCTTATTTATGCTCAATTTTCTAAATAATGGTTATCCTCTGTAACTAATCAGTAAAGTTTTAAATTAGTATCAGACTAAATGTTTGTTCAAATAGTGGAACATGCTCTGTCTTCAAAATATAATCTTACCTTGCTGACAACTGAAAAAGCTAAAAGTCTGAGGATAACACACTGGCATGCAGTTTTTATTTTCAAACAGAAAACATCCTTTGCTATCCTACTGAGCATTTCCTAAAAGAACACACAATCTTTGGTGTGCAGAGATTTAGGCCAGCGAGAGAAAACAAAGATACCTTCAGGGAAAAAAAGGAATTGACGTAGTTTCAAACACAACAGCGCTTTCTGAATTCATTCTGAATGGAAGAAGGAAAAGGTTTAAAGTTACTGCTAAGGAACCAAATAAAATTATTTGAACAACCATTAAAGAAAATCCTCAGCTCGAAAGACACTTCAGAGAGAATTCTACTTCCACATCACCTAAAAGCAATGCACTCATTGACTTCATCTGCAATTACCTGATACTCACATGGATTATGAATTTTACCCTGTCAGTAAGCTAAGCAAGCGCATATTAATGATGAGGCTGACAAATGCAATGCAGAAGTATGTTTTAGCATTTTGTAATGTGCTGCACGTTACTGCAGGAAGTATGTCAAACCATTTTTGCTGCTAGTAGTCAGAAAGCTTAAACTTTGTTACTGATTACACAGAAGTAATTAGGAATAAAGCCATGCGATGATTTAAGAGGTATCTATCTATAGTCAGCTAAAACTTATATATATAAAATAATAATGTACTTTGATTTTAATTTCCCTTCTAGACTCACATAAAAATAGCATCTGAGTGAAAATTAGCACAGATACAAGAAAATTGTTCATTTTGGTTTCTAGGCTTAACACTGCTTTATGGGATACACTATGACACTACCAACTCGACATGAGCAGGATGAAGACCTGCTGTTCCGCAGTGCATGTAGGCTCCGATGCCCACTGTGCACTACTCAAGAACCTGACACATCTTTTCTTAATTTTTCATGTTTATCCTTGGATGTCAGATAAACTAGCAGACACAAGCGTCATTGACGAGAAATAAAGGAGAACCTGAGGCAATATGAACTGCGATAACTACAAATATCAACTGAAAATTTTATCAGATTGCTAGAGCTGGTTGTGGTGGGGTTTTTTTATAATCTACAGATTATACTGACTGTAAGTCTCTGGCTCTGTCAGGTGTTCTAAATTGAAGAGACCTGTGATGTTAGTTGTCTTGGAAGGTTACAAACATACAGGCATTTTTCTCCTAGTAAAACACTTCCTTAATTTAGAATACCTACTGCCATAGCTTCTCTCTGTAGACTCTGAAGTATTTTTTTCTCTTACATAATATGATGATCAGAGTTCAGCACAGGAATTCACTTTTTATATCTGTGCATTTCCTTCTCATTTGTTCTCTGCAAAGATTCCTTTACTTTCAAGAAAAGCAGATCTATCTGCATTTTTTCAATTAGTCTTTACCCTGCTTAAGGCCACACTGCTACAATTTTTTTCCACATACAGACGTAGTCAGCTGCATCATTAATCATTTCAATAACTTCTTGTCTAATCTTCAACACCTTTAGAGAACACCTGCCAGTCATATGCTGCTGTTATTTATGAAACAGTTCTATGATCCTCGTTTTTTCCTCCTTAACCTAATTTCACCTACCGCTTACAAAAATGGATTCACTTTACATGTATTTTTATCCTTTACAAAAATGCTATCAAACAAGTTTGATTTTTTTCATGCTCTTCTTCCAACTTTTGTATGACACGTGTATTCATTATAGAGCCGTACTACCTTCCTGATGTCTCAGTCAACACAAAAGTAAAAGGACTGTAAAATTATGAAACAGTTAATAGCTTTGCCTTTATTTAGAAACCCACTCTTCTACTAAACCCTTATACCGATTCCTGTGGAATGTCCCCACACACGACAAATACTCCCGTGCTGGGGGAACACTGCTCCTGGAGTTACAGAATCAGAACATTGCTGATATCAAGTATAATATTCCCCAATTTTTTGTTCAGAGAATTCTGCAGACAAGCCAGAGCTATCCACTTTACAGGGTTGCTTCTCAAGGAACAAAATTCCGTCCCCGCCTTTCATTTCAAAGCAGACACTACTGAACCCCATCATAATTACCTGTAATGTTTTCCACAGACTATTAAACAAAGATCTAGTTGAAGACTAAAAACTGATGCAAAGACAACACCAGTTTATTTAAATGTTTATCCATCAAATAATGAAAGTGAGAAATGGGAGTAGAGAATAATTAGGGAGCACTTACTGTAGCAGAGAGCTGTGGTCCATTCAATTGTGCGTGCAGGATGGCTTCATTGATGGAGTTCCGGATTCCCATCAGTGCAATTTCCAGATCATGCGAGGCAGACATTTCATTAGTCAGATATTCCAGCGTGGAGATATACTCCCTCCATTGTGCATCCAGTTCTGACACACTGGCCAAGCAGCCCCTCATTACGTTTAGACAATATCCGACACAGGGTCTGATTAGCGTCAGGCCCTGGCAATGCGGGCAGTACTGCATCTTTACTAGAGCTTTGCTACACTCCTTCGTGAGAGCTGCGTGTTCAGTAGTATTTATCACTTCGATGCCCAGACTGAGGGCCTGGCTGAGCATCCTGCTTGCCCAAAGAGATTTTGACAGCTCTGTAACCATGTTTTTAGAATAGCGTCCAAAAGGATTTATGTCTTGCCTTGTAAGCCGTAGACACTCTGTGTAGTCCTCTGATAAATCTGTAATTCCTGGGTTTATCAGCCGACTATACACCAGAGGAAAGAGACTGTCAAAGAACCGTAATACTGCACTTTCCACTGTAGTTTCTGCACCCAGAATGTAGAGAGAGATGTCTGTAAAAAGTTCTTTAACAGGCTCTGCTGCTTCTTTTGCCATAGGTCTGTAAGCTGTCTCAAACAGGGAACTTGTGCGGTTTTCAGCAAAGCGAAGCAAAGACTCAAAGGCCTCTAAAAAAGGGGACAGGGGAGAGAAAGAACTAGAGGTTAATAGCAAGCACCTGACATCTTAGTCACAGGACTAACAGTGTCCTGAACAGGAATATCAATAGTTACATGAAATCTGCAATATGAATACACTAATAGTTAATACAGCTTTCATCAGTAATATGATTAAAAAGACACCTAAACATTACATGTGCATAATAAAGGCAACACATAGTACACAAATATTTTCTTTTAAAAAGATGGCTGTATTTTCAGTAGCTAGACCCTGACCCAAACTCCAGAGCTCGATGAAGGACTGCCACAGCCGACTCCAGTGAGCACAGGCAGGGTCTAACATGGCTTTTGTAACTGACACTGCATTTGGGCAGTTCAGCTAGATACATTTCCAATACATCCCTCCACGTACAAGTGACATCAGGTTCCAGTACAGAGGGAGACTGCAACATTTTCAGTGCTCCTACAGAACTCCAGAGAAGAATATTTGAATAGGCAAAATTATTTCCATGATGCAATTCTGGAACTGTGAGACAGAGGAGTGATTCGTAACAGGAGGGGTCTGTAATACACCAATCACACTATCACTGCCACACTGGAATGAATAAATAATGATAAAATAGCCACATTTAATAAAAGGGTGAAAATTCATATTCAAACTTCTTGTAAAGCTACAGGATGCAGTGAAGTCTTAAAGACAAAGAATAACAAGCACACAGAAATGCTCACCCTCATTCATTAGCTGTACTTTTCAACAAAAGTTTGAAACGTTTTAATAATTTAATAGTTTATGAAAGCAGTATCTTGATCACATAACAGCTTGAAGTTATATTTACTTTTCATCCCAGGTGATCTATTGATATGAAATCCATCATCAAGAATAGGAAAAAAGCATAAGGCATTCGTGTCCTCCTACAATCGGTCTAGGCTGCTAAAACACATACTTGGTACAGATCTGAGAGCTGACATGCAGAGTAAAAACGCGCTGGAAGGAAGAATTAGACAAAGCTCACTCACAAATAGCAACTTCAGATAAGCTGCTGGACAGCAGCTCTATGAAAGCTTGCAAGATAACCAAATACAAACAGCAGTTGAATTTTTTGTTTTACAGTGCTGTGAGTGGGTGGCTGAGAGGCACTTCTTGCAAAGTACAAGTTGAGGATGAAGGAAAGATTCTGTGTGAATAAATTCTCTCCCTGTTAACATTGGCTAGGTCTGGACACCAGTCTGTGGTTGGCAGAACTTGACATCAAGTCCGCTATGAACCAAAGCCAAAATGAAATAAAGTCAGGAAAACAGTATCTCCTTTAACTACACCATTTTTGATTGTTCTTAAAAAAACCAAACAAAAAAAAAAAAAAAAAAACCAACCCAAAATACAAAACCAAACCCCAAAATATTTAAGGAGTGCCACAGTTAACAGGTTTCATATTGCAGAATGCAAATATTATACACCCAAAACACTGATTGGGGTGCTAGAATTCATAGACAGGGGAAAGGAAGGGATCAGTTCCCAAGACTATTTTTAATGACACAGAAGACAGTAATCCACACTATTTCCACTGCTTTCTTTGGAAGCTCTGCAACAAAAAGCCTCTGACATTAATCATTCTTGCACTCCTCTGGATGGTGAGTAGCTCCAGTCAAGGCAGGAGACCTATCACTTTATACCTCCTGAGGTCTGGCCAGAGAATGGGTTTTGGTCTAATCCTACTCTACATTCATCCAAACATCACCATACAATTCACTGCAATGTAACACAAACCGAAGTTGCTCAAAGATCAGCTCAGGAAAGGAGCAGATACAATACTGTAAAGCAAGATTAGCATACACTGGCAAAGTCTTGTAGAAAAGCCTGTGCAGTGCCTTCCTCTGTTACATCTCCCTGGGCAACTAACCTGCTTGTTACGATAAGCATTACAATCCCTTTACCACAAAGGGCGATTTAACTAGACAGATAATACAACATATCTCATTGTACATTAAATCATCAGTATTTTACACACACATGCTGTATCCTTCTGCCAGAGAATCACTTCAGCATTCCCACTGGTATTACAGCAACTAATACTCTGGAAGTGCTTACAAAATCCTAGAAATTAAGAATTCAGATACACTTCAGTTGAAAAAAGAAGAAAGTTCATTCTCAAGGCAGAGAAACACCTTGCCAAGTTTCAGAGTGAAGCAGACTTTTATAGCTGAAAAGAATTCTGAAAATTGGATTTGTGACGGAAATACTGACACAGCCTAAACTGTAGTGGTTAGCTGTGTGCTACCGCACTATCAAAAGTTTTCTTGTTTGCCACATCACCCCTATCTGTTTATTTTTATTTCTAGGGGAATCCTAAACACCATTTTTGTTTATCACACTAAAAAAGCAATGGAAATATTCAAAACATGGATAAAACAGTATTTTAAGTTCACTCCTTCAAGTACACTCTTTCTTTCTCACAGACTTTCAGCTCATTATGGAGCAGGGACTGTCTCCTACAATACCAGTAGTCTTACGCTGTTGCTTTACCTTCTACACCCATAAAGGCTGAACTGCAGCCATCATCCTCCTTATCTGAAGATTAAACGAAATGCATTTATAAATGTGCAAGTATCCTTACTGTCCTGAGCAATAACGGCCCCAGTGAAAGCTGAGAGCGAAAAAGTCAATAGCAAGGTACGTCCCAAGAAAACAGATTTCAGCAGCTTCCTGGGATACTACGTTGTACACTAGAAACCATATAGCATTTTATTCTCAAACCTCTTAACTGTGAAAATTCTGCATTATTCTGAGACAAGTATAAAATTAAAATATTTAATAGCATCATCTATTTTTCATTGTGCATGAGAAAAATTGTATATAGCTTCACTCCTCCTGCAAAAATAGCCCTAACATCAGAAGTATGGCACAAAAAATTTCTGCTGATTGTAGATGTGCTGCAAATACCCATAAGGTATCATTTGCTTCCTTATCACCACTGTCAGACACAAAAAATGATTCATGCTTGCAGGCACTCTAGCAGTGACATTTAAGAAGGAAATATGTAGGTCTTTTTTCATTGTTATAAGGCATTAAGAGATGTTTGAGACAAATTACTGGATCAGCTGGGTGTTCTTAGACCTTTAATTAGAAATAACGGGGCTTCATGCAGTCGAATGATTTTGTAACAACAGACAGCTTGCATTCTGGTTGTACGGAGCAGGCAACCTCAGCATCTTGTTTTAAAAGCGATTCATTATATGCTTTTAGTGTACCTTGTATGGAGTTTCTAAATCCCAAGGAAGGTTTACCACTGTCTGAAAAACCAGGTGCTCATCTGTGCAGTCAAATACAGCGAACTTCAGACATTTATGAACTGGCAAAAAGCTGAATCTAAGCCTAAGCATACACTGGGAGAAACATTTGATCATCTTTCACAGCCTTTGGCTTCACACACACACCCCACTAGCAGCATACAATGTACTATAAATTGCAAATATATTGATTCTGAACAGAAATAAGCCATAACAAAAATCATCCTGAATTTGATGGAGACATTATGTATTTGTCTTTAGTATTAAAATAAATAGAAAGGTGGAGAACAAGCTTTGTTCTCGTGTCTCTCAAAAGCCCCTTTTTGATTTAAGGCTGCAGGGAAAAATGAAACAACAGCCAGCTCTGGATTTTGAACTAACACACTGGTAACTACTTAAAGTCAGGCAACATCACCTTCCATGGGGAGAATTTTGTTCAAACTGTTTATCATGTGCTCACAAAACACTTGACACCACCACTGATGTGGCTGTGACAGTCAAACACAGCTGGTCAAATACAGCTCACCTCTGGAAACTTCACATCTGAACTGCTGGTGTTTGAAAATTAGCTTCTGGAGACAAGCCCAGTTATGACGAGATGCCATGCTGGTTTTGCTGCGCTCCGCTGGTGGCACAAGCAACTAACCAGTTTGCACACTGGGGTTCTAGCCTGGTTCCTAGCATTCACATACACTGAAAATTATATTATGCTCAGTCTAACACACACAGATGGAAAAACATTGCTTTGCACATACAGCATCCACGCCTATTCGTCATGAGCATGGCACAGCTTGGTTTTGAGGGACAGCTTCCCCCAGACAGAAATACATCCATCCTGACACAAAGGATGTTTTACTTCTAAAGCAGCCAGCAGCTACATTTCATATACCTAACGCAATAAAAATCACAACAGGTTCCTGACTTATCTCACACCAGCTTTTGCACCAGTGGAACACCACTGACTTCTTCAGTAGAATTTAATCCTGATTCAAGCCTATTGTATGTCAGAAGAAGCTGCAGAATTTAAGCGTTTCTGCTAAAGAAATCTTCTAAAGCATAGAGCTACAGGGAGAAAGAGATTTACGAGGCATTTATCAGTCTGCCCAACACTGGTGTGCCAGCATTTTCCAAAGATTTCCTCTATTTTTTTCACCACCTGGAGGTCTATTTGGGGAAAGAACAAGTAGATTTTAAGTAACAGTACAGATAAATGCAAAATATCTACTACTGCAACTACAGCTTTGACTCATAGCACATAAACACTGCATTCAATGACTTGTGTTAACTCACTTCAGCAGGAATAGCTTCTTGTGTTTTTAAATTGCTGTCATCTCTATTATAGTGTAATCAGGTGCAACAGCTCTCCAAGTTTGTGTCCAGGCCACCACCCCTACTCCTGCAGCCTTATCTTTAGGACAAGAACCAAAGATGCAAAACTGCCACGCATCAATTGGCCACTCTTTCTGCCACAAAAATCTTTCTGGGTTTGTTCTGAGGAATTGCTTATTTTTTGAGGCTCCCAGACACATGGCAACATAGCCTCAAGGAAGGACCTAAACAGAACGATCCACTGAAGCCTATAGTGACTCTGTGCACACATGGTAGTAGGAGAGCTTGCATTCAGGGTTGCCTTCATCTCATAAACCCTAGATTTCTTACAGTGCATGATGGTCAGCAGATGTGGTCTCAGGGAATACACACAGATGGGAGTTTTCCAAGAAAATGTGGGTTGACATATGATAGCCATACACAGAGAAAGTTCATTGGCTTCCCTCTCTTGTTCACCAGACCTTCGCAAGCTATTGAGATCCTTATTCTGTAAGCAACTCTAGGGTTCAGATGGGAAGCATTAGGAGAGGCTAAACAACTTCCAACTTTCTGGATTATGAATCAGCCCAATCCACTTTTTTTTTTTCCTTTCCACAGACCCAACACGGGAATGTTAGCACGGGAACTGCTTTCCCAAAATGTTGTCAATCTAAGCACCAGACATCTCTGTGCACAGAGGACCGTTTCTGTTGTGCAGTAGCTGAGACTCAGACAGAGCGGGCCTACTGTTTGAACCCCATCTCTTCAAAAACCAAGCCATAAAACTGAGTGCATACCATGACAGGCATATATGACAAGAAAATTACTGTCACTGCCCTTGTGCTTGTGTGTGTGTGTGACTCACAGCTGGCACCTTGCCCACAGGGTCAAGGTAAGACCATCCTGCTAATGCAATGGCTCTCCACTACATTAATACACTCTGCAATAGTTGAATGTGTGCTGAACTTAAATTTAGAAAACCCACAAACTTCTAAAAAAAAAAAAAAAAAAAACAAAAAAACAAAAACGGAAACCATTATATTATAAACATTACTGAAAAGATTTAACAATGCTCAATAAACCAAAAGTAGAAGCAAACACTGAATCTATCTATACGGAAATAACATCTGTGTACATTTTAGCTTTGAGTGTAATCACGAAAGAAGAATGACAAATTTAAGTAGCTCCATTATTTGTTTGGTCTCTCAGGACCACACTAATATTTGGCTCCTTTCCCTTCAACATCTTGCATTTATTACAGAGTCACAGGATGAATGAAAGCTACAGTTTGTTGAACAATAGCTTGCTTTTAATGCTTTCAAGTCCATTAAATCTTCTGCATCTTCATGGTTTGCCAAAAGAAAGGACACCATATTAATATTTTGCAGCAGTAGAATGTAAGTGCACATTATTTGCAATTTAATGCATAGAGAGCAATGTACACAGCAGAAAACCACACCCAGATGCACATCTACATGACACAGAAAGGATAAAATTCAGAGTTCTACTTTTCTGGATATGCAATGATCTCCAAATATATTTAAAAAATAAGAACAGAGAGTGCTTAAAAAGTATCATTAAACAAGGTAACAGGTGGTTCAGGGTTTTTTTAGATCATAAGATTATGTTAAAAAAAGAATGTAAGTGCAAAACGAATTGTCATGTTTGCAAAGACAGAGCCTGAAATCCATTCAGTCATTAAGCTGCTTTTAGAACAAATTCTTGCAGTTTTTAGCTTCATTTCTATCTTGTGACATTTTGCTATTAGCAAAAAAAATGTCAAGATCTGGAAGGTTCCTTCTGATTTATCCCAAATCATTCTACTGAATGAAGGACCAAAGCTCTTTATTAATACCCTGCTTTTCATGTGTTTTACTGCTTTTAGAATGGCAGTCTTCCTATGCATCAACACAGTTGCTCTTGATGGAAGCTTGCTCCAAAACATTTGAGGTCAGAGAAAAAGCTGAAAGCTCTCAGAATTTGGGCCAAGCGGAAGCATCTCTTGCTTTCTACCCATCTCCTGTAGCTGCTTTTAACAAGGCAGACTGCAAAACAGATGCAAAGCAAGAAAGCAAAGTCACTTCTGGAAAGTGGGGAAAGGGAATTTTGAGTTTGTTCACCTTGACAGCAAGGAGAGGGTATGATATCTTTAGAGCTAATCAGTCCTTTAGAATATATATCATACAGAAAAAAAATGCAGCGTTCCACTTCTGTGCATAGGGGCAAGGGCTTTACTTAACAGTCTCTCCATGAGTGTGCTTCTGTTGACATCACCAGATAAATATCTTGTCATGTACAGGCTGATAGAAACTTCTGCCCAAGTTGGAAAGTAAGAAGTCTACAGTCTTCTCCATTCACACCTAACAGCTATGGACAATCCTGATTGTCCGCAGATCAATCCTGATTGTAACCGCAGATCAATGGGTAGGATTATTTAGAAGCTACTATCAACCTTTAACCATCTGCCCAGTTCCAAGTTTAATTTAAGACTGTTTGTAACTTAAAATACATTAAAAGTTGCCAGGGCTTAAAAAAATTCTAGCAGTGAGACTTCCAGAGCATAAGAATACCTGGTCTTTCCTTAGGAACATCTCCCGTGATGGGAGCTTGGGCAGCAGTTTGCCACATGTAACACTGGACATGAGAAAGCCTGGTGCAATTTGAGTTTCAGAGCAGCAGATCCACTATTGTAGTTCAGTAATGTGGGCAAAGCCAAGACACTTAAAAAAACAATTTCCAAATAGTCTGTTTGAAGACTGACTTCCAGTAACAGCATCAAGAACCAACACCATTAAGTATCACCTGAAAATTTTTATCTTAGCATGAAAATCAGCTGTCTTGTTTCTTTGCATGTGCCCAAGCCTATTCTTTTAGCCTTGGCACAACTTTGCAATTAGACAGGAAGCCGCCACCCCCTCAGCCTGCTGCCACAGCCAGCAAACCCACACCCTTTTCTGAAGCAGTCCTACAGTACACTTACTCCTTCTTTTTCTTCTACTTCGAAACTTAACCAGCTTCTTTACTGTACAATCTTATACAGGGAGAAGGGGAGGAAATACGCAGCTCGTATTTTGGTGAGCTTGATAAACACTGAAACCATTAACTTTGAGTTATTTTGGTGGGTATTTGATTCTGGAAGCATCAGTAGTAGAAGTAACATCACCAAGTTTAAAACAGGCTCCCTGCTTCATAGGCTGGTGATGCAAAGGGGGAAAAAAAGGCAGTCAGTAGACACAGGAGCCCAGGAGATACCTTAATAACAATAAAACAGTCCAGTGACAAACAGCAATCTTTTGTTCTGCTCTGGTCATTTTGCCATGAAATCAAATAATGATTTCTGTAGACCGCATGCTGGGGAATACATCCAAATTGCTGGAATTAGTAACCACAGCGCACACATTTTTCAGACTTAGCGGCCTTGTCTTTATCATTAACAAAACAACAGTGTATAACAAAGTTGCAACCAGCTGCAAAACTATTTACCAAAGACAGAGTAGGGAAAGCTCTGCAGTCTTGTGTGCCAAACCATATCTGCCCTTTTTAAAGAAAACACTTTATGGAAGAGTTGATAGAATATAACCAAGTTGTTATGCTTCACAACATCACTTAGTTTGCTAACTTGATTTTGAGTTGCTCACTGTTTATTTCACCTTCAAACTTTCTGTGAATACAATGAATGACCTGGTAATTAAATGTAGCTGTTTATTATTTTTGTATACTGCATTTCAAGTACAGCTGTAAATTGTTTCATACACCGTCATTATAGGGTGCAATTACTTACTCCTTTTGAAAGTGAGCGGTCTCAAGTAAAACTAGATCAGTTGACCGGCAGAAAGCTGGAGACCAGATGTGATATTAACCTTTTATGACACCACTGGGCTTCTGCTGACATACAAATAAAGCAAGTAGTTCTTTGGGAATATTTGTGCAGTAGAAGGCTGATGGACATCTAGCATCACTGTGGTAAGATGACCTAGAAGAGCAGTAAAAGCCCTGAGGACTGTGGTTGGACTCTTATAAAGCCATGGCTATCAGTATTCTCCTTCTGTCAAAACAGAATTCCAAAAGATGATTCATATAATTCATACCTGCCAAGTTCAAACCTATCATCTATTACTTAATAGTAGCAATTCACAGTTTTAACAGGAGTTGGGCCAAAATAACTGAAGAAAGAAATATGGCTGTGCTTCAACAACACTTGGAATTTGCTTTCCAAGAACAAATAATTTATAAAAATGTCTCTCGATCTACAAAGGGAAAAAAAAACCACAAGCAGTCGTGTATCTGTGGGTAGCTAGGTTCTTCACATAACTGTAACTATCTTTGAAGTTCTTAGGAGGTTTAACAGCTATCAGACTGGGAGCAGAAAGGATATTATCTGATTTATTTGATCACTCACTAACATGGACAGTGATGACTGGAAGCCACTGCTACAGCAAGTAGCACACAATCCCCAAGATGGATTACAGCACAAAGCACTTGCAAAATAACTGTGACAACTCTGTAACCATCAACATTTCTTTCAAGATAGATCGACAGAAACAGTCTACATTGATTAAATTAGGTCTGATGTAACTATTCTAATGAACAGAGTTTTTGCCACATAAAAAAAGCATCCCGCTTTTATTTTTTTAGGGTAAAACCCTATGCACAGTTGCAAAGATGTATGCTGAATTGAAAAGTCATCATTCTTCCTTAGAAAATAAAAAAGCTTTCCAGTAAAAATAAACAACAGCTTGAACAATATTTTCTTAAAAATCAACCCTGAATCATCACTTTATGGGATGAGGTAAACCCCCGGTACCTTTTCAAGTAAAGTTCTTGCTGTGGGTTGGGGTTTTTTTTTGGGGGGCGGAGTGGGTAACGTTTATTTTTTTTTACATATTTGAGTATTGTTCTAAAAAGCATAGTCAGCCCCAAAAGGTGTGTCGGCCCAACAATCCAAGACTTGCATGGTGTTAGACACGATTTACACTGGACTTTTTTTTTAAAGTCGACTGCCCTCAGTTTGGTTTCATCAGAATGGATACTTGGTACATACGGCTGCAACTCCTTTGAAAGAGTGGAACCTCCAGTGCCAAAGTCTTGAATGCTTTGTCTACCAATTTTCAATACACAACAGTTTGGTTATTAAACTGTAACTATACACTTCTCAAAACTCATGTGGTTGATACCAAATTACACCATAAAAGATGGAGCTCAAGTTACCTCCATCTGAGGCCAGCCAGGGAGGTAACTGGTCCACGCTAAGCACTGACACACAAAAATGCTACTATCATTGGGAGATGGTGCAAAACAATTACCTCATTCTTTCTGGGTTTCCATAGCAATTACTTTTCCACATGTGCAAGCAGTTTTTCAATGCTGTGAATCACTGCACTATGCATGCTAGCATGGGGCTAGTTTATAAGCGAAGATAAATACCCTTATTGCAATGTCTAGGATTAAGTCTTTCAGGTAATCTCTTCCCACAGACTGCTGGACAGAATAAAAGGGTATCACTTTTCTTTGGATTTCCCAGACTAGTTTTATTACAAGTACTTTTGGAATGAGATACTTAGTGCATATGGTGTAGTTTCCAGAACTAAAACAGACTTGTGGAAGAATTTCTGTGCATTCAGGACTGCAGTATGGGCTCACTTGAGAGACTGAGGCAGTGGTTCATTTATCGCAGCACTCTGAATGCTCTGAGCACATACACAGTAAAAACAAACAAACAAACAAACAAAAAAAAAAAACCAACACCACACCCAAACACAAACATCTTAAATAGAATCTATGCCTGGGTAAGGACAACACTTAAATGATAACACATCTAGGACAGATACATACAAGTGTGTATATGTATAAGGAGCAAGCAAGTCATAGTAACTGTGGACTAGCGCCATATCAGACCAGAAAGTCCAAAGTGCAATTGGGTGGGGACACAGCTAACGTAGTACAAGTAAAGTATGGCTATGTAGAGATATTGCTGTTTTGTATTGCTTGAGGAGAAGGACTATTCAAAAAAATACTAAGAAGAAAATGGCCAAAAATTGCTTCTGCAGCCTTCCTGCAAATGAAAACCACAGAGAAAGAAAAAGCTGTGCCAACTACGCCCAGTGCCAGGTACTAATACCAGAGAGGAACAGATGCCATCATTAGAGAAAGAGAGGGCATTTATGTTGGTGGTCTGTTGGAGCTCAAACGCATGGCACATTTGACACAATTGGACCTGGAGAGCAAGCAAATGGGGCTTGCCAAAAACAGTACAGACTTCTCTCTGTTGCCTGACTTACACAGTGGCACTGATGATGATCCATGAGGCACTGAGCACTGGGATGTTACCTATGAAGAAGTATAAAACTTATCTTTAGAAATCCATATGTGAGCAGAGTACCAAGCATACTCTAAAACTTGTCTCTGGTACATTGCTGCACTGCATGTTCACGTTTCCTGGCAGGGACACACTTCAAAGTTGCCAGTAAACTCGGGACACAGCAGAAATTGAGGTATTTTATTTGTATATCTCTGGTGTATTAAATATTACTGAGAAAGAAAAGTACAAAATAGTTTTAGAGGCTTGCATTAGTTAAGAAGAAAGAACCAAAAAATCTCTCTTCTGAGTCAACCAAGAGAAAGTAGGAAGATGCAAAAGTCTTTTCATTCTTCTGGGAATCTTTTCATTAACAGAAAAGCAACCAGACAGGAGTGTCTAGAGAGACTTTTCTTGACCCTCTGATTAAGGAGTTCAACTGGCAGTAGGAAAGCTAATACGTTTGTTTCAGAAGGTCATGAACTATTTCATGATTTCCAGCTGAATTAGTTAGGTGGTCCATTACAACCTGTTTCTAAAAATCGAAGAGAAAAAATAGCTAGAAGAGACAGAATTAGCTTAACAAAGATCAAATCCGGGGGGAGGAGGTTGTTTGGTTTTCTCCCCTCCCCCCCTCACCCCCCCATTTTGCCTGGGTAGTAACGTAGAACTACAAGAAACGACATCTGAGTTCCATTAAAGCGTGACGGTCATAAATAAGACTTAAAAAATCCTCCTTTTTAAAAATCTAGATTAAATTTATATTTATCAACAACTTTAAAACTAAGAAAATGGTCTTTACGTAGAGAAGACCAACAATGCAACCCTGTGTGTTCAACAATGAAGACTCTCTAACACAGAACTGCCAGCTGGCTGGAGAACTGTGCTCCATGTGCCCACATGCCGAGCTTTCAGCCCTCAGCTGCAAGAGGGGAAAGGATCATTACTCACCAGGGCAGTCCAGACACTGAATGGCAATCTTCACAATCACTGTGTACTTCTAATTTGTTCAAAAGCACGGGCCACAAAACCTTTCAGCTGTTTCTTCTGATTCTGGATTGGGCAACAGCAACTTCATTTCCCAGTACTGTGAACCTACGAACTTTACCCACCCTTCTTTCTCAGGCTGGTCTATGTTGGGAAGCCTTGCAAAATAAACTAAGGAATACATAAAAGTTCAATAGCTAAGTCTTGATGCAGAGACAGTCTTTCATACGTGTAAACTGTAGACAGTTTAATTTAGTGTTTTTCAGATCCTTGGACAATTCCTATCCACCAGAACTAGTGACATACCAGATGCAGTATCCCCACCCAAATTTCAGTTGAAAACACTCTTTGGTATTGTTCGACAGACCAGCTGCAGGCCACTAAATGGTTCGTGTATGGTCCACAGGGTGACAGCCATTGAGCTCTTCTGTAGCGCATTGAAAAGTATATAGTCATCTAGATGAAAGGCAAAAGGTATGGGCCTTGGATAAAAGATACAAGCAAGTAATACTAGAAAACAAAAAAACCTTTCCCACAACATCTATTTTTGGCTGTCTCCTCAAACCAGGACAATTATTTTGCAAATGTATTTGATATCATAATGCCATAAGGTAACTGAAAGGGCATGTTTGCTTGAAGAAACTGACCTTGTTCGTGGATTTTCTTTACAGTCAGAACAAAGAATTTCACTGGACTGCTGAAGAAAAATAGTGGAAAAGACTTCCATGACTGATTTCAACAGACACTGAATCTAAATCACTATAAGTTTAGGAAAATATTCTGGACGTTACTTTTTTAAATTTCACATGCTTACAAAGCCTCTCTTGATCAGAAAATGAAAGGTGGATCAGTGCTTAAAATAATCCTATAAAAATAGAACACATTATTCTTTATGGCAGAGAGCTTCCCAATTTATCCTCCAAATTCCTTCAAGTAAAGTGACTGGCGTGTGTTCAACATATGGGTCAGCACTGGCAGCAGTACAGATGTTCGCGATTTGATAGCTAACCAGATGTTTGTGGGGAACTAGCTCCAGTTATTCCTAAGGGAAAGCACATAAAGCCCATTAGCAGTAGTAAATCAACACACCTATTTTTCCTCCTGAAAATCCTCCCTTAAAAAAAGAGAATACACAAAGGTAAGTTTTTCCAATCACACTGACTACAGAGATTTTAGAGGACAAGTCCCAGCTGCACCAAAGACGACCAAAGGCCAAAGCGATGAAAATTCTTAGGTGCAGAAAATTGTGCAGTCCTTGATCAAAATAAAGTTACCATGACACCATATTTCAACATTGCCAAACATATCCAGACACCTCCCAAGATGAGTACAACTTCACAAGATCACAGAATTTGCTTAAATTCAAGAAGTTGCAGAGTTGCAAGCCTATGCTTGCATATACGTCCCCTAAGTCTATTGGTAGACAGATCACAATTCAGTACATCATTTTTTTCATGTGAGTAGCGGTGGCATAGGAATTTTGTAAGAGAGAACAAGGATAGCCTAAATTAATATCTGAAGAATTCATAGACCTGCTTTGTTCATTTCAGGTTCTTCTGTATAAAGCTTTATGTATGGCTTGGATCTAAGTGAGCTGACTCAAAGACCAGACTGAGTCGTGCCATCAGTTAAGAAGCTCCCACGAATAGTCCTGAACTTTGATTCTGTGGGGACTTACAAGGTTGTTAAAGTCAGCAACTGTTTCCCTCCTGGGCTTACTGACCTTCAAGGACTGCTACAAAAAGTCAATTCGTGATTTTGATTGACGGGGTATCTTAAAGAGTTGATGTTCATTTGGTTAACAGGGGCTACACCAAAGATAGCTCACCAAAGAGAGCAAGATGCCACGTTAAGTCCCCACTTCTGTACATTGCTTGTGTGCCCTCACAGAATGTGATAGACATGCAATATATGTACTAAAAGGGCCATTCTCTGAACTCAGAGGGTTTCCCCTCTCTGCACGACCTGTTTATTACTATATGAGAAAAGGGCGTGCAACTGGTTTTGTCCATTTTTCTGGCACCCTGGGAACTTTGTTAGGACTCCTGGAAAATGCTTTGTAAGGACTCCTGGAAAATGCTTTGTAAAACCCTTGCAGATGTTTTTCACATCCTTTCAGTGTTTTCCCACAAGAAGGAGCAGTCCTCTCAATTTTTAGACCTCACATTTTCAACTTGGGCCCTGATTCAAGAAGGTATTTAAGCATAAGCTTTACCTGCTGAGGATCACTGATGTTCTCAATTATCTTACTGAGTGCAGGCCCAAACTGAGATAAAGGGTAGATTTTGTGGGAATGTGTTATAGTTTTCTTCTCCTGCTTTCTCCCATTGTTCACTGAAGTAATGTCTGTATTGTTTCTTCTATTGCTTATGGGTATTTGGTACATTACAATGTATACTTAGTTTGTTTTGGTTAAACACGGGTCATTAGTGATAGAAACTCCACCATAGAAATATTATACTTTGAATTGAGGGTCAAAGTATCTATCACATATCTAACATACAGAAGTTTTATTCCGCAATTGTTAAAACCTCTCATACATATGCAGCTTTTATCATTCTGCTTAAAGTTTTGCAATCTTTTACGCAACAACTAATGAAAAATAGAGGTTGCAGATAATGAAAGCAAATTAGCCGTTATACTACAGCAGACTGCCACCATGAAGTAGTGAACTGAGACTGACTGCAGCAATTTAATGCTCCCTTGAAGCACAAGCCAGAGTTTCCTTGTCCAGGTAGCTTTAGAGGGAGTTTAACAAACAAGTATTCAGAACTAAAGCACTAAACCTGTGATTTACGTAAATGGTATCACAAGCCTTAAAAAGCCCCAATTAAGCCAGTAGTGTCTTGTAGGAAAGAGGGAGTCTCATGAATGTGAGCAGCGTTGCAGAACAATGGTATAACGAATCAGAAAACTGAAAATATTCAGAAATTAAGAGATTGACAGGTTAAAAGAGGTTGAGATGTAAAGCTCAACAGAACGCTACAGGAAACACTGGACACATCTAAGCAAAATATTTAGCTTCTATCACATGCCTGTTGTGAACAACACATCTAATATTACTAAGTGCTCTAGTTCACAAAGAAGTTTGGGGAGCTTTCTGAACTGGAAAAGAACCGGAATGTGTTTGAGACACAAGCATCCTTACTACAGAGGGACCAGTCTATGACAGATTACTTCTGCAGCCATAAACTGCAGTTATAAATTGCATTTTACTTTACCATCTATCACCCCTGCACAACTGTCTCCATACTTCCAAATAGACTCACGGAGTATATCTTATTGCCAACTTGCTTTCTTCAGTCAGAAAATTACCCAGGCGTGAAGTCCAAAATTTCACTTCAAGGCTCTGACGGGAACCCTAGCTCATACGCATCTTGGACATAAAAAGAGCATAGCGAAACTATTTCAAATATGCAGCCACTCACTTTACTACAGCACAGTCCTGGCTTTTCAACTGTGCATTGTTTTAAACTGAAGTCCATCAGTTACTCTTATTCTCTTATAATGCAAAATGTTTAATTCTTAACAGTAAGTACAGAGAGCTCCACAGTATGGTCACTCGCTCTTCTACCCTACAAACTCAGCCAACATTAATCACTCAGTTCTGTCCTAACTTTGCGTAACTCGTATTATATTAAAAGCATTTAACATATGGGGAGCAAACAGATGCTTAACTAAAAGACAAAGTCTAGGAAGAACGTATCTTCTTAAAATGCTTATCTTCATTTCAAAGTCATATGGAATCAATAAAAATAAATCCATTTTTGTACCCTACTCATTTAAGTATTGCATTTTTAGCCCAGTCAAATAAAAAAAGTAAACATGAAGTTTTAGAAAGGGGGAGTGGGGGAAATCGCTACTGTGTAATATTCTGACAATTTTCTTGGGTTTGTTTCAGGAGAAATTACAAGATTCAGCTATTTTAATGATCAAATTCTCCCCTTCTTTTTCTGGATCTTAAAATTAATTGTATTAGACACCTCCCACTCTAAGTTCTACTCTCTGAAACCCCAGAACTGATTGCTTATTTTAAGAAAGACCCTTTAGCATGAAACTTTATCTGTGTAAGCCTGTAATGGGATCAATCCCTTCAGAAACACTGACAGAAACTGAGAGGAATAACCACCCAACCAAATAAGGAAATTACAGATAGACTGAAACTGAGAGGGTAACAGATAAAACATAAGAAATTCTGGGCCCTGAAAAAAAAACCACATTTGCTGCATTTTAGACACCGTTCAAAAAAAGCATTTTGGGATACACCAAGTTTATCCTATTTCTGCAATACAGTTTTTAATCCACAAAATCCGCACAGAATTTCAGTGCACACTTAAGTTTTCTGCCAAGAAAGCAGATTTGTGAAACAGGGCCTTAAACTTTGCAAAATCATTTGAATTCTATAAGGCCATATCAATTCCTCTGACAAATCTCCTGCCTTCTTGTTCCACAAATGTCAAATTGCTGAAGAGGTTTCTCTTGTCTTTCATATCAATCTTGTATAATGACACTCTTCATAGGATTACTGAAAGAAAATGCTGGACTTGATTAATCTATTCAGGGGAAGGTTATAAACCAGCTCCTTGCGAATAGAATAGACTATTTCAGTTGGAGGGTACCTAACAACGATCATCGAGTCCAACTGCCTGACCAACACAGGGCTGACCAAGTTAAAGCATGTTGTTATGGGCATTGTCCAAACACCTCTTGAACACTGACAGGCTTGGGGCATCGGCCACCTCTCTAGGAAGCCTGTTCCAGTGCTTGAGCACCCGCTCGGTAAAGAAGTGCTTCCTAATGTCCAGTCTAAACCTTCCCTGGCGTGGCTTTGAACCAATATTCTGCAGTGACCAAAAATTTTCCAGTCTTATGAAAATATCATGCCCTAACACTTGTGGGTTTGGTTTTTTTTGCTTCCTCACTGCATTTCACCATCTGCAACAGCATTCCCTGGCCTGCGTCTGCCACTTCACTCGATGCCTGAACGTCATCCAAGTTTTAGGACATCATGATCACTGCATTCAAGTTCGCCATATTTCACTACTTTTAGTGCAGAGGCAATATTTATAACTACTTGCAAATTCCCTTATAAACTTCCATTCGAATACCTTTTTACTGGAAGACCTACTGCACATCTCAACTAACACCACCATCCATTTCTGGTCCTGGGCAGCGTTACACATGGAAGCAGGGTCCATAGTCTAATCCCGCCAACCAACTAAAAGAGCTGTTACAACTTAGATGTCTCTGGGATAGCGTCATTCCTACAGACATGCCTCACATAGAACAGAGATTAAAGGAGGGTAGATGTTACAGAAGGAAGTAAGGAATAGGAAGAACTCTATGGAAATGTATTCAAGCTGGAAAAGTAAATGACTTTAAAAATCCTAATCAGGCTCCTTTCCTACCCTTCCTTTCCCCAGTGCTGCCCTGGCCACGTGGCTCCTGCAGCAGGCCAGAAAAGGGAGCTCTGCCCTGAGCAGGAGGCATCTGTCCTAAGCACGTCCCTTTTTGATTTCTTAATTCTCACACAACAGAAACACAGGTTTCATTATCAGACAGGTTAAGAACAGATGTCCTGCTACATGCAGCTTTTAAATGTAAGTGTTTAGAGAAACAGATATGCAACACTTGGAAAAACCTCCCCAACCTAATAGAGGGACGGTCTTTAAGAACCTAGAGCTTCCCAGTTCAAAAGTCTGTCAGAGCATGCCTGAAATGGAAATTCACTGATAGAGAAAAGCCTGCCCTGTAATTTAGTGAGGCACAGCTACAGAGAACACACCAAACAGTAATTTAGCAAAGAAGAACAGAGCAAGAGACATAAGCCATTAAAATAAAAGTGGCATCGGGTGAAGGGGTTTCCAAATTTAGAGGATATGACCTTGAGGACTGTGTTTCAATCTTCTCTTCAGAGACCAGGTGTAGGAGACTTGCTGCCTGGGGAATTTCTACACAAGGATGGAAGCAGAGAGCACAGCATGGCAAAGGAGAACTTCACAGGAGCCCTTAACCCGATTCTGAACAGAACAGAACAAATCGGTATTTACAAGCCTTAAGAAATTCAGGGTTATTTAATATATTTTAGGTAATGCTGGTTCTTATAGCAGGTTCAGGAACATTATAAGTTTCTCCGCAGTATCTGAGCATTAATTCGCCGATCCTGATTTTGCTATTCAGATACAGTACAATCTGTCACACTGGCCAAGATAAGCATTCATCTACAACTTCCTAGATACAAAAGCCCTGATATTACAATGGAACCTTGAGGTATGCAAAAGTGTACACCCATTGGTCCTCAAAATAGGACATTTGATTTAGCTGAAAGCTGCTAAAATAGTCACAGAAATATCCAGGGAACATTCAGAATTTATTTTGGGGTCTTGTGGTTAACTGGGACAGGGTGGCATGGACTTTTGGGTCAGAAAGCAGTCATGAAGGAACTGCCATACAGGAAAAACTAGAGATTGACCCTGTCCCAGGTCTGATAGCTCAAAACAGTTAGCATCAGATGCTTTACACAAAGCTATATGAAGCCCTGCAGTTGACAGCTCCAGGGTATAAAATAACATGCCCAGGGGACTTGCCCAATCTCTCACAGTCTTTCCTGTCTTTAATATACCACAAGAATTTCTCGTTGTTTGTTTTTATGTCTTTGACTCTTTGCTCTTCAAATTCCATTTCAGGCTCTTCAGTTTCCTTCTCACACTACCCACTCTGGATTGTGCCTCTGTCTCTAGGATTTGCTAGTGTTGGATTTCCAGTTTCTGACAGCTATTTCTTTTGCTCAAATAACCTCCTGAACTTTGTGTTTAAGCATATGGATTCACTTGCCTTTCTGCTCCTTTTCTCACATGGTGCTGTTCCTATTTGCAGTGACAGATCATCGTGTGCTTAAGTAGCTACTACGCCTAAACTGAGATTTTAATTTCTGTATTTAATCACAGCCATATATTTAAACAGTGTTCGCATTGTTCTAGTAATCAAGAGGGGACCCCAAGCACATTGGTCATCATGTTTTCCAGTCTCTGTATAATCTAGGCTGAACTTCAACTATAAAACTGTATTGTATGAGACAACTTGCACATTTTAATTCACGCCTACATAAACCAGACACAGTCTTCAGATAACTGAAGCAATTAAGGTAGACAAGTAATATTAGGATCACTGAATCAAATGTAGCAGTGGCCTCTAAAAAGTCTGTTTCTATCACATGCGTTGTTTTAGCTACATATATTGAGATGCTTCACTGCATGGTTTCAGGGGTCTCCCTCAATCAATAAACACATTATCCACAGATTAATGACAAAAGTAAATTGCCATATATCATCCCTCTCACATCTTCAGTATCCTCCATGGATTTGCCTCCTTCAGCCTCTATGAATTAATCTCCGCCACTCTTCCGGATCATTCATCATGCTCTTTCCTGCTCTAACTCCCTATCTCCTTATACCACAGAATGTCTTTCATCTCTGTTGAAGTCACATTTTGGAACAGCTTTCTTACCTCTATTAATCTCTAGCTCAAGACCATTCTCCTTACAGCCATATCACCTCCTCAAGTCTTTGCCTAACAGAACAAAAACATCTTACCACCTTTCCCTTCTTACTTTTCCTTGAAACATTCATCCCTAAATTTTGTCATTTTACATTCCTTTGTGTTTAGCTACTATATAACACAAGTTACATATACAAAAAAAAAAAAAAAAGACAACAAATGCTAAATTCATACTGCTTACCCAACTGAACTATACAGCTGCAAATAGACTGAAATCCACTAAATGAGAATTAAAAATTTTGTATGAAACTTGTAAATATAAAGACAGTTTGCCATGTTATCTTTTAAATGTACACTTGCTTTTGAAAGGAGTTTGGAATATATCGATCAGCGCATAAAATAACTAAATAATGCAAAAAGTTTGAAACAAAGGTCTTCAAAATGCAAGGAAACAGTAAAAACCCATTTTATATCAACATTATCTTTATAATACTTTTTTTACCATTAATGAACACCATTTGGTGGATCTTCAGTAATGTATTGAAGACAGACAAAAATACTCATGCTAGCTAAGAAAATACTAAACGTGGCACTGAAATAGGCAGTACCGCCTTATGTATTATAATGTAGGAGCAAAGGGCAGCACAGTTGTATCAAAGACAAAGATACAAACTCCTGAAATCCTGTCCATTTTCCCACTCTCCATTCTTAGCTACAAAAACAAAACCCACCCAAAATACCTATTCTTTCTATAACTTAGTGCTGTTTACAGAAGAAACCAATATAGTTGCCTGCTAAACACAAGCACGACAAAGTCCCACAGTGATTAATAAAGACTTCCCAAGTTGTACAGTAAAAGGGAAGGATCTTCTATTGAAAGCCTATCACACCTACCAGTGAACACAAAATGTCCTATATAGCCTGACTCCGATGGAACAGAGCCATACAAGCCCTTGGTAGACCACAGGAGGAAACAACGGAGGCAGAAGTTTCCCAGATTAACAGCTAAAACAGCTACTGGTCTGGAACGTTTCAGTAGACATAGAGCAACACCAGCACTCGGTACAGTCACAACACGTGAACACCTACAGCCACATATCCTGTAAGATGTATCTTAAACACCTGGGATAAATTTCTCAAGAACACATCAGAAATTTTGGAATGGACATCTAAAACAAAAGTCACTGGTAACTGCATTCCCTTAGGTGCCTTAGAAAAAATAACTTCTGCAATTAAAGTTTTTAATGAATTGTTGGCTTATTAATATGGAATTAAATAATTAAATAATGGAATTTATACAATAAAAGAAATCTTACACTATAATACCTATTACTACTATGGCTTTATATAGCCTTCAGCCTACACATTTATCATACTTCCAACATACAGACTGCATGGTATTTTCACAGTCTTAAATATCGCCCAATTATAACTGTTTTCAGGAAAATCAAGGGCTTTTAAGCCTGTGCATGTACAAGGGATGGGGGAAGTAGGGTGACCAAGAAAGTGTGGTAAGAGATCTGCTTTTCTTTCTTGTATGCCTTTCTAGCTGCTTCCCACCATGAACTGGTCTTCTTCTGTCAGTAACCACTTTGCAGGCAGGCATTCCTGGAACATCAGTCTAAACCTTTCCTGTCAAGTTGGTGTGTGACATTCTCATTCTCCTCCTGTGTATAGACCAGCTGCTGAATACACATTTATTAAAAAAAAAAAAAAATCCACACAAAACCAAACAGCAAAAGAACCAAGTTTCAACTTTCTTGAAGCGTCCAATTCAAAGACCACTGAAATCAGATGGTGGAATATCATTCATCCCTGTTGCTCTAGACGTTTCCTCCTCCTCTTTCTTAGAAGTCTGAGTTTAAGAGTTATAGATTTGTCCAGACTTTTTGTTTCCCCCCATACCTGGTAGATCCGGCAGGCTCTCCTGCAGTTGCTAAGCACAAACGTATTGCAACTCAGAGCTCCTAACGCGTGTGCAGCGTGCTGTATAGCTGTGCTCTATGCAATAATCCGACACTTGCAGGAAGCGCTGCACTTAGTGCTGCTCTGCTGAAGCAAAAGGGCTAAAACATTTCTGAAGTCATTGCTCTGCAACTAGCCCGGACATTTATAATAAATGATGTTTCCCAAAATATTCAGGACTTCAGAAACAGGACGTTTGTTACCACTCACAGAAACACCGAAGTGTTAGCTTTGAGTTCAGCCCCAGAATTCAAACAACATCATTCTCAGGTATTGGTAAGAAATCAAAAGTGGCTTTGGGGATAGAATCTTTAAAGACATTGCCATTTTTTAACTATATTTCTTTTTCTGAGTCATTCCTTGAAATCTTCAGTCAAGAACACAGAACTAAACTCATCTTCTTCCACAATACCGTAAAAAAATAAGGCAGTAGCCCTGGGATTAATATGGCTTTCTATCATATGAGCTCCTAAATAGCACCAGGACACTACAAAACAGTATGAAGGGAGTTTGCCAAAAAAATGAGCTTTGTTAACATGTGAGCTTGAAACTTTTGACCTTTCAGAAACATCAGGGACAGTGAACAATAAAAAAACCTGATAACACAAATTACTTTTTGCTGCTGATGTCAAAAGAGGTTTTTTCAAGAATAAGGAAACATCAGCAAAATAAGAACCACTATATAGAAGACACATAAAAAAAGTTAACTTTACCATGGAATAAACTATCATCGATAATCAACTAATCATAATCTATTTGCCTCTTCAAAGAGTACAGTCTTATACAGGAACAAGGTCACAGATCCTTTCAATGTTATCCAGAGTCAAGCAAATATACCAAAAGAAGCAGATACCACTAGTGGGGCATTTCCAAAGATTCTCATTAGTATGGCTACATCTGTACTTGATTGACTTAAAATATGATTCCAATGCTACGTAAGGAAAGATGGGTTTTGATAGCAAGTATCAAATCCTTATCTGGCCCCACCGAATATTAGCTAGTGTTTTCAAGGTGTTTGTTATCTATGTTGGCAGAAAGCAAAACCTTTTGCCTACAGAAGTGTTTGCACATCACATAGTCATACACAATTCTATTATTGATTTACCTACAAATTTCCATCACCTTCCTGTATTTCCTTTGATACATAGTTATACCTTGAGGTCAGCAGAACTTCCATTTCTTTACAACCTGGGTAAAACACATCTTTTTCATCTCTTAGCTCAGGTCTCCCTCTATTATGTAGCAAAATCCCTTATATTCTATGTTGACCGTTGGTCTTATGCACAAAGTTAATGAACAACTGACAAGTTATAACAGCGTTCACTTACTGTAAACAGATACCTATATTATACAGCCCCAAACTGTAATGTAAAAAAGCAATCTTAATTAAGCAATTAAGAAATTAAGGTTGCTTAATTTATTTAGTTAGCCCTACTGAACCCCAAGGGACTGCCCATGTGCACACAACTGAACATGTTTGTGTATACTTCCATGATTTGGACTCCTACAGCACACACTAGATAAAAAACTTGAGGTCAATTTCTCCTTAAATGCTTGCAAAACTGATGCAATTTCACTGGAATCAGCTACCATAGAGATATGAAACAGTAATCTGAGCTTTTCTTTATTTTTTCTGCATCCTTACTCCCCCACCACCAGCTTCTTGACAGGCGAGATATTTTGCTACTGACAGGCCAGCAATTAACCTGCTGCCACAAAAGAATAACAAAGAGCAAAGCAAAATGCGAAAAATGAAAGATTCATCGTAGGTATCACAGGAAAATCTAGAAACAGCATCATTTCCACTAGGGTTCTTTTCCCTATGGTCATACAGCCTCTCCTGTACAAATGCAGTGTTGTTCAGTTATTACTTCAATTTCAGGATTTAATTTCCTCCTCAGCACTTGAGATGCAAGTAGGAAGGAAAGGAAAGAAAAGAACGAAAAACCGAAATAAAAGAAAAAGTCACTACACAAATCTTTTGCTTTACCTTGGCTGATGAAGCAGGAGCTGCAAAAGCTTCAGCTACTTTCCCCCACTCCCCCCAAGTGAAACTGAGTCCGTTTTCTAACCCCAGTTAAATTTTTTTCTCCTCAGAAAACTGAGTGGTTGGCCTTGGCTTTTGTTTATTTTAATTTCTCACTAACATATTCTGCATCCTCAATGGAAATTAAAGCTCAAAACATTTCCTAAGCTTTCAAAAGAAATTATTTTAGCTTTGCAAACGCTTATGTTTATTAACATCTTAAGCAGAAAACGCTACTTTCACATTTTGATTCAAACGCCACTGTTCATTGAAAAAATATTTTGACAAAAAACCTTGATGCAATTTATCAGTACTCCTACACTTTCCTATTTCTGGAAATAACTTTTTTTCCCCTACATGAAGCCTGCCATCCAAATACCAGAAATGCTTTCCAAATATACAGGTGGTATTTGCATGCTGAGCCCCGTGTGGCTGAAGGTGACTGCAGCCGGACTGCCGCTGCCCGGGAACTTGCACATCGCCTGTTGAAAGCTCCAAGCCCTCTACGCAGTACTCATCATGACCACAAGGCCACAGGCAGAACGGTGTACTTTGATTATGGGATGTTTGCTCTTACCTCGTCTAGCTCTAACTATCACACTTCACAATTTTTATTCACAAATAATTTCAAAAATTCTCTGTACAAAGTAAGACACAGTTAAATGATGGGCTCAAAGTCACCAAGCCAATCTTTGACAGGTGCCAGGACAAAATATATACAAGTTAAAATTCCTTGGTGAAAATTGCTGGCTTCCTTTGTGCGATGAAGTATAAAGCACTGCCCATTCAAACCACAAATTAAGGAATCTTAAATGTTGCGATTCCACACTAGCTCTCCTGAATCTAAGAAATATATACCTGCTTGAGTGAAATCAGCCTGGCTTGTATTAGGCTAAACACAATAAGCCAGCTTCAGGCAGAACAGGCACCACCACAGGGACGACATCAATAGGAAAGTTCAGCTGGAGCAAGGGCAAGGCACACGCAAATGCTACACGATGCGGGAGGTCCAGGAGGCAGCCAGCAGAGCCCTCAGACTAATAGGTGTCGCCCAGAAACGGGCCAAGATCCCTGGATCACCCTAATGATGCAGCGGGCAGATTTTACCAGCAGGAAACACACTCTATTAAACTGTTGTCCCCGTCCTCTTGTAGAAAATCTGAGACACAGGAGGCAGGTGAATCTCTCCCGCACAGAAAGCATGTTCTAAGAATATGATGTGATTTCTACCTCTTACAACAGCCCAAGTAAAAACTCCCCAGACACGTCTGTCTACAGCAATAGTTTGCATAGATACAAAGAAAACTGGAAGGAGGGGAAGAGAGGAGAATCAATGAACCAGTTTCAGGAGTCCAAGAGCTTAACCAAGAAAAAAATCTATTATCAGAAGCCTTCAATTCACTATTCAAAAAAACTATACCTGCACTAGAGAACTGTCAGAACTGAGAAAAGCTTAAAATTACCAAGTTAATGAGACAAAACTGCCATTTACAAGCATCTATTAATCCCAGTGGTTCAATCCCAGTGGTGCTCAGCCAGTTCTACTTAATACATAACTAGCCATTCATTCCCAAGTGAAATTAGTCAAGCTTTTGTGAATAAAGATTGAGTTAAAACAAAGTTATGACTTAAGGAATTGGCCCCAAGATGTCAATTCACTATCATGAAAATAAAAATTGGGCTCTCTATGCACACAATGCTTATTGGTATTACTAGTACTTACTTGCTGTTGAATAGGCATAGACATGCCTATTTTTTTTTTATTTTGGACTTGGTTTTAGGTTGCTATGATAAAAATCTCTTTAGACAAATTACCTTTGCAAAACTATAAGTAATTAATACAAAGCAAGCTACCAAATGTTTACACGTTTAGGGTCGTAGAAATTTGCAAAAAAAACAAGCACATTTCAAAAAAATTGGTCAGGTAACTTTCCCAGCTTCTGACATAACACGAAGGATATGTCCAGGAATTCTAGCCACTGAGTGAGTTTGTTACCTGGGATGCCATGCCCTAAGTCTCACGCAATGATGAAATGAGGAACAAAGACAAGGGCCCGCAGGTCCGCACATCACACGTAAGGCAAGAGAGTGAGAAGTCGGAGAAAATCAGGGCTGCACGAAGCCAAGAATCTGGGGGAGGAAGACCACGTGGAAAGCAAGTGATCCAGGGAAGGAGAGAATAGGGCACCAAACTGCAGCCCCTAAGAAAAGCAGAGACCAGCCTGATACCAGGATTTGACTGCTAAAGCATAGCATGACAAGGAATAACCTTTGTCATGAAATCACTTAACAGTAAGTGACAATAACATCCACAAGTAAAACCTTAGCTTTGACTCCACTGGTAGTACCATGGACATTCATATCAAGTGCTCTTCCCCATGTCCACCATACTGGTTTATGACAGAGACAAAACATTTTTAATTTGCTTAATTTGTTTTAATCAATATAGAAATAGATTTTGAAGAATTACCTTGGGTTTGAGAGAAACCAAATACTCCGGTTGCCAAATAACTCTTATTATCTAAAAGACTAGAGAAAATGCTATGAAGTAGAGATTTACAAGCACTATAAACTGAAACATTAATATTTTATTAACTAGTGTGTTTTTCACACTAGAGAAAACTAGGGAGCTAAAGTACCTTCCAAGCACTCTTGAAAGAAAAAGAGAGAGAGAAGGAAAATAATGCTGAAGCATCTCCCATAAAAGTATGACAATACATAAGGATTTCACTAATATAGAAAAATTGCATGCCTTCTACAATTTTCATGGCGTTCTGTTAAAGAGGAAGCTTATCTGCCATATTTTAACATGGTAAATAAGAGGTTATGTTCTGATTAAGATGAGTATGTGCCATCTGTTACGTAACTAAAAGACCAATTAGAAGAACGACGTCTAATGTGATCAACCTCAACTGGCCAGGTTAATTCATGAAATGTTCCAAACAAATGTATAATCTTTTCTAATCACTATTGGATTAACTGGACTAATCCAATTGGATGTATATAGTGTTCTTACACCACCACATTTATTTTGAGTATTCCACTGGCCTTTTTTTTTTTTATTATTTTTCCTTTACAATCTATATTAAATTGCTTTAAGAAAAGGCTTTCCAAAGTTTTGGAATTTTATTAAAAAAAAAATCAGAAAAGCCATTTAGTGATTAAACAAAATGTTTTGTGCAAGATAATTCTTTAGCACAGAAGGCTCATTTCCCCTTTGATCCTCCAATGAATAATGGTGAAATTTCACTATAGAAAATAAAAATTATTCTGGTATTACAGAGACCTGGAAACGTATGCTTGTTTTAATTTTGAATCAAAACATACCTGAGGAAAGCAGATCAACTACAATTAATCATCTTTCCCAGCTATGGATTTTTAAAACTGTACAGTAGGCATCCTCACATCACCTACAGGTATTTGCCGGGCAACTCTTCAGATCATATGGCTTCTCCAATTCCAGAAGGTCTCTAACCCCATGAAGTAGAAGAATAGGGCTTCCCTCCCATCTGTAGCTGACCTGCTTATTAGCACTGGGAAGCAAGAACCCAACCTAAAACAAGCCACATACACTGCAGGTGACTCCCCAACGATATTCCTTCAACCAGGTCCACATCGTATTTTCTTTTTTCCATAATAATGCTGGATGAAGGTGTGTCACAAATGCACAAAAAATATACACAATAAATGTGGTGAGAAGCAAATGGAATTTATCTTCTTAGAAAATTAAGCTGGAGATGGAAATGGCAATAATTTACAAAGGTGAGACTGACTGAACTTGAAAAGGTGCTACCTGCATTGACTTGTCTACTCCTTTGGTGTCCATTATGGTATGATAACCAGTCTAAGGAATGCAGTGTGCATTAGTGACAAATTCTATCATTTGTGTCAGATGAGACAGTAACGAAATGGCTTCTGCAGACTGTAATCAGAAGTTAGCTGGCAACACTGGATGGTGGGATGCAGGAACTTTCTAATGCATTTGAAAAATTTGAATTTGATAAGTTTTCATTTTAATTGCACTACTTACACTTGCATTTTGCTTGCTTCCCCTCACTTAATGAAGCACATCAAATCCAACCCTTCTCTAACTTTACCGATTTCAGTCTAGGAATTTGATTAATTTTTTTTTTTAAATCTTATGTTATCAGTGTTGCAATGAGAGTCAGTGCACATTTCATTCTGACCTTATCATTCCATCCTCCCTGTTTTGAGAAGGCTTGCCACTATTTTTTCATTCATAGCATCATGGAATCGTTTAGGTTGGAAGGGACCTTGAAGATCAAAGTCCAACCATCAACCTAACACCTAAATCATGTCCCTAAGCATCACGTCTACCCATCTTTTAAATACCTCCAGGGATGGCAACTCCACCACTTCCCTGGGCAGTCCTGTTCCAATGCTTCACTAGCGCATTTTTCTCTTGCTTTCAGTTGTACAAACGCATGCAATAGCGAAGGTGTTTTATTTACTGTTATCAAATTAGTTGGATTGATTAGAACAAACTCAAAGACCATGTTGTGTGTAAAGCAAGTGTCAAGCAAAAAGAGGCTGCAAACCCTTTGAATACATGCTATTTAGCAATTGAATTAAAAGCAAGTTCAAGAGAATTTAAGAAAAGAGAATTGTCTAGGCTTTTTGGTTGGGATTAAAGTTGACTAACGGAACTAGGCACTTAATTCCCTCTTAGAGCCTTTTAAAAAAACTTTGTATTTCATAATTAATCCTACATAGACTTTACCTTTCACAGAATCTTGTGCTCAGTAAATTAACATGGGAGCCAGACTCAGAACACCTGCTTGGCTGTGTCTTTTTTGGTAGCATCATTAAAGTAGGGTAAACTATCCTAAACTCCTGAGGCTGTAATCCAGAAATACAATTGCACTTGTGTACCTAAACTCAAGGACTATAGAGTCTCCTCAGCACATGGTTCAATCCCAAATTGCCCAGCACTGGGTGAGGCAGCCATTCAGCCAGCCCATATCACGTAGCTTGCTGCAGCATCTACTGCCTTCCAGCTATCTGAGCTAGCGTCAACTCTCACTGCGCCTCTCGACTGGACTGTAGGCACACACAGTTTAGGAGGGTTGTCTTTATAAGGCCAGTTAATTTTAAGAAATAACTTTTTTTGCGACAATGTATCCAGCAGACTTCTCCAAATTGAGTCCTGAAGGATCAATCCCACACCAATATGAAACCTAAGTACCTAAATAGTTTATGTCAGAGAAGCATATTCAATGGCATTGAGATTAAGGCTATGTAGATCCATCTAGCTCCAGGTAAACAACAGGAATGGAAAGATCTGAGGTAGAACATGATACATTCTTGTTCATGTTGTAAAGCTGACACCACACAGCACAGGGGATGTGAAGTACTGCCAAATTAATGTTCCTCTGGGAACCCGTTACTCTTTGAATTTCTTAAGTTTACCAGATTTTATCTGTGCAATCTTAGTATTGTGTTAATGTAGTTTGTCTGTCTCTACTATAGATAATATACTCCTTAATGGTTAGAAAACCTGAAAGAAGCATTCATTGTGTAGAAAAAAAATCACCATGGTATGAGTGCTTCACAAAGTCATTACTAATACATCTTGGACCTCAGCACGACCCATTTCTAAAAGATCCACATAAAATAATAAGCTTTTAATTTCCTCCTCCAATGTTTCTCAGCATTCTATCATTCTTTCCCATCACCAACATAAGTACAGCAAATCTTTAACAAATGACCTAGAGGGTTCTACAACATTTGTTATAAGTTACTTAATAAAAATGTTTCATTTACAAGTGTCTAGAGAACCATCTGTTAATAGCCTTGAAAAAGGGTTAAAAATGCAACTTGCATTTCCTAAGGGCTTCACTGAAAGATCAACATAAATAGTAATAAAGCCCCCAGTTTAACACACACTTAAGGCAGGTTGTAAATAAAAGTTTTAAAGATATAAAAATAGTGGTTCTTCGATTGAAAAAGGGGAGATTTTGAAAAATGAGACAGTCAAAATGTATTGGAAGCATGCCCAGTTTAAAAATATTTTTCATTTGTACTGTTTCTAAAGTATAATATAAACAAATCCATTCTCCTAATTGAACTGATTAAATCAATAATACACAATTAATTCAGCTGCATCTTGGGCAAAGATTACACCTTTCTATGAATCAATCCCATCTCTTCTCTCTGTAATCAACCACGGCAAAATTTGAATGTATCTTTAGAGCCTGGGTGCAGATTCGCAAGGGTAGCAAATCTGCATGGCAGCACTGATTTCCATGGTGCAAGGCTGATTTGCACCAGCTGAGGCACTGGCTTTTGGCCAGAAGCTCTATTAGGCTGGTGTAAAACAGCTAGATATCTTGTGGGGTCATCCATTACTCTAGTCCGTTTCCTGCCACCTCCCTCTTCAAATTCAGGAATCTCTGGACATGATTCACACTGCTTATCCGTATACCTCAATGCTGAATGAAAAAAAAAAAAAAAAAAACCAAAAAAAACAATTACTGAATTCAACATTGTTTCCCTCACTATGAACCATATCTTGGGTTTGGTGATCTGTTTTTTTTTTTTCCCCCCAGATGTCAGAGCATTGCCAGAATCCACAGTTTAGGAAATCCAGCAGATGGTCTGTTTGAAAGAATGTCCTTGTAGGCTATATACCCATGACATGCAGCGCTCTGTCACGCCTATGAGCGGCTACGTGATCTTTTCTCGTTGTGACAGAATGCTCATTTCAGGCTCCTCATTACAACACTGTTGACATTCTTGCATTTGACAACGTGATACTAGGCACATTACTCTGCAGTATCATTTAGTGGTATCGCTGATATCAAATATTTATTCAGACCAAACTGAAAACCAGCATGATGAAATGCTGTTCATTTTTCAGCTAGGAAAGTTACCAGGACATGCAGCTTTGCTGACAGGTGTCTGAAAGGAGGTTCAAAGGATCTACCAAGTTCACAGGTTATGTCAAGTAGGTTGAGGGCATCAAGGACTTCACACCAAATAATAAAAAAAAAAAAATAATGAGACATGCATTGATTAAAGACAATAATTCCACAGTGATCTCAGCTGCGTGATCTTTGACAATTCATCAAAATCTGTGTCTGCTTAACTCTAACTTTCAGATGAATAGGTTTCCTATGAGTATGGCTTGCGTGCCATAATCCTATTTTTCCAACATCTAACCATTTCTACATCCTTTCCAACCTTTATGGCAATAAAGGACAGTCTTGCAAACGCTGTGAAGAGCACACAACTACCAAATCTACAAAGAGCTTGACACAAAGGCTCGAAGACAGGAATTTTATGCTCCTTTTCATGGTCTGCAGCAGTAGCGCTGAAGCCCACGACAATGTTTGAGTATCAAACCATTAACATAACCCCCTATCTTTTTTAACACAGAGGACTGTGGACCAATGCTGTTACACTGAGTGTTGGAGCTGTCACAAGGACAGAAATAGTAGGGAGAACAACGAAGGAGATTCACAGAGATACAGAAGTAGAAAGGGAGAGAAGAGGATAGAAACACAGGACAGGAATAAGAATTGCCAAAACCAGAGCACGTTTTCTTACTAGGGAGTAATAAGGAAGACAGCACTAAATTTAATCCACGCATACACAACATACCCTTGGCAGGCATCCACTGCAAAAAGCAAAGGCCTAAAATGAACTTAACTCTTGTCAGCAAGGTCATAAAGTTGGAAGAATTCAGGTATTTGTCCCCAGAAAAAGTATTTGAAAGTCATGACTTAATCTTCTACATGAAAGAAACGGTGATGGTTCTGCATAGCAATACGTTACGATGACTACAGCTGATACTGCATTAAGGAAGCTACAGATCTACACTCCCTCCACAAACAGACTGCGGGTTTTCATTCCACGCTGCCGGTGCGCACGCACTCCCAGCTTTGCAGAATGTAAAGGAGAATGTAACGTGCTCTATGTGAATCAACCCACTTTGCAAACCAAACGTTGCAGTTCAAGTGACTGCATGCCCTAGTCTGAATAGAATACTTAACATCAAGTGACTTAAAATGCCAAATTCAATCAATTGATACTTACATAATTCAAAAATATTGCTTTAAATTATTTTGAAGTTTTGCAAAAAGTAATTAGAAAACTGATGGTCTGGCAAATCAAGATTAACCATTAGAGAGAAGTAACTTATATTTCATCCTGCTGCTGTACCTCCATAAAGCTTTTAAGCTTCTACAGAGGAAAAAAGTTGGCCTTCAATCATCCTTTGGTGGCTTTTCAAGGTTGCAGCTTCATCATGCCAGGAATACAATGACACCCGAGTTAACTCTGCACGAGACAGCTCATGTCTGGAAGCAATACAGCTGCATTTATTTTGTTGCCATGCTGCCAGACTTACTCTATCAGGTCAGAACAAGCTGAGAGATCTCTGATCCGCAGGCAACAGTGTCACTGACCTTTCTTCTCTCCACTACATCCATACTGGATGTTCTCACAACCTAAACTACATCTGTTTTGAATAATCTGGTCTATCTTGGTTATAATCTTTCCCTTTTACCACCTGGGATAATCAAAGCTGACAATATTCAGAATTGAGGCCCTGATCCTAAAAGCATTAAAAAGGAGGTATTTTGTTCACCTCCACCCACAAAAGTTTGCATGTTTCATATGAATATGCAGTAACTGGGAAAAAGTTATTGGCATTAAAGTGGCATAAAAGCTTGTGCCTTTAAAATAACTGCTTCACTATTACCTAGAAAAAAAAAAATGTATTTTCTAAATACTAAGGAAAATATCATTGAACATATTTTTAGCCTAGCCTGCCAAAATCGAAATGAAAATGCATTTTTAAGATAAGCTTTGACATCTACGAAATTTTCAAAATCATTGTATTGGTTTAGGAAATTCCTAAAGAACACAGAATGCAAATGCTACCAGCCTTTTTGGTGTATCCTGCCTTTCTTGATCATGTTGAGTATTTCAGAAAAGACTGCTGGCACCAAATCAAGCATGGGCCATTGGATGTCAGCTTTACATGAGAATCTGCCTTGTGATCATGGCAATAATGTTAATGAGGCTTCTGGCTTGTCTTTTATTAGAGACATGAAGATTTTATGCATGTAAACCTTCTGAGAAAAACTCACGTAGGTCAAATCTGAAACTCAACTAAATGTTAGAGAAAACCAATTAGGGAAATAAGTTTAAACTATTCTACCTCAGCAGTTTAAGTCTTTGTCTGTACATAAAAGTCAGCACACAGCATGCTATAGCGTGAATTCAAGATACGCCAGCCACTGGTGGCTCTCAATCTTCTGAGGGGACACTGAGTGCATTGATGATACACTTACGTGCTTGGAGTTGAGTAAGCTCCTGGCAAGGGACTCGCAGCGCACTGTGCATCTACGCCAGGGCTTCATGATACCGGGTTGTTTCCCTGTGAGGAGTCCAAGGCCACAGCCGCTGCAAAACTGCATTGCAAACCCTATTAAGGTCCTGATGTGGCTTGAAAACAACCACTTGTTTTGCCAGTTTACCAACAGGTTCACAATACAGCACACACACACTTGTGCAAGCACAATGAAGGAGGCAACACGGTGACAAGAACCAGCAGGCTGGGTATATGGAGCAAAGAACCACTCCCTTCATGGGCACTATTGCCTTCACATAAAAATGAAAGAACAGCCTGAAATCAAGTGCACACTGCTTTCAGGACTCCTCTTATCTGAAGTTCTCTTACATACTATTAAAAGCATGCAATATTTCTACAGAAGTCTTTCTGAAAGGCTGAATTTTAATCAAAAATCCTGGATACTAGAAACATCCTCATTTGTTGATTTGTACTGGATTAAATGGTTTAAAACAACATCTGTAAATGGACCTTGTTTGCAAAGTATCACTAGTGAACACCACCACTTTAGGTCATTTTGTTAAACATCTGCTGGGTTGGAAAACAGCAGTGTTGGAAAACAGCACTGCGATGAGAAGATTTGGAAGAGGAAGTAGTGTTTGTTTTTCTGGAAATCCCTTGAATGTTTGAACTTCAGTCTTATTGTGGTCTGAGTCTCAGAAAAATATTATGGAGAACAGATACTTTGGAATGAATCCGTGTTTATTCATGCCCATTTATCAAATCCACATGTATACAACCATCTTCTACTCAGCTACTGTAAGTACTTAAGTCTCTCACAAATAAACTGCGTGCACAACTCACAACACATCACTTATAGGAAAAAGAGACCAAGTTTGCAGAGTAATGAACTGTACCAGGACAGCTGATTTCTCTTAATTTTAGCTTTAACTTTGGTCAAATCCTTTAAGCATGTATTTATTTTTAGGAATGCAAATAATGTCTTGGAAACCAATGCAAATACTCACACTTCAAATTAAACACATGCTGGATTACGTTGGTGTTTCCGGACCCTGGGAATATTCTGTTACTGCTTTAGCCCATGCCACTTCTACACACAACAGATATTTGCTGCACACAATTCAATACAAGTAAAAATTTATGACACATTGGATTTAGATACCTTACTTGAGTGTGTGACTCTACATCAAACACAATTCTTCAATGAATCACTAGAGATTAAATTCAAGGCTTTCTATAGAGATGTTTCCTCTAAAGTTACTTTTGTATTACAAAAGTTGGAATTAATTTCACTAGTATCTATTTTAATCATATTTCTAATTCATAGTTGTTGCCAAGCTTTCTGATATTTAGCAAAGATGATTTTGACTAAGGCTTCTAATATTTTTAAGAAAAACCTGTAAGAAAAAGAAAAGCATCTGCCGTAACTTCCTGCTTGAAGCAATTCTTTGATCTCATTGAGAATGTCTTCGTAGTCTCCTAGCTCCTCAATGACTTCCCATGAAAATATTTCTTTAAAATTTTAAGTCAGTGAATTTAAGGCAGGAAAGGACCACGGTACCCTGGTGTCATATCTGCATTAATGCCCCACTTCCACAAAGGAAATTCATCCTGGGCTCATAACCTATTTACCACATGCTATGATCTCTAGTTGGGAACTCCTGCGACGTTTCCTACCACAATGCCATCCGTTCAGAGGCACACTGCAAGTGAAGTGTTATTATTAGAGCCCCAAAAGCCTTGGTTCTTTCCAGTTGGGTTTCTTAAAGCCATGTTTTACTATTCATTTTAGGAAGTAATTTTTGAAGTAATCTTATTTCATTTATTATACACCTGCTGTGTGCAGGCCTGTGCTACCTGTTACAGGATTCCTTCATGTGCTGTTTCTAAACAGAGTAATAGGCAGTAGTGTATTTTAGTCCAAAAAGAAAGAGGACCAAGAATATGTGGTTCAAACCACACCATATTAATGCAATGATTTCTTTTCCTGCCTGTCCTCGCCTCCCTAGCACTAGGTACTAGCCTGTCTTGCTGCCATCATCTCTATCCCACTTTTGCAGCCCTGACTTTGGTTATCATTCAGAAACGACAGAAGGAACACCAACGCAGACCCCGCTAACATTCAGTGAGATTACACCTAGATTCTGCCCCCTCTCCCATGGACCTGACCCCGCTTGCCTGTCACTAACATCATAAATCCACGTTAGTTGCAGCTACAGATAAAGGGAATGGCACTTTGCTATTGTTTTACCGGCCGTAAAACTCTTCGCACACATTTTCACTAAAACTGCCAAAAATACTCCCTTCTGCCCTTTGCAGTGGGAGAGACTGCAAGACCTTGGCTTAACACGTCATAATCATGTTCAGTCATAACCACGATCACAATCTTGGCAGACGCAGAGCAGAGGCTAAATCAGCAGGCTCTACTGACTTAAAGCAGTTTGTCGTTTTGTTGTTTGGTTTTGTCGGGTTTTTTTAAAGATTTGTAACAAAGCTGTATCAGATAGGATTCCTGAGCTGAGGACATTTTCCCAAAGGGAAGTGTACCCAACCATCACCATTTCACAAAACCTGCCAAGTCGTCCTAACATGGTAACACACTTACATTGCTCTTTATCTGGTCTGTATCTGAACACGAAAAACAAAGATTTCAACCTAATGTTTTAAAAGGTGCCAGTCAATGTCTCACATATATCTTTTTGTGTCACACAGCTAAACAGCCAGAAATAGGAATGTGCAAAATAATTTCAAAAAATATCAAGATAAATATCTTACTACTAATAAATCAAGTGCTGTATCACCTCTACACAGATATACAATTAATTTGTTTTTCTGTGGTTTAGGTCTGCACTTGTATTGCCTCAAAAATATTAAACCCAGGTATGTATTTATTTAAAATGCATTTCAGACTCAGTTTTAATAAATAGTGACTCCAAATTACTCACCCTCAACCTTATCTCAAGCTGAACTAGCCCAGTTTTTTGCAACCTGTTGCGCTAAATAAAACAGATCCATGGCTCTTAAATTTACAAGACAGTATTTATATGACAAAGTTGAAATACATGTGAATATGTATAAGTACAATGAAGTGTGGTGCTGTATTAATGTTTCCTCTATTAAGTGAGCAGTATCAAGAGTCACCAATAATTCCTAGAAAAGAGTAATTTATCTTACAAAAGAAGTGGGGGGTTGCCATCAGCCAACTGCAGATTATTTTAAAGAACTCACTCAGTTCTTTAAAATCACCCAGATTATAAAATGACCGGCTGCTGGCCACTGTATCCATATCTCACTGTAGTTTCTTTAACCCTCATGCTACTTCATTCTTTGCATTACCTTTGCATTCTTTGCATTACCTTTGCACGTACAGCCCTGATTCTGAAAAGCTTTGTTCCCATTCCTCACAAGGACCTCAGCAGAGGTCAACAAATCTACATACAGTACATGCATAATCACATGCAGTGAGAGAAGGCAATAGCAGGATGTAAGTTACTATGTAACAGAAGGAAATCCGACATTTTGAAATCTCTACTTTCTGCACGTGAAAGATTAAATAAACCTTTGTAAAATCATTTGGAAGTCTTCATTAATTACAGATATCCAGCGGTCACAAAATTACCCCTAGGATTATTTCATGACAGCAGAGTAACTTACTATGCTTCCTCCATGCTATTACTTCCTAGGGCGGTGCTAGCATGTTTCCTAAAATTACAATGCTAGGTAGCCACCTCCTGTTCTTTTTTAAACCGCTATATCAGTATGTTAATACTATTGCAAATTCTCAGAGACCTGCATTGTATCCAATAAATTAAACCTGATTTAACAAAACTGGAAAGATTTTATAATAAATTCAACATTTAAGATTTGGCTTTACACGTTTGTTTTCCGTCACATCTAAGATGAGAAACCAGATTGCTTTGACAAATTTGTCAAGAAAACATGAATATTTCATATATCACTCAGCAGTAGAACAGAGTCCAACTTACTAAGATAACACAAAAGCTACGTGTCTCCCAAATATTCTGTTCAAACAAAAAAATTGTTTGTTCTTTGGTCACAGGCATCAACAACAAAGGGTCTTCTTAATACTAAATGTTAATTATGGGAACATATTATATCAGGTACTCCAATTTCAAACTTTCTGAATAGAAATGACAAGGTCAGGCTTCTCTAGTGATGTTAAAGCTTTTGATGGCTATCAAAAAAATTCAAGTGCTCCAAACGTACTCAAATATGAAGTACATGCCACCAAATTCACTGAGATGAGGAATACTGTTTGTTCACGTCACTAGGGCATGGGTAATATTGCACTTATTTCAGAGTAACATGCTTATGAAATAAACATAATTTAATTACCTGTCCCCTGATCTTTTAATGACTAGGAAAAGACTCATTCTTTCACATTTCTAGGCCTAGTGATTTGCCCATTTTCGGGATGAAAGAGATGAGATATTTGCACTTTATGCTTTTTGGGCCTTCAGAGAACGCTGTTGTGTATCCTCCTACACCTGGGTTATAGTTGATATCAGAACAAGATTAAATTAAGAACCAAGAATGCTCGTTACAATTCCACAAATACAAAACTGGGGTTGGGCAGTTTGGAAAGCCTACCAATGGGGGCAAATAACTAGTACTGCCTACAACACTGCAGGAAAAAGCCCTTCTCTTTCCAGGACTTAAACCACTTTATGAATGTTTGCCTTTAATGCAACTATAGGAGTATTACTACAACTTCTGTAGAAAGAACTCAACATTACAGGTCAGAACACACAACAGGAACAGACTTTTGGTCATGAAAACAGACCCCTAGCATCTGAAGCAGTCAAATAATATCTTCCATAAATGAAAATAAGATTGCTTTACTTTCATTACCCATTAGAATATGGTTTTGGAATAAACACATAAATAACATTAAGTATTAAAAAAGTCAATCTACCTTGTGCAAAAAGTTAAAAGAAAATACTACATATTAATATTACTTATAACTCTACTGTACTATTATGAAAACAAAGCAAGACTCGTTATCTGACACTCAATATACTCAGAATTGCTCTCATACTGACACACACTTCCTTGTCTAAACTTGCAGAACACATTCAGCTCCCTTGACTAGGACATGTCTTGTGTTGGGCATATTACTTGAAACAGACACCTATGGAGGAGTGAAAATGTTAACTTTCATCTTTTTTCTGTTGAGTTGCAAGACCTGATGCCTACAGTGTAACACGAATGCTCTCTCAAATTCCAGCTCTGTAAAGCAATAAAGAGTTCCAACTGCATAATTACTAAGCCAATCTCCTGTCTTATGTTTTATACCTTGGGTTTGAAATTTCTCATTAATATGAAAGTACACTTCCAAAGGCAGGAAGAGCAGGCTCTGTATGAGTGAACTAGCCAGAAAACACAAGAGTTCATTTTTCATTACAAGGCTGCTGAGGGAGTTTTCTCCTTGTCCTTAAGCAAGCCAGCCACATTTTCACAGATGTGAAGGGTGATATATTGCTTTAGCATCTGCATGCGTACCTGAAGTTTTTAACTTTTTCTTTTAATGCCCTGTTCTTAAGATTGTTCTGATCAGAAAGCATTCAACTGGCTATCACAAGAAACCAAGAAGCACAGTATTGAAGTCTTAATTTTAGTAAAAATCATCCCAGTGGCACATTACTTTTCAGTTTTGTTGCTCTGAGCAATTCACTGCATAAAGTAAATGATGTGTAAAGTGAAGAACAGTTCCATTTCTATAGACTATTAAAACAGAAATATGGGAGGTTGGGAGTACAGAAAACGATCATTCTGTGATAGAGTGCTGGTCCATTTAGAACCACTGCATACGTCTGAGTTTCTTTACAGAAAAAAAAACCAAAACTTATATTGAAAAACAAGCTCTCCTTAAAAAAGTATCGTCCATTATAAATCATACTTTGCAAGATATACAGAATACATTATATCCTTGTCTAAATCATAATAAACATGTAGCCTTCCTAATAGCTTGCAGTATTTATTGCCAAAAGACAACTGTGTTTTATACAAAAGAATTTTAAAAATCACTCCTTTCCAATATAAATTGCCCATTGTTTCGGAGTCATGAGCTCAGATCAATAAGAGCACTTGTTTTTCTTTTTCTATTTAGCAAGCATTGAGCCCTCTCTTAAAAGAAAAGCCAAAAAGCAAGATCCAGAATCTATGTCAATGATGTTCCTAAGAGGAGAATGGCAGCCAACATGCTATGGCAGGACAGGTAAAGAATGGTCTGTCACTGCAGGCTCAAAACCCAGGCAAGGAGCAGGAAAGATGAAAAGACTCCACAGGATATGGCAAATCATGACTATAAAATGGCAACTTTGTCCATTGAAGGGAAGTTGTCCCCAAAATGCTGCTCCTTAGCACTTGCTATTTTAACACTTCTGAATATGCAAATAGGAAGACAGTCAACCAAAGAAGTTTGCTTAGCCTTACTTCTCAAATACAGTGACTGAAAACAAGCAAGCTGATTTTTAGAATAAAGCATTAATAGGTAACAAAAAGACTGGGAAGTGGGGGATATGACATTCAAAACAAGAAGAAAAGCATGAATAAAACTACTACTTTGACTACATCACTTCTTGTTCTATAATATTAATGGACCATTACAACAAGCTGCTTTTTCTACTCCCAGAAAATATCTGAAGACTGACTCTCTACCAAACCCGCAGATTATCAAGTCAGGAAAACAGATTATTCCACTTTAGGAATGTTTTCCTAAAAAGGCAAATGCTGTAGTCTAGCAAATGTTCAATTTGAGAAGATAAATTCAGACAAATATTGCAAGCCTCATACAACTCTCAAACACCTTGTGTTCTCTAAACCTTTGCTGCAGTAAGCAAAACCAACTATTCAATCTCTCTGGACTGTAAAAATATTTGGATTGTGACTATACAAAAAAGAAAAAAGTACTGCAGTCAAAACTTTATGATATTATCAAGTAGGCAAATCAAAGCCAAGCAGAAATTTTCCAGTGACAGAGACTCATTAGAAAACCCTGGTTCAGGGAATCAGGGCTGATTGTTCAGAACATCTTGAGCTTGATGGATTAGCTTGTCTGTTATCTCTGTGCTGCATTGTTAGTCACAAACAAGCTTCTGACAATATCCTCTCCTCCAAACACACAAAACTGATCTTTTAAGGATGAACTTGAATTATCTCCCTTGAAATCAAGGTGGAATATTCATCAGGCTATGAGGGTACTGCTTAAGCTGCTCCGATGAAAAGAGAAGAGCCTAAACCCTTTAGACTCCTATCAAAACCCCATGCTTCAGAAGTCAGGACCTTCCTTCCAAAATCTCAGCCTCCTTGCCAGGAAGGTCTGACTCTTGAAAAAGAAGTTTCTGAATGAGGAGAATAGGATTACTGCCAGCTTCTTCTTCAGGGACATCATTAACACACATATTGAATCTTTCCAGCTTTTTTTTTTTCCCCCCTCCTTCACATTCTTCCATATCTGCAAAAGGAAACTCCTTCCCATCTTCCGCAAACTATAATGTCCTCAGTTCTCATGGAGTCCAAGCCCCTCTTTGCCCAAGAACCTTCTCCTGCTTTTAAAAGATCTCACCTACTGCTCACTGTATGCCTTCAGAAACATAATTTCACCTATTGGATCCAAGGCTTCACACTAGGGAGAATTTGGATTTCTTCCTTTGTTCCTGCAGGCTCAAGGTATCACGCAATTCTTCCTCGGTCCCAGATGCCACTAACCCACTATGTTGCTGTGAATGGCCACCTGCAAATGCAATAAATCTGGGATCCTCTATGTGATTCCAATGCACTCCTGGCACTCTCTCGCCTTCACATACACAATTGAAAACAGACGGCCAAAAACTGCTGCTGTTCAGCTGGATTTTTCACTACCAAGGAATTTGACCTGGAAGACCTAAACCAAAGATGTATGCTATTGACATGGCACATGGAAAACCAAACCTGGAAGAGGTAAAGCTCAAAAAAAAAAAAAAAAAAAAAAAAAAAAAATCAAAATCATTCCACTGAGCACTTCTGTGTAGATTTCTTTCTAAACATTCCTTAGGTGACCTTGAGTCACCTTTATTTCAAGATGTCGTATAGAAAAGAGGTGTGAAATCTGACGCTCTTCACTGCCAACTACTAACTTCATCCAGTTTAGAGGAAAATATGTTTTAACTGAAAATTGGGAATTCAGTAGGCAACAACAGGAACAGACATATTGCTAAAATCGTGTTCCTGAGGTCTCATCTGAGTTTCTTAACTTTGCTTTCAATAGCACTGTGAGTTTACAGAATTGAAGTCTACAGGTCCCATACAAGGTCTCTACTGAAAGATTTAAATCAAGGGCTTAACATACTCTTTTCATATCTGTATTTAAAGCTCTGTAACTTGGTACTACTGTAATGATTATTTTCTTGTTTGACTTACATTCTCTGTTTCACTAGGACCTAACAAGTTACAATTGTTTTGTTTATTTAAAAACACAGTCCAATATTTTTGAAAACAAAAGAGACATTACTTTCTTTTATTAGAAGCTGTACTGAATGAGCAGAATTTGTCAGAATGTACTAAAAAATGCAAAGAAATCATCAACAGGCAACATGAGTTCTCCTACTGCCAAAAACACTAAAACCAACCTAGTGCAGCAGCCTCAGAGATTTATTGGTCTGGAAAGAGTAAAGAGCCTCTCGAGCCAGAAGATGTTACTACTTTAAGAATTGCACTGGATCAAAACACTAGATATAATTTCACTAAGGGGACTCAATGGAAAGCACTGAATTTACATGGGTTTTCTTTCCCCAGAATATATGAAGTCAGCATCTGGCTTCTTTTAATAAAAGTAACTTTTTTCTTTTTTTTTTTGCTGCCCCCCCCCCCTTTTTTTTTAAGAATAGCTCATTGTTGTGCTGCATAGCTGAAATCAATTTATTCTGTAGGCAGACACATTCAATATGGATTTAATAAATAATACAATGGAGAAAGTATTTAAATATTATTTTTCATCAGGAAATTATACTGTCTAAAATGAGAAACTCTCCAAGATTCGTTTGAGACATTTGACACGTGCATGTAGACTCTCATATGTGGAGGTCTGTGGATGTTTTGGGATGGGATGGGCTTATGTTTTTTGTAGTAACAAGCCACTGAGCACTTATCTTTTGATAATCTAATGCAACAGCTGCATTTTGATTTGAAAGTGCAAGGAACAAGTGCTGCTAGCGCTGACCTATCTGGAATTCTAACATTATCAATAAGAATCTCTCAAGTAGAGATACAACCACAAATCATGCTGTTTCTGATTTGGGGTAAAGTAGATTCAGTTATTCCGAGATGTTCAAGAACATTCACAGACTTAAGATTCAGTCAAGCTCTGGTTTGAATCTATTTACAATTCATGGGCTTGACACACTCTAATCCCACACAGGGACAGCAGGGATCTCCCAGAGACACTGTGATATGCTGAATGGGTACTTTTGGGAAGGACTGCCACACTTGAAGAATATTGATTGAAAAAGACTTCATTTTCCAGAAGAAAAAGAAAAAAAAAAAGGGGGAGGTATTTTTGTGGTGGTGGTTTTCTGTTGGTTTTTTTTTGGTTTCTGGGCTTTTTTTGGGGGTGGGCGAGGTGGGGTGGTTTTTTTTAATCCTCCCTGGCAGCAGCCAAAGACATAGACATACACTTTTGATGAATTCTCTTCCTCAACTTATAAGCACTAGTGTCCATATTACCTTAGCACAATGTGTTTTTCCAGCTATACAGCAAATGGTACAAGGTGATTACTGAGACCTTAGCGTAAAGATGTTGCATACAGAAATCTCCTTGTGTAAATGAAATCACAATGCATACTATTTTTGGCTTACAGATTAGACAAGTTCAGATTTACTGGTGCACGTCAGAATTATTACTTATGTTTTCAAAACAGATCTTAAGCAGAATATAAGTGATTCTCCCACTTTTCTTTTTTTTTAATTCTTCCAGGAATGGTTTGTGACAACCCTCCCATACATTTCAATTTGATCTATAATTTTGTGCTGACTGCACAGTATCATAACTTAGAATATTTTTGAAATAAATTCTGGGATTTGTTCTGTGTTACAATGTTAACAAAACCCAACATTAAGACAAGCAAACCCAATACAAGTCTAGTTAAAAAACAGAGCTGAAGCTACCACATGGTTTTCCACTGTAAAGGGTATTCATATTACTTCTGTTGAATTGCCAGCTCTAAAACATCACTTACAGATCCATGCTTTAATTAATATGGTTTCACCAAACAACATCAAATGGTCTTCAATATCACCAGTGACAGACACGACATAAATACAAAAAAGGATGACATTTCAAGTAGTAATTTTGCTCTGTAAAAACTAAACAAAACAAAAACCATTCAGGACTTTTTGCTTCAAACACAATATGCATATTTAATAAATTCATTACTTGAAGAAATTGAAGAGTAAACCTCTAATTCCTAAAACCACAAGACCCTCCTCTCCCTTGGAGGGAGCACACCAAGGATACATCCAAAGATGGAATATAAACGGAGATCAAAATTGAAAATAAAAGAATGAACAACTCTCTAAGCTTATAAATTATGCTGAAAACAAAACAGAAATAGCATCCAAATACTAACAAGAAAAGAACCTCTTCACACTTACAGCTCAACACAAATATTAAACCAGTTTCAGATAGTTTCATTACCCACACCATGGATCAGTAACTGCAGTTTTTAAATAGCAAGCCAGGATGTTGTCCATGTCCAAGTTATTCTAAAGGTCATCATAAAGGTTTAATTCCATTTTTATATCCAAATCTTTATTCAAACAAATTATCACGCATGCGAATCTGAGAAATTCAAAGGTTAGCATGTAAATAGATTCGAGTTACTTTGCTCAAGAGCCCTCAGGCTGTTGAGACTAATATCCTGTCAGACCGCTAAAACTTGTACAAAATCAAAACGGTTGATCTACAGAATATTGAGTTATCTGGTCCCAAACCAACAAAGAACCTAAGCATGTGTCTGTCTTTAAAGTGCATGAATCTAGGGCTAAACCTGTCCTGCGGAGTCAGCGAGTCAACCACGAATGGATGTGGAAATAAGGAAGATAAGAACGAGTTGTTGTCTTTGGGCATCAAGAAACTTAATTGGCAGAACAAAAATACATTCAGTGTTTAGATTATTCCTTATACATGCTATATTGTACAGCATGGCTATCTTAAGCTGGAAGACTCCAAGCATCTCAAGCTGATCTGCCTGCTGCAGACACTCAGTGGAGCATACTGCACCCATGCAGAGGTTCAGTCCAGCCAAGAAAGCTTAGACCTGTGATGACAGCTGTGAATGGTTACATGGAAAACCGGACAACTAATTGGAAGTGCTCTCGGGATACTGAAAGCTTTGGCTGCAAGTCCACAGCATGTTGTGAAGAGGAGAGACACCACCCTCCACAGAGAGGTCAAACAAGCACTCCTTCCACTTATCATATTAGCATGTGACTGGACAGCGCTAAACAAAGCATGAAAATGTAACATGACAGTTTACTGTGTTACGATCAATGCTGGTCTTAAGATGGCTGTTCTGCTGCATAAAATAAAAACACTGGGATATTCACTGAAGAAGGAAAGCAGGCTTTAGAATCAGGTGTCAACAGACAGTAGTTGCAACTGTGCCACGGCCTCCTACGAAGAAATGTTGTTTTAACACTCTAGAAAAGCTTCAACTCTTCAGAGATGCTATCCGGGATACTGTCAGTGCAGAGAGCACCTCTACCAAGAGGAGGAGTATTATCTTCAGGAAGTGATCTTGTTTTGATATTATGTAGTTGTCTTCGGACTAGGCAGAATGAAGCAACTCAATCACGTCGGTGATGCTATCTGCTTAATTTCAACAAACAACTCAATTCTTCTAACCAGGCAAAACCTGCAATTAAGCCAGTGTTCCTGAAAGCAGCATAAAGCCAGAGTGACCCTACAGTCTTTTCATAAAGGGGGTTCTTGCATAGTACCTTGCACTCTACCAATGGCAGAGGAAAGCTGCAGGAAAGTCATAGGGGCAGGCAGAATAGGGTAGCAGACAGCAATATGATAGGCAGCCGCATTCCTTGAGAATCAGATAGTGGTTTCCAAACTTTTTCAACTTTAAGCCCCATTTTTGTTGGGTTTGAAACAAACATAGCTGTGCAACTAAATGCACAATGTCTCAAGTTCCCTAGCCTATTAACTAGAAACAATACCGCAACATCCCATCCATTACTTTCTTTCATGAAAGAACATTAAAAGACAATTCATTCTGCTTGCAGTCTCTTCCTTGGCCTGACTGCAGGTGTGCGGTGGTTCCCCAACATTTCAAATAGAGGAAGAGCTTGGATACAACACTAGCAGAAGGGACTGCCTCCCTCATCTTTCGCTTATCTAGCAGCCTTATCCACCGCAAGTGGATCCCAGGTCTTTACAATTTTGGAATACTGGATGACATACCCTTTTTTTTTTTTTTTTTTAAAGCAATGCAGATGGGTATATTCGCACTTGTTTCCTATCTGTCAGGCCTGTAATCTCATTACACAGATTTTAAGCAACATGCTAAGGCCAGAACAGCTCCATTTTGACCCCTGCTTAAATAGAACCTTGTGCTGTACCACCAAACACAGCACATGTTCTGGTGGCCCTTGATATGACAACAGTCCCAAAAGGTGTATTGCTGAGCGTGCAGTGGGCTGGAAGTAGGGGGGGGTTGTAAGCCTGCCTTTTGCTTTTAGCATTTCAATTTTATTGATCTTGAAATAACAAGTCACTAAAAATTGCTACAAAACCCATCAGTCATAAAACAAGATCAAAAGCAGGTCTACAGAAGAGATGCCTGCTTGAGGAAAAGACCTTGATGATGGCTTCGGAAATACAAGAAAGCACATCCTTAAATAATGTTTATAGCCTCAAAACTGCTCAGTTCAGACAGATTATAAAATTAGATAAAACTATCTGTTGCCTTGAGTGATGACAGGAAAATGAACGTTTCATCCTCTACAGAACCAGGAATCTTCAGATAAGATTTGTCTCTGCCATCACAAGATAAATCACTGTGGGTCTCATGCTGCTGTAATTTACACCAGTTATACCTAGTGTAACTCAAAAGCCTTCACTCAACTTACTCCATCTTCAAGTAGTTAAGAGGAAAATCAGTTTTCAGATAGAGATAACTAAGAAGTTTTAGAAGCCTTCATTAGTTCTTTGTGTTTTCCTTGAAGCTGTGCCATCCCTGGGCTTATTTTATCTTTGCTATTCATCAGACCATTATTTCCAAGCATACAGTAGGGGATGTGTAAGTATTTCCTTTCATACAGTTATTTCTACATGTCTCATTTGTCCTTGAATTCCTAGGTATCCCCTTTTGCAACAGCAAAATCATTGTTGAGGCTAACATTCTCTCAAACCTACTGAATATACTTAGAAAAAGTGGGGGAGGACACTTTACAAATACTAAAAAAGATGACAAACTTCATATCCCATTAGAAAGTGTCTAGATTACAAAGCAGAAAATAAAAACATATTCTGATTTAAACCACTGCAATTACATTTCCTATTCTACAATTGAAAATATACCAACTCATTAAAACACTTCACTCTGAAGTTACTACTACACTCAGAAGAAACAGTAGCCTAGTGCTATCCAAGGCCACTTGCATGCGGCATCAGTTAAGGTCTGCAAGAAAGAACAAGTGAACCTCAACATCTACATGCACAGCTCCCTGTCAGCAGGCCAGACTGCAAATAGGCTGATTCTGCTTCCATCTTAAATCAATGCCCACAGCGCTTAGACTTATTTGTGTGAAGTACAAGAACTCAGAGCGCATGTATGCTCTACTGGATTAGTCTGATGTCAGGTGTTTTGCTGTACTACAGCCATATATGTCTCAAAATAAATTTGGTATCAAACAGCAATAGCTTTGCTGTAAGGATGGCAGACTGAGGGTATTGGAAAATGAAAGGTTAATAGGGAAGGACGGCATCTGTTGCTAGATGAATTAATACAGTTGGAAGATTAAAAATATATTTTAGACACAAAAGTCCTTCTTCAGACATGGAACTCTGAAAAACTCTGACTGAAAAAACTGTCTACTTTCCTTCCCAACTATATTGTCAAATCTAGTGAAACAAAGTATCTCACCTCCTCTTACACTGTTTGCAGAATTTACTCTGTGTATTTGAATATCAAAATATTGCTCCTCTTCCTCCAGCGTTTCCAAATTTTGCTACCAAATACAAAAGCAGTAAAAGTAAGACAGGTGTGTCTGACCACCACAGTCTTAGAATTGGGAGGGAAGGGTGAAAGCATATTTTAGCTGCTATATTTAGCATGTAAACTATAACGTTAAAGTGTCATAAGATCATCTTATTTTCAACAAAAATTGACCACGCTGGATTCTGGTTCTTTGTACATTTAGTTCCTCTGCTGGACTCAGTCTCCATAAATTGTATCATTAAATCCAAATTAAAAAGAGCATGTGCCTGCCTCTCTTTCTATATATAAAGAAAATTAAGTACTGATATCTCACATGTTCTTTTGGCACTTTCTGACTTCCTACTGCCCCCCAGCAGGAGTGAATAAATGATCTTTCTCACAGGAATCCATTTTTGTGAGCTGCACTGCAGGTTGCCAAGAGGAGGTTTTTAGTAATGAGTTCGAACTGGCTCATACCAATTGCAGTTCACTCATTTGCCACTTAGCAATATATTCCATGGCACATCCCAATAAAGTAATCTTCACTCGGGAAACAGAAGCCCTCTTTTTCTTTGGCACTGTAATTTAAAATCTTTCGTTTCATTCTATTCTTGGAGCCAGGGTCCAAGCTTAATTATATCAGTGGAAAGATTACCAAGGATTTTAACTGCTTTTGGACCAAAACCAAGACAAATGCTTTATTCAGTTTTGTAAAGACTATAAAAATAGTCTATATAAATAAATCGTAGAAGACCATTTCTCATTCCTATGATTTCAGGTGAAGAAAAAAAATCAGCAATGGCTTCAGTAGAGTCTTCTCAAGCAAGCACTTCTGAATCACTAAAATGTATTTTACTTCCAGTGCACAGATCAACTCCAATTATTCCAAACAGTACTGAGATAAGTTACATACATAAGACTGAGTTATCACTTTATGCTGTGTTCTGCCTTAGGTCTGCCCCTTTGCTCCAAGAAGTATGAACAAGACTTCACAGGAATACAAGAAGCAGGATCAAGCGAAAGACGTGCCTGTGGGATTGCCCACAATGGGTCAACTGTAAGGCTTATTTCACTAAGAGCAAGAACATGCGCACATCTGAAGCCTTCGATCAGCTTTTGGCAGAATCCGACAATGAACCAAAGCTCTGAACTGCAGCATCTTGCAGTCAAACACCTTGGTAGTTCACATTATTACCATTTTTAGGAAGCAGAGACTAACTCTACAACAATTGTCACTGCTGCGGAAAGAATAGGAACCAGGTAGTGGTGGTAGAGTCAGAGATACTTCTGGAGGAGTCCTAGATGCATTTTGGGGGCAGGGAACACACCTAGAGAGCACTCTATACACAAAGGTGTATAGAGTCACACTATAGTGATTCTGCACCCATGTAAATTCATTGCAACAGCAGCAGTGTTGAGCCAGCATTGAAAAAAGCATCCTTCACATGCCCAGCACCACCCGAATTGCACATTTGAAAGCAATGCCTTCTTTACAGGGCAAACAACCCATGGGATGTTATTTCGTTGTTACATATACCCTAAGTACGCTGGGCCACACACACAACAACATATCAGTTTAACTTAAGCCAGTTTAGGATGTTATTTTCCAAGTTTGAATTGCACTGATGCTTACTGAAGGATGTATTTTGCCTTCAGTACAAAGAATTTTTATAGTAGTAATGAACTACTATTCATAAGTAGTACAAAAAAAATCAATAGCAAAGTAGTCTGGGCTAAAAGGATTCACCCTCCTGCAGGTGGTCCGCTGTTTCTTTAATTTCACATTCATTTGCTAGTGCCCCTAAAACTTAACTTTTGTTGGCAATAAATTTGGGGATGTTTACATTTTCTGACAATTGTTTTACAGATTATTACAGTTGAAGGAATTGGTCTTTCCAGAGCATAACATTTAAAGAATTAAAAAATGAAAAGTTTTCCATAAATGCGTTCTTTTATATTTCTACATTTACAACTACTCCCAATTTTGTGAGCCATTATTTTGCCTACAGTGTTTTATATTTCTTGTTTACAACATATCACATGCTCCATTTCCACTAGAGTTTAATAAGGAAGGATGCACTGTGCTACAGGAGGTGAGAGAGTTCTGCTGAATCTGAATGGCCTCTTTCACCCTATGCGCCATGCAAAGAGATGTGCCTCAGATTTAAAAGTTTGTAAGAGTATATTTCAGCAAGAAACCTACACCCTTCTTTGCTCTTAAACAAAAAAAATCTCACATTTAACATTAATCCCATACCTACATGACCAGCTATATCAAAGTAGTACTATTCGAATGGCTTCAGTCCTTCAATGGACATGGCACCACTGAAACTACCGAGACTCCCTCCCACCCCGGCCCCAGCTGACCACAGCACAAATTAGTCCTCTTGTCATTAGGAAATAACCTGCATTTCCTAATGGCACAAAGATGCAATTTTCCCTCCTAGCTAACAGACATAAGAGCTTCATTTGTCTTATAGAATCATAGAATCATAGAATTAGTGAGGTTGGAAGGGACCTTTAAGATCATCAAGTCCAACCGTTAACCTACCCTGATAAAAACACCACCACTCCTAAACCATGTCCCTAAGCACCTCATCTACCCTTTTCTTAAACACCTCCAGGGATGGTGAATCCACCACCTCTCTGGGCAGCCTATTCCAATGTTTAATAACCCTTTCAGTGAAAAAATGCTTCCTAATAGCCAATCTAAACCTGCTCTGACATAACTTGAATCCGTTTCCTCTTGTCCTATCACTTGTCGCCAGGGAGAAGAGGTCAGCTCCCATCTCTCTAAAACCTCCTTTCAGGTAGTTGTAGAGGGTGATAAGGTCTCCCCTCAGCCTCCTCTTCTCCAGGCTAAACAACCCCAGATCCCTCAGTCGTTCCTCATAAGGTTTGTCCTCCAGACCCTTCACCAGCTTTGTAGCCCTTCTCTGGACACGCTCCAACACCTCAATGTCCTTCTTGTAGTGAGGGGCCCAAAACTGAACACAGTACTCGAGGTGAGGCCTCACCAGGGCCGAGTACAGGGGGATGATTACTTCCCTAGTCCGGCTCACCACACTATTCCTGATGCAGGCCAGGGTGGTGTTGGCCTTCTTGGCTGCCTGGGCACACTGCTGGCTCATGCTCAGCTGGCTGTCCACCAACACCCCCAGGTCCTTTTCTGCCAGGCAGCTTTCGAGCCACTCCGCCCCCAGTCTGTAGCGCTGCATGGGGTTGTTGTGACCCAAGTGCAGGACCCGACACTTGGCCTTGTTGAACCTCATACCATTGGCCTCAGCCCATCTGTCCAGCCTGTCCAGATCCCTCTGCAGAGCCAATCTACCCTCAAGCAGATCAACACGCCCCCCCAGTTTAGTGTCGTCTGCGAACTTACTGAGGGTGCATTCGATCCCCTCATCCAGATCGTTGATAAAGATATTAAAGAGAATGGGCCCCAGCACCGATCCCTGGGGGACACCACTCGTGACTGGACACCAACTGGATTTAACTCCATTTACCACCACTAAGACCACTGTATGACCACTTGTATGACAAGACCACTGTCTTGTCATACAAAGAAAAGAATCAATTGTTTAGAAGCATCTGGATCATTCCCTGTTGAGTAAGGCACAGAAGCAGCCCCGACTTGTAACTTTTCATTTAGTCCACAGAGGGAAAAAAAGCTGCTCTTTGCCACGTGCCTAAACATTTCCTTAGAGGATTCTGTATGGGTAGAAATAGAAGAAAGGTTTTCCAGAGATATTAGACCATATTTTCTGTTATAACTTTCACACAACAACCTGGGCCAAAACTACTAAGGAAAAAAAGCAGGATATAATACACAAGGAACTGATTAAATGCATATAGAAAGGAAGTTCTAGCTTAGATAACTGGTTTTGGTCTGCCAGTCAGCTGTATTTCTCAGAGTGCTATTCATCCACCCACAATTACTACTTATCCAGCTGTATCAAAGATGCTTGATGGATCCAGAGTCAAACAGAACTCTGCAGCTGGGCTAGGACAAGCTAAGCCTGGTCACAGAGAGAAGGAACAAGAAGTGGTTTCTGGAGCAGTGACTTCTACATGAGGTGCCAGTGGGGAACAGGGCCTCAAGCATTCCAGGAGTCACTGGTCAGGTATGGAAAATGCTAATTCTAGAAAGAAGACAAGGAGAGGTGTTCTCAGAACACAACAAAAAGGGGAAGAAAGAGAGATCTAAAAGCTCCTTGTTTCTACATGTGCATCTCTAAAATCCTGATAGCAGATACATGCTATTTAATTTCGTGGAAGGCCACTATTCCTGTTCATAGCCTTCTGTTTACAGTGAATATTATGAAACCTAAAAAAAGCAGTAGTAGAAAGAAGTTATTACTTCTACAAACATGCCTCTTTCCCACAGCAACCTAAAAGAAGTTAAAGGAAGCTCTCCCAAGAAATTGACAGCACAAATCAGAAAAAGTTACATAATTGCAAAATAGTCATGGCAAAAAGTGCAAGAAGAACTACCTGTTAAAGCTCTTCTTTTTAGTAAGAATCCACTAAGACTTGCATCAGTATCTCCATTCCAAACAAACATCTGCAGGGATCCTAATTTTAGCATGGTACATCAAAGACAAAAGTTTTAATACAGGAAAAAGAGCCAATCTCGCAAACCTTTCCCTTTCTGATTAAAGATTCGGAGCAGATGTAGTTATCCCCAGCAGGACAAGGCTGTTGGGTCCTCTGAAATCTGACACAACCTACCCTTTAGTAGCTGTGAGTAGGCCTACAAGACTGAGGGAAAGATGGGGGGGAGGGCTGAATGTGGGAAAGACATAACACGTAAATTCCTTAATTACAAATCCTATTCTCACATTGTTGCTTAAGTGTGCGCATAGCCCAAGATTTTGGTGACAGCCATGGCAACTGTTAATTCACTTCTGTCAAAAATAAAAAGGTCCCAAAGCCACCTGGATCAACAGTTTTTGCAAACAATGTAAAATACGTAATGCAGTGGTGTAATACACAGGTGACCAGAATAGCACCTCATTCAAAATGACCACTTGCCAGTAATTCAACATAAGGCATTCTCATCCTAGAATACAAACACACACAAGGAGTTAAGGGGTTGGAGTTCACACCCTACTCTAACCAAACTGCAGGTCAGTCTTATTCAGCCAAGCTCCAATTCCCCTTAAACCCTGCTCTTCCATGACACAACTATAGAATTTCATTTCAGCACAGTCTGGTAGGGCATTGTTAATTACAGAAGAGGGAATAACAAGCGAATTTTAAAGAGGTCATGTGTTTTCAGTGTGTTTACTGAAACACCTATGTTTGGTTCCAAGATGAATATGAAATGCTATCAAGCCGCTAACACAGCTACGGTAGCAACTCAGTCCTCCATTCAGACAGTCAATTTGACTGGAAAAGCAGGCAGAAAATTCCCCCCTTTCAAATAGAAATGGCACTGGTTGGATAGAGGCTGTCTTACAGAAAATCAGTGAGGCCTTATAAATCATCAATAGCATTCAGTTCCACACCAAAAGCAAGAGCTCCATGCGATACCCGACGAATGGCTAGAGTCAATGGGAAGCTGCTAGGTAGCAGCACTAGCTAATCATTTCCCCAGTAAAATGAATAGGAAGTATGAAGAAGATTATATTTATAACCATACAAGTCTTCCTAATTCTTAAATCTAAAACATCTGAGTTTAGAGAAAATGTCTTAAGCTTTCTTCAAGGATGGTGATAATTACAGATCCAGTACTTCGTTAAACCCCAACTCCCAACAAAATAGCAAACACATAATCCAACAGCTACACATCCAAAATATTTACACTCCAGCTGCACGGCCAGAAATGTAGAAATGCAATCCAAACAGATGTCCACGAAGAAAGCACAGGACAAGGAATCCATGCTAACTTCAAATCTGACGTATTGCACGTATCACTTCACAGATATTTTTGTAGACAGATGATGAAGAGCCACTTCAACTTAAGGTCAGACAGAAGAGTAAGTTTTAGTGAGAATCATGTTCCCATACCACGGATTCGACCAGATATCTCTACAGTTATAGCACAGCAGTCTACTTTCACATTACTTTATGTCTGCATCCTTATAAATTTCAGTCTCTCGCCATACTGTTGTACCTTGGTCCAAATACTGCTTCAAGGCAACTTTGATAGGCACGCTAAGGGGATGAGGGGAGAGGGCAGAAGAAGGTGGCTCAGCTGTTCCGACATACAATCATCCAATTGCAAATCACTGATCCTAAACTAGTGGCAGAGCAACAGGTACAGTCCCGGCGTTCAACAAAGCATTCCCTGCTCTGCACGCACATTCTTCCTCCTCTCCCTCCTTAAGAGAGACACCTAAGGGAAAAGCATAAAGGAGAAAGGGGGGACATCAAAGTAACAAAGAGCTGAAAAACGACTGATCTATGTATTTGTCCAGTCATGCTGCGAGTGGCTGAAACATGCAAGCATACAATTACAGAACAAACATACAAGCAGTTCTGCTTTCCTTACTTCCAAAGTTTGCTACAATTCTAAAAAGTTTTGAAAAGATATTTTTTCTGAAGGTAAATGCTTACATGAATAAACTCACTTAAAATCAAGTGCACCTCCTTTTAAACTAAAGTATCTTCAAGCCTATCCACTTCAACCACAATGCCCTTAACTGGTGGGCAACCTGGGAAGCCTTGACATTCTAGAGTAACAAAATTTTGACAAGCAAATTTTGAACCAAGATGAAGCACAGGAACTCTAAAATCTGATCTAAAAATCCCAACATTACAAATGCGCTTGTGAACACTAAGACTATTAACTCTTATACTGAAAAAGATGATCCTGTTGCTTTTGCACACCCTCCATCTGTCTATATTCCTCTGTCTCTCGTGTTACAGTAACACTGTAATCTTCCTGGGACTGGCACGGTTTCTTAGGTTTTTATATACAGCAGAGTGAAGTCCTAGCCCATAAACAAAATACCACACTTGACAGCAACAGCAATAAGTCATTTTCTGTTAATAACTGGAAGAAAAAAACAAGTTTATCCTCTACTTTTACAACTATGCACAGTGCACCTAGCAGTTTAGCTCAGTAATGAATTATGTTACACAGCATTACTAAAACACATATATACAAATGGCTCTAAAAGTAAAAAACAAAAATACATCTGCATAACAGAGACAGTGAATTAATTTTTCTGAAAACAAAAACAGAATCATTTAAGGCTTTCCACATTTGCCTCCTAAAATAAGGTAAGAAAATAACAAAAGTGTATTTTCTATGCCAGTTAACCTGAAAAAAATTCTTTTCCAAGTAAAATTCTTTTCATCCATCAAGTGCCTACAGTTGGCAGAGGAGAGCACACTGCAAACTGAAATGCCACACTATCATTACTTGGGCACAGGGCTGCAGTTTGAATCTATTGTTTTCTCCTGAGTTTGCTTTGAGATACCTGCTCTCTTAACCTTATCAGTTATTGTCAATCATTTTCTATTTGAAGTCTCAAAATGCAAGTGAGAATGAAGTAAGGATTTCCTGTAAATCAGTCCTTTTGCATTTAGTTCATTATCCCCAATGTTTTTTTCTCCTATTTTTACTGAATTGCTTAACAGTTTCAATGTTATAGTACCTACATTTTTTCTCAAAGAGCATCTAAAATTTTGCATTTAGAAGTGGCCTGAAAGAATGTCTTTCCTGTTTTCAGTCTCACAATAAAAGGACTTATAAAACAACAAAAGGAATTCAAACAATCAATCACCTTTAGGAGAAAAGGATGTGTACTTAAAAGGTGAATTATCATTGAAATAAAATTCCCCATAAACTTAAGGCAGTGGTCCTCTTTTTTTTTTTTTTTATTCCAAGTAAGTCTCAGGCAGGAACTATCTTCATATACTTACACTCTGATTTAAATAATCTTTGTCAGATCACATTGCTTCACAGGTCTTCACCTACTTTTTTTGCAAAATGTCAGAGTAACTTAGGCAAGCGGGAACTTGGGCTTGATCACACCGAGAGCAACTTAATTTCATAAGATTTACTGAAGTACTCACACAGCCAGTAGTGGAATCACTGGGATGACAAACTTCATATAATTAGAGACCGAGCAGTAATGCTACGTGAATGGGAATGCCATGTCAGAACAAAAGTGCAATAGAGGGAGAAAACCACCCACCTTCTAGTCCACAGTAAGGAGGCCACTGAAATCTCACAAAAGGGTTGTGTATAAAGTGTGTAACTCTTTCTTCTAGAGGACACTAAACAAGATTCCAGAAACATGGTCACAAAAACGTTGCCCTCAAAACGGCAACTGTGTTAACCTCCCCAGCTAGTCAAGCCCTCAGATTCATTTGCTCACTCAGCTTTTGCAGGTTTTTGTTAATTTTCTTCTTTAGGAATGACCATTTTCTCTCGAGCTATCTTTGTGATTTCTTTCTATCTGGACTAATTCAGCATTAATGTGTCGGGCTACATTTCCACCATGCTTTTGTACTCTGGAAATAGGGCCAACAGCCTGACAAGGTACTGGAAAAAAACAAAGAGGAAGAAAAACATAATTATAACAACAGACAAATGAAATATGGATACAGAGATATAAGATGACTGAATATATGATGTATGTGTTCATTAGATTCCTTGTTCTAGCACCAATATGCCCTACCCACATTGCACGAACAACAGTTATAAATAGATAATGAAGAGACTGTCCCTGCCCCAAATTGCTTACATTCTAGATATCAAATGACAGCCAAAGCCAGACAAGCTCAGGAAGCAAGTTCACATGATCATAAAGGCTAAATGAATGATGTCCTACCTAGATGATTTGCTGTTTCCTTTTAAATGTATTTATGTATATTTCTCTCACCACTTCACATGGAATTATACCACCCTTTCAAAGCCTCGAGCCTAACAATTCTGTAAAATCTGTATTTAATTACTTTTAAAAATAACAAAGATATCTAAACGATATAACAATTTGGCTTAAAAGTCAAAGCGCTATAATTCTAGTAACCAGTCAAAAACTTTGATACTCGTAAGTATACAATGATTACCAATATAAGCTTCTGGCAAGACTAATATTATCCATCCACAAGCACATTCTGCATATTGCATTCTTGGAAAACCGCCGCACACTATTTCATAAATCAAACCTGCATACGACATGCAGGAACTCTTATAACAGTGAATTACTCGCAATGCTGGTGACTCCACAGTATCGCTGTCGATTGCCAGTTGATATAAGGTCATTTCAATGTAATAAATAAGACTTGATATATGATTTTCCTTCCAGTTCCTTCTAAACTCATAAGTCTTTTTCCCTCCTCTGCCTCTCTCTTTGAAGAGGGGTAGAGGGGAGCATCTGTCGGTCCCATCTGGGGTCCCCCAGGTGCCCAGTAGCAGATTTGGCCTAAACCACGACACTATGTTTAAGGAGAAATCCACTATTAACAATATAGTCACTATCTTTCATTATCCTATAGAGACTTCTGTGGACATGATCTTCGTTACTAGATATGGTTTGCATGATAGTGATTTACATTCCATGGCTAGAATTAAGTGTTCTTCCTAGGTTTTCATTAGATTTTCCATTTTACACTTTCAAAATAGCAAATTCAAGTCATCAGAATTTTCTGATGAAAGAGTGTGATTTCCTCCATTATTGCTCCCTTTGATTTTTCCTGTGTTCTTTTAAAGACTAATAAACTCTTCTTCCTAACAGGCTGGCCAAACGACAAGGCACAGTGGGGGGGATACATTAATGCAATCAGAAATGCACAAAAGTTAAAGGTCGACAGTTATTTATATTAGTATAGCAGTTAGGGATGCTAATAAAACACCAGGATCACAGGTACTGTAGAGACCCAGGACAAAGCATGGTGCCTGTCTCAGAGCTGCCAATAAAAGGAAAGGCAAATGACAGCTGATAGATACACATACACAATGGAGGAAGGACACAAAGGGACAAGAGCATGACAAACCTGGTCAACATAAGGAGCAGTGCAGTGGATTCAGCATAGTTTGGGTTGACCTTTCACAAGTATTTTGTTTATCCTGACTTTAAGGAGTTTTAAGAATGGCATTCAAAGGAAGACAATGAAGGCACAGGGGATTTTTGCAGTACACACTTCTCTAACATGAAAGACAGCACAGGAAAAACCAAGAAACTTAACCATCTAGATTTTTATATTCAGTCAACAAGAAGGCTGGCATTACTGGCCTGTGACAGCAACTGACATTTAGATCATGAATCACAGGTGACTAGCAGCATGGGCTACACTGGAAAATACAAGATGAAAGGCATATTCTAGATGCAGGAGGGCAGCACTATCACGGAAACAGAACACGATCAGGAGTTTGACCAGGGAAATTATCTTTTTAGCAGGATTCAGATAACACTGAAAAAACAGGGAAAACAGTAAAAAACATTGGATAATTGATTTTTATAATGTATAATATGGGAGATTAAACAATATGGGAGAAATCAAGGGCATGGAGACTCTTAGAGGACAGGAGAGACTAGGATGAACTCCTGCATGTATTCATTTCATGTTTAATACGCACTAAAGAAAAACTTTAAATGTGAAGGTTTATTTGTTTGGTTTCCCCCACACACATTTGACTTTCAGCTTGTGTGTATGTAGAAATAAAGCACATTCCTTAAATTATTTATGGATAGTAGATCATCACACTGATTCCAATTTCTATGAAAACCGGAACAATACAAAACACCAGGTAAGAAATACTTTCATTCTCTTGCAATCTACAACATGAAAGTGTCAATCTGAATCTAGAATCTTGACAAAAGCGTACACACAACTTCTGAAAAGGTAGTCTTTCAGCCAAAAAAAAAAAAAAAAAAAGAATTCCTCACACCATTCTCAATGTTTAGAGATTGAACACACACAAGCTGCATAGTGAGCTCAATAATCACCATTCACAGTGTAATGTTAATATTTACTCACAGTATCCCTGGCACACCTCCAAGATTTTCTTTTCTTTTTGCACATTCAGAATATAAAAGGTGAGAGTGTTGGGGATTATCACACTACAAACTTATTTTTATATTTTGCTGAGAAAAGTACAATTACAGGAAAGAATTTAACACCCCTTCCCCCACCCCACATTCAGACAAAGACTGAAACCTTAGCAAAGCCTTGGACTCTAAAACCCTAAGTGGCATATAGAAGATGAATAATTATACTGACAATAACTATACTTTTAAACAATAAAACTTGAGAATCGAATGACACAATGGAATTAGTAGGCAGCATGTTTAAAGCAAACAACCTGATGCATAATTAAATTGCGGTCAGCATGCAGTCAACAATGTCAATTTTTTTTTTTGGTAGTCAAAAGATAACCTGGTGAAAGAGGAATTAATGAACAGTGGGCCTGACAGCAGATAATTACACCAATGGATAATGGGTGCATCTCAGCTTAGACTCAGGAAGATCTTGAATTATCATTCTCCAGGTCAACAGTTATTTATATATATGTATAGCAGTTAGGGATGCTAATAAAACACCAGGATCACAGGTACTGTAGAGACCCAGGACAACGCATGGTGCCTGTCTCAGAGCTGCCAATAAAAAAAAAAAGGTAGCATAAAAAAAAAAGGGAAGTGTGTTCATATTTCTAATATTTCCCTGTTCATTTACTGGCCACTGGACAAGACTGTGTCAGGTAGCCCTGCAGCCTCACCCAGCGTGACAGCACCTACAGGCAGCATGGAGAAATACATGGCAGTTGCTGACATTTCATTAATTGAGGTGGCACCAATAAAGAGGATAAAAACAGAATGGTGGAATCATAAGACCAACTCCCACAAGGGTAAGGCTTCACTACTACTGCATGTAAGTTTCTCGGGTACACGGGCTACTTATTTCTAACGGACTCTGGCTCTCCTACCCGACAGTTCTTCATCCTTTGTTGCCTCCTTCCACCATAAACTGCTTTACAGTAGACTGCAAACCAGGGGAATCCCTTCGTCCGAACTGATGGCTTGCTAAGCATATTGGATTTATGAACTTTCAGACAGTACCAAAATACAAAGGAGGGACCTTATCACCAAAAAGTTGATGCAGAATACCCCTTCCTCATACCTCACTGCTCTGAAACACTGACCTGGTCCCACAGTTAGGGAAAAGTAGCCCACTTGTGCCAAGATCACGGACAAAGCAAGCATCTCTCAGTCTTCCAGCAAACACTTCAGGAGACTACAATCTGCCAAAGTCTCCTTCCCCTCCAAGGTCTCCAGAAATCACAAATACTTTTTTAGAGAGATCAGAAGAGAACACAGAGATGAACTAAGTTGCATTCTTGGCTCCTCCTATGGTATGATGTGCCACTTTACTCTAGCACCAATACACCCACACTGAAGTCCTTTACAAAAGTGATTAAGATCTACAGACAGAAAGTACCCTAATTGTGGTGGGCTGACCCTGGCTGGGCAGCAGGTGCCCACCAAAGCCACTCTATCACCCCCCCTCCCTCAGCTGGACAGGGGAGAGAAAATGTAATGGAAGGCTTGTGGGCCAAGACAAGGACAGGGAGAGATCCCTCACCAATTATTGTCACAAATGAAACAGAGTCAACTTGGGGAAATTAAATTATTACCAATCAAAATCAGAATAGGGTAATGGGAAATAAAATCAAATTGTATAAAAAAAACCTTTGCCCCACCCCTAACTTCTTCCCAGGGCTCAACTTCACTCCTGATTTCTCTACCTCCTCCCCCCGAGCGGCGCAGGGGGACAGGTAATGGGGGTTGTGGTCAGTTCATCACACGTTGTCTCTGCTACTCCTTCCTCCTAAGAGGGAGGACTCCTCACACTGCCCCTGCTCCAGCATGGGGTCCCTCCCATGGGAGACACTCTTCTATGAACTTCTCCAAAATGAGTCCTTCCCATGGGCTGCAGTTCTTCACAAACCACTCCAGTGTGAGTCCTTTCCATGAGGTGCAGTCCTTCAGGAACAAACTGCTCCAGCGTGTCCCCCCCTACAGCATCACAAGTCCTGCCAGCAAACCTGATCCAGTGAGGGCTCTTCTCTCCACAGGTCCTGCCAGGAGCCTGCTCCAGCACAGGTTCTCCACAGGGTAACAGCCTCCTTTGGGCATCCACCTGCTCTGGCATGGGGACCTCCATGGGCTGCAGGTGGATGTCTGCTGCACCACAGACCTCCATGGGCTGCAGGTGGATGTCTGCTGCACCACGGACCTCCATGGGCTGCAGGTGGATGTCTGCTGCACCACGGACCTCCATGGGCTGCAGGTGGATGTCTGCTGCACCACGGACCTCCATGGGCTGCAGGTGGATGTCTGCTGCACCACGGACCTCCATGGGCTGCAGAGGGACAGCCTGCCTCACCATGGTCTTCACCACAGGCTGCAGGGGAATCTCTGCTCTGGCACCTGAAGTACCTCCTCCCCTCCTTCTTCACTGACCTTCGTGTCTGCAGAGTTATTTTCTCTCACATATTCTCACCTCTCTCTTCTGGCTACTGTCACAAAGGGTTTTTTTCCCCCTCTTATAAAATCTTCCTCTTAAATATGTTACCACAGAGGCACTACCACTGTCACTGATGGGCTCAGCCTTGGCCAGCAGCAGGTCCATCTTAGAGCCAGCTGGCATTAGCTCTATCAGACATGGGTTTGCATGGCAAGGTTTTGGGAGTGGGGGGCTACAGGCTTCTGTGAGAAGCTGCTAGACACTTCCCCCAATACACCTATGAAGAGCTATATTCACATTTCAACAGAGAATGGCAGAAGCCCAAAAAAAAGGCTGGTTTTGTCATATAAAGACAGTCTTCTCCCACCTAGAGCCCCACACAAGGCAGCCAGCAGCAGTCCATGTGCATGCAGTTCACACACGTGAGACTACAGCTAAAAAGGAATATTCCAGCCTCCCTCGGGCTGCATACATAAAACAGGCTTTCACTCCAGCTAGAAAACAGATTGGTTGGTGCATTGGAATAGGAATGAATAGTATACAGGAGGTGGACAGAAATACTCTAATGGAGCCTCTCTCTCCTATCTCTCTCTCTGTAGGGAGTCATTTTTGCATTGAGCCAAAACCAAATTATACATCTCAGCCAGCTTTCCGCTCAAAGGTCAGCAGAGTACAAAACTCTTCTTAGTAGGGTTATACAAGTGGAAAGGGGTGGGTAACAATTTGACTGCATTAAAGACCAAGTACTACGGGACTAGAAAAAGAACTATTTAAAAAACAACACTTTTGCATTTCTATAATCCAGCAGTAAATAAAGGCGACCAGAGGCATCATTGGTGATGGCAGGCAGGTTTCTGTTGGTGATGGCTGGCTTTTTTTTTTTTTTTAAATAGCTCATTGATTTTGGACTGCATCCATCTCCAGCATTGTGACTACACTTCATATAGTAATTAACTACAAACCAGAGTGCACTTCTCCAGCCAAGACTTTTCTGTTTTGTAAATTTTATTGCACTTCAACACTATTAACCAGCCACCCCTATTTCAAGATAATATTCCTAATTTCAATAAAAATAAGTGTCAGCAACACTGCAACTCAGACAAATTAAAACAGAGAATGTTTTTGACTCCATATGGTTCTGAGTGCCAGTGTACTACATTATTTATTTCTGGGAATGTTCAGGTCAGTCGATGAGTTGTGCCCACAAATGGTATCCAGCCCAAGATCCACACAAACCAGCTGACCTTTCCCATTCACCAGGGAGGACGCCAGATCAAAAGCCTTGTGCTTAAGGACTTTTTAGATTCAACTGGGCATTAAGTTTCAGGCATTTTACTGACAACCAGGAGTCCTGGCCTCCATCACTGCTACAACTAGGTTCCCCCCTCTGCCTTGCACCATTCATGTCTGTCCCAGTTACCTGCTTGTATCAGATGAAAACACGGCAAAACGCTGCATGTGCACAGCCATGGGACTGCAACTCCTGCTATTAGAAATAGCAGCAAGGAGCTTTCCCAACTAGCATCTCCCCGTTCCATATAAACCAGAACATAAGTGCAGCTTTGCCATATTCCTTGAGTTAGGAGTGAGAGGAACAGTGCTACAAAGGTAATCTACCCTCCTACAGCTAGGAGAATATGGAATGCCTGGTCCTGCCATTTGACCCCCCAAGGTCAAATGAATGCTACTTCAGAGAAGAGCCACAAAATTATTGCATTATGATCTATGTGCTTTCATTCATGAAAGAGCTTTCTCTTCAGAGGCTGTGAATGAACAATTTGTATTGCCTGCTGTAAAAACAAGAAGTGCAGCAAACAATAGTGTGGGGTGTTTTTTTTAAAGTGCTGAGCTCAAAGCTTTTCCCTGTATTGCCCATACCTGCTAATTTGCTGACTGAAATGTGATGTAGGTTTCAAAGTATCTTGCTCTGCGTCTCTGCAGAGACCATCAACAGAACACATAAATTACCAGTCTTTGGATTCTCATTACCTCAAATTAGCCTCAGCATAAGATGACAGGAGCAAAGCCAAGCTTTCTGTGGGTCCTTACACGGCACCTGTTAGCACTCCGTAAAGGACACAGAAAAGGGAGGCCAAGTTTCTCTCTGCTGTCTGTCCACAACAAAGCTTTCCCATCAGACTATTGATACCTCTTCTGACAGCGACTCTCAGCCTGCACACCCGCGCCACTTTTAATCCACTAACAATGAATCAGTTGCCTTGCTTGGAAGCGTCCCCAAGGAGTGCAGGGACTGCATGAGGGAACTAGGGGGGAATAGAAGAATGACTGCGCCAAGTAGTATGGAGTATCACCACAAAGACATAAATCTAAGCTAAACCAATACATTTGTTTACATGCAGGCCTTAAAAAGGTCAGGACAAAGACAACAGTAAATTCAAAGGAGAATCTTCCGGTTATCAAAGGGGAAAGCAAGTTGCAAAATGAAAGCATCCTGTTTGATCATTCGTTTAAATAGTTCTGCTGGACATTTCAGGCTGCAGCCACAGGAGCAAAGACAGAAAGCTGGGGAAGTCTTTGGATGGGACAAACTGACCTGCTCCAAAATGCATCCAAAACAAAGCTACCTATGAAAAGCCAGAGGGTGACATACTAGGATCATTACAAAAAACATATTCTCCTCTACTATGCTGCTCCTATTACAGTTTGGCACACTTACACATCCATTTACTCCATCTTGTCTTTGACTCCATTTGGAGCAGAGAGTCATTAATAACACTTGTAGAGCAACTAATACCATGGTTATGACTTTTAGGCTATACCATGGACCAAAATTCAGAGAAAGTGAATCCAGCAGCTTTCCATGAAACCCTTCCCCCAGGGCCTGATTACATTCAACATGCCAAACACAAAAAAATATTTTGTGACACTGTATGATTCTGCAGGAGCCGAGACTGGTGACATGCTTCCCAAGCAGCCAGCTGGCCCTTTCATTCCTGCCTCTCCCTTCCTCTTGTCCTGTTACTAATGGGGCAGGCATTTTACAGCCTGCAAGTGATGCCGATGTGCCTCTTCCTACTCAAATCAGGTGTAACAGAAATAGTATTAGAGACAGGAGTTCAAGCAAGAAACATCCATGCAGAAGCTTGATTTATTAAATGTTTGAGCAAGGCCTGGGTTGCTAATATTGAAAAATTTAAAGGGGGAAGAATAGCAGGATTGAACCATAGTGCTAAGGCTGTCCATATGTACAGATTGGGCTTTAGCCCAAATATAACAAGCCTGTCCACAGCTGTGGTATATTTAATCAAGTCTTACAGACTAATTATTTTTCACAACTAAATCCAGCACCTGTGAAAACTGTCTTATTTCAGCTGTGGGCAAAGCTACACTTTCAATTTCAAAAAGAAAAACCAAAACAAAACCTCTTCAAGTCCAAAATGTCCACAGTCAGCTGCAGTACCCAGGCAGCATAGAGGGAATATTTAACTGACCTCATATCAAAACTCCCACTCACATGAGAAAGCTCTTTCCTATTAATACCTGTGGTATCTAATTGCAGGTCCTCAGAACTAAGTGTCTTCTGACATCCATGGAAGAAAATAAGGAGATGAGAACTTAAAAAACCCAAACCAACGCATTCTCTCCGTCCCCCCCTCCAAAGAAGTTGCTCTTTTCCCACTGAAATTTAATTCCCACAACTATGTTCTCAAAGCTGGACTCCTGAAAAAACATTTCTTCTACCATATTAGTGTTGAAAATTACGTTATCAGTATGGGTATAACATTAACAGTATTGTCTGCTAAAAGTGCATAAAAAGCAGTTAAGATTTCTTTTCCTCAGCAGTAGGCAGCAATGCCAACTACTGCTTTGCTTTGACTACACTAACAGTACTAAAAGTATGTATATATAGAACAGTAAATTGTGCATGAAATTGTACAAGTAAACACCACCAAATACAAATGAATAAATTGCTATTTTTTAGCAAATCTGAGCCAGTTCTCACTGCTGCAAGAAACGCGAAATCTGAAAGCTTCTAAAATAAGGATGTTTCCTTTCTCAGACTTTAAATGTGCTTTTGGCACATTCACACTTTATCATTCAAAATAGCGACAAACCAAAACAGACCAAGAGGACAGAGTTAATTCAATGCAAAGATCTTCCCTCTCAGTAAATGTCTCACACAGTACTACTCTTAGCAACAGAGTGTTTATACAGCACAAGATAAAGAGAGGCTTTTCACTGACACCTGGGACAAAACCAAAGAACAAAAGCAGCTCCCAATGCAAGAGAGAAAAGTTACATTTTTCAAGTGTTCCCACCTAATGTAGGCAGAAAGCCAGCCATAACAGTTACAAACAACCTATTTACCCACTTCCAGAAAATGCTTGTAAATTTAAACTGTGTGAAATGTCTAGCTACTTCTTTCATTCCATCAAAAGGCTTCATCTGCAATGGACAATAAAGCCACTGGCTTGACCTAAAGGGGCTGGTAGGTTAATCTATTCTAACCTTATCTTTATTCAGTCATGATACTGAAAGATTGCTTGAATAACTTAGAAGCATTTAACAATGCCAACAGTCACCCTTTTACTACAGTGCTCCTCCAAATTACCCTCCAACCAAATTTTTAAATCATGAGGGATATTAAAGATTTTCAAAAATTAATTGTTCAATAAATTAAAATGCCGCTTCTCACTCATTAGCGCAGAACAGAGGAAAAAGGTAAACGACCACAATCAGAAGAAAATTTTTATCTTGCCCTTGCACATCTGTTTCAGACTTCCATCATAGCTTATTGTCAATTTTAGATAATATGCTATCTCTTATTAACTGTCAATCACATCTTTTATTTATAGTATTTTCACTCAAACAGAAGAAACTAGACAAAAAAGCTACTATTTGATAAAAAGTGCCTTGTAACAATAGGCTTAATCATACAGACCTAAACACTTTGTATTTTACTATCTACTGGCTTGTTTTCAAAACCCATTCCATAAGGGTGCTCAGGACTAAACACAGCAAAGCAGTGAGTTAAAATTAAGCACACAATTAGACCCACAGAAGTCAGTAAGCTGGATTCATTGCTGAATGATTGATTTAATCACTCAACTCATATTTAAAGTTCACAGTCTATGCTTAAATGCCCTTCTGGAGAAAAGTCTCCAGTGCTCAACATTGCATAGTGCACAATCCTACAGTAGAATTTTTCTCCCTTTAATGAGTACAATAACCATCTGTACGAAGAAGCTACATAGACTTACATCAACCTGTTAATAGCAAGGTAGCTTTGAGTACAGCAAGAGTTATGAGAACAGACTTTCAGCACTGGTTCTTTCATGCATTCACGTTTAAGTGTGTGGCTCTAATTCTTGAAAACAGATCACTCTGCATGCAACCTGCCAGGTAGTGATACATTTTGACATCAAGAGAGAGCTGTCTTCTCACTTGACATATCAGTTAGAGCACTTATTCTGCAGCATCAACAAACAAATGCATTTTCATTTAACATTCTACACCTGTAAATAGTTTGGCAACACAAGATAATATCAAAAGCACAACCAACCATCAGGCACCTGAATGACATTTGAAGATGCCTTAAAAATCCATGCCAATCTTTTTTAAAGTGATCCTAGGAACAAGGCATAAGATTAAATCTATTCCTAATTAGATTTAGGCAGATGCTTAAAATACCAGTCAAGATTAAGTGCCATCACCTTTTTCCTAAAGCAGGATCATCAAAAAACAGGGAAGTAAATCATAAGCTAGTGACTACAGCATGCGATGCAAAAAAAAAAATAATTAAAAAAATAAGTAAAGAGCTTTTCCTTTTGATTGCAGAGGATAATTTTATAAACTACCCATAGGACTGCAGTAACTCAACAGTTCCTACCTTGAAAAGCTGTGATATGACCAACAATCATGTATTTTAGTTCAAAATTCAGTGCCTGGATACTTTGAGTCCTCTCCCTTCGAACAGCTGCCTGGTAGCTTTCTTCCATTTTTTTGGTGCAACACGTTGGTGCTCTATGTTGACAGATCTGTAAATCTGACTCTTAAAGCAAACAAGAAAAACACAATAATTACAAAACTTTCCAAGTTACATCATAAACATAAATAATGCTTCTTAAATGTCAAAACAACCACCACATTTAAAATTTTGAAACAAAACACAACCCATAAGGAATGACATTGCAAAACTGTTATTGTCTCGAGGACACTAATTTATGACTTTCACCTACATTTGGATAACATCACATTATCAGCTGCTAACATTTTACATTGTTGTTAAAAGCACTGGGCACAAAATCATCTAAACACAGTCAAGGGCACAGCAGAATCACTGAAGCTGCACATTCAAAGCGGCAACATTTTCACTGTACACCTTTGGGCTAAGGGCATCATAACTTGAACAGCTGAGTGAAAACCATGCCTCAAATTAGGATGCAATATTCACCTGTGTAGTACCTCAAGGAACCACCTATTCAGCTCTTACAATAGGGGAAATCTCAAAAAATCTTTCAGCTCCTAAGCAGCTCACCAACCCCAACCCCCCCCCAAAAAAATAAAAAAAGTATTTGAGTCTCCTAAAAACGAGGGTAGCTGGAGTGGCATTTTTTTTTCCACCCCCTTTTCTCTCTAGTTTTAACATGTTTAGTTCCTTTCTGAATCAGATTTCAAAACTAGAAGCAATATTTGCAATAAAATAGAAGTGACTTCTGCAGCAGCCTGAATTTAGCTGTCTAGGGCCAGAGGTAAGAAACGGAGTCTACACGGAGAAAGACCCAGAGTACGATCAACCACTACGAAATCAGAGATAACTATTTCAATTTCCATACTTAACACATAGTGAGAATCAAGGAGTCTTCACCTGAACCAAAAAGAACAGGTTTTAAACTTAGCCATATACAGACAAGTCTCCATCTACTTAACAGTAGTCTTAACATTTTTGAAATGAAGTTCTAGCCTGCCTACATGTAACGTAAAGCCACTGAAATCACTCCCACCTCACAACTACAGAGAAAGCTGAAAGTCAATTAAAAACTTGATTTTTGTGGAACAATTTTGGTTGTGGGGTTTTTTAATCATTTCATCTTTGCATATGTTTCAATAAGTTTAGTGTCCTTGATTAGGAACCCTCCATCACACAGAGTTGTGATGGACACTCAGGGCCTACTCGCTCTACACCATGGGATTTGCAGGTGCCAGAAAGTTCCAGAAAGGAGCTCTTACAGACCACAAATAAATATATTCTGGAGCTTCACAAATATATGTTTTAAGAAGAGGAGGAAAAAAACCCAAGGGACTATTAAGTAGAACAAATCCAAATCCAGAGGCATGCATAAAAAAAAACCAGACCGGAAATAGCCACACAATATTAAAAAGCAGGTATTTCCAATGCAATATCCCTGTAAAACAAGTAAGAACAGCCCAGCAGGAAGCCTCGCACCAGCGTATTTTAGGCATTACCTTCCCTCCACCTCAAGGTGGAAATAGGGGCCCAGAGGGAAAGGCGCCGCAGGTGCCCACCTCCATTCCCCATCCCTCAGGCCTCGGCCCCGCTCCAGGGAAGGAGACACCCTTTCCCAGGAAGGCTGATGCCATGCTGAGGGTGGCCAAGCTCCCCACTCCACCAAGGTTTTTAACGGACATTTCAATAGCTGACAGCACTTGGTGGCAGCCCGGCACTGGCACCCTCCCTGCTGCCAGGCCCAGAGCTGGTCTGTCCCCACGCCACCTCCTCGGCACAGCCGGCCACCCCTCCGGGCCAAGGGGATCTCTGGTTTTACATCGCCACGAACACTGCTGGCAATCCCTCCCCACACACAGCAGCAACAGGACCAGAGGGCATGAACGGATGGTAAGAGCCCCGGCTCCCCAAAAGGCCAGATGCCTCCAGAGGATTTCTCACAGGCCACCAGAGAGCACCTGCACCAGGCCTTGGGACAGAGATATTAATGAGCAATTACACTGCATTAATCCTCATAAGCTGGCCTTGTAGGCTAAAGCAGCAAGATTCCACATACAGTTGATGATGATGAAAAGCAAGAGGGTACAAAGATGCACACTGAAAAAGCAGTAGAGAAAAATCCAAACATCCAGGCTCTGCTCAGGGCCAGCTGCAGGCCATCGGCTCATTGAGACCAAAACCGCAGGGAGCAGCTTCAGTAAATTTCCCTTGCCAGGAAAAAAAAAAAAAAAATAAAAACACCAAGCTAGTTTGAGAACACATCTCATTTGACTTGAAAATGTTGCTTCCAGTTTAAAACTCTCATTTGAAAGTGCAGCTAATTTACGTCAAAAAGGTCAAAACCAAAGTGAAATATTTCAATTTACCTACATTTTTCTATCAGTTCACAAACAAACAAAGTTGTCACAGACTGGGCTGACTCAGGATTCCATTTTGGAGGTAGATTTGTTTCACGCTTTGATATAGTCTCAAAAAATCAGAAAAAACAATTCTGCCCAGTCAAATCTGAAGTCCTACACCCCGCTGAAAGCCCTTGAGATGGGACCACCGCACACTGGCAGAAGCCGGCAGGCGGCTAAAAGCAGCAGCAGGAGGGCTGCACACTCGTCACCGGCTGGGCACGCTCGCCTGCTCTCATCTGCCAGAAAAGCTGTCCCAGGTTGAAATTAGCTTCTTGGCCAGGCTAATTTTAACTTGGATTGGTTCCCTAATCCAGTTCACCCCATGAGCATATGTCTGTTCTATCACACGGAACCGGGGACCGGGGAAGGACCACTTCCCTGAGCTGGCACCACAAAGCTTATGTGAAATTATAGCACAGACTGCTGAGCAACTACGTCAGTTTTGCAAATCAGTGTTTGAGCAGACAGGTTGCACTTGTTACTCAGCAGCCGCCACACCGGGCTGCTGTTACTCAGAGCATTTCTCCCTATGAATTTTTGTTTGAAAGGCTTTTGCAAAGCTCAGACCTGTATCAAAAGGGTCTGAAATACAGAGCGCTCTGTGCTGACTATGCGTGGGTCCTGGCAAAGAAGCTACGCACGGCTATCAGTGTTGCGCATAGCGTTCCCCTTTGAACCAAGGCACCAGAGGAACCTGCATCTCCTCCAGAAAGCCTTAAGAAGAATACGGGTATTGCAGCTGGAACCACACTCCTGGGATTCCCCACCAAGCTATCTCCTCTGATAAATACTCCTGGAGCCTGAAGATTAGTTTTGCTGGTCCAGAGCCAAAGTGATGCAGAGGGCACTCTTAAATAGAAAGTGCACTAAACCCCTGACAGTTAAGGATCCTGATGTAAAACACAGAGCATTAAAAGACCAGCAAAGAGCAAACCCCGCTCCCTTAGCAGTACTATCAGGTCAGCACTGTCATGCACAGAGATTGGCAATTTCACTTGCTTCAATACTAGCCGGGGGGTATCACTTTTAACACAATTATAGAAACCTAATAAAAGTTTTCAGTACTATGCATGCCTGGGTGCTGAGATTAAATTAGAACTGATTAGTAATATCTTGAAGTCTTTAATAACTCTTATACTAAAATTAGTTTATCTCATCTCTTTCATCTTAATGCAAAATACGCTCTCCAACAGAAAAAGAAGAGGGGAGGAACACGGTGACCTAGTGGTGAGCGAGCAGCATACTGTATGAGCACTGCTGAGACGCAGGCTGAGCACCACAGCTCTCACCCCAGAGACCCGCAGCACCCCACAGCGCCGCAGCAATCGTCCCTGCATAGTATGTGCACTGCCGATGGGCAATAGGGAGACAACCTTAAGGGCAAACTCCTCCTTGAAGTTTAAGAACAAAGCCATTCTATACACCAGAGAAAAAGCACCATTTGTGGATGAGGGAAGAAAACTTACCATCAGCATTATGAAAGCAATTGATGCTGCTAATTTCTCTCTAGGACTTTCTTACCTGCTTTCCCCAAGATGCCCCTTATTTCCCAATAATTTAGTTTGGAAGGAACCTCTAGTTCAACCTTCCCCTTAAAGCAGGTCAAACTACATAAGGGCTTCAGCCAGCCAAGTTTTGAGCATCTCAAAGGACAGATGATCCCACAACTTCTCAGGGCCCCTGTTCCAATAATTGACCACCCTCGTGATAAAAAAATAAGTGAATTAAAATGTATGTAATGAGAATTTCTCATGTTCCGACTTGCGTCCATTGCTTCTCAGTGTATGACCGTGTGCCTGCAAGAATCTGGCTCCATTTCCTCCTAACAGATAGTTGAAGACAGCAGTACAGTCTCCCTTAGCCTTCTCTTCCTACAACTGAACAAACCCAGCTCTCTATTCCCACAGGTGCTCCATCCCCCAACCACAATGGGGCCCTCTGCTAGACTCTGCATCCCAAGATGCCTCTCTATTTCACTTTCTTATGCATAAACTTACAGAGCAGAACACCTTCCACTGCACATCCCTGGGCTTCAATTCTAAAATGTTTACAGCTTTCCTAACACAAATCAATATTCTGCTTCAGATCAGATGGAAGGATTACTCTGATGATTATGTTCGTTAATTTTCCATTCAAGTCTGTTTTTTCCCTTGAGTACTGGTTAAACATGGCTAAGCTTTTTATTTTTTTAAAGTGGGAAAACTATAGACTCTACAACCTCACTGTTATTAAAGAACAGGATAAAGTATCTTGCTCCACTTTGAAAAACAAAGTCACATTCAGAAGAGCAAGAAAAATTATACTACACTGGAGTCTAAAGCATAAGTATTTTGGAAAGCAATAATGATCCCTACTCAAAACTCCTCTGCAACCCTAAAACACTTAATATATGTCAAAGGCATAACCTTCAAACACCTCTCTGTCACAATTACTGCCAGTGTCAAATGCACAGAAAACTACACATCCTTACCTGATGTCCATCTGGCCAGCTCTACTGAAATCAGCTGTGGAGTATTTTGTTGTGTGGTGTTTGAGGATTTTTTTGTTTGTTTGGAATCAGCAGAGGTTGCAGTCTCCATTCTGAACTTTGGTACAAATAAAGTCAAAGAGACTTTGGCCATTAAAGCTAGGTGAGTTAGTATAAGTTCCTAAAAGCAGAGAGGCCTGTTTAGCAAATAAAATGAACTTCTTCCAAAAGCTAAATATATGTATTCTTTTTGTTAGCTGACCATGTAATTTAATAGTTCTTCTAGCACACAGGGGAGATGTCAATTGCCCTACACTGTCTTTAAAATGCTGTGCATACTGTAAAAGCTACATTCTGAAACCAGAAAGCCAGACTTTTAACACATGCTAATCAATCTACCTTCACCAACTTTTTGAAAAAGATAGGCTGATTTTATTTTTTTTTTTTAAACAAGCTGTGCTTCCACTGCACAGAATGCTCCTAAGCAAGCACGATCAGAAGGTAAGCTCAGTGCCATCTTCTGATAGTTTTTATTCCTTTGTATTTTGACAAACTTTTCAACAGTATTTCTAAACAAAGCTTTGGTCCAAAACCTAAGATTTTCATGTTGTACAAATGTCTTCAAAGACTCCAAGATTGATTATGCCTCAGTAACAGAGGAAGGTGCCAGAAGTACCTTGCGTTGTGTCTAGCCCAGCTGAACAGGAGCCAATACTTCATCCTTCTTCAGACTCATCTGTCTGGTGCAGCTGCTGCCTCAGCTAGAGGAACATTCAGCAATTAAAACCCAACTAATTTAGGGGAGGAAGCCAAATCGAAAAAGGAAGTGATTTCCAACGAGGGCTCCCCTTGCAACTGCTTGGTGCATGAGAAAAGCCCACACTAGCACAGCCACACCAGTGCGAAAGCCATCATGACAGCAGCCTTGCAGCTAGAGGTAAAGAAACACTCTTCCACAGGAACACAAACACAAACCATCCTCACCTAGCATGGAGCACCACTCACTCCGCACAACCTCACACCACAGCTCAGTCCCCCTGCAACTCAAAATGTTTTCAACTAGGAAGACACACAAAGTATATTAAACTCATCAAGCACAACGTGTGCATAGTCCAACAGCTACTTTCTATTTGCCAATGTTTAAAATATGGTAGTTACTACGCTTGAAGTAGTGTGTGCCAGGAATTATCAGGAAAAAAAAAAAATAATGAAGAAGCAAATGCCACAGACTGATTGGTGCACAGCATTAGGCACTGGTGCAACTGACTGTGGTACGTTAAATACCAACTAACCCTATAAACCTTCTGGTCCCGTGAGCAAGGGGTAACATCCAGGTAGGCTCCAGGGAGCTGAGAGTCTCTCTCTAAGTCAAAGGGAGATGTCTGTTCTTCCTGCCTCAGGTAAACTGTGACCCCAGCCCTCCCACACATATTTTCTGACTAGGCAGAAAGAACATTCCAATCTGTTTTTAATGCTTCCCTCTATTTTCTGAAAGTAATCCCACTATCAGCTTTAATATAAAGATTACATAGATAAACTGTAGGTTGAAGGTACTTTTAAGGCCAAAGAGCTGAAGAAATTCCAAAGTAGAGCCTGAATTTGTCCCTTCTCTCTATTTGTAGCTTGACAACATGCATATATCCACAGTAACTTACAAATGCAGTTTGGAAAATACAAGCCATGAAAATTTCCTTTCCTCTGATCTGTTTTTCATATTGTACATTAACAGAGGTATTGTTTAACTTGATCAGTGGACTTTACATTCTCGCTGTTATTCTAAAATACACTGAAGCATCACTAAGGCTATGACCAGATGGTGCCATTCCAGTTGAAATAATCAAGGCTAAAAGACTAACACTTCCAGTTTTATCAATCACCACTAAGATGACCTACTAATGTAACTACTAGCACGCATAGCTGCTTTCAACACTAGTCAAGTCAAATAGCTTGCATTAGGTGCAAGAGATCTTGAGTAGACCTATAAGGAAACCACAAAATGGGAGGACCATTCTGATTGCACTGGAATTACACCAGCAAATTCAAGGGGAACGGAAACCTTGAGTGGGAAAGGAAGGGGAACAGCAAGAAGCACTAGATGTCATGACTCCAGAGAGGTGGCAGCATCAGCAAGTGCCACAGCTTGCAGGACAGCTGGAGACCATCAGGTACTGGCTCTGATTGGCTTCCAGAGTAGAAACTCTCCAAAACAGGTCTTAAGGGCAGCATCTGCACAATGCAGCATTGTTAGGCCTGTTGCTAAGTACCTTTGTGTCTGAGATTTTCTCCACTTCCCTCTGTTGCTTACCCAGTTCTCACTGCTCTTGTATTCTGATTTTTGGCCTAGCTTCCAAACTACCTTTGGCCGTACACCATAGGTTACTGCATGCCTATACTCATTAGCTTTTTCACTCAGGCTTGTACCTCATAGAACCTGCCTCATGCCTGGACTTGACTGCCCTAAACTGAACGTCCCTCCACTTACCAAAACCTACACAACCATTAACTAGCTACTTCATCCCTTTACTCCCTTGATTCTCTCTTCTGACCCTCCTCAAACAAGGTCCTCTTCTACCATCCTTCCCCATGGCCACTCAGTTACTCTTCTGCCTGCCTTTCATCCAACTGCTTGCATATCTGTGGGATGTCCTGGAGAAGCACAGCAGTTGAAGACATTTCCAGCTCATGGGCCTCAGCTTCCCTGCAAAGGAGGAGCAGCTGTTGCAGGGAGAGACCTACTCGTGCCACTCTTCCCAAGTTTTCTCAGTTGATCCTTAGAAACTCTGGCTGTACCTGGGAGGCTGAAGGCAAATAGCCAAGGTGGCAGCTACAACCACTACTGCTTGCCTCATGCCTGTTACCAGACCTCTGACATGGATCCCATGAGCACTCCTTAATCTGCCTCAGGCACTTTCAAACAGGTTGTTTTTAAAAGATGATCTGCTTTAACTGATCTAATTACGTGTGGAGCAAGGCAAGGAGCTCCCACAATGTACTGTCACAGTAGTGGGTGACGCTGAGCAGCTGGGGGCCATAAAATCCTCCCTCACTGATGCAGTTTGGTACACTAGAGTAACAGGAGGAGATAGAACATGTACACAAGAATGGAAAAATCCTGTAACATGTCTACAAATCACCTACAATTAGAGACTTTTCGGTGATTCCCAAAACAGCCTCGTTTTCAGTAGGATGTTGGAAGATGCATCTTTAGTGTCAATGCCAAATGACGGTAGCACTACTGCTCCTAAAAAAGCTCCTTAAGGAACAAAGAGAGGGTAGATTAACTTCCCACAGTTCACTACTCCCTCCTCTGGTCTTCTCTCTGCCAGCCCTCATCTCACAAACAGTGTAATTTCAGTAGCAGGAGGCATGAAACTTACCTCACAGAACCTCAGTCCAAATTGTTAATGTTTAAAACTGAGCAGCTGAGAAGAGACTCAGACTGGTAAGTGCCAGGTGTTGAGCAGGGGAAGCACTAGCTGCAATGCCCAAGGGAGAGCACAGTGGTCACTACCTCCAGATCTCACACTCCTATAGATGGGTGATAAATTATTTAATGGTGATTAAATGAAACAACCTCACATCAGCCCCGTGCTAAGTGAGACAAATTCTTTCAATGTGGGCCTACCTGGGACACTTGCTGACAGTAAGATTGTGAACACTTAAGGGCTCGGCTAACTCCACAGTACACACAAATTTAAAAGATTTACACTCTTGAGGACCCATTCTTCTCTTTTCTCCTAGAGTTGATATAAAAGCATGAAAACTAGACTGATGTACATAAAGTACATTTATAAAACAACCCAGGCTGATCGAGGTCAGTGAGCCTACATCAAGGGGGTTTCTGTATTATTTACTGTAATGCCAACTCCTTCCTCAACTTTCCTAGGACATGTATAATTGCAATACAGAGGTGACAGAAAAATTACAAGAACTTTCATTAACTTATTTAGAGTCTACTGTGACTCAGCTTTCATTATCTCGCCCCACATTCACAGCAGAAAATCCCGTATGTTTTTTCCACCAAAAGTCATAAGTACATGCAAAATATTTGCTAAAGAAGTGTAGTAAATCTTCCTGTTCCATATCATCCAAGGACAACAATAAACTAACAACTGCATTTCTGCTCCCCAGTGGGAAAGCATTTCGCTGCCACAGAACTCTGCCTTACAGTACCTGAAGAAAGTGCCACAGAAACCACATATGGTGAAAAGCCTAAACTGAAACATAACTATGTAGCACTTTGTGGATTAGAGTGTTTACAGCAAAATTGAAGTTGTTTTTAAGTGAAAGATGTAGGTTTCTAGCCCTGTACCGTTATAAAGAAAACTTCTGAATGCAAATCAATATAAAGCTGTCTATCAAGTTCTACAGGGAAATGAAATAAAATAGCTTTGAGGTGTGAATTGCCTCATTCATCTCAACTTTGAAGCCTAACAGTAATTCAAATATTAACACCATTTTACCCATGACAGATGACCTTTTTTTTTTATATAGGAACTGCCTCCTAATATGCTTTACCCACTGTGGCAAGATCCATATAAGGTGGCATAGGACAAAAAATTTCAAAGATATTGATACATTCATGTTCAATTGTACTTCTTATTCTTTTTCATGTTACCTGTCAACATTAAAACTTGTAAGAATATTAGACTGGAAGAAGAAACAAAAGCAAAGAAAAATTTAAAGGGACCAAGGGACTATTAGATCTTTGGGCCATAGCCACAGAAGGAAAAATTGCAAGAACAGTAGTATTGGAGAAGCGAGGAATAAGAATTCCCTGACCCTCCCTTCCCCTCCAAGATTTGAATACTTCCATTTTTGCCATCTCACTTGAAATCCATACATGAAACCAAGTGCTCAGACATGTTAACTTTCCTTTAAACTTATGTATCAGTCTTCCTTGAAGCATTAATTTTACAGCCCAAATCCCAAATGCTTTTGGTATTTCTCATTTTGGAGTCATGCACCACAGTTATACACACAGGCTTACTGGACAGTTTCCATCAGTTTTCACCAGTATTTGAACTAATTTCTTTAGGATTGCATTCCCCCCTTCCATTTTATTTCTTTATTTTTAGGGATAAGAAAGGGAAAAAAAATCCAAAAACCTGGCTGAAATACCAAAATTTTGTAGAAAGCACAATGAGGTCTTGATACTATTTACACAAGAGGAATAGCAATCATTTACAGAGCTGAACCAAAACTAAGCAACTGGTCACTAGGCAAGACACTGCTCACTACGGCCAATTCTTCAACTTCATCATCCGTGACACAGTAATTAATTAAAACAGGCACAGCAAGGCTACAGTATCAAAAGGTCTCTGCATCTTGTTCCCTTTCTTCAGTTCCATATGCAGATAATTCTGTTGCTGTCAGGAGCAGCGACACTGATGTAAAACTAGAGTTTGTTGTCATGAATTGGACCCGCAGGCATTGGAAGGAAACCCACTCCAGGCAAAAGAGGAAAGAGCCCAATATACATGACACTAACTAGAGATGAATACTCAGTCAGCACGGGCACACACAAGGAAAAAAAACTCGCAAGTGTTGTCTCAGCAGTTTGGCCCCACACTGCCATGGTAGTCTGTTCCTCTGCACATCCACACAGCCCTGCAGGATCAGCTGGCAGAGCTGAACGCTTGTTCTGAGTTACACCATGTTGAAATGTGCCTGACAATTGCACAAGACTTACAGGTAATGAAAACAGTAGCCAGCAACAGCCACCATGCATCACACCCCAAAAGTACCAGCTGACAGCCCCCCGGCTACTGGTCACATACAAGAGACCAGGAGGCTGTTTCTGATGCTCTAGGCTGAACCTAGATTTATACTCTGATCACTTGTTCCATGCTAGACCAGCACGAGCAATACTTAAAAGGGGAGGAAAGAGGCAAGGTAAGTAATACTAGAGTTTGGTTCAGCACCCCTTGATGTCAACGGCAGTGCCACTCAGTGACATCAGCAGTCATATAAAAAACAACTAAATATAGTTAAAGACACAACTCCGCTTCATGATTCTGAGGGTATTTAGTAGTTTGAGATTAACACAGCTCTGAACTCATCAGGTCAAACTCATAAGTGAATATTGTTTCAAGAGCATAGCGAGGAAACCCCAGACAACTTCCCACTGTAAAAAAAAGTCAAAATTAACAGAAATACAAATCTAGGAAGGATAATAATTTAGAAACACTTTAAATACCTTAGAGTGACATGCACTTGATTTCAGACAAATACTTGTGATTTTTAGTTGCATGCATACAATTAAAATCAATGGAAGGTCAAACAATTAAAACCCTAAACACATCAAGGAGTTGGTAACAGTATTAAGTGGTCCAAATAGCAGCAAGGGCCCATTAGCAAGCTAATCTAGCCCCCGTGAAATGAAGGGCCATGACAGTATTTCCATTTACACACATGGTTCTTCTGAAGTCAGGAGTGGAAATGGCCTTCTACCCTCTCTCATTTGTTTTTGCTTTACTTTGTTCCATCTGCCTAGACCACAGAAAACGTTCTGGTTGTACCAGGAACAGAGTCTACCTGGTGCTTCCCCCAGGGCAGCAGCAATGAGGAATGAAGAACTGGATTAAAGAAGGTCCACAAGGAAATCCCACCTGAAGCAGCCATTCCCCGATTTCTGAGCACCAGCCATACCCCCCCCCAAGCTGGAAAGCAGCTGAGCTTGCTGCACATAATGCATCCTACTACCCCCTCCCAGACCCCAGCAGTACGTTTAGCAGGAGGGCCTGTATCTTGCTGGGCCATCTTGAGCCAAGATAATGGATTCTGAAATAGATGCAGCTGCAACTGAGGAGAGGCAGGATCCTTTGGTAGATCTTCCAAAAGCCTTTAGGCTGGGACCACAGACCAACAACTTTTGAAAATCAGTGTGGAAACCTTCAATGGGCTCCTAGGTTTGGCAATACTAAATGTATGTTTAATCTTAGGCAAGTTCCTCAGTCCCCACACTTTGTTTCCCACATGTAAAAGAGGAGGATACTTACCTTTTCATTGTTTGCTTAGACTGCAAGCAATTCCTAGTGGAGACTGCCTTTTGCTATGTGTGTTCAGTGTTCTCTGAGAGCCTGGTTTTGATTTTGATCTTATGCACCTGTTACATAAATTAAGAAATCATCTTTCTTCCCTTACATTACTAAAACAAGGCACCATTCACAGTACACTGACCTGATTATGTTTCCCCTTCTTGCTTGTGTTACGCTGTTCCAAACTAACAGCATTACTGATGCTTCAGAGCTAATCATTCAAGATGGACAGAGCAGTCCACCGTGTCGCAGAGCTGTTTGAAGCCAGCTATACACACTGGCAGGCAGCTCTGGCTACGCTCAAATCCACATTTGGAAAGGCCAGAGGCAGGCAGTTAGAACAGAAGCTGGGTTGAGGATGGCAGCCATCAGAGACGCAGCAGCAGCCAAACTGACACGAGCTGGCCCTATTCAGTCCTTGCTACCCAGCTAATGTTTTGGCACCTGTGACAGTGACTCTAGAATTAACTTTCCAAATCTAAGCCAACAGCCCTGCCAACAAACGACATCGACACTTTTCATCACAGTTGGGGTCTATTGCTATTGGAGAAGGCCACAGAGTACGGCAGGTCTGTGACCCACCAAGGGGGAGCTCCCAGCAAGCTTTAGATCAACCAGGTACAGCCAAAACACAGCTACTTTTGGGGGAAGGCAAATGTTTATTTCCCGGCACATCTAGGGCAAACCAGGTTAGGAAGAGTAAATTCGATTACTGCAGCTTGAAACTAAAAACGCAATACTTTAGCCAAATACAACTTTGGGCTGCTCCAAATGGTAACAGATATATTTTTTCCCAGACTTCAAAACTAAGATTAGAAGACTAAGGTCAAGTCTTCTCTGAGCAGAAGTTTGATAGCCTTTCTCTGAAAGCAGTGTTTTCAATCTCTCTTTTTAAAAGCCCTACTCTGTTTTGGGAAGTGAATAGTTTTTCTGCATATGCTTGCCTTCAGACTCATTACACCTCTCCTTTTAACTGCCCATGTAAAAACAGAAGATAATAAAAAGCACGTGCTATTCTGTGCTTCTGAAAAACTGATTCATCTTGTGTGCTGCAAAGAGGGAATATTTCAACTGCCAACACAGGGCAGCCATATAAGATCCTGGGTGCTGTTCCCCACATACTACTTAGCAAGTCACTGTCCCTTCTAAAAACATGACTCAAGCCTTCCAGTTCCCACCTTGTGCATTTCCTTACGGAAGGACAATGGGGCAGGAACAGGGGTTTGAGATTTCATCCTCTGACAGACTCTCAGGACAAGTGATGTGGAGTATAGCCTTACAGTATTTTACAGACAGACATCCATGCTTTGGAGTGGCAAGACACAAGTTCCGACCTGGAAGCAGTAGAAGATGATGTGAATTCAGGCACAGCATCATGCCAGGTATGGCTACACTACTTGCAGCACGGCACTGGATTGCAGCTATCTGCAGCATGCTGGAGCAAGATTAAATCCGCATGGAGACATAAGCATAAACAACCCTGACCTCTAAGCCTTGTTTTTTCAGCCACAAAGCAAGAATAATTTCCCTACATCAGTAACAATTAAACATTGCTCAAAAATGAACACCCCAAAACAGCGATACATTGAACAACAGAGGGTTAAGGGCCAGAGCTACTCTTTAACTGGAAAACTGGAGATCCTCAGGCTTCTTCTGGAAAACCTGTTTCTATTTGCAAGGGACCTAAAACTTTGACCATCTTCCTCTGTTTTCAGTAGCCCGATTTTCTTCTTCTGGCCTACACCTGCAATATAGTGAACTACTTCCAGCAAAGCCCCGGGTGAATATACGTTTTTTTTCAAGTTCGGAGCAAATGCCCCACTGCAGCTCTGAGGCATCCTACTTCATACAAGCCTCATTTCTCTATCTCCATACTGCTGTACTACAACATTGCAGTTTTCCAGTAGCAACCTTGCAACTCAACTGCTTTTGAGAGTTTGATCACTGGAAACCTGCTTTTTCTGCGTGCTCCCCTCTACCATTACTTAGCAAATCTGTGAATTAGTTATTTTGCTTTAATAAGCATGGAATTTGATATCCAAACACTATCCATCTGCTACACAATTCCTTCTTCACAATACTCTAAAATTTACAAAGAAGAAAGAAATGTATTCTTTGGGCTCAAACACCAAATCAAGTTATGATGCATAATGAGTCACCTCATCTTGAATTAACTTCATTCATTCCAGGTGCACTTCATGTCAAATTTATTTCAGACTCAGAGCACATGCAGTTAGTTACAAAGCTCACTGGACTGCATGTGTCCCAAAATTAAGCTGGATTGACTTACAAAAAAAAAATGCTATATCTGTCACTAGTGCAAATGGATAGAGCACTGTTTCAGAGCAGAACAAACCAGAGCAGTTGTCACGTACATGAATGTTACTGCAAAGAAGAAGGTGTTAAGACTAGGAGAAGCAGTAAAAGGCCTGTATTTTAGCGAGGGAGAGTTAGGCTTTGCATTAGGGAAAAAAAAAAAAAAAAAGCAGTAAGGTAATTAAGCACTGGAATAAAAAGCCTAAGAAAGTTGTGAACTTCTGTCACTGATTTAAACACAGCTTATCCTGGCTGCAAGTAACAGGAATGGACCAGATGATCACTTCAGGTCCGTTTCAGCACTATTTTCTATTATTTTATTCTTTCAGCAGCTCTCAGCAGTGTATTTCTCTAATTATACCCAGTTTTCACCAGATTACTCTCCCTTTATTCACATTTCCTAGCGCAAACACCCAGGGCAAGCTGTTCTGGACACTAGCTCCTTTGGCACTATGTTGCTGTACCTTTTGTGAGGATTTGGCCCTTAAGATCTCTCAAGAGTAGAGCTTTAATTTCACAGCACGGATCTTGCTCATTTTACTCCATATTTACCGAGAACAAAGGGAAGACTATGCAAATGCCCTGCTACTTAGACCTGAACAAAGTGGAAGCAAACATGTAGATGTGAATGGGAGACATAATGGTATGAAAAAAGCAGCCCTTTACAAAAGTAAAATGACTTTGTCAGGGTCCCTTTGCACTATGTGCATGGATGATTTGTGACAAAACAAAAAAGTGCTAGCCTAGCACGTCACCCATGTCAGAGATTAGAGCACTTCAAAACCCTCAGTAGTTCAAGCACTTTCTGGAACTTGAAAGGCTTTCTTAGGCAATGCTTAGCTTCTTTATGGCTTTTACACAACTTTGATGTGCACCTAAGAGTGAGGAATCTTAATCTGAAGGCTTTCTATGGAAAATACCCACATTGTATATAAATCACAAAATCTTGTCACCCTGATTAACAGGAGTCAAAAGTTTGCAAAACTTTGTGCCTAAAGTTAAAAGATTGAGTCATTATTTTGATACCCAAATAAGAACCCTGAATTTCTGAGCACTTAGTTACTTTCAAAAGGCTTCTCTAATAATAGCACTGGAGTAATATTTCCAATCATTGACAAAGTGTGGTGTGCAAGGCCGCAGTCAGTTATACAAATGTCACTTCCCCCCATTCTCATTCTGTCTTTAAAGCAGAGATTTAAAGTTCCTTGAAGTTAAGGGATCTGTTGAAACAATCAATTTCTCCTGTGTTACAAAACCTCTTCTCTGAGTGCAAACATGGATGTGTAAACATAAGCTTCATTCTCCCCCCTCACTATACACACTTAACCCTCAGTAGCATTAATGGGAATTATGCATGCATAACGAGCAGAGAATAGTCCCCTTATGAATAGGGCCCTTGTTGGAACAATGAATACATTTAGCCATTAACATCTAGGGATGTGCCGAACTATCCAATTTAACTAGCTACCAAACAAAGCTACCATGACCTATCTGATATTGTCAGGTTCAGAACGCGGCTCTCTGAAATTTGTCTCTCATTTGTTTTTAAAGGACTTGACAGTGGCCTGCACAGCAGAGCGGGGAGGTTTGTCAGAATGAGCTCCTCAGAAAAGGATGGCCCTCCAGAACGGCTGTCACATCCACCATGTGACGGAAGAACTCTGGAGAGGGAAAGACCCCAGAAAGCAGAGTCATTATAAGACCAAAAATCCATATATACATATTTCAAATGCAAATATACGTTAACCATCAGTATTTATGGAAACCCAGTAAGAACACAGAAAGGCAGAATATAGCACAGAATCGTATAAAGCAGGCTAAAAACTACTTATCAAAAGAAACAAGGGGAAAGGCTCATTAAAGACAACTTCTAGGGGAGTAATTTTCTGTCTTCTACAGCTCTGAAGTTCCTATGCAATTGCCTGCCTACACTTGCTCTTTATTCCTATGTCTTAGCTATCAAAACACAAGACAGAACCTGAGGATATTATGTGTACTAATGATACTTCCTGAGACTTTTGAGTCCACAAAGTAACAACAAAATTTAATGGTATCATCTGTGATATTTAAAATTCCTTCATTGTCTTAAGTTCCTTCTGTATTCTTTGAACTAGCGCCTTGAAATTTCACAAGTCAAAACTGTACACATTAATCATGCATGTATGAATACACTAAGAAGGTAATTAATAACCATCCTTTAAAACTGATGTACCGAAAAGAATAAAATAGATGGATTTATTCTCATGAAAGTATATGCATAGTGCTTATCCATAATAGGAGGCAAGGTTGTGCTTGCTCAATCATAAATCATTCGCTAAATACTGCCAAGGTGCTTGGTGCTGTACAACAGCACTTAGAGCCCCAGTGAGGTCCACAACAGTCAAGCATTCTATAAAATCCATCTGTCAGACTGCTAGGGCAAGCCCTGGTCCAGACTAGACCACCCTCAATCCAGAGTGAGCCTTTGGGCATTACCTTACTATAGAAGCACAGAAACCTCTCACCAGAGTAAACCCACCAGAGGCAGCTGAAGTGTGTGCTGAAGAAAGCCAGGGAGTAGTGGAATTGGTTATATTGCATTTCTAAGCTGTGTAGGTTTACTTGCCATCAGATACCACTAGACTACAGGACTCAATACAGAATTGGCAAAGTCTTCTCAGCCACCTGAGTTTCAATTCGACACCCTAAAATGAGGATACAAATACCATCCTTATGTTCTTCTACAGGGTGGTCGTAAGAACCAGCATTGCTAAAGCAGTTCAGACAAAGGACTAATTCCAAGTATCAGCATCGCTACAGAAAATATGTAGCTTTTGAATTGGACAAAATATAGCCCTATAAAAAAGGTATTCTGGACACCTGTTATCTTTCTAACAAAGAGAGCAGTTTAGCACACAGTTCTACTACCCATACTCCACAAACAACACAAGTCAGTTCCCTGTCCAGAATGCAACTAGTCCAGATCATAGTCTCCTTGCACACCTGAAGCTACAGAAGACCACCCTGGGTCACAAAGGACATAAAAGGAGAGAGAATCCTTGTCCTCCTAAGTCTGTACTGTGTAATCCTGTGACCCAGCTTTTAGCTTGGGTCTCAGGTTACTTTTGTAGATCCAAACAGAGCAAGATAATGTGCAGAAATATTTTGCATTTTTCCATCAAATAATACATTGCCTTAAAAAGAAATTAAATCTTTAGTGCTTGGTAGAGGGTGGAAACAGACTTGCTTCCCTATTTTTTTTTTATCCTTAAGAATAAAATCATTAAATATTAGCTAGGTACCTCATTTCATCCACTGCTGCTGCTCTCAGAAGTTACCTTAATGTGAATGAAACGAGCATCTGTAAATATCTCTTTATAGATATCAGGATGATTCTATCATATTAAATAGCAATACCTAGTCAAATTGACAGAGATTGAGAGACTAAGTATAATTCTGTGTCATGGGTTTGGCTGCTGTTTGGAAATTGATTCTGATCCATCAAAATTCACATTTTCCCCTAGAAACAGATGCTGTGCTCTAAACTGGTAAGTGATGAGTATTTATTTGAAGTATTATTAAACATATGCCTCTTTATCATGTCATTTTATGCTTTCATGGGAGAAAGATTCAATTACAAAGCCTTTGCAATACTTGGAACTCTAGTTCTAGTTTTATACCATCTAAAAGCAAAACCATTTTTAAAACAAAATCCATTTTACTGCCCAGGGTGCATTTTACACATATTCTTGCTTTTTACAGATCCTCAGGTTCATGCCAATTTTCATGATTAATCTTTATAAAAGCTTTTACTCATTTTGATGTATTTGTTTTATTGATTTATACAGCAATTATAATCATGCCAACTTTGTTTCCACTCATCACATTAATGTCTTTTCATTAATATTGCCCTTTGTTTAAGAACTGACTGCTCAGCCCTGCAATGCTGGGGTGGGGGAGAGATATTTTTCTATTATTTTCGAATTACAATCTGATGGCAAAACTTCAGTGGCACATAAGGTGCTACAAAGGCAGCTCTTGGGAGGCACCAGTATTTTAAGGATGGATCATTTCTTACTAAGCTTGTTCTCCATCCTGAGATCAAGTTTGACACCAGAATCGCCAGATCTTGAGCTGGCCATTGAAAAAAGAAAAAAAAATATCACTACACAGTCTTCTCCTCATAGGTTTTTGAGAGAATGAAGAGATCACGTGAATTGTAGAAATACTTGGCTCTTTCCCTTGACTCAGTTTGATAACAAGATCGTGTGTTGGGGGAGACTAGGTTCTCTGCTGACTTGGATTCCTTCCCAAGACATTTACAGGAAAGGTTGATCTGAATAACTAAGCCAGTCTTCTACTCACCTGGACCAAATGCTCATGCAAGTCACTGAGGACACTGCTTTTTCTGACTCTCATGGATATGAGAACTACAGATTTCCATCTGGCAGCAGAGCAATGATTCCATCTTTATGAGGCACTAAGTAAGTTTAAACAGATTTTTTTGAGTATAGATTACTCCCAAGAGGGCATTACAGAGCGGGCAGCTGGTCCTACGTCAAACAAATTTAAGGCATGGGAAAAGAAGAGGGGAGAAAAAGGTATTACCGCTGGTGTGAGTCTTGCCTGCATCCACAGTCATCACCAACTTTAGGTTAACACTTCTGGTGACAGTCAGAGCCTGAAGAGCACTACAAAATCCTGAGAAGATTAATGAAGGAAGCGTCCTTACTCCAGAGGAGCCGCATGCTGCAAAAGCATAGCTTTTCTTCTGCTCAGAACAGTTATCACAGCAAGTGCATACTACAGCCCATGATTGCTCAGAGACTCTGAAAAGCCTCCTTCCTCCTTGGGGCTGCCTCTGGATGAGAGGAGTGAAGAAAGGACAACTTTTGGGTTCAGCTTTCAGTTCCTCAGAAACCAAGGCAACTTCTAGTCCTATTCCTCACATAAGAATTAAGTAGAAGTCAGCCTGAAGAAACAAAAGTATAATTCACTGATACTTTGTCTGGCTATGATCTATCTCCCTTTCATAGCAATCTGGCAGCAATACCCCTCAAAATAACATACCATGACACAGCCCGCAGAAGGGGAAACTGAGGCACAACTGGCCTTGCTTTGGGCTATTCAGAGAGTGACAGAGATGGGAACAGAATCCATCTCACATCAGAACAGTCCACTCCCTCCAACAGGTCAACAGTCTGTGGTTTAAACCACCAAGAAATCTGTGTGTCCCTAAATAAGCAAATACTAAGTGTAATAGGAAGAAAACCTTCCATTATAACAAGCTGCAAGTAACGCCAAGGACATTTCACAAGCTTGTTATAGCTCTCAGGATTTTCTAAAAGAAAAAAAAAAAACTTCATGGAAACAAGACTGGATTTCGTGCCTATTCTTAAAATCTTAACCACCCTACAAGTGTTTCTAAGCATTAATGCAGATGCGCTCATCCAGGAATCCCTTCTTCTAAGTGTACCCTTCATATACAGTACCAAAGGGAGTCCCACACAACCATGTATGCAGGCTGACAGTAAACCTAAGTATAAATTGCAGTTCACACCACAGGATTTCAGTCACTCATTCTGATGAGGCAAAAAACTTTCCAAAGCCAATAAAGCAAGTACATTTCACATCTGGCACACACCAGACTTATGAGTGACTTTGACAGAATGCTGCTGTGAGCAAAATGTGTTTCAGCGCTGCACCTTTACCAGGGGAATTACAGTGTTCTCATTACCATGATAGAAATAAAGAGCTGAGTGGTAATAAAAGAGAAAAACAGGAAAATAAAGCGTGGCATGACCCATTTCATAATAAAATGGCTAGTTTAAGAGATATTCTTGGATATATTCAAAAAGGGATCTAGCTCATGCTTTTTCAACACGATGGGAACTTTGCCACAGGCTGAGGTGGGATGAGATCCAGTCTAACACATGCACCACATGCAGCAGGGAGCTTCTGGTAAGAATCTAGGACTTTCCTGGTGCTGTTAAGAAAGCAAAGTAGTTTTAGTGTGCAAATTGTTAATGCATGTCCAGCCCTGCTACAGGTTATTTAGTACATATACATGGCAATGAATGCTTCTGCTGATTTAAAGTGCAGGATGACAGCAAAGAAGCTCTTAGTAGGACAAGATCTGCCCTTCAGAAGCGAGTCCCTGAGTGCAACCTGGGCAGCTTCTGTGCTCTGGTAAAGCAGTAGAGCAAAAAGATAAGGAAATCGCCCTTTTGGTAGTCCTCAACAAGACGGTTATTTAGAAGGCAAAGAGTTCTGAGAACTCTTTCACAAATGGCAAATATTTTCCTTGCTTACCAGAAGTCAGCCCAATTCTATCTCTATCCTTATACATTTACAGACTTTTTTTTTCTTTTTGCACAATCAGACACTAGTTAATAATCAAGAGAGACAGAACTGAGTCTGTATAAACAGAAAGGATATTCTTGTGGTTACAGGATTACCAAAAGAATCAAGAGTACTACTTTTATTCTGGTTCTGCTACAATTCACTGCCTCAACCTGGACAAGCCACAGACTCCAGTTGGGTTCATTCAGTTTTCCTACGGTGAATTTGGAAAGCAGTGACAGCCAACCTCCACTGTGCTCCATGCCACAGAAAAGCCCGTGAATAAATGGAACTTTAAACACAGTCTGTGCCAGTGTGCAGTTACACTGTAATATAACCCAGGGCTCACAGGGTATTGCTAACGGCAGCCCCATGTCAGGGAAGAATACCATACGTAGCAGTACACATCAGATTTGAGATATCTAGACTCCCTGGAACCAAAGGCTTAGTCCCCTGGCAGGATTAACACAGCCCTTCACTCTTGGAGACTGCATACAATTCTCTCTCATCAAAATGTTAACCGAAGAACTCCTACAACAACATCCCAGCTCAGCCTTGTGATAATCAAAGTACAAGACTGGGAACATATTACCTCATTTTCCAGTCTGGGAGAAGACACAAAAAACCCTTCCTCTGAATCACAGCCAAGGCAGCCATACCTTTACCTGACCAATCTGTTTGCTATTTGCAGCAAATTACCCTTGAAACATTCAGTTTGTTCCAGAAAAACTGACTACCAAATAGCAGCACAGACTCCGCTAGTGGAGGTGAAAGTCTTACAGACAGACCAACGAGATTTGCTGCTCAAAAATACCTTTTGCTCTGACCTCTTACCCATCTTTCCTAGTCCTGCACTTGTTAATAGATTAGATTAGGAAAAATATCCGATATCTTTTGAGGAAACTACAGAAGAGAAATTTAAGAGAAGGATCCTCAGCATCTCTAAGTGCTCTCTTGCAAAGGTGATTTTTCAGAAAGGTTCCCACCAGATTCACATCACATCTTAAAAATGAAAGGATATTCTCCCCAGGAGTCTTCCTCCTCCACGTTGCCAATTCATTTTATACAAGAGGCTGGCAGGTCCTGCCCAATGCCACTCTCTGTCTCACTGTAGGTCATGCTGATGTCCCTCTCTAAACTCACCTACCCGCTTAGGGACAACAGCGACCTGTCTGCAGATCACGTGTAACACAGGGAAGCAGCCACCAGTCCCCATGAAGCTTGTATCCAGGATCTGTCAGTGTATCCGGGGTGCGACTTCAGCACCCACAACCACAACTAATACCACAGAAGGCTGTAGGCTACAAACGCTCCCAAGTATTTAAACGTAATTTTATTGTGGGTGAAATGGGTATCACCCATAGGAGGAGACAGAACATACACACCTGACAGTCTACCTGCTGATCCCACACCTGGCACTAGGCTGGACCTCTCTCCAACTGAGCTGCTGATTTTCCTGAAGGTTATAAGAACTTAATAATCCTTACGACTTTAACCTCTGTCAGATTTGTTGTATTAGCCTATAAATACTGGCTTAAGCTTAGCCAAAGGCTTTCAACAACTTTGTGATTGAAAATATCTAGTAAACAGATAACAGGACTGCAAAAGTTCTATTTTCTAAAGAAAACAAGCCAAAACCAACATGCAGACAACTGAGGAGCACCCCAGTGCATACGCAGGTCTGGCCCACACAAACAGAAGTTAGCAGGAAGCTCTCCACAGGCTTTATTCAGTGCTGGATTCAGCTGAGCACACTGCTTTCCAGTGTCACCCCCAGCTGCCCACTGCTCTCTCCTCTTCTACTTTAACTGACAACTGTCTGGTCTTCAGAGGAGATGCTTCAACATTTGTGTGTTGCTAAAATGTGTAATAAAATGAGCCTCAATGTCCAAGAGAGAAAGAGTTTATGTGTAGAGGGAGTTGTATTAAGATATATTCACTGATAACAGCTGCCAGATGAAAACACTGGAAAACACTTCAGTACTTAATTAAGAGGGCACAAGACAGGAGGCATTACTGCCTGGCAAGATATTGAAACACGCAAGCTTTGGTAGAGCTGAGTATACTTAACAAACCGGGAAAATCAATATGCACCACTTTTCCTCAGCTTTCCTCTGCTCCTATCATCCCCTTCAAAAGAAACCTTTATCAGCTAAAATTTAAAAGGGTATTACCCTCCCTCACCTTCTCTCATGCTATTTATTTTCTGAGAGCTTGTTATTCAATAGGGAAGTTCAATATGACACAAGAATACAATTAAACCTCTCTGAAGCATCACAGCATCTACGCCTTCCTTCTGGCAGCGCACAATTTTCCCCAAGTTTCATCTACAGTACTAGAATTTTATAGAAGATATAAAAACAATCAATTTAGTTGAAGTTTGAAGAACTTATTCCAGAAAAAGCTGAGGAAAGACAGTTAAGCATGCATCAAAATGGATGAAAAGCCTTGTTTTACCTCTTAGCTTTCATATTTAGCTCTCAAAGACAAGTGTGATCTGATGCCTCTGTCAGCACAAGAGAACAGTACAATAATTCAAGCTTCAGAAAGCCATTCCTGCAAATCTTTTCTTGCCACAAAATGAGAAACAATTCACTGCTCACGGACAACTTTATAGCCCTGTGTCATCTTAACTACTTTATGCAAAGCGAAGGTAAAGATCCCCAGCACTGTGCAATCGTTTAAAGCCATAAGAGTTGCTGTATGAGATCAGCCCAATGGCCTATCAACTCTAGCCCCCAAGACAGAAACCCATGCCAGAAAACATATCCAAAACTCATTTAAGATAAGAAGTCTTTCCATCAAACTCAGCATGCTTTGAACTGAACTGCTTTAAAAAAAAAAAAAAAAAAAGTGAAAAAATCATAAAGCCACAACCCAAATTGACATTTTACCACCACACACCTACAGGCAATTGTGCTACCATAAGGCAGCTACAGATTGTTTTACGATATTGACAGTCTTCCCTTATTTATTCTGGTTCTTGTAAATATTTTCTTAAAACATGTAAAGGTCGGGGATGTCACTTCATTAGATAGATAGATACGTGGTCACTCATAAGAGTTTAATCTTTTTGACATTATAATGTACTTTATCCCCTTACAATGAATTCTACAGGGTAATGTAGAACACGCAAAAAAAAAAAATCTTTTCTTATTATGTGTGTGTTACTTTTCCATTTCATTGCTATCACGCATTGTATGAAACAGCAGATCTGATCAACTTTCACAACTATTGAAGTACCGCAGACTGACTGCTTAACTAAGTAAACCCTGAGTTCTGTTGACTGTGTCCTTCCAAGGTGTTACCTCTGCCTTTCCTTATGACAACGTTCCTGAATTCATCTGCAAGGTAACTCTTCCTAATTCAGAAGTTACAATGCATTCACCAGCCTGCCCGAGGATCCCTACATCTGGGGAGCAAAACATGCGGTCCTTAACGGCTCGGTTACTAATTTGCCTTCTGAGAAAGGGATCCTCTACAGAAGGAAGCCTCTGCTTTAAGTCCTTGGCAAAGGGATCACACCGGTCTTAAACGCGGGAGGGGAAAAAAGGGCTGGTGGCGATCAATAAGCAATACCCGCACAATGTAAAAACCGAGGAGTCATTCTGGTCTCTTTTCCTAGGAAGTCTTTTAAAATGATTTCACTAAGAGGCGTGCCAAATCCGCTTAGTTCCCCGCTACCTGTGACCGGCAGGAACGCCGGCGCTGGACGAAGGGAGCCGCGGCGCACCGGCTTTTGGCAGGCAGTCGCGCAGCCCCCGACGGCGGCACCGGGGCCGGGGGAGAACCCCGGGACGCCGCCGCCCGCGGGGATCCGAGGGCGCAAGCGGAGGCGAGCCCGGCCGGCACCGGCCCCCCGGGGCCCGCCCGCAGCAACGCGCGCCCCGCGGCACCCCCCGGCGCGGAGAAGCCACCCCGCGGGTGGGTCGATACTGACCGGCCGTGGGCACGTCGGGGACCAGCTTGAGGGGCCCGATCTGCCGCAGCTGAAACGCCGTCCGCACTTCGTGGCAGCTGGGGGACTTGCCCGCCGCCACCCCGCCGCACAGCCCCGCCGTCGCCGCCGCCAGCAGCCACAGCCCCAGGACCCCGCGGCTCCCGTCGGCGGCCATCTCGCACCTCCGGCGGGCCGGGCCGGGCCGGGCCGGAGCGCTGCGGGGCGCGGGCCGTGTGCCGGTGGCGGCCGCCAGTCCCGGCGGCGGCGGCGCTGCCCTCGCCCGCCTCCCGCGCTCCTCCTCGGCGAGTGCGGCCGCCGCCGCCTGCCCCCGCCCCTCCGCGCCCGCCCGCGGGGTCCGAGGGGCGCCACCGCCCCCCGCTCATTGGCTTCTGCCGCGATGGGGGGGGGTGGGGGGGGAGAAGAGAGAGGGAGAGAAGGGAAAAGCCCTGAGGGGCGCCCTCGGTACGGCCGCACGGGCACCGCGCCCGCCCCGGCCCGAGGGCTTCAGCCTCCAGCAGCGCCCGTGGGAAGGGGGTGCTGGAGACCACCGGCCTGCCCTGGCCACCACCAGCCCCCCCGCGCTAGCCCGCGCCTCTGCTGCGCTGCCTTGCGGGAAGTGGAACACAAAAGTTTTTACAGAGCATCGGTGCAGTCTCTGCAGGCCACAGAGCCCCAGGCAGCAGGTCTGGGTCAGCCTGGGTCCTGCCGGGTCTGGGGAGAAGGGAGAGCTATGCCGGGGAGACACGCTCTCTCAGAGGAGGGCAGCACGTGGTTATCAAGGAAAATAGGTGCGGGATGCAATCAGAGCAGTTAGATAGAGCAGCACAAGTTGGAAAAATCACGCACAGTTTGCTTCCATTCTGAAATTCCTAGCAGATGACATGGAGTCCATGGAAGAGTCTTTGAGACAAGTGTTAACTCCAGCCAACAATCACTACAGAGACTAGAAAAAAATTGCACCAGGAAACACATCCATATGTACCAACTGCATATGTAAATTGCAGATTTGTACAAAAGCCAGTAGCAGTTACATCCTATATTGTTTTGGGGGACATAGAGCCTTCCTCAGGCTAAGACCACCTTGAGAGCAGCCGGTGTCACCATCAGAGAGGTCCTCTGCAATCTTTTCACTGCCCTAAGCATGCTTTGGTATCAACTGCTTCACCCCACATTTCAACGTAGAACTATGCTCAGCTTCCATGAATATTTCACAGACACACTCAATTTCCAGAGAAGCCAAAGCCCAGAAGTTTCCCCCACGCAGCCCCATTTGCACAGTACCTTTCAGGCACACAGAGCACGTTACGCACCACAAGAATTACTATTGTTTGAGGCCATTATGTCCAATTTCTTTAAGGTTACTTGCAACCCTCAAGATGCTTCTAATGTGCTCCTGGAGCAACAGGGGAACCCACCTGCAGCTAGTTTAGCTATTATATGTTCCTATAGGTAGTAATGAGAGGCTGAGCTCTGTGCTGTAGATAGTTGCCCGAGTTGTATTTTAATAGCTAGAAGTGCAAATCCTTTAAGCAATTTGCTTGTACTAACTTTGTTACTATCAAGACAGCAAGAGATTAATTCTCTTTTTTGAAAAAAAAAAAATATCCAATTTTACTCAGAACATTTAACTTGTAAGCTAGAAAACAAACTGGAAGAACAAACCAGCCATATAATCAGGCTTCTACATTCAAAAGCAGAGAAAGTCACCTTAGAAACCTCCTGCTCACCCAGGTCGGAGCTGCACTTCTTTGCTCATCCTGCAGCTCTCAAAGGTCACCACAAGGGCCCAGGACAGCGCACCCCAAAGGGCTGATCCGCAGGAAGTGCAGAGCCCACAGGCACTGATACAGGTTAACTTTGTTTTCAGCTTGATACAGGTTATACTGCCAGCAAGGTTTATGTTACATACACATGCATGCACTAACAGGATCAGACCCCAAATTGAGGTGGCACCAGGTAGATTAAGAGAGATACAAGGGAATAGTCAGCATCAGTGAATGCACTATTAGCATCCTTAAGGCACAGCACCCTGGCGGCCTACCTCTTGTCCGGCGGCTGGTTTTATGAACCCAGGGAAGAGGAACAAGTTGCCCCAGTTGCATTTCGTGTAAACTCAGGCTCAATCCGAAGAGACTTTATTCAGACAATACTCCCATTGACTTCAGTGGGAGTTCTGCCAGAAAAGAAATGGCAGGATGATGGATCTGACGAATAATTTATTTGACGAATAACAGCATTATTTGGCATATACATTATTCTATGAATAGCATCTAATCAGTCCTGTGCAAGAGCCTGAGGCATTTAATTCAGTGGGATTTTTGCCATTGTTTTCAGTGGGTGGCAAGTTCAAATCCCAAATGGCTAATCCTTTCCTAACATGACTGTTATTTTAGTGCCTCATCTTTATATGATGGGTGTTTTATTTCTCACCTGTCTTTTTCAGGCTATGTTAAGTCATCTTACTTATCTGTATCTTTTATTTGGTCCTCATATTGTTAGTAGAGGACAGTCCACTATGTTATCTTCTCCAGTTCCCCTCCTCTCCTCAAAATCCTGCTGAGGAACCCGAACTATACATGTACACAAAAACAACAAACAGCCTCAGTGTCAGTGAACTGGAATGTCCATATATGTAATACTGGATAATTCAACACATAAGGAAACATTTATGTTTCTAATGCTTTTGTAATAACCATATTGAGAAGCACGAATTAAAAGATGGCCTGTTATGTTTTTCAGGCTGGAGGTTTTTTTTCCCCCTCTACAAAAAATAGGTAGATCCCACACACACTGTTCAAGTTTAGGTTTTAGTCATTGATTAAAAAAAAAAAAAAAAAAGACAAATGTAATGTAGTACAGATAAGAGAAATGGAAAAGGAAAGGTTTGAGGCTAATTTAGGAAACGAGCATTTCTTGATCACTGCCATGTCTGAATACATTTAAATATGCCTTTTTAGTTAAACAAAGTGTTCCAGAACATACTGCTCAGAATCACCCATACCAATAAGATGGTCGGTATCAGTATCACCTTCAGTAGGCACAGGTGATGAGCATGCACGCACACACACAGAGCCCACAGCTAAATGCCAGCCTCCCAGACAGCCCTGCATCTCTCAGCTGACACTTAACTCTCATACCTCCTTCCTGACATTACTTTAGTGACAAATTATAACCTTATGGCATCAATGAGTATGCAAGATTGCTACTTAAATGCACTGACAGAGTGTAAAGTGACAAGCACCTTAGGTGTTTCCTCCTACAAAATGCTGATCAGACCTGGTGTCATGTTTGGGCACAACTGACTTCCCAGAGGACTGAGAATACAGATCACAGGCAGAATACAGTGGACCCCAAGTAATTTAGGCCCTATTTCTCCAAAACATGTGCTCCACATACAGCAGGGCAGTTAGGTTGACTTTAGTGGAGGTAGTCAGGTGCTTAATGGCAAACACATGCTTAAGTGCCTTACTGGAAGAGGGCTACAGATAACAGAAGAGACATTTAACCAATTATTGTACATGACACACTACCACAAGCAATTTGCTTGGAACAGTCACAGTTTACCTTGTTAACAGGTGTCTTGTTGTTTTAACAAATGAGTATTTATTAATCGTACATCACTGAGAACTGTATCTGTGCTTCTTACAATGAAGAGCAATATAAATCTGCCCAAACAATCCGCTCAGTCTTAATCCTGCTAAAGTGACCACAATACTCAGCATGAGCTTTGGATATGTAAGAAAAGCCGGGATCAGGCCTAGAAACAGGGTTTTGTATGCCTGTTGCCTCAGCCCTTCTCTTGTTGAATATAGCTGGAGCTTTGCCAGCAATTTAAATGGGAGCTGGACTAATTCCCTTATGTTTAAGATAAGCTCATCTCCAACACTGGACTTTCCACCAATGGGACTTAATGGGCATGAGGTCTGCTCTTGCCAATTCAGCTGCCAGAGTGAAGCCTTACTGTGTGCGTCTCAGCCATTCCAGGAAAACTAATAATCTAGTCTTTAAACACTTATTTTGTCTTTAAAGGTCCAATTTTCCAAGGCACATATTTCACTGAAGCACCTGAGGAACTCAGCTGACTACTCAGAAGTAAAATTAAGGGACCTGTTTAAGTCACTGGAATAAGCCCAAACCACAAGCTGATTTTCATTTAAAAAACAACTTAATCAGCCTGAGAAGAAATGCAAAATCCTCTGTCCAGAAGAATCCATAATTAAGACAAGTTTCTTTTTTCAGGTTTTTATAATTTTCAGGTTTCTTCTTCTAAGAAAATTAAATCTATTTTCTGAAGACTACTGTATTTCAAGTCAGAGCAACTTTAAAGCTGAGTATGAAGTTTTAAATATAAATTTTAATAGTAAAACAAAAAGCCATGCATGAAATATTCATATCTATGCCAAGACTAAAAAGCACTGCTAAATATTATTTTTGGTAATTTTACTCAAAGTTTTCTCATCCTGTTAAAGTGATGAACACTATGAAACTAATAAATTTACCAGCATAAGCTTATTCTTTTTTTTTGTTTAGAGATCCCACTTCTATCTCTACTCATTCACTCAAATACTGAGCACAAGGAGTATAAGTATGCTGCCATACCATGAATTGTTTCCTGTGCTGGATGTATTCCACATGGAAAAAATGTGTGCAGACCTTTCTGATGGTCAGAACACAGTATTCCTGGGCTGCCTCATTATTTCATGGGTATTTTTCACTTTACCAGACAGGCCTATTCAAATGCACAGTTTAAAAGTGCCTGTTGTACTTTTTTTCCACGAGACAAAGAAAAAAAAAAATCATGCCTGAAAGGCACAGCTGTTAACTGTACCATAACACTAATTTTGAAAAAATTATTAGACCACCAACCAACGAAAGATCTATGAAAGAAATACAACTGATGCAACAACCCAGCAAGTCAGGACAGCCACTAGTTAAGGGAAAATATCCTATAGATAATGCTGAAGAGACTTCCACTTTTTCATCATGTTCTATTGTTGGGTTGTTTGGGTTTTTTTTTTGTTTGTTTTTTTTTTTTTTTTTTTTTTTTTTTTTAACAGCATGAGAGCAATTATTTTGGTTCAGACCAGAAATCCTTTAGCCTATTGACTTGTCACCTATTGCAGAGATCAAACCTAGTATGCTTATTTAGAGATTACACCATGTGCAACATATCAGAGTTCTCCCTCTCTAGATCCAATTTCAAATCACACCCTGGCCACCAGAGACTGCCATGTATTTTCTCTGACATCAGCTGAGAACATCAGTCCAATCCCCAAAAGAGCAGATTTTTTTTTTTGTCATAAAAAGATTGCCCTGAGAAATAAGCATCTTAAAATCTCACTGGAGATGTAAGGGAAGAAAAGGCACACAGACATTTCTTACTCAGAAAAACAGCATCTCCCAGGGCTGATAACAGACACGATGCATGAGGAACACAACGTGAAGGTGGCTGCATGGTAACAAACAGTTTTCCCATCTCAGTAATACCAACTCGTTCTGTTTGAATTCTTCCTAAAGCATCCTGGTCACTGAGCAGCTGAGAAGATGAATATAACTCTTTGCCCTTATCTGCATGGCTCAGCATACAAATTAATTTAACTGGGACAAGCAAGAGGGTTCTTAACTTACTTATGTGAGAAGCTGCCACATAGCCCGAGGGAAATCAAGAAGATTACTCAAGGAGTAAGGGTTACATAACATAAGCAGAAGTATCTTGCTCTAGTTTCACATACTTCAAAAGACTAATGATGGAATGCACCTTTCAGAAGTTTTTCTCCCAACAACTTGACAGTAATATCACAGTGGACACTAGGAATTCATAGCTGGTTCCACGAACACCAGCATTAAATTCTCAGCGCTAAGGATTATAGTATAGGGACATCCCATCTGCCCCTAAGGGAACAGTTCAGATCTGAAAATAATACAGCAACAAACCTGCAGTGACTGTCCAAGAGGGCTGCTGTCCTAAAATGTTCTTAGCCTGAGTCACCTGCTGTCCTAAACTGTTCTTAGCTGTGCTGGTCTTAGCCTTGGTCAGCAGTAGCTTGAGATTCTCTGCCTTGCCTTTCCCACAGGGTACAGGCAGGCCCAGAGGGGCAACCAGGCATGCGCCTCCATTAGTAGTAACCTGCTGACATTATAAGGATGACTGTCACTGCCATTCAGTTCTTGGTAGAGCACTTCTGAGTACCACATTCACTTAAAACATTGAACTTCATAAAAACACATTGTTAAGAGAACATTTATAGAAAGTATTTTTTTGCTAGACTACAGGGGAGAGGGATATGTGGACACTACTGCAGGTTGTGACAGGACATACATGCGCTGTCAAGCAGTTGTAATGCAAAGCAGCCACCCCCTTACCTCCCACAAAATTTGTGCTTAGGGCTTCCATAGTGACAGATGTACAGTATTACATTTAAAGTGCCAGATTTAACCTTAAAATATGCATCAAAAGCTGCCTGTAACTTCTGATAGCCTTACAAGAAATCCTCGATGTTTCTTCCCTGACAGGTAAAAATCACAACATGTTGGATTTTGAGTTTTTAGAAGTTGTTTTGAATTAATTAACAAAGTTAGCAATCTGTTCTTCTTGGAAAATAGCACCCTTATTCAAAGGCTTATGGTACAGAACAAGTTCATCTTCCAAAAGTACTATTTCATAAAAAATGAAAGAGATGACATAATACTTATAATAGAAGTGTGAATAGCATCATTATAATACTTGTAATAGCTTTTTCTAGCAGGACAAAATGGCCCAACTTTCATTTGTCTAGCTGGGCACTCAAAAAATACCATTTTTAACTATGTGTCAGAATTTGAAGTTAATTAAAACTAATTGCCCACTGTACTGTAAGTGATGCCACTGCATCGTCAAATAGCTGTTTCCATGGGATGCTTTACTTAACACTGGTGTCTCTCATTGGGTTTGCCTTAATTGTATTGTTTAAGTTGTTTATCTTTCCTTTCTGCCTTGCAACTTCACATGAAAGGTCATAAATAACAAAGTTCATAGCTAACATTGACACTTTATCAACATAAAAAAAAGCATCCTGGAATATAAACTAGTTTATCGAAATAAATGAACTCCTCTGACATCTCACATTACTGTTCCCACTAGCCACCACTTTCTGCCCACAGAGTACTGCTTTATGTGTTCAACTTTGTAGCAAAACTTTATAGCTCAAGAACCACTGTACTTCTTAGCTGGCACAGCAGCATTCATTATCTTTACCACATGGGTGTGAAGTAAATGTCTTCAATGAGAACAAACATATAACTAGAAAACATATTGCTGCTACTCCTACACATCACTAGCATATTTTCAGACCTTTTCAACTTTGTGTCCAGAGTGCAAGTCTCCACATGCTGGATCACGCAGAATGGTAGTACCTCCTCCCTTCATGGGGAGGGTATGAAGGATGCGAACCCAGGGTTAAATAAGGGCAAACATACCCTCGCACAAGCTTCTGCAACTGTCATCCAGCAACAGGGGCTGGAGGACTGCAGCAGCAGGTGGGGATTACTTCTGGAAGGAGTACAGGACAAGGAAGAGGAGAGGGCTCTGGATTTCCAGCACAACACAGGTTGAGTCTAGTGAAAAAGCACGGCCCCTTCCTGCAACTATGACAAAAGCAGGCTGGTTGCTCCACACTCAGGTATGGCATGGCAGGTTCACATCACCTGCTCATGTTAGTTTATGGATTAAGCACACATGCCTTCAACTCTCCTAACTTCCCCCCATCTGACAGCTGCAAAGGGTGCTAGGACCAAATTTCTAGGACTACTTGCCAGCCTCGTGGCATCCCACCTGCAAACCCTGATGTTGGTGGTAATGCAGGCTCCCATGGGAAGCCCTTGCCATGGCAGGAGAATCACTCCTTTCCCCACAATTTGGTTGTAGGGGTTACATCAGGGGATCAGCAACAGACCTGTGTGAAGTTTATCAAGCAGCCAGCACGCAGCACCTGCCCTTGATCAAAGCATGCTCCAGCCAGCACACACAGCATCATAAGCACCAACAACCAGTAGGGAGTCCAAGTAGGTCCTGAAGATAACTATACAGCAGCTGGTCCTTTATAATACTTTTTCTATAGCAACAAAAGTTATATTTTCTAGCCTAAGAACATGCCTTCAAGTTTATTTAACACACACAAACTTGCCTCATTCCCTGAAGTCAAATCCTGCCCAAACCCATCCCTAGTGCCAAGAATCCTATTCAAGCTGAGCTCCACAGAGCAGGTGGTGGTCAAATGAGACGGGCAGCTCACTCTGTGGACAGCCATCAGCTTGCCTGACACTTTTGGGTAAAAGCCTCTGCACAGCTATTCAGCACAAGTCATCCAAGACTTGCATAAAGACCCCCCAAGGTATACGAGCTGCTGTAGCGGATGGTTGTGTTAAAAAAAAAATGCTGGCATGGAGATAGACCATCATTTACCAGTAAAATCTGCAGTGGAGAAAGGAACAAACTGACAGACATTAAAAAAGCACCACATTTCACCAAGTACACCTTCCAGATGTTAGATCCATACTATACTTTTAGTCCACTTCATAATGAAGAGCAGCAGCAGCTTGATAGCCTGGAGGCTGGAACAGCAATTGCAGAACAGGCACAAGTCACTGCTGAAATATGCCTGGTAAGTTTGTCTATGCAGTTTGAAACATATTTGTTTAAAATGTGCTATTCATAAAGAATACATGTTGAAAGGAGCTTTTTCTAATTGGCAGTCAACGTTGTCAGTTTTAGACAAACAACCTTGCTAAAGATGTCAGTGCTGAACAGTCTATGATAAACATTTCCAATAGGAGAATTCTGGAGAAGAAATCTGCACTTCAAGAAAACTGAAAAGCTTCCTGGGTTCTGCAATGCTGGGGCAAGTCCACTGTCCTCAGTTTCCTTCTGGTTCAGCAACTGCCCAATGCATTCACTCCAAATGGAATTGTAGAGGTGCCTCTCAGAGCAAGAGCTGGAAATGGTGGAATTGAGGTCTCTTGCGTAACTTGGCTTGCCAGATCTTTGTTAGGGCAAATGCTCAACACCTTTGAAAAGTGAGCAAGTGTGATACAGCATCAGAAAAATAAAAAGGAAGCACTGGGCAATGTTTTAATGTATATCACGTCAGATGTGCCACCGCATTTTTTAACAGCTATATTTAAAAACTGATTTGTTTTTGTTAAATATTAAAAGTCATCTTTTGCTGTTTTGTCTTGCACCATAAAGCAACTTCTAGATCTAATGAAAGAAGAAGTCCCAGAGAGGAAAAGTGTTTTTCAAAGTGAGAGAACTTGAATGCGATGGCTCAGTTAAATCTGTGTGCCAATGCAAATTTTTCCCTGTTGGTTTTGTTCATGAGTACCACAGCAGCCGCTGCAACTCTTCACACGAGTAAGACACAGGAATTTGACCCCTTAGCTCCAGTTCTACTATGGGACCAGCTCTTGAAGTCCACTGATTTCTGTAAAATCTTTCTCCCTGTTTCAACAGGTTTGTATTAGTGGTTCTTACCAGCGGATCAGCAGTTTAAATTGCAACTTGTTTAGGGAGGCATCTCTGCAGCTTCTTAGTGACATGAGTTTCATAGTGTTTCCATTAACATAGGGTGTAAGCAACGACAAAACACCTCTGGCTTGGAGGTCAGTCTGCTGCCACCCCTCCCTCACCACTCTGGTCCTGGCTTCATCTGCTAGACACTGAATTTTTCATGCACATGACTGTAATCCCTCTTCTCCAAGGGACTGCAGGAAAAAGCAGATGAGCCCTGAGCAAGTATAAATTAATGCTGACATTTGCTGGAATAATGTACTCTTGAGCCTCTGCATCTATGACACCAATAGAGGCTGCTAGTGACATCAGTTTATATGGATCTTTCTGCTAAATCAGAGCATCATCTGCACAAATCAAGCACTTTGGGAGACACCATGAGATTTGTGATGGTCCCTGGAGGACTCCAGGTCCATAGATCCATAGCTGGATTCTTAGCCATCTATTCTCACTGACTGCTGGATTTCTTACAGGCAATTTTTAGTGACAAAACTGAGGATAAATCCCACTCATATTTCACAAGGTAACAGCCAAGCTTTGTTTGACTTTGAAGTACAGATTACTCAGTGGTGATAGCACTACCTACTATATACAGCTCATTTTCTTTCTTCAAAATCAAGTCCAGGGCTGGTTCTAAGTGGGTTTCTGCCCTACACAGTAAATCTGGAACAGATGTGGGTGCCAAGACATAATGCCTATCCTCAAGTTCTTCACACAGTTGGAGAGTTGAATGAATCAGGGTTGTCTACCTAGTGGCAACTGTGTGCCTTATCCAAGACTCCTCAAAAACAGCACAAAGATCCTGTGACCCCAGTGAGTTTGGGTCTGGTCTGCTGTGGCCTGGTGCTCCTGTACACATCTCATCTCTGACCACACATGCTGTAACTCACAGATGACAACCACTTTCTGCTCTGTTTTCAGACTGACCCTTGGAGAAAAATCTACAGGAACCTTTGGCCTCCCAAGTAGCAGTTCCAGCTCACCAGGAGGACCTCAGCCTGAAGCTAGGGGCACCAGTGGTTTTTTGATAGGGCTTATATGCTTCCACCAAGCAATGTATTAGCTGCAAGCTCTCCACACTGACTGCAGTGGCACTGTGAAGTCAGCATGCAAGAATTTAGCCCTTTAAATTATGAGTTTAAGAAACAGATCATGTATTCAAAGCAAAGCCTTAAAATTCATCAGTAAACTAGATATGAGGACCTAGTATATACCCACAATCAGAATTTGCACGTAAAGGTCTTGATACGTGGTGAGTTTCTTCATGAAGGAAAAGGTAGAGTGACATTATTTTTATTTTTAGCTCTGATATGCCACTTAAACTGTAGCATGCTTCATTCACTAAAATGGGATATAGCTAAAAGATCATCTTTGTATTGAATTATACTTAGATTGGTTATTAAATGAAAACTATTATTCCATTATAGCTGTAAGAAATGGAAATGCTGCATATGGCTGTGTGCAATCCATTAACTGGCTTATGGAGCCGAAGACCCTTCAGAGACCATTACAAATCCATCTGATCTCCCTCTCTGCCAGATTTTTCAGCGATATCTGCACGAGATGCAAGAAGCGTAAGACTGTATAGAACCACTATTAATCAGGCTTTATACAGTTTGTGCCAACAAAGACAAAGAATATTCTGAACTTAAACTTATTCCTCATGTATTGTTTTTAGATAAGTATGTGACGCATTTAGAAAAGCCTAACTATTCTAGTCAAAGTACATCGTGTTAAAGAGTATTCACTGACAGCTGATTTGCATCAACGTCCACCCTTAACTTGCTTCTTGCAAGGCAATGATTAACCTAATACAGCTCTACTTTGGAAGGAAAAAACCTGCACCTTGGGGATATTTTCAAAGGCACAGAGTGGGAATAAACAGGAGAGTTGCTTTAGTTGACTAATGGCCCTTTGAAAATCTTCCCCAATACTCCTACTGGTATATGACCTTTTTTTATGAAGCATGCCATTTTTTGTGTGCAGAACCTTTAATGTTGGAATTATTTATAATGATTCAGCATGATCACTTGTTTTTGCAATATTCTTTGAAACAGTCTAATCATCCAGCTATGAGTCTGCATGGACTGTGTTCAAGAAAGGTCATGTTTACAGTGTGAAATTGATCTTTTGTAATTTCCTTGGTATCATCTAATGTGGAAGGGCAGCTTGGATTTAAAACAACACACAGATCATGACTCAAAAAAGATACTAGTTAAAAGAAAAAGTTTGATCCAAGCTTCAACTAGGAATGTTTTGCTAGCCAAAATGAGTCAGTCTTGTTTTTGTTTTGCTAAGAGAATTTTCCAAGCTGTTTGATACAATCAGTTCTCTCCTTTCTCAATTATCCATTACATACTCACCAACTCACATAAGTACTCTGAAAGTTTTATCTGGAAATGGTTATTACAGAATGAGATCTTCGCTACCTGGGACTCTGCAGGGACAGATTGACAGGACTCATGAACATGTGATACAGAAGCTACACAGAAAATGTTTTGTCACCAAAAGAGGGAGAAACACTCCGATGAGTTGTAAATAGCTAGGCATTTTGTACATAGCAGCATTCAGATCAGGATAAGTACAGAAGGAATACCCTTTTAAGGTAGGTGGGATGGGGAAACCAGACCTAAGCCATTGAAAATGGACAGCTAGCTCATTTTGACACTATTCAAGATAGCACTGGGCATCTATATTCTAATGTTCAGAGGCCCTTTTACTGCCGTGGTTTGGGCTGGGCTGGCCACTAACATCTAAAAGAGAGAGAAATGCAGAAAACAGACACAAGGAAGAAACAAATAGAAATTGTGAGGTGCTTGGAGAGAACAATAGCATCTACAGTCTGGTGTGTTAGCTCTTTCATTGCCAGAGCTCTCAAATATGTCTTTACTTAAGACAGACAAAATCCTATGTAGTTAATACGTTTTCTGGCAATAGAGTGAAAACTGATGTACTAAAAATGCATGACTCATGCAGGCTGTTACATTTCATTTCCTCCTGAGTAAAGACAACTGCTGTCATCTTTGTCTTAGGGCCAACTTTTTGGATAATCTACCTTTGACACTTACAGCCCTAAGTGAGTTGAGATTTCTCTCTGTGCCAGTTCCCAACCCCTCTTCCGAACTGAACACAAATGCAGAAATATGATGCAATTCCTCAAAAGCATGAGGTGGCTACAAAATGGGTGTGGGCTGCCTTAGCAAGACAGTAATGCATTATCTAATTAGCTGATCCGAATCACTACCACTATGCACACAGGGATCCACAGGTGACCTGTGACAACAAAACATCTTTTTGACAAGGCTGTTACAATCTCTCATAGCTCAGCACAAAGTCATAAAACAGCCCCACCTCCAAAACATCCACTCTACCTTACAGAAGTGAGCTCCAAACTACGGGGGAAAGGAACACAACTCCTCCCTGCCCCCCCTTTCTGTTGACCTATTATTACCAGGGTCAGTGTTATTTCAAGTTACACTTGCACTCCACCACCAGGAATTTTCCTGTGGACTTCTTTCTCCATTCAGTAAATTCATTCAGGAGAGCTGAGAGCAGATGCTTACACAGAGGTGATAGAGGAGGGAAACCTGCCCAACTTGGCAATGTCTAAGAGCATCTGGTAGCAATAGCACATCAGGGATTGCTATTTGACTTAAAGAGACTCTCTTCCTAATGCAACAATCATCTACAGAAATCCCTTCCCACAACTGGCTATAAGAACTTGATAAATTCTTTTTCTTTCTACTTTTCCCACTCTCTTCAATACCTTGTCAAACTCATGGCCAAAAGGGATCCTCCTTTCTGTTCCTCATAGGTGAAATGCATCAGAAAGGCATTTGCCCCCCCCCCCCAGCTTTTTTGAAGAAAGAACAGTGACAGGAAATAGGAGAGATAAAGAATCAGAGCCCAGAAAACTATCTGGAAAGTGTGATGAGGGAAACATCTTGCTGGAAACAAGAATGGGAGACAATCCACATTGCTTTACTCATGTTAGGGACATGGTCTAGTGGTGGTTTTGGCAGTGTTAGGTTAATGGTTGAACTTGATGATCTTAAAGTTCCCTTCCAACCTAGTTGATTCTATGTTCATGGCAGACATGCTCTTTCTAGGCACATTTAAGGTCCTCCTGTATCTGATCAGTTCAGACTCCCAAGCCCCTTCCCTAGGAACTCTTGAAAAATCTGTTTGTATTTTTTTAATGCCCAGGCTAAAATTCCAGTGAGCTGTAATCATACCCATTCCAAATTCTTTTAATAGAAGAATTCAAGTCTATCGATACCTCAAGTTCACCCATAAAAAAAATAGGCATGAAAGTCACACTTCTTCCAGGACAAGAGTATTCCTTAAGTCAAGCTGCCTGCACCAAATCATTTTTCCTGATTTTATTTCCTTTCTGGAAAGGATTTTTCCTCCTAGTACTTCTTTCATAACAAGTGAAAGATGAAAATATTCAGAAATTTGCAATCAGGACTTCCACAGCTGTTCACTGCAGCAGGGAAATCATACAAATGACTCCCTCCTGTGTCCCTTGCTATAGCATCATAAATCTGCATTCCCATTTCCCCTGGCACAAGGACAGTGGAGTTTACTGAAACTGCCAGAGCCAAGAGAACCAGCTCTCATCCTTATTACTGTCTGACTGCAAGAAAAGAAAACTGATTTGATAGAGCACATAGGGTTTGGAGGTCTCTTTGCATAGGGCCAGGCAGCTGCGGAATTGCAATTAGCTGTCAGAAATGGGCACACAAGGGCTGCTTCTGCTTTTCAGGTAATTGCCCTCTTCAGAGGGAACCCCTCTTAGGAAGCACCCTGCAGGGAAAGGCACTGTCACTAATTTAGAATTCCAGCTGGAAAAGGGTAGGAATTCCATGTGAAATTTAAGATTTCAGCAAGTTGGGGCAAAGCTCCGGGGGGAGGTAGAAGTTCAAATAGAAACATAGAACTTGCTATTAAAAGGCAAAGCCAGTTCAAAGTATTTCATATGCAGAAAAATTCAAGCTGTAAAAAACTTGGATCTTCTAAGGACCACAATCCTCTTTCAATTATGGCAGCACCTGGAGAAGGATGCATTTACCCCTTAGCACTTCTTGACTAACCTAATTATTTGAATCAGATTTTTTTTTTTTTTTTTTTTTAGGAGGGTACTTTCTCCATGCAGTAACCTGTCTCACCTCAGCTATCAATCCACTTCACTGCCAGCTGAATAACAGAGTATATATCAACAAAAGCAGAACTGGATTAGAGTCAAGGCTCTCAGTATTATAAACTTGACATTTTACAGATGGTATTTTACTGCTATTTAGTCGTTTAACAAGAAAATATATTTCCCTCCCCATTTTAAAAAAACTAAATATCAATATCTCTAGTTGAATGCCATGCATGAATTCTTGAGCATCTCCCATTTAGATAACACTACTGATTTCTAGGTTTCTTTTTACTTTTTTTGTAGTTACAACAAAATAAACCTTTCCTTTCAAAAGCCAGACCTTCTCTCCAGATGACAAAAAAAATGTAGCTAGTAAACTGAAAATTATATATAAGAAAAGCCACCTCCATTCAGAAGAGTTATTCCAACTGGTTGAGGAAAAGCATTCTGATGGTCATTTTGCATTAGAAATAGGACAGAATTTCTGCTAATAAAAAGATGGTTCTCAAATAATGAACATTAATTTCAGCAAGGAATTTGCTTAACAATGCTTTAGGTTAGCAGTATAGCTAGGTAATTTCCCCATTAGGTCTACTAAGACCTTTGGTGGGCACCAAGATGACATAAAACACATGATATACAAATAAGTCAGCAAAACCCAGGATTACCAAATACTTTTCATAATTTCTCCAGGGACATGGAAATTTCTCATTAAAAGAGGGCCTGACTGCAAAGAACAAATCCATATAACAAATTAATATACTGTTGATCAAACATGTGGAATATATACAGCAAGATTATAAATATGGATTTTATGCATCACTATACAGAATATGCAATGAAACCTCTGCTTCCTACAAATGTAACAAAGGAATAAACACAATGCAGGAATGAATTTATTACACAAAGTTCCACATTTAAGAGGTCTCCAGAGCAGTATTATATGCTAGGTACACTCTGATTGATAGCAGCTTCCAATACAGGCCCCTTTATCCCCTGACATATTTCACTATCAAAGCTACAAACAATTTTTTTTCTTGTTTGTCTTTTTCTTCCATTCACTGACAGTTAAAACATTTTAAAACAATCACAAGAAACTTCTGAAAATCCTTTTTCATATTAAAAAGGTTATACTCTCATAGACTCCCAAGACATCCTTGCTCATGAAGTGTACTCTGACTCCACCCAGCAGTTAATGAATCCCACACAACAGGAGAAACCTAAACACTGTCTTTTGATGATGGGGTTGTGTGCAAGGAATCACAGAACAGCCTCTGATCCAAGGTCTGTCAAAAGTCATGGGAATTTCTTTACCAAGTCCCACATCCTCCAGATCATCCCCATTTCCTGTAGAGAAAGGCACTGGGGGTCACCACTTAACAGAAAGTTGCAGTGTTCATCTTTTCCTAAGGAAGAAGGGTGTGCTCCCCAGCGACTGTGGCTGAACCTTACTGAGTCTCTGAAAGAACCCTCTTCCCACAGAACCATGAGGAATAATGGCAAGAAACAGATGATCAGCCCTGCGCTGCTGTTTTTAAAGCAGACGTCCCTTTTGAAACTGATGACACACAGTAGGACATTGTTATCTCAATGGCGTTTTAGTATGGGTTTTGTACTGTTCATTTTTTTCATGCAATTGTCATATTTAAAGCTTTGCTAAAAATTAATCTGTAGTGTACCTTTAATGATAACATGAGCTCATTTATTAACATAAAAATTAAAATGTCAGACACACACATATATGCTCACTGAAGACCCTGTTATTGGCTTTGAAACCACTATCGCTACTTGCAAGGCTGAGCATAAATCCTCTCAGCTGCAGAACTGGAGTCTACAGAGTGGACAAATATAGTGCATAGTGGCTTTCAGACGCTGTACCAATTTATTCACAAGTCCAAAGCAAAATCTGTTCTAATTGCATTGAATCAGCCTCACTTCCTTTTAAGACACCAGTTTTATGTCAAACCCTGGTAACTGAACATCATTTGTTTGTTGTTTGTATTGAAATGAAGTGCTAACTAGTACATCTCCTGTTAAAGAAAGAGTAGCATTGAGTAATTCTAATCAGTTCCTTTATGAGAAAGTCTGTTTCCCTTCTGCCCATGTTTGCTGTCTGCATGCTAATTCACCCTTAAACATGCAATGCTGTCACCACTTATCCAAGTAAATCTGGATTTTTTTTTTTAAACGACATTAAGACAGGTGTAGTAAATGATTTATTCATCTGGATTGCATTGTTCCTGAGATGAGACGAACATGCATATAAATACCATCCTGATTCAGTGTAAAATATGTACTTGCTTTAACTACACTGCACTTATTTCCTGGAGTTTGAGTAATTTTTAAATAGTCCGTCTCCTATCTTGTGCAATACACTGCCTTTCACTAAATTCACTAGAGAAAACCTATGGCCTACTGCCCTACATTAAAGCCTTGCTAATTAATGACAGATATTCTTCCAGGACTGTGTTCTGGATCAATGGGAGGAAAAAAACCTAGTCCCATACTTTCTCTTTGTTTTTACATTTCCACACCACAGCTAATGGCTCTGGTATTGAAACCCTATCTGAATGTAATGAGATGCAAGACTCTTCCGCATCCATGGTTACTATTTACTAACAAAACTGATGATGTCAGGAATTTAATTAGGTTGTTTCTAGCACAGAGATTTTAAACCATGAAATCATTACAGTGTCTAATCTTTTCTTTGTTTGGATTTTGTAAAAAAAGTAAACCCCAAACTAAACACCATTCCTCTGTCACAGAAAGCTGATCTTCTCAGGGTTTGCCAGGCATAACACACTAACAGGTTTAAGAGTAATTAACACAAGCTATTCCACACACTATTATTTTTTCAAACCACACCACAGCAGCAACTGCCACTAGCACAGTTGTGCCCCAAGACAGTACCAGTGTTTTTATTACAAATCCTTGCTTTCAAGATTTATAACTTGGCTGTAAAAGTAAGCTTCGGGCTAAAATTTGGCATACGTGCTCAAGCAATTAGTTTTTAACACCAGAGTTGTTATAAACCAGCACACAGTTGGGATACCCTTCGTCCCCACCACTACAAAGCAACCTGGATGCAGGGGCTGTGGAAGCCTCCTATGTCTCTCTCGGCACAACCTGGCCTTCATCCATCTAATCACTGGCACTCCTGTCCTGTTGAAGCCAGCCACTGCCTGGGCACCTCCCATACATGGGAGACCCCACCTGCCTCCCGCACTGCCAGGGGCTAAACAACCTTTGATGGGAGCAAAACTTTTTTGGCCTCAAAGAGAATCAAGCCCAGAGGTCAGTGTATGGAAGGACACTGATCTCCCATACACTCCTGCCCTGGACAAGCCCTTTCCATAGTCCAGCAGTTCTTTAGGGACCCAACAATTAAGCCACCAAGCACAAGGTAGCCAATTTCAGGAATCCACTTCACCTGTGATTTGAGCAAGGTTTGCTTCCAGGGTATGAGGAAGGAGATAAATTACAGTCACCCACATGCTTATTTTTAAATATATATTTTTGTCAAGTCCTTACAGCCCTCAAAGATCCTGGAGCCAGAGTAAGCTGGTCTTCAGTAAGAGGACCACCTTGTCATGGTGCTGCTGCCTGCAACAGCTCCATGTTAAAGAAATAAGGATGGGTGCAGACAAAGCACCTCTCCCACACCTGGTCATCCCTGCCAGCTCAGCTCCCACAAACCTGGGACCACACATTACTCCAAGTTGGGATAATCAGAGGGCTCTGTGTAGCAGAGATGCAGCCTGTGTTCCACCAGTGAACACCTATAGAATCACCTCTAAAGACAGAGACTACAGTATTACCAATAAGCAAGAAAGTACAGGTAATTAGTATCTGTCATATTCTCTGTACTAATCTAACTAAAGGAAAGCAGAGAACTCAGGGCAGCACCGAACATGGTCTTTGTACCTGCTTCTATAGACTAACATCACCTGTAACCCAATGTAATCAGAAAACTTCACCCTTGAGCAAGATTTAGATCAGAAAACATCTTTCAAGGCAACCTTTTTTTTTTTTTTTTTGCATTATATCAAGACAATTTCCATTGGCTCCACTGAAGGTGGGCTGGAAGTGCTGCTCCTTACCATCAGCATCATACTCATATCAAACTCTGAGCCACCTGTTATGTCTCCTACTTATGCTGATCACCAGCTGAATAGCTATCTATTCATTACCTCTGCATGAAAACCACTCTGCATAATAGAGTCACCGTCCCCCCAAGGAGGCTACTATAGTACAGACAAGTGACAAATGTGAGGATTACTGTAATGCCCTTGGGAGAATTAGAGCATGCCAGGAAAACTCAGTCCCGTTCATCTCTACAAAAAGGATAAAACTGTTCTTTATCATTATTACCACCGAAGCTTCTTAATGTACAAAGCCAGAGGTATTCTGTCAAAAAGCAGTAGGATATCAGACAAACTAAAGAACTTCATTAAACGCAAATTTCCCAGAGTAATATTTCTGGAGTTTTGACAGCTTCCTCTTTGTCATCAAGCACAGAAATTTCATGAAAGTGTGTGAAGTTCTAAGTGACAAGAATGTGATCACACTTAAGAGTAAAAAAATAAAATAAAAATAAAAATCAAAGGTATAACTTCAAAGAAAAATAAGCTAGAAGTCAAACTCAAGTAAATCAACACATGGAATTGCTAGACGCCCCAAAGAATAATTTTCCTGAGTGTATCCTTTTGAATAGAAAGCTGTTGAAAGGTAGATTGGTAGAAGATCATTGCATTGGAGTTTTAAGATAGTGGTTTAGTTTTGTCATGTAAGATAAAAGCAACTTAAATTTACTGCTACTTCATGTAGCAAGATTTTCATTAAGTTCAAGATAAAAACTGAGGAGGATTACAGTGGAGTAAGATGGTGTTTTTCCTTTTGAAGGATTAAAATTTTCCTGAAAAATACTAACATGGTTTGGTCAAAGTCTTGCTAATCTTAGTAAATTGATTTACTTGCATAAGAAACCAGAACCTGAAGTTTCTTCAGTTCAAACCCACTTATCTTCTGTATTATTTCCTTAATACTTCAATCTTCAGTTAAAAGATCAGAAATTGTTTTCAATTTTTTTTTTTAAATTTTGAGCCTTGAAAAAAATCAGACTGCACTTGAAGTTCATTGTACTTAGTTTCTGAATCAGAAAAAAACATTGGTAGAAATAAACTGAACCAGAGATGTGATCATCCTTATCCCAGACAGACTGTAGAACTGTTGCCCCGAAATAACCTGAACTAGCACGTTAGGAATGCTTTGCAGCCAAGTTTGGACCAGACAATCTCCCCTGGTCCCTTTGTCTAAATTATTCTGTGAACCCAGCTCACAGTTATTCAGAGAGGTCTAAAGATACAGAGTTCCCATCTCTGTACAGTTCAGTCTTTAGGCTTATGGTAGAGGCCAGTCCCTGGCAAACTCAAAATCATTCTATTGAATTTCTTAATTGGCTTGTGCCAGTTTTCCAGGAAGAAGAAACAATCTGTTCTTTCCTGTACAAGTCAGAAGGAATAATAAAAGACATTTTGGATAGGATAGATAATTTTACATCATCCCCAGATGAGTTCCATTCCACACACTGCAGTGGTAGATGAAGGCTGCCTGCATATCTATACACATGCATGCTAGAGGATTAAAATGCAAGTGCAGCACCCATTTCTAGCAATATTCCTCACAATCTAATTCAGTCCCTGCCTCAGGACTGGCCTTTGCCCATCTTAGGCTGCAGTCGGAGAGGAAAGCCCACCTCTCACGAGGAAGGCGGCAGTTTTCTAGAGGAGTGCTCGCAGTAATTGGACTGCGCCTAGCCCTCTGCACCATGCCTGCCACGCTAAGTTGATGGCATACAACTGCTCTACGTCCCTGTAGCAGTTCTGAACAACAATCTGAATGCAATGACAGTATTTTGTCATTTAGATTTTGCTTCTTCATTTTTCCAATGTAAGACTCCCAGAATGAATGAGGGGGGCTCCTGCATGTCCCCATTGAATGGGGACCACACCAGGCTTCTGACCCCACAGCTTTCTACATTTCAGGGGTAAAGCTACTGACATGTTCCAGGTACAGCTGGAAGTACCTGCAGGCAAAGGACTTAGTGACAATCACTTTTCCAAAAACTTTTTAAATAAAGAGATGCCTCATGGCTCATAAGTGACCTTAAAGCAGCAGGCAGAGAGGACACTGAAGATAAATCTGTGAGACTATATTACTTAAGTGAATGAGAAAGGCTATTCTGATCATTTAATTACTTTGACCTTATATTAAAAAGCATCCCCTTTATTTTTGTTCCAGGTTTCTATAATCAGTTTCTTTCCCCTCTTTGATCAGTTAACAACATGCATTACTCCTGCACATACCTGTGCTATTGTTTCTGTCAGACTCCAGAACACAACTGTGCACAGTTATTGCACAAAAAGCAAAACCAGCAAGTTTTGGCATTCAGCCATTGCCATTTCACTTATTTTCATCTTAAGTGCAAACTGTTCTTTGCTTGGCAAAGAATAAGATGTGTATGTCTCAGTGGGGAGGGCAAAAATATGAGCTGAAAGTCAAACAGGGTACATTCTGCTCACCATGCTGTGTTTTTATGGGCTGAAAGTCACCCATGATCACCTGATCTAAGACTCACCATGGGAAAAAAAATAATCACATAAGAATCAAAGCAAAAACTCTTGGAGAAATCTCCCCTCTCCCTGTAGACAGTGAAGAATTAACAAGATATCCTGGTCTTTATTTGCCATTGGAGACTGTTATTTTAAGCACTTGGTTTGTCAAAGGACACAGAAGATAGAACAAAGGAAAGTTATCAGAAGGACAGGTATAGCTCTCAGCAAACCTGTGTTACTTACTGCCTTCCACCATAAAAATTAAGATGAATGTATGACAAGCTATAGGATAAAAGAATACGGCTAGCAAAGAAATGGCTTAAATCTGTAGTGACTGGAAAGTCCTTAAAATGGCTGCTTAGTTGATGTGCTCAAAAAACACAGTGCAGGGTAAGGGCCTGAAGTAAAAAGGAAGGAATACAGCTTGATCCATCAAGTAAGAATTTAAGACTCCAAACTCTCTCATGTTTGGCCATAGTAAAAAATAAGTATAAAAATGCTGCAGATGCATAATAAATCAATGAAGTCTCATCAGTTTAAGTATTTCCTCCACTAGAATAACAGCACGAGGTAAAGCAGGTAATAGTTTCAGAAAAGAGGCAGATCAGCTGCAATTCATTTCAGCAGCAACTTAAGACCAAAATAAAGAAATACATTTGTCTAAGTGAGGAGTCTCTAGAGAGGCAGTGTCAACACAGTCCCAACTGGCTCAGAAGAAATAAGAGTGATCCAGAAATTTATCCTAGGAAGATCCTAAATGAACGAGTTAACTTTTACAATATGGTCTAAACAAGAGCCTCACAATAATCTGGAAAAATGCTTGTTTTCTTAAAATTGTTATTTGGTAGAATGTTCTCTAATTCATCAGTAAAAGTTATTACCATTAGCAGTCCCTGCCAACTGTTTCAACTGAAGAATATTTCAATCTCATCTGCCCAGACACTAAACTGAAGTATCAAAACCAATGCCCAACTCTGGAATATATGAGATCTGCATTCAGTTTGTGGCACAGCAACAGACTTGTGGGCCTATTTCATAGAGGTCATAAAGAAGCAGATAAGGGGAGAAGAGTATCTTCAGCTACGACATAACAAATTAAAATAAATCTGTTCAGTTTAAAAGATTTAAACTTAATCTATCCAGATCTAAATGGGAATTTTAGTTGTTATAGAAAACCAGCTCTTTTTCTGCTTGCATCATCATCATAAGTCAGCACTACCTTCAGTCTTTTGAGACTTCTTGTCTGTTTGTGAAATAAGATTGACAGATAACAGTTCTTATCACTCTGCTCTTTTCTCACCAGGCTTTGCAGCACAAGCTCTATTCCTAGCCCTAGGAGTACGATGCCTAACACAAAGGGGCTCTGAACTCATTTGAGATCACCAGTAACATCCACAAGACAAGCAGCAATAACATACCCCTCACAAGCAGCCTCTAAAAAGTCTGTAGCTATAAAAGGCTAGAAACAACCCTCCCTTCTCCCAAAACGCAGAGAATTGTTTAGTCACTCAAATGGGACTATTGGTCCTAATGATTCATTTAAAGAAAAAAAAATTTGTTTTTTATTTATAATTGGTTCTCATAATGAAGTGTGTTGGACACTGTGCCCTAGGGAACTGTGTCCTCCTTCCCTATTGTAAGCAAAAAATATTGTATCAGCAGCCTGACTACAAACTTTCTTCTAGGGTTGAACTGCTCCCATTTTATCAGTATTGACCTCTACCTGGAGAAATGCACTAGACAGAGCTCACAGCATGTTTCACAATAACAGCATCTGCAAGGACAGTCACTCAGATATACATGTCTCCTATGTATATCTAGTATCAAGTGTAAAGTAATTGAAACCTTTAGGAATAGAGATGGGTTGAAGTTCATCCCACTTTTGAGTCTTGCTACAGACCATCAGGCTGACCTGAAGATATCTCTGCACCTCTATGGTCATTTATAAAATAAAAAAAACCAAACAAACAAAACACACACCAAAAAAACCCACCTCCCTTTTACAAGTTCCCCCCTTTATCTATTTTGTTTATGCCATATATTCTCTGTGTTAAGGGTTTGACTTTGTATCTAGTATGAGAAAGATGCTTAGCTGTGGTGGTACTCCAATGCAAATGAAAAGATGAAATACCATATTTCTTGAGACATCAAGCCCCTTTCAAAGGTTGTCTAAAGAGTTCCCAGAAACAAAGCTTTTCCTTTTCAAATTAATGCTTTATATTAGAATTCAGAAAACAGTAAAAAAGGGGAAAACACAGTCCCTTCATTTCGAAAGGGGGTATTGGATTTCTATGAGGTTGTCTAAACAAACTGAGACAAACTTGAATTGTTTCTCCGTGTGACCTCCATGTACTATTGTACTTATTTCTTGCCCCCTTGATCAAGAGAGTGGTCTTTCCATAGATCCTAATTCCACTTACAGATGTTTCCAAACAGGCCCTTGTGATACCCAGAGCAGCTGTACTAGTGGTTTTCACCTCCCTGCAGGTGTGCAGCTCTTGGGAACAGACACAAACAGAGCAACAGAGATCACAGGGAGCTTGCCATCCTTCTATCCTGTGACTGCGGAGAGATCAAGACGGGTAGTATTTTTTTGACTATCTTCAATGTGGGAAAGTTGGATTTAATAGGTGGCGCAACTTGTTCAAAAGTTGTTCAAAACCATTATGCCCATAGCACTCAGGAGCACTGTTTTTATTAGTATAAGAAAGTTTGCTGAGCTTCAGAATAATCCAGCAGAACTGGGAATTACTTTCATGGAACACTGGCTGCTCCCAGCAAACATCACACCTACATTTGACATCACCTGAAGCTATCTTCATTTAACGTGAAACATGTTTCATCAGCAGGTCGCCAGAGAACTGTGCTCTGATCTGCAGACTTCAGACAGTCACTTTGCTATATGCTTTTATGGACTAAATGATTTGCATGCAAGCGTGACAGAAATCAACATGGACACACACAGCATGCATGTTAAATCACTGGCAACGTGCTGCTTTGCCGAAGATCTTCCCTGCACAAAAGACTAAGGAACACCATATGTCTTGAGGCTTGGTCTCATTCTGCAGGCCTTAACTATTCACTTGCAGAGAAGAAGGATAAGATGTAGACTATGATTTTCACCTCCCTCCCCATCCCAATATTTTGCCTGGCTGCTATTGCTTAACTTTTTCCGTCAATATACAAGTCCTCAGCAGTGTCACTCAACACCTCCTAAGCAAGATATGCTGCAGTTGCCTAAAACCTCATTGCTTTTGGTTAAAAGTCTGCTGAACTCAAAGTGGAAGTAACCTGAAAAGGGGAAATATTTAAGGCCCAGATTAGAGATAAATGCTAGCCAACTTTGTTTTTATGTAGCCTATACTTGAAATAGAATTATCTTAGATTTAGATGCAAAAGTGACAGGATTGTTTAAATGGGGTCAACTGTCTCCCTGCCCCAAAACCTAGGTATGTTTCCTCTCTCAAAAGCAGTTCCAGTAATAAGTAAAGGAATTTAGTGTTTCAAATGAAGCAAGGATTGTTTATTTTAGAGTTTGGCTTGGTTTTGTGGGTGTGGGTTGTTTTGTTGGTTGTTTTTTTTTTTTTTTTTTTTTTTTTTTTTTTAAGTTTAGGTTCCTAAGAGGGAACTTGTGTCCAAGAATAACATCTCCATAATATCTGGTCCATTAATCTGCAAGTTCAGCAAGTGGTGAGTTACCAAAGGGACTCTGACTTTCACTTAACTAGAGGTGATTGTGGAAAACCAGGGAAGATGACCACAGAACTGCCCAGTATGTAGTTGAATCCAAATACAAGCTGCATTGCAAGACTCATTGGCCCCAGAAGAAATTTCATTTCATGGGTAATAAGCTCTAATAGAAACACAGAAGTTGCACTCAACACACAAAACTGCCATGAGTGGAGGTCTTTCAAAGTCTTTTGCATCTCAGATGGCAGGTTCCCTTCAACTTCAGAACTCAAAACACAGATGATCTATCCTGACCGGTAACTTCAGCAACTCTTGTCCTCAGGCATACAACTGAACAAATAAAAAGAGTAATAATTTGCAATATTCTGCTCCAGTAATGAAAGTGGTATAATTACCATTGTTTGTTTTGTTGGGTTTTTTGGTTTTTGTTTGGTTTTTTTTTTTTTTTTTTTTTTTTTTTAAATGAGAGCAGATTTAAGCCAAAATCATGTTTTAAGGATCAGCCAGAGGCCAAATCCAACTATATCAGGGTCCTGGGATTGTCTTTTCCCTGCCAGAACTGAGGTAGTTTTTACCTGAAAGCAGCAAGAACTTCACATGCATCATCAGTACGTATTAACCTGTACCCAAATGCCTGCTGTAAGGAACAGTTTAAGCAAACTGGAAGTCACTATCACACAAACACATCTTTCTTTATCACCTCTATGATAAAAGGTGCAAAATCTTCAGTATTTTTATTTTTTTCCAATTCAGTTCTAAACACCTAGCCTCCTGTGTCAGTTATCAGCTGATCCTGCATTTAAGGTGTGAAAAGTTGTGCTGAAAGCTTTAGCTCTCTAATGACTTGGCACTTGGCATCACTGGATTTTCATTTTTGTGCTTCCTTCACATGACTTCTCCTTATTATGGTAGAGAAAGGACAGAGACAGCATGTGATTATACCACATATGGATGATCTACAGATGTGCACAAACCAGATCATCTGAGCTATCAGTTCATATTGTGATACCCTGCTGCACCCATTCTGAGAACCTCTGAGTGTTATGATGTCTGATGCATGTCTATGGGCTCACTTAGTTATAGCGCACCACTGAGAACACAGGGAAATGGGATGGCTCTGGGATTTAGTGTGTGACTAAGTCCCTTATGCCTGCTGCTGAGCAAGAACTCACAAAACTACAAGGGAAGGTTTAGCTTTAACTTGACTAGACTGGATAGGGCTTCCAGTAGAAATACAGCAGGATTGCTTGGCCCAAACACTTGGGTGCAGCTCATCCGAGAACCTGGTAAAAGCCTGCATGGTTACCCTCCCCTGAGTTCTCAGCATCACGGCTGGTCTGAACAAGCTGGTTTTAGAACTAGTTTGGGAGCATATACTTGTGAGGTAGCCACAACAGCAGAGGGTTATACTCAATTACACCGAGGACTTCCCATCTCAAAAAGCAGCAAGGGCATGGCTTAATAACTAGGAGTTTCAGACTCCTAGTTTATGCAGGCATGCTAGGGTGAAATATGGATTCGGAGCCACTTCTGTGCTCACTTTTGTGCAAACTTCACCCACCCTAAGTACCACCATGTGAATGGCCAAGAACTGTTACTAATTGCTCAAAACACTTATTTTACTACCTCTTGTTAAATGCATTGCAATGGAACCTTTTCCTGGCAACCCTAGTACTATTTCTTTACCAAATAGCTAGAAAGTAGCTTTGTAAAGCTATCTGGTTCCCAATACTTCAGCTACAGGGTTACATGGCCTGCAACCCAGATGGGTTGCTGCTAGTCTCAGTGAAAGATACCATTAATTAGTTGCTGACAGCACAAACTGGCTTTAAATTGCATAATTTTGAGGGGTGGGGGAGACAACAAATGAATGTTATCTTCAGCAGACAAGATACAAAAGTAACAGATGCTGGTATGCCATGACCTCAGTCTCATCACTGTTCCTGTAGGAGTAATATAAATAAAATTTAACAACCAAAGAAAAAAGTGAGAGGGATTAATCTGTAACAGCTACCAGCTATGCTCTAGCAGTTCAACAGATGGTAAGAGTAAGGGTTAGCTCCTCAGCCCAAGCATAGTGGAGCTGTACTGAGTGCCGGATGAAGATCTCCAAGCACCAGAGTCCTCTCTATAACACAGACACGACCCAGCTGAAAACCAGTGCAGCTCTGGCAGGATCACTTCTGAGGACAGAGCATCTCATTTCATCTCTTCCACAGGTGATGGGCACCCACTCAGAAGGAATGAGAGAAGACACAGAGCCTTAAGGACATTAAACAGGTCCTTAACACCTAGAGAGGATACAGTTCTGATACATACACCGCCTTCAAGAGCTAGCTCCATCATTGACAAGAAAAGCCCATAGGAAAGCATCCTGTGTCTCCCTCTAACAAGTCAGTCTGGAGAATCAGATACAAATACCACCTAGTCCTTACATTTCTGAAGTTCACAAAACAAAAAACTAGAATGAAAAACAAACAGGCATGAAAGTATCATGACATAAATAACTAACAGGGAAAACCACTTGGGACTAACATGACCCCAAGAACAGCCAAGAGAAGTGCCTGAAGAATGAGAGAAGAGGCTAAGAACCATCAGAGGTCTCAAATCAGGGGAGGAAGATATGGGAGGCAGTAAGGTGCCATTCAATTGGCAAGAAGGATTTTCGTTCTGCTTGTCTGCCAATCCTGGCTAATTTACAACTTCCAATAAACAAGGTTCATCTCCAAATGCAAAGCACGCTACTGATCCGAGGCCTTCAAACAGGTAGCCATGATCAGATCTGTAAGACTGAGTATGAACAGAAAAACAACGCACTCCAATTTGCTCTTTGTCCTGTACTCACAAGTTCCCTTTCTTGTGACTAATCAGGCAGAATAAACATGCTCTTGGAGCTAGTTCTCACAGCTGATGAGTCTTAGGCAGATTATCAGGCACAAGTTGTGCCAACTGATATCAGGATGAGCTGATGGCTTCTGAACAGGCTTTTCTTTATTCACATTTGGCTTTTGTGACACATGCCTCTTACTGGGAAAGGAAGAAGCTGAAGGGTTCTTCACACTGCAAAAACCCTCAGCAAGAGGAAAAATAACTCTTTTCTGATGCTGAATCTATTCTTCTACTCTTCGGCTTTCTTGCTGACATGCAAACATCAAAAGTTACATGCAGGATGAGATCATGTCAGTGATCTCAATCTGAATATTACCATATGGGTTAATAGTTTTGCTGGCTCCCACAGTGGAAGCGGTTTAAATTTTCCAGAAGTTCAGTGGTCCAATTTAGGAAAACAAAACAGTCCCAAAACTTTAGACGTTAATCTTGGGTGCAATTCCAGTACAATCAATGGAGCCGCAAGACAGCAAAAAAAAATTGGCAAATTTTTTTGTACCTCAGACAAGACTAAGGTTACATGGGCCACAGATAGAAAAAGAGCCTGTTTCTTCCGATTCAAAAGTGAAACTACACTTTTGACAAAGAACAAAAACATATAATCCAGTTCAAGCTAGGTTCAAATGCCACAATTTAACTTATATTTGTCAACATCTGTATTTCACATACATCAAGGACACAAAGTTTATATGCTACAATAAAACTTTCAGAATTTCTTTCTTGCCCCGATTCATGGTCAAACTCAGCTTGCCACAGATGTAATCTGACGGTAAGGCTTTGTTTATGTGTGTATATATATGTACACACAGAGGGTGTTTTATAAAAAAAAAAAACTGTGATCTGGAATCTGCATGTATGTACACAGGAAGAGTAAATAGCTCACAGCAATAGACTCAGTGTATGGGTAGTAATAACTGAGGTCTGGAATCCACATATATACACATGTGTATATATATATAGGTTATGCGCAAAGACCAAACAGAATGCCTTTGATCTGGAAGTCAAACTTATACCACTAGAACTAGAGGGATCAAGTCTGGATTTGCAAGGGTATTTCAGGGACCTAAATATACAGGTAAGTTGCGAATGGATTTTACAATAGCCCCCCTGAATGAGCTAAGATTTGCCTCACTGAAAAACAGCCTCCTTTGTTAAATTGTGCATATCCCTGGGTAGGAATTTACCCACGTTTAGCTGCTCCAATAACTTTATGAATCTGTTTCCTTATCTTTCCCCATTACATGTGTTGGCTCAAAGTCAGCAGCTGACTAATGGGATACAGATTAGATACTGGACGGGGACAATGCCTCATTGTGGTAGAGGGTAAGTTCACAGGGATTCACAGTTCAAAATGTCTCTCGCAATCGATGCAAATCAGAGTAAAACGCCACTCAAAATATAAATAGGTAGAACAACTTGTTGATTTATAAGGAAAGCGATTATTTGAAGAGAAACCAAACCATTAGTGCAGAGTGAATAAGTGTGTAATGAACAAACAGTTAGGAACATCTCAGCACAAGGACAGTTGAGCAGGCAACAATTTCATCACAGAAAAAGGCAAGAAGTAGTCAGTGAAGCTAACATTGTGACACATGGCTCCTTCACACATTAATACTGTGGACTGCTAAAGCACCTATTTGCATCCTGCCTGCTCAATCCTCTTTGTACAATTGATACCAAATTTAATTTATCACTGGTTCCCGTCTATTTGCTACAATAATGATTTTCCCAAAAAAACTCTTAATGAAATTTCCCTATAACATCCTGACATCATGACTCAGGCTACTGTGCTGCTCAGCTGCTCTAAAAACAGCTTCAAGTTTTCATCATCCACTCAGTTTCTAGGTTGAGGTATCAGCTAGATGACAGACTTGACTGTGATCTCACATTGGATTACCATCTGCAGACACCTAGTTCCTCTGTTAAGAATCAAGATTCATCCTAAGGCAAGCGGATGAGAAATCAGAATCCAGCTCTAGTTTAAAAATTGAATTTTGAGATCTCAGTGTCAATGACCAAATAAGACAGAGGCCTGCCAAGGACAGGTTACAGATAACTGGAAAAACAAACAGTCATGCTTAGGGCTTCTGAACATTGTGTTGTGTTTTTTTGGCTTCTCTACTTTGCATATGCTCCATTACTAAAAAAAAAAGAAAGATCTTAAAACCCAAAATAAATACCTTTGCAGATGAAGCAACAATTTTAAGCTACACAGAAAATCACTGCAGTAAACCAATAGAAACCTAGCTTTGTGCTCCTTACAGGCATTTCATCAGATGCTTAGATAGGAACCAAAATATGCAACTCCATAGGTAGGCAATCAGGTAGTCAAGTCTCTGGACCTTTACTGAAGCTCAGGCACTGGCCCTCTGTCCATTGCCAACAACGAATTGAAAGAAAACTGTTTAGTTACTATTAACCGGGAAAGGGGGCACTGACAGTTGTTCCCCCTGATTCTGGTTTCATTGTAACAACAGTCATTAACTGGGATGCACTGGAAAGTTCACAAAACACCCAATAGAGCTCTAATTCTCTTTCTAAATTAAATCTGAACTTGTCTTCTGATGACTCTTTGGCCACCTTTGGGAAATAAGGCAGCAATGTCAGTCAAGCTCTTAATGAGAAGGTGTCTACACTACCAACACCTTTACAACTGATGCTTGCAGGTATTATGTTTGCAGTCTCAATAATCAGGTCAGGAATCAACACCAAAGCTGACCCCTTCAGCTCTGAGATGTAGTAAGGCCAGCTATGACCTGTGTGGAGCTACACACTGTCACATTTATGTCTAACAACAAGCGATGTAGATTAACAATAAAGTCACTGGAAAGAAATCCCTTATTTAGCAGTTTAAATTCACCTTTAGTACTCATCAAACAAGATGGAACAACAATGTAGGAAATCAGATGCAAGACAGGTAACTGGGGATGCCTTTCAGAGTACGAGGCCTCTTATCATCATGGAGTCTGGACAAGCCCAGGAAGAATCAGGTAAAGCCCAACAAAAAGCAGTGCAGGAGCCATGGATTTTACAGACCGAGTTCTAGGGTTTGACCCATTATGTAAGCAAAGCCATTTGAACAGCCAATGATAATTTGATTTAGCTGATTAACAAAAAAATAAAAAAAGTCCAAAAGTGATGGAGTAACAGTGAATTAATCTGCAAGACACCTACTGCCTGCAACAATTTGGCTACTTGTTATTAAAAAGCAATACTGTGAGGAGTTCTCATATGTGATTTTGAGCTAAGTGACAGGAAGCAACTCCCATTGAGGGGAAATAAGGACAATGAATGTGTTGGAGAGCAATACACATCCTTCTCTTCTGTGCTATTTCCACTGATCTAGAAGAGCACACTAAAAAAAATAAAAAACCTCAGAGTTTAATTAGGATTTTATTGTCTGGTAGCTTTCATATTCAATGGAAATGCCTCTGTTAAACTTAGAAATTAAACAGAAGGAAAAAATTATGGGGAGCTCAATTTTGCATATAAGCTCTGCTCAATAAACAGGACTGCCCAACTAGTTGCGTTAAATGGGCTGGTACAAGGTTTATTTGCCAGCTCCTCCTGTGACATTATATAGGGAACAATCTTATTTTGTCAGCAGAATTTTTTTGTTTTTGGAGCACACAGAAAGCTTAGCAATAACCAGAACACAGAACATATGCATTAAACAGCAGTTCAGCTTGCAGGAGAGGACTGTCTCGGACTCTCCCTCATACTGATAAAATTTACTCACTCTACAGAAATCACAAGAAAAGAGATTGATGTTTAATTTAGAAGGCTTACTCCAAACACTTCTAAACTAATTCTGAAGAAAAATCCAGAACCATATTGGTCTATACCTAGTTTTTTAGGCCTATAAATCATCAAATTAAATTAGAATTTCCTCCTATCTTTAAAAACAAAGCACATTTCTCACCACAACTCCCCTTCCAAGTTTCACCAGAGCAACTTCTGGGAAAGCATTTTCCCCAAGTGTGTGGAGGACCAACATTGGGATTTTCCTAGTGCAAGCCTAGAGTAACATGAGGGCTTGTTGTTCCAAGGGGCTTGGGCAAAGTCATGCCCTCAGATCACCCTGAGGCCAAAGGAGAGATTTGGCAGCAAGGCACTGGACATGCCACAAAGAACTACACTGCTGAGATAAGAACTTGAGACCTCCAGCCAACCCATTTCTAGAGCTAGCAGGTCTCTAAGGGTTTGATTTTGTTACGGTCACTTCTTGGCATGTGCACAAACCATCTTGTTTCTATTCCAACTTCGAGGAGAGCTCAGGCCCAGTTGTTAAGGTACCTATAAGTCCAGTTTCCTGGTATCATCCAGGTTGGTTTAAAGCAAAGGTATCAAACTGGAAGTGAGCGGTGTTCTCTGTGGAACCCTCAAAACCCTTCATGTTTCCTTCAAAAAAACACCTCACAGTAATTTTCAATTAAATCTGAATTGTAACTGAACTTACAAAGTTTATGAAGAACAGTGTTCCATCCCCCCCTTTATTGTTTCAATGGTGAGAATTTACCTATAAATGAACACCTAAGCCTGGTCTAAGGTCTAAGATACTTCCCACACATTAAAGTAGATACTGTCATAATCAAATAAATGCTTAACACACATAACATTGTTTTGAAAGTTGTATCGAGACCAAATTGCTTAGTAACTTTTGAAGACATACTTTTTCTCCTTCAGAACAAAAGGGAAACACCTCCAGTATTTTCACCTCAGAAGACTGGCCAGTAAAAGCCACACTATTAAACAAACAAACAAACACACTCAAAGAAGCATGTTTGAGCTGCATTTTAAAAGCTCTCAAATATTAAGAGCTTGTTGCTGTATTGATGCAATCAGAAGAACTGAAACATATCTGGCTCACAGAGAACACTTGGCCCAGTGGGATCCTGATTTAGGATGCTGCTATACTGTGAGAGCGCAAAGTCTGCAAGTCAGATCTTTAAGCTAAGAAACTACAGAACAACCATTTATCATTTCAGGACAGAAGATATTTTCCTCCACCATCTGAATCTGAAGATCCTTGGATTCTCCTGCTGGTGTATCAGACCTCTAATATATGAGTATCAACAGCATCCTCAGTGCTAGAGGAGAAGATGGTAATGTAAGGGTTGGATAAATTCCAGTAGGTGTGTGGCATGAAGGGCATCAAATTAGGGAAGCACCTCCATCTGAATAAATAAAAACACGACACAAAAACAATAGTAAAGGGCTAAGGAAAGTGAGTCAAATGTGGAAAGCAGTTGCAGTGTCTTCAGCTTTTCTTGATAAACCTATTTTTATTTATAAAGCACTCAGCTTCTGGAGCAGCTCGGTGTTTATCTGCTGTGCAAACAACTTAGTAGCATCATCTAACAATAAAGCTTCATATCTATTCCACATTGCTGCTGCTTGTTAAAGACTCCAGTGTAACGGAGAAACTGATGTTGAATTCAAAAAGCCACACAAAGGACAAGTCATAGAATGCCTTGAGAGAATCACAGAATGGGCTTGAGGGGTGGTCCTGTGCAAACTTCACAAAGGCCAAGTGCAAGATCCTGCACCTGGATTGGGGGCAATCCCAAGCACAAATACAGGCTGGGCAGAGAACGGACTGAGAGCAGCACTGAGGACTTGAGGGTGTTGGTTGATGAGAAGCTTAACACATGCTGGCAATGCACAATCACAGCCTAGAAAGTCAACAGCATCCTGGGCCATATCAAAAGCAGCGCAGCGAGCAGGCAGAGGGAGATTATTCTACCCTCTACTCCACTCTGGCAAGACCTCACCTGGAATACTGCATCCAGCTCTGGAGCCCCCAGCATAAGAAGGACATGGACCTGTTGGAGCAGGTCCAGGGAAGGGCCATGAAGATGATCAGAGGGCTGGAGCATCTCTCCTATGAAGACAGGCTGAGAGAGTTGGTGTTGTTCAGCCTGGAGAAGAGAAGGCTCCGGGGAGACCTTTTAGTGACCTTCCAGTATCTAGAGGGCACCTACAGGAAGGATGAGGAGGGACTCTAGCAGGCAGTGTAGCAATGGATGAGGTGTAACAGTTTTAAACTGAAAAAGGGTAAATTTAAATTAGATATTAGGAAAAAATTCTTTACTGCAGGGTGGTGAGACAGTGGAACAGATTGCCCAGAGAAGTTGTGGATGTCCCACACCTGGAAGTGTTCAAGGCCAGGCTAGATGGGGCTTTGAACAACCTGGTCTAGTGGAAGACGTCCCTGCCCATGGCAGGAGGGTTAGAACTAGATGATCTCTAAGGTCCCTTCCAACTCTAACCATTCCATGTATTTAGCTTTCACTTCATTCCAGATCCTTTGGAATTTGTAAGCTATTCTGTGTCTGGTAATTCATAAGTTACTCCCCTTGTTTTACCACTCATTTTCAGAAACAAGTTTTATGTTTCTTGGTTTTATGCTTGTGGAGTCTCTTCTACTTTGATTTGCGTACTGGAGCACAGTAAATTTTTTTTTTTTAAGGATTGAAAATATCCTTAGCAATGTTGTCCTGCCTTCCTAAGAAAAACAGTATCCTGATGGGTTTCTAAAGCAAGTGCAGCTGGACTAACTCTGGGTGGGAATTTTCCTTAGGGGAGTCTGGCTTCACTTTTTAAAATTTGTGCTGGATGCCGCAGAAAATGCCTCCAGTTTTTAGGAGGCAAGAATGCAATCCTACAGAGAAGACAGAAGATGATGGTTTCCCAAGACCATTTTGCCCTGCTTACTGCATAAGTAATTGGCAATAAAAACCTCAGAAAGTTTAGCCTGCACATAGTACTAATTAGAAGATACTTTGATAAGACTTGAGTGCAAAATTGTTTACTTTAGCCATTTTATTATTTCTGGAAACCTTGTGTAGCTAATGTCTGATATCTCCCCCTTCTCATTCCACTCACTGACAGCAAGTATATGATAAAACAGAAGACTGGAACATTTATAGGTAATAGATACCAGATTGGAACTCATTATTTGTTTAGATTATTTTTCCATAGTTAGCTCTTGTTACTAACTCTTTACATGTGGCTTTACAAACAGGAGTTGGGAGTATCCTCAGTGCTCACCTAGTGCTATATCGCATATTACACATATAGAGACTAAGACAGTCAAAGCTGTGAAAATCTGTGCACTTCAGTATCACTGACCATCATTAAAGAATGCTCTGGCAGTAGAAAAAGATTAAACATTCAGAGATACTAGGGGTCAGAGGTATCAAGCCTAACAAGTATGTTCAAACCTCCTCTGCCAATTTCAAAGTCCCCTAAAAAGGTGGAAAAGCATGTACTATATAGCTTCCCCCTCCCCTCAAAATACGCTCAGCAGGAAGCTTCATAAGAACACCTTAGCCTCTCTGTCCAGCGTAAACTAGACAGATTGTCGTCAGTGATTTTGAAACAATTAATTCCTGGCCTGTAACCTGCCCTGGTCACATTGGGGTGATGTGGCTTGCTTTATCATCAGGATTGTTTTATTGCCCTTGAAGGTGCATTTTGGAAGCTACAGATGAGATTTATTGCAATTGATAAAGAAGCAGTGGTCCAGCATCTGAGTCACTCCATACAGTGTATCAGGGAAGAACTTACAAGAACAGAAGCTAAGTTGCAACTGAAGTTTAAAAAAAAAAAGTCACTCTACATCATTCACTAAGTTTATTCTTATTTCTAGCTAAAGCCCCAGAGAGAACTTCCCTCAAGAGGTTCCTCTTAAGATGTCCTTAGGAGATGAGCACTTGAAATCTGCTTCAGTATTGCTACTTCACTAAGAAAGGAACATCTAACAACTCTGACCCTTGTTACCATGCTTCGATGTCCTTGCTCAATTTCAGAGCGCTTATTTACAAAACAAGGTTATTTTGCTTCCTTCCTCCCACCTTTTGTATAAACTACCTAAATTATGTTCTTTATTGAGCACACCGTCTGTTACAGTCCTAATTACAGCACAGCAGACCTGTCTCAGGGGCAGCCTTGATAAATAAACTGCCATGCAGAGAATTGCCGCTATGAAAACCTGAATCTTTTCATCTCTTGACCCAAGTGCTCAAAAACTGTCATTTTACTGTCACATTCACAAGATCTTTTTTGCATTTAATTCACTGCATAACTATAGCTTTCCGTACAAGAATCTTGAAGGACTGAAATAACTTCTCAGCCTGCAGTCTATATATAGCACTATAAGGTAATGTAATTTTAAATCTTTATTACTGTACATGAGCAAGTATCAGAATTTTTCTCCATGAGGAGATGCGGTATTTTGTGCCAGGTTAAGCTAGGTGTCCATGAATAATTCCATGGTTACTATATTAAAAAGCAGCAACTGGTAAGATGCTCATGTTTTAGTGAATGTCATTTGCCAACCATTTTTTGAGCACTATAAACATGAACTGTCTTCACCTTCATTTTAAAGGGTAACACAACACAGTATTTAGCTTTCTCAGATTTACATGATTTAGAGATCAGAGCAGATCTAGTTATTTCAGTATCCCAGAAAGTGAGTTTGAGGCCACTATCACTCTTTACTGCATACTAAAGGACAGGCTGGGTTAACCTGTGGAATTAGTCGTCCTCCAATTTTACCAGTGCCAGTTCATCATGACTGTGCCCCACTACAAAGGGGCAATCTATAAAGCACCTAATATTTATGCTTTTTGTGTGCATTGTACCAAAACCTCTACCCAAGCAATTTCCAAATGATAAGCGCCTATCAGAGACAGGGTTTGTGCTGTTTGACCTGTTCAGACTGGACACTTCAGTGACTACAGCCAAAACCACAAATGGTACACTATAGAGGGGAAATGGATCAAATTTGAAAATTAAATCACTTGCTAACTCAACCTGAATATAGCTTCTAGGAATAACCTGCACTTGGTTGATTTCCATATTGTACATTACCATGTTACAGCAGCATTTCCATCCTAAGGCTGTCACCCCTCCCATCCTGCATGGGCTAGGCCTTTGTTCAGTGTAAGAGAAACTCCAGTGGGAAACACATCCTTCTGCCATAGCTGCACCTAAAGGCATTGGTTTGCCTCTAAGGGCACGTCACACACTCACAACATTAAATGTTTGGTCTTATAATATGCCTTATAAAAAAATCATCTTCTTAACCAAGCTAGCAAAAGCACTGCAGAGTTTTATGGCTATAAAACCTAAACTCAGATGATAGTGTCTACATGCTATGAACCACAACAGGCAGCTACTTGGCACGTGCGGTCAGTGAGTTCTCCTTAGTCACCAACACTGCCTTTATTCCTACCCTGCCCTTCCCTCAGCTCAGAGGTGAAATTTCCCCCTGCAACGTAGGACATTAACACTGTCATTACAAAGTTGACACTAAAAGACAAACTATGCACTACTTCACTGAGAAGGCACCTTTAAAAAAAAAAACCAAGAAAACAGATATTACACATCTGATCCTTAGCATGCACCCAACAAGAACAGCCCAGGTTTCCAGCACAAATCTGTCATTTTTCATTTCATTTAGAAGTTACCATAGGAGCTGTGGATAAGTGTGTCTGTATTATTTTGTGAAGGAGCATTAAAACGGGCTTCTGAAGAAAGTTTTATGATAGATAGCCATTTTACATATGACAGTGCAATTAGAGTTAGAGGAAAACTTCAGAAACCAGCTAGTGCTTCAACATTGTACAAGCACAACATTCCATTTATTAATATTTTAAGAACAAAACTAGATTAGTACAATGAAAATATTGGACTTCTGAGTTACTAGGATAACCCAAAAAGCCATTCCAAACATTCCAAGTAATGCATTTCAAGAAGCTACTAGGTGCTACAACACAAAACTAGAGTACGCTGGCTGCTGGTATGCAACTGGCATACATGCATCCATATTTTTCCACATACTGTGTCCTGAGAAGCACTATAAAGAACCACAGGTTGAATTCTTCCTTCCTCTACACTGGCATGACTGTACTGGCTTCAGTGGGACTGGACTGGCACAGCAGAAAGAATCTGTTCTTCCCTGTGGTCTTTACCGCAGAAACGTGGCAATCAAGCTTCTTGTCAGAATAGCTAACTTCATAAAACCCACAGACCTTGAGTTTATCTGCAGCCATCAATACATATTTGTGGAGAAACACTGAAGAATGTTCAGGTTTCTCAGCCCTACATGCTGCCAGCAATTTAGAAATGCATTCTTTCCAATTGTTAAGTGAGCATTGTATAAACATTATTTTCTGCAGCCGTCTATCTTTTTTTCTGCTGAAACCACACATACATAAGGATGACTCATGCCCATGACAGGATCCTGGAATTCCCATGTCCCAAGCTATAAGCCAAGACAGCACATTATCCAGTTTCCACAGTCTCCTCCTGTTTTCAATCCAGCATTTCCTCTAACCCAAACCATCCTTCTATATAGTATTTTAAATTCCAAAAGGTTTAGAGATAGCCTCATCCTCCTCTTCTGCTTTTTATACACAGCAGAAATTGTGGCTTCCCAACTCGTATGGATTAATGACCATACTTCAAGACAACCCAAAGGTACAAAGTCACCCCAACTTGTTTGTGAAGCACCATAGTTTAGAGGAATTATTTACATACATATATATAAAAAACACACAGCAGCTCTGCTAATATCTTGACATCTACTGTTCCTGGCTATCAAGCCTGCAGCAAGCTCTGTGTTCACTCATTCCTTGTACAAGGAGTTCTGCAAGGCAAAGAACATGATGCATCAAGTATTAGCAATTTAAGTTTCCTCTAAAATCTCTGCACGTGCCTCACAGATATTGCACATTTCTTTTGTTTCAATGAGCTGATATTCAAACAGTTACAAACAGCATCAGCCAATTCTGTACTTCAACTGGGAACAGAATTAGCATAACCGGTTGTTAATCTACTTTTAACAGGGACCTGGGATACATTCTCAGCAGGCATGCAACTTCTGACCTCAGAGGATTCATGTTGGCTTACATTAGGGTTAAATCCAACCTGTGGTGCCTAGTGCTTTTGTTACAGCACTCACTGCTCTTCTTCCCTCAGAGTGAAGAAGAAAGCTGGAGATGAATTACAGATGCAGACAAAATCTTCCAAGCCACATTCAATTTCATTTCTTTATCATCACTTAGTCCAGATACCATGAAATGTTCAACTGCATAAAGGCACAGGCTCAGATGTCATATATTAATGTTATCTATTCTTCTGTGCCTTTGGGAAGGGGGAGGGGAGCTTTCCTCTCCCAAGCTGTGTATTTTTAACATCTGCTATTTTAATGCAATTTTAAAAGATTATTTCTGAGCTCTGGAGCAAAGAGCTCATTGGATGGCAGAGTCCCACAGAGCCTAAATTAGGTGTTTCAGGTCACAGAAATCTCTTATTTCAGCCTTTTTTTAAGAGGCGCACAATACCTGGGGAGAAAGTTCTGCTTGTTTGCATTTAGCAACATGCAGTGTAGAAGAATGAGGATTTATTTAAAGCTACATTTTAAAGAGAAGACGTGACTGTTTAAAGATGTTGAACATCAAACTCAGAGTGTGCTTTTAACCCGTTTTCCTGGCAGTGCAGATGCAAAATCACACAGAATGGCAGAGGTTGGAAGGGACCTTCAGAGATCCTCTAGTCCAACCCCCTTTGCCAAAGCAGGTTCACCTACAGCAGGTTGGAGAGGAATGCATCCAAGCAGGTTTTGAACATCTCCAGAGAAGGAGACTCCACAACCTCTCTGGGCAGCCTGTTCCAGTGCTGTCACCCTCAAAGTAAAGAAGTTTTATCCTCATGTTGAGATGGAATTTCCTGTGTTCCAGTTTGTGCCCGTTGCCCCTTGCCCTATTGCTGGGCACCACTGACAAGAGCCTGACCCTGTCCTCCCAAATAAACTGGAAGACTTCCACTAGGAACACTCGTTTGCCCTACATACAGGGCTAAAAATGAAATTGCTGTCCTGAGGCACACCGTGCAAGGGGGCAGTGGGAGGGAAGGAAAACCCCTATCTCAAGCTTACACATGCTGTTTTGGGCTTTTGCGTCGAGGAAAGCCTCTGTCAGAGCTGTACCCGCACAAACGCACAGAGGGCTGCCAAGACACTGGTACACACACCCCGCTGGTGCTGGGCTCACCATCGAGACAAACGCATCTTTACATGTACTGGGATTTCCCATCTAACTACCCCTACAGCCACTGACACAGAATTGGGGCGCTTTAGCTGAAATAGCCCCATCTCGCGACTCCTGTTAGTATTACACAGAACTATTCAAATAAGTGCTTTGTTTCTATTTTAGTTCTTTGGAACTAAACAATATCTTGTAAGACACTAAGAGGTTTCCCTTACACTTTTCATCACAGAGCAAATACATTTTTAGCATACGGCCAGCAGACTAACAAGAGGAGATCTGTTAACAGGAGACCACCGCAGAAGCAATTCCCACGAAGTTGCAGAGTCCCTGCAGAGCTCGGGCCTGTTGCTTGCAGCCAGAGCTGCCCTCCACATGCTTTTCCCTATCTGTGTTTGGAGAATGTGCTCCCCAGCCATTGCGGGTAAATATCTTCCAGGGAAAGTACTGGCTCCCTGCAGACAAGATCAAGTCTCAATAAATACTTAGTACACAACTCACTACAAAACAGGGTGGGGAAACAGTCAAACTACTCAAATGCAGAGAAATGGTGGCTTCATATCAGGGGCTCATGAAGGCAGTACCCACCACACCACACCCCTTTCCAAACCAGTACGCCCCACTCTGTTCAGAACCAGCCAAAGACCTCACACTGTAGTAATGCCCGTTTATAACAGAGGGCTGTCCAAGACACTTGACTGCATTTGCCTTTTGTCCTAGAAATATGGACTTAATCATGAGAATCTGACACGACTGAAGTCAGCAGTCTTGATCTCATGGATTGTTTGTACACTTAATACAGAAAGGCTGTATCTGATTCTGTTGGTTCTCACTAACAATCAGCGCAAAATGATGAGGTACTGATACTATCTGAATTCTTTCCTCATTACATCAAACTTAAGAAAATATGCTGTGGCAATTTGCACTTGTGACATAATGAGTGTCAATTGCTACAAAGGAAGCACAGACAATCTGAGAACTAAGGGATGTGAGGATTAAAGTGATTCTCTTAGCCACCCACTTTTATCTTAACTAGGAGGAGTCTTGCTATTAAAATTCCACAAGCAAGCACAGCTCTGAAAAACCCAGTTGGTAGCAGTGCCTGATCTCCCACGTGTTTTCCAGTGCAAGGAAGCATTAAAAGGATCTGGTTCCCCTTAGGAAAGCCACAGGACTGTTTGTCCCTTTTCAAATATTGACAGTGACCCCCCACATACAGCATCAAGGAAAGCTTGAGTCACAGCTTCCCCAGCACACCAGTCTCCATCCTCAATTCATCTCAGTGCTCTTCCCAAATTCCACCCCCCCAATTTCTGCATGCCTCAAACATCCTCTCCAATTGTCTTTGCATAAGAAACACTCCCTTGACCATCTCAGAAGCACCTCTTTAGCCCCCCTTCACCCCAATGCTGCTGCAGCAATAACCCAACCCATCTGTGATGGGCCAGATGCTTTATCACTGCTGTACAAACAGCATTACTCCTTTGGGCTAGACCTGGCTCACAGTGCAAGAGGATAAAAGAGCTTGTTTTGTCTATGCTGCATCTCACACAGCAGCACAAGGCTCAGAGGATGGGCAGAAACCCCACACATCTCCCCAGAAGCTGAGAGCCATCTGCAGCCTGCACTGCTGTCCTCACCTGCTTGCTAATGGCCTCCAAAGAGGCTCATTTAAAGCTTGCTTGGTTAAGTATAAATTGTTTAGTCTTTGCAGTGTAGACATGCCTAATCCTTAGCAGCATGAGATTAGATCAAACACTTGTTATTGTTTTGCCACAGGAGGCAGACTGTTTTTAAAGTGGGGGGTGAAGGTTGGAAACCTGTGTCGTTTCCAAATAGATTGCTGTAACTGATCTCAACTAAATAAGAAAAAGTTTCCTTAACATTTTTTCCTGTTTTGTTGCCTATTTTATTCTCTTGTTATGACTTGTCTTGAGATTAAAAGCTCTTTATGCAAAGATCATCACTTTGAATACATTTATACAGCACCAAGCTCACGAGAGCGCTAAACAGACAGGCCTTCAGCACTATCAAAATATAAATGCATAACCATATGCTGCATTTCTCACCTACAGGGATAAAATCTGGTATAGCATGCAAGAGTCCTGGAGCAGGACTCCTCTTTCATTCAGCTGCACACTAAGGCAGTGTAGTAAGCCACGGCCTAAAGTTAAACTCTTAAGTTTCGGAATTACGTACTTAGAAACTGTACATCTTCTGACTTCGAGGCACAGTCCAGGTTGGCTCCAACTTACTGAAATGCTGTAGCCACAGAATGCTGAACAGTAACTGGAGTATATACTGGTCAAGACCAGATACAGGCAGTAAAGTGGTTATTCACACACGTTTTTTGGTCCCTGAAGTCTATTTCAGCCAGCTGCACTTCATTGTAACCACCTCGACACACTGACACAAGAGGAACTTCAAAGAACTCCTCTGTGATAAAACAGCAGGACTTGTCTTCGCTCAAGCAGGAGTCCTCAGCTGCAAAGGTCAAGCAGATACAGTTGATGCCCCAATTGAGTAGAGCTTAAAAAGAAGGTTATGTGAGTGCATTTGCTCTTGCCTTCTTTCCTCCTGTCCCCCAAATGGGCTAAAGCCTTGCCCTGCCAAACTCTGTTTGAGAAACAAGGTGCTCCGTCTGCTAATCTTGTCTTGCTGCTTTTCATGTAGAAGTTAGTACAGTGGCTTTCTAAGCTAAAAATCAAGATCTCCAGATCCCTCCTTGATGCTGTACATCTAGAGGAAATATTATCCTGAGGTGGAGAACAGACAGATTAAACAGTTTGCCTCTAGACTGTTCAAAAAGCCCATAGTTGAGCCCAGGGCTGAACTCAAGTTCTGCCTCCCAGCCAGTCCTTCAGACTGACCTTTCTTTCTTCTCTCCAATAGGATCTGTGACTTTTCCATATAAAAACTGTAGAAACTATCTGTTACCATTTCTGCACATGAATTTCCACGAGGTTGACAGAAAAAGGAAGAAAAATAAGACAATGAGGAGTAGAGTCAGAGAAGGTAGCATACGATAGCTGTCAAAACTGATCAGAGCTGAGAATTCCTTGGATGTGTAAACCTGGGAATGAGTCAGCTTCCTTGCAATAAATATTTATTGGGACCACTGGCCACTTCCAAGGTCAGCATGTGCCAGATACTGACCTTAATTACAACAACACAAACAGCTTTCAGCAATTGTGAAATTCATCATTCTCCAGGTGCTGATAAGCCTGCTCCCAGACCTACTCAACTTTGTTATTTTTAATAACTTATTCTGGAAGGATTTGGAATGCGAATTCCCTTTTCCATTCATTCCTTTCTGTTATTACAGTCAGGGATTCCAGCAGTTGGTTTCAAGTGATATTTACTGCTAAAAGCCTGTAAGACATGCTGACTGGTAAATATTCATTACACTGAAAAAAGAAACCCCTCTTTCTGTTGAGGCACTGGATTTCTGCACTCCAGGCAGTCAGCTTCACACCACCCAGACAATTTCATACCAAGGAAAAACTCAGTTTTGAATTCCAGAACTTCAAATATTAGTAGCAGCAAAGAAAACAAGCACCAAAAATAAAATAAAAAAAAAAATAAAAATCAGTGTTTTCGGTGATCTATGTAACTTCAAACGTCCAGCAACATTCTTAGCCATTAAATGCTGAATTCCATAAGCCCCAGCTGTACTCTATCACATACTACTGCTAGACTTTAAAAATCCCCCCCTCTCCCCAGCTTCCAGTTCAGTCTTGCTGGGGGCAATTCTGTACCGAGACCTCAGGAGGGGACACTGAGCTCTCAAGAACTTGTGCTGGTTTGTCACCACTGTACCCTTCCAGCCCTTACCTGCCACAAAAGCCCATGAGTGGCCAAGGTAACCCTGATGACCACAGCAGCCTCACTTATCCACTTCATGAAGGATACAGTGAGCAGGTCTGACAACACCCCTACTTCTCTGTAACTGCAAGATTTCCAAGGGAACCTCAGACTAAGAGTGCTTATGCAGAGGATCGGCTGATAGAAACCTTTTAACCAACCACAAGGCTCCAGAAAGCCCTTTTCAGCCTTTTCCACCCTGGAAAAAGGAACCAGTGGGGTAAGGGTTCCCTAATTCTTCTCTCATTCCCTTAAGTTTCACAGTTGGTTGACAGAGGAGGAAATCCAGCCTTGTAAGATTTTTGTCTGGTGCACAGCACACTCAGGTTTTCAAATGGAGGTCTGAAAAGACTTTCAAATGTGCCAAAACTGACATAAAAATCTAGTTGGTGGCAATAACAGATGCAGAACAGAGTCTAGATTACAAAACAAGCTCACAAAGTTTTCAGTAGTTGAGATGTAGCTCATCTGCAGCACATAATGTGCAGAACTATTACAAAAACATTTCTCCAAAAGCTCTTCCCAACATCTGCACTTTTTAAAGTCACAATTAAGGGCTGTTGAATGTTCTGTTCCTGCCATTTTTCCTAAAAATCATGTCTTGGCAGATAAACCAATATTAAGTCTTTTCTACCACAATGTCCCTCCTACGCCAGCTACAATGCCAAGCACTATTTATAGCGACATAAGCCCAAAATGTACTTATGCAAGATTGTCTTAGTAAACCCAGGTTAAGGAGGAATTGCAAACAGATCAGCTTCTTTGTGTAGCAAAACCATTATCAGAAATCTAGGATTTGGAGAACTGCAAACCTGCATAGCAACAGAAAAGTTCAACAGTTGAGTCTTCTTGTACTCACTCAGGGAAGGCCAGAGTACCTGCACCTAGACCTACAGTCCTCCAAGAGATCGGGAAAACCCCAGGATCTGTCAGGGCTGCACCAATGCTGTTTCCCAAGAAGGGGCAAAAATACAGTCTGTGGAAAAATATAATTGTTTCTGAACTACCTCAGCTCTTTTGCAGACCTTTTAGTGGCAACAGACACATTTTGCCATTTTAAGTTTAATTCTCACCGGTCCTTGTCAGTTTTTGGATAACACATCAATACCTTTTTTCCAGTCCCCACTCTTAATATAGGTAATACCCTAATCTCCCACTGTCCTTTAGATGTCCTTCCTCTCTTAGCAGGTGGGACAGGACATGCAAGAGGCTGAAGCCTCCCCCTGCCTTCCACCTGACAGGAGAAGGGAGAAGAGCTGGGCTGGCAGCAAAACTGCCACACACTCTGCCCAGGACGCTTCTTGAAGGTGGTAGGGCACTGTAAGGGTATACAAGCACCACCATGCCTATTCACTTGTCAGAGTTCTGCATTCCAGCCTTCCACAAATTAATCCCGACCTACACCATTGCACCCTTATTTGCAATCAGACAATTATTTCAAGGTAACACAGCAGCAGCACCTTGGAGAACAGAGCAAACCAGAAACACAACCCTGAGGGATGGTGTCATTGAGTACTAAGGAGTAGGCGATATGATTCATCCCATTACTGTGTATTACAGGATGCTAATTATGGCTCAAGAACAGTAGCGAGATTAGATTATACAGGTATGGAAAGAGTGTAGAGTCTCTGAAAATGGTGCATGCACTGTGAGAATTGAGACCTGCAATAAACTGCAATATGAGATACAATTTCTAAAGGAGCAAGTGAAAACATTGAAAATAATAGTCTTCTTGCAACTGTAACATTGTCAGCCTCTGGTGTTACTTCTTTGAAAAACTACAAACTTCTCTCTGTAATGATCAGAAGGAGGTCACGTACACACACATGTAGGCACCAAAGACATTTTGAAAACTTACTTTCAATATAAAGTTAAAAAAATTCAAGGTGGAAACTTCATATTGCATCATCTTTCAAGCATGCCTTAGGGTTTTCACAACCCTAAACCATAGTGACTATTCAAGCAAGGACAAAATGAATCAAACATTTCCTTCCCTTAGGGTTATTGCTGGAGGGATGCAGTCCTCGACTAACTGACTGTCCCTTCTTTCCCAAGGAGGGATCCATTGCTGTGTATTAGACATTTCTGTGACCCTGTTTTCTCAACTTGGACCACCCCCCTTCCTTCTACTCCATTCTCAGGAAGTTCCTACAGCATCCGTAATTGATACAGGAGCAGAGTGCTCAACCACAAAAAAAAAAAAAAAAAAAAAGCCCTCTTCTAATCAGCACAGCCCATGCTGTGATACCCCACACTCCACAGCATTTTTCACGTATCTGACCACAACACATTACATGAAAGAAGTTTCCAGCAAAGTTTTGTGTGTGAGCTAACAGCAGGTTCCAAATTGCACAGGTTACTGCAATTGCCCAATAATGCCAACAATTCATAGTATTTGAAAACGAGAGAAAGTATTTAAACTAGGATTTTTCAGAAGCACTGAAGGATTGACAGTCCCTATCTAAGAGCCCTTAAAATCCTTCTGGAAATTGCTTCTTCACTCTATTTTAATCTTTCTATAGAAGTAACACATTTAACTGGTGCAGGGATGCTGAACAAGTAATGAAAAGGTCAAGCCTAGCAACAAGAGCTATTTCAGTATGAGGTATTATACTATGCCCATCTATATTAAAAGAACTTTAGCAAGGTTGCAAAGCCAGGTGTTAAATAGTACAGAGATATCTGTTGAGCCTTTGTGTTGCTTCCCGAAAAGCCTGTATTATGATAGTCTAATTACATGATCATATCCTATTTTTCTCCAGAAGTTCCCCGTCTCATTCAAGGCAGAATAAATCACAACATTATGCTTCATCTTTTCTGACCAATACTTATCCCTATGGTCCTATTTACTGCACACTGCTCAGAGTGTGCACTAAAGAAAAAAAATTCTTTATGGCCTCTTCCAGTGCTCAGCACTCTTGCATCCAAGCACTTCAAACATCAGTGAGTCCTTCCACAGTAATACTGGGAGATGGGGTGCTTTCACTTTGTGTGCACAAACCAGACTCTGCACCCAAGATAAGGCGCTCCAGACCTTAATCTCAGCCAGTTAAGGCCAATTTTCAAAACTCTTAATATTATATTTGGTTCTTCACATACCCAAAACTAGCTTAAGAAGCTGTTCGGGTTTCTGGCACTGAGGAAAAACGGACTCAAAAATAATGGATATATAAATAGCAGATGCTGGTGAAAGATTCATTTCAACAGGAACCCATGGTGGGCACAGACAAACACATTTGAATAGTAAGGCTCAAACTCCATTTCCAGAAACCTTACCTGTTCTCCCTGGGTTTCTTAACTGCTCCTGGGACTCCCCTTACAGCATACCTACACAAAGATTCAGGTGTGGAGTAATTCTTGCAGCAGAAGGACCAGCCACTCCTTGAGCCCAACCAGGTACAGGGAAGGTGTGAAGACTCAGCTGGAAACGGCAAGCCCTGATCCTGTACTCAAAGGCTTCCTTGGCAACGTTTGTCACATCACACCACACACTGCCTTCTCCTTTGAGACCCCACCATTTCACCTGTTTGTGTACAGTTCCCTAGGCTTGCCTGTTTTAAAATTACTCTTCCATATCCAAGTCTTCACACTCTTCACTCTTAATTTTCTCATCTTGCCATTTAGCTTTTAACCTTTCTGCAGGCCAGCCAGGCACATTCATCCCCCAGCACCTGGGTGCCACACAGCCACCAGAAAAGGGTGCACAAAGGATAGAAGAGTCTCTGCTCCCACTATGTATCTACTTTTCCAGCAGATTTTTTGGGAAATGCTGATGTACCCCAGAAGGCATACCCAGGATGAACTGGGAAGCAGCTACCAAACCAAATAATTTCAGAGCCTGCAAGACTAGACAGCATGTAAAGACCTCTCACTTGGTCAGGTTTGGATGACTCTTCCCCACAGGAGCAGAGGCTTCCCCATTAAACCAAAACACTCTATATTGGAAAGTTTAGTCCATAGCCCAGTAGTCTTAAGACCTTTACAAAGGAAAATTTATAAAACTAAAAATAACAGTACCTTTATAAATACATGTGCCATTCTTGCTGAATCTTCCCAAAAACATCCAGCCTGATGCAGATATGCAGACCAGAAAGTTTTAGTCCACAGTACTTGAAGTCTTATAAAGCTGGAAGAAAGGGGCAACAGACCACTTTGCCTGTTGCTCCAGCTCCACCTGTAACTATGCAGATAGCTGGTTTTAAGAAGCTTCTTCAAACCACTAAGGTATGAAGAAGTGAAAGCAGGGCCTCCCAGGAAGGCCTGCTGCTGGCTGAGGGGTCAGCCCCAGGGTCCCACACTGCTGAGAGCTGCTCCCAACTGTCAGCTGGGTGCGGTTGGGCTGCACATACAGACCTGTCCCAATTGCTACGGAAACAATGGTGATGTCAGCACTGTGATGAAAGAGGGGCTGAAAGGGAGTCCAACAAGTTGAAATTACCGTTTGCGCATGGATCGTGAGCAAATAAAGTCAAGAGCACAGATATCTCACAGGCTGCATTTGTCTACTATACATCTAAAAAGGCACTTAAAACCCCTTAAGTTTGAATTCAACACTTTTGGTGTTTCCAAAACCCCTTTAGTATTATGTGGTGAAGTGTGGATATAGCTATTCTGTAATGAAATAGGCAAAAACTGACAAACACACAAGAGTGCTTCTGCTTCCACTGCCACCTCCCTTCCCACATGGCCATCAGAGCCAGCATAGCAAGCTCTGAAGCTTTCCCATGGACTAAAAGTAGCAACATTGGAGCAAAAGTATTGAGTGTCAGTGGTGATGATGAGAAAGTTTTGTCAAGAGAGAGCAGATACCATCTGACACATGGAACAGCAGCAGTAATGAGGAAATTAGAGACCCAGGCATATGCTTTCTAAAATTATCCATGAAACTAAAACCAAGGGCAGCATACTTAAAATACTCCTACAGCAAGCCTGCAGACAGCTTGCATGCATGCTGCAGGACTGCTGTCTGAAGGGGACTCACAAAGCAGCCCTCCTGTGTTAGACCTGGAGTCTGCCTTTGGGTGAGCACGGACTCCGGCATTAGCCTACCCTTCCCCACCTCAAATGCCAGTGCCTGCAGCATCACATGTTGTTATAACATTGCTAGTGAGACACACTCAGACATACCTTTTGCAGCTCTTGTTTCATGCCACATTGGTCAAAGTATTCCACATTTATTTTATTGCTACCTAATTGACTTTCCTCCCCCCAGGATAGCACTAAGCACAGCCAGAACATTTATTTGTTTCCTGCAATGTGATTTTCAACCAACTATGGGAAAAGTTGGCTTCCTAGTCAGCCTCTCAAGGACAGAAGTAACACTGCAGACAATATTTCCCTGAAAATAGCCACAGTTCCCCCTTACCACAAAACCCTGCCTTCAGACAGCTATCCCTGGATTTGCAGCTGCCCAGTAACTCACCATGCACTAGCAGAAGGGAGCACAGCCCATCCTGGCACACAGCAGTACTGGGCCAACAAAAATCACAAAGACAAGGCAAAATATGGGCACTGGTTAACCAGGATAGTGCTCAAGGGATGTTAATTTAACTCTTCTCAGTCACAGCTTCACCTGGGGAGCTTGTGGGCAGTCACAGAGGATACATCATCCCCATACAAGAAGCAGACAGGATCTCTAGATCTTTTTGAAGCAGAGAAGACAAAATTCACAAGTGTCAGTGAAGCAGCATGAGATTCACCAACCATCAGCCTCGCAAGATTCTCTTTTTACCAGACATTTCCCACCTTCCTCTCAATTTAGCAAAACTTCCAGTTTCAAATTATCTCCTGGTGTCAAAACAAGAGACTGACGCCAAACCATGCAACAGAAGCACTCTTGCTCTACAGTTATGTTACACCACTTGCGCTCCAGCAACACAACCCATTGAAATCAGTTACCCTACTTCTTCCTAGGGCTGTTGCTGTTCTGGGGAGCACAGGAGTGCCAGAAGCCTCACAGCAGACAAGGTCAAATACAGTTCTTGCTGTACATAAAACAGGCAAACAGAGAGGAGCTACAGAAAGAAGCTTACAGTAAGAATAAAGCACTAGGAACAGCCCTGCTGTAGACAGCCACAAGCAGGGGAGTCAGTTCTGCTTCTAAATGACACATGTGCCATCCCACCTGCACATGTGCATGCATAGGGAAGAGGGATTCAGCATTACTATCAAAAGCCAAGTGTTTAAGAAAGGATTTTGATGGCAAAGGGAATGAGTTAATGGGGCATCTCACATGATAAAAGTGAGAGAATAGGAACAGTGACACTTGTGGAAGAAAGAAAGATTAATAGGGTCATTAAGGATGGTATCATTAGCCTAGCAGAAGGAGCAGTAATAAGCAACCAGGCTGGGTAAACACATGTGGGAGTTACATAGGTAGTCTGGATAATCAGACAACATATGGCCAGTTTGAGAATGAAGCTTTCATAAGGTCAATGAGGAACAAATTCTGCCACACAGCCTGAAAGCACAGAAAGTTTATTAAAGGGATAGACAAACTCCAATAAGTTATGTATATTCTTCAAAAACTAACATGCAGAAGGTACAACACAATTTCATGCTAAGGCTGCAGTCAGCCGCTCTGGGACTAGATCCTTCGCCTGCACAGTTCAGGTTGCATCTATTTTGATTTGGTGTTTGTGAGCACAAGTACTGCATTTGCCCTGTGTGCTCAGGCTATTAACCTACAAGAAACTGCCATGCTCTTTACTGATAACACCACATTCTGCTGGTGCAAGAAGGTTAAGGAGTGGGATAATGAACTTGGCCTGGCCCTATAGCCTCTAAAACAGCAATAGAGCCAAGTATGCAAGGTGGGCTTAGACAATGTGGAAACACAAACAGAGAAGGCAGTCCCTCTTTCCAGAGGGAGGCCTGTTAATCTGCAGATTACCTTCCTCCGAACTACTCAGCATAATTCTGTTATCACTCCAAAGTAGCAGTTTGCTTAAGGCGATATACTTTGAATATTTCAGGTTGAAACCTGGCCAAAAGTGAAGACAAAACTTACTCTACACAGCAGACCCAGCTAAAGCTGTGCACCAGTCCTTCAGCAGCACATAGGCTGGGCAGCAAAATCAATGCAGAGCCCTTACACTTATGAGTGAGGCTGCTTGATTCAGGACATCCATGACACTCTTATTCAGTGACAACTGACATCTCAGGGATGTCCATCTCCTTTCCAGTAAGATGACCAGGGGTCATCCTTACCCTCACTGGACAGACAGGGATCTTCCCTGACATCTACAGGAAGGAAAACAGCCAGGCAAAAGATTCACAACTTTGGCACTCTGAGCAGGAAGTGCAAAGCTTTTGTTGAACACAAGCAGTATGCCTTTTCCCACCTGTAACCAACAACATAAGAAGTATCCATTAACCACCACAGTTCTTTCCTGACTTTACTAGTTTTACGACACAGTCAAGACCCCCAGAGCCTGCAGTGCTGCACATTTGCACCTCCTGCAGTGCTTTAACCCTGCAATAGTTAAAGACTGGGTCTGGAGTCTGAATTAGCATTTGATGCCTTTAGGATCTTGTTGCTAATAAAGGCCAGGAAGGTGTTATGGAAGAAACCAGGAGCTGCTTCAGAAAACTGAGTCATAGGTGACAAGGAACTAAAATTCTTCTCAAGCTCTTCAGCAAAAGCTGAGGTTTGGGTTTGTCAAGAAGATCTCAGGATTCATGCAGACATTCAAGGCTTGGGCCAAGGTCAGGCACAATATAAAAGAAAACAAGTAAATATTAATGCCTGGCTTTACTCCTCTTTATAAAAATTCAGTCCAGCTCCAGTCCTAATTTTCTTCTCATTTCTTAGCATTTCTGTCACTCTGTATGAACTATGTGCTATTGATGTATGCACCTAGTGTAAAGATTAATTGAAGAACCACAATTCAGGAGGTGTTAACTTAATTCCCTTCTGCAGGTGCTCTGCAGTATTTCATGCAACTTGTGGCCAGGAATATTTTATTAGTTCCATGCAAGAGGACTCATGGCAAGTGCTCTTGCTCAGCCTTGGTTTGCTGAAGCTGCTGCACAAATTCCAGATCACAGAAGAGGCTGGGGAGAGGACAGGGCAAGAAAGAGAAGCTGGCAGAGGGTTACTCCCAGTTTAAAGGCAGAAAGCAGAGACAGCTCTGATGCATCAGGATGAGGGGCAAGTGCAGAGTCCTTTTTATTTTAGACAGAGGGATGCTCACAGCAAGGGTTAAGGCAATGGTGCCACTGCTTTTAACCCTTAAGAGAGGAAAAGCAGAGTTTGTGGGGTGGAATTTCCTTCCAGTTGCCTCAGTGCTTTCAAGAATAAGAGCTAAGCCTGATATTTACTCCTGGTTTGGGAAATAATTACCCAGAAGCATGAAACTCCTCCACCTAATTTGGAAGAAAGGAAAGCAAAGATTAATCCTGCTGGCATAAAAACCATTAGAGAAATGCACGAGTAGAAGTTGTGGCACTACTTGAAGCAGATGAAGATATCACAAAAGATAGTCTTACTCCGAGGACAGGGGAGAAGAGCTGTGCAGCCACAGAAAGCTGCTGCCTGGCCAGGGGCTGGTCTCACCGCAGCTTTGGGTGCTGGAAAGGGGGTTTCCTCAAAGCACCTACACTCACATTTGCACACCCACTCAAGAACAGAGAAAGTAAAAGCATGTTTTCCAAGCCACACTTCAGCCCCTGCTGGGCTGCTCCCTAAACTGGGTTTAATATGGTGGATGTTTTTTTCAGGGAGCTGATGACTTTGTCCATCCCTGAGGGGATGACTAACCACTTTCTGGAAGTTTAAGTACTTGGACCACTTTGAGATACCTGGCTGGAAGGTGCTATCCAGGAAGCAAAACAAGCAGCTAAAACACAGGGTGTCCCCCAAGGTCATGAAAAGAGCAATATATTGGTTAAAATGAAAATTCAAACAAAATATTCAGAAATAGAAAAACATGTCCAGAAAGGCAGTTTGGCAGCCAGCAATCAGTTCTAGAGTTAAACATCTCAAAAAAATAGGGTCTACATAAATACATTTTTACACCTGTTTACATCAGCTCTTAAAGTCAGACCTCAGTCCTGCAGCTGATTCAGAGCTCTGCTCGTGATGCAGAAACTTTTACAGGCTCACCAAGACTGCCTTTTTTTGTAATTTAATATAAATGCCAATTTCAGCATGGAAATTAACTGTGAGGACAACTCTTCAAAGAGCTGGCTACCCCCAATTCCCAGTGAAGTCAAGGAGAGTCAAAGCATTCATAAAGGCACAGGATCAGTGTATATTAGAAAATGGATGATTACCATGTTATGAAATCCTGATACATTCAGCCAGTTAATGCTTCTGAGGAGTAGAAAGGTGGCCAATAATATGAGCTAACAGTTCATTCCAAAGAATTGGAGGAAACTAGATGTACTCAAATTCTGTATTTCAGCCTAAATATTGTTAATGTGTTTCCGATGATTTTTTTTCCTTCCCACCTATTTAGACAGTTAAGTATTCTCTAGATAGAATAATTAAGCCTCTGTTGCGACAAGTCTCTGTAGGCATTTATTTTCCATTAATAGAAGATCAGAATTATAGTTTAATTATTCATAGAGTTCTAAAGAGATACTCTATTTTATTCAAAAAAAGTCATTGACTAGATTACAGGAAAAGTCCAGCAAGCTCCCATATACCTTAATAAGGCAAAGCAAGAGACATTGAAGGGCAGGCTGAGAATAAAGGAGGGAAAGGAAGGCAGGAGAGCACTGCCAGTGGACACCCTCCCCCTGGCAGGGACAGGTCCCAGGACCAGGCTCTGTAGGTATGCAACCCGGGTCACTTTTACCTGTCCTCTGGGGATTCCCCCACTTGCTGCCCATGCATTGGCTCTATACATTGTGAGGTTTCACGTGAGCATCACTACACTGACAGGACACTGCATTTCAGCATGGGATTTCCACAGGGGCTTATGGGACACAGGACTCCTCTGCAGGCAGAGTTCAGCTCCTAATTTCTTTACATTTCTTATAAAGTCTCAGACTTAAGTACTCCAGCACTTGTATCATCCCTTCATATACAAATACCAGTTTCTGAAATTTACGTAAATCAGGTTATTCAGTCTCCAGGGACTGTAAATTAAACATAATGCACAAACACAAACATTTTCTGATGACATGTACAGTCAACTCTCCACAAAAAGCTGCTGTAATAGAGAAGTTTATTTTTACCTGCAGAGGTACCTAAGAGTGGTCGCTGCCTCTGCAGTGACAGAGGACGGCATTGAGCACTGGTGTTGTCACTGCTGTCTGGTGCCCTCTCCTGGCATTAACAGTGACACGACCTGGCAAATCCTGGCTAGATAATGACAATCCAGGTATTTCAGCCCAGAGCATATCTTCAGGACTGGGTGGAACTGGTTAAACCATACACTATAAAATACAGTTTTACATTAGATGCGCATAAGATAGAACAACTGCTTCCCCCCCTCTTTTCTAGGTGGAGATTTCCTTAAATTAACATTTTGGGGAAAACAAAAGCTTCCTGCTCTCCAGAAGAACAGACAGTTTAGTTTTGGTTACAAACTTTTTAGCCTCATAAAAAGGTAACTGAAATACTTTTGTGAAACAATTCTGATTAGAAACAAGACTTTCAATTTTAGAACTTCTCTTCAACCGAAGAGTCATGGGAATAAAGTCCCCACCACCCAGAAAATTTTCTCTGAACCTACCTTAAAGGGAGAAAAGTTTCAGCCGGGTAATTTTTCCCCAGAAGTGGGAGTTAAACCCCTGAACCAGCTAAATATTTTTAGGACAGGTAGCTGCAAGTCATAAGATTTAAAAACATACCAAATATACTTGTTACCCTACACAGAATAATTATCCAGTTGAAAACCTGTACAGAAGTTTATTATAGAGAATATTGCAAACTCACTGTATATTCACACATGACCAGCTGATCAATGCCAGCCAAATCCTGGTCTGGAAGACACAGAAGGAGCTCACTTTTACAGGATATTAGTGTTTACAACAAAGTACATCCCCTCCTGTCTATAAAGGAAAGAATTTAAAACAGATACATATATTTCCAATTCTTTATTTTTAAGCTAGCAGAATTTTAGAATTGGCCTACTTATTAGTCCCTTCAGTATGAATTATATGGACATTAATGACATATTAGCTCCCCAACTGAATATTCTCTACCTTATATCCACAGCTACACAAGCAATTGGAAGCAAGACTTAACTCCAAGTCAGAATCTTAAGAGATTTCTTGCATAGTTGTTGAAAAAAAAGAAAAAAGACTATGAATCTTGATCACCAGCACCAAATTTTCTTCAAATATGTTCATGAACAAAAAGTCACGAGGTGAAACACAGCAAACTCAATTAGCAAAACTGTATTTCAAGGAATCCATGATTAACTGGCTGAGCTGGCTGCCACGATTCAGAGCTTTACTGAATTGAGGCACCAATATGATTAACAGCCACACAGGCCACCACAGGCTATATGAAAGTTATGAAGCAAGTTTTGAAAGAGTTTGTTTCACACCTAAATCAGCTTCCAGTCATCAAGCTCATGAGAAAAAAAAAAAATACTCTTATGCATGCTTTATGCCCAGCATTGATCCATACCTCTTCCTCCAAAGCACTGTCCAAGCATACAGGAGGCAGGCCCCAATCCTCCATGCCCCAGCCCAGAGCCACCACTCACGTTTCCCTCGAGCTTCACTGTGACTCCATGTCTTGCCGCCATCTCCAGGCCTAGGCCTGGGATCCCTCTGGGCAAGTGCTGTACAAACAGAAGATGGCAGACAGCGAAAACAGAAGCTTAAAACATATTACAGCCCAGCCACCTCATCATACCCTCACTAAATTGCTTTAGCAGCGTTTCCTCTTTCCAAACCCACCTTCTCAGGCCCAGCCATTACAACTTTGGCTCCCAAGAGACCACCTTGCCCTGCCAGTATGCTTCAGAGAAAACAACGCCTGCTCACAAGGAGCCTGCCCCAGGGATAAGAGAAGGACTGAAGCAATGGGAAACTGCACACAGGACAAACTTCTGGGGGGAGGTCTCAATTTGTAACCTTTTTTAGGTGCTTTTCACACTAACTAGTGCCTGTGCCTCATTGGGTCTTTTTTTTTCCCCTTCTCAAGACAGATGCACCTTATCAGTTCTCCAGCTGAACAGGCTTTAGTGAAATGGTGTTCAACACAGCTGGTCCCCAGCCCTTGGCTTTTTCAGTCACACCTGCCACCCCTACACCTTCCCTTTGGCCAGAATATCTGGCTTTCCTCATATCCCACAGCTCCTCTGAAAGAAACACCAGTTTGGGGATACAAAGCAGCAGCATGACCAGGGTCCTCATTTTTGGCACAGCTGAGCTCCCCGGGGTGTGTGGAGCAGAGGCCTAGCCCCCATGATTAGGCCTACAGATCCCTGAACACAAAACTGAGATAAACGTTTTAAGGAACCATCTTCTTCTAAACCCCACTCCTCTAAGTCACAATAAATAAATAAAAAGAATATTTAATAAATGTGGGGGAGTTGCAGGAGGCTGCAGCTCAGTGAAGGGTTAAAATATTGGAATGAGAGTTACTGCCAAAATCTAGGAACGCAAAATGCCAGACCTCCCATGTTTTTACTGCAGACTTCTGCAATAAGAGTCACTCCATTAGTCTCCACCAAAAATATTTCTGTCTGTATACTTAGGTCCCTCAGCTTAACAACATCTGAGGGAGCCCTCTCACACCCTGGAAATCAAGCTGGAATGCAAGTAGGTGGTACATCAGGTTTGTATTAACTCTCATATGTCTAAACTAAAAGGTGTCAAGCATTGAAAGTCATCAACTGAAAAAATTCTTACAAATACAATTTAATTGCAAACACATCCCTTGTCTTTCATTAGAGATCTTTAAAGCAGTAGTGTGTTTGCACAGACCCAGATGTAGTCCTTTTGCAAGGACCCAGAGTTACTGACCCTCCCAAAGAGCAATCCCAACTGTGTTCACATGACGCTACAGTTACACAGATGCCTGACTTTACAATCAAGTTGTCCATTGGGTCAACAGCACTTAGTTCTGTGAAGAAGAGTAAACATGCCTGTACTTGCTACCCTTAGACATCTAAAACACACAGAAATCATTTTAGAATACAGTTCACAATGAACATAATGCTTCCTCAAAAGTGTTTGTCTCCAAAAATGTCTGTGCCTGCTTAAAGTTTCTGCACCCTCACCTTGCCTTTTTCATCTACAAGTTTTCCTTCATACTTCTATTTTGCCTCTGGTTGAAAGCAAATTATGTTAGAAGGACTACTTTGTTCACCTCTTAGAGGAATTAAATTTTCACAAACAAAAGCTTAATTTAATTAATTTAACCACAGAATTTTAATTTGGAACTGTCAGTCAGTTAACTCTGGGGAACAGCCTGTTATGGCCACCTGCCTAAAACACAGTGCTTCCCCAGGACTGCAGCTTACATCTACACCTATGTTAAGTGTCCACCCAGTCTTCCCTTCTGACATCCCCAGCTCCAGCTCCTCTTAGACAGCTTTCTCCAGCAGGAACTGAAGCCAGCTGCCATGGAAACACTGAAGGTAACCACCTCTTCAGGATAACCATACTGAACAGTGCTCTTCAAGGTCATATGAATATTCTCACTGGTTTCTCAGTATAAGCGGCTTGCAAAGCACAGGCAGAAGCTACAAGCAGCAACAATACTTATCTAGCATCCTTTAAAAAAAAAAAAAAAACAATCTGAAAAATATCACATCCAGAAACTTTCCTTGCTTAAAACTCTCCCAAATAACAAAGAAATCCCTTCTTCCTTTCTGCTCACCCCAGTAATACCAGCATGTGGGATAATATCTGCCTGCGCCCCATATACTCAGGGATTCAAAGCCATGAAACAGGAATAATTAAAGCTTTTAGCCCTTCAGGGTTCAAAAGCTTTCTCTTTCAGGAAAATCCCTCTTCAGTACTCACACAACACAGATGAAAACCCCCAGGAGCAAAAACAGCCCCTCTTTTGCCCTACTTTTAAGGGCTTGTGTTCCCAGCAGCCCTAGGGAGGGAGAGTTAATAAGTGAGGAAATGGAGACACATGAAGTAGCTGCACCTGAAGCAGCACCTAAGCCTTAGTGTTCTAGATAAGGACCTAGTAAATGAAAAAACAAAGATATTAACAGTCCCAAAACAAGGACCAGGGAGTTGGGTCCATTGCTCTGAGCTGTCCCATGGCTCAGCATGATCCAGGGGTCTAAAAACCACGGTCACCACACACCTCAGTTCTCAGCCTGCTACAGGGGAAGCAGGCCAGACCGAATCACCAAAATAACCTCACTGTTGTCAGCTGTACTGTGCTGTGGAGGGGTGAGGGGGGTGTCAGTGTCCTGGCACTGGAGCCATCTGGGGCAGCCCTGGGGCACAGACCACTGCAGCTCACACAGTTCTCTGCTTCCCACCCTCTCCGAGGGTGCCCAACCATATGCCCTCCACATCTCACCTCTAGTGCCAGAAACAGAGGCTGGAGGGATGTGCCATGGGGTTCGCGCTGCTTTGGGACTTCCCAAATCCCAACCAGGGATGGCTGGGGAGCCAGGGGGGTGAGGAGCAGGAGGTTTCCCAGCGAGCAGCTCTGGGGGTCATGAGAAGAGGAGAACTGATACATATCCAGGGTCCTCCCAGACTGATTTCTTTCTCCTGCTCAAAATCAGCATCCCTCAATGGGGCTGTTCTCACGACAGAGGGCTATTTATTTTCATGCTCACCACCTTGTGGTTTCCCGTCCCCCTTGCCCTTTAGCCCAAGCCACAATTATCTCTGCCCTATTCTGACAATGCAGCTTGTGAAAAACATGACTGAGATATTTCCAGGTCACCCGAATTCAAATTGTCGTATGTCAGCTTTATCCTGTGGGAGATTTGCTGTATTATTCAGATACCAGCAGTCAGTCATGATTAACGGAGCAGAGGACAAGAAACGCTGAGCCACTTTCTCGCAGAAACGTGTATTCCTGAGATACCTGTACATAAAAGTGTGTCACTTTGAGATTATGCAAAATTAACAGGTTTCAGATGACCTGTAGGGCATCTTCATATTCTTGCTGTGTCAATGGAGCCAAAATCATAGTTTAATTCTTTCACTGTACTCATCCACTTGGGGCCAATGGTCACAGGCAGTGGCTTGCAAGGGGCTTTGCTGTGCTCTATTCCCTCCTTGCCACCAGCACACAGCAGCAAGTTTAGCCCCTGTCCATCCCCATGTTTGCCTCCCTCAAGGGGAATGGAAATCCCAAGTGACCGCTCTGGCACCCTGCTGTGCGCCTGTGGCCGTGCACGCCTTGGCCACATTACACCATTTTGGAAAACAGGCATTTTCTGAGGCTCAGGGGAAAAGCTGGTTGCCTGACGTGCATCTAGCAGAAAGGGGACTATACGCATCTGGTGAATGTAATCGTTCTCCAATCTCATTCCTGCTGATCTAAACCAGTGTGAATTTGCACTGAAAATTATGAAGCGATGCTAGCATGGAGCCAACGTATGTGAGAGGAAACTCAAGCCTCATGCCTCCAGCTTGTATTTAAAACACGTTGCCTACATGGATTGCTGTGTATGACATAATTAAGATAACACATCGTATAGTGTTGGAGCAACATGAAACAGCGCCTGCCCCACCTGACCTTTCCTGCGTTATTGGAAGATCATTCATACCCAAAGCACATCCAGACTGAAACAACAAAAGCATTCTCCCGTATGGGCTCAATTTACTCCTGAATATTGTAATCTACAAAATATTCCTGAGGAGGAGAACAGCTTAGGTGATAGACAGTACCTGACCATTTTCTCAGCATGGTTTGATAGTTATGGGCTCTGGTCACAGCTGTTCAGCATTATGCTGCTGTGGGGCTTCCACTTTTCTCCCTGCCTCATCCCGTACGCGTTCAGTAGATTTGGAAGCTGGAGAAGACTATAGCTATATATTTACATGCTATCTGTCGTCTTCTTCAATGAACAGCCTGAAGCCATCTGGAAGAGTCTCTAAACTACTGCTCCATATCACGCCAAAATCCTCTGCCAATCAGAAGAAATGCTCAGAAGGGCATCTCCCCAAATGGTCTCAATTCTGCAAAGACTTATTCATTATGAATATTTCTATGAATTCATTTTTTAAGTGTATAATTTTTTCTTTTTCTTTCTTTCTTTCTTTCTTTCTTCCTTTCTTTCTTTCTCTCCTTCCTTCCTTCCTTCCTTCCTTCCTTCCTTCCTTCCTTCCTTCCTTCTTTGCTTCTTTACTTCTTTCTTTACTTCTTTCTTTACTTCTTTCCTTCTTTCTTTACTTCTTTATTTCCTTCTTTCCCTCTTTCCTTCTTTCCTTCTTTTCTTTCTCAAGATCAGATCATAACTGATGATGGGAAATGCTTTCCTCCAGCCATGACCTTCAGGCTTAGTGTCCCAGACAGGCAGGGCACAGCTAGGACTCTCAGTGCAAAGCAAGGAAATGCAGCACATTTTAGCAACTTTCTAAATGTGTCTAAAGATTGGGATCTACAATTGTGGCGAATGCTACTTGCTATGATGACAGACCAGGTTTAAAAAGTGCCTTTCCCAAGACAGAAAGTGTACAGAGCATGTCACTGCTTCAGCTCAGGCAAGTCTCCTTTCCTGGAGGGTCCTACCACATGGACACATGCTCAAAGTTGGGTGAAGACTGGGGCAAATTTCCAGTTGCTGATGAAACCTATAACTTTCTGTTGCTCTCAATTTTTTTCATTAAGCAGAATCAAAGCTGCAAAAGATTTGATTTGTATTCAGGGATATATATTTTTTACACCCCCAAGCAGTTGAATAAGAAGACAAAGCATAAAGACATAAAGAAAGAGAACAATTTATGTGAAACCAGGGAAATCAGTCTAAGTTCTGCATAAATGCATTGGCAGGAATGAGCCCTGTCCTAGATCCAGGGAGATGACTAAAGATCGAAATGCCTATTCTATCCTTTTAATATTATACTTACTACTATTTAAATTGAAGCAGCATTTTGGTCTACAATTTCCCATGGTTACAGAGAGGTGCTTTTTATTCTAATCTGTGCTTTGGAGAAAAGGCTTGTCTCTATTCTACTTAGTAACAGGAAAATGATGTATATTAAAAAAATATTTTTTAAGTCAAGTTGTCAAAGTTTCAAATTTCTCACTATGTAACCAAATCTCGCAAGATCTCAGATCTTGAAAATAAGGGTCAGAGACTTTCAAGGTTTTCCCACCCTTAATATTTACATGCACAAATGCTTCACAGTGTAAGATTCTGAGAAGTGGTCAGAGTGATTTTCCCATGTTTGTTTATCTACACAGACATTGTGGCCAGCTAGCTCATGAAATAACAATGAGGCTGTTTCACTGTAATACACAAGGAACTGCACTTTTCATAGTTCCAAGTCAGATGGGGCTATCTGTCATTTTTGTAGCTGAGCTGAATCAAGTTGCTGCAACTTTCAACCTGTATTGCCTTTCCCTCCTTGAATTGCATTATGAAGTTAATTTAAATTACTTCAGGACACAGCAATGGCACTGGTGGTGCTTCTGTTGATAAAAGTGTACCTTGGAGCATTAGCCAGGCTGCACACATATGCAATTAAGCACTGGACCCATACAGAAGATGAGATCCTGGCCTCAGCAGAGTTAATGGCAAATCTTTTGACTGCAGTGTGATCAGGCTTTCTGTCTGTCCTTCCAGAGAATGAGACAGGAGGTAGTAACAAAAATAATAAAGTGCTAAGTCTTGAGTGCACAATCCCCAAATGTAATTGGTTACATGGTGGCAGCAAACTTGAGACCTTCACACAGCCACTTGTTTGGCATAAAAAGTTTACCCTTTTTCTGCAGGACTTATGCAAGCAGCAAGCTACAGATGTTCCCTGCCCCACACATGTGAGTTACTCAGGTGGCACGGCAAAAGGGCTGCATCATTACCCCAGGGGACAAGGAGAGCGGTATATGACAGCACACACTGGGATCTGTGCCCTGCACCCCTTGTTTGCCTGTTTGTATTTCTTTGAACTTCCAGCGTGCAATTTTTTAGGATTAAAAGCCACAGGTCCTAAAGCTGTCCGGAAGCTCTGATGGTTCCTCTCTGCCTTTGACACACATTCTGACTGGTTTTCCACATTTCCCGAATTTGGTCACATCAGCATTGGAAGGACACAAGCAATCACAGAGGTGTTCAGTCTTCTCCAATGGCTGAACCAAATAATGAAAGGCATATGTATTCCCATTGTGAAGGTTTTCTCAGCCTTCCCTAAGTAATTGATGTCAGCATCAATACACCACTTTTTGCTGCTATGGCTCAGCAGCGTTTATGGTAGGTTTCCTTTTTAACTGTGCTTTCATTTTTCCAATTTCCTGCTCTTAGAATCTTGTCCAGTAAATTCCTTGTTTGGGTTTTATGGACTTTTTGATCATATTTCTTAGAAGATAATTCTTTTGGGATGTCACAGGCGCAGAGGAGCTCGAAAGAATTATCATTGTTGACAAGATGTTAGACCACGGACAAGTGTTCCTCATTAAGAACAGGTTCTATTTTCTACTTATAAAAACAAACTTCCTGCACACTCCAGTTACAAGGAAATAGCCTTATTTTTATAAGGACACGTTTATGTTTGAAGCCAGCAAGGGGCTTAGTCCTTCTCTGGCCTTTTATCACGATCATGCTTGCTTTCCCTTGCCCTTGCCAAACTTTAGAGAAACTCCTCTCAGTACATCATCAATCCCTGCCCTAAAGCGACACAAAAATACCTTAAAAATAATCTTGTGTGGTTGCTGCAGACTAGAACAGACCGCTGAGGCTACCATATCTCCACATCAGAATGAGGGCTACGGTCATCCCACCCATCCTTGGCTCCTGCTGCCTCTGTTCCTGCCTTGTGTTATTTATAATAATTCCTGACTCTTCTGCTGTGCTCATCATCTTGCAGTGCTTACACCGATGCAAATCTAATGCCTAGAGCAATAGCGTGAATTACCTGTGGTGACCCAGGGATGCCGTCACAGAGCTCTAAATACAGCCTGGCTCTCCCGGGTCTCATTTGAATTTTATTCTTTTTTCTTCTTAGTGCTATCTTTACCAGCCTCCTTAGCTGAATCTTGGCGCAGCTGACTGCAAGCAACTGGCACGCAAGAGCAATCCAACTGAAGTGAATGGTGTTCTTGGAAGCCTTAAAACCGATTGTCTGGATAAGTTACTTGATGTCACGCAGGGTGAGGACAGTGGAAATCTAAAGACTTCAGTTGTTGCTGGCTTAAATGCTGGCAGGATTCATGATTCAGTAGCCATTAAAGCATGTACTTAATAAAAGCATCCAACTTATCCCATCCCTGGTCAATAAGGCATGTGACTACGTGTTTAACTTACTTTCTTTGCAGTGTTGTCAGAAATAGCTGTTGGTTACCTAAAACTAAGTACTGCACACCCTTTCGACCTGGTTTTGGACTGCTGTGGTCTTGTTTCCAGAAGAAATGAAGCTTTACAGCCACGCTGGAACGGGAAGAGACTGAATCCCGGCCGTTCTGGTTGCATCCTCTCCCAGTCCTGGCAGCTGTGCCCCCCTCAGCCCCTGGGTCCGTAAGGCTGGGCATTATCCCCTCCTTTCAGAAAGGTCTCCCCTGCTCTTAGCAAGGCCGGTCTCCAGGGACATAAAATCCTTAAATGTAAAAAACACAAACTCCAGGCTTTTTTTCTCCTTATTTTCCATAAATCATGCTCTAAGTTCCCTGTGATGTAAACACAAGGCCTGAAAGGGATGACACCTTTACAAAATCTTAGTTTACTCTTACAGCTTCAGAACAGTTAAGGATGGCCAAGGGTTTTACATTACACAGGTTTATTTTCATTGTAACAACCACCATTATTTCTTTTTAATCTTTTGTTAAGGACAAAGAGAAGGAGGCAGGTAACAGGAAGGAGGGAGAGCGCATTTAAATAGTTTCTATTTAAAGCTTTAAATGAGGCTTTTATTTTATTTAAAGCCCACGTTCACTTTGCCCTTAGCAACAAAAATTTCAAATAACAGAATTTCCCATGGAATGGCATTTCCACGTTTTGAGCAGCTCTCGCAGCAATACGTACCTCAAAGGGGCATTGTGAGCCTGAATTAATTTACGGCTCCATCCTCACACGCACTGGGCTCTCTGGCCCCAATCCAGCAGAGCACTTAAAGTGCGTGTTTCTCGCCAGGCGTGTGAGCCAGCCCACCAGTTTTGGCGAGTTCCTCTGCCTATGTTTAAAGTTCAGCATGTGCGCTAGCGCTTGCGCTGGAGCAGGGTGAAAGGAAGCAGTACCTCACAGGCTGAACCCTTTATATCTCTAGAGCATCTTGAGGTCTTCAGAAAAAAAGGCAGTGCTGTATCAGAGAGGAAAATGTTTACATACGGAGCTGTATGTAAACCTTAAAATGTAACCATCTGAGCCTCCGTAGATTTGCTTGCTTTTTTTTTTTTGTAAGAAATATTTAAAATATTATTAAAATACACAGTGAAAAATACTTTATGTTGAAGGATTTATAGTCTGTATTTCTGGGCATTTTACCATCAGCGTGATGATAAAAGCATTAAGAAGCATGGGAGACAGAGGCGGGCGTGACTCAAAGCAAAGAGGAAAAGCACTGATTTGAGGGTGGGCTCAGTGAACGAGATGATGGCAAGGGTACAGGAGTGGGAGTCGTTGCGGAGCAGTACGACTGGCTCTAACTGAGTGGAGTGCTGGGGAAGGGAGGTGTGCGTGGTGGGGACAGTCAGTCATGTTTGCGGTGTTTTGGTGAGGCCAGGAGTGGATTACCTGTGTCAGACTCCAGCTCCCCCAGGAGCTTCAGAGGGATTAGGAATCATGCGGGCTCGGGCAATGAGGAGGTGATGAGGCTCTGTTATCTCCCATACGTGCATTTTCAATAATGAGGGTAGGAAAGACACTGGGGACTGGAGAGGAAAACGCAAGATCTTTGCCCCTGGGCTAAGTGAAAGGAAAGCTGCATAGGGAGCAGGGACATATTACATGAAAGGTAAGGGATATTCTAGCAGCTTGTTCAGCGAGAGTCAGAAACTAACGTAGCAGGTCGGCTAAGCTGAAAAAATGAGGTTTGTGTTTTAGGGTAATCCTTGCAATACCTGCTGGTGGTCAGCCTTCCCCCAGCCTGGAAGTGGTGAAAGGAGTAGAGACACCGATGGGGCTGTACAAACACTGGGAAGCGCACAGTTCAGAGAGAAGCCCATGCCTTGCACTAGAAATCGGGAAACAAGCCTAACTGATAGAGATCTTGAGAGATGCCTCCATTTACGATGAGGAATGGGTTCCCTCTGTCCCTTTTTTTGCCCAATCCTCTCTGCTGGATCTTGAGCACAGCCAGCCTGCAGAAAAAAGTAAGCACCACTTCTTACCAGTGCCTATTTTGGGGCGCTGCTGGGAGGAGCACAGGAGTGTCAGTGCATGCCTGCTCCCCTGTGTCAAGGCCAGGGCTGGGCTCAGGTGGGTTGTGAATGGGGACCACCGAGGAGCTGCTGGGAGGGCACAGTGACACGTAGAGGCAGGTGACAGCAGGGTGCAGGTGAAGCCCTGCTCAGAGGGATGCTGTGTCTGGACCGTGTGGGTCAGTGCCTTTACACATACTTATGTCTGAAACGATAAATTGTCTAAGCTGTAAATACTCAAAGCTCTGTGCTTGTACAGGAGTCACCTTTACCAGGGCTTATCCTTTACCGAAGAAAAGGAGAGCAGAGCACTTGGGCACCAGCTGCCTTGCACAAAGTGGGAGAAGATGGTGTCCTTGGGAAGGGAGGTTTGGGATGTGCTGCTGTGCCATGTGTTGCCCAGACCAGGGAAATCAAAGTGCTGGCAAGAATTCAGCAAGAGAGGGAAAACTCCTTCCCAACAACATCTGACAGTGCCTGCCTGGCTTCTGGCGGCTCTCCTTAAATGCTGCACAGCTCTAGTGCCGGGTGAGACAACCTGCCAGGTGCTTGCAGCCGTGGGACCTGGTCCAGCGTCACTGATGGCCCCGCAGAGGCTGATGCTGAATGTGGAGGGCGCAGGCCAGGGAAACAGCACTGCCTGTCGGTATTCGGTACTGTTTGCAGTTTCTAGTGCAGTTCACAGGCATTTGCCTTGGAAAGCTTACAGCGGGGAACACAGGAACAGAAAGCTTGGGCCACAAAGAGAAATTGCCTTGATCCAGCCTCCAGGCAGCATGCTTAGTCTTTGTTCCTGTCCTGAGATCCCACAAACACTAGAAGAGCCACAAGTCAAAGCGGAGGTATAGTTCGTCATGTTTTTAAGGAGTTAAAGATAGACATGAGCATGATTTTAGACTGAACATATCAATAGATGTGTAAGCACCTTCATGATTTTCTAAGATCACATGGGAAGACATCAGCAATGCCAGGAGCCGAACCTGCATTTGCTGAGGGATGCTTTGGGGCTTTGCCAGCACCCTCACCCTTCCTCTCCCAACTCGCCCATTGCATCCTTTGGAAAAAACTGTCAGTAGTTTGTTTCATTTCCCTTTGATGGACAGACATGTTGTCAGGCCCCTGAGGGCACTAATAGACCTTAAAGGCCCTGAGCAGCTTCACCTGGAGGCTCCCCACAGGCCCCTGCCCATGGGCTGCCCAGGAGCCCATTGAAGCTCAGCCCAGGGCTGTAAGCCCTAGTCTGAGCTCCGACAGACTGCTGCTCTCTAGCTCAGTCACGGCCTTGCCAGTGCCTGCTCTGTGGGTCCTGCCTGTGTGTTTGGGACACTGACCCGCGGTGGGCTCAGGTGAGCCAGTGCTGCCTTCCTATAGCGGCTGATGGAGTACACTGGGGGGGAGCAGGGGGTCTGAGAAAGTGGGGTTTCTGCCCTCTTGTTGCCATAAAGGTGAATGGTGTCTGTGCAGAAGATGTAAGGTGCTCCTGGTTTCTTTTTTGGGCAGGAAGAAACTGTGGTATTGCTTTCAGTCACAAAAGCAGTCTGCTGAAATGCTTTGTACAATACAACCAGGCTTGGTTAGGCAGAGCAGAGAGCTCGTGGCTGAGTTGGACAGCAAAAAGGTGGTGTGCAGGAAGAGGCTGCAGGGGAAAACAGGATTATAGAGTAGGGAAATGCTGCTGTGGTGTGTAGGATGGTGCTGGGAAAGGCAAAGCTCCCCTTGTCTGCAAACTGGCAAGGGGTTTCAAGGGTGACAAGAAGCTCTTCCACAATTGCACAAACTGCAGAAGACTCCACAAGGAAGATGTAGGGCCAGCCCTGAAATGAGGGGGGTGTTTTTGTGATGATGGATATAGTAAGATGTAAATGCTTGGACCTCCTCTGTCTTGGTCCTTGTTGATGAGGTCTCCTGGGCTTTTTACCCTATGCACAGGGCCTGGGACAGAGAGGTCCTAGTGGCAATGGAAGGAGGATGCAGACAGGGATCCCTAATCAGACAGGAGGAGATGTGAGATTCAAATGTGTAGAAAGGAACTGCTTAAATCCACTTTTTGAATCTGTAGTGTGTTCCATTACTGACAGTATGACTGAGCATCTTAATGGTCATGGTGACATTGAGCTGTACTGGACAGATTAGAAATAGGGACTGGCTTTTACTGCTCAATTAGTGCTTTAAATAGGGTATTTACCCAATGCTCCCACACCCTGAAAAAAATACTGGATGACTCCCCTTCTGCTGAGCAAACAATGTCAATGCTAAAACCCAAAGTCTCTTCAGGTAATATCTTCCGCCCTTCTGAGATGGGGTTATCACCATTGTGATTTTGGTCCCACTTTTTGTTGATCTCCTGAAGTAGCTTAAGCTTTGCCCTGACTCTACTCAAATTAAGTGCACGACCAACTGTGGCAGATGCACCTGCATCAGCAAAGACCTGAGCAAGGTCAAGAGCAGCCTGAGCAAACTTCTCTCCACAGGTCTTGTCACACCCATGTGGTGGTGGTCAGCAGGTATGCATTTTGGTTGAAAGGTGAGGAAATTAGGGTCCTCGGGTAATAAGGGGGCTTGACCATGTTTGACCGCAGATCAGATTTAGCTAGGGTAAAAATGGAGCCCCGTTGGAAAACAATTTTGAGTCGCTCCTCCTTAGAGCACCAGGTTTGCAGTTGAGGACTCTCCCCTTTGGTCAAGACATGGCTCAAGGGAACTTTTTGAGTTTAAGAGCCTTCCGTTATTAGGTGAGTGATTGCACATGTTGGGTCACTGGCCATAAACCTTAAGAATTCTCAAGTTGATTGTGTTGTATTAACTCTTATATGACATTCTGAACCTGTGGATTGTTAATGTTTGTCAGAGTCTCAAAGCGGTTTTGGTTAGAGTAAAACTTAGTTTGATTTTTTTTTTTTACCATTTGGTAAAAATAAATCCTGATTTTAGTTTGTTAGTCAGTCTGTCTTGGTTTTGTGAGGTTCTGCGACAGTAACAAAATGCCAGACCCAAGAAAAGTCTGAATACCTGGAACTGCAAACAGATCCCACACTTTTGAGTGTGTGGTGCTGCAGAGCAGGGTTCCCCGGGCTGTGGACAGCAGAGGGAGCCGGAGCCCCATGGCAGCAGCCCCGGCGTCTCCCATGGAACCCAACAGGTCCCCAGCAGACAGCACATCGTCAGCAATCGCAACTCCTCCAACTTCAAGTGGACTGTGTTGCTCCGCATGAATGAAATGAACTTCCATACCAGGGCCTTGCAGATGCATATGGCTTAACTTCAGTCAATACTGACTAAAAGCGGCATTAAATTGAATTTTGATTCATGTAATAGTCTGGGCTGTCAGTCAAGTTCAGTTGCACACTGACTGCAAAGCAATGTGTCAAACATGGGCTATGGGGCATGATCATCAAGTGATGAACTACATCGCAATAAATGCTGCAGGCAAGAATTGCTTTCCCTGTGTTTAACTGTAAGCATCAAGGAATTTCAGACTGTTGAGGCCAACAAAGTTGTTTTAAAGATTAATTTATTCCATTTGGTCTCTTTTTGTACTAGGTTCAGTCTTGTTCAACCTTATAGTTTGGCACATCAGTCTAAACTAGAACCTTAAACCTCTAATACCTCCTCTCTGCAAAGTAGCTTGTACCCCTTGGTAAGGCTGCTAACTTAGAAGGCAAGTGCCTGATCAGAACAAATAACGCTTTAAAACAGGCTAGCTGCAAGGCTAAACTCTGCCTCCGATGTATAAGGCAGTAGCTACATGGGTCACCACAACTTATAAGCTCCTAGAGCTGTGTAGAGTTTGTTTTTTCACCTCCAGCCACACTATTAGCACTGATCACAATTACCCAGAAAAACCGGGGCAGTACATAAATATTGTTTCATTTTGGGATGGTGTCTGATAGTCCTCACCCTTTCAGTTTTTAAAACAGCAAACCTTTGTAAGATGAAGAAACAATTATTCTTTCCTGACAGGCATGTGACTCTCTTTGGCTGCTTTGCCAACCTTGAGGGATCATAGGACACAGGAGACAAGAGTGTTCCTGAATCCTCCCTGTTGCTCAGCTGGAGAGGCTGAGCCATGCACCGTCCTTTCCATGGGACTGGCATAGATGGGCTGCAGTGAGTCATGGGTGTGCAGAGACATGACGGTCACATTCCTGACTGCAGATGTGACTTCCTCTGTGCCCTTCAGGTTTACTCCTCAATGCCCAGTGGAATACAAGTTTCCAGCTACAATGGCACTTGCAGGGGAGTTACAGCCCAGCCTTCCCCGTGGCAGAGCAGGTACAAAGCTGCAGCAAGGGCAGCACAGTGTGTGTGGTACCCATGGTGCTGACTGATGCATGGGAGATGAGGCTACATGCAGCTGAGCCAAACTGGGGCTCTTGCAGTTCTTGTGGGTTTTTCCTCCCACTGACCAGGCAGTGTAACTGTTCAAAGCTGTGGTAACATCCTGACCCTATTGCAGCCTTCACTGAAGACATCTTTCCCTCTCTTGCAGGACCAAGAAGAGCACAGAGAACATCAATGTCTGAGCCTTGTCCTGGAGCAGAATGAGGGGCACTGTCCTCCTTGGTGCAGCTGCTTCCTATGCTGACAGGCAGTGCATTAACGGACTTGTTAAAGCTTTACAAATGGAGCTTGTTTCACCAAATGCTGGAAGGCTGAGGGGAGGCAAGATGTGGGTGCTGCCTGTAGTGCTGTGCAGCATCTCCAGCAGTGAGCGCGCAGGGTGACTGCACTCCTCAGTCATTGTCCAGATCAATATATTGAACTTGATAGATGCTGCCTCCTTGGTAGAAGCCTCTTCCAAATGTAGACATGCACATTTCCAGCTGAAACAATCTCTTGATAGCTGGCTGGTCCCCCTGGGCTAATGCCCTTCTCCTGGGTAGCCAGGTCACTGCCAGCATGGCAGGCCACTGTGCAGTGTGTGCTCCCTGCACGTATGGCTTTTGACCTGGCAACTGCCACAATGATACAGCCTGTAATCCAGTCTCATTGATTGCTGGTATCAAATATACTAACAACTTGTTCAGATTTCCTTGATGGATTTTTTGTAATCAAGCCCATCTATTCATCAATCTGGTTTAATCAATTTTATTGTCCATAAGGCAGAGCTGCTTGTAGGCAGGTATAACTGGTGATATTGAAGTAGCTTTGGGGCACAAATTAAAGTGAAGAAGAGACCCTGGGTGTAAAGAAGCTTCTGTTCAGCCTGCTAAAGTCTTAACATTGTTTGGTAACAAAATATTTAATGCACTTTTAGTCAAAGAAACATCTCTGCTTTGTGAAATGAAAACAATAAACAGCTGCTGATGGCTTAATAGCTTAAGTGTAGCTGTGGCATGTAATCAATCTGAAAAGCAATTTATTGTGAGTATATTTCAAGATGGCAGATGTTATTGCTATGATACATCTAACCATAATGGCAATGGAAAAAATATTTCCTCTTTTGAGAGCTGTGAAAGGGCCCAGTGACCAGTTTTTTTTAGATTCCCTGTTGAGTTCAGCACAGCCACAGATAAGTGAATAGCTGAGTATGGCTAAAGCGAAGAACTGACCAATTTATCAAAGAAGATGCCTTGGAAACAAACTCAGGCCTAATGTGGGTACAGGAAGGGAGAGGACAAGTCCTGGAAGCTCCGCTACCAGAATCTGGGTGCTGCTGCCTCTCCTTCTCCCTGCAGCAGAACTACTTGGAAGCAAACACTCCACACTGCAATGTACCTTCTGTGGTGCTAACGGACGTTGCCAGCCTCATCTCCTGAGGGGGGGGAAAAGATGTGGGCATCCAAGTGGACTTGTTGGATGTAATCCTCCATTTTGCCTATAGCAAAAATAGTTTAAAACCATTAGCAAATTCTAACCCACTTTGGTGGAAGTCTAGGTGTGAGGTTCCTGCAATTCATGTGAAAATTTGCAGATGGACAGTGGAGAAAATGTATTGGTGTCAGTGGTGACAGGAGGGGAGAAGTCAGCCTGTAGCTGTTGTTTGCTTGCCCAGGAGCAGCTGCCTGACCGGCGGGTAGGGAGACCGGCCTCCAGGGCTGTGTGAGCAGCCTGGCATGGACCCCTGAGAAAGCCAAACCTGGTGCATGGAGCTGGCAGTGCTGCCCCGGGAAGGAAAGGGCTGGTGGGGGAGAGCTGAGAGCCCCTTGCAGGAGCTGAGGATACTGGGGTGTTCCTGGGGAGAGGAACTGGAATACCAGGCAGGAGCATTCTATACGGAGCCGAGCTGCACTAGTCCTGCTGCCAGTGGAACTGCTCCCTTGCTTTGGTGTAGGTACCTGCTGCTGCATAGAGCACTGCCTGCTATCTGTGAACTGTGAACACCTGGAAACTCATTTGCATCTACAAATATAACCTTTCTTTAGATAGACATTAAAATGATAAGTTGCAATAAATCTGGACAGATACTTTCTTGGTTTTTTTTCTCAAGTCTGATTTATTTAAGTGTAGAGCTACTCCTTAACCCTATGGTTTGTAAACCTGACCTTACCCGTGACAGTTGGCTCTAGTACAGGTGGAAGTGACTGATTTTTAACTTGGCTATCTCTAATTGCACTACAGTTATTCTGTTAATTGTTTTGTAACTACCCAAATCCAACTGTTGTACCTACCTTCAACTGCTTCCAGGGACTACAATAATCAGGCTGATAAAGCCACTTGGTGGCAGGAGAAATGTCCGCTCACAAGAACCAAAAATATGCAATATTTCAGTGGAACAGACTGTAAGAACAACCACAGGCTCAGCCTGGGAGCTCGCCTGGCCCAGCAGTGGAGGATGCCTGAAAAGACTAAGACACAGCAGAGAAGCGCAGTGCTGCTTGGTTGTGCTCAGGCACCCTCGGCGAGGACATTGTGTAGTGGATAATACATTATGAGAAGACATGCCATAGCTTAACTGCATCAAAACCCACTACCTTCTGTTTTGAACAAGCCACTGCCAGACTAATTTGATGTTTCTCAGTAGAAATGAAGGTCTCTTCATCCCTTTGGCCTGAAGAGTCCCTGTCTGCTTTATCTGGTCCTTGACTGAGAATGCCGCTCACTCCTTTCTATTTTTTCTTGTTCTGTTGTGTCCTTCTGTGATGGTGAAACCAAAACCACATGCAATATCCAAAATGGGAGCAACTGTGGCACAATGGTATAGCAATGCCTTGTGTTTTTTCCCTCTCTTCCTATGTGATTTACCTTTTTGCCTGTGACTGAGCACTGAACGTTTTACCAGAACTATCCACTACAGTTCCAAATCTAGTTTCTGAGTGGAAATGGTGAGATACCATGGGCTTTTAAAGTTGGAAATATTAACCCAGGTACCTCATTTTACATTTACTTTTATTGGCTGTTTTGTTATTCAGCTGCTTGGTATGGTGAGTTCCTCACCTGATTCCTCCTTGTCTGCCCTGGGCTTTACTATCCTGGGCAACCCAGCATCATCAGAAAATTTTTGGAGCTTCTGTATTCACGAAGAGCAAAGCAGAGGTCAAAGAAAATAAAACTGTGAATGCCTGAAAGATCTAGGGCAATTCACACCTGTCTGAGCAAAGCATATTCTAGTCACATGAATCTCCTTTTGACCCACAATATTTGGACCAAATTGCTGGAGGAAATAATCAAACATTTGTGTTTCCCAGGGATGGCCTATGTATTACTGCTGCTGGTTGTTTCTGATGTGCAAAAGTGTTGCAGTCCTACTGAGAACTTTTTGTCTGCTCAAGCCAAAGGCAAAGCACTTCAGATGCAGCTGAAAGTGCCATTTAGTTTTTAAATAAGTTCTTACGGAGCTCTGCATGCATGTGCTTTTGCCCATTAATTAAACAGGAAATATTCTGTTCTTTAAAACATTGTACAGGTTTTTTTCAGTGCCTGGAGGATTACAGATTTTTTTGTGTGTGTAATACCAGTTTAATATAGCTATTGAGGAAACAAAGGCATCCATAAAATTGCTTTTTCTTATTCCTTCACCTTTGTTTCTAGTTAATCAGCAAGGAGAGCTGAATTGCTCCACAGGGGTTGGCTCTGTGTAAAACAGCCCATTAGCAATGGTCCCACCCGAAGGCAGGCTGGCAGGGCTGGCGGCTCCAGGACTGCTCCCCATCAGGGAGCGAGTCACACAAACAACTGTGCTGCCCAAACTGCGTTCCCCTCCTATTCCCAAGGGAAGATCCTCAATGCTCCAATTGATTTCTGTCTCTGACAGAGCTGACTGATGTATGTGGGATTTTCTGGCATTGAGAGCCAGCTACAAAAAGTACATATTGATTGGATCCTCCTGGGACAGGTGGGTGGGATAAGCTCGTTACCATCAGTCCCTTTGATAATGTAGCAAATCTTTTATGAGCCAGTGGCCTTTTCTAAAAAACTTCATGCAAACTTTGGGATAAGGTACCTGAAAGGCTTGCTGCCAGCAAACATAACAGTGTTTTGAACTGATGAGCCTTTCTGAAAAAGAGTAAAACAGTGAATTTCTTTCCAAAATAGAATAAATTAAAATACTGGACTCTTTCAGCAGCTGCCCTGTGAAGTGCAGTCAGTATCTACTGAAACATCCTTGTTGTTGCTGAGCCAAATTTGCATTTGTGGGCATCTCCAATTACTGCTCAGCAGTGAGTGAGCCTGCAGGGCAGTAACTATGAGTGGAGGGCTCTGCTAACTCCTCCATACCAGTGCTTGTGCTGGGCATTGAGTGTGGTTACTTCAATTGCCTTCTGCATGGGGTCTGGAAAAAGGAAAGGGGTCCTAGAGCAAAAAGAAAGGAGGAAATGGAATGATGGTACTTGCAGCATATTACAAATGCTGCAGGTCAGTGCACAATGTGCTTTGTGGTTGGTCCCAGGAGATGTGATGCTCTCTTTGGCACACTGAACCCACAATGAACAGTCCTTTCAGCAACTGGAGTAGTGCTCTCCTGTTTTAACAGCTTCTGAATTATGATGCCGGATCCAACTCATAGGTTCTTCTGTAGCCCAAAGCTGTGTTTAAAACAGAGAGAGCCAGTGGGGGGAAGCAGTTATGTATAGCAACAGAAGCCTTGGTAGAAGAGGGATTAAAATTAACATTTAAAACAACTGTATCTCTTGGCTATATCCCCTGGTACAACTGTTTTAAATGCTAATTTTCATCCTCTTTTTATAATTTCCTAGGCCTCCTTTAGCATGGAAACCCCAAGAATTTGTTTCCATCTCCAATTGGTGGTTTAGCAAATGGAAAACTTTAATATGAGTTAAACTGAAAGCCTACCATTGTTAGAAGACTGTCCCACCGTCAGACCTGTGATCCTCCTAGCTCTGCAAGTGGCTAACACCAAGTTGCAAAAGACAGAATAAGAAACTGCAAAGGAGGTGGATGTAAAGGTGTATGTCAGCGTGAGCCTCAACGGTTACATGAATCTCTCCAAGATCACCCAGCGCTGTAGCAGACCACGCTGTGACCTGAGTGACCCTGAACCTGATAACCTCTATGACTTCGTCATCTTCCTACAGCACCACCAGTTCCTCAAGGGGAGAGCTGCAGGATGTCAGGGACATCATTATTTTCCTTTGTCATCATCCCAAACATGTTATCTTACCTCCCACTTGGAACTAAACCTCCTTTGTTGACTGCCAAAACAAAAAGGTACTGATGGATGAGCACAGAAGTAGCTTTATGCTAATTATCTAATTACAGATAATGACTGTTTTGTGTGCGTATTAGCATATTTCAGTGCATCTCATCATCTATTTGAATAGGATATGCAGATCAGGCAGTGAACGGGAAAGTGCCGTTTGGCTTTGCAGGCAGTGCTGGTAGGTGGACCCGCATGCACCGAAGAACTCCACCAAGCAAGGGAGGTGCCTTCTCCCACCGGCACCTGCCACAACCCAGGTGAGCGGGACAGAGGAGCCAGCAGAACGTGGGTGATGTGAGACCCCTCACGCAGGCCTAGGAAATATTAAACAGAAGGATTAAAGCCTTTCAAAGATGGAATAGATTCTGCTTTCATAATATTTTTCTTTTCAGCCTCCACAGGAGTTGGCACAGCTTGGTGTGCTACAAAGCACTCTTTTTTTTCCCTTTCCTAGAACATCTTTAACTCTTGGCAGGACCATCTAACTCTGCATGCAGATAGGAATAAGCTCCAGCGAAGCTGGGGCCTCCTGCAAGGCCACACACTCGGGTCTCTCCACTCCGTGACTTTGCAAAAGTGCGCAGACTTTCGCTGCGTGACATTCCCGTGGCAGGCAAGTGGATGTGGCAGAGCAAAGGCACCAACATCAGGACCCACACATGCGGTGGGGAAATGCAGTTGTCCAGAATCAAGATACAGAAATTATTTTGTAGACCATAAAGGCAACTGGAAACTCCCAGCCAAGAGGGGGCAGATCAGATCAGCGACCATATGATCAGATCATCGCAGCATGAATGTGAGCAGCGAGCTCTGCACTGGCATTTCAGTAGCTCCTTTCCAGACCGGAGCCATCTAGAAACAGCTGCCAAGTTTGGCAGCGTGACCTGAATGGCCATGTCTTGTAGGAACATGGAGATCCCCACATCACCCCAAGAGTTGCAGACCTCTTTCTGCTACACTTTAGTCCCTGACCACACCTGCTGCTGTCAGGAGTTCTGTGCTAAAAGAAAATCAATGAAGATGTACACGTTGGTTGAATATTCTCCAAAATGTGTCTCCTCACCATGCTTCTCAAAGTGCTGGATCCCTTCAGCAACCTGCACAGACTGGAGCCCAAAGCACTTGCTTGGCATTGGGAGAGGAATCTTTCCAGGAAATCAGCATAATGTGAAAGTGCATTTCAATGCAACTTATCGACCCCCTCTGAAGGCTGCAGTACCTGCACCATCACCATGGCTGAGGTCACTGGGGACCTACTTCTTTGCTTAATGTAAGCCAATTGATTTCAGTGGGCATTTGGTGCCTAGGTACACTTTAAGATCTGGACTTTAAGGATCCCAAGTAAGAAAATAAATCAGTGTCAAGTGTTTGTGGGTTTTGTGAGCTCAGAGAGGGAGCTCAATATCCTCTTAGCAGTTTGCTCAAATAACATTACTTAAAGTCGTTTTTTCTGAAGGTGTAGAAAAAAAAAGAAAATCAGGAGGGCAGCAAAGGTAATAATTGCTGAATTTGCTTCTGGATTTTCTCCCTCTGTCTTCAAAATACAGAAGTGTTATTGCCAAAGTTCCTGATTCCCTCTCTGAATCTGTCCACTGTCTCTTCCATGGACAGTGCTGAAATATAATGCAAATGTGAGCTGTTAAAAACCTTGATACGAAGGCAACAAAATCAGATTGGTGTAGTAACTCAGTGACGTTTATCTCCTTTCCCCTCCACCCTCCCTTAAACAGCGCTGCTATTTCACGGCAAAAGAAATCCTTTTGGACTTTCGTAGCTGACTTGGAGCTACAGACCTTTACTACCGCAAGAAGAAGAAACGGTGAGAGAGAGAGGTAATTTCTAAAGTGAAATTAAATTAACCACGAAATAAAACATTTCCAAAGACACTTAATTTCATGTCAGTTCAGAGGAGCCTTTTGGATTTATGCCACCTAAAACCAAAATATCAACACGTTTCGACTATGGTTCTTTTAATACTCTGTGATGCAGTCCAGAAACTGTAAGGAAATGTAATTGGATCTTGTTATGCCTAAATTAATAATTAGAATCTGTTTTGGAACATATTCATCTAATAAAAGAAGAAATAACAGACTGCACAATTATTAATCTCTTGTAATAATTCTCAACTGTACAGATTATTTTTCAGAAACACAAGCAGTATCTTGCAGAAATGATGACATTTATTGGCTTACTCTTCTTCTGTATGCTGATGAACATCCTAACAGGTAAGATTACTGCTGAATTTATCCTTGTTTATTTTTTCAAGCAGCCAGATTACTGTTACTAGTACAGTATCTTCTATTTAGTATCAGATATTGCTCACGTATTAATGTCAACTGCTCTGGCTGTTATTTAAGAATATTTGGTTTGTAGCACTGAGTGACTGCAAATGGGGAATTCCTTAAACAGCTGTTTAATAAACAAAAAACATTTGGCTGTACAGAGGGTTCTACGTGTGCATTGAAGAACTCATCAGCTTCTGGCTACCCAGCAAACCTTTTATTAACAGAAGTCCTTCCGTGTGGGAGCTTGTACTGATGAGTTTCCTCTTTATCTACAGATGCCCGAGCAATCCAGGATGGAGACGGTAATTCTTAATGTTTTTCTTTCCTTTGTATCACTAACAACTAGAAGAGTAATTTGTAACTCACCGATCTGATCCCCAGCAGCGATTTTGGCCAGAACGCTTACTAACCTCAGTGGGCTGTGGAAGTGCTTTCATATAGTGCTGGTGGAGAAAGAAGAGTGAATTTTTAAAAATTTCTTTAAAACATATTAAAGATCAACATATTAATATCTAATAATAGAGCTAATATACTTGTAGTCTGAAAGCAAAAAGGGGTTATGGTCAAGTCACTAATTCTGTTGTTCAAAATCATAACTGGAAAGCACCAGACTTATAAACTTACTAGACATCTGAGAATTTTGTCTGTCCTGAACAGTAATACTATATGTGTGTCTAGTTATTGGAAAGAAATACTGACTTCCATGACAAAAAGCTTAAAATTTACAAATTGCAACAAATCCAATTAAAGAAATGTTGGCATAGATCCCTTAGCACAGCTACCCTGTGGTTTGTGTCACTTTGCGTGATTAGCCCATTGGATTAGTATTTGCCTTTGATTAAAAAGCATTTCACCATCCTAATGATGTTTACACTGGCTCACTGATGATTATATTAGTTAACCTCTCTTTGGTGTTTTCAGACAGAATTCTTTCTGAAAACGTAGTTGCATAGAAGTATCTGCAATAACAAGGTACTGCTATTGCCGGTGTATATCTCAGTTAGTAAAACCAGCAGGATAGCCAGCAGCATCCCGAGTGTACAGACAGAAATATGCAGCGAGACCATTATAGCAGATGTGGAAAGTAGAAATATATATAAGAAATAAGGGCTAATATCACGCAATTGCAGAATGGTAGGGGTCGGAAGGGACCTTTGGAGATATCTAATCCAATCCCGGTGCCAAAGCAGGTTCACCTAGAGCAGGTTGGACAGGAATGCATCCAGGTGGGTTTTGAGTACCTCCAGAGAAGGAGACCCCACAACCTCTATGGGCAGCCTGTTCCAGTGCTGTCATCCCCAAAGTAAAGAAGTTTTTCCTCATGTTGAGATGGAATTTCCTGTGTTCCAGTTTGTGCTCATTGCCCCTTGTCCTGTTGCTGGGCACCACTGACAAGAGTCTGGCCTGATCCTCTTGATGCTTGCTCTTTAGATGATATGATTACTTTTCATTCAAAATGTTTTTCTCTATACTCCATTATATTTCTTTATAGCTTTAAAAGCTTTTGAATGTATCATCTGTGTTTTCATAAGTTTAAGGGTGCTACTGTATTTGTGCACAGCAAATATTTTTGTGGCAACCTCTTAGACAGTCATGAGAGCGTGTGTCAATCTGATAATAAAACCTTGCTCAGGCAGTATCCTGCTGCTCTCATTACCAACAATTATGGTTTTCTTTCACACTGGGCCAAGCAGCAGACTGCAAAGTGAATCTAAGGTCAGCTGATATAAACAGTGAATTGTCCTCTGCAGACACCATTTGCCTGGTTCATTTGATTTGTTATATGCCATCTGTGCCTGCGTGCTGCAAACTTTACTCCGTAAAATTAAGCTCTGACAATAGGATTGTTGAAGGCTCTTAATTCCCACTAAAGATCCCGGTTCCAAGCTGAGCCTGGTGAGTGGAATGGCTCCCACTTATTAAATGGGCTTTTAAATGAAATCAAAATACTAGGTTTAGCTTTGTTGCACAGAAAGACATTTGTACCTATGTGGTCTCAGCAAGTGTTTACATTTTATATATGCTTCTGTGTTTGCCCAGATTCGGGCCTAAGGGTGGTCAGCTCCTGCATTTTCAGAATTGCTTTTGTTTTCCTGCTGAACTATTGTTTTGATTGCCCCTTGCTTTGAAATTCCGTCTGGCTTCTCGAAATCAAAGCAGCCCAGGGAACTCTTGCATTATCCCAAATGACAATGGTGTCCCTTTGTTCTGCCCCTCTACTCCACTCTGGTGAGACCCCACCTGGAATACTGTGTCCAGCTCTGTGGCCCCCACCATAAGAAGGACATGGACTTATTGGAGCAGGTCCAGGGGAGGGCCACGAAGACAATCAGAGGGCTGGAGCACCTCTCCTATGAGGACAGGCTGAGAGAGTTGGTGTTGTTCAGCCTGGAGAAGAGAAGGCTCTGGGGAGACCTTATAGCGGCCTTCCAGTACTTAAAGGGGGCCTACAGGAAGGATGGGGAGGGCCTTTTTAAAAGGGCATGTAGTGATAGAATGAGGAGTAATGGCTTCAAACTGAAAGAGTGGAGATTTAGATTAGACACCAGGAAGAAATTCTTTACTCTGAGAGTGGTGAGACACTGGAACAGGTTGCCCAGAACAGCTGTGGATGTCCCATCCCTGGAGGTGTTCAAGGCCAGGCTGGATGGGGCTTTGAGCAACCTGGTCTAGTGGGAGGTGCCCCTGCCCATGGCAGGGGGGTTGGAACTCGGTGATCTTTAAGGTCCCTTCCAACCTAAACCATTCTATAATTCTACGATTCCTGCTTTTTGTCTTATCCCATCCCATCACTCCCGGTGAAGCTGGGGCAGAGGGCACTGGCTCCATCAGGTGAAGAGCCATCTTCTGCAGCATGGGAGACAGAGGGTGCAATGGCTCTGCCTGCCCCTCTCCTGCCAGAGAGACCACAAATTCCCCCAAGGGGCCCCCATAGGACCCCAAACCATGTTGGCTCCCAGGCCCTGGCTTTCAACAAAAACTCTTCACATTCTAGTAATCTGCATTTTTTTTTTATTTTAGATCTCTACCAGGGATCTGTAGCCTTGCCGTACTGGCCCTTCTCATCCAACGATTTCTGGTCCTACGTGGAATATTTCCGGACCCTGGGAGCCTACAACAGGATCGAAGAAATGGCCAGAGCCTTCTTTGCCCAGTTCCCTTTTGGGAGTCACCTTGGCTATCACGTGCCCAACCACGAGCCCTAACTGCTTTGCTCATTTTTCCTAAAGCTGATGCCGAGGTGTTTATGCGAATACATGGCTGCCAGCAAACGCACCCAAACTGCCTCCTCAGCCACTTATAGCAGTCACGCGGGCCGCCTCATGCTTCAAAGCAGCCTTTGTGTGAAAAATTAGTCGCTTTTGCGTGAAATCAATAAACTCCTTGATTCTGATGTGAGGTCTGGGGAGATTATTTTTTTTTTTTTTTAATGCATTAACACTCGCAGAAATGCCATCTCTGTGCGTATTGCAGTTAAATGCCACTCCACCCAGTTTGGGGGCTGGAAAGACCACCAGTAAAATTCACTGCCGCGTGCTTTGCAAGGTAATGCGGCCCATCGACTAGCTCAACGCCATTTTCCTCACGTCAGGCCAGCGGCCTGGCCCCGCCGTTGCCATGGCGAGGAGGGCGGGGTGAGCAAAATGGCGGAGCCATTTTGCTCACCCCGCCCCCAGGAGAACCAGTGAGAGGCGACACCGCTAAGCGCCTAGAGCGGCACCCCGCTGGCCGGCCTTATAGCGGAAGTAGGCGCCTGCGTGACCGGAAGTGACGGCGCGGAGAGGGACGAGCGGAGGCGCTGCCATGAAGCCGGCGGTGGACGAGATGTTTCCTGAGGGAGCCGGCCCGTATGTGGATCTCGATGAGGTGAGGGAGGCGTTCCGGGAAGACCCACTGTGGGGGCTGGGGGTGGCCGGGGTCCTGGGTGGCGGCGGCGGGGCAGTGCTGCCCGGCCGCAGCCCGGAGGCGCTCAGCGCTTGCTTTCCCAGGCAGGGGGAAGCACGGGGCTGCTGATGGACCTAGCCGCCAACGAGAAAGCGGTGCACGCCGACTTCTTTAACGGTAAGGGCCGCCGCGTTCCGGGGGTGGGGGGTCACCGCCCGCTTGGCGGGGATGGTAACGCCTTGGGCCTGCCGGGTAACAGCTGCAGAAAGTGAAGACTATCAAAATAAACCTCGCTTGGTTGGTTGCTCTCTGATCTCGTGCCTTTGGTGCCTGGTAGTCGCCAAAGTTCTCACTAGCCACACTTCTAGTGAGCGCTATCTTAAGAGCGCTTCAGTGTTACGTGGTGCAGGTGGGAGTGATACAATGCCTGTGTTTCCCCTCCTGAAAGCAGGTTTTAGGTGCTTTAGCATGTTAATTGCTACAAGGAAAATGTCGTCATTTGTTTGCATAACAAATAGCTCATATTAAACAGTGCAAATACATATAAAAACGTGAACAGAACTTTACAAATGGTCTCTCTGGGTGTTACTGCTTTTTATGGATAATTCTTTAATCTCATAAGGTATGCATGCATATCTATCTGAAGCCAAATAAAACTTTGGGTTTTGTATGCTTTCTGCCTTTGAAAGTCAACTGTATGCATGTAATTATATAGGGCTGGTTTTAGAGAGAAGTTATGTATCTCTCCACTTAGGGGTTGAATATACACCACCTTACATTTGGTTACTAAGGTGTTTTTTTTATGCTTTTTAAGAAGTATATTTAGACATTTCAACAGTGAATTTCAGATATGTTATTAAATCAGTTGCTGTGGTGGTGTTGATGTCACAAACTGATATTAATTCTGAAATAAAGTAGGTTTCTCATGTTACACAAGCCTTAGAATACAGGAGAAAAAGGAAGTTCAGTTTTGATATACTCCAGTTGTGAGGGACCAGGCTCTTTGTCAGAGCTAGCATATTTAGGAGTGTTTCCATTAAGTTCTACCATCAGGTTGTATTATTATATTCCAAGGGTAGTTTAGGACTCTTCTAAATGAGGATTAACCATCAGTTTATTGTATGGCACTTATACATTTCTTCTGTAAGAATAAAGACTTATTAGTTTGTGCTCAGTCTATAAAGAAGATACAAAGCCAAGTAGTTAAGAGTACTTCCCAAAGATGACCAGAACAGCTGTGATTAACCAACCACATCTCAATAGTCTGAGTGAGGTGAGTTTTCTGAGAGAGAAATGTTATTAGCACTTTCACAGCAGTTAAATGATTTTTAAGGAAGGGATTTTTAACAGTAAACCACAAATACAGATGTCAGCCTGCAGAATTTATAAGCATGTGCCTGGATGCTATGACCTAAAGCCAGAATTCTGCAGGAGTGTCTGCATCTGAGACATGGTGCATGCGTAAAGCTGGTACTTGTTTAGTTCTGGAGTTTGAGTGTCATGGTTGATCCACTCTGAATGTGATGGCTACTTAATGTGTTTATAAAATCCCTTCTTTTGAAGCTTTAATTTGCTTTCATAAATTTAATTGCAAAGCTGGTATCGTACAAGTGAAGCAGTTTAATTTGTGTATGGTAGAGAATGTATACTTGAGTCTGGTTTGCTTTCTTCTCTGGCTCTTCCCACCCCGATGTTACGTTTCTAGTAACTGATGATGCAGTAACTCTCATTCACTTAATTCACCTTTATTTTTGCCTTTAATCCGAATAATGAAAAGCTGTACTTGTTGAGTGTATGCATATGTAACAGTTGAAATTCTTGAGGTTAATTTTACCTTCTCTTATTTCTCTGACTAGATTTTGAAGATCTCTTTGATGATGATGACATCCAGTGAACTTAGTTGTCCAGCTATGCATTGCTGAGATGTGGATTTTTCTCTAGAATCACCTGAGGTCTCCATTATTTATTAAAATAATCAAAACGGGAAAATCGCAGGGGAGCGGGGGGAACCTGCGTAAGCTGCTTGGGGAATATGAAAACCAGTTGGTTTAAGGTAACTGAGGAGGAAATTGTGGACTGTTATTTCTAGGAAGCTCTGTGTAGGTTTTTCTTAAAAGTTTATTTGCTGATGTATTCATTCAATAAAATACTAAAAAAAACCCTAAAAACAACTCTCTCTCTAGGATATATTTTGAAAGTAGATATTGCTGTGTTCTGAGCTCCCTTAGAGAATGATTTTTTTTATTATTATTAAATCATTCACTGTTACTTTTTGATATTATACAGAGATACCCAGCGGGCATATTGCTGCCTAGAAAAGTTTTGTTCATACCGCAGTGGAGGATTATCTTCAGCTAAGGTGGTTGGGTTTGCTGAATGGTCTGACTGTCACTTGCCAGTCGCACTAGGAGTGTTTGTCTTCTCTTTCAAGGTAGATATTCAGCTGCTATCAATACTTTTAATCTGGGAAGCACAGGAATCAAAAGTAGTAATTTTATCTTGATATTGCAAGCAGAGAAATGCTCTGGTCCTGGGCCATGAGAATGCTTGGATTTAAAAATCTAATAAATTTTTGAAATTGTACTCTATAGAAAGAAAATAATTTTAGGATTCTTTTCTCCTGCAGCAGGTAATTAATTATTCATACTTGTATGTATATGAATCTGTGTTGGATATTAATTTGGTTTTTGACACAAGTTTTCAGAACACTTTTAGAAATGTTTGATTTTGCACCCTTCAGTGACCAAAGTGAATCTCATAATGAGAGGAATAGGTGATTTCTTAGTATATTATTTGAGTCTAATCTATAGTATATTATTTGAGTCTAATCTATTTCTAATCTATAAACTCTATTTCAGAGTTTAATCCTGTCTAATCTTAAGTGCAGTCTGTATTCCGTAAATTGATTATAAAAATAACACTATGAGTTTTTTAAAGACTTCATGCTAATTAATTTTCACCTGGAGTGAAACCCTTTCCTCTCATACTTTTCACATGATTTTTCTTGGATTTGCTTTAAAGGAGATCTTAAATGTAACAGTAAGTATGCTGGCCCCTGAGCTTAAAAATGTAAGCACAATAAAACCAGTATGACTAGGTGTTTTTTTTATTGTATTCCCATGGATTTATTAACATTCTCTGTTTTGTTGTGCAGTGTACGTTAAATCAGCATCCTGACATTTACTCTGCTTAGTGTCTGATATTACAATGTGTCCCTGAAGGAACGGTCTTGCTGAGGCAGTCTCCTTTTTCTTTTCAGGGCTCGCTTTGTTCAGAGGCAGGGCTTTGAAGCTTTCCTTGTTGAAACCAATGTAAACATTTTGACTGAGTGGTAGCAACTGTATCTGGACTGTTTCTTGCTTTGGTGCTGTGCTTTCTCCAAACTAGATTTTGAGAAATGAGCAGCTGCCAGTAAATGGAGGCTGTAGTCTGGGTAGGTGCAAAAGATGCAATAGATCTAAGAAGCAACTTTTGCCTCATCTGCTCTTTTAGCTACTTGCTTTTTCTGGTGCCCAGATTCCTCAAGACTGTCACCTTGGAAGTATTCCAAAACCTTATCCTTGTTTTATATAGGCTTTTTTGGTTTTCCTTTGCCTGCCTTAAGTTTGATGACAGCAGCAGGAGTATATTCTATGATACAAATCCATCTTGAATAGTTGCCCTTCAATATGAGTGGTGTTCTAGTCCCTTCCACCTTCTTTTTAGAGAAGTTCAAAACCTCCATGAAGCATTGATGTGAAGGTGCTAATGGTGAGTAGTTCTTGTTTTGTTATGTCATCTTGCTTGATCAAAACATGGAACCTGGCTTCATGAAACCAGCTAGAGGGCAAACAATGCTCAACAGTTTTCGTCCTGGGTAGGATATAGCTACCTATTCAAGGTAGGTACAGCTAACTCCTTTTGGGGAAGCTTCCCAAAATCTCAATGTTTCCTGTTAAAACGCAGTTCTGTTGGCACCTGGGAGGTATAGTATGCCTGCCTGTAGGGAAGCCACTTGCTCTATGCTGTGTAAAAGTGTTTGGGTTAGTAAAATTACATATGGAAAAAGCTGCCCAATTTCATGAACTGCCTTGGTGTGCTGCTGATGCTACTCTGGCTGTAGCTACTGAGTACTAGGTGGTTCTCGGATATTACTTTCCAGGTGCTCAGGTTGCACTTAAATCTGATAACTGGCATCGGTTTGTTCTTGGGATGAAGAGAAATGAAAGTTCTTCAGAGTTGGAATGGGATGATACTGAGGGTCACTATGTTCTTGTCACTGTCTGGAGTATAAAGTTCTCTCCTTTGCAGTGAGACTGGGTGAGGAGCATGTATATAGCTTTCCCTTTCTAAAGAGGGCTGTCAATGTGTAAGAACTTTCATCAGGAACTGTAATTTGGTTGAGTCCCTTTTGGGACAGTATTAATATGGAAAGGCTAATCTGAAGAAAAAAATGCCCTTCAGCTTTAAATTGTTTCTGTGTTACCGTTTTTCAAGCCTTTCACTGTAATTAGTCTGTGGGCCATCAGCCTGTTGTCAGGAAATAATCACAAGATGTCAGAATCTCTAATAAAAATTGATTTAAAGGGCACTTGCCTGTGTTCGCCGTTTCATTTACTGAGTTTTGATTCCTGTACCTTCTGGGGAGATTGACACCACTCATAATAGGTGTTTCCGAGTGAAAGAATGAGCCTGTTTGAGCGGTGTTTTGCACATATTTAGGCTGATGTATATTACTTGATAAGCTGCTGGGTACTGACCAGTGTTTCACTATCCAAATAAAGCCTCCAGTCTGAACAGTTTTATAGAGTACAGAGGCTAGTGTCACGAATTGTCTCTCTGACTTCGGTGGGACAGCTGGCAATGTATAAAGCGGACCACCTGCCCGAGCCTTGGCAGGATGAGGTCCCAAGGGGTAAACTGCTTTAGGAAGGGGCGCAGCCAGTTGCGCAGCACAGATGAAAAGGAATAGCTTCAAAACACTTAAATGTCAGCCTGTTCCCTTCGATACTCTCACAAGGCTGATTCTGTATTTGCAGGAAACTGCTAGCTGTCACTGTATAGTCTTAGGAATTAAGAATGTTCAATCTATTTTGAGCTGAAAATAATCAAGTTGTGCGGGAGAGAAAGTTAGCACGCTAAAGGAAGCTGGCTGTCATCTGTGCATAATAATTCTGCTGTGCCTTTTCTGAGCTGGCTACCAGGTTTAGCAGGAGAATCCAGCGCTCCGCTGCTCTTCATGTGAGTAAGAACAGGAGAGCTCAGACTTAGTGTGGTAGTAGTGGGTTTTCCTTGTTTCTTCTGGGTTTTGGTTGTTTCCCTTAGTTAACTTCCAGGTAATTAAAATAAAAGGTTTTCCTTTCAATATTTTACTTAATTGAAATGGAAGGTATTTTTTTCTCAATGAAGATGGAATTGATTTAGATGAGTAAATCTAGTTCTTCCTTCCTCCCCGGAGTGTTGGGAAGCTGGCAGGCATCTTCCTGCTCTCAATGTGCAGTTGCTGAGTGCAGGAAAACATGCTGGGCAGATAACAGTGCAGCCCTGTTCCCCACGAGTCCCCCTGTCACCCATGGGGCCGGAATGCAAGTGTCACATCAGGGCTCTCGGGAAAGCACTAGCACAAAGCAAGTCAGTCCTTGGCTTTGAGGACAAGGATTTGCCTCCATGTTTTTACTTCCAGGTGTTTTGTGGTTTTTTTTTTTTTTTTTTTTTTTTCAGTTTGCCTTTTGTTTAGCCTTTTGCCAAGCTGCAGGGTCAGAGTGCCGATCTGAATCATAACCTTTTTCTCAAGCTACTACAGGGAGTTCAGAGCAGGGGGAGAGAGGAGCAGAGTCTTCTAAAGCTTTTAACATTGGTAAATAAGGCCTTTTTGGTGAATGCTCTTCTTATTTATGGAAAAGTCAGTTTGCATGTAGCAAGTTTCCAGTCAGCTCTAACTTCATCTGTGTACACAGCACCTGGTCTGCAGATGTGACACGTATGTACAAACCTTATATAATGCTGTGTGAACTCATGTAAACTTATAACTTCTTGAGGGGAAAAGATGCTATTTTGTATATTGTTGTGAATAAACAAGAGGTACAGCTGAGAATATCACGTACATGGTGGGTGACTGAACAAGGGGATGCATACCAACGAGGGAAAGCGACAAAGCCTCCCTGCTACGGACAGGAGCTGCTCCCACCAGTGGAGTCTGAGTCCTCCTGGCCCAGGGGAGGATGCCTTTGTGAGGACACTTGCAGAGGTGACCCTTGTCATCGGACAGTGACTCTCCAAGCTTGCCGAGCGATGTGCTGCTGTGGTCTTTTGGTCTCCTACTACCTCGAAGCAGCTTCTACGTCGCTGCGATAAAGGTACTGTGGGGTGGGAATCCCTCTTCTGTGTTTTACCTTGCCTGGGATGACCAGTCCACCTTGGCTTTAAAACATTTCCCAAAACGTGTTACAGGACTAGGATGGCTTCCCTAGAAATGCCTGTCAAGGCAGGGGAGAAGCCGTGCTGTCCTGGCTCCTTCCGGCAGAGCACGGTGTTGGAGGGAGCTGGGTGTGAAGGGGTGTGTTGATGCGCACCCCCAGTCCTTCCCTGCCTGACTCTTGAGGATTTCAAGTGGGATCTCCTGCTCCGCCTCCCTCCCTGATGCTTCTCCATACAGCTGTCCCTGCTTTATGGGAGGGATCCCCCAGGTTTACTTGTGGGTGGGAAAAGCCACAGAGGAAGGAATAGATTGACATTTAATGTTTCCACTTAATTGGAAATAAACCTTTCCTTCCCCTTGGAGTGGCCAGAGAGTAACAAACTGTACTTGCATGTAAGGAGGTCACATAACTGTCCTCCAAGAGCAACGGTGTGATGCTGGACTGGTCCCCTTGGATGGGGCTGAGGGTGAGCTCAGGATGGGTTTGCTGATTTACAATCCTGTGGCACACTGAGTCTTTTCATCATGTACCAAATTCCAGTACTAATGTCATTTGACAAGGATGGCAGCTGGCAGCCTTGCTCCAGCCTGAGCATGCTCAGGATTGGTGTCCTCCAGAGTATTTCAAAGAGTAAACTTTAAAGCTGATGACATTGCCTGCATGGAAGTGCCATTGCCTGATTAGCTCACTGTAGGGCTTTATCCTAATCTCTCTGCCTTCTTCCATGCCGAAAAGCCTCTAGCAAGTTTACACTTTACAAATAATTACAAGTCTTGCAAGCAATTTATCTCTTTCTTGTAGCTCTTCATGGTTTAGTGCAGCTGCTATTTGTATTCCAATTAATTACTGGCACAAGTGATTACATGGGGTTGAGGCACAATTAAGTCCAGCCTATCATTGTGTTTAAAAGGGGCTGTGGATGCTTTCACAGATGGTTTCCCTGCTGGATGGGACTGGCCAGTGTCTCCAGCTGTAGCCACGTTATTTCTCCCTAATTGTCAGTGCAGTGACTTAAATCTTTCATTGAGGAGTGTTTTTCCTTTCCGCCTTCAAGAGAGTGTGCTGCCTTCCTGCTGTCTGTCTTTGAGTGGCGATACAGGGAGGGAAGAGTCAGACAGCGGACAAGATCAAAGGAGCCAAGTGCTCTCTTTATAACCTGCCTTAATTAAAAAGCGGCAAATAAGACCTCGTTCTTGGTGTCCTCATCATATTGGTTGCTATCTAATAGGAGCTGCTGGAGATGTTTATGCCCAGGGGCATTGTGTTTGTGTGCTTGCAGCAGTACATTAATTTCTAAAGGGAAAACCAGCCGTTTAAACCTCTGCAGCTGGAGTGGCAGCAGTGACACCTAACTGTGTACTTGGCATCTATTGTCAGGATTGGTTTAAAAAAAAAAAAAAAAAAAAAAAAAAAAAAAAAAAAAAAACAAAAACCAAAAACCCAAACAAACCCCAAAGCATTTAAATTTGTTGGAGGGCAGGTGATCCTGTGCCCTTTCAGCGCGCCAGTGTTATTCTTGGCTCCTTCACTACAAGGTAATCATATGTTCAAATCAAGTGCTGTGCAATCCTGGGGAGCCAGCCCAGGCCTTGGGTATTTTGGGCAGGTTTTCCCATCCCATGGGTTTATGGACCGTGGAGGGAGAGTAAAACCACAGCAACTCAGTAATGGAAGAAGGCTGGATTCGTTAGGAACTCCCCTGAGCTCATTCCCCAGGGCCTCCGTACCCTCCCAAGCCCTATTTGCAGCTCTCCCCCAAAAGCAGCATGGGGCCAGCCTGGTCTCCTGCAGCTCCCTGCCCCTGGGCTACGGTGGTCAACCTGGCTGTGTGCCCCCGGTGTGGCAGAGCCGGGAGGTGAAGGTTTGATATCCATACCACGTGTAGGGATTTGGGTGGTTCCTGGGTTATAAGGACTCGCTGGGGGCTCGTAGCCTGGTAGGGTGGTTGCTGGCCATGCTCGGCTGCTGCTCCTGAAGCTCCTCAGCCCAGTTTTGGCTAGCTCAGACCCCATGTGCAGACACCCGCAGACCTGGGCTGCCTCAGGAGGCCATGACGGTGCTAAGGGCAGTTTCGGGGCTGGACCCTGGCTGCAGCGGGGTGTTTGCTGGGGGGTGTGGTGTGTGTTCTTTGCCCACCCTGCCCCATGGCTCTGCTTGCTTTGCTGATGGCGGGAGCCTCTCTTGGGAGCATTTGCCCCAGGGGAGAGCTGGGAGGGGGCTGATTGCTGCTCCTGGGGGTGCAGAACAGCTTTTTGAGTGGATGGTGGCTTAACCTGGGACTTGGTGCCTGCTGCAGAGGTAAGTGTGTGTGTGTCTCTAGCTGAGCTCTGTAGAGCAGGAATCTTACACAGATTTGAGGTGAAAGCTTCAAAACCAGTCCAGCTCTCTAAAGGGAGGGCTTTGGCCCCTTTTTTCATGCAGCGGGGACTTGCCCTGTTCACAGCCTGCTGCCTGGGCTAACTGGGGGGGCTGGTCTGTTGTTTGCTGGTTTTTGAGGTGCTTGGTGGGGACAAGCACAGGGTGAGCAGGTAGCCTGCATGGAGCATCCTTGTTGGAGCACTGGGAGGAAGATGGTTTCTGCACTTGTATCACTGAGGGAGAATATCCTGGTGAAGCTGCATTTTGGTATTTATGACAGTGACAAGGGGGCAAAGCCAGTACAAAGGAAGCCGTAATGGTTTTCTTTAAAACTTCCCAAGTGCTTTGTCTTAGTCTGTTTACAGGAGTTTCTTTCTTGATAAAACAGACAGCACAGAAAGGGTGTGCTATTGGCAAGCGGGAAATCTCTGCTTGATCAGGATTTTAGCCTGGGATTCAAAGCTCGAGGTTTAACCCTCTAAAGCGTGTTCGAAAGTGTCCTGTAAAAGACAGAAGCCCCCGCGGTGCTTTGGGCTGAGGGGAGGCTCATGCTGGAGCTGCTTTGCAGTGCCCCTGCAGCAACCCAGGGCAGGGCTGCCAGGGGGCAGGAGAAAATACTCTTAAAGGCAGGTCCCGCCTGGTCCAGGCTGCCCTCTCCTTTACGCATCCTCGCCGCTTACCGAGGCAGCGGTGCTCGTGCTCCTCGTAGCCCGTATTTTACACCTTACGTGCTATGTGGTTGCGTTTGGAGGGCTGGGCAGGGTTTGGGAGAGGTTGCTTCCTCAATGCGTTTACACGAGAGACCCGGTGCGAGTTGAAGATGCGTTGCACAGCGGTGGGAGGAACTGAAGTGAGGTGCCTGTGCCAGCCGCCAAGGTGGGAGAGCGTGGGGCGGCTCGGCAGCCCAGCAACTGAGGAACAACTGGGGCGCTTTCCAGGGGAGCCACCTTCCTGGTTTTCTGTTATCTATTTTTGGTGAAACTAATGCGCCCCTCAGCAAGCAGCCCGACTCCTGCCCTGGCAGTGAGGTGTCAGCCCCGCAGCTCCCTCGGGCTGGAGCCAGAGCCCCCAAACACCTCCGGTGCTGCACCCCTGCTTGATGCTGCAGGGGAGCAGAGCACCCAGTGACCCTGGTTTCGGTGTTCCCACGCAGCATGCAAGGAGGCAGGCACCTGTGTGTGACGGAGAGTTTGGAAAAGCCATTTACAGGGTGGCAAGGAGGCTACATGTTTAGTGATTAAATAAGATAAAAGACCTTTTGTACTAATATACAGCATTCTTGTGGAGCTTTGTTATCTCATGGTCTGCGATAATGTGAATGTGTATATATATATATGACATATATTCTTCCCATATATGAATTTGGCAGTGACTGCAGTAGTAGGTGACACTTCTCCTTCTGGACATGTGGCCCCAAGCACCCCCACCCTGACAGCTGGGACAGGGGAAGACCCAGGACCAAAACCAGAGCCAGGCTTTGAAACAAGGACTTCCAGGCTGGGTCTCTGCTGCGGGTCTTATTCTGGTCCTTCGTGTAGCCCTCTGCCATCCTGCTGCCATAGTGGCCAGGATGGTGACCCTGGGCCTCTCCTGAGGTGCTGGTCATCTGCCACAAGGTCTGATGGCACCTGCAGAGACCCTGAATGGGGTGAATTGTGGTGTGGGATGATGCAGAGGTCTAGCGACCACATGGGGTTCAATGAGACTTTCCCATGAGGGCGTGTGGCCCAAGTTTCTAATACATGCCACATTTCTCCTGCTGCAGCCGTGGTGACTTGAGGTGGGAGATGCTGTTGGCCTGGGTGGAAGTCATATCAGTATGGGTCACGCTGGTGATGGGGCCATTGCAGGGGCTGGTGAGATACCCTGGGCTCTGCCCTGGCCTAAAGCACACTGTATCAGATGTGCGTGGCAGCGTGAAAAGCCATGTTGAAGCCTCTGAGTCCTGGTATATGGGCTAAACCTGTAAGAATATTTGCTCCTGCTGCGTGGCAGCAAGGAAAGGAATAATTTGACTTGGCTGCCTCTTGGGAACTAGTCTTTAAATTAGTATTTCCTCCTAGTGTTTATCCCAAAGGTGCCTCTTAGCACTTCGGTCGTTTCAATTTTCCCTGCCTTCAGTAAATCCATCTGAAAATATTTGAAAAAAATACTGCAGAAGCTCTGACTTGCTCCTTTCATTTTAAGCCTCTTATGCCATTTGATCCAGCAACTGCTGCATTTTTAAATCTCCTTTTGTTTATGGATTATTTTTTTTTGAGTTTGTGTGTTTCAGTGTTTTTCTTTTTCCCGTTCCCTTACGGTTAATTCACACAATAGGGTTTTTCCCAGCTCTCTGAATCAGATTGAGCATCAGTTTAGCCCTTGCTGAATCTAGTATGCTTGAAGCCTCTTGGGCCAGTGGCCAGCCCTCAGCCTGGCTGGTCAGGGTGGATTCAGGCAAAGTGGTTTTGGGGAAACAGTCTGGAAAACGGAGCTTCTCTTATCCAAAGAGGAGGCAATACAGTGTGAGGTGGTGAGATGCTGAAGCCTTGATGAAAGCTAGAGGGTTGGGAGTTTTTTGGGGAAAGCAAAAGGGGGGTGTCCCTGTGCGTGCCAGCCCAGGGTGCCCCTGCCTTGCTGGAAAAAAAATTACAAATAATTTCCTGGGCTGCCCGGTGAGGCTAGGAGAACGTGCCTTTCTTCAAACCCTTCCCACCGACGCATACAAAAATGCAGGAGCATTCTCATTGAAAGAGTTTTTTTTTTTATTGTTGTTATTATTTGTCAGGTGGTAATTCACTGGAGTGTAGAAAATGCTGCTGGTGAAAGTAATTTCAGTTGAAGCTCTTAATGCCGCTTTTTGCTTGTAATAACGCATTAGCTCTGATCTGTGTTAGCTTGTTCTGAAGCTTAATGGGAGTCGTCTTTGACTGTATCTGAGAAGCCATCAAATCCTCTTTTAGCTAAAAGTCAAGCGAGCTCCTTGGAGAGCAGTTTGATGGGATTGCTGCTAATCTCAGCCTTAATACTCTTCACCCGTTGAGCCAACCTGGTTGAGACCTGGAGCAAGTCCTGGGGTTGTTCATCCCAGGAGCCCACTCAACATGGGAGGCACAGCAGCTGGTGTGCCAACCAGTGCTAATGGCACGCTTCTGGTGTGGAAAAGAAGAAACACCGTTGCTAGCTCTCAACTTCTGACTGCACTTGGGACCTATTCAGAGGGGAAGCGGGCCAGGCCCCTGCCAGCTTGCAGGTGGAAACTAAGAGGCTGCTTGTTTCCCCAGTGCTCATGGCCTCTGGCTGAACAAGCACTTGAGCCATTGCTTCCAGCGCCAGGTGAGTGATTTGGAAAGGGACACCTCCACCCTGAGGTCCCCTCTGCCCAGGAGTCTTGAGGGACCTTATGTTGCTGGTCAGACACGGTGTTTGCAGGGGAGCTGCTGGCATTTCTGAATGTCACATCTGTGCGGCCAACACATCTGTGACCACCTCAGGATCCCCAAAGCCACGCAGTCAACAGGCTGCTTATGTTGTGCAACCTCACTGATGTTCGTAAAGCTTTTCAGATAAATCAAGAGAAGACCCCTGCCCTAACTGAGTGTGCTGTCTACATTAGAGATAGCAATAGGGGATAAACATAAAAGGAAGACCAAAGGAATAAAACTAATGAGAGTTAATAATCTGAATATATTCAAAGATCTGGGCTAAAGAAGGGAGACAACAAACCACGGGTGGAAGTCAAAGGACCTAATAAGACAGAGAGTTACAATAGGAAAAATAGTCATCTGTTCCGGCTGAAAACAGGAGCAGAGATGGCTTTTGTGAATTGTTTTCTCCCTCTTAACTCAAATTTTAAACCATGTACCCTTGTTCTAAATAAATTTAGGCGGCTAAGAAAGGCAAATTCACAATGTAATATCTAAATGTAACCAATTTTTCTCTTATCAGTTTTAAATGTAATTAAAGGTTAGCCCATCCTGAGGGTTACTCTTTCGTGATGTGGCAGGAGTGGTATTTGACTTTGGGCCCAGGTTTCCACAAGGAGAGCAAGAGCAGAGGTAGGAGTGAGCTCTTGGTTCTACAGAAGTGTATAACCTCACTGATTTCACAGGAGATAGGGTCCACCCTTGGCAATCGTTGCCGCCCACGAAAGGCAATTTTCTGCTAAATACTGTATAACTATAGTGCCAGTGCCCCAGGATGCTGTCTGGGGTTAAGCCACCTCATCCTCTCCTGTGTAGCACCCCCTGCTTTAATGGACATCTGGGTCTGGATACAGGAGGAAGCCCATGAAAGTGGAATCATTGATGTTGTCGGCATAGACACCGTTGTTGTCCCCCTCCCCGTACACCTGAAGCCAGACCTCATCCCCAGAGCTGAGGTGCAGCAAGACGGAGCCACTTGCTTGGTCAACGTTGTTCTTCTGGAACTGATCGTAGGTGAAGATCACCGCCTTGTCCTTCTTGTAGAGGCTGACCTTGACATCTGTCAGGTAGACTGTCAGATGGTAGGCAAAGTAGTACGTGCCGGGGATGCTGCAGAGGAACTTGCCGGTGCTGGCGTCGTAGTGGCTCTGCTCGTTGTAGAAGATCTTGCTGAAGCGGATGGGGACGTTAGGGTGGGGGGCTCGCTCCTTCAGCCCCACGCTGAAGGCGGAGCGGTAGACGAAGGCACCTTCGCCCTTCTCCCCCTTCTGCCCTGGGTATCCGGGAAATCCTCTTGGCCCCTCCCGCCCTGGGGTTCCTATTTCGCCTTGGTCACCTCTGGGGCCTTCCACACCTGGGGGACAGAGTGGGGACGGGGAGTTGTTTGCACTGTGCTGGCAGCCGCTACCCCCAGACCGAAACGCAGATGGGGCTGTGGCATGAGGATTTGCTTGGCAGCATGGAGCGAGGGGTGTCCCTGAGGAAAGGCTGGATGACCTCAACACCCCCCCGTGCGCTGAGACAGCGAGTGGAAAGCCCGCTCACCCCCCTGGCTGTGTGCATTGCTGCCAAGAGCAGTGCTTCTGAAAAAACATGATTAATTGGAAAGATAACCACCAGACCAAACTCTTTGACTTAGGTTGTGGGATCTCCATCCCTGCAGATATTCAAAATCCATCTGGACAAAGTTTGGGCATGGACCTACCAGACGTGAGACCTGCTGGGGCTGCCCACGGGCTCCAGCACTGAGGTACCCCCTGCTCCTCACCAACCTTGCTCTCCTTTCTCTCCTTTTAATCCGTCTTTTCCGTCTTTTCCATCCCGGCCGGGGAGCCCGTTGTGGCCGGGGTAGCCAGGCGCTCCTCCCATCCAGTTGGCACATGGTGTTTTGGGGTCGGGCTGGACATCCTGGGCAGCCACCTCTGTGCAATGGGGGGGCAGCAGCAGCAGCGAGCAAAGGAGGAAGCCTGCTGAGCCCCTCATCGTCAGTTCCTGATGAGGACAATGGCTTTGTTAGCTTTGAAGGTTAATAGAGAAAAAAAAACAAAACAAAACAAAAACCATGAAGAAAACCCACCCTTGAATAATGAGAGGCACAGAAGACTGAAATTTGGATCAACATATCCAAAGGAAAACAATTCTGCTCGCCCCAAGGGCCCCTCTGCATCCAGTGTGGTGCTGGCGTGTGCTCCACGAGCCAAGCTGAGATGGGGCTCCTGGGAACAGCGTGGACCTCAGCCCGGGAGCATATCCAATGCAGAGAGGAGCAAATGCCAGAGTTTTTCCCCCGGCGCTCGCGGGCTCTTTGCACAGGCACAGATGTAGCTCTGGACCGAGCGTGGCAAATGCCAGGGTATCTGTGGCCCATTTCTTTGCGAAGCTCTACTCAATTAGCCACAATATGCTCTAACTTCTGCCCATCTGGGTGAGCAGCTGATTGGAAGTACGGGTCCGGCAGAGCCTGTCTCAAAGCCTCAGAAGACTTTACGCTGAGCTTAAAGGTATAGGGCTGCGGGTACATCCCGCTAACCTGCGTCTATCTACCGTGAACAGAAACTACAGCCGGGCTTTCTGTTTCCTCTGAGCATAATCTCATATGAAGTTATGATAATGGATTTTTTCCACCCAAATTACGGTTTTGGATTATGGGAAGTTGCGCAGTCTTTAGGCACTGTAGGGTCATATTTTTCTTTAATCTCGTTGCCTGGTGAGTCAGAGCAATTAGTGCGGCTCCCCAGAACCAGGTGGGTGGTGACACCTTACGGCCAGCCTGGGGCTTTGTTCCCATGCTGCCAGAAATCGGTGGGACCTTGGTGGGCTTTGGGCCAGGCTTTTAGGAAACAGATATTTTAAAATGACTATTGTTGTGTGATACTGGTCCCTGGGAAGAGATTATAGACTGGAACAATAAAGGTATCCTGTTATGAGGATTGTAAGTGGCATAATAGGCAATAAAAAGTGAATAACAGCATGGCCATTAGAGTCCCTGAGCTCTGTAACTTCCAAGAAAAATAATATTTCAGAGCACTTCCTTTGCAGGGTTGATTTTCCTAGGCAAGCTATTTAAGTGTCATCTTTTAAATAATGCCTTATTAGCTCTCGCGTAATTGCTTCAAAGGAAGCTGAGTATCAAAATTGTTACCACAATTCCAGTTTTTGCAGGATATTGGGGGGACCTTCGAAGAAAACTTCAAAGCTCTGGTCAATGACTTCGGTGGATAGTACCTAACAGATAAAATCAGGGAATTCCTAAAACTGTGCCTGCCCTGCCAGGCTCCGGCACTCCAGCAGCCGCGATGACTGGCACCCTGCGATGGGGACCAGGGCCTGGTGTGGAGGCAATTTTGGGGCTGAGGGTGCCATGGGGTCCAGCGCCCACAGCCTGAACCTCAGGCAGTGCTCCCGCGTCTCTGCCCTTTGGGAAGCGAAATGCCCCTTTGCAACAAGGGAGGTAGCGATCGTCCATGGACCAGGGGGAACCCGTGAAACAGGTGTCTCTCAATCCTTCAAGCGGCTTGGACTGGCAAGCGAGGGTGTGCGTATTTGGGCACACCGCGAGATAGCCATTTAACTGTGCCTCAGTGGACTGCACTAAGGGGAGGGAGCCCCGTCCCCCTGCCTGGGTCCCCTCTGGCTTGGCTGCATGTACGTGCCCCTCCAAAATCAGCACAGGCTGTCTGGGGTCATCTAACCGCGTGGAGACACACTAGTGTTCCATAAACATCTGCCTCAACATTGCATTTCTTGAGCTGCGTTTTGGTGATTTTGTTGGGGCTAGTTCTGCTGTCTCATATGCTGCCCAGAACTCAAATATCACTAAAATTTTAGTGAGGGGTGTTCAATAGGCAGCCCCGGAGGCAGGTCTTCATCTGCTGCAAGATAAACCCCTCCTTTAAGGCCAAAAGCGGTGCAAATCTGAGGCAACCCAAAGCAGCTCTCCTGGCAGGCGCCCGTCCGGCGTGCTCTGAAGGGCTCGAAGCGATGCCCGTCCCACAGCAACCTCCGGCAGCTCTTCGCTGCGGACACGTTACGCAGTCTAGTTTCTCCTTTCTAGTGAGAAAAGTGTTGTGATATGCAAATAGAAAACTCCTTCTGTTGCTGCAGTTTGACTCAACCACAAGTGGTTTGCTTGTTTGAGAGACGAAGCAGTTCTCGGGCATAGGTATGTCATACAAAAAGAAAGTTTTAAGCTACATCTGCTGGCTCCAAGTTTAACATCTGGTTTAGGTACGATAGCTCTTTACTATATCTTTCCCGTTTCTTTTTGTCTTTCCATCTGATGCTCAGCAGTGTAACATGAAATAATCTGCTATGTTTAAATGTCAGTTGTACCTTTCAGGCAAGGAACAGCTGAACCAAGCGTCCTTGGTGGCTTTCAGTGAACACGGTAGCTGCCCAGGGAATAAAAGCTCACATGCGTTATAAGAAGCTTACTCATTTATCAGCAGGAATCAGCATATCATCTATAAGAACAATGCTACACAGTGATTCAGACCGTGATTCAGAATTTAAATGTCACGTTATGCTATATAAATAGTATATATTTTTATATATATAAAACCATAAAAGAAGTCTTTGCACGAAACACCACACAAAAAGCCCATCTATTTTCCAACTCCGGTATTTTCTTCAAAGGGTGTTAACCAGGGGTTTGGCTTATGTCGATCTTTTTTCTGTCTGAATGGCTTGTAGCATAGTTTTTGCTGACGTTCCAGCAGTGACTTGCTCCAGGGGGATCCCACCTTACATCTGGGTGGTGCAGGTTTCTGGCAAGGGGCTGGTCCGACTCGGGGAGATTTGGGGCAACCCCAGGCTTCCCAGGAGTCTTCGAGGAAAGCGGTGAATCGAAAGGTGCCAGTGCAGCGCTCGCTGTTACAGTCATGTGGCTTTTCACGGTTGTTCCTGACTACTTTTGATTTGGGAGTTTTGATCTCTAAATAGTGTTTCCAAATACAGGAGTATGAATTGAAGGGAGATCGGCTATTCTTGGTTTGAAATGCTCACTGGCTGTTCTGAGAATAACTCTAAGAAAGGAAACTTCTTGCAAATAGAAAAGTCTGTCTGTCTCGTTCAGCCCAAAAGAAGAGGAAAATCCTGAACTTAGTAAGAGGGTGGAAAAAAAAATATCATGCTTACCAGCTGCTTTGAGTCCTAGTTGGCTTGCTGCAGTCTCTTTAGAAATGAAGTCCGGCTACCACTTCGCTATCCCTAAGGGCATGAGGAGCTGTCAGCTCAGACGCTGCATTTTCCATTTGCTATTGCGCATGCTGACCTACAAGTTGTGTTTTCCCATTAATTTTTCCTGGCCATCACTTAAGTTTTGGACCACTTATATAATGCGGTCACATTGGGATAGCTTGCGAAGATAGCCTTAACGGGGAAAAGATGGGTTTGGGAATTTGGTGGGAAGTGAAGGAGCAATGGTTTGCTGGAGAAGCCCGTGTGAAAGCCTGCTCGTCCAGAGCTGCTGCTCCCTGTAAGCGGGGAAATGTTGTTAGCAGCTGGGGGAGAAAGTGTGTCTGCAGCCTTGTATCAATGCACTCAAATGCGGTGGGTTTTTTTTTCAACCTGTTAGTAAATGAATTATTGTGTGAGAAGTTTTGGCTTCTCCTTTTAATGGCAAGGGCCGTTCCTGCCCGGAGGCTGCTGCCGCACCAAAGAAGGGCAAAGCTGCCCGAGGGGAAGGGCAGTGCCGGGGGAAGAGTTTTGCCTTAAACCAGCCAAGCATGTGCCAGCGCTATTGTAAATCAGTAGAGTCATTTCAGCCCTGTGGATGGCTTTTAATCTATCGCACGTTTTGGCTTTATGTCAAGACATAGCCAAAAGACAAAGCCTTTCACCTCCCCCCCGCCCCCCCCATGTCTGTCTCCTTCCAAAACGGAGGTCGGACCTTGGAGAGCGGAGGCTTTCCTCCCCGGCCGCCCCGGGGCCATTCAAGGTTAGCGAGGCGGGACCTTGGCAAACCTGGGCTCACAAAATCTGACCAGGAAAAAATAGCGCGATGAATGTTGTTGCAACCAGGCGTGGGGAGCCGGTGTCCTTGGGGGAGGGGAAACTCATCCAAGTGAAAGTCAGCAGGACACTATGCCGAGTTACCGAGTTGTTGTAAAGACCTGGCTATCTGGAAGGACTAAAAGGATGTCTAAATGAACACATTAATAATTTCTTACACATAGAACTGGGAGTCATCCAGGGTGAATTTTGAAGTCCTGAGGAGAAGGGTGCAGAAGGGAGGAGCCGCGGGACAGCTGCTCGCTGCCTGCCTTATTTTGGTCAAGCCCTTAGCCCAGCATTTGAAGAATTTGATTTTAATTTTTTTTTCTGGATGATGGTTTTTCCATGCAATGTTGAGGCTCAAAACAGTCCCTCCTGCAACCCCAGTAATGTATGATGGAGATTTAGTTGGATCTGTTGTTTTTGTATAAATGTGATTTACTAGAGTCATGTGTCTGTGTTTGTGTGCGTGTGACACCACGTTTCCGTCGAAGCTTCCTCTCCTGCGCCATCAATGGAGGAGCGGGATCTTGGAACTGAAATAGGAACTTTTTTTGCAGTGGAGACGAGAGGTTTTCGGCTGCTTCTCCTTGGGGTGTGAGCAACACAAGGCTGGTTTCCCTGCCGACTCTCGGCTTGAACCCCCAAATGGGGTATTTATTAGGCTGCCAGGATTTGAAAATTGAACTTGACATGTTTAATAGGTAGTGCTGCAATTACCTCATGGCCTTTCAATTCAGTTGTTAGGAAAATACCACAGTGATAAATCTTTCAGTGGTCCATCAATAGCCTCCCACACGTTATCTCTGGCTCCCAGAAGAGGGGTGGGCGGCAGCGCTGGCTGCCTGGTTTCTCTCTGAGGGTACAATCGGCTGATGGAACCCCAGATGCTCTCGCATTTATGTTCGCAGGTTGGTGCTGGCTCCTGTTCCCACTGCAGAGGGAGATATTGTACAATCCAGTGAGCTACTTCTGGCTGTGTGATAGGAAAACATTCAAAATGCTCTGCCCGGTGACGAGCAAAACCTGCCACCAGATGCAGACTGGACCGGCAGTGCCCGCAGCTGCGGTGCTCAGAGGCAGCAGCTCTGGTTGGGGCTGGGGGGTCTTTTTGGGCACAGAGAGAAAGCTGCTGTCCCCAGGTCCAGTAATACCTTCTCCGCTTTGCACCGTGGTCACCAGAGCTCTGGTGCGGGACACGCTGCCCGTACCTAACTCAGCTACAAACCTTGTGCTGAGCCTGACCTTGTTTTCTCCCTTGGATCTGATGCAAGCCTGCAAATAGGGAAAATACAGAACTGACGTGATGGACTGTGGGTCGTAGCTTTCGCTAAGAATTAAAAATAAGCAGAAAGTTATATTTAGCCATCTATAAACAGGAATAAAGTAGAGCAGGAGGCTCGTTATCAGCTGTGCTCCATCAGCGCAGTCATGGTCCCCGCTGGGGTGACCTGAGGGCTGAAAAGCCGCTTTGGCGGCGGGGAGGTCGGGATGGCTGTCTCAGGAGGAGGTCGGTGGCTGCCCAGGATCGGGGCCGGGGAAGGAGCCCCCGACTGCCCACCATTGTCTGTCCCCAGTGGGGCTGAGCCAGCACCACCGTGGTGCCCAGCTCATGGGATGCCTTGTCCCTTCCCGAGGCTGCTGCGACACCCCCAGTCCACAGCTCCGCTGGGAGCCGGCCCCTGCCCTGCCCCGGCTTACTGTCCCCCTGGGACGCCTGGCTCTTCCCTCGTCTTTCCGCTGGCCCTGGATACCGCACGTCCCAGAAACAACAGATATTCCCAGCTTTGCTAAAAACAGCAAAAAACTGCTTACGCCATGTAGCGGGCTGGCTGGCAGGCTGTTCCATGCTATTTTGGTGCTGCCCGAGGCTGTGCGCAGCGCAGGGACCGCAGCCTCCATGCCGGGGATGCTGCTGGCTCTGTCCCTGGGCACCGCTGGTGGCCCCATCCGAGCCAACTCCGCTCGCACAGCCGGACGGACCCCGCGCCTGTCCCCACTGTTCCCCCCACGGGCACCTGTATCGGGTGCGAGGCGACGGCGAGCGCTGAGGGGCCAACCCAAAGAAGCAGCAGTAAAGCGGCCTTTAGCGCCGGTGCCACTGTCAGCCAGGACCCTGGCCACAAATTGCAATTCTCCGTGGCCGCGTGCGTCGTTGTGCGCCCAAACCCTTCCCCATCCAGCATCGCACTTCCCTCTAATGGGGAAGGGGAGCGCTCTCCCTGTGGGCAGGCTGGGGGCTGTCAGCCTGGTCCGATGTGCCCTTGGGGGCTGCTCAGCCCCTTTTCTGGCAGCCTGGCTCCCACAGGGTCTGCCATGCCAGTGGGTGCACCTTGTGCAGCTCGACATTGGGGTGCTGTGGCTATTCACATCCCCCACAGTGTGGCCGGGGAGGCACGAGGGCCGTGGGCACGGCAGGCGGTGCAGCCATGCCTGTTACAAGGCCGTGGGCACTGGTGTTCCCACTGGTTTTCCTACATGAGCGCAGGGAGGTGGCTTAGGTCCAGGGACAGGCAGAGCCGGCAGCAGTGGCCAAGCTGGTCCGCTTCTCGGCGGCGGGGCTACCAATTTCTCAGCCCGTTTCACACGGACAAACGGGCTCTTTGCTTTCCCGCACTGGGCAGCTCGGGCAGAGCAGCTCTTTGCCAGCCCTGAGCAACAGCACGTTTCTCTTCTCGGCCATCACAAATAAACTTCTCCGGCCTCAGGGGATCCCCGCTTGGCTCCCGGCGAGGGATCTTGGCGCAGCAGGGTTTCTCATGCCGAAAGGGACATTGAGACACATTTGTTCAGGAAACGCGGCCCTGTAAATGCTGCTCAAAGCTCCTTTTATTACCATTATAGCTGTTCCCAGGGTGCTCGTTTCGGCACTGGCAGTTCGGGGTGCCGCTTTGGCCTCGCTGGGCTGCGCCAGGGAGACGCAGCCAAGGGCCCCCCCGGGTAGGGGGTTACGCACGACTCCCTCCGGCTCCCCTCCGCTCTCGCGCCAGCCCGCAGCTGAGCCGGGTACCGACTTCTTTTAGCACAGGCTGGTCTTGTTTTGGGGCTCGTTCTGGGCTGGGAAGAGGCCGGGCAGGGGACAGAATAACAACCTCAGTGATTTGGTATGCGGAGCACTCCCCTGCAACATCCCCCTGCCAAAGCTGCCCCCCCAGATTTCGCTCCCGGCAGCGACCGCATCTTTCCGAGGAGGCACCCGAGAGCGTACTTCTGCCCGGCTCTCCCCTTCGGCTGTGCTCCACGGGCTGAGCTGTTAATGAGGTATTTAATGAGATTGCTACTTGCCCATTAAAACGAACACCTCAATGTGGGCGAGGAAGGAGAGCTTGCAGCTGATAATCACGCAGCCCCCCGAAGCCTGCTTGCGTTCATCGAAAACGCATTTTTACAAAGCAGATAAATTATTTATTAGGAGAGCGTTGCTGAATAATTCAAGCACAGAAAAGAGCAGTTTCCTTTGAACAGACGATTTTCCATCTTACCTAAAGACAGGCAGGGAGAGGTTTGGACTATAGATGGTGCCGACCAGCCTGGCGCCGCAAGCCTGGTCGAGCACGGCCGAAGCCGGGGGGCACTGGGAGCTGGTTTGCAGTGATCCCCCCAAAGAGCCAACGCTGCTGGGCCGAGCAGGTGGGAAAGGCAGGAGCATCTCTGCCAACAGTGCCACCAAGGGCAGGCACCGCGCTGGCTGTCTGAGACACCCAGAGGAAGCCACCAGGCACCCTCCTGCCGCTCCCCCCCCCCCCCGAGTGATGGTGACAGCCCGGTGCCATCCACATCCGTGTCCACCCTGCCACTGGGGTGAAAGTCAGGAGCCCGGGAGTGAGATAATGCCCTCCCATCACGCTTTCCTTTGCACTCCACAAATGCACAAGAATTCTTTTTGGCCATAATGGTTTTTCCACTCACTGCGGTATCGATCCAGAGCCACCGGCTCCAGTAACCTCTGCTGTGCATTAGCTGACTCCCTGCTTCCTGCAGCGTGATGGATGTGATGGCAGGGCGGTGGGGCAGGCGGGTTGGGCACCCACCAGCTGGATTTTGGAACTGTTTTCCCTGTGCAGGACCCTCCTGGACTGTCATTCAACTGCCAATGAGACCGAGTCACAGTATTCTCAGGCCAGGTGACTGGTCCTTGCCTGCCTTGTGGAGGTTCTGTGCTCAGATTCAATAGTCTTTGCTTCAAAACACCAGTGAGGCGCTAAGGGACACCAGTTTGCTTGTTTCTCCCATCGTTTACAAAATCTAATCACTTAGAAGCGAGGACATGATTAATTAAAGGCATTATGAATCTCACATTATCTATAAAAGGAAATATCATTGTGAAATCTGAGTGATGCATATTGCACCAAGGAACTGTAAATCTGATAAAAAATGATTACTGTATATTTTTACTTTGGGCATTTCACAGTATAAATCATCACGAAGTGCTTTCTGGGAAGTTGCAGAGAATGATACATCCGTGATGCTTCTGATAGGGTGTTTCTTTGTGCTTGGCAGAAGGCATTTATGGTTGCTGTAGGGCTAGTAAAAGATGTCTTCAATTATTCATTTTTATAAGTGCTTGTTCTCCTGACTTGAACATCCAAAACCACACTGTGACTGGTTTTAGCAGAACATTGAGGGGTTTTTTTTTGGAATCAAATGACTTTGCCTCTCTTCCATATGAAAAAAAAAAAAAAAAAAAAAAAAAAGCCGGTTAACTCCCAGCTGCCACAACATTTTATACGCCTCTCGCTGTGGAAAGCACCTTTCCGGGCGGCAGCGGGCTGAGCCAGCAGCCTTCGCTCGCGCTGGGGCCGCGGCACCTCGCCTTGTGCCCGCCAGGAGGGTTACTTGCCAGCCGGAGAAGCAGATCCGGCAGCCCAGAGCAGACCGGGGCCCTCGACACGCTGGCGCTGGGGGCATGCCGAGGAGTGGTGGAGGGCCGGAGGCGATGTATTCAAAGCGTTGCGGTCGCTTAGAGCTTCCCCCCCCGCGCTTGCAGAGGAAAACGCTTCCTTCTGCTGCAGATCCCATGCTTTAAAAAAGCCTTTACAAACGCACATGCAAATCACGCAGTGGTTTGTGTCGGTGCCCCCGAGCTGGCGCTCGGTCACGGCTGGATGCCAGGGACACTCCGCTCCGGATGAGGCACGGGAGCCGGGAGACCCTCAGTGCTGCTCATCTGGGCTTAAGGCAGGCGAGCATCCCTGCCTGCACGGAAATCCTGTGGGATTGGGCCCCTGGACACCAAACCCACAGGCAAACCACGTGTCCCGAACCCTCCTGCTCCTGCCGTGCCCCCACGGCTGCCTCCCCCCGACAGGACGGGCGCCCCGACCGTGAGCCTTGGGATGCCCTGGCGTGCCGGGCTGAGATCCTGCCTCCTCAACATCGCAAGAGACTCCCCCAGTAAAAGCCATGGAGCTAGACAGGCAGGAGGGAGTGAAAGCGCTTCTATATTAAAATACATTTTCTGGTGCTCCTTTATATGTTTTTAACGTGATTCATATGTCCCCGCCTGGCCCAGCGCCCACAGCCAAGTGCTCCCCTTCCTCTGCACTGCAGTGGTTTTTTGTGGATTAGGTTCAACTGGATAAATTAATCTCCTTTTGTATTTATAATCCCTACAAGGGTGGTGTCTTTAACGGAGAATATTCCTTCTCATTCCTTTGGCAAAGCAAGTAGCAGCTCCCTGCTGTGTCTCATCGCAGATGACACAAGGTTCTCTGAATAGCAAAGAGAGGAAACAAAAAGGATCTAAGATCTTTCTTTCTTTCTTTCTTTCTTTCTTTCTTTTTTTTTCTGGGTAGCTACACGTATCCACCTCATGGAAAATTCGCCCCAATACTTTAGTTTTTTACTTTTCATGTTCTTGCATCCCTGAGACTCTGCCTGTGAAACATGCTGCCTGCTCGCCGATGGAGATGGGGACATCAGAGACAGTTTCTTTGACTCCTTTGAGAGGAGGGAGAAAGGGGCTTTCTCTTCTCCAAAGCCAAAGAGGAAAGATTTAAGGAAATTCAAAGACTCAAAATGAGGTATGATGTAGGTATTCATCACGGGAAACACCCCGGTACCTGCCATCTGGGACTGTGAGGGGCCTCTACTGACCTTACAAGTGGTTCAGGTAAAAAGCGTAATTTAATTCCTATCATGGCAAAAGCCATTCCTGTGCCTGATCAAGACCCCTGACTTGAGGCAGGAACGAGTACTTGTGGCATCGCCTCATTTTCCCAAGGCAGGGCAGAGCAGCGGTGCCCACCGACCCCGGGGCTCTTCCCCAGCCCACCGGCTCTCTCAGCAGGGAAACCCCCGGAGCAATCTTCCCGCCGGTGGCTTCGGAGGGGACCGCTGGTGGCACACGGGCACTGAAACATCACCTGCACTGTGTGGCTGGGCAGCGTTTACCAGCCTTCCAAAAATGAAGATCTCTCTCACCCACATGGGTGCCAGTGTGGGCAGGTGACGCCGGTGCCATCACCGTCCCCACCAGGCTTCTGCTGCCACTCGCAGCGGCACAGGGCAGAATCTGCCCCCCGAACTCCGCGGCTTGTTTGTTTGTTGTCTCTTGGCTTGCTCTCTGCAAATATTTTTATCCGGCTGAACCACAAATAATTGCTCACAGCTTCGCCGCTTGGGTTTGTGATGAGCCTGCAAAGGCCGGCGTGTGTTTGCCGGAGATAATCAGGGCGCTTTTGTGCTCAGTAGCTTTGTCATCTCGCACTCTCTCCCTCTTGTTTCTGGGCTTCCTTTGTCTCCCACCTTCCCCTCGGTGTGCGGCGCCTTTTCTGTTACCTCTGAAAATAATTGGCTTCACCTCTTAGTCATTTTTTTTTATGTTTGTTTCTGATATATGGGAAAGCGGCATCTCTGCACGTGTCCCTCGGTGACTGCTGCTCATGCAGTGTGTGTCTCCACCATTCAAGTAAAAATGTGACAACGTTTCCCCACCAGACCCTGCCACCATCCTGGCAAAGCATTTTCTACCGTGACAGCATTTTCCAGTTCGTGAGTGCAAAGTATTATAACAGCCTTTCCCTTTAGGACCATGTGCTCTGGCTGCGCGGTAACGACTCCGAAACGTGGTTTCTGACTCTCTGAAATGGAGACAAAGAGTAGCCCCAAGGCCGTTGCTCCGGCTAAGCATTTCTCTCAGACTGAGATTACCTGCTTTTTGAAGTGGAATAAATGCAAGTGAATTAACCATAGCATCTATCTTTTTCTCTCTTCCCCCCGCCGAGCCCTACCACCTCCCGCAGGACACTCGGGTCCCCCCAGCTGTGTGGGTCCATGGCTCTCCTGCTTCCCATAGCAGCTCTGGCATCTCCAGGCAGTGTCCATACACGCTTATCAGAGAGAAGTGTTGACCATGTTGCATCGCCCTAAAGAAACATTCTTTCCCTGCCCTGTTTATTTTACCCAGCTCTCTGAATTTGGTCATTACTCTTCTTGCTGTCTCCTGCACTGTTCACCCGACATTTGTTCCCCCCCCCCACACTTCTGCGTATTCGGTTTGTTATTTGCAGTTGTTCCTGGGTGGAACATGAACCCACAACATCTGAATCGTATTTTCCACTGCTGGCATTGGAGGGCAGCACAAATTAGCCCTTGTAGCTAATGACAGGGCTGTGGTCGAGACCGTATGTGTGATGAGATTTTAATAACAGGTGGGTTAGGAGACGCCGGTGACGAGAGGTGCTAAAGAAGCGTGGGCAGGAACCTCTCACAGCTGCAGCTCCTCCACATCAGTGCATCCCGAGGCTGCTGCGTGGTGGTCCACCCCCGGGTACAGAAACCCTCCCGCTTTTTCCCCCGGCAGAAGCAGACTGTGAAACCCAGGGGTTCAGCCATCTCCCCAGTCAGCTGCAGAGCGTGGGAGCCTTTGGTGTGTTTTGGTTTCGGTATTGCTCAGCTCCATCCCCTCTGTTTGGGCTGTCTGACCCATCGGCTCTTCCGCAGCCTCTCTTGCTCCTGAACTTGGTCCCCTGTAGCATCCTCTCCTCTTTGTGCGGGGAAGCTGGTGAGCTGGCAGTTGTGGTAGAGAGGCTGGGGATGTCTCATTTTATGGCAAAACCTTCTGTTCCCACTGATTCTGGTTTTGAAGGTGGAGGCCTGTTGCTGATTCTTTGCAGTAGATGGGAATTTACCTGCGGCTGCTGCTCAGTTACTCTGTTCTCTAAGAAGGTTGTTAAAATGCAGCTGATGGGTTATAAGCTAGAAGCAATCTTTCATAAACCTGATGAAGTTTTGGTTATGTCCTTTTATTGCTTATTGCCACTTCAATATACGGCTTATGTGAACCTTAAGGCTTTTGGTGTCCGTTGTAGCCACCTGTAAATGGCTTTGGGCACAGGATATGGTCCAAATCGCTGTTTCCTAAAGCAATGCCTTCCTAAGAACGCAGAGAGCAAAACTGGGGTGAGGTTGGTTGGTTTTAACCTTGGAGGAAGTCAGCTGAAGCCTCCAGCATGGAAAATGGTTTAGCACTTGCCCCATCACCAGAGATACCTCTAATTCTAAGCAAGGGGAGTGTGTCTTGTGCGCTTGTTTAGCTCTGAGCACAGGCAAAGGACGCCATACTTTTATTTTCCACAGAAAAGGAACCTACTCAGTTGTCGCTCTGATTTTTCTTTGAGCTGTGTACTTTAACCATTCCCTCAGGTTATGTCGAGGCACCAGAGAGCTGTTTCTCAAGAGGTGTGCCTATTGGGCAGGCTGGTTAGGGTCTTGCAACCTCCTCCTGTCACTAAGGAGACCGGAGAAGTGGCACCTGCACCAGTGCCTGGGGACAGCTCGCACCACGTGGGGATGTCAGTGGGGCTACGGCATCTCTTCAGCATCAGAGTCCCTGGTCGGAAGCTCCCTTTGACTCCAGCTCAGCAGGTATCAGCTATCTCCCCTCCATGTAGCCTAAGGATGGCTGAGTGGCGTCCGTCGGACCTTGGTGTTGTCTCCCCTCCCCTTGCCATACTCGTGCTGTGCATTGCTCGGGGCAGAGACCCAGTCCAAAGGAGGCAACCATCCCTTAAGCAAAGCTGGTAAGGAAATCTCCTGTTGATGAAACCCCCCCTTACCCGTTCATCCCTCTGCGTATAGAGCGCCATCAGACTCTTCTTCCCTGTGCACTATGTGCACGTGGTTTATTTCTCCACGGCAAATTTCTTTATTTGGCTTCGTGCTTCTGCAAACCAGCCTCGCTCCTTGCGCACGCAGCAGCTCTGCCCGCAGGTGGGCTCTGCCCTGGCCGGTCTCTCTTCCCACCCCACCGTCTGCGTGCTCCTGCCGACCGTTTCCTGCCTTTTCGATTGGGGTGGATTTTGCAAGAAGCATTTCCTCCGAGCTCCTATTTCTGCCCTCTTTCGGCGTGTTCCTGTGGTTTCCGTGCTGATCTCTTGCGATATCGCTCAGCTTTCCTACCCAGCCTTGCAGTCCCTCTCGTTCGTTCATGTGCCGTGGATGCTGCCCTGTCCCAGCTGTGGTTTTCCGTATTCGAGGAGGAATATTTTGGCAACCTCTTCCTCCCTTTTAAGTTTCCCAGACCATTACAACTTGAATGAAGGCTTCCCCTGTCCTCCAGAACGGCACGTTTAATTTGGTTGTCTCTATGCTCTGTATAAAAGCTTCTGCACAGGTTTCCTGCCCCTTCTGTTTCTCTTAAAGCCAACATTTTTGAGGTCTAATTTAATCTATGAATGCAATAGCTTTAAAATCCAGCACAGTACGATAACCTGCTTACTGCTCTCCCTTTACCAGAGCCACTGCCCCTGGTTTAGACCTATTTAAATGAAAAATGTGGCTTTTATTCATCTTCCCTTTCAGGCTCCATCTGCCTCCTTGAAAAGCTGCTTGAATTTTTCCAGCTGTCACAAGTATTTTGGGGAGGCTGAGGTAGATTAGATCTTGTAGCTGCTCTCTTCCACATTCTGCACCTGCCACCTCTGCTTTTCCCACCTGTTTCCATCTTCTGTGTTTAGACCTTCGGCACCGCGCAGCATCGTGCTCACCAGGAAGGCCTTTGCGACGGGATTAGCACGAGCCGTTAATATAACATAGGGAAAGATTTGCACGTTGCTCTCAGGCTGCGGCCACTAAAATAACAACAGCTGCCCTAAACCCGAACCACCTTCCAGCTGGAGCCTTCCAGCATTTGCCATCCAAACCCCTGGCAGGTGGGGCTGCAAACAACAGCCCCCTTCTATAAATCCGTACATGTGGATCTCTGCTAACCCCGACCCTTTCGCTGGGTTCCTGCGAGGAGAAGGAATGCATGAGGGAATAAGGCCAACAACTGCAGGTGGCCTTTTGCCAACACATCCAAAGAAGGCTTGAGAAAACCTTGACTTTTCTTTCAAGACGGGTGCTGTCAAAGCCAACTCCCCCTTTCCAAACGGACACGGTGGAGGGGGCTCTGGTGTTCACCCCGCTGCTGCGTGGCAAAGGCTGCTGACCAGACCTCTTCCCCGTGGTGACATTTGGCTTCACCACCCCCTGCAGTGCGCCGGGGGCCGCGTCTCCTGCCGGAGGGCAGCGGGGATGCACCCTGCTGCCATGAAAACAGGAAGCGGTTAAAGGGTAAGTCTGTTTTTACAGCTCAGTTGACTATTGGGAAAATGAACAGTTATCTGCGGTTCTTATCTAATAGTGAGTCTTTTGCTTCCTGCCTTACTGTAGGTAATGCAGAAATCGTCTTGTGAACCTCATTTCCTTGAGATCTTTTCTCAATTCACAGCTTCCCCTTCGCACACCCTTATGTAAGCAGCTCTCGGGTCACATCCTCTTTTGAAGTCGTGTTTTGGAAAAGAAGAGCTGCAGGAGATGTGGGCAGAGGGTGATCAGGGATAACTCCCGTTTAGAGCGGTGGCGTTTGTGGATGTGCAGTTGGTGTCTGTACAGCAACGGATGGAAGGAGAAAGCTCCAGAACAGGTGGAGAGGACAGTTACCCTGAACGGTCTCATCTACATCAACTAAGATGTTGAGGGGCAGAACCTGGGCCGGGGCCAGCACACATCAGCACGCTAGCACCAAGGGAACGGGTGTTGTGCAGCCAGAGGGACAGACAGAAGGACAGGCAGCTGCTGCGGCAGGTCTGCGGGCTTTGCGGGTGGAAGGACACCCTTAAGGACACCATTGTGGACTGGAGTAGCCAGGCTCGGTCTAAGCTTTTCTCTTGTGAACTGTTCAGAAGCACGCATGGTTTCTTCTCCTCTGGCCTGGGGGATTTCTAAGCAAATAAAGGTGGTGGAGGGTGCAGGACAGGGAGGGCTGTGTTCCCTGTGCTCTGAGCTGGGCAGCCCGTGAGGGCAGATCTTCTGCCCCTCTCTTCTAATTGGAAAGTTAGTCACAGCACCACCTTTTTGTGGGGAAACCTCATCCCTTGGGATCCTTGTGCTCGTGCAGGTGTGCTGGGAGGGTTGGTGGGGAGCATCTGCTTGCTGCTGGGAGCACTGCGTGGTCTGGCGTGCCCTGCGGCACTGGGATCCACATCACTGCTCTCCTCTCTCCTCCTTTTGGACTCACAAGCCATCTCCCTGGCAGGAAATCTTCCTTCGAATGGCAGCCCCCAACTCAGGATGAACTGCTGTGCAGATCTTACAGGGATCACAAGTGTGCATGGTGCAGGCTGGCATTGGACCAGTCCAGTCTCCTTCCTTGCCTTGGTGTGACTGTCTCCACGGGAGTTCCCTCGGGAACTGCCGCCTTCGCTGCGATCCTGCCCTCATGAATGGGAGGAGAGGGCTTGGCCTGAAGCACAGAGACCTCTGTATGGCTGTGCGAAACCGGGGGAGAGGAGGAGCTCAGAGGATGCCGAGCTCCTGAGCTGGCTGTGGTGGGGCAACACACGAGAGAGTCACCACTTCACACTAGAGAGGGGTTTGGCCTATGTCGTTGAGGGAAGTTTTGTGGCAGTGATTCTGCCCATGCCTAAATGGAAACAGGGTGGTTCTGAGGCTGAAACGGGCCACGAACAAGCAGCGAAGCCAGCCTGGCCGGGGGAGCGTGGGCAAGAGGCACCGCACCGCATGGGGCAGGGCGGGCATCGCTGAGCTGCACTTCAGAAATCAACGTCCACAGCTGAAGGGCTGGTGAGAAGGCAGGCATAAAAACAGCGTGTGGAAAGGTTATGTGAGATGGAGATCGGATCGAGCCACAAGTGGCTGAGAAGCTAATGGTGAGCAAGTCCAGACGGTACAGGAAGAGAGCAAGCGTCAGAGATATGAGGGCCACCTTGCAACACAGCGTGGGCACGGGGGCTGAAGTGTCCCTGTTAGAGAAAGTGGGAAATATGACAGAAGAGAGAGGAGAAGGCTGCTGTAATACCTATTAGGGAAAACTAAGGCCTTAAATGCAGGAAAGACAAACATCGACATGGCATTAAAAATAAAACATATCAAGAAAGCATGGGCCAAGCAGGCAGAACTGAAAAAACAGTGAAAGAAAATAGGTACAGCCACCGTGAAGAAATATGATCCTACACATCCAAATGGTGGTAGAGGAGTAGGGTTAATTTTAGTGCTATGAAAAACTAAGGTGAAAGTAATTGGGGCCAGTCTTGCAGAAAGCTGTGGGTGAGACGGAGACTGTTTAAGAACAGGCTGAAGTTCCTCTGGTGCTCCAGCGGCTGGAGAGTGAAGCAGGGTAGGAAACAAGCAGGGAATGGAAGACATTTGCCTCTTTTGGTTTCTGAGGAGGGATTACAGTGAAAGCAGCAGCAGTCACCCAGTGCTCCTAGTGTGATAATTACAACCAGAGATGTGCAGGGTGGGAGGCTCCCTCAATGCTCAGCGAGTTGGAAAGGAGGCAGTAGTTTTCAGTCAATGCCAAGAGGTGCCGGCGTCTTTGTTTGATGTTCTGTGATGTGTTTAAACCTTCTGTATCAGGTGGTCCCTCCTCTGGATGAAGAGGTGCATCCTCTCTGTATGGGAGCTGCCGAGCGGGACGCAAGGCATGTCCTTGCCCTGCCCTGCCATGGGTTCAGCAGAGCTGAGCTGGCGGCTACGAGGAAGGGGATGGAGAGCAAAGGGTTGTTGCTTCAAGCCAAAGTGTGCAACGGCTTTGCAGGCATGGCCGTCTGCAAACAGGTAGTCGCACTGCGCAGCTAAGGTCAGGTGGGTGGCAACCAGCTTGTGCTTTGAACACAACCCTCCATGCCAAAGGATGGTCATGGCTGTGGGCTGGAGACCGCTGTGTGCCAAGGCAGTTTGAACAGATAACCACCAGCAGCTTACCCCACACCACCCACGAATCAAGTAGCTGAGAAAAGCGCCCTGTAAGCAATGGCAGATTTGCGCCCTGCCCGGTCACACCAGCACTCTGCTCTCCTGCCTTTGCTGCCACGCTAGCAGGATAGCCGGGATTTTGTTTTTCCTGCACCTTAATACTAATTGGAAAGTTGTACTTGAGTCTCTTGAGCATTGCGCTCAAAAGCAGTGAGGCATTAAGGGCCACCAGCTAAGAAGATGCTGTGGGAATGCTTGGGGGGCATCTGCAGACGCGCACTTAAACACTTATAAAGCAAACTAGAGAAAATGGCTCAGGTGAGGTGCGTTTAGGAGGAGGGGGGGCTGTGTCCCAAATGTTTGCTTGTGACTGTGTTTTTACACCAGACCTGTTATAAATCATTGCCTGGAAATTCCTGTGCGTATATTATCAACCAGTGACATCTTTATTTGTCCCTACTCCTTGTTTATCTGAGATCCCAAGGTCGGAGAAGAACCCCCTATATGTTTTCCTTCAGCAGCATAAACGTCACTCATCTCTTGCCTCAGCTGCACGCTTTCAAGTGGGCTGCGGGTCCCTGGAGCTGTTCCAGTGCTTTTAGAGATACTGTGCTTTCCCGTAAGTGCTCGAGAGCTAGCGCTCATCCGGCGGAGCAGGGTTTGCCATCACCAGCATTCAGCAGCGCTCCCCTACAGCCAGTTGCTGCAGCTCTCCTCTGGACCTTGAATCCTCCTGTACAGGCATGGGGAACGGTCCCTCCCGGTGCCAGGACAACCTGGCTGCAGCCGATCCCTCGTCATCCTCCTCTGCAGCATCCTCTCACCTCCTTCGGGAAGAAGGGAAGCCTGCAGGGATGTGGGAGGACCGAGGCAGAGGCAGCCCGGCCGTCAGCCTGTGGTTTGCAGGGCAATGGGAAGAGGGAAGGTTTTCTTTGGATCCTGGCCCCCGGGTGTACCCAGTGTAACCTGGATTTCAAATATTTCATGTGAGTTACTTTGATCAACTAACCTGCTGGTGTCTCAAAAGGAAGCGCTGCGTATCTGCTGGGTCTGTGCTGTACCAGTCATATGACCTTACTGGAGCCACGCTTCTGACAGGGGGATTACAAACCTGTCTGGGTGTGCTGCTCTGCTCTTCTTTTTGGTTTTTGTCACCTTCTCTTTCCCAATTTTTTTTCTGAGAAACCCAGCAGTCACATAATACGCGCTATTGGGTGAGTGCATCATAAGCATGGTGAAGGACTGCTACTTCTCTAAAAAAGCGTGCACGCTGTGAATTTTAAAGAGAGAAAACTTTAATTATCCTTGTCGTACAAGGGGCGATGCTGGGGAATTTTCTGGGAGCGGTGGGCAGGAGGGGCATCCCCTGGCAGCAGAGAGGAGCCTGTTCTCGCTGGTGTGAGTAAGAGAACGGCAGGGGCTGGCTGCACCGGCCGGAGAGGTGCCAGACCCAAACTGGCTGGTGATGCTGCGATGTTGATAGGTTATCAAGGCAAATATGCCCTGCTGCTGCTGGCAGAGGCTGCAAAGGAGCAGCCATCGGCTTGGGGGATGCTACTGCCTCGTGTAAATCCACTGCCAGTCGTCTTGCACTCTTAATTGGCACCACGCAGGCAACGAACCCCACCGGAGAGGTGGGTACCGGCGGCTGGGAGGGTGTTTGTGTGCTTGGGTTTGTTTCCTATGACCAGGCTAGGGCAGCAAACGTGTCTGTAGCTGCGCGGCGTTTCGTGTCAGAGATGCAGGAGCCACGTGGTTGCCAGTCACTGCAGTGACAACAGACTTCTTCCTTTGGAGTATTTTGGGAATCAGCCCCCAAAAAGTGCATCTTGTTGTTGAATTACAATAACGGACTGGCAAGGTGTCCTGAAAACCACCACGCTCTGCTTCTAGTAGGAAAAAAATTCTAGATGTTTTATAAAATGATGAGGGCTCAGGGTGAGCATGGTGGTGTGCTTTGGGCCGGATTGGCCACTGAAATGAACGACGGATGCTCTCTAACCATTATCTCTTCAGAGTAGGGAGAGCATCTCAAACCAGGACACTGGTCTCAGTCCTGGGTTTGTCACATCGGGGCTCGTTTGGAGTAAATTCTGCTGTGGCACTGCAAGTGCGGCCAAGTGCCACGAGCATCGGCACTCTTGGAAAAGTGCCTTTGGAGGCGCTGCTGAAGTAGGCACTGTGTGAGCTCTTTTTAATCCTGTTTTGGATGTAGATTAAAAAGTCAGCGTGCCAGATAGTTGAGTCTTGTTGGATAACTTGCCTCCCCTACTGTACTTTTTCAGCCCAGGATTCAAAGTACCTGTGATCTTATGTGTAGCGTGGGCACAGGACATGCTGTAATCAGCATTTCCAGCGCCCTTATAACAACCTCTTCTTGCCCTTCTTCAGGAAACCACCATCAGGACTGAACATGAAAGAATTTTATTTGTAGATCTTAAAAAAAACCCAAATAGCAGGCTCCAGAATCAGAAAGGAGTAAACTTGAGTTTCCAAGGAACCATCACAAAATGAGAGACCGAAGACGTCTCACTACCCCACCAGTTCTCTGGAAATCTTAAGAATGCAGAACCTGTGGCATGTTGCTGTGTTGAGCAATACCTCACTGGGACTGTGGCCGAACTTCTCACACGCATTGAGTGTGGATCCATGAACTTCCACATTTGCAACTTGAAAATGCAGTTATTTAGCTTGCAGATCATAGAATCATAGAATCATAGAATTAGTGAGGTTGGAAGGGACCTTTAAGATCATCAAGTCCAACCGTTAACCTACCCTGATAAAAACACCACCACTTCTAAACCATGTCCCTAAGCACCTCATCTACCCTTTTCTTAAACACCTCCAGGGATGGTGAATCCACCACCTCTCTGGGCAGCCTATTCCAATGTTTAATAACCCTTTCAGTGAAAAAATGCTTCCTAATATCCAATCTAAACCTGCCCTGACATAACTTGAACCCGTTTCCTCTTGTCCTATCACTTGTCACCAGGGAGAAGAGGTCAGCTCTTCTAGTTGTAGAGGGTGATAAGGTCTCCCCTCAGCCTCCTCTTCTCCAGGCTAAACAACCCCAGATCCCTCAGTCGTTCCTCATAAGGTTTGTCCTCCAGACCCTTCACCAGCTTTGTAGCCCTTCTCTGGACACGCTCCAACACCTCAATGTCCTTCTTGTAGTGAGGGGCCCAAAACTGAACGCAGTACTCGAGGTGAGGCCTCACCAGTGCCGAGTACAGGGGGATGATTACTTCCCTAGTCCGGCTCACCACACTATTCCTGATGCAGGCCAGGATGGTGTTGGCCTTCTTGGCTGCCTGGGCACACTGCTGGCTCATACTCAGCCGGCTGTCCACCAACACCCCCAGGTCCTTTTCTGCCAGGCAGCTTTCGAGCCACTCCGCCCCCAGTCTGTAGATCAGTTCAAGATCTCAAGGCGTAAAGTGTGTTAAGGATGCAGGTACACATACAATAATTCAACTATGCCCAGGAGAACCAAGGGGAAATTGCTAACTTTTAATGTGAATGACACATGGTGAAAACATCCTGCTGCCTCCCTGCTAGGGATGGTGGAAGAGCCATACCTTCTCCAGCGCAGCATTGCACAACATCGTGTAGTTGATTATTTCAGAAAGAACTTTTACGCTTTCATAAATTTAAAGCACCGTTCTGGATTTAAAGGAAAGAAAGGGTCGTAGGGTAACAGAGAGTTCGTAGAAGCACGCAGGAATGGCATACATTTGGAGGTTTTAAAGTCAGTTGGCTTGTCATGAGTTCACTAAAAAGGAAGGTAAGCGATGATTTCTTTTCTTAAGGCTTGCCTAATACATCCTTTAATTTCAGCCCTGCTGTAGGGGGCCAGACAGCTCCATCAGTGGCATGGGACCACCCTGCAGAAGTACGGGAGGTATGCAAGGCCCCTCATCACTGGCTCTCTTTGCCATGGACGAGGAACTGGGAGAGGCGATGCCTTCTGGCAAGCAGAGCCAAAATCTCTGGTCCAACCCAAAGCACTCCTCCTATACGCTGTGATCGTGCGCTGGGTACAAAACCACTCTGTAGTCCAGATGGACCTGGAAATGGCGGTTTCTGCTGAGGCCACCTTTCTCTGTGCAGAGTGTGCTGAGTTTTGATGTATCTTTAGAGGTTTCTTAGGTTGACTGCATTGAGTTCCGCTCAGATAAGCTCCTAATTCTTCAACTCTGCACATACGTACACCAGGTAGTGCATGGATCCACTGTTTCTTAACTCTGGGCTGGGCTGGAACATCTCCTCTCTAGGAGGAGGCTCATAGAGCATTTGTCCTTGCATTTGTCCAAGCATTTGTCCTTGTATTTTTCCAGGACTCTGAGAAGTGGTGGGGAGTTGTACATCCTGATGAGAACCACTTGAAAATGTTTTGTTGAATTCATTTTTCAGTTAACTAAGTTTTCTGCTGGGTGTTTCGATGTGGGTTTTTTTCCTAACAAGCTTAAGAAAAATATTTTTATTCAATTCCGTCAAGAAAAGCACTTCAAATTGGGTGGTTTCGATGTTGGAGTTCTTGGTTTTCATTAGCAGGTTATGTTATCACTAATGGCAGGTGCTGACAGGATCGGCTGAAGTGTCTGATCTGTTTTTTCAGGGGTCTGACTCTGGAGTGCCTTGTAACGAAACAGTTTAGTGCGCACAGTCTAATTATTATAGACTGACAATCAAACAGGATGACTCAGCCAGCGTCAGACCAAGCTCATTTGATTTTTGAGCCGTGTGGTTTGTTTGTATTTCATGAGGGAGAAGAGAACAAAATTAAAACTCGCCTGTAAAAGCAGCTTCTGGCTCAGAATATTCCTCTGGAAAAGAAAAAAAAATAAAAATAAAAAAAAAAGACCCTGCAAAACTTCTGACATGGTCACGGTGCCCCGATGGTCTTTTATCTTTGACCCGTGATGGTTTACGGTACAGAGCGGAGAGGCAAGGGGTCACTAAGAAACCCAGAACTCTTCACTTCAATGCAAAGTAGGGTGGATTTGGGCTGATTTTGCACAAACTGAGGGCAGCTCTCGGGGCCGGGCCAGGGAGGCAGGCAGCGGCGGGCGCAGGCAGACTGCGGGCAGCTCCTTCTGCTGTGGTTGCCCGACCGTGGCCTGCTGCAGAAGGAGCGGCACGGGTGGCTGCAAAAATAAGTATGTTATTTGTCAAAGCCTGGATTACCATAGCAATAGTGAAGTTTTTGGGCTAGCTTCATCCGATCTGGCTGGTGTGATGGATACACTTGACCCTCAGCCAAACTTTGGTTCTGGCTGACAAAGGAGCCACAGCCCCCATGCCCTGTGGTGAACCTGTGAGCTGGAGAGCCCCTGGCTCATGTACAAAGGAGGGAAGGTGGCTTGGAAAGATGTTTTGAAGCCCAAAAATGCAAGATAGCCAAAGCACAGAACAAGATATCAGAGCTAACATGAAGACATCTATCTAGGCTTTACTATTGACTAGTGGCCAACTACTTCACTCCATAAATATCACCATCAGGATGGGCCCAATTGGAGCTCTCCTGGAACGGTGGCTGGACTGCGCGCCAGGTGACTGTCCCCTTGAGTAGGAACACCTCTCAAGGTTTGAGATCCCCTACCTGAGACTGATAGATCCTTCCTTGCCCAAGGTGGAGAGATCCTTTACTCGCGACAGATCCTCAGTAAGTGACCGATAGCATGCTGAATTTATACTAATGAAACATTACTAATCCATGTAGCTACTCAATACTAATTTTAAACTTTGTATAGATAATTGCATTAGACATAAGCTGTTGTCCAACTCCGAGACTAAGATCGGACCTAGCCGCACCTCGGCTCCATCAGTAGTTTAGAAAGCACAGGGGTCCGCTCGGAACCTCGTGACTCAATGGGATGGTCTTCCTCACCCTTTGGGTCTCTGGTCTCTGTGTGACTCATTCTGACTCAATTTTCCCATGTATGTTTCTTCCATGCAGTAATTAATAAGGTGAAACTTGTCATCAAACTTATTGAACCTTGGTAAACCACTGTTAAACTTTAAGTTCCATCAAATTTATTGAATTCTGTCAAATTATTATTTTACCTCAAGAAAACATATTGCTGCTTCTCTCTTTTGAGTGAGGTGCATTCCACTCATCCGTGACAACCGGGGACTGCTGACGGTCACGTCTCCGGTGTGACAGCTGCATGTCCGTGTCTGCAGAGTGAAGGGCAGCTCTTCTGCAGGCAGCAAATCTTTAAAGGATGACCACTGATCTCTGGTGACCCAAAGGAACAAATACTGACCATGTAATGGCTGCAGGCAACTGCACTCTTCCTGATAGCCTGGAAAAACAAGCATCCCTGAGAAATAAAACAGAGCGAGGAGGAGTCTCTTGCCCGTGAGCCCGGGCTGGGGAACACTGCTCTTAGACAAGGAAATTCCTCTTGCTCATCTTTGACCTCTCAGACTGTTGGCTGCAACCCAAGGGAGACCTCCTCCTCCTCCTGCAGAACACTGATGGGGCTGCAGCACACCCCACCTCCGGGAAATGAGTTTGTGAAAAATTGCCAGTCCTCCCCCGTCCCTTTCTGCTCGTAACAGTTACGCATGGCAAAACCCAATAACCTCCTGCTGTTACCTTGGTAGGTTCATGGCTTGCAGTGTAGGTGGGACTGGACTTTCTTCTAGAATTATGAGATTGCTTTAGATGTTTAAGAGGTAATGTACAGATGCTTCAGTTGCATTTTGAACTTAACCAGTCTTAACTGTTTTTTAGGGGACAGCAGGTTCTGTAGCAATAGCAAGGACCTCAAGTTCCCCTGCTGAGGTTGTGTGATCCTTTTCAGCAGAAAAGGAGTTCCTTGTTTTCTTAGCTAGAAAGGTTAACTTACCCTTTTTTCCTTTTTTTACCATAATCAAGACAATAAGAAGAGGTGGGGGGAAAAAAATTGTATAATCTGGTTCCACTAGACTTTAAAGTATGTTAATTGCTTTCTTACCTAAATAATGCTCAGTGTCATTTTCTTCCCCATTTTATACTTGCAAGGAGCTGAAGACGTCAACAGCGTACATAATCGTGTTAGGATGCCAATCACAGGAATCACTCTAGGTGTTAATTGTTCAGACTTGAACCTTCTCTCCTGTGTGAAGAAAACAAAGAAAATGCTACCTGCAGTTGGATAGTCGCTATTTTTAGCTTGGCTGATACATAACACCAAAGGGAGTGGTGTGATTTTTCTCATCCGCGCGTTGCTGTGCATCATGATCTGGCTTTGGAGCAACCTCCTCCTGTGCCAGTCTGGGAGGAGGTCGGCAGTGAGTGTGGCTGGGCTACCTGCGTCTGTGCGTATTCTGCTCCACCCGACTGCTGCGCCTACAGGATTGCTGGAAAATAATACTCACAGCCCAGCGAGATTATAAAACAGTATACATGGGGCTGGGCTGCTCCCTGGGCAAGGTATAAGGGCCCCGGCAGCAGAGGACTGATGTGGTTGGTCACCCTGACCAAAACCACACCTGAGAAAACCCCAGCTCCCGTGACCCGCCACGGTGGGGTTTGCTCATACCATTTATTAGGGGATGGATCTTGCAATAAGTCCAGTGCTCTGCCAGACCCTGCTAAAACTCGGTATCCGGACAGAGCAAAGAGTGAACACTGCCTTTAATACGTTCTGGGCATTTCAACTGATGCCCTTCCCCCATGCTTTGACTCCTTCTGCCGTGCACAGAAGCGATCCTGGACCGCTCCCCGCGGCAGGCAGCGGAGCAGAGGTGCATCCCCGATGAGCTAAGTCCTGGCTCAGGATCCATCCCCCTCTCCCTCCTCTGATGGATGAAAGGAAGATGCAGGTTCACAGGCAGCCGTACCATCCTGACCTCTCTACCTGTACATGGGAGAAGAAAAGGTGGCCCACAGGCTGCTGGGACTCGTGCTAACCCATTCCCAGGCAGACTTCTGGCTCTGAGTGAAACTTTGCTTTCTTCCATGTGTGGCAGCTCAGTGACACAGAATTTTCCAGCAAAAAAAAACCCAAAACAAAACAAAACAAAAAAGGATCCGCCTTTTTTAGCTCGGGCTGTGTGCGGACTTGCATTTGTAACGTTGTCTGCAACTGCAATGGGAGACAGTTGAACCTGCCTAATTGCTGCTGTGCGTATACGCTGCACGTGTGCCAGTGGGGATTAGACATCCTCCCTTCTTGGTGCTGTTGCTGCCTGGGGTCTGCCAATTCTCTACCAGTTAAACGTGTCATATTTTTATTGAATAGCAACGTCCCAACACTAAGAAGAGACAAATACAACGCGAGCGTAGTGAATCGTGGGCTCTGGTAGATGTGCTCAGCCCCAGGAGACTGTCTGGAGCTGGCCAAGGGATGAAACACCGTGGCCTAACTCTTGTTTTTCTTCACTTTTGCCTGGAGAGCGCACCCACGGGAATTCAGAAAACAAGACTCATCCTGCCTGCGCAAGAATCCAGGATCCTGAACGGGCCGGGAGGAGGAACGTGCCTGGGAGGGCAAAGGGGCCTGGTGGCGGTGTGCCGCGCTCTGCGAGGAGGGGTCTGGCTGCGGCCACTGCCCGCCGAGGCCTGGCGAGGGGCTGGCCTGGCACTGGCTTTACGGGAAAAGCCATGGTCGGCACAGCGCCCGCCAGGCCGAGCACGGGCCGGTAACAACACCCCTCCATGAGAAGAGCAAACGGAAGGGATAACGTGGGCAAAAATGCACGTGTATGGCACTGTGCAACCCTTTCCCTCTGCTCGGGGCAGGACAGGCAGGACAGGGCAGATGTCAAAAGTAAATCCTGACTGGAGAGGAACCAGAAACAGGCAGCAGGAAGGACCAGGGAACTTGAAAAGATGACCTGTGAGGGAAGGCTGGATGAACTGGCATTGGTTAACCCAGAGGAAGGAAGACTAGGGACACCAGTTAAGCCTTTAAGTATATAAAAGACTATCGGAGAGCAAGGGAGTAAATTGTTCTCCCACTGGAGATAAGAGGAAAATTACAGTAATAGAGATTTTTTTGAAAAGACATTGAGAGAAACTTTCCAACTGCAGGATAAATAAGCCCTCAAAAAGATACAGGTTGGAACACCTCTGTCAATAGATGTTTTTAAGACCAGGTTAGACAAACCTCTGTCAAGAATGCAGCTTTGGGCAGCAAAGATGCACAACGTGGATTTCTGGGGTCTTCTTAATTTCTTTTTTTTTAATTTTATTTTATTTCCACTTGTTTTCACTGTGCTGAAGCCAGAAGCTTCAGGAGAAAGCTTCTGCCATTGCATGGGGTGAGGGTATTCAAGCGTGCCCCAAGTGCAGCGGGACTTCTGTGCGACTGGTGTGCCCAGCACGCGTGGTTTGCCTGCAATGCCAGGAAAGCCAGGTTAGGCTACTGAGGACGTGGCAACTTATTGTCATAAAGCTACTAAAGCTTTAATCTGAGAGTTAAGGAATTGAAGATGTGACAAAATATTTTTTTTCATGCAAAAGCCACTCAAACCCACCTTTATAGGCCTCTCAGTAAAGGAGTCTTTGAGGAAGATTCTCTAACAGCTCTATAAAAGCATTAGCTATTGTTCCTGAACTTCTAATATTAGCAAGCACGGAGCATAAATATTAATCACTTGATTGAGCAACTGAGCGCTCCTCTTCAATGTTTCCAGCAATGCGCAGGTAAGTGCATTCCTCCCTCCCCGCCGAGACAGCCGTAACTAGAGGTCGCGTGAATATAGCCATGGGGGCAAAGCTGTCAGCCAGCAACCTACAGACCTGCCTGCTTCCTTCCACTAGAGCCACCAAGGGCACTGCGAACTGAGCCCCACGGGTGTCGCTAACACTGGGACGTGCAGCAGCAGCAGCTGCCCACACTGGGAGCGGTACAAGAGTCCCTGAACTGGCCTGGGATGTGGCTGGGACAGGACAAGAGTGTGCTAGGACAAAACCATTCTGTTTATGCCGTTCCTCTTTCGAGGCTGCCCATCTATCTCTTCAGAGTGACAAATGGAGAGGGCTGACTGTGACTCCTGGCACTTACCCTGTAACTGCTCGTTCTTCTGCCGCATAGGAAAAAATGACTTGGACGAAGATGCTGATGCCGGCTTTGTTCCCCAGAAAGGAGCACTGCTGGAAGGTAGGAGTCATGAGCCTGAAAAAGCCAGCACAGCTCAGCACAGCCCTCCGGAATTTGGATGCTCTCCCTCGCTCCCCCTGTGGTCTCCTCTGCCGCTTGCCCAGGGGCATGGCAAGGCGAGTGGGTGAGGTTCGCCCCGCGGATGCTCCTGCGCTCCAGCAAACATTGCTTTCGGTTATCTACAGGTTTTGTAAGAGTTTCCAAAGATAGGGGAAGGTTCCTCTCCACCGTGGGTGGTCCCTCTTCAGGCACCGTCAGGGGCTGAAACAGCAAGAATGGAGGGATGAACAGTGTCGGGGGCGAAGCGGGGGTGCTTACAGCAGTTTGGGGATTTCTGTACCATCTGGGCGGGTGAACTTGTTCGCTTATGCTCCTTCCTGCACACAGCGCAGCACAAGGGGAATCTGAGATGGAGCTGTGGACCAGTGAGAAGGGGACTTCTGCGAGAGGCGAGCGGGTGTGTTACCGACCTGGGCCCCCCCAGGGGGAGGGCATGAGGCTTTTGCTGGGTCCTTGCACTGACAGCAGGTACCTACCTCCAGGCCGTCTAAGTGCAAAAGGACTAGGAAGATGCTCGGTGAAGGATCTTAGCCCAGGCTAGGACCTTTCTGAGCAAACATCCACATAAACATACCACAATTAGCGGTAAGTGTGGGCTGGCCAGCTGCCCGTATCTCTTAATGTCCCTACTCAAAAGAGCCGCGGGAGCTCATCTGCCTTCAGGTTCAGCATATATGTAAGGTTTAACCAGCTTTTAAATGCTGGGAAGTGCCCTAAATCATTTTGCCAGTGTAGGAAAGCGTCTGCCTGCTGTGAAACCCCAGCCCCGGCGCTCATGCTCCCAGAACAGTGCGCTCAGCCGAGGGTCCTGGAGGGCACGGGGTGCCGAATGGAAACCGGGCCAGGACGCGAACCCCAGCCTTGCCCAGGCAAGCAGCTCTGCCTCCCCGATTCTCCCGGGCAGGGCATCAAACTGCGTGCGGGGAGCACCCTACCCAGCCCCCCTGCGGCACCAGCAGCCGGCTGCATCGCACAGGAAAGCGTCGTCTCCCCCTTGGGTTCTCCCCCAGGCGCCTGGCTCAGACTGGTACCAGCCGTAACGGCAGCACTGGGGGAGAGCACCGTGTTGTGATGTGAACCTGCATTCTGCAATGGCGCTGCGAGTTTTATTCTTTTCTGGGGGTTTATTTCAAAATACTTTGTGTGTCTTTGCAGATGTTTTGTCACCTCTGATGTCAGAGAGCCCCTGGGAAGACCTTACGCTGGTGGGAGTGGAGATGTCCATGTGCAGGGGAACATCACCTGCTGCCGAGGTGGGAATAATGTACAGTGAGATGCCGGGTTTGGACACAAACTTGTAGGATATGACCCCGGACCAGAAGCTGACTCCTTTCAAGGTGAAAAAACACAGATAGACCCCAGAAATAGTTTGCTTGCTCTTTGCAGTTGAGCAGTGGAAACGCAGCAGCCAGGTACAGTGTACCATCTCCTGCAGCCCCCAGTGCCCCAAGTAGGGAATGCTGCTGATTTAAGCAGGACCCTTGTTTTGGCTTGCGTGGCCAAGGTCTCTCCTGGTCCACAGTTCAAGCTTTTATGATAACAATAATCAGTGCCTGGAGCCTAATTAGTACATAACTTGGCAAAATGTATTTGCACACACCGATCCCTGCTCGTGCCTGTATGTTTGGCCGAGAAATAAAAGAGGCTGGAAGTCATTAAAGCCTGAACCTCGTTTAAGCCAGAAAGTAGCTGTGAGCCCCCCTTTCCGTGCCGCAGGCAGCCTTCAGGCACACGACCGGCATGGCATGGCCCGCACGGCGCTGGGCTGGCCTGGTGGAGCCGTGGGCCACAGGGCTCTGCTGGGGGTGGCAGCGAAATGAGGTCCTGGGGGAGGCTGGCTGCATCTTGCTGATGAAATATTGATATATCTGTGTTGTATAGTCAAAATAAGCCTGTAGTAACGGAGAGAGATGGCGGCTTTGCCGGAGCTAGTCCTTCTGTGTTCTCAACAGGGGTTCGATGGCTTCCCAAAGCAGGCGGGCGGAGAAGGGCGTTGTGTGCTCCCACCCGAGGGTTTTGCAGGGGGATGGGGAAACTTTCTCCCAGGCAAGTCCAACACTGAGCCAGACCCTCTCCCCGGGAGCGCTCCTCTGTTGGAACACTGTCACTGGTTACGCTTCCTCCTCCTTGGCCTCTTGCTGGGCTGGGGACGCCCTGGTTATCCCGGGGTGCGGAGGCACCTGGGGCTGCCATGGGGGAAGGTTTGGGGTCTGCTGCTGCCGGGCAGCAGCTTTGCTCCTCTGCAGCTCTGCCATGGCGGGAGGATGGGGACTGGGACTGGGACGAGGATGAGGGTGAGGGTGAGGGTGAGGGTGAGGGTGAGGGTGAGGGTGAGGATGAGGGTGAGGATGAGGGTGAGGATGAGGATGAGGATGCTGCCCTGCTCTGACTGACCGGTCCTTTCCCGGAAAGCCGCCGTCCGCAGTTTTTGACCGGCACCGCCCCCCCGGTACCGTTCACCGCCCCCCCCCCCCCCCGGTGTCTCCTCCCCCGCCGGTGGGCGGCGGGGCGGGTGCCGCTCTGCCCCGTCCCCCGCCGGAGGCAGCCCGGGCTGGCGGCGGCGCCTCCCCTCAGCGCGGCGGCCCCGGCCCCGGCCCCCGCCCCCCGCCCCGCCGCCTCAGCGCCGCGCCGGCCGGGGGGAGCAGCGCTCAAATGCCGCTGCCGCGGCGGCAACAAAGGCGGGCGGCGGCGGTGACGGACCCACCGACCGACTGACTGACAGGGCGGCGGTGAGTGAGCGGGTGGCGGCGGGGCCGCAGGTGCGGCGGGCGGGCGGGCAGGGCCGCGCCGCCCCCGACCCGACCCGACCCGGCCCGGCCCCGGGGCGGCTGCGGCGGTGCCCTGGTTGACAAGTGCCCGCCCCGCCGCGGCGTAACTTTATTCATCCCGCTCATTATTCTTATTTTTTATACTCCCAACATTAAAAATGTTAACTTCTCAGCGGGTAGTCGTGCGCGGCCGCGGCGGCCCGGGCTGTGTGTGTGTGTGTGTGTGTGTGTGTGTGAGAGCCCCGCGGGGCCCCGCCGTCGGGTGAGGCAGATAACGGCAGCGGAGGAGGTTCCCGGTGCCGCCCCCCGCCCCTGCGTGTCCCCATCCCTGGCGTGGGTCCGTCCCCGCGGCGCTGCGGGTCGCACCGAGGGCTGTGTCGGCTGTAAGTCGTTTCAGCAGCGGGTCGGTTGGGTTTTCATGGCTCGCAGCGGGTCAGGCTGGAGGGGGGGGGGGGGAATCATGTTTAACGCCTTTTCTGCGTCGCCGCGCGCTGTCCCGTTCTCTTTCGGGGCAAATCTCAGTTGCTGTATTTCCGCGCCCCCTCCAAAGCTGCGGGGTGGAAGGGGGCCCGGGGAGGCGGTGGGGGAACGGGTGGCAGCGGCTGCTGCTCCGCGCCGTTCCCGTAACTGCTGGCTGCAACTGGATCTCGTCACTGACAGCGTCAAAACAAAAATATCTGAGAGGGAGAAGGTGCCACGGCGGGGCGGCTGGGTGCAGCAGGGGACTTTCTTGGCTGCGAGGGAGTGAGAAACGAGAGCTGCCCATTAAAGCGTGAGGAACAAATATAACTTGCAATGTGTGACTCCTTCCTTAGTGGAGCGCTCACCGGGCTGCGCTCGCCTAAAAGCTTGGTAGCTAACCTAATGGGATTTTACAACCCTCCATGCGGAAAGGATTGTGGAATAATTTTCCTGAGCTGGGATAAGCTTAAATACATGGGAGCGCGGTGATGCACGCCTGCACCATCCTCCAGCGCTGGGAGGGGAGTCAGTGGGAGGAGACCCCCGCAGCGTGGGGCAGGCTTACCTAAAGTGTGTTACCGAGGGGCAAAAGGGCGGCTTTCTGTCCTCAGCCTTTGCTGCAAAACCTGGTTATTGGCCTGGGTTGTGCGTCTTGGAGAGTTGTCCTCATCTGCTGGGGTCCAGGATGAGCTAAGGTAACAAGCATACATCCCTTGCACTTTGTAACCATGCCCTTTTGCCTGGGTCACTGTGTCAGAGAAGGTTTAAGCGAAGCTTTGAGTAACCGAGGAGTTCATATAGACACGAGTGATGCTGACTGTTTCCCAGGAGGAAGAATATTCCCAGGAAAAATCTTCCCCAGAAGGCCCCTGGGACAGAGGCCAAGAGCCTCTAATGAGGCAAACTTCTCCTATTAGCTGCAGCTTTTGCTGTTGGAGGGTGGGGGCTCGGGGGGCTGCAGTCAGCAGGCGTGGGGACCCCAGAGGGCAGGCAGCCCATCGCCAGGTCTCCTCTGCTCCAGGCATCCGATCCCCTCGCCACAGCATAAGCCACTGCTTTGGAGGTGATGCAGGTGCTGAGTCTCGACAAATCATCTGTTTTCTTCTGGTTTAGCTAATAAATCGGCTTGCTGCTGCTGGAGGTGATGGTGCTGCAGAGACGAGCAGCTCTGCGGTGCAGAGGTGTGCGTGTTTGGGGAGCTCCGGCACAGCCGCCATGGGTGCTGGGGACAGGACAGCCATGCGGGGCTGCAGCTTGGCTCCAGATAAATCTGGTTTTTCTTTCCTTCATTTCCTCCCCTCAGGTAGGCAAAATACTGTGGAAGGAGGTCTGTTTTGGGCTGCGTTCACAGGCAGCAGCAGTGACTTTGCGGGTGTATTGTGGGGTCCTCTGCCTGAATGTGTGCCTCTGACAGGAGCGGTGGCTGGCCTGAAGATGGAGAGGGACACCCCGGGCGGCGAGCTGCCGCGTTACCAGCGGTGCTGCAGTGCTCAGCTGGGCGCGTGGGCCACTCTCGCTGACGGCAAACTTGAGGTTAATTTTCAGAAAACGGGAGGAAGACGTGATCATCTCTACCTAATTCCTGCGCAAACAAATATTTGTTGATGAGGCTTTGATAAGCAGGCCGCTTGCTCTGGTGGCCACTGTTTGTTCGCAAATACGCTGTAACTTGGTTAAAACTAAACTGCAGAAATAGAGGTGAGTTGTTGTTGGCTGAGACCTGCTTTTTTCTAGGGACAAAATAGGCAAGTACTTAAATCTTGATGTGAAACCACTGCCGGCAGAGTCCTCTGTTGCAGGAGCTGGAAATGCATGGGCGGAATTAGAGGTGCCAGTATGAGGTGGCCAGGGAATGGCAAAGCAGATGCAGCCAGTAATGTTTTATATCTTTAACTCTGTCCTTGAGACCGTGGTGCAAGAAGAGCTGGGCTGCAGAAGCAGATTACTGTATGTTCAGAGGCTTATTTCCCTGCCTGCCCCTGTCAGAGGATAGATGTCCTGCTGAAGGAGAGCCCTTTGCCGAAGGTGGTGCGCGCATGACGCTGCCCACGCGGGCCTCTTAACCACAGACCCTTGGGAAGCACACGTCTCGCCCTGCTTCTCTGTTGCTCCCGGCTGGAGGGAGCAGAGGACGATATCGGGTGCTGGCCGATATCCATGTCAGGTTGTCCTGCCCTTTCCTCTCAGGCTGGCTGGCGTGGAGGAGATGTTCGGACTCAGGTTCTTCCACCTCCTGTGCTTCTCCTGACCCGCTTGGTCCGTTGCGTTGGTGGCTTTTGAAAGGGCAGAAGTGATGCAGCAGAGTCGTCGTCCTCTTCCCTTTCCATAGGAGAGGCTCAGCGGCGTGCACAGCCCTCGGTGAAAATGTCATTTCCCTGCTCTCGGCTTGGCATTCACAGAGATCACGATAAAAGACCTGACAGAATCGTTTTGATGATCTTTTACGAAATTGACGGACCTTTTCCATAGCCCTCGGAATGTGCTGGAGTGATGTAAATCACAATTCTGCACAGGATTAGCAATCAAAGAGTATTATGAATCAATCTGATACTTTGTCTTAACCATAGCCCTTCTTAGATTGCTGACCTACATATTGCAGCTTTCACTATAACCGCTGCGCTGGGGACGGGCTTTGTTTCTGAGCGTGAGGTGGCCCAACTGCTGGAGATCTCTGTGTTTGGAGAACGTTTTCATTGGGATTATGTTGAGATACTGACTAAAATTCCTGGTGACTTCAGATGTGCTCGAAGTCTGTGCTGCTTGACTGGTGACTTGCCTATGAAGAGTGAAATATAAGTGGTTCCTTTGAATGTTCTTTTAATTATAATTGTGCTGATTAAAAAACTAGAAGATGAAATGAGGTGCTTTCAGTATAAAGTGCTCTTAGATGTCTAGCCAGCAGGAATCATTGTTATCAGATGCTCTAATCACTTGAGTGATTAAAAACCTTGGAAAAACTTACGTATTTGAGCCACTTGCTTATAGGTAAAAATCAAGGTTTGTTGCTTCTCTGGAACGTTCACTGCAGTTCAGCCTTCAGTGAGATGTGAACCCAAAGCTTCCTCTGTAAAATCCCTCCCCGAGGTTCACTGGTGGTACCTATGTGAATGCACGTCTCCTTCTTCCACTCGCAGGATTGTTTTCCTTATGATTCCTGGAGCAACGAGGTGAACGATGATAAAAAGGAGGTTCCAGGACTGGGTCTGTGAAGCAGTGACTCAGCTGGTGTAAGGCAGCACTTAAGCCCATTCCTACCTGTTGTTATGATTTCAGGTCTGCAAGATCATAGAATCATAGAATGGTTTAGATTGGAAAGGACCTTGAAGACCATCGAGTTCCAACCCCCCTGCCATGGGCAGGGACACCTCCCACCAGCCCAGGTTGCTCAAAGCCCCATCCAGCCTGGCCTTGAACGCCTCCAGGGATGGAGCTTCCACAACTTCTCTGGGCAACCTGTTCCAGTTCCTCACCACCCTCAAAGTGAAAAATTTCTTCCTAGAAATACCCGGATCTTGGGTATGAAATCTGATTTGGTCCTATGAGCAACTAGGAGCTTGTCTGTGAAACTAGTAACAGGGCTGCATGTCTGAGCGCCTCTGAGCAATGTAGGAGGTCTGTCCTCTAAGTTTTTTGTCTCAGCAGGTCTCAAGTGGTGCCTTTGCTTAGCTCAGGTTTGCCGGTGCCTCACCAGCGTTTGGCAGCTGCCTGCGGAGTTTCTGCCTTGGCTTGGGGTGTCTCTGAACTTACAGCTCTGCCAGCAAGTCGTCAGATGATCTTAAATATTTGCTCATGATCTGTTGCTCCCCAGTTATCACAACCTCTCTTCTCAAACAAAGGTTGCACAGAAACCTGCGGCGCAGCATCTTGCTTTTTCTTTCTTCCGATAGCTCAAAAAAGGTCTGGTTTTGAGATCTTTATTTAAAATAGAAACATTGCACAGAATATCCCCCGCGCTTTTCCCGACAGGACGCTGAAGGGCAGGGAGGCCTCCGCTTTTTCACGCTTACTCCTGTGCCCCAGGTGCCTTTGTCCGTACAGGCAGAAGACGAGAGCTCTTTGCCAGACTGCGCTGATGTTTCCGCGTGCTCCGCGTGTGTGTTTCCCCCCGGAGCTGGCAGCGGCTGAAAATTAACTGAGCCGAGCTGCCTGCTGGTACATACCTCTGTGCTGCTGGAGGAGGCAGAGAACCTGAAGGCATCCAGCACAGGATGGCAGCCTGTCTGTCTGTCTGTCCGTCCGCTGCACGCTGGCGTTGGATGAGCAGCTCCCGTGGTGCTGGCCGGCGTGTTTGTCGCGGAGCCCGGCCTCGCGCCTGGCGTTCCTGGGGGTGGGAGAAGCTGGAGAGACGCTAACTCTCCCCTCGTAAATACGGCATCCATTCCCGCTTACCACGGATGAAGCAGTTTGCATCGTCAACTGTAAAATTTTGCAGAAAACTAGGAAGTTGTTGACAGCCGTGATTAATTAATTTATTTATTTATTTTTAATATGCATTATGGCTTGCCCTTCGCATCTTCGTAACACAGCATTTGCTGATTAGAAAACCCAAAGGGGCTCAAATCAGCCTGGCTGCGTTCACGGGGTTTTCGGCAAATACCGGGCGCGTGCCAGCGGAGTCCCTACTCTGTGGGGAGAGGGTGCTGACACTCCATGGGATGGGATGACAATAGAAGTTGTCACGGCAGTCTTGCAGCAATGATAGCTACTTTCTACAATGGGTCTCCCGGGGACTAAGAGCGATCCACGGTCGTGGTTTTCCCCTGCAGATGACTAATCTCAAGGAGCTGCTTTTTATCTTGAAAAAAAATGTTTAACTCTCAGTACCAGAGTAATGGGTTGGGTTTTTTTTTTCCTTCTAAATTTGTTTGTGAAACAGAATCCTGAGGAAACACTGCTAGCGGAGGGGTAGTGCTCAGCTCCCTGTGCCTTCTGAACAGGGCGGCTCAGGCACAGAGCATCTCAAAAGCAGTTAGTTTGTATTTGAAATAAATAAGTAAGTAAAAATCTCCTCTGATTGCTCGGAGGAGATACCTTGATGCTATGAGTTGCTCGGAGGAGATACCTTGATGCTATGAGTTGCATTGCCTAGCAAGACTGGAAATTTGAGCACGGTCCTTTGTTAGCTGAGTTGGGATGTTATGTTTCTTTATTTGGTTGGGTTTTGTTTTTCTTCTCCTTCCCCCGAAGTATAGTTCTGCATAACTTAAAGATTTTACTTTGGTCCAGGGATGGATAATCACTGTGGTGTTTCTTGATTGTCCCTATGACCCGGCTGTAATCCTGCCATCCTTTGTGCTTGCAAGGGGCCTTAAGGAGGTCAGAGATTTGGATGTACAAGATTATAATTGTTGGGATCAAACTATATATTTTTCATTTGGTTTACATTTTTATATGAATTTATATTAGTACTCCACCCAGCTCTTATTTGTCCAGCAGAGATTCAGCGTAAAGAATTGTTGGGGAGTTGGGCGCTTTGTAAGTGAGCTCCATTAGCAGAAACGGAGCAGAGATGGAAACATGTTCCGGCTCCTCTGTGCTGATTTTTCACGGGTGAGTCTGACTGAGATACTGTGTGTGTTTTATGAGAGTCTGGAAGGTGCTGGATGGATTTTGTTCTCATCCAGATAATTGCGTCTGTGAATTTGAAGTTCATTTCCTATTAACAGCTGTTCTTGCGATCTTGAAATCCACTGTTCGGCAACTGCTTACGTCAACGAAAGAGCGGAGCTTTCCTGGGAAGATCATAAGAGAGTGACTGGTTATGCCGTAACAAATTCCTTCCAGAGCTTGATGGCATATATTTTACGGAGTCTGCAGCTCTGCTTAGGAAGCTGCCTTCTGCCTCTCTGAGCGAAACGCATCCCGGAGGGGAACCTGCTTTCCAGTAAGTGACACGTTGCGGTTTACCTCCAGCAAATGCTGCAGGGGCAGGTTTTAGTGGAAGAGAGATGGGATTCAGGCTGTAGGAAAGGGGAACAGATTTGGGAAATAGTCCCAAGGATGTGTTTTAGTGTTGGAGGCAGGGGAAATCCTGAAGACAAAAATAAAGAAATTTTTCTGAAGACAGAAATAAATATTGCTTGTGCCTGTAACATGAAAGGGTATTTTAAGAGACACGGGAATGCCCAGCTGGAGAAGAAGGGAGAGCAACGCTGGAAGGACGCTTTGGTTCAAGAATGATTTGCCTGCTGGGTTAGTCAGGCTTTCTGCTCACGTACAAAGTGGGCACTGAGAGACCGTTGCCATTTTCAGGCTCTTCAGATTTAATTTAATGTGTGTTTAAAGAACAGCCGTCCCGAATCTGGAAAAATGAGTAGTTTGCCTATGGATTGAGGAGTGTGAAAAGGTGATGGAGACGATGTTGAGCAGTGGCCGCGTGTGTTGCGCTCACGGACCGGTGCCGTGCTGACTGTGCCGAGCCAGTGGCAAAGCTGCACGCTTTGTATCGGGGATCTGGAAAGCACAGAGAGATGGGAGAGCTGCATGGAAGGAACTTATTTAGCTTTAATTTATTTAGAATTATCTGCTGGTTTACAGAGCAGTCACTACTGGCTGTCTTCTATTTTACTCTTTTTTTTCTTTTTTTTTTTTTTTTTAATGTAGTGTGGGTGTGGACTGGGAATATTTTAGGTCCTGTGGATGTGGCTCAGCAATTTCAAATATGGTTAGAAGTAAGTTTTTAAAAATCGAGGGGAACTCCTTCAAGTCTGCCCCTGGAGCAAAAATCAAGTTACTTTTCAAGTGTGGCGAAGCTCCCTTCTGCCTTTCCGCTCTCAGTTTGGGAAACTTCTTATCACTTTGTAAATCTCTTTGCAAAACACCCGTCTCTTTCAGATGGACAACACCAATGCATTTCAATGAACTACATGTTCTAAGGTTGAGAAGTTTTCCTAGTTGTTGTGAGAGTGCAACTGGATATTTTATTAGATATTCATGGATTGTTTAATTAGATGGATGGATGATCATATACTTGCATTCTAACGAGAAAAAATCAGAAAGGTTAATTAAGGATTAGTTGTAAAATTTGATGTCAGAAAGAGTATTAAGTTTCAACGTGGACGCTCAATGTAGTTTAGTTCATGCTGGAAGTGAATGGAAATGAAGGAAACTTAAGGTTACTGTAGCTACAGATGTGAGGGTATACCAAGGTCATTAATACATATTAACTCATACTTTTAAAATTCATGCCTGCTTTTAATTTGGCTTGATTTTTTTTTTTTTGCCGTCTGTCTCCATGCAGACAACCTTCTGGAAGCCTGACTGTTTTTGAGGTATTGCAGAAATACTTAGATGCCCTTCCCCTCCCCCCGATTCCTTCGCAGCCTCCGAGCTGAGACTTTATGCCGGGTTGCCGGCACCGAGTCCAACCCCGCAGGTAACATTTCAAATGCTTAATTTTGCGCCTAAACATGGCCTTGCCCGGTGCCGGCGCTTCACATCCGTGAAGTGTTCTCAGGGGTGAACGTGGCGTCCTGCCACGCGTGCAGCGAAGCGCGGTGGGGCGGCCGCCGCTGGGCTGGCGGGAGCGAAAGGGGTGGCTCCGTCGCAGCCGCGTGTCTGCCTGTGGCTCAGCTCCACCGTCGCCGGTGGGGTTTTAAGCCGAGCCTCAGACCGCCCGTGTCAGCGCCTCCGCCGTGGTCTGACCGGCGGCTCAGCTCATAAAACCAATTACTGCTGTCAAGGAGGTCTTGGGTCTTTCTTCCCAGCTTCCATGGAGTCTTCCTTGGTTGCTCTAACTCCCTAATCTGGAAGAAAACAACCCCCGGGGGGGCGATTAAACGCCGCGCGGAGGGCACAGCTGCCAGCGTGTTGCCAGCCCCCCACGTCCCCGACACGTGCTGTTCTTGGCCAGCTGCCCCCCGGGGGCTGCGGTACGGCCACCGTGGGAGAGCCTGGCCCACCGTTTCGGCCCTAAGCTCACCTGCCGGGGTTTCGGTAACCGCAGGCTGGGCTGGTGGTGGGGTTTCCACAGCTCGTTTTTTCTATCGCTGGCTGCTTTTCTAAAGTGAAAGCACTCAGGCTGGGCAAGAAGGTGATCGCGTCCTGCTTCACCCGTCTGAGGTTGCCCCACAGGCTGTTGCGTGTTTCAGTGCCGTGTGTCACAATCTTGCTATTATTTTTAAAGTGTTTCTCAGATCGGCGGCCTAAAGAGCACCTTGCAGGCATGCCCAGAATGCCCAATCTGAACACCTTTTCCCTTGGTCAAATGCCCGGTGAACCACACGCTCCAAGAAACCCCCTCCCCTTGCCAGTATTGCGCCTTCCGGCCCCTCTCAGCTCCTGCCGGATAATAACAGGGCTTGTTCCTAACCATCCATCTCCTAGAGAGCTTTGGGTCTCTCTGGTCCTTGAGCATCTTTGAGCCCCGCACATCCTTTGCTTTCTTTCACTTAGGTTTCACAAAAACAAACTCTGGAATTGAAACAAAAAAGAAACAAAACAAAACAAAAGGCAAAACAAAACCACCCCCAAACCCTCCAAATGTCCAGATCCATTCTGCCTCTCTGGAGTTACACTTCTTATTTTTCCCTAAACTGAATTGTGCTGTTGGTATTATCAGTAGTTCTAATGAAGATTTTATAGCCGGTTACCAGGAGACTTTTAGCTGTGAGTTTGTGTCAAAAAGTAGGTGTACTGGTTCAGAGCAGATGAGCTGCAAAAAACTACCCAAGTAAAAAAAGCTTGAGGAGAAGCTGCTTTTGGTGTTGCTCACTGAAGAAGAGCAGTTTTTCAGCTCTGGTTTGGGGAGGAGGATCAAGGAAGTTGAGTTTGAAGCAAGCAAGATGGGTTTGAAATGGAAGCGTCGTTTGTGCTTGCGGTACCTTGTCTGGGAAAAAACGGTGGGAAACTTCTGTGGAGCTGGTAGGCGTGGGAAAAGGATGCTGCTGGGGTATGGCCTGGGTGAGGCTGCTGCTGGGTGGAAGAGATCGGCTTGGCCATAGTTTGCACAGTTGGTGGTTCTTCCTGGCCGTGGTGTAGCTGCTGTGTGAGCCGTGGCTGAACTTGCCTTTCAACAGGCGAGTTTCTAGCTCCGCTCACGGGAAGGCGGTGCGATAGCAGGGGGTTTCTTCACCAGCGTATCCTGATGATGTCACAACTTGGATGTGTGTTTCCCCAGGCGTATGGCCAAGAGGGCAATCAGTAACTGGATTTTCAGTTCCTGACGTTGAAGGCTGTCACCCTGTTCCTGTGTAGCAGAGGCTGAGGTCTCATGGTCTCAGCCACATGAGGCACCGATCGCGTCATCCCCAAATCCCTTCCAAAGGCACCACCTGAGTGCCTTCACGGCTCTCCGCTTTCTTGGCTGCTGAGCCCCTCTTGTGCAGAAGGGCTGGTGTTTGGGTTTCTGTGTCTTCTGCGGTGCCCTTGAATTCGTCCAGGGTTTGCAAAGACCTGTTGCTCTGAGGTGAAGAATGTTCTTCTGCCTAAGCACAAGCTACCCAGCTTATGTGTGTACCTGGAGTTAATTGCAGCAGTCACCAGGAGCACTAGTCTTGTCCTAGAACTTGCTGTACTAAAGGGGAGTGGGTTGCTAACGAAAGCGGAGGGGTCTTTGTATTGGCACTGGAAACTTCTGTCTTCTGCTTCTCTGGCTTCAGCAGTGGTTGGCATCTGAAATTTTTTCCTGAAGCGTTGTCAAGCAATTGAATTGAGTAAGGGTCAGTGATAGCTCGTTAGGCTGAAGGCAACAAAAGCAAGCAAAGCTACGTCCCATCAGAATGAATGCAACTCATGGAATTCCTGTAGTTCAGACTATGTTCGTGCCTTTGATTTTATGGCAGGGGGGTTGGAACTAGATGATCTTTAAGTCCCTTCCAACCTAAACCACTCTATGGTTATATTTTATTTATAAGAAGGTTCCGTTTTGTAGCAGAGATGTGTTCTAGTAGCATCAACCATGCCAAAAATTTGTTTATAAATGCAACGGTTTGCATTGTAGAAAAGGCAGGTTTATCAAATATTATTGTGTCCTTGTGGAATTGTTATGCTGTCAGCCTGGGCCTCAATAGCAGGAGGAAAGGGTTGCCAAGCCAGGCTCGCAGAAAGCAGAGTAGCTTTTAAGTTAGTTATACAGCCCAAATTTGACTTGTGTGCGCGCGCTGTGGCTTCTGATTGCATGGTTTCACAGCTTCTTCTCGGCGTGATGCTGCGTTGCTCATTTTGTATAACGAATGTGTATGTGTGGTTGGTTTTGGTGGTGCTTTTTTTTTTTTTTTTTTCTTTTTGCTGCTTGGGACTGTGCTTTACTCATTGTGCACTGAAGCCCTGCCCCAAAGACAGGAATCCAAGTTCTCCGTTACGCTTCTCTGTGGTCCTCCTCAAAAATGTCTGAGCATCTGCAGGAAAGCATCTCTGTGTAGATGGGGGCCCGAGGCATGCACAGGGTACCCAGCCAAGTTTGGGTGCTTTTCTGGGGGTTTGCCGGGACTTCACTCCTCTTTATAATTTCTGACGTCCGTGAAATGCAGTTCTGGTGCTGAGAGCTCAGCCTGCATGAAGGCTTGGTCATGGGTCTGACCCTGTGTGAGGGTCTGAAAATAAACTTCTCGTATCCCTTATTGCAAGATGTTTGTTTGGTTTCATAGCAGCTCCAACAGAAGCAAGGCAGGAATCGCTTCCCGTTGGCAGCTTTCATTTGCCTCTGTCATGGCACTTGATCTGGCCTTTGTGACTTTTTTACGACACTTTTATTTTTTTAACTTCCTTTGTGAAAAACAAAACAAAACGGGCAGAACCTAGCTTCAGTGCTGTCATTCAGAGAGCGCTTCTGCTGCGTGAAGGAAGTATGCTGTGACAAAATGAGGTGCAGGATTGCAATGTCTGTTTTTTGGTGTTTTGTGATGTGTGGGGAGAGGAGAAGGCTGTTGTGCCCAGGGCTGGGGTCCTCAGTCCACCACGCAGGCTTCAGCCGCTTGAGTGATGGTAGCAATGAAACAATCTTCTCTATGGATCGTCGGTGGGGAGGATAACACGCGTTGCTCATAGGTTGTGCGGAGAGGATTTGTGGGCTGTCTGCCACTGGTGACCTGGGGACACATAAGCTCTTTCAGTGGCCCAAGAGGCAGTAACTGCTCCAGCCGTTGATTCTTCTCCAGCTTGTTCCCAGACCGCCTCCAGGTCCTTGCCTTAGTCTTCTTCATTGACCGGTGCTAGTCTGAAGCTCTTCCGCATCTCACTCCGGCTCTGGGCCGAGCCCTTGTCCGGGCTTCACGCCCCATTCCCCTGTGTCAGGTAGACCTGTCCTACCCAGGTTCCTTCGTTCCTCGCATGTCAGTCAGATGAGGAGATGAGCAGTGGGCACAGCTGTCTCTGCTAGCGGTGGCACGCGTTTGTGTCCCTGCTCCCTGGCAGGATGTCCTGCGGCAGCGCGTGTCGGTGCCCTCCTGGCCACGCTGGTGCCCTGGTCTGAGCCGCTGGCCAGGGGGAGCTGCTGCACCGCTCGGCCTGGGGACACTCCTGGGTGGCGGTTTAATGGTTTTCTGTTTAACCATAATTAACCTGACAGGTGGGGGGTTGGTTATTATGTTGTAGAAGAGTTGTGGTGGCAAGATTTCTGATTTGGGGATGAATCACCATTAACAATTAAGCAAATTAAACAAATACCGTTTCTTTTACGAGAACGCGGACAGCAGGATGTTTTCCCCTGGCACAGCAGCCGTCGGCTAATTGGTTGTGCTGCAGCTGGGTGAGGTGGGAAGGAGAAATTATTTCTCACCCGTAGAAAGAATACAAGCCGTAAGCCTCTGCCAGTCGCCAGCGGGAGGGATGCTGCGCGACAGCGGAGGCTCGCCGCCTCCTTCGCTTCCCGGTCCCACTGTCTGTGATTACTGGTGGTTGGTGCATGTACCTGTCACACTGCAGCCTGGATGTTATTAGGGCATTAATTAATTCCCTTCAGGGCGATAAACTCACCTGGGCTGGTACTAGCCCCTCAGCATCCTCCAGTATCTTTCCATACAGATCCTCTGTCTGAGGAGGGAAGAAGAATCAATGATGAGTTAACAATTTTTACAACATTGTTGCTTGTGTGTGGAGGGGGTAATTTTGGGTCTTTGCTTAACCTTGGCATCTTCCAAGGTATCTTCTCTTTCAATAACTCGCTGCTAGCATTCCTGGTGGTGCGGATGCTTGCCCTGTAGAAATGCTGTGTTGATGAGTTTGCCAGACTCGGGCTCCACCAGAAGGCGAGGAGACCTGATCGCTTCTGTGCTGAGGGTTCGAGCTCTGCCCAGGGACGCTGCCCGTCCTGCAGCTGCTGGCTCCCAGCACGGGCTCTGTGCACATCTGGAAGGAGCCGGGCCGCCAGAGGTGCTCCTGAGCAGGCAGTCTTGCTGTCCTGCTGCGGTGAGGGGCACATGTCCCCTCCATCCTCTTACCTCCCAGAGATGCTGGTGAACACTTGTGAGCATCGTGCCCTCGTAGTGGGAGGGAGCGGGTGGAGAGCTGAGCAGCTCCCCCGGCCCCAGCCTGGCCGCGGTGCCTCTCCCAGCCCTGCGGCTGCCGCGGCAGAAGCTGCGCACCTCTGATGGCATCTCTGGGTTCACTTTTCAGTCATATAAAGGCAGACTGGGGCGGGGAGGGGGGAGCCAGAGGTGGATTGTTTTATGTTTTTAAAAGCGTTGTCCCTGCAGAAGTGCTGCGTGGCTGGACAGCCGGTGTGTGCAGGGCTTACTCAACCGCCTGTGCTCCTCTGCATCCCTTTTCTCTCCCGTTTCCGTCGTTTCTCTAACTTACATGTGCCCCTACTGCAGGCGACAGAGCCTGGCCTGAGCACAGCCTGCAGCACGGGGACCCTGCGGCTCTGCTGAGCTCGCTGGCTGGGGGTTTCCAAGCCCGGCATGTAAATGTGCTGGGGCCCGGGCTCACCCTGGCTCATCCAGCCTCATCCAGCCTCCCTGTACTGCGTTACAGCTGTCCTGTGCTCTGCCTGTCCAGGTTTCCTCGCCTGAGGGTGGCTCGGTCCATTTGCTTGCTGTGATGGCTGACCCCTTGCTGGGTGAGGTGGCTCTCGGAGGCGCAGCTGCGCCGGGGTACCGCTACTGGCCAGGAGAAGCGAAGAACGTTATGCTTTCAGTCTAGCTGCCAGCTCTTTCTGTTTTCTTCCCCATTGACCTAACCCTCAAGTTTTGGTTTAGTTTCGTTATTTCTCACCGGGTGAGAACCTGCACCAGCTGGCGGCGATGGGACCTCGGCGCTCGTGGTAATGCCCTGCCTGCCCGTGTCTCTTTGCGCTGAGCAGCACCCCTCTTCTTTTTTCTGTCTTCCCCCTTTCTTTCTTTTTTTTTTTTTATCTTCCTCCCTTTCCTCATCACACAAACTTGGCAAAGCCTAAGCTTACCTTTTTCCCACCGCTCTCCCTCCCCTGCCGCAGTGTACTGCCGTGGGTCAGGGTCCCCGGATGGTTCAAGCTGGCAGTAATTTGGGATAGCAGCGTATTAGGATCTCTCCTTAAGCTTGTGAGTGCCTGGGTTCCCTGCTGAGAGCAGAAAGCCGAGCGGCTGGACCCGGGGGTGAAACCTGCGCCAGGCCATGCACATACACTGGAAGCTTGCCCAGGGCAGGATAATTATGGGAGGCGGCGTTTTTCGAGCGGACCGTGTGCTCTCACTTGCTAAACAGTCTTGTGATTAATATCTTATTTAAGAGGACTTTAGGACACGGGCTGCAGTTACACTGAGTTTCTTTTAGAAGTAGGGAAGAGGTTAGAAAAATAGACTCTGTAAAGGCTCTTTTGCGTTTGCAGCAAGGGTCGTCAGATAAGCGCAGTGCATCGCTGCTCCGTCGCCTCGGTGTGGGCAGTGGGTTTTGTTATTAATCGTTCAGTGGGAGAGGGATCCATCAGAGGGGCTTTGCGCACGCATTTATACCGGCTGCATTGCTGACATCTCCTTAGGGACCTTAGTGCTGAGGGTGAATTCTTCTGCCCTGATCTCGGCGTTACCGGCTCTCCCCTGAGCCCGACTCCCGGTGTTAGACGCTGGGGAGTTCCGCAGCCAGCAGGTCTTCACCAGCAGATTTTGCCTTCAAAATAAGGCTCTGTGTGCTGTTTTACTCAAGCACAAGTTATGTTTAAAGGTGTTGGCGGCTTGGTTCTTGGTCTTACCCAGGACACCCTTGCCCCGTGGTGTGGGTGCCAGCAGCATCTGCAGGCTCTGGGTGTTTCTGCGTCACTGCCGACTTGCTGTGCGGTCCCAGCTGGCGGTTGTAGTCCCCAGTCTGGTAGTTTCTGATCAATCTGATGTGGCTGTCTAACATCTTCCCCTTAATTTCTTTCCTAGGCTTGAGAACTCCATTAAAAGGGAGATGGGAGCATGAAGAATTGCCCTCAGAGCACGGATGTGCTCCCCATGGTGGCGTCTCCTACAGATCTTAACTGGCAACCTGCTTCTGCCTGGAAGGGTTTGACAGGAACCGCTGTGGACAGCGCAGGAACCTGGAGATGATGAAGGTGGTGACCGTGGCTCTTCCTCTTCTTTTCCCTGTCCCTCTTTTTCCTTTCACGTGCCTGCAGCAAGAGCACGGCAGCTGTTGGCGTGATGAGGCCACATACGTTCAGAGGGGCTGCTCCTTGCACTGGGGGTGTCTTGTGTTGCACGCGGAGTTGGGAGGGTAGTAAAGAAAATGGGAAGGGTTCTCTGCTATCCCCTTGCAACTATCCTATATTACCTTTTTAAAGCAAAATAAAACATTTGTTCTGCTTCTTGGTGGCGCACTTGTAGATGTTGATACGTATTGATTATGTTCCAGAGATACATATCTAAGATCCAGTGATTATTCTGACTTGCATAAAATTAATATAAGATGCGTGATGGGGCTCATTTTGGCTAGGGCTTTCCCCAGGAACCCTCTGGGGATATTGCTGGCGGTGCTAGCTTGGAGTAATTAGCCGGCTGCTTTCCCAGCTGACCTATGCTGGACATGCCTGAAGTGCTTTCATTGTTGGTGCCACTCCTTTTCCTTTCTGCCACTCTTCCCCGCTGGCATCCTGCCCCTTATCGCCGCCCTGCAAGCCTTCATCGGCTGCCGTCTGGGATGACGAGCTGGTCCAAAAGATCCATACCACGTATTGAATATTCCTAGAGCTCTGTGCTTCAGCTTTGGGTCTGATTAGTCTGATAATTGCGTGAATGCTGCTACCCTTTGGCATACAATTAGCGTACACCATAAGGTTTTGATCGTGCAAAGCAAGGCTGAGCCATTGCAGTGACTGGGAAAGGCGGTGATGCTGGGACCCCCCCTTTTCTCTTGTGCATGGGGATGCTGACTTGGTAGGGGGCATTTTTACAGGTGACTGCAAATACAATTATTGGGTTTATACCTGTTTTCACGTGTGGAGGAGGTTTGGGAGGACCTCGTGGTATAGCTGCTTCTTTAAATCCTTAACTTACTGTCATCAAGACTGCCAGGTGTTGCTCCCCACTTCCCACTGCTGGAAACATGCTAATCTCCTCTCCTCTGCTTAAAACCTGAATCTTTAATACGGAAAATGCACCACCCTTTCTTCCTTTCTGGCCAGGGAACAACTTCTCCCTCCCAGTGTTGTGTTACCTTTAGCATTGCAAACTGCAGCGCTTGGGCTGGGGCGGTGGAGCTCCCGCAGCCTGCCTGCTTGGGGGCTTTGCCATCCCCAAAGAGGGCAGAGAGCAGCCAAAATTTGCACGGATGTCAAGACGGAGCTGTGTGGGGCCTTGGGGAGCATTGGCAGGAGTGGCAACGCGCTGCTGGAGGCAGGTGAATGGACGATAAAGATTGTGGCACATTGTGTTGGGCACCTTTGGCCCCTGGTCTTTTCATGGGGAAAGAAGGAAACTAAGCTGGAGACAGCTTGACTTCTGGTGGGGTGGGATTTGGGCATAGAATAGAGGATCAAAAAAGCAGCTTAGCGGTGGAGCTCCGCCCCTGTAAAATGTCTTTTACAAGGGTTTTTTTTTTTTTTAGTTTTGGTTTTGTTCCTTGTTCCTCTGTGGAAATCCTCTGCTCGCTGGACAAAGACGAGTCTTGGGGTGTGACCTCGGGTGAGCTGGTGAGATAGCATGATCCCATGTAGACATGAGAGTCATCCTCTGTCGGGAGGTGTGGGAGCACAGGGCAGCTCTGTGTGCAAAGCACAGATATGCAGCAGTGGCTGATTACTATTATTTTGGCCTTGCTCGGATGCCGGTCTTCGGGACAGCTGAAATGTACGGCCAAGCCAACCTCTCCAGCGCAGATTCGCTTTTAGTGCAGAGAGATTCTGTCTCTTAACGTGTGTTGGTAACACTGAACTGAAGAGTTACCTTCCGTTTGTGCCAGGAAGAAATCTGTAGCCCCTTTTGAAACGCTCAGAAGTCTTCCTGTTGAACAGCCAAACCTAATCCCCCGTTGCTAAATACGGTCTCGGAGCCGGCAGCCGGCTTAGGACTGCCTCGTGATATGCAAAGGCTGCTGGGGGAGCTGGATGTTTGCAAACCAGCATAGTGGTGTATTTGGTCTGTGACATCTGTATCTCTCGGTCTGTCCAACCCTCTTGTCAGCAGTTACGCTGTTTAATATGTTAATATCCACAATGAAAAAAGGGCCTCTTCTCTTTGCGCCTCTGGGCACATCTGAAATAGGGAAGTAAAACCAAAACTAGGCACCCGCCCCCCCCCCCCCCCCCCTTCACCCCCCAGTGCTCCATTTCCATCTGCGCGGGAGCATCCGACTGCGGCTCCTTTCAAAAGCGGCTTGTGGCTGAGCACCGCCTGCCTCTTGGAGGAGAGGGACTGTGGATGTGTTGGGCCTGAATGGTCGAAGGCGGAGGAGAGAAGGACAGGGATGTGCTTCAGTGTGTTGCGTCCGGGTTTAGCAATGGTTCTCCAAGGTGGGTGTCCGGGCCAGTGGAGCACACTCGGCAAAATATTGGACCACATACTAAAATACAGTTCCCTTTAATGATAATAGGATGATGCATATGTAATCGTATTGTGTAAGATTAACACAGTAATTAATTCTGTGTACCGGATGCTGCAGTGCCGTGCCAGCCCATCTGGTTGTTTTCGCTGCGTTTTTGCGCGTGCTTTAGAGATGGCTCCACCAGCGCTATCAGTTTGGGGCAGCTTTCTCTGCCGGGAGTTGGCTGTTGGTGCTTGCGGCTCTGTGGCTGCTCTGGTGTCAGCCTGTTTCTCTATATTCAAGGCTTCTGCTGTCTTAAGTGCATGAGGTCCGTGCTGTGGTATGCTGCGGCAGAAGACACCCAGCTCAGACATTGCTTCGCGCTTGAAGCATCCTGTGGGACTCATGCATCAGCTCTGAAACGAGCCCAGAACAGGCACTGCACGCAGGGGGTCCAGGAGAGATGGGAGAAAAGCTGACCAAAAATGCAGATAAGGAAAGAATTTCCGACAAGGAAGGTTTGTGGAGGGTGGGAGGAGGGCCGGAGGTGGGTATACGGGTCTCACCAAGGCAGGAGGGCAGCTGCCTGCTCCTGCACCGTGGGGAAAGGCCACGGAAACTAGGGGATCCCCTCGTGTGGTACTGATGCTGGAAGGGATGTGAAGGTACTCGGGGAGGATTTCCCAGGAGGAAGAGGAGAGTCCTGGAGATGCAGAGGCAGTAGGAAGGCACCTGGTTCATCACAGGTAGCATATATATCTATCTCCAGCCGCCACCCCCCCCCACCTACACAGTGCTGCGCATCCTTGGTCTCTTAAAAATAGCTCTTTTAAGTACCTCTGCAGTCAGAGGAGCGGTTTTGCCAGGCGGTAACCACCGGCGCTGCCATGCGAGCGTTTGATCAGGCGGTGCAGAGCACAGCACTTTCATCTCTCCTGGCAGCAGCGGCGCCCTGGCCGAGTCAAAGCGTTCGGGGGAGCCGGCACCTCTCCACCAGCGCGTGGGAAATTTCCGCTCGGCTTCCCTGCTCTCACACGAACGGGTTTTCGCCTCTTTGGGCTGTAATCTGCCAAGATCTCTGAAAGAGCTCTGATGTTTCGTCAGCTTGTAAAGGACCTCCCAAAAAGGGCACAGGAGGTTAGCTGCAAGCGTGCTCGTTTTCGGAAGCGCTGATGCTCCATCCTATTTGAGATGGCTACAGATAAAGCCTTACAGAGATCCAGACGAGATAAGGCTGTATACGCAACCCAAAGTGAGAGGAACCTAAAAACTGGGGCAGGCTTATAATTTTTAACCCTCTGCTTTGGGGGAAAAAAAATTGAAAGTTATTGTTCCTAACAGATTGCAGAAAATATTCGTCAGGCGTGCTTTTTTTTTTTTTTAAACTAGTAATTTCTGTATTTAATAACTTCAGAAGGAGGAGGAAAAATTCAGAGAAGATGGCTTCTGAAAGTAATTTCCCTTGATGACGTACAACTCTGACCTATATGCATGTTGGACAGCTTATGAAAATGCTTTTATTTCAACAATGTCAGTTTCTTATTGTATCCTGAATGCATTATTACCTGATTCAAAAAGAGGTGGCAGTACATATATAAGTACACACATATATTGTAGAGAGAGACACACACATTTCAGTGGAAGTAGAAGAAGCATAACTGAATTGGCCTGGTTCTTGAAAAGAAATTAAAAAAAAAAAAAAACCCAAACAAAAAGACCAATGTGTTGCAAATCAATAATGCCAAAATGGTGCGAGAGGGCTTTGCTTGGCTTTTCTGTCATTTTCCCTTGCTTTGATATTGGAGCTCCTTCTACAGGAGAGGAGATACTCTAACCAGCATACCCAGGGCTTGGGGGTTCTCTGCCAGCTTTGCATCGGGAGGCTACTGGTATGATGACCTGAGGATGGCAAAGAAATCGTGTGCCTCATGTCAGGAGACCCCAGGATGGCCGGGACTGCTGCGTACCTTCAGATGGCTGCGTGGTAGCAGCCGAGTTCCCTTCCTGAGGAACTGGAAGGGGAGATCATGGAAAGGCAAGCGATGTACACCACTGATAAGGATGCCTTTGGCAAGAAGAGGGAGGACAGTGTAACTGAAGGGTCACCTAAGATTAGCTCCCGTGAGACTATGGTGGCATTCCCAAATAAAAAACCTAAAAACTGGTCCCCTAGAAGTGTGCTGGAGTAAAAGTAGGCAGATTTGTTTAAATAAAATGGATGAGTAACTTCAACCTAAAGCTTGATCTGGGCCAGATCGAAAGTCAGCCTTGTTTAAAGTTCAGCCAACTTTTAAGCCCAGTGCTTTTCCACTTTGAGCTTGGATCAGATGTCAAGCAGCGGGAAGAAACGGCCTTGTCTCAGATGAATTGGGCATGTGCTGGAGGTGGCATGAGACCACCCTGGCAGTCCTGAGCGCCCTGCGGGGTGTTACGGCGTGTGAGATCGCTGCTGTGTGGAAACGGCCCTTCTTGCTTTAAAGCAGCTAGGCACGGTGTCACCCTCCCGGGCGGCCTGTGAGTCACCCCCAGCAGCTGGCAGCCACCGCTGCGCGCGGGGAACATCTCGGCTGGATTTCGCCAGGTCACTTATCTGCTCGGAAGTGCGTTTGCCGCGGGGTTGGGGGTGGTTTGGGTATCCGTGCAGTCCGTCGAGGCGTGTTATTGTAAGAGATGGCTGTAAATGGTGTTTGCTGCGCAGCCTCATCTCGGAGGCGAGTTTTGCAGCGTTCTGCATCTTCTCCCCAATTCGTAAAGGTTTGTTTCAACCAAACGTCAAGCGTTTGGTGCAGTTTCCTTCCTTGGGGGTGGGGGAAGCCACAGTAAAGCACTTCGGCCTTCTGTGTCTGGGCTGTTGAGATGTTCCTTGAAAGAACTGAGGGGATTTGGGGATTAGGCTTCCTGAGAGAGAGTCGTGCAGCGTAGGTTTGATTAACATTGAGTTCAGTGATGGACTTTGGATCAGGAGTGTGCCGTTGGACCTGACCTGCCCATCACCCCCAGGCTTGCTGTGCTTCCATCCATACTGGGAAGCAGTTTCCCATCAAAAAGGGTTTGAGTTAGGTGAAACCCAGCAAAAAGAAGCTTTCCAAGAATGGTCTAACATCTAGTGGTTGCACCAGCTGCTTGGTTTGCTGCGTTTCCCAGCAGCAGGACACCAACAGAAGTCATAAGGAACATCCCCTCCCACTCCCCTGATTTTTTCACATGGGTTTTTTTGAGCTTCTCTTCAGGATTTACTCGGTGAAGAAGATGAAGTCGGGACTGGCAGTGCAGTTGAAATGGCTGACCTGAGGACAAAGCTGACTGATACGGTGAAACGTTGGAAGAACTTCAATATTTAAACAGAACCAATTTGTGACATTATAGAAAGAAAAACTGCAGTACAGACAGATAAACTTGAGCTTCTCTTGGGGCGTGAACTCTCAAATTAACGCTGTTATGTGTGTGCCCATCTCAGGGTCCCCCAGCTGCTGTGTGCTAGGAAATGGCTCAATTTTTAGCGGTTGTGTTTAGAAAACAAGGTGGGGGTGAGGAGTGGAGTGTCGTAACTAGTAATGGAAATTGCCGGTGGTTGAGAATGGCCTCTTCTGAAGCCATCTGTCCTGGGCATGACAGAAGCCTGACTTCTATGTTTGGGAGGCATTTCCTTCATGAAAGAAGAAGTCCGGTGTCTTTGTGGTCAGGTGGCACTGAGGGGACGGGAGGAGAGCTGCGTGCTTGTGTGCAGGAGTCAAGCTCTTGGCAATAATGTTGTCCTCCCATATCTCATTCCTCCTCCCATACCTCAACCCTTCTTCTGTCAAAGTGCTGGCTGGTCCAGGGAGGCCAACAGGCTGAAAGAGTTGGGGTTGTTCATCCTGGAGAAGAGAAGGCTCCGGGGAGACCTTATTGCAGGCAGCCTTACACTACTTAAAGGGGGCCTACAGGAGAGCCAGGGAAGGACTTTTTACAAGGGCATGTAGTGATAGGACGAGGGGGAATGGCTTTAAACTGGAAGAGGGCAGGTTTAGATTAAACATTAGGAAGAAATTTTTCACTTTAAGTGTGGTGAGGAACTGGAATAGGTTGCCCAGAGAGGTTGTGGAGGCCCCATCCCTGGAGGTGTTCAAGGCCAGGCTGGATGGGGCTTTGAGCAACCTGGTCTAGTGGGAGGTGTCCCTGCCCATGGCAGGGGGGTTGGAACTTGATGATCTTTATGGTCCCTTCCAATCTAAACTATTCTATGATTCTATGATCCTTCATTGCTCTGGGAGGCTCAGAGACCCTTTTTAGACCATACAAGAGCTCTCTAAGGCTGCTGAAATGTGTTGTGCTAAAAGCAGTATGAGAGCTGATACTGAATGGAGGAGATACAAAAATGTCTGGGGCCTCCTTTACTGCTTTAGGGAATAACTTATGTTTTTGTTGGAATTATCTGCCTGAATCTCTTCCTCTGTACGTTGCTCACTGGCTTTGATGAAAAACCCATCTGTGCTGAGATTCATCGGTTGTCTCGCTTCCCCCCTCCTCCCCCCGCTTTCTCAGCCACCCCGTTCCCCGTTGGGTGTGCCTGGCTCGGTGCCGTGGAGGGTGGCCGGCTCTGCCTCTCCCCTGGCGCTGCACAAACCCAGGGAAGATGGGCCACCGTTAGTGGCACCCTGGGGGAGCGATATCCTGCAGATTTCGGGAACGGTTGCTGCTCTGGGTGGTGACCGCGTTACTCCTGTCTACTCGTGCCCGTAAGGCAGTGCCACGGGGTTGGCAGAGTGGGTTGGCGTCCTTCATTGTGGGGGCACGGACTCCTGCATGCGTGAAACTTCTGTGGCCTTAAATACCAGCGGGGAGAGAGCGGCCTGCTTCGAGGGGAGGTGTGTGGTTCGGATCCGTGGCACATCCATCCGGTTGCCACCTGCAAGCTCTGCTGCCGGACTTATTTCTGAAGCGCTGGACTTACTTCTGAAGTGCCAACCACAGGAAACGAGTGGGGTGTTTGGGGACAGGAGCTGGGTAGGGCTGTCCAGGCTCTACACCTGGTTTTCTGACAGAGGAAAAACCAGGCTAAAACCACTTGGAGTGGGAGATATAGAGTGGAGAGACACTAAAATGGCCTTTATTGCATTTTTGGCCTCTCTGAACCTCACTAAACTTTAAACGTGTTTCAGTTTCACCAGCACGGTGTTCTCCTCCCTCCAGCAACCGTGTAGATACGTCGCACTTTAGACCGCTTGATATACCCATAACCACGCTGACCCCTCTCTGGGATGCTCTCAGGGTGTGTTAAGTGGGGATGAAAAAATGAATTCTATGGCACGCTCTGTTTGGGAGTTTATAGCTGGAGCCGGTGCTAGGCTCTGCCAGGTCCTTCATCCCACCAAAGAGTGGGCATTGCACGCTGTTTTGAGAGGCTCCTGTTTGCTCCTGCGTAGCCTTCTCCGTGCTGGATCCTTAAGCAGAGGATAGAGTCTTGGGTTTGGGTAGGAGGTACCACTGAACCTGTCTTCCATCTGGGGGGGGTGCTGAGGGAAGAAAATAGCAAGTTTTAAATGGTGGCTTGATCAGGAAAGTTCCATTAATGTTTTCTGTTTTTATAAATACATATGTGAAACTTTGAGGAAGGAGGTGTGTCTTAAGCTCTTTAAGTATATCTAAGCACCCGGATTTGTGCTATAGGTTTATATTGCCTATGATTTATAAAACTGAATTTTATTCAGGCAAGGTCACCTCCTTGGCAACGTTCTTATGGGCTTATTGGTGGTGGATTCATTTGAGATGATGCTACAAGGGGATAGATTAGCCAGGTTAATAAATCAGACTCGTTTTTAAAAAACAGAGCAGCGCTTGCTGTTATGGAGGTCCGAAGTCCAGCCTGCGCGAGGACATGACTCGCTGACGTGCCTTGGCAAAATGCGTTTTGGATAGCTGCTACTGCAAATATTTTGACTTCTGTGAACCTGGCCGCTGCTCCGACAAAGAGCGGTATCTGGGATTTTGGGATATACGGATCCCTGCGTACCTGCTACCTCGGCTGCTGTGCAGCAGCCTGACGCTGAACTTGGACCAGGGCTTCCTCGACAGCCTGTGTTGAGTGATACCCGGCTTTCCGCTGGTCATTTCAGTCTCGCTTTAACTGGGGGAACTGAGGATGCGTGGTAGAAGCGGTATCAATTTAGCTTGCCGACCAGCGAGGTTATGGCGAGCGAACACAAGCATTTTGGGCTTGTGGAAAAACACCTGATTATTGTTATGTGTTTTTTTTCAGACTCCTTTTCTGTCAGAGACAAAATAGTTAACTGTAATTTTTATGTTTCCATTTGTCTTCCATGCCTCAAGTTCGTTGCGTAGAAAGGAACTATTTTGATTTTTTTACCAGATAAGTAATTGATGTGCTCGTTAAATAATTTCTCTTATGATTTCTCTGAAAGTTATTTGCTTTGGTGGGCTCTAATGGGTGTCCATTCTAGTATTCTCTTTATTGCCATCAGGACGTGCTTTTTTTTTTTTTTTTTTTTGTCAGCACCTGATGCTTTTTGATGAACATTCTTGACATCTGTATGCCTCTTTTAACGTTATAAACTATGGATTTCTTAGGGAAAACCAATTTATTTTAAATGTACTGCATGAAGTGTTTTGCTTAACATGGAGGGGTTTGAATAGTGCTTTCCGAGGTCAGTGGCCAGAATTCCCATTTTACACCTATCTTCCTGTGAAGTCGGCGTGGTGGAGCGCTGCTGTGGAGTGCCATCCCCAACAGGGATGAGCTCTGGGTGTGAAGAGGAGAACCAAACCTCAGTAGTGCTGCGGGGCTGAAAACTGGCAACGGTAGATGCACTGTTCTGCCAGTTTCTTTCACTGACTTAGGTGCAATTGAATTAGGTCCTTTGCTGCGCGAGTTGTAAAGAGTTATTGGGTTGTCCTTGAGGAGATGGAAAGACGTCATGCCCACCTACAAAAAGGTTGGTGTCAGAGAAATATTATCCTGGCGAGTAGTGTAGCTGCAGCTGGCACAGAGCGTATTTATTGTCCTGGGGCCTTGCAATACCAATTACATGTCTTGGTGTACAGTGATATTTGCAGAGGCATTAAGTGTTGACCTGCCACATACCGCTAATTTAAAGTAAAGAAGCGCTCCCCTCTCATTTCAAAAGATAAACACCATAAAGAAACACGTGATTTGGGGGAACGAAGAAGCGTTTTGTTTGATTCGGAGGTTTAATGTTCCATGTAAAGTAAATAGTCCTACATGAGTGATCACACCCTGGTCTTTAAAGCTGGTGGGGGGAGTTTTACTGTTGGCTTCAGTGTGGGAACGGTTATGATAAGCCATGATGTTGGTGGGTCCGGGTATGGGAGGAGAAGCAGCACTTTTGGGAATTGGTGCTGTTCATGCATGGTGTGTGACGCACTTTCTTTCTCCTTCTTCAATTTCAGCGTGAAACTGGCGACTTTAGAAATTGAAAAGGTTTGTTACCGGCAGTGGTCTCTAAATATCTTACTGAGTGAGGCTGCCATGGGCACGTGCCCATCATGAAATGACTTCTGTGTTGAGTGGCCCTCTGAAGGCTCCCATGGTGGCTGTCTGACTGCATCCGAGCGGGAACATGCTGCCCGAGCCCGGGGCTTGCCTGGGGCACCCCACGCAGGTCTGGGGTCTCTTTTCCGTCCGTTACTGTTAACAAGGAATGTGTTAACATTATCGGGGTTGGACTAGATGATCTCCAGAGGTCCCTTCCAACCCTGACTATTGTGTGATTCTGTGAATATTTGGCAGGCGTCTGTCTGTGGGGTAGGAAGCAGGGTTTTGTAACGGAGAGATGCCGGTCCCACCAGCCGAGAGCTTGGTCCTGTTCGGGAGCTCGTAAACATGCCATCCCTCTGGGCAAGTAACCCTCCAATGCGTATGGCATTCTCCACCATGGCGTGCCTTGGTAATTATTTTATTCTGTCCTAAGAGTTAAATTGTCCTTCCATCTTCACGCACCTGCAAAGGACCCTGCAGTAGCCCCTTTCTCGCTTAGCCAGCGGGGTCAGGGACTGTTACTGCTGGTCCAGGGCGATGGTTGGAGCTCATGGCTTTGCAGAAGGAGAAAATAAGCTTTTTTGGTGCTAACTGCTTTCCTGACAGTGTTGGAGTGAAGGGCGGTAATGCGATACGCTTGTCAGAGCTGGAGGTCATCCCTCTGTGGGTGCCAGTCTCTGAGGAGGTGGGCAGAGGGACAGGAGAACTGTCCCTTTTGTGGTCACCCACTGTTGGAGCAGCGTGGCCGCGCTGCAGCTCTGTTCGTGGAATCCCTCCCGTCCTCTCTCGCTACCTCAGTGTTGAAGGTGGTCCCCACACACGCGTGTTTGTTTCTGCTCCTGGTCTGGACAGGAACACGGCAGCAAATGGAGACTCACGTCTCGGGAAAGCAGCTTCTCAGCCCCGTGGGTGCTGCTGGGCGTACTGCTCCTCACTGCAGCCCCAACTCTTGGCATGTCCTTAACTGCATGGCTTGCCTGCGTCGGATGCCCTGGAGCACATCTGTCATCGCGTGTGTCATAGAATCATAGAATCAGTGAGGTTGGAAGGGACCTTTAAGATCATCAAGTCCAACCATTAACCTACCCTGATAAAAACACCACCACTTCTAAACCATGTCCCTAAGCACCTCATCTACCCTTTTCTTAAACACCTCCAGGGATGGTGAATCCACCACCTCTCTGGGCAGCCTATTCCAATGTTTAACAACCCTTTCAGTGAAAAAATGCTTCCTAATAGCCAATCTAAACCTGCCCTGACATAACTTGAACCCGTTTCCTCTTGTCCTATCACTTGTCGCCAGGGAGAAGAGGTCAGCTCCCATCTCTCTAAAACCTCCTTTCAGGTAGTTGTAGAGGGTGATAAGGTCTCCCCTCAGCCTCCTCTTCTCCAGGCTAAACAACCCCAGATCCCTCAGTCGTTCCTCAAACCTGTTAATGTGCAATGGTGTATCAGAGCTGAGCTCCGACAGCTCCAAACACGCGCTTTGTTTAAGACCGTGCCCTGGTAGGGGCTGGTGCTGGACCAGAGCTGTGCACCACCCCGCCGCCGTGGTGGGAGCTGGAGATGGGAAGCCGTGCCAGCGCAGGTCGCCTCTCGCCTTGGCTGCGGGTGGCCGATAGTGCCCGTGCGGTTCTGCCGGTGCCTGGCAGAGCGTCTGCCGTGAGTCGATGCAAAACTGCTGCTTTTTAATGAGGGCGGAAGGGGAGGCAGTGTGCTGCCGTGCGGAGCCACCCTCCAAAAACAACGGGGGACCTCAGGAACGAGGGGGAATAAAGAGCTGACACAGCCAGAAATGAAGGCTTCTGCCTTTATTAAATCCCAATGGTTGTTGACAAGGCAAAACCAAAACGAAACACGTGCTTAAACTCTTTTCCCAGTGCCCCCCCCCCCAATCTGCCTCTGCTGTTCTCCTGGACGATTTTTTTTCAGCTGTGACAGCAGCATATTTTTTCTGGCACATGCGGAGATTTTTAGTGCGGGCACGACTAACGCAACGATTTATTTCATTAGCAAGTGACTCGTACAGCTGCTCTTCAACGCGTCTTCTGAAATGTAACCATGTTCCTCACTTAAAACGCTTCTTTTCCTCATTCTCCGTGTAAAAATTCTTCATTCCCCCCTTTTTCTGTTGTTCTGTTTGGTGGCATTGGAAGCACGTACTTAAGTGTATGGCTCAACAGATGTTTTATTTTCACAGCACAGTGGTGTTTTGGAAAAAAACCCCAAGAATTGCTAGAAGTGAGTCTTCCTTGTGTTTGTATTTACAAAATTGAAATACACACAGTTGAATTAACAGGTCAGGCTAAACAGAGTATCAGAGAGAGCTTCTGAAACTCGGCTCCAGAGGGACAGATCTTTAGCTTTAACAAATGTATTAGTACCTTTCATCTGATGTATTGAGCATATGAAAAGTACAACTGCTTCATTGGCAAAATTGCGCGATCATAGTTTGTTTAAAACTATAAAGGCTTGTGATTTTTTTATTTTTTTTTTTTTTTCCTCTCAGGACAGGAATAGGGAATTTTAGCAGTGAATGTGGATTCGAGGTTACTTCTCAAATGCCTTTTTTTTTTTTTTTTTTTTTTTTTTCCTCCTCTTCAGTTTCCTTGGGTATGTTATTTGATTTTGAATGGAGGGATTCCCGCCCCACGCCTCCATGTCTTTCCCCTTTAGGTATCCTCTTTTCAGGTGCTTTTGTGTGAACTCGTTCTGCCTCTGCTACCACCCACTGCTCCCTTCGCGGGCGCTTTACAGAGGGTGCTGGGTTGAGGAAAGGGTTAGTACTGAGAATGTACAAAAAAAAAAAAAAAAAAAATGGAATGAAAAGGTGTAGTTGAAGTAGAAAATGTTCATATGGGGGAGCAGAAAAACGTTAAAAACTACACCAGCAAAAGCTGGGAATAAAGCTTTACTGCTTTGTAGTAGGCATGGCACAGTTGTGGGGACAGATGGAAATGCATGAATGAAGGAAACCTGGAAAGAAATGTAAATGCTCCAAGTTTAAATATGAATTTAGCAAAAAAAAAAAAGACTGAGGAACAGCTTGCTAAATTAAAAAGCTTTTGTGCATATACAGAGGCAAGAAACTGCCGGTGAATGATGCTGATGTATCAGTGAGAGACGTGGTGGAACAGGTGGATGTGATCCCTGCATGTGCCCATCCCCAGGGGTTGCATCTCTCAAATTGTCGTTTAAATTAAATTAAAGGTGTTATTTGACATGACTGCGTTTCAGAGGGCTGCTGGTAGGATCCATTGCTTCAGACCAGTAAACATAATAAAAATGACTAACACCTGGAGAATATGTAAGAATTAATGGAAAAGTCTCATCATCTGTTTGCAGAAGAGTCATGTTTCAAATCTATCTGCCTGTTTGCCTCATTTTCAGAAGTTGGTGAGCCTGGAGAGAGGCAAACAGCATGCTTGAATTTTCAATATTTTGGTGACATTGCTCACCAAGAGCTTCAGAAAAAACAAAACAAAACAAAACAAAACAAAACCCAAAATACCCCTAAGCTGTCGTGGGATGGGAAAGTTCCTGTCCTGGATTAGTGACTGCCTAGCGGGTAGGAAACAAGGTGGTCGGGTTTCACAACACCACACAAGTCCCACCGGGATTTGCTACGAGATCTGTGCCGTTGAGCGGCGATAACGGATCTGCGGAGGAGAGGAGGAAGGGCTCAGTTATGGGCTTGGCTGGCTTTCTCTTCAGGGGGCTGCCGGGACCAGAGAAAACGCTGAGCAGCCGCCGAGGGACCCGGCAATCCTGGGTGGCCGGGGCAGCGCAACGGCAAAGGAAGCCTGTGCCGGCGGGGGTAAGATAATGCTCTTCACTCATATTTTATCCCCACCCTCCGCCCTGTGCTGGGGACAACTCTCGGTGAGTCAGTGCCGCTTGCAAAATATCCTGAAGTCATTAGCGGCAGCCGAGAGCTCAGGGCTGAGAAATGGTCCGGAGGGGGAAATAGAAGTGGAGGAAGTTTTGGAAGGAGAACAAAGCAGCCCCGTTGTTATGTTGCTGCCGGACCACGTGGCCTGAGCGTGTGCAGCTGGGGCGTCCCGGTGTGCCGGCCTCGAGGGATGCTCGCGGGCTGTAATGGTGCTGGGGAGGTTGACCGGGAGAGTGGGAGGTATGGAAAAGCTGCTGTGTGTGCAAGGAAGGATTGGGACAAGCGGGGTTCAGCCTGCAGAAGCAGCGAGCGGGGAAAGGAGGGTGTTAGGGGGGGCGGCGCAACTGTGAACGATGTGCGGAGAATGAAGGCAGAAGGATTGCTGCCGGTGGCGATGGGGTTTGCGGGTGTGAAGCGGAGAGAGGAGGGGTTGGTTGGCACCGCGTGGTGCACGACGGCAGGATTGGTTGCCTTGGGCTGTTTGGGAAATGTGAGTGGTTTCCAAGACACAATTAAATAAATGTGCAGAGGATGGGCATGGGTACAGCTGATGACGCAGCTGTTCAGAAGCTGTGTGCGTTTATTGGAAGAGAAGTACACTCCTATGTTTGTCCATAGTTACACAGTTTCTCTGGTGTCTGCTGTCGGTCACTACTGGAGACAGGTAAGGGCTCGATAGACTTTTCGTTTAACGAGGTGAAGACACTGTTGTTTGCAGTTTTAGGCTAAATCTGCTGTGGGTTGTGGAATGGGGATTGCCTGGTGTTCTCTGCCAGGGGGCTGCTGGCTGCAGCCCCCGGGGTGGACAGCAGCGTCTGGGACGTGAGATGGGCTTTCGCACTCTTCGGCACTTCGATGATTAAGACCCGAGTCCAGTGAGATACTTGGACAATAAAGGTGAAGTATAAGAGTAGGTGGACAGGATGTAGTTCCCCGAGTGCCTTGAAGATACCGCATCGCTTGCCCGTTCTCTGCACAGGATGGATTTACCCCGAGAGGACTTGCTGCCTGGGCTCAGCCTGCCGGCCAGCGCTGCACCCCGCAGCCGCGCCGGGCTCTGGGTTTCAAGAAGGCAGCAGCTATTTGTTTAACTATTTTTACAGGCTTGGGGAAATCTTTTTTTGTCCTTTCTTTCTCAGTACTCATAGCTGACACCTTGTGCTTTGCGTAGCTGATAAGTTTCTGTCAAGAGCACATTTGTACTAACCGCTGGGACACAGAAGGGCACGCGAGTGACTTATCTAAAGGTGTGGGAAAAGAGCACCACTTGTGAGCTATCCTACCCTGCCTGCCAGACAAGGTTCGGTGGCAGGATGCTCGAGAGGGACCTCCCGTTAGGACACCACTTGTGCAAATAAAATAAAATCATATCACGTGGAGTTGTCGTAGTAGTAATAATTAAACTGCACTGCAGTGAACCCCTGGTGAGCAAAAGGTACCCTGAAATGTTGTTGCTCTGCTAAAATGTAGTTGCTTGCTGAACCTACTTTGCCAGCTTACAAATCAAAGCAAAATAACTGTTCACGTTGCAGCAGCATGCACAGTCATCAAAGGCGGAGACCACGTTGTGCTGGGTGCTGAAGGAGAGTTTTCCCCGTCTTTTGTGTGTCCCAGGGAGGAGAGGAGGTGTTGTGACTTGTTGGGCATCCTCTGCCGTGCAGCGTCGGGAGGAGTGCCCCCGCAGGAGCTTGCAAAGGTTGTTCCACCGCCATGGACCTGCCACTCCTCTAGATTATCCTGGCCCTGGGAAACAAAAGCTGACGGTACTGAGGTGCGCCTGCTATCACCTACACCTGGAACTCCTCAGGAGAGGCTTCTGAAGGCAAAAGCATGGCAGAGCCCTCCAGGGCCCGGAGCGAAGAGCTCTGCTCTGCTCTGCTCTGCTCTGCAGGGCAGCCGGGGCACCTCCTGTGGTGTGGAGGCTCTGTCCCGCCTGTGCAGATGATCTTGGTTGGGTTTCCCGGAAGCCAAACCCTCATCTTGTGTAAAGAAGTACGGTGTTGATAAAGTCAGGTTTGGGGGCTGCATTGAAGCGTGGTCGGAGGGAGGTGTCTTTTGTACTAAGCTGACACTGGGCAACTCTGTTTTGGTGTTTCTCTCTCGATTCGGAAAACATTGCTGTCCAAGTGTGGGTTGCCTGCAGAGCCTCTGACAGGGCGGAGGCTGACTCAGCGGTGCTTTCCCCTTTAGCAAATGGCTTTTGCAGTCTCCCTTCTTCACGGGGTGCCCTCTGTTCCCGCGGGCACCAGGCAGACACGGAGCGGGCTGGACCCACCGGGGTCTCCCGCTGCGGAGGGGACGGGGGAGAGGCAGGGGGAAGAGTGTCGTGCAGAGACCACGGGAGAAGAGGAACTACAAGCAGCAAGGGGGGGACCTTGCGTTGACTCCCCGCGGAAGAGAACGCAGCGATGTCCTGCATCCCCCCCCCCTCCCCTCCAGCCTGCTCTGCCTCTGCCTCTGAAACCGTACTGGCCAAAAAGGCTTCAGCGTGCCTTTCTAGCGCTTGCTTCTCAAGCAGGTGAAAAGTGAGATGGTCTGTCAAGGCAGGGGAAATTATTTCAATAAAAGCTAGAATTACTTCTGCTTCTTGAATCTTTGTTGTTGTTTGAGAACTGGAGGTAGAACTATGTTCACCTTTTAATTGTGGGGTGCTCTGTAAGAAATCAAGTTGAGTTCCTTAATAGAGTTAAAAGAAAATGTAAGCAATCGGCATTAGGATGCCTTAATAATTTAATATTTAATTCCGTGAAGTGTAGTATGTGTAATTTAGCTTATGTGGCATTTTACTGACTCAGAGTTCCTGCACAAGCAAGCTACTTCTTGAAATGTGTAATACTGTGAAATCTCCCTTTCTCTTGCTGCGTTTCTGTGGTAGAGTGGAGCGGTAAAGTCTAAAATACATTTGTCTATTTTGTGAAGATCTGTGGATTAAGATATATGTTATAAAGCAACTTTTCACGTGACTCACTTGCTCCAAAAAAAGCAGGGAGTCTTTTCTGCCACTGCATTTGAGGAAGAGTGCATGAATCACTCAAGAATAGGCAGTAAAGTATTTTCCTAGGAAAAGTTAGCTGTTTCTTTCATTTCCCCTGTTCGTTGTGTTAAGCATCAGCACTGGGATTTTTTCCTTCGGTGTATTATGGCTCCACTGTTCAGAGCCTTCTCCACGCAGAAGGGTGTTGGTCTGGTGGGAGCATAGAGCAGGCAGCCTGCAAGCCGGTTCCTGCTTTAGCTGAGGGTAGATTTCAGACTAAGGAGGAAGATTGCCATTTTGAGTGGGCATTTAAGCATTTAAAAGGCTTATTTAGTGTCAGTGTGTTCGCTGCTGGCCCTCTGTTGTGCCTGGGTAGCAGCTTTTGTGGGACTGCACAGCTTATCTGAGGACATACGTGCTCATCCCCAGAACCACGAGGCTCTTCCATAATAGGTTTTTAATATTTTTTTTTTTCTCTCTCTCTTTTTTTTTTTTTTTTTTTTTTTTTTTTTGCAGGTGTTTCTTGAACTCTTCGGTGCGTCACAGAACTGTTCTGTTTTGGGATATCCTGCTTAAACCCTCAGAAGAAAATCTGCCAACAGCCAAAAATGACTTGAGTTGGAGAGCAACCGCTTTATCCCCAAGGTAGCTCAGTAATTTTGCAATACCACAGCTTAGCACGGCTTGCTTTCAGCATCCTGCTCAAGGAGGGAGTTGTCACTAGGGTCTCTCTAGAAAGGCTGGTGACCTGCACGTGTTTGTCTCCTGAGGAGCGCTGGGACACTGCTCCTGTGTTCTTGGACGCATCCCGGAGCAGCCACGTAGGGAAATGAGCAGTGCCCTCCTGTCTTTGGTCCAGTGTGCCGCTCAGGAGGTGTTTATGCCTCAGGATATGTTTCCTACATCAGCCCCTTGTGCTGCCCTTTGGACACTCCTCCTATATTTGCCCCCGTTTATAACATGATGGGAGCCGGAGGTGTCTGCTAATATAAGTTAACACGAAAGAGGACAGGCAGTGCTGTACAACAGGACCTAGCTTTGCTTTCTGCCGGCATGACATCCCTACAGTAATGTTTCACAGAATCACAGAATCACAGAATTATCAGAGTTGGAAGGGACCTCTAGAGATCATCTAGTCCAACTCTCCTGCTAAAGCAGGATTGCCTAGAGCACATTTCTCAGGACTGCATCCAGGCGGGTCTTGAAAATCTCCAGGGAAGGGGACTCCACAACCTCCCTGGGCAGCCTGTTCCAGTGCTCTGTCACCCGAACCGTAAAGAACTGTTTCCGTGTATATCAAGTTAATTTATGAACTCGAACGTGCCTCAAACCCTACTGTGGATTAATTGGCTCCCAGCGGCTGTTTAGCGAGGCTTCACGTTGGGAGCGCGCTCAGCCCGCTGCAGGCTTGCAGAAGTTTCCTGTGAAGTCACCAAGTGTGTCAGTACCAGACTGGTGAAACTCCCACTCTTCGTGAACTCATAGCATTTTTTTATTTTTTTTTTTTAACTTCCCCACAGTTATATGGCTCATTATGTGTTTCATTAGCATTCATGCCTGTGGTCAAGTAGAAACTCGGTTCTAGAAGCGCTGGTGGTGGGATTTGGATATTGCCTGGCTGGGATGGGAGGTGAAGGAAAGCGAAGCGGAGGCTTACCCTGCTGCTGGGGTGGTACTGGCTGCGTTAAGCTTGACTGTCACGTGTGGAAGGGAATAGAAGAATGGTTTGAGGGGCAGTGGCCTCAGATCCCTGTTACATAGCATGCGATGGCTAATAGCCAGTTCAAGTCTGTCCGTTTGGTGTTTGAGGTGGTGGACTTTGAAATGAGATCTTTAGACGACCTGAAATTTTAAAATTGTCCCTCTGTTCACCCTCTCCCCTCCCGTTGCCCACGCACTGATAAGTGTTTAAATATACACATGTCTGCACGCAGCCTTGACTGAGATGTGTTCCTCTCTCCCAGGACCAGCTGCCTGCCCGGTGTTCAGTGTCCCGTTTGGAGGCACCGTACACTATGGTTCACATCAATGTGTTGAAAAAATTCATGTGTGTTCTTGTGGTGATACTGGTAGCTCTGACGGTTTGCCTGTGGAGAGAGACGAGAAGAAGCTACTATGTTCCTTTCAAGACTGAGAGTGATGATTTGCAGGTTCGCAGGACTTCGGAAAAATGGAACCTACTTAAATCCCAGGGCCTTTTCCATGAAGCAGCCAATGAATTGGGTCAGGTACCCAAAACTTGGTTTGGTGACCACAACAAAGTAAAAGGCAGCACCTCTGGAACAGCCGGAAGGTTTCAGAAAGCAGCAGACTCTGTGAAGGTATGGGATAAGGACAGTTCATCCAGAAACCTCATACCCAGGCTGCAGAAGGTCAGAAAAAACTACCTGTCCATGAACAAGTATAATGTGACTTACAAGGGGAAGAGGAACGCTGCTAAACTCAGCCCAGAGAAGCTGCTCTGCCAGCTACGGGACAGGGTGAACGTGACCATGATACAGGGGTCGGATGGTCCTTTTGATACCTTGGAATGGCAGCAGTACCTACCGGGGAAAAACCTCAATGAAACAGTGGGCCGCCTGGGCCGCTGTGCTGTTGTGTCCTCAGCAGGGTCTCTGAAGTCATCTCGTCTGGGACAAGAGATAGGTTGGTATCTTTCTATTAGCATAAATTCAAATAATGTTGTTTTATAAAAGTAACCTACTGTCATGCACTTACCAATAAGTCTCTGGTGTGGTCACAAAGGTGTTTAAAATACATTGAAATATCACCCTTAAACTTCTTATTAAGTTAGTGAACATTACAGCCTGGGAGGAGATGACTGGATCGCCCTTCCTCTCTGAGCGTACACACGGCACCATGTAGGCTGCCTTGTGATGCCCTAGATCACAGTGCCTGTGAGCCTTAGACCTTGGGCAGACCAAAATGGGCAAGCCCCAAGGGAGTGGAAGGGTTGGGTTGAGCTGAAAGGACATGACATATGTGCAGGTAGTTCTGTTCCAGCTAGTCCTTTCGATTTTCGTGATTGCGTTGGCATCGCCAGAGGGTAGCACTAACACTGGGTACCAGATCTTGGTTCCTCAAGCGTTTGTTTCTTGAGAGGGTTTGGGGTGGGTTGAGTAATGCCAATACGCTCGTTGCACAGTCAACGGTCAGAGAATTTTTCATTCAGAAAGACTTGTTCAGAGAAATAAAAGAAAACACTTAAGGAGAAAAAGCCCTGGACGTAGCCCTGAGTGATTTGCTGTAGGTGACCCAGTGTTGAGCAGAGGGGCTGGGTGCACACGATCTTCAGATGTCCCTTTCAGCCTCAATGATGCTGGGATTCTCGCTCACGTCTTTCCAAAATCGGCAGTGCTTCATTCTGAACCATAAGGCAGTGGCTGAGTTTCAGTGGCCCAGAAGACCATGGAAAAACTTTACAGGGCTTTATTTTATTTCTTCTTTAGACAAACTTTTGCTTTGCAGAGTCTTATCTGACCGTGTTTATCTGAGGTTAATGCATTAATGAATAAATGCTGAAGTGTTGGTCTTGTACTGAGGATTATAAAGTGTGTTTTGATAACTTTGTGTCTTTAAGAAAGCAGCATGCAGGGGAAACCAGCTCTCCAGCCTTCAGCTCAGGATTTTGCGCCTGGCAGAAAATTCTCCTGTGCCTGCAGTTCCCTCAGCTTTCTTCATTCATTGTTCTTTGAGGTTCAGTTAAGTTTCACACTTTGCTAAACTGCAGCTTCACCGAAGGGGAAGTTTTTTTAAAACCTAGGAGTTTTCTCTCCAGTGGGAATTGTTTGCAGACTTTGGTGTGTATGCAAGTTGTCTGTTGGATCAGGTCCCTCTGGCCTGCGCTGAGCTGCAAGTAGCCTTCATCCTCTGAAACAAGTAGATGGACAGCTTTTAATAGACTGTTCATGGACAACTTGGGCAAAGCCTTCAGAGTTGTAGTCCCTGGATGCTCGTGGGAGGGTCAGGATTTAGCTCTGGTACTTGCTCAGGAGTTCGCCCCTAAACTCCTCTGCGCTCCACAGGACAGGTGGGCAGGAGCTAGAATGAGGTTGAACAGTCTTTAAAGTGTTAAAATGCTATGAAAGATGTGGTGAAGAACACAGCGGTGGTATGAACCAGGATAGCGTTGCCTCCTGGTAAAAGTTACTGGTGGGAGTTGGTTGATGTGTTTCCACCTCTCAGGAGGTCAGGTGGGTCAAGACTTCTGGGAAGCCAGTTCTGACTTTTCCTTTGAGTACCTGCCTTGGCTTATTTCGGTGCCTCCTGAAGTTCAGTAGCTAATGGTTTCCACAGAAGTGACCTTCTGTTGAACACCCTCCGCTGACACAGCTGGCTTGTGTCCAAGGGTGTCTCTCTCTTAGACTCCAGCGTACTGATAAAACTGCTCCCTCCTCCATAAGGAGGCCTCCCAAGAGCTGAGGATGGTGTTTATGGCGTGTTGTAATGCGGTCCGTGCAAGTGCTGGATTCGGTATGGGAGCAGCCAAGAAGTGCAATGGGCTGTGTCCTGGCTGCGGCGCAGCTGAGAGGACGTCAGACGTGGAAAGCCATTTCATTGTTCCTAAGGCCAGTTTCTGAGCCTGTCCCCGAAACTGAAGCGCCAGTTTGTTCCAGATCACAAGGGATGGATGCTGGAAAGGTCACTGTGAAATGTGCCTGAGGCGAAGGTCGTTAACCCCTGCTGGTGTCCCTGGCTGGCGTTCCTTTCCGCTCAAGCGGTCGTCTCTGCTCGTGATTCTGCAGAGTTTTGGACGCTTGCAGCCTTGAGCTGGGCAGAGTGGATATAGAAGGATTCAGGAGTATTCAGTGTATTTACATACGTTTTTTTTTCCCAGTTTTGACCTGGAGTATTTCCGTGTAGGAAAAGCCGTGGCTTTGTTGGAGAAAGGTGCCAGGAAGGCACTACACCTGACAGGCTTAAAATGGAGCATTTGCATAGAGGAGCACAATGGATTACTGAATTATTATTCCTCAAGTGGCCAGGAAATATTTGTTCTGTGTAATCACATTAAGAGATGGAATGCGCAATTAGTCGATGTAAGGGAGGTTGGGCAGAGCAGGACAGGAAAAAGCTTGTAAACGAGCAGCTTTTCTCCTACTTGGTTTTATTGGAGGTTGCGAGGTTATGAATTGACAGCGAAAAATCCGATATGGGAAATGGGGAGTGCAGCACAACCACCTAGAGACGGAGCGCGCGAGGCAGCCGGCTACTCTGCCTGCCCACTCATTAAACACCCTTTTTAAACGCAAATTTCGGGCGTAATAACTCGTGGCGTCTGGCTGAAGTCATATAGGGCAATTATAACCCTGTACTCCATTGATGCAAGGCAGGATGTGGAGTTAAGGGTCTGTAGTGGTAACTGCAGAGCCGCTTCTCAGTGTGGACACGTTTTTTTTTAGATCCATCACCTTTCTGGGGTTTGTGTGTTGCTTTGCGAGGGCTCTAAGCAACATCCACCTGCCTGTGAGAATAAAGTAGCGGAGAAAGTAGTCTTCGCTGCCAGCGATTAGTGATCCTCCAGCACTGCTTGTGAGAACACACCTGTTTTCAAGGCAACGATCTGGAAAAGAGCCGGTTCTGGAGCGGGCGAGCCCTTCCGCCCCGGCAGGGCGCTCGGCAGCTCCCCACGGACCCTGGCTGCGGCTGCCAGAGCTGCGGCACCGTGGCCTCGCCGCCAAGGCGGGGAAGCTGGTCCCGCTCCTCTGACTCCAGTACCTCTGATGGGGTGAAAGGTTTCCTGTCCTAATGGAGGCAGTAGGTACGGAGAAGCCCTGTGTGCCGCGGCAGCAGCCTGGCTCCGTGGCATTGCGGCAGCGTGGCCAGCTGGGTCGAGGCAGAGGAGGGTGCCGCAGGAATGCTGCGCTATCTTAAGAGATGATGCCAGCGGGGGAAAATGCAGTGAATCCCAAGGCGCGTAACGAGCTGTGCCTGTTAAACGCACAGCAGTGGTTTTATTTCTGTAACGTGGGAGGTAACGCTGGCAGGCTGAAGTCGGCTTCGCTTTCCACTGTGGTTATTGTACGCGTTTCTCAGGCTGGTCAACCTCCAGGCTGCAAGAGAGGACGCTGGCTCACCGTTATTTCCCAGTTCCTTAGCTTGCGGCCAGCCACGTGGTAAATTAATTCTACGTTGGTCTATCTCCTGGTAAAGCGTTTGGAAGGAAGAAGAGGGAGAGGAAGGAAGATGCTGTGCTGCTCTGCAGAGATAATGCGAAGGCTTCTCTCTCAGCTGGCCAGAGGATTGTAGTTTAAAAAAGTGGATTTTTTAAGAGTGTGTTGATCATAAGGTTAGACTGACAGTTTCTTCCACAGAATCTGGCTTGGTACTTGTAGTTGTTAGGTGGAAAGCCAGGGACTGGCCAGCTTGTATTAGAAATGCAGGTGAATAACCTATTACACATCTCTTCTGTCACTCAAAAAACAGTCGTTAGCTCACGGGTTTTCGCTCTGTTTTGCTTTCAGACAGCCACGATGCCGTCCTGCGATTCAATGGGGCTCCTACCAAGGGGTTTCAAGAAGACGTGGGGCAAAAGACAACAATTCGTCTTGTGAACTCCCAGGTAGGTCTGATGAACATGTGCCAAACGGGCCGAGCGTGGCAGAGCTGCGTACCTGCCCTTGCTTGCTGCATCTCGAGTCCCCTGCGTTAAACCACCAGTCAGATGTGGAACAGTTTGTCCTTTCTGAACCAATCTGATTTTAGCAGACATATCTGGCTGCTGACATCTTTTTTCCTCTGCCCTGTGTGACCTCTGCATTTTTTTATCTTTCCCCTCTGCGTGTATTTTTATGATGTCAGATAGGTGTTATCACTTAAGAAAACTTTCTCTGGAGGGTGTGCCCTTCTGCCGGACTTGCTGTGATATGAAGTAATTTACCAGCAAAACCATGTACGTGACCTGTGTGACAGCAGGGTTATCTGCACAGGGAGGAGGGCAACCGTGTGATTGTACAGCTGTAATACAGTAGTAACAACTCCCCATGTGGATGCTCTTATTTTGGACCAAGTGTAGTTATAGCCGTGTCATTACCGTGCTTCTGTCCTCCAGTGCAGATCAGCCTGCAGCTGTCGGAGACGTTCTTCATCTGCCACCATCCCCTCCGAATGGAGACACCAGCTTAGAAAAGTTCAGTTACGGGGAGAGCAAAATCGTTGCGGTTTTTGAGGCTAAAGTGAACTCAAAACGCATCGTTGATGCAGCAGCGAAACAGGGCAAAAGAGGAATAGTGCGAATAGTGCAGGAGTCTCTCTGCTGGAGTTTCTAAGCCAAACAGCTCTCATTGCAGTCCCTGTTATCTTCAGGGATCGGTGGATTGGGAGCCTGGTTTTCTTCTGTGTTTTCCTTTGCACTTGTGATGGTTCGGTGCTGTTCTAGTCACGGCCACATCATTTTAACCTTCTTGTTAGTGGCTTTGCCTGGTTGCGTTTTGTTTCCAGCTGCTTGCAGGCATCAGATACTGGCAGGACAAGCTCTAATTTGTTCTTGTTCTGGGTTTGGCTTTCCGTAGGTTGTAAGTGGTCACTGGGAACAGGGACAGGATGGTGGCTTGCCTGCTCTTATTTTGGCTCTTACTATTCGTCAATTCTCAGTCTGTTCCCAAAATGAAGGAAATGGGATCTCCTGAATCTAATCTGTCAGAACTAGTCTGTACTGAGTAGTATCCCTTTGGCATGTGTGGCCAGTGGTCCTAAGTTGCTTAATAACGATTTGAAGATACTTTTCTGTAATTTGCTGACCAGTCTCTAGCACATATCTGGGGGTGGGTGGTTTTAACAGTCGAGTGGGGTATCTTGTACATCCGTGTGCATAGGGAAGGGTTAATAGATTGATACTGGGGGGAGAGGAGTTTGGATCCTCAGATCGGAGGATAGGCTTGTAGGTCCACAAGCCTGGTAGTTCTAAATAGAGACGTTCTTTACCATCGCCGTGCTTATTTTCTTAGACCTTCGCTAGTTCATCAGTACCGCTACCTCTCATGGCACGTTTTCCTGCAGTCTTACACAAGGCATCGATTTGCCCAGGGAAGGCAGTCACATCTTGCAAAAAGAAGGGCTGAGGAGTGCGTGGGAGGAGTGCCAATGTCGTTCTGTAGGACACAACTCCTTTCTGCAGAGCTGACCGAGGACCAGAGTACCTCGTTCCTCCCAGCCCTTGTTTACCGTTCTCCTCGGCCGGCTTCTCGCTGTCATGGAGAGCACTCTCTGCTTTGGCTGCGTTTGCTGTTATTGGCACTAACGAGTCTGCAGGGAGGAAGAGAAAGGAGATAGCACATCGGTGGAATGGAGTAAGATTGTGATGGGAAAGGGGAGCATGTTTAGATTACAGGGCATTGACTGCGGTAGCAGCAGAGGAGGGGCTGGTTTTGATACGGTCAATAAACGTACCAGGAGAGTAGGGGCTCTATGAGCAAGGTACTTATCAAACAGTGAATAGGCTACAGAACAAATTAACGAGGAAATCAATAGATCGGTTAACTAATTAGGATCAAAAAGCTGGGCAAGACAGATCAGCCATGTAGCAATTTAAATGAGCTTAACTACTTAGGAAGAATCAGTCTATATGAAACAGAAGGAATAGGCACTAAAGTTTTTTGGGGAGCCAGGTCCCTCCGGCAGAGGGGTTAAGTGACCGATAGGTAACTAGTGGTGCCGAGAGCAGCTCTGTGGTGTGGGGAAGGAACCAGCAAACACTCTGTGGCTGGGGGGGTGCTCCCCGCCTGGTTTCTTATCCCTTTGCTTTTGTGCCTCTCGCAGCTCTCTAGGGGTTTGTGCGCCTCTGCCAGCTCACGTGGCGTTGCTTGGCTGACCTTTGCTTTCTCTGATGCTCAGTCTCTCTTGAAGCCTCCTTTCATGCGTTTCACATTTGAAAAGTTCCTGAAAGATTTCTAACCTTTAAAAAGAAACGAAAATAAAGCGCCTGTGTTCCTTGCCCTCTTCCCGTCCGGCTGCGGTGCTCCGTCCCACTCGTGCCAGGCGCAGGGGCTGGCTGGTGCCAGCTTGTCGTGCCATCTCCTCGCCTCTGCTCTGGCGTCCACGGAGCAGAGGCAGAAGTTCCCACCTGCAGCGTGGCGCTCTCCAGCTGACAAGTGGCCTCGATACTTTAGCTCCTGTAAGGAGATGAAACCAGGCAGTACGCGTGGTCAAGGCCAAAGCCTAATCCCTAATCCCGGGGAGTTAAGAACAGATGCGAGGAAATACTTTTTCCTTTTGGAAGAGTTCTCGTCTGGGCTTGCCAGAGCGTCCCCGTGCTCTGGTTTTGGGGACAGCCAGGAAGGCAGCCTACCGCTGGGGACAGCCGCGATACTCAGGGACAAATTGGCTAGCTCTTAATTAGATCCGTGGAGAAAATCAGGACAAATGGGAGCTGATTTTTATGATGATGCTTTTCTTCAGCAGATGTTTGCAAGCTGCGTCAGCACGGGTTATGCCTTTGGGTGGGGAGGATAGGAGATCCGTCCCTGTCTCATCTGATTCTGACCGTTTGCTTTTTGCTGTAGACCTGGGTTGCCCTCGGGTGTCACAAGCTGTGACGGTCACATCCAGAGTGTAGAGGGCAACTTCTCTGTTTGAACCACCTGGTTTTGTTGGTTTGGGAAAGCTGCTGGTGGAGCAGTCTCCTTCCACCCATGTGCTTTGCTGTTGTGGTGCTTTCCTTCTCGTTGCTGCTCCCACCAGATCCGAAGCTCCCTTGCCCGAGTTGCACCACCCCGCTCTGTAGAGGAGAGGTGGTCTGGTGGGGCTCAGCCGTGGTCTCTTGTCTCTTCCACTGGTGCTCCCACAGCACTGAGCCCGGGCTGCCTGAGTTCGTGCTGCTCGGGAGAAACCGCCCATGGGCAGACTTTTTTTAGGTTCAAGTGACGGTTCTTGATAAAGCCAACAGTGTGTTTGCGTTAGGCTCTTCCTGGACTGTCCTGGTGACCGGTGGCAGCAACTGATGTTCCCACCCGCTTCTAGTAGCCGTAGCGATGGTATCCATCATACGAGCTGGGTCGCTCTGCGGGTCCTGCCTTTATTTTATTATTGAAGGCAGATAAAGAAAACCTTGTAAAGTGTAATGGCAGTTTTTCTTGTGACTGCCCACAAACCCCTGTACTGCTGGATGGGACAGGAGTGGGCGTTGGAAGGGCGTCACCGGGGCTTGTGTCCTTGCCTGCATGCAGTGGGGCATGCTCAGGGACCAGCAGTGGGGTGGCTGTGGCTGAATTCAGATATGCTTTACTGCTTGGCTCTCTGCTAATTCTGACAGCATGCTCTATATTATTGTATTTGTTGTTGTCATTCAAGCTTGTAACCGTTGAGGAGCAGCAGTTCCTGAGGGAAGCATTATATAACACTGGAATCTTAATTGTCTGGGATCCAGCACCATATCATGCAGAAATTCACGAGGTAAGGCTGAGTTTTCTGTAAGTAAAATCAGATTCATATGCTTTGAAGTGCGTCTCTTAACTCACTTCCTCCTAATGTGGGCAATCAGTCATTTTAAGGCCATTCTTGATTACCTTTTCATTTATCACGGATATATCGCGTGTACTTCCGAGAGTACCCCGTGCATGGGTGCTCCTGGGGAAACGCTTGCCTGTTCCTGATCCCTGTGAAGGCCTCAGGCCAAGTGTCACCACCTTTACTTTCCCGTGGACTGATGCCGTCAGGAGGAGGTCGCGACGGGCTGCAGCAGTTGTCATCTCGTCAGAGGGTGATCTCCTCTTTCTGACAGCTGCTGTAAGATCTGCTGATGGTCAAGGGTTGGGTATTTCAAGCGCCGGTCAGACATGAGATGTACTTGATGCATTATGAACGGATTGGGAAACCCTCTGAAGATCTTAGCAAACGTCTGTGCTCTGTCTCAGCTAGACTTTCACTTGTGGGTGTTCCAATCCCTCTAGCATTTGCTTTTCATTTTGAGTACCAAAGGGCGTTATTTGATAAGTGATGAACTTTTGAGCTTTGGAGTCTCATGGTGAAAGCAGGTAGGAGCGAATAGTCCATTCTTTTATTTTAAGCTCTGTCTGTAACTGAGACGTCTTTGCATTCCTTTCTCTGGACTGCATTTCCGATTTTCTCACTGACGTTTACTCCTGTGTCTAGTCCCACACCTCCGGGAGACGTGAGGGTGTATGTACAGCGTGTTTAAGAGTCAGTAAAACCAGGATGGGATATTTTTAGCATAGGAAAAAAAAATCTCAAAATGCCTTTAAGAAAACATAAATCCTTCCTAAGTGTTTTCACTGACAGGGGAAGTTTTAGGATGCAAATCAGCTCAGCCTGGTTGAGGAGGCTGTTATGGGGAGGGACACTTGCCTGCAGAATAGGATGCTTTGTACTCCAGCACGCAGAGGGGTCAGGGGCTGTTACATTTAGGACAGACTTCTCAACATCATCTGCTATTGGGGGGTGCAGAATGAATTTACACAAGATGGCTGATCTCATTTAATGGTCCTTCACTGCTAAAGAGAGGAGATTTGTGGTTTTTTCCTGCTCTGTTCACTGTGTCAAGTCACCCACAGCGACCCAAAGGCCAGATGAGGTGGTGGGGGACAGAGGGTGAGCGTGTGTAGGTACAGCAGGACCTTGTCCCTCTGGCAGCAGCAGGTTCGCTCGTCCTCGTTTCCCGTTGGTTATGGGAAAGAGTGGGATAGAAATAAAGAGTCTGACTTCTTGTTTCTGTTTTGCAGTGGTACAGAAAACCAGACTACAACTTTTTTGAAAGCTACAAATCATATCGTAGTATACATCCAGAGCAGCCCTTCTATATCCTGAATCCAAAAATGCAGTGGCAACTCTGGGATATTCTGCAGGAGAATTCCTTGGAGCATATTCAGCCTAATCCACCGTCGTCAGGAATGCTTGGTGAGATGATTGCCCTTTAAACTTCTCATTCAGTTTGCAGAGGCTCTCCAGGATGCCTTTTTTCCAAGACAACTACAGATTTATGGTGCTTATCAGAGTCGCTTTTAAAGTGTTTGTCTTATGCCAAAATTTAAGCTTCCTGTCTTTAAAGCAGCAGCTCAGTTGTGTTAAAAGAAGCAGTTTGCAGCACCCCCCTGAAACAGCAGTTCCAAACACAGCCTGGTTCCACGTGGAAACAGGAGAGCGGATTGCAACGTCGAGGTGGTCTCTAGGCTTTCTAGCTTCTAGCGCCAGAGCAGTTCCCACGGGGTGCGAGAGGAAGGATGCGGCTCCTGCAGGCTCAGGTCTTGTCAGGCAAATAAACCTGCTTACTGCAGACGAAATCTAAGTAGTTGCTTACTTTTAGTGTATATATATATATATATGAAATATATATAAATATGGAGATATAGATCTATGGGGGAAAAAAAATATAGCTAAAGACTTACTGGGGGTTCGGGGATGGTCAGGGTGAATAGTTGTCCTGAAAAGTTCAGTGATATTCCCCCTTGCTCAGCATCCTACTGTCTTGTTCGTCAGCAGGCTAAACCCGGCCTTTCAGCAAAGGGGCTCGTTTTGCTTTCTGCTGTCGCAAAGCTTTTCCTTCTTATTGGAGAGCGGATCTCATAATGAGCTGAATAAAAAGGAGCGCACTTCTCAGGACGTTCACATGTATTTGAAGTCACAGCATAGACGTATGGTTTAGGTTTGCCACGTGGATGTCCCGCTGCTCTGCTTTAGCCCCTCCTCTGCTGCCACCTCTGCTGCCATCGCTCCAGGGACACAGGCGCCCTTCTACGTCCATGTAAACAGAGGCACTTCTTATTTTTGCCAATCCAGCAAGTCTAGTTTTCTTCCACGACCTTGCTCTCGCCCAGCAGCTATCGCCTCAGTGCTGGGAGATGTGCAGAACAACTGCGTAACCAATGGCTTCAGCAGCAAAGTTGTCGTTAACGGGAGTTAGGGGCGCAGAGGCAGGCACCGGCCCGTGTCAGACAGCAAATTCCTCTGTGGGCTTCATTTTGGGCCAAGCTACCTGCTTTGTTAAACAAGTCGCCTCGCCAGACGTTGGGGCACAGACCAAGTTCCAGTTTGCAGCTCTGGGTTTCCTGGAAGGCCTAAGCGTGAATGAAAGTTGTCAATTGAAAAGGTGGAAGAAAACGCGTTTAAAACGCACCTCAGTTAAACAAGTGGTTTCACGGGTGGGTTTTTCTCATGTCTTGTAAACCGTGTTCCTCTGATCGCGCGTGGTCCAGATACTGCGTGACTTTTCTGTGATGTTACGTATTGTTTCGATTTCCCTAGTAATGGCAAGAATATTTGCTATTTCTTGCACTTGAAAGAAAAGTAGCCAGTTAACTATGGCTTGCTTCCGATCTGGCCCGCCAGTTGAGAGGTCTGTGCCCAGCGCTGGCGTGACCGTCCTCAAGTGGTCCGCCTGCCTGTCGGAAGGCAGAGGGGGGCAGCGCCACTCTGCTGCGGGGAGCTGGGGGAGCCTGAGGAGCAGAGGCTGCTCCCTCTCCGTGAGCTATCTCCAAGCACAGCCGCTTTCCTACCCCCTGCGTTCGCAAGAGGCAGGCGGGGAAGAGGTGAAGGTCTCGTCGCTGCTGACCCAAGCAGGTTTGAGATGGGCTGTTTGGCTCAGCTGGTTGCGGTGCACGGTTGGCAGACCGCCCGAGGTTCCACGAAGGTCGCGGAGAGCGAGAGAACGCTCTTAAAAATTGGCCTTTTGGCACGGCTGTCGCTGTAAACAATCTGCTGTAATCGAGTCGATCGCAGGCTTTGCAAGAGAGGGCTTCAGAAAACAGCCCCGTCTGGCCAGACTTGTTTTCTCCCCCTCTCACCTGAACGTTGGAAAAGGGAGCCCTTCCCCTTGGAGCTGGGTGCTCCTCGCTTGCCGCCTGTCTTGCGGGAACGTTGAATCTCTTCTCTGGTTTGACACGGGGATGTCTGCTTTCTTTGCCTCCCTAGGTATCGTGATCATGATGACGCTCTGTGATGAAGTGGACGTGTATGAATTTCTCCCTTCCAAACGGCAGACGGACATTTGCCACTATTACCAGAAGTTTCACGACCGTGCCTGTACCATGGGAGCTTACCACCCCCTCCTCTTTGAGAAAAACTTGGTGAAGCATATGAACCAGGGCACAGATGAGGACATCTATACTCACGGGAAAGTTACTTTGCCCGGCTTCCGAAACGTGCATTGCTAGCAGATCAGTTTTCAGTGTGTTTAGGAATTTTTCTTGACTGTCAAAGCACTTTTTAAATCAGGGTTGTCAGATGCGTTGGGTCTAAGCGCTGGTGTGTTTTTACCGCTCTTCCATGTTGCGACACTTGCTCTTAGGACATTGTTGCCTAACTTCTCCCAACTATAAGGTGGCGTTAATATGTTGCGGTACGTCCACGGGGTATCTGCATGAGCCACTGCAATAAATTTTCTCCTGGTGGAGCCAGGCTCATGCAGCAGGTGGATATCTCTGTCTTCATCTCAACTGATCATGGTGTACGTGAGCCGCAGGAGATGCTTTCTAAGCAGAGATTGCACAAGTTGGGATCAAGTGCTGAATATAGGTTGGTTGGCTTCAAAGGGGTTATGACAGCCAAAAAACTGGTCCATTGAGAAACAAGAAAAAGAATTTAAAACTTGTTCCCATAGTCTGGGAGCTCTTTGGAGCAGGTCTGCTTTATGGAAACACTGTCAAAGCTGTGTACTGATAAGCTAAACTCTTATTCCAAAATATTTGATTTTATAAACAGTTTGTAAAATAACAATGGCAACTTCCTTTCAGATCATAAGACTTCTGAAATCATTCAGGTGGCACTCTCGGCAAAGGAAGAGGGAGGCGATTCACATTTCGGTGATTCTTGCAAGACTTTTTAATCTTTTTACTTTTTTTTTTTTTTAATTGCTTAAAATAAATTTTAGTGAACGTTCACTTCTCCAGTACAGCGCTGTGCTTGGTACAAAAGCCTTATTTCAAAAACATTTTGGGGAAGATGCTCCGAGGCACATAATGGGAGAACTCAGTGGAATTCAGTACCTCTTTCCAGCTCTCTGCTGGTCTGCCTTTGCAATTATTGGCAAATTACTTGCTGGCTCATCTCCGGGGCCAGAAATGCAGTGTCGCTGCTGGCGAGATGAGCTGCAGTTCTCTGCAAGCTGACCGAGGCGCGCTCTCAGTTGCCGTGTGCTTTCTGAATAGGTGGGGAGCAATCGCGTTGCCGCTGGGCTCCATGAGCAGAGGGGACAGGAGTGTGCTCTGCTTCTCATGCTGAAACACGGGCGGAATTGAGGAGAGCGGCGTTTCCCTGCTCGAGGGGACTCTCCCGTAGCGGCACGGTGGAAGCGGTAGCTCTGCAATCTCTGTAAGTCGCTGAGAACACCTTCCCTGTCCTCTTCCCTACTGATGTGTTTCACGATGTCTGTAAAGAAAGCTCTTTCTTCTCCTGTTCTGAATAAATCCTGTGAAGTCATCGGCCCGTTCCTGGCTTGCTTGGTGAAACCCGTGTGAATGTCGTTGCTCCGTGGCCCTGGGGGCTCGTCCCAACCTGGCAGCAGCGCGGGCAGAGCCGGGAGGGAGCTGCTCGTTTCAGTGAGCCCGCGGCTCTTGCCCCGTCTCGGCGAGAGGGCTGCTGCCGAGCTGTTCCTCCAGCTCTGAGGCTGGCTTTCTGCACACCCCTCCGTTGGGATGGATTGGGTCTGTCAGTGTTCACAAATTGTGTGTCATGCGATAGATATGTGTAAATAAAAAATATTCGGTCCTTACGCTACTGCTCGGGGGCACTAGGACAAGAATGCGATGAAGGCCATGAGCAGTTGTGTCTCGTAAAGCGTTTGTGCTCATTGTTAGGGAAGGAGAGAGCTTACGGAGGAAAACCCAGCAGAGGTTGTTCAGGAGAACTATAGCAAACCTCTCTCCGTCTCCGCTCTCAGCTTGTGATGGTGCTGCCTCTCTCGCCCCTGGACCGCGGCGTTGTCTGCCACAGCGATTTGCTGCCTTAATATGTGTTTAGTTGGGATTTGAATAGCTTCTGCCTTTTTTCCTAGGCTGTCTCATTTGGTATTTCTCCTCCCCCTCCTGCGGGTGATGGGACCAGCCGCCCTCCGCGGCTTGGGCCGGGCAGGGGATGGGTGGCACCTTGCTGTGGGGGAGCAAGCGCAGTCTGCCTGCTGTTCACCCGGGGGTCCCCCAAACCATCTGCTCCTCTGCAGTGCTCCTGCAAGAAGAAAAAACGTCAGACAGGTTCCCCGGGGTCTTTCGGAGCCCGCAGTTGCTTACAGGCAATAGTGTTGCACTGGGCATGACGTTTCCAACGTTACGCTAACAGTTTTAGCTAGAGCCAACGTGCGATTCATTTACAGTCTAAACAAGAGTTTTACAGGAATTATGACAGAGCTTAAAATAGGCCAGTGTGAACCCTCTTTTGTTTTGTTTTGTTTTTTTTTTTTCTCTTTTTGGCAGCATAGATCCCAATCTAATATAAATTGCAAGTGACGACAAGTCTGGTATTTAGAAGAGCCAAGTTTAAGTCCGTGGGCAGTAATAGCTAGACTGTAACAAAAGCCTTATCCCGCCTGCAGTCTCTGTTTCCAGAGTGTGAACAGCTTTCTATCCATGTGGAAAGTGGGAAGAGAACAACGCTGCCCTTTCCAGTTAGCTAACTACTGGGAAAGATGCTCCATAATGATATGAGAAGGGTGTGGGGGAAAGTCAGCAAGTCTGGGGAGGAGGAGAATGAAGGGATTATTTTAGGGTTTGATGCAGGAAAGATCTCTCCTCTTGATTGTGGTGATATTTCTGTTTCGGAATATTGCTTAGAAATATTCTCCCTTGGCTGTAACTTCATAACTCCTCTTGGCGGTATAAGCTGACCTATAGCACTCGCAGAAGCTACAGTGGTTGAAGTACTGCAAGGGAAGGGGAAAGGGGAATACTGGAAGGTGATGGGAACTCCAGCTTAATGTCAGAGAGACGTCACCCCTGAGCTGTCGTGACTTCAAGTTTAAACTTTGCATTATCCAGTATTCCACCTATTTCTGCACCTCTGCTGATTAATTGGCAAAAAGCGTATTTTAGTATGACGGTGGATTGGTGGATAAACATTGTCAAGATATCTTATTTCTAAGGGTGGGCTCTTGGTCCTCGCTTGCCGTTTTGAAAACCTAGCTGAGCCAGATTTAAAAAATACCTTTAAAGACCTAGAATTCCAAAACCAGAGGCAGTTTGGGGAGGAAATCTCAACCTTTGGTGAGACTTGTGATAATCAAATATTGTAATTTATATAGACAAGGCAGTGGAAACTGATTATTGATGTTAAGATATTAGGAAGTGAAAGGTTTTTTTTCTCCACGCATACCCGTCTTACAAAGGAGTCTGGTCTCGCAATACGGAGCAAAGATTGCTCTTGACCTGACACTCCGGCTGGAAACTGTTCCTTCCTCTTTGCCTTTGGGTGTCCTAGAGAGCCAGGGGCACGGGTCTGGAGAGGGTACCTGGTTAGACGGGAGCCCGGAGGAGGTAAGTGTCAGGGCTCAGGGTTGGACACGGAAGTATTTGGGCGATGTAAAAGCAATGACAGTGTGCTGCTGGCAGAGGAACGTTGGCCTTCGTTGTCTTTGGAGGAGAGCTTTAATTGTCTGGGCTGACAAAACTGCCTGTGGATTTTTTTTTGTTTTGCTTTCAGTAAAGGAAATGAAAGGGGAGAAAAGTCTCAGAAATTCCAATTGTATGCACCTGAGTCAACACACCCTTCCTCTCCTCCCCGAGAAGAACGGAGTGGTTGAGTGGGAACTAGATCTGACAAGACAGTAATACATCAACAGTGATGGTTAAAAGATACGCGCTGGCACTCCCTGGGGAGGAAAACAAGGCGCTCCAGCCACATACTCCTTTGGTTTTCTGTGCCTGCGCCCAACTGGAGGCGTGGGTACATGCAAGATGACTTATTCTTCTCTGTTGTGTGCCATGAAGTCTGACGCTCCTGCCCAGCGCTGTGGATGTTTGTTTTCCCTTGTGAATTGTACCGGCCTGGCAGGGAAACGTGGTCACTTGCTTCAGGTGATGTTACAAGGCACGGTGCAGAAGCATCGGGCTTCATTTTGGAGCAGGTAAATTTGGGTGAGTGGCCATACGTATCTTAGGTCCTAGCAAACGCTCCAGATGCAATATGCCACAGGGATGGAAACGCCCCGGTGCGTTTATAGGGGAGGTGAAAGCGGGGAAGAGCTTGGGGGGTGGGGTGGGCGTATTCCCCGGTGCCCTGAGAAGGGAGCTGCCTGCAGTCACCCTATTCAGCCTGGCCTCGCCTGGCGCTAATGGGCGCACTGGGAAATGGTGGGAGCAAGCTGTGGCCCAGCCGGCTTTGTGCCTCCCGCCGAGAAGGAGCCACAGATCAGGGCTCCTTTTTGAAGACAGAACTTGCGAGGAAGTGCTTGTTTCTAGCTTGTTTTTAAAACGCAGCTGAAGGAAAACGGGCAAGTGGCTCTCTCTGCTCCGTGAGCAAATAATTTCTTCTCTTTTTGAACTAAACTCAACGAGCAGCTTAGCAGCCTTTTCTTGTGAAAGGTGTGGAAAACGGGTTCAATACACAAGACTTTGACTGGTCATCCTGGTAGCATAAGAGAGGGAGATCTGGTGTCTCCTGGAGTTGGTGATGCACAGTTTGTGTCATGCGCAGCTTGTCCGCTGTTCTAGAGTTGGGTACGGAGGGAGGGCTTCTTTCAGGGCGTTGTGCTAGAGCACAGGCACAGTGCCCTCACGCCATCTCCACTGGAAAAGGAAGGAGCCCTCGCAGGGGCCAACTCTCACACTCCGTTTTTCGTCCAGGTCCTGTGAAGTGCCTTCCCTCTATAGCCAAGGGGCCCCTGCTGCTACCTATCCTCCGGGGGCTCGCCTCTGCCTTCAGGTGGGATCTCAGGCCCTAGCCCGACCGCTCTTACAGGGAGAGATCTGGAACTTGCACGTCCCTCGTGCCTTCACCTATTTGCCTTTCTAAGCGTGTGTGCTGGCAGGACTCTGCCCGCCTGCGGGCAGCCTGTGCCCAACGGGAGAGCAAACGCTCCTACCCACCTCTGGGGGAGGGGGGAGGTGACGCAGTAGGATGTTTGTGTCTCCACGTTTCATATGAGTCTGTATCTGCTTGTTCGCTCACCTAAACTTACTGTGCCGCTTCGTGTGCGATAAAGGAAGAATTTCATATCGATCGCATCTTCTGACAGCCAGGTCAGGCTTGAAGCTTCGCGCTCTACTATTAACTTGTGTTCAATGTACAATGAACAAAACTAATCTGGGGGAGAAAATTTAAGCAAAGAGTATTCGGGGGGGGGGAAACCAAAATTCCTCTGTTCAAAGTATGTTTTGGGAAGGTACCCGGGTGTTTGCAAAGGCAGAATGGAAGGTGAACAGGGAAAAACCGACCTCGGAAATGGTTTGGAAAAGTGTGTGTCTAGTGCAATTATTTCCAAATAACTCTCTGAAAGCCAGAGAAGGGCAGGAGTGGAGGGAGTCGACTGAAAGTGGTTTGGTTTGGTGAGAGTAACTCCTGGCAGAAACTAGGTCTCTAAACAGAAACAGCTACTTCCCAAAACTTGGCTTGCTGTCCCCGTGCCAGCTCTGAGCGTGCTGCTGGTTTGGAAGGTCAGTGCACGTTGGAAGCTCTGCTTCTGGGAACAAAACCAACTTGGAATGTCTTTATTTCCATTCATGCAAATATCTTGCAGTGCTCTTCCTGCCTGGCCCCGGCGTCCCTTACAACACCAGCAGGGAGGCGCTTCCGTGAGCCAGCGCCCATTCAAACCTGTGACAAACCCCTTTTCAGTAGGTGCCGGTGGCTGTTCTGCAAATTATGATTTTAGCACGGGGATGTGGAGTTTGCAGTTTCAAGGCATCCTAAAACCTCCTGTGGGTTCGTGAAGGCCCTGGGGCGGACAGTTGTTGGTTGTAACAGACCAACGGGAGCTTTCAAAATCTCCATCTGGGTTGGTCACCCTATAAACACAGCAGAAGTTACCACTGTGTCCTCTCTGAAAAGGTGGATTTGGGCGGATTCCTGGGTTAGGGCTGTCGGCACATGAAAGAGAAGATGACACTCCTCAGTAGCATGTATGGGTGCGCTGAAGGAGGACGGACGATGCGTTGGCTCTGCTGTCCCGGCAGTCCACCTCTCCCGGAGCGCTCCTGCTGGCCACCGTGGTGGCATCAGGGCGAAGGGAGGGACGAGCTACTCCCCCTTTCGGCACAGGGGACACAAAAGTGGTCAGTAGCGGTATTAATCCTTCCGTGCCTCCCATTGTATCGGTGCAGGAGAACCTCAGAAGGAAGGTCCTTGTAACCTAACCTGTCAAAATGCGGAGCATCTGAGGCCTTCTCCGATATGAGACTAAAACGAAATGCATGGCCCTGGGTGGTTAAAATGGTGCTAGCATTTGCAGCATTTCGTTCCATTCCCGAAAGAAAATAAACCCACTAATATGCGTGAAAGCAGGCTGTGTTTCATTAACAGCCAGTTTCAGGTACAGCCAGCAGCGTGAAAATAGGAACACGGAATTGCGCGCTCAGCGTGTGGTTTATATATTACAAACCCAGTGTTAATTATCGTGTCTGAAATGTTACATAAACACTAATCTTAACAAGTATACGGAGGAGGAACTTACTTAGCTTTCTCCTGCTCAGCTGAGTCTTCCGCACCTCTTCAGAAATGCTGAATAGCTGCATTACCGCCTAAAATACTTCTCAAAAACAGAGCCAGATCCTGAACTGGGATAAATCAATGGAGCATTCTGCCTTCAAGGAGGCTATAAATCACTTTTATGAACTGAGAATCTGTTTCTGATCTCCGTTGCCTGTTTTTTCCTCGGGTGTCTTCACAGACATTATCCTGTTTGAGTCCCTCTTGGTTTACCAAAGCCCTATTAAAGGCCCACATTTCTTCAGAAAATGCGCGTGAGGGGGCATTTTGCACTTGAATTTAGGAAGAAGGCCGAGCCAGCAGTTAAAGCTGGACCTCCTGTGTCTAGGATAAACTGCAAAGCAATTTGTTGCTAGGGGAATGGAGTTTTGTAGGTAATTTAGAAGGTGCTGTCACGTTCCAGTTGCCAGTGCGGGGCTGCTTGTATGGGCTGTGTGAACTGGGACTCAGGCGGAAGAACTTAAGGGAAGTGATGAAGACAACTTCTTTATTTGTTAAGACTGAGGTGCTCAAAGCAGTTTTAGCAAGAAGCAACTTAATCTTGTTAAAGTAGGAGTGTTGGGGCAGATAATTTGAGCCTGAGAGGGCTAATTGTGTCTGATGGTTTAGAGAAACTCTTTTCTTATTTTTAACGATTGAGTTCTAATTTGCATAAATAAGATATGCAGTCTGTTATCTGTATTTTTCATATTTCAAAGTCTAGGCATTGTTTGCCTAGGAAGATCAGTGGACAAGGCGATAGCAATTTGGCATTCTCGCTTTTGAGTGGCACGAGGTAACGCTACAGACGAGCCGTGTGTCCCGGCAGTAGGTCTGAGTGCTGTGTGCCCAACTGGTCTCCAGCTGTGTGGGTCTCCAGTGGCTCCAGAGGTGCCGCCAGCCATGGGCCGTACTTTTCTGCCCTGCGATTTCAAGACTTTTGGAGTCTTGTTCAATCAGCTTTGTAGCTTGAGCTCTCTTTGAGAGAGCTTGAGCTGTGTTTGGGCTCCCCTCACAGGTCTGAGCGGTCCCCGTGGCACAGGGGTGGACACAGTACCTCTTGGTCTGAACCGTTCTGGTTCTGCTGCCAAGTGGAGGTGGCACAGCTGTAGCAGAAAGCCACAAAACGGGTATGTATTCATAAAGGCAGTCGTCGTTGGATTGACTTCTCATTGACCCTACCCAAGTTCTGCTGGGACACGGCTGCTGGGTGGCGTTGGCTGGGTGGGTGCTCTGTGCGACCCGTATTACAGCAGTGCCAACCTGTGGGCTTCTCTTCTCATGAATACGAAAGTCCAAACCGTTCCCTCTGTGCTAGGCTAATAAAATTGAGTCCTCCCCAGCTGTGTCCTGCAAGGAAGGAAGGTCTCTCCAGATCTCGGTTCTCAAGATGTGTAAAACAAACGAGGGTGGGAAGAGTGAATATGGATGGGTCTGGGGTACGTAAGGACACTGCAGCTGGGAGCTGGGCTTTGGAGCTGGTGTGGTGCTCCAGGCTTCATGGTGAAAGCTTCATCCAGCTCTGCACGCCAGTCCCTTGCCTGCTAATGTCCTCCTGCCCGTGTGCACCCAAACCGGTGCCCTGAAGGAATTCTCGTGTACTCGGTTTTAATTTTACGGTTTTCTTTAATAACGAAATATAATGATGGTGCTATAATACGGCATTGTCATATGTGGCAGAGAATGGCAAATACTAGCAGGTGAGTGGCCTCGGTGGTATGTGTGAACGAGGAAGCGGTATGTCAAGAAATCAGTTATTTCCACTGGTGTTTGCCATTAAATAGACAATACAGGAAACAGCTGTAAGTTCAATTCATTTTCAGTTCTCTTATATAGCTATTAATATTAAAACGAAGCTTGCGTTGCCCCCTGCTCCCTGTGACCCTGAGGGTGTGAACGTCCACGCTGCGTTTCACGGCCCGGGGGCTCCTGCGCGGCGGCGGGGACGGGTTTCACCCCGCGGCTCCTGTGCGTGCCCTGGCGGGTCTCTGGGGAGTTGGAAAGGGAAGGTGAAGGTTGTGAGTGTGTTTTTCCTTTATGAAGCCTGTGTGTATGTAGTGGTCTAATCCCGTCACCGTTCCCTATCCGTCCTGTCCTGTTTGTGAGCAGATGGTTTCTGTGGTTGATGTTTCCGTGGCCTCAGCATTATGTGGATGCTTTATTCGGTAATCTTCCAGCGTAAGCAATAAAGCGTCTTTGGAAAAGCTGATACGCAAAGTAACAGCAGCCGAGCTGATACCGTCACCTGAAGTCACGCTTTGTTTTCGGGAAGTGTAATTTACCGGCATACCCCTCTCTTAGCTGAGGTCTTAAATTCCCTGCTGTGCCCAGCTGTAACTGCGAGTGGGCGGTCACAAGGGAGTTGCTCAGAGAAAAAGCAATAAATAAATACAGAACAGTTCTAAAAGTGGGTCCAGGGAAGGTCAGCCTCGTGGTTTGCTGAAGTAGGTGAAGCTGAGGTTATAATGCAGCAAGAAGGGAGTGGGGTACGACTATAACTGGATTTGAAAGTACTGAGAAAGAGGTACCGGTACCACACAACAAATATATTGTGGGAGCATACGCACCACGCTGCTTTCAGCATAAGGAAACTACGCCAGGGCAGAGTTTTTGCAGCTCTGGTACCAACAATACAGAGGTGAACACGACTGTTTATGCCAAGCGTTTCGTTACAAAAGCCCCTGTGCTGCAGAACCATCATTAGCGTCTCACTCCAAACTCCCCAAAGCTGTTGGGGACAGCCGAGTACCTCGCCTGAGGTTTGCAGTTGTGATGAAGTCGCATTTCAAAGCTCTTCTGCAGATCAGCAAACACCAGAAACACTTTATTATTTTTTTTTTTTTCCTTCCAGGCAGGGCTGGGACTGCAGGGACTTCTCAATACAAGGCTGAGAATTGCAGTGCGTGTGGAAGCGCGGGGGGTCGGTGACATCGGTGGCACCCTGCGCCCAAGAGAGACTCCTCAGGGGTCATTTAGAGTTTCCTTGCTCTAACTCTGCTCTGAGGAGCGTGCGTGTGTGTCCCCGCTTGCCTAACTTCCTTCAAGTTAAAAATTTGTTCTATATTTATTTGCTAATGTACCTTTTGCTTTGATGATTGAAAATAGTGATCTGGCAGAGCCCACTGCAGCAGTTTCCAACAGCACAGCCCTTAAAAACACATCTTCCTTTGAAGTCGGAAGGTGTTTACTCCACCAAGGGCAGCTCTTGGCGCTTGTTCGTTCGTCACACGCTATCGAAAAAAAAACATAAAGATCATCGGGGAAAGTGACCTGGAAACGGCATATTTGGTGAGAATGGGAAGAGCTGTGAAATAAGTTTCCGGAAATTTCATATATATATTTATAAAATGTATATATATTTTTTATATATATATATATATATTCCCAGTTGGCAGTCGTGGGTGTGCTGAGTCGGTGCGATTTTGCTGCGCTATAAATATTTTAAGGTCCTTTAGTGAAGCCATTACGCCGGCGCACATCAGACATCCTGTAGCGCTACGGAAAGTGTTTGCATTTGCAAACCTGAGCGAGCCCCTGCTGGGTGCGGGACCCGCAGCCCTTCCCCTCCTCTAACTGATGTGAGGAGCCGGTGCTCCACAGGAGACAGCAAGAAGTGGGTTTTGTGCCGGTGTGCTGGGTTGCTTCTCACTTAGCCAGATTTATGCCGTTCGGTGTGATTTAAGGAGTCTGTTTACGTACTGTGGAGACTCTGCTGGCTTTTATTGCCGTACGAGGCACGTGTATGTGTGTATATGTATATGTATACTCATACACTTACGCAAGGGGAAGAAGTGAAGTGATAGTGTAATCCTGGTCCTGGGGGTAACTATTGGGGTCTGAAGGACTTTGCTGTCGTATGTGCTGCAGGAAGCACCGGTTTTCCCATAATAGTGCACTATGTGGCCAGATTGCACTTCTGTATAATACTGGTGTTACCTGTTATTCTGGTGTATATTTATATTTTAATTTTGAAGTGTGGGAAAGGTCATTAATCTGCCTTGGTGACAGATAACTGCCTGCACGCTACATTCAGACCCACAAGCTGGAGGACTCTCGTGGGCTGAGATTCTCTGTGTTTTATGGCAGTGTATTGTCAATGCATAAGGATGTCTAATTCTACCACGTGGAGCCTCCTTTTCTTGTCTTTTGGGAGAGGATGGAAGTCTCCGGGTGCTGTCCTGATATGTGTGTTGCAGATTCAGTATTTCTAACAGTACAGCAATATCCATTACGGGGACGGAGCACAGGTTGGAATTTGGGTAGTGGAAACATTTGCAGGTGCTTCAAGATGTGAGCAGATGTAATCAGTGGGGATCTCCACACTAAAACTAAAGGACATGTGTAAATGAAAATGACTCTTTCATTCAGCTACTATTTAACGAATTTTGCCTGCCTTAATTGAGTTCCCAAGGTCAGAGCTTCCACTCTATTCGGGTTAACATAGGTTGGCTGGGGCTTTCACTGCCCCTTCGAAGGTTGCTTGTCTGTTTAGTTTTGTAGTATTTGAAGGAATTAAAGTCGCCAGTGTAGCCTAAAACTAGCTTTCTAGTGTCTGTTACCACAGCTGTTCCTCAGCTTCTCTCTCAAGGTTGGTAATCTGATGCTTTTAGATATCTAGCTGGAAGAAAAGAGCTCAAAAAAAAAAAAAGCCTAAATATATCAAATGGAATAAAACCACAGCCTTCCCCCTAAACCGCAAGTAGATACTTCCCACAGAGAAAAATAGTATTTAAAAATGTATTTTTAACTTAAAACAGCCTTTGGTATACGTTATAAAAACTTGCACAATTGCAACTTCCTCATTACAAAGGAATAGAGTGTTTAAAATGAAGAGTCACTTGAATGGTTTGAGAGCTTTGAAAAACCTGATGGTTTTGTCTTCTGAAGGAAGGTAGCATCACCCGAGAACAGCAGTTGTACTAGTTTGGGGAATTTGCCTATCCCCAGTTCATTAGTTTCAGTTCAAGTACCAGAATGATTGCACACCCAAACACCTCGACCTGTGTGGAGTCGGCCGAGGAGCGGTGTTGCACTGGTGGGTGAGCTGGACTGTGGAAGGTGGGAAGAAATAACGTATGCGATGGGTTCCTCTACGTTCTCCTGAGGGCTTCTGCATGAGAAGGGGGTACAGCTGGGAAGGTGCTGCCTCCGGGCGGGGAGACGGGGAGGCTGCTGGGTTCGCTGGGGCAGTGGTCCTGGCCGCAAGAGGGCTCTTGGGGTGGGGGGCTCCCCTCTTCCTTGCTATGAGCGTATGGGAGAGATACACTGTCGTACAGGCTCAGGAGTCTCGCGTTCCTGTCTATTTTTAATAAATTGGGGAAAATTTATGCCATTTTAGTATTCATCTCGGCCGTTTAAATATACGCATGTGGCTCTCCCCCTCTTGCGCATTTGTTTTGTTCTAATTATAACTTTCTGACATACTTTCCTCCTGGAAGCAAAAGTTATTAAGGTTTATCCTCCCAGAACTGAATGCCTCTGTTCATCTCCAAGTCACTCTTCCAATTACAAATTAATTTATCCAGTATTGCTCTTTGCTGCCATGAGCAGTAACGAGAAACACACCGGTCTCGGACTGAAATCTGCTGCAGGGAAGCAGTAACGTGTCTGCGGTGTGTCTTTGGGGTACGGCTTGGTGAGAGGTGTATTGAAACACGCTCAGCGGTCGGGAAGGGCAACCAGGGGAAGCGCGATGACTGATTTACCCCAAGGAGCTTCGCAGTGTGCAAGCGGGACAAACCCCCAGGGTGCAGGGGAGCTCCCCGGGGCTTTGGTGCCGGCGTGCGTTCTGCCCCTCGCCTTCCCTCCTGGCTCTTGGGACATCAGCTCTTAAATTGGCCTTGGCTTTCTCGCTGTCAGCCTATTCGGGAGAAGATGCAGATTGCCGAAGGCGCGTGGCGCTCCGATTTGCAGATCGACCACAAACTTGCAAAAGACACGGCTTGTTATCTGCGTAGCTTGAGATCGCTCTTCCCGATTTTGAAAAGATGCAAATACGTAGCTGTTTATGTTACTCAAACTAGAAAACGCTGTTAAAATTCTGCTTAAAAGACATAGGTGGAAAAAATGAAGGCTAAAAAACTTTAGCTGTTTTCATCGCAACAAAGCCTGCAGTGCCTGTAGCCCAAACCGTGGGCTGACTGGCGTGAATAGCCCAAACCGTGGGCTGACTGGCGTGAATACCTGCTGGAGCAACAGAGCCGGTTGTCCTGAAGAAGCTTGCTGGGAAATCGTGTGCCTGAAATGTGGGGAAATGCCATTTGCTTTGGGATTGACTGCCACGACAGAGAAATCTCATGAGTCAGCAAGTCGATATCTGAAGGGCATCGGCACATGAACCTACTGTGCAGTTGGGGTTATCGGTGAAAAGATATAACCTAAAATCCCTTTGGGGTCACCCGCACTGCAGCGAGGAGGCTCCCATAGCGTAGCTGCACGTCGCCCAAAGACAGAAGTGATGTCTGACCTAGGGAGCTGCTCATCAAAAGCTCATTGTTTAGGAAGCTTGTAGCGTTGCTTGCCTGGATCTCATTTACGCAGTAAATAAACCTCTGCCTTGACGGATGGGTCAGACCTGAATTCCTAATTGATGGTCTTGGGTCCCTTCATCAGGTTAGACCCGTTCAAGAGAAGCACAGCCTTGCAGAGCGTGTTAGTTTCTGTAACCGCTTCGCTCTTCCGATCTGTTCCAGCAGGTCTGGATGGATTTCCTCCGTCCCCCATGTCTTAATTACTTCATTCTTATCTGAAAGCGAATTCAGAGAAGTACAACTAAAATAAACATCCCCTCTCTCTTCTTGGAAATGCAGATCTCTGTTTGTCAGACAGGTCTACGACCTTCCAGGTTAATGAGCAACTTTCTGATGCAGCGTGGGGGTAAATCTCTCCTCTAGTTTGGTGTCAGATGGCAAGTTCAGTAGATGGAGGCATTTCCCGCCGAGAGGGGACCGGAAATTCATAGTGTGGCAAACAGCCCTGATACAGACACCAGGCAGCTGTGCGCGGCGCGGGGTCTTGGCCAGCAAAGGGGTGAGGAGCGAGTGCCCCTCTGCAGGGGCAGTGAGTTGTTGACGTTGCTGAGCTGGTTCGTGACAGCAGCCAGTGCTCCTGGTTTCATTAGCACTTACATACTCCGCCACAGATATTTTGGCACTGAAAACCCTGTCTTATAAATCTTATTCTCATCGATTTACTAGTGTGTTGTCTTTTTTTTTTTTTTTTTCTAATGGAAAGTTGTTGTTTTGGGTTTTTTTTTTAAGAAAAGACTCATCTATTTAGGCAAATGATACTAAAAAAAAAAAAGTAGAAATTAGAATTAATGGAGCTTTTACTGTTGCTTTGATTAATCTTCCTTTGTTCCATAAACATCCTATCATTTTCTGTGCTTTTTTTTTGCCAATGGAATTTATTTTATGATAAAGTACTGTGCTGTTAGATAATTCCAATAATAAAGAAATCTTGGACTGTTAGTCCTCCTAACTGCACGCTCTCAAACGTTCTTATATTTTCCCTAGACCTTGTGTATCTTGTGATACTCTTTTGAGAAGTATCTTAGATATGTTCAATAGAATAACCAAGTAATTGTAAAAGATGTGTGTTTTGTACCGCATTTGTACAGATCCAGCTGTCAAATGCGATGGTGAGAAGGCTAACGTGGGCAAGATTGCCCTCCTTTTTCATGCTTTGCAGTGAAAGAAACACAACTTTCCTTTAGTACAGTGGGAGATGATAGACTTCAACTTGATCAAACAGAAAGACTTTTCCACTAAAAATTAGCGGCACTGAAAGAAGGGGTGGAGAATGATGTGGATAACAAGAATATATTAAGACTTGAATAATTTGCTTCCAAAGCTTTTTATTCCCCTTTGCTTCAGGAGGAACAGCAATGGCTGGTAAACAGGAATTAAGAAGAAGCTTCCTGTAGGGGTCTCTTACATAGTGATGGCTCACTATAGGGCTTCTGCTTTTTCCTGGGGTTGCTGTTGAAGTCTGCCTCCGGACAAAAGCAGCGTTACTGAATGCCTTGCTGCTCTTGGCGAATGTGGCGAGTCAAGCACAGGGCTTTTAATACCATACCGAAGACCAAATCTGGGCACGTTCGGTGGGGAAATCCAACTCTACTGAGAATGAGCGGCGTCTCTCTGGAAACCAGGCAAGTGTCGGGCAGGCTGGCAGGCATCTTCCTTTCACGTTCAAAGCCTAAACCCGACAGTAATTTTTAGGATAAGCCTTAATAAACAAATCCTTCCTATTTTCTGCTTCAGTAAGTGTCAATCAGATGAGGCTTTATTTGCCATTGAGATGTTGTATTGTAGATTAACCTTATGGGTTTATTCTGGTATTTATAACTGAATGTGTTCCCATGTTTGGATGAAACGGGTTTTGTCTGAGTTTGCCACAGCTGACTCTGGCAAGTAGAGCGGCTTTGCCTTGTAATTGCTTTGACGCCACAGTTCCACTTATTTTTAAAGAGGGTGGCTCTTAATGGGTCGAAGGAAAGCAAGAGCTTTTGTTACATGGGTTAAGCAAATGCTTGTTAAAATCCAGGGAACGTCTCTAGTAGTAGTAGAGTGCTACTTTTATTTCAGTTATTCCTGGGGTTGTTAACAAGGGTAGAGAAAACAGAGTCCTTCAGCAGACACCGCTGTATTGTCACCAGGCTCCAAACAAGCGTTGGTGAAGTTTAACCTGCCTGACACTTTTTTTTCCGGTGCTTCTGTTGGTAGTCCACAGACAGTCGCCTACAGCCACCATTAGTTTTCCCTCAAGCACAGCTTATTCAGAAGTGTTGCAAACAGCTAAGCCCTTCTTCTCAACGATCACAGAAGGAGAATTGCTTTAAGATTTAATTTTTTTTTTTCCTTCCTACTTTTAAGCCTGGGATAGGTTTCAACGGGTGTCCGAAATCCTGCTGTTAGAGTTTGCAGCAATTTAAAGTCCAATTGAACTGCTTCCTAACTGCCTCCTGGGGGGTTTGGACACAGATTAACAGCAGCCCAGAAGAGTTTAATAGTACCGAGGATGATTTTACCAGCTCAGGAGCAAATGGGCTTATGCAGTAAGTCATAAAAGCTTCTTATAAGACATGCTCATCCTATTGGGAGGAATAACTCAAACCTCAATTTAAAAAAAAAAAAAACAAAACAAACCCTTAAAAATCTCATCTTTATTTATACTAAAAATAAACCTGTTGTTACAAGACATTTTCTACTTTGGGAATGAAAAGGAATTTTTTTTTTTTGTTATTTACCAAGTTTATAAATGAATTACCTCAGCTTTTTCTTTTCTGTTTTCCTCTACCTCATTTGTATTGCAGTTGTAAGATAGCCATTGCAATTTAAAGCCCATGATTGATGTTGGTTTCTTTTGCGATGGAAAACTGACGTGACTAGAGAGTACCCGCGATTCCCTGTATCGTGCACAAAGGGGTCTCGTGGACCTTGACACATCGGATCTGCAGCCGAGTTGGGTATTTTGGTGTAGCTCAAGCCCGGTGCTGATGGTGTCTGTGATGGAAGGGCTCTGCGGGGAGCGGCTGTGGAGAGGTTATTATAGGTCTTCCACGAAAAGGAAGGTCTTACCATAGAAAAAGATTGTGAAACTTTCTGCTGAGATACTTGAGATCTCAGCGTCTTTCCTGCTAATTTTAAACTTTAAGATGTTTCTCATGGGCTATTTATAGACTGGTTGGCTCTTCAAAAGCCCAGAGGGACGACTTCTGTAGAGCAGGCCTGAGAACTTCAACTGGGGAGACTGGCCAGGAGCCCAAGCCTTGCTTTTTTTTATATTCAAAGGTACAGCTCACCAAACAGGCTGGATCCTGCACAGACTTAATGCAGCTTCTTAACTCAGACTGACCGTGCTGATGCTGAGGGAGCTACTCCAAAGCCTTCAAGCCAAGCTGTATGGGGGTGGGGGGGAGGACTGGCGTCAGAGATACCGAGAAACTCCAGTACCCCAAAATCTGTGCTTTTTGAAAACTAGGCTACTGTGTTATTTCCTGAGTGAAGGTCTTCTCCAGCTGGGGTTTTCCTAAAAAGTTAGGAGGCGGCCGTATACAACCTTACAGACCAAGAACAACTTATTTTGGAGAAGTGCAGTTTTCATACCTGACTTACTCTGTAAGCAATTATTTCCTCCTTGGTCTCTGTTATGCTGCGAAACGTGCAGCATGGCTGGATCTGAGGTTTTGGAGCTTAAGGGTGAGAGTTAAATCCCTCTTCTGCTTGGTAGTGCACATGCGAAGGTTTCATACTGGAAGAGAACACCACTGTGTGTCGAGGGTAAACATCGATGGGCAGAAATAAACATAAAGAAAAAGGCAGTCCTCTCTATAAGGTGATTATAGAAGGCCTTGTGCGGGATTACCTCATGTTTCTGACTGTATTTGGGTTACGTAGATGTGCAAGATGGGATATTTTTCCTCTGTAGGAGTCACCCCTGTTTGATGTGAATGAGTTACCAAGCCAGGCAGCTCCCCAAAGCAAAGGCAGGTAATTGGTCATATAATGCTTGTATAAATCTATTTCCAGTTCTTGTTATGAAACAGGACCGTGTGCACTTTGACTTTAATCCTCTTCTGTCTTTTATTTTACATCTTTCTTTTAATAGATACTGAAATTCTTGCTCCATTTTCCCTCTAGTTTGAGCTGTGTAACTGCGTCAGCTGATAATTTAGAGTGAGCGAAATAGGATCCTCTGTATTCGTTCCTCCCGTGTCCCCTTTGAAAGGATGTTTTTCTTCTTGCATCACGGTGACTGCTGCTGGAACTGCTTGTGGCTGGCACTTAGTGCATTTTTACTACATTTAGAAGGTAAGTGTGACACTTGAATGAACCCTTATCAGTGGAGCTTTTTGCAATGTCTTTGCCTTCAAAAGCCCTCCAGGCTTTTAAATCTCATACCTGGGAGGTATTTTGCAAGGGTTCATTAGGCGTGAGCAGTAGGCTTTGATTTATTTGATGAAAACATGGTTATCGTGTGTAACACTGGCTGCTGCGGGACTGAAAGCGATGAGAAGTCTCATCTTCTGGCAGCATCAAATGTGACATGGCAAAAACAGGCGTCCTTTGAGCTTGTTAAGACCTTGGGCTTCGTTTTTATCTTGGGTTATAGCTGTGGCTTAGGGTGCTGTAGGTGTGCAGCTGGGTCGCTCTGTCTTGTACAGAAGCCATCAACAAATTTGTGGTGGTACCTCATTAAGGCTTTTGAGGTCGGGAGCATCCCTAGTGGCTGGGGGAGGCCAGCGCCGCGGCGGGGGCTCGGCGGTGGTCTCGGTATCGGTGTGTCCCTGGTGCAATCCAGCCTTTGCTCTTTGGAGGACTCGTGGCTGCGTGAGGGATATTCAGGAAAGTTGGTCTGAATTAACGTTTTAAAAACAGATTGTTTAACTTGTGTTAAACCCTCGTGTGGACTTGGATTTCAAACAGTCGCGCTTTCCTGTAATCGAGTTCAGCTCATATCTTAAAGCAAAGACCACCTACTCAGAATTAAAGCAGCTTAATGCAGGTTAACCAATTCACTTTAAAGCCATACTTCTTAGTTAACTCGGACTGGTTTCCCTCTGCCTCTGAGCAGGCAGGTCCAGGGCCCCTCTGTCCTGTAACGTGGCACTTCTCTCCCAAGCAGAAGCAGCTTTTAAGTGAAGGACTCTGATGGCCTAAAACTGCCTCATCTCCACTTTTCCCCCTGCTGGAAACAGCCTTCCTCCCGGCTGAGGAACCTGCATTGTACGTTACGATTGAAACCGCCGTTGTAATCAAAAACTATCTATCAGGCATCCTCTGCTTCACTTACGATGGGAAAACCCTGTGGAAAGACCTGGAGAAGCTCTCGGTCTCTATCATCCCGGTGACAAATTTCACCAGCAGTCTCAATGCTGCTGCTAATTTGTTCCTTTTATGTTGAAATCACAACTGATAACTAACGCTTTCCGCAAGAGCCGTACTTGTCTGTGCATTGCCGTGTAGCCTTCTGGCAAAGCGCGTAAAACTAGTAATATGTGTTTTGAAGTAAAATTACACGTAGACACTGCGGAGAAAGCCAGAGCATTTGATGCCGCCTCCTCTCTCCTTCTACGAAAAGATGGTAAAACTTCTCCTGCAAGGAAACTTAGGGCAAAATAAAGCACTGTGCAGAAGTCAGCCAGGGATCGCAGGTCCAACCAGCCCTAACTAGTAGGTGCTGGTGTTCAGTAGCCTTGAGAACAAGGCCCTGATGTTCATACCGTGATAAGAAAAGGGGTCACCTGGTATATTCTCTCTGCTCTGGTTGCCCAAACAGCACAAAACTGCTGCAGAACCCTTTATGAGCTGGTTAAGGTGCTGGTGGTGTTCTGCTGTGGTTTGTCTGTCTGCTGTCAAATTTGCTTATAGTTTGATAGACAAAACCCAGTAAACTTAGAAACATTTTCCAGAGGCTGGGTGCTATTTCGGTTGCCAGCTGCGTGACCGAAAAGCACTGCCTTTTTTGGGTGGTGTTCTCTAAGGCCTGTAGGAGAAAATAGACATCTGTCCCATGCAGAAGACAAATAAAATCAGTCGCTATAGTAACTGAAGTAAATGTTAATCACACTAAATGTAGTTCTCCTCTGGCGCTGCGCTACGTAAAAATAACTTGTACATCAGGTCCATCACCTTTCCGAGTGCTGTCCTGTCTGATTCCTGCACTGACCAAGGCTGAGCTGCTGCGTATTGCCCTCAACTCTGCAGAATAACTCAAGAGTGAGCGCTGGCTGTCCCTTCTCACATGCGACCACTAAAACCAAATTTCCCTGGCCGTTACCTCGCTGCATCTCCTGCAGGTCTTCATCCTTCTCCCAAAGGACTTCTCCTTGCTCTGCTTCTAACGTGGGACCTAGGTCTTTTAAAGCTAAGCTGGTATTTACATTTAATTCAAGGTGAGGGAGAGGGTGACTGAGAACCGATTTGCTTAAAATCAAGTTTCAGCCTATGGGCCTGCAGCAGGCCCTCATATAGTTGGTGAGAAAATCCCTTTGACTGAAGAGACCTTAGCTCAGGTACTGCGTTTCCTCCTAAAACAGAGTCAACGCTCAATCCAGATATTAAAGGAGAGGGTATTTAAAAGGTGTTTCTCTAATAAGTACAGCGTGCTTTCTGCCTCTGGTGGGTGACATCTGATGGGTCCCACGGGTCAGCGCAAGGCTCGGTGGTGCGCGTGCTGCCAACGTGGTGGTTGTGCTGCAGGTACCTGCTGTAGTCATCCTTTGTTATTCTTGCCTGGTGCCAAGAAGGGAGAGCGCTAAAGAAAGTGGGGCTACTTGGAATTGCTTGATATTAATTTCCTCTTATATTGGTTCAGCTTGACCCTAAACTTGATTCTTAGATTTACATCCAAATAGTATGCAAAGTCTCTCTTGGGACGTCCTAGGGGTTTACTAGGGTTTGGTTCTGAAATGCCTGATTTCAAAGCTACGTAGCATTTCCACATCAAAAAAAAAAAAAAAAAAAGATGCAAAATAGCACAAGGAGCAAATTTTCAGTCATTTAGCTATTTTTCAGATGCTGGAGGTGCTGAAGAGCAGGTGAGAGAAGGCTGAATGCCTGCCTGTTTGTTGAACACCCCGCAGTACTGCTTGTTTGCTACGATGCTTAGTTTTGAAAAAATATCCAGGTAAATTGTTATGAAATGATCTGCTCTTTTAATGACAACCGTTGCAGATAGCAAATTTACTCGCTGAAATAAAATGATGAGCTGCTTATTAACATCAGGAAGCGTAGGGCTGTACACTGGTTGAAACAAATGGGAGCTATACCTCCTTTTCATGGAGAGGAATCTTACCCCTCACTTCAGAGGTGTAAGTTGTAATCTGTTTGAGGTTTTTTGGTTTGGTTTTGTGTTGCTTTGGTTTGGTTTGGTTTTTTTGTTAAATAAAATTGATATCACCTAGATTGCATTATCCAGCTTAGTGGCTGAAGTATCCCGAATGCAACTATTGGGCAGCATAAATAAAGTGCTGCCGCGTATGGGGAATTGCGTGGAGGCCGTGGCGGTGACTGACGTGCCTGAACACCGATGTGCAGAGCTGGGTTTCCTCGTGCTGCTCCAACATAAAACGACCGTAGCCGGAGGGACGGCGCAGGCTGCAGCCGGCCAGTTAAACCGCTCCGGTCGGCAGCGCTGGAAGCCCAGCATGGACCTTCCCTTCCCCTGTGCTTGAAAACCGTGAAGGGCAAAGCAGGCATGCTTACAAACCAATTCGCATGGTCACTGGACTATGCGTTTTCTGCTGAAGGGGTGTGTGCACAGCAAAACCTTTCTGTAGCTCTCATTAAAAAAAAAAACAAAAAAAAACAAAAAAAAAACCACCACAACAAAAAAAAACAAACCAAAAACAAACCAAAACCCCCACCGCTTGGATCTGCTGCTCACCTGGCTCGTACCCACCTGAGCCGACCACTGCCACTCGTTCCGTATCCGTGCGCTACCTCCTCCTGTTGCACGTCCAAATCCAATTCTCTATGTTAGGCTAAATTAATGATAAGTGTAGACAGAGGAAGCCGACTCCTCTTCTGAAAGTGGATTTTTGTTGTTGCTGTTACCGCACCCAACAATGGGAATCTATTTCTGCCTAAACTTTCCCAGAAGTCCTCCCCTGGGAAGATGAGCTGAAGCCTCCCAAATGTTTAGGAAGGATTAGAAACCTTTGGGAGCTATAATATTTTACAGGCTCCAAAAAAAATATTTCTGGAGCGTGCTGAGTGGTGGCAATCCCGTTTCTCAAGTGGCTATTGCTACCGTGAAATTCAGCCTCAAGTCCTCCGTCAAAACCGCTTACCCGTGAAAGCTCGGAGAGACCGCCGTGCTCCGCTCGCACAGAGGAAATCAGGCTGGCAAGGAACAGCACGAGAATGTTTTTATTTATAGCTCCAACGTCCTGCGTGTTTCCAAGCAGTGCGGTGACAAGCCACTTGCTGGAGCAGAGCTGCGGGTGGTGTTTGCCACAGGTTACAGGGTGCAGGGTTAATGGAACAGAAACTAACAGTTTGTCTTGAAAACATAAAATACGTATCACAAGCCACACGCTATTTAACACCTCAAAGACACGTACCAAAGCCAAATTTGTACACTCTGAGACGGAACGGGTTCTGGCATATACTAAAATCACCAGTCACATAGTTGCAAAAATAATATCAATGTAGAAATACAGACGGAAATTTAATATCCACCTAAAGACGATATCAAGGTAAGGAAAAGATGAACTGAAAAATTCCTGGTGTGCTTTGTAATCTAAAAAATTACAAACCACCCTTTAAAAGTGCGTGCTTGGGAATAAATAATTGATGTGTATTCGTTTGCAATAAGCGCATCCGTTGCTTTGATTTCATCCACTAATATAACCTCAGCAAATGCCTCACTCCATGGGTTCAGCTTCTGTATTTGGAAACATTTGGTGTTATTTAGGTTATTACTACAGTTGGGGCTTAAGGTTGTGCAGTAACGCGTGAGGATGAGAAGGCTTTTGGTAACATCGCAAAGAAAAAATAAACCCACATCCCTGGAAGGAAAAGACAGTTTACAGTCACCTGTAAAAAACCACTGATACCTATTTGAAACGGGGGCTGTCGCAGGGATGCGCACAGCGCGCTCCGTGGCGGCAGGGAGATGGAGATGATGGAGGAGATGATGGAGATGGAGATGGAGGTGATGGAGATGGGTCCCAAGGAGGCGGTGGGGCTGTGCTGCGGCCGGTGAACACCCTCTGCCTCCGTGCAGGTGCGTGAGGGGCTTCGGTGTTTGGTGGTAAAACCAAAGATTTAAGAGCTTTGCACAGGAATGACTCTGGGTTGAGTCGAGTGGGTTTGGCAGGCTCAGCGGGGGCGGCGGGGATGCGGGGGCTCGCGTCCTCCTGGGGGGCTGTTTGGAGCAGCAGGGGCTGCTCGGGGGGTCTGCTGAGCCCGTGAAGGTTTGGCGGCAGTCGTTTCTCAGCGCTGCTCTCTCTTGAAGGCGATATGCGGTTTTAAGATTGTCGATAGTCTGATCTGGTTTTACTTCCAGGGAAGGACTGCAGGCAGGTTCCTGCATCCTCCCTCCTGCGCAGCTGCAAGTGGGGACTGTGCTGAAGTCCTCAGCGGTTTGCTTATTCCTGAACGTGACACATGTCCCTACGCACAGGGAAAGCTCTAACGTGGGCAATTTGAAACGGAGCCCACTCATGCAGAGGTCAAAAAAATCCAATTAGCTTTTTCTCCCGCATTACTCATTCACCCAGACCTCTGTGTTTCCCGGTTCTGGCTTGGCTAATGCAAGGTAATTAAAGCGCTGTGACGCCAGTTTTTGATAGCTACCGTGGCGGTGGTGCAGATGTACGTCAGTGTGAAGCTCGTCTGAAAGATGGCGTTTCCCTGGATGGCATTTCCCTCTAGTCTGGGATTTGAAAGGTAATCCCTCCACAGAATGTTGCTATTTCATGTTTTCCTTCCTATTCGAGATGACAAATATTGTCAAAATATTGGGATTCTGCTCAGAGTTAATGAGGGAGAAGGTTGTCCCGTGTTTGTTTGTTTTTAATTCCACCTCCAGCTGTACTTCTGAGGCTTTCCAACGCTTTCCTGTTTGTAGAAGATACCATCTGTCACTTCAGTTCCCAGAGACGGTCCAGGAGGAAGACCCTGTAGAAGGTCCCCATCCAGCTTTCCTGCTGGGGTCACTGGGACTATTCTGGGTAAAAATACGCTGTAGCCGCTACTGCTCGATGCCGCAGGGTTTCGCCTGGTATCAACGAGTGCAGCTGCACCGCTCGCAGCCGCCACTGCCTGGCCTGGCCCTTTTGGCTCCACAAACCCTCAGGTAGCCACATTTCTCAAAAGGGCTGGACCCGCTCTTGCTTTTGTCTTGACGCTTACAAACCAGCAGATTTGTAAAAAGAATGGAAAAAGTTAAAAGTAATAAATCCCTAAAATACTTGGGTTCTCAAGCTTCAGCTGCGGTCGCTATGCTTTGAAACACATCCAATATACGCACTTTAACTTTTAGTAGAGCTTTAATTCATAACTGCAGTTCTTCATCGTCTGCTCAGGTTTGTACTCAAAAGCAAAATGAGACTTTTAAGGTACAGTATAATCCAAACCAGAGAGAAACCATCTGGAGGCTGATAGTTTTTTCTACTGGAGAATAACCTCTTTGCTTCCCCGCTTCGCGTGTAGGTTGTTTCTTGGAGCTGTTCTGCAGCAAAGTGCTCTGGGTCCCTGTCTCATTGTTGGGTTTGGGGGTTTGTGTTGGGTTGGTTTGGGGCAGAAAGTCTTTAGACTTTTTTATTTTATTTTTTATTTTATTTTTTATTTTATTTTTTATTTTATTTTTTATTTTATTTTTTATTTTATTTTTTATTTTATTTTTATTTTATTTTTATTTTTTGTTTTTATTATTTTTTTTTATTTTATTTTTATTTTATTTTATTTAAACCTTTTTCTAGAGGCATTTGTGTTTTTTTTTTTTTTTTTAATTTTGTTTTCTTCCAAAACTCCCATAAAACTCCCAGCATTTGATTAGGCAGGAGTCTTTGAGAAGCAAGGAAAACGGCTTATTGGTGAAGCCAACCTCTGGGGAAGCAGACAGGCAAGTTTTCATGGGAAACAAAGCCACCAGCTGAGGTTATTTGGCAAAACTCTCACGTCTGGACCCAAACTCCCCAAAGACAGCGGCAGGCGGCGGCGTATGGCGGGCAGCCTGGCTCAGGCGCTGTGGTGAGCCACCAGCACGGCTCTTCGAGCCGGTGGGGTGTCTGGCGGAGGCGGGTGCGGGCTCTCGGCCGAGGGCTGCCCGGCCGAGGCAGCCGCCACGGGACCGGTGTCTCCCGGCGCCCGTTGCAGCGCGCGGCAGGACCTGGAGGAGGACTTGTTGCTGGAGTTCACGGTTGCTTTGTTGCATCTCAGAAGCGCCAAAAAGCACCTGTAAAACTATCACACACAGGCAGAGAACAGCAAGTTAGCAAGAATTTCATCCATTTCCCTGTTTGTAAGTGGGGTTTGGCTGACGGCCTTTTTATGTTCATTTCAGTTCCTGAAATGGTCCTGAAAAAAACATGGATGTAATAATATTTTTTATTAGAAACTGAATTGTTTTGTAGCAAAAAAAAAAAAAAATGTCCTTGCGCTAAGTGGGAGCTCGTGCTGAGGTCGAGGTGTCTATGGGCTAAGGTGGGATGGGGTCCCAGCAGCAGGAGCTGGGGGAGAGAGGTGCCTGCCTCTTTCCTTAACATCTGCGCCCACAAACCGGGCTCTGCAATGAAAAAAGGACAAAACCCAGGAAAAGAAAAGAAGTCATTTTGGCCAGTGTTTCACGAACAAGGCAACGTTGGCACCACGGCAATATTTCAGCACTGCAGGGGACAAGTGAAGTGCTCAAATCCAGACGGGACATTTTGCTTGCTTGCAGTTTGGGTGCTGTATTTATTTAGGGGCAGTTGGGTTTTGGGGGTAGCGGCGAGGGGGTGAATCCGGAGCGGGTCTCGCGGTACCGGCCAGGCTGTGACTCCCCGCGTGCTGGATCACCGCTGGCGGATAGATTGTCCTGCAAGAGCCTCCCTTGCCGGGAGCTGGGCCGGCTCCCAGCTAGTCTGTGCTCCAGTGCTGGTTGGCACAGCCACCCGCTGTCCCAGGGGCAGCCGACGGTTACTCAGGGGTCAAGAAAACCCCCGTCTCCAAACAGGAATAAAACATCCTGTGCCACCTGCTGCAGGTGACCCTGCTCTGGCAGGGGGGGTTGGACTAGGTGATCTCCAGAGGTCCCTTCCAACCCTGACCATTCTGTGACCTGTGACCAGCTAGGTGATCCAACAGCCAAAAAGGTCAGACATCTAAAATTTACATATAAACACCAGCATTTTGAGCGCTGCATGAACAAAATGCACTAGTTCCTGGGAGTTGCTCTTGCGACTGCGGTTGTGGAGCTTAATTTGGGGATAAGAGAAAACATTGGCCTACGGTGTTAGGTAGGAAGAGTAGGCTGTGTGAGAACGTGGGTGTGATGGAGAGATGGAGGGAGCACTGAGTTGTTGGGCTGAAACATAACCTGAGACTACACGGGTTAACTTGTTTGATTATCCTGTGTGTTTTGGGCTTGGCTTGTGATTTTGGGTTTGGGGGGTTTTGGTGGTCTGAAACAGCAGAGGAAGCACGAAGGATCTTACAGTCCCCCCAGGAGCCCTCCCTGGGCAGCGGGGTGGGCAGCGCCCGCAGGAGTCGGTGTTCCCGTGGCTCGGCTGCTGGTGGAGCAGCCCGCAGGCAGCGCTGGGTGCGTGTCCCTCGCACGGGGCGGGGGGTACAGCCCCTTCGCTGGCGCAGGAGCCAGAGGAGCAGAGAGCTCCTCTGTTCGGGCAGCGAAGCTGTCCCCATTAGCAGAAAAGTTTGGGTGTTTAGTACAAAGGATTTCACACGTGTGTGAAACAGTGAAACAACCCGTGTTCAGCATTTTCCGATCGGAGGTGCTGCCACGGTCTTCTCCCTGGAGTGTAGTGAAACTCAGCATATTGAGTTCTTGGTGGTCTATACTGAATATAGAAACCTGAACGCTGATCGCCGCTAAAATACTAACCGAGCAATGGAAACAAAGGGATGTCTAGGAAAAAAAAAAAAAATACAAACCAAAGCGCATGCGTAACCCTAGTAGTAAAAGTTTATGGTGATCTTAAGGGATGTGTTTGACATGGATGAGCCCAGTTTAATTTGTGTCTACCCGCTGCCTCTAAGCAATCTATTTAGTAAAAAGATTCATTAAGAAAGCATCTGTAGAAAAGAGAACTTCTCTGCACAGTCTCTGTTGTTTCCTAGAGTGATCCTTCCAGCCCGTGAAGGTGTTGAGATTAGCCTGTGATTTTTTTAAACTGCCTCCCTTGATTTAACTGGGATTGCACACGTTTGGAGCGATGCACAGTTACCTTTGCAGGACGGAGGCTCTGGCCACGGGAACGGGTCAGGTGCAGCGCAAGCCGGGGAGGGGGGAGTCAGCCAGACCTCCCCTTCGTGTCTCTGCGACGGGATTTGGGCTGAGATGGCAGTCGCCAGTTACTGTAATGAGCTCGGGGCTTCCACCTCTCCCCTGGGTGCCAGGATCGACGGCTCACGCTGCTGCAGTTTATCAGCGGGTGCTGCTCGCAGGCGCGGGACCAAGGCTTAGCGCTGCGGGAAGCGCCGGCAGCTGTGGGGGCTGTTTGGGTGCTTTTCCCCTGGCAAGGGGTGGTAATCCCTCTTCGGTGTTCCAGGCAGCTTCATGAGAGAATTCATTTTTAAAAAAAAAAAAAAAATAATAAAGGAGAAGGGAAAGAATTGTTCATGTCACGGGGAAGAAGTCGGGGAGTTCTGCAGGAGGCTGAGCAGGAGCAGAGAAAGCAGCGTACTCCCCCGAGCTGTTAGTGACAGTCAGCAGAGCTGATGGACGGTGTCATGGAAACTTTTTACTCCCGGGGAATTTCTCATGCCCCAGTAAAAACACCTACGGTTACTGCTAAACTTCAAATCAATCCTTTACCGTCATCATTTGTTTTCAAGTGAGAGTGAGTGATTTACTGTGCGTGCTTCCTAACAGCTTCCAAAAATGAATAAAAGCAGATGATTTGCTAGATTCAGAGGAAAAAAATATCCACGTGCTATGATACCAGAAATGCAAAGATGAATGCAACGTGCCTGACTTAAGTGGGCTGATGGAGCTGGAGGCGGTTGAGGAACTGGACTAGCTCTGATGCCCTCAGCTTGCTCTCTGCAGATCTCTGTTCACCCCCCTGACCCCCTTCTTCTGAGCTTTTATTCTCTGTCCCTGCGCGAGGGGCTACCCCAGCTCCTGCCGTTGTGTGCTGTGCATCACCTTGATGGTTTTTTCTCATGGACAGCATTGCGTTTTCTTAGCTTGCACAAGAAAATGTGGCCTAAAGGGTGGGGAAAGGGGAAGGTTTGACGATTTTGAAACCTTTCCCCTGCCGGATCATGGGTTTTCCCGTTGCTGGGTGTGGGACTACAGCTGGGACCAGCACACAGTCCTCCCCCTCCCCGTGTGCGGGGAAGGGCTCGGGTGAAACCCAGCTCTGCGTGGGAAGGATGTACGCTGTCTCCAGCCTGGCGGGGGAGTTGCACGCATCAGCTTCCCTCTCCCAGGATCGCCGGGCACAGTTGACGCTATTTGCCAAAATCCCACGTGTGCTGATTAAGAGAGAGCATGTTTTCTGCTTTGGCCATTTCTGGGAACTTTTCAGACAAAGTACAACTAAGTGTACCAAGAAACAAACCTGCTTCTTGAGCTCCAGGGACTAATTAGCAGCAGAAGGAGGAAAGAAAAACAAATAAAATAATACTGCGTGAGGCACGAAGCATGAAGGAGTTATAGGGCCCATTTTTAGTGGGTCAGGGAAAAGAGAGAAATCTTTGCACAGAGCAGGCGACAGAAGAGAGGATCGATGGCTTTATAAAGCTGCTTCTACTCTACTCCTCTGTTCTAATGAACGCTTTTCCTCTACAGAGATTAGACCCTGACAGCCTCCTTGACTCTACGAGCATCCGGCATCCTCCCGAGCGGGCAGCGGCACAGGTGGAAACACGACCCTGAATCTGACCAGCATCTTTGGTCTCCACCTCACCTCAGCTTTCATTTGAGGGGCTGGGAGGGATCGAAGACTGGAAATGGCATGCTGGGCAGTCAAATCCCAGTGGAGGAGAAATAGTCCTGTTACTGGTGCATGGGCACCTGTTCCTGGAGTTTCTAAGGGCAGAAAAGCAGGGCTGAAGCAAAAGCGGGTACTCTTGGGCCGAATCAACAGTTGTATGATGTAGTGAAGCATTTCTCTTCTATTCTGTGTTGAATATAGTTAAAACCCACATTCTCCTGCCACGAGTTAAATCTTCACCAGAAAAAGAGGTGTTATTTATGGGCACTGTTCAGCAAGTACTGAAAGATTCCCAGGGGAGCTCCGATGCCTTCTTGAGCCACCTAAAGTTGGGGGTTTCCGTTCCCCTTTGGCATTGCAGCAAAGCCAAGGAGTCGCTGGTGAGCTGTACCAGAGCCCACTGCCGGCGCCGCAGAGCCCAGTCCCCCTTAGGTAGCAGCACACTCGGCTCAGAGGAGTCTCTCAGTTCCTATTTGGACCTGTGGGAATTTGCTTATCTAACTTCCAAAAGTCCAGATTTGTCAATTACCTTTGCTCCTCGTAGCCCTTTTTCCGTGCTTCCCTCTCATATGGTTTTCCAGTGATGTCACCTATACACTCCTTATTTCCCCTCGTTATTTCTTCTTGCATACATTGAATCTGAGTAAACATAAGGATAACATTTTACTTACCTGTTTGTTCAGAAATATGTAGATGATGGGGTTGTAGACTGTGCTGCTTTTGGCAAGGATGGACGGGATGATGCTGGCTGCAGGGGTGATGAGACCGGGTTTCCCAAACGTAGCTACCAGTGCCACAGTTGCGTATGGCATCCAGCAAAGGAGAAAGCAAATGACCATCACCACCACCATGATCAGGACACGCTGCTCCCGGCTCCGACCCATCCCTTTATTGATGCCGCTCACCTGGGTGGGAGAGAGACACAAATACACTATTTGCAGTGCTCATACTGGGAGCGGATGATGACGCACGGGAGCTCCTGGAGTGGCCGTGCTTGGGGCAGGGTTGGCAGTGTCATCTTGAAATGTTGTTGGCTGGAGAAGAGCTGGCCAGTCGATGGGGGCAGGGTTTGTATGTTACGCACGCAACGCGTGTAGATAACAGTTGGCATAGGGTTAGCAATAGCGCTGTTCATCTGGAATAGCCTTCTCCAATTTCCTCTAAACCGCAGCATTTGATGTGAGTTTCTTGGGCAGGAGGGAAGAAGGGGGAGCCTGCCCTGGTCTAACTGGCCCTGGAGGACCCGGTGCTCCCAGAAGGACTGCTTGCCTGAGTTCTACCAGCAGTGATGCACTCAGCCAAGGATGAAACGCTCTGTACCCAGAGGCCACGGGGGCAGGGCAGGAGACAGGGAAGAACATGAAGAACAAGGGTTTGAGAGAACTTTCTCCCCTGAATCCATTGGAAAAGCCAGCAGCTGAATTGCTGATTTGCAACAGGTTCCTCTGGACTTGGGGTTCACGCGTCCTCGTAAGTAAATCATACTGTATATAAATACTGCTGTCTTATGCCTCACCCTTGTTTCCTAGTTTTCAGTCTGTTTTGAAAATTGGACCTTTTCCTGGGTGTTGTGTAACGCCTGCACTGCAAAGTGCTGCAATAAGCACGAGAAACTAACTCTTACAAGCAGTTTTACAGGGAATCCAGCGGGATGTATTTGTGTGCTGGAAGTCACCTTGAGACTAATTAAAAAACCAAACCAAAACTGTTCAAAAAGTAGAACATATCTGTAATTGCCTGCTGAGGGAACTCTAATATGGAGTACTTTATAAATATCCTGTTAATGTGCAAATGAAATCTTTTATGACACTTTTCTGTGATTTAACAGAAAAAAAAAATGGTATTTGCTACAAGGCAAATAAAGTTGTTAATCAAAATATTTCCATTAGTGAGAGGTGAATATTTCACTCAGAGACACCCACAGGCATCAGGAGCTCAGATTTATTCACAGACATCTCAGACAGAAAGCTCACATTTATCTTCTTATATTTCACGGAGTTGATTCTGTATGACATTTTCCCTGGGTTCAGATTTTTTTGAAAGTCTGCCCCAACTTGGTATTAAACTTTACGAGATGCTCAGGCTGTGGGATGAAGGAGAAGCAGCTAGATTGGGGCACATGGGTACAGGGATGGAAATGGAAGAGGAGTTGCATTTCGCATGGTGTGCGCTTGATTTTTAGGTTCCTGAGAAGAGGCACTGAAAGGCATCGGCAGCTGGCTGCCAGGGTCCTTTATCCCCACACAAAATCCCCACTTCTTTGTGCCTTCCTGAAGCCCTCCTGTCCGCCATCCCATTCCAGGAGACACCTGGGGCGGGTGGTGGGAGCTGCCTTGCAAGTGGCGCACCTTGAGGAAAACCAAAGCTCCTTTTTTTCTGTTGAATCATAGAATCACAGGATGATTAGAGTTGGAAGGGACCTTAAAGATCATCTCGTTCCAACCCCCCTGCCACTAGACCAGGTTACTCAAAGCCCCATCCAGCCTTGAACACTTCCAGGGTTGGGGCATCCACAGTTTCTCTGGGCAATTCGTTCTGGTGCCTCACCACCCTCACAGTGAAAAATTTCTTCCTGATATCTAAACTAAATCTCCCCTCTTCCAGTTTGAAGCCATTACCCCTTGTCCTATCACTACATGCCCTTGATTTCTATTGATTTTAGAAAAGGCAACCCAACTTTCCTCTTTCTTCAGGTAAGGTCAGAGAAGACAAATGTTTTCTGGACGTTTTCCAGATCAAAATCAGCCTGGTGGGAGGCTGGGCGTGAGAGGAGTACTCAAGATATTTCCTAGTTAATAACCTTCAGCAGAGCTCAGGCCACAGGGCAGCCGGCGTACCGCTTGGTCTCTACATCTCCCTCTGAATACCCTGATGCTGGGTGACACACCTAAATGGGGAGGAAAAGCTGAAAAAAAGCTAGTGGGGTACTGCTGGTGGTACACGTTCTACCAGCGCAACGGACCCTTCTCAGCCATGTATCATGTATTACTCTCTTCGCTTTAAGTATTTTCTCCTTTCCTTAAAAATAGGAAAGCTTGCAGTTTTCAAACTGATGCTTCCAAGGAATGGCTTCGTGGGTAAGCAAGGAAAGGTTTTCATTTCCTCGCCAGCAGTAGGAAGTGATTATTTTCATCCTATGAGGCCTGAAAGTTTGAATATCCTCCCCCTTCTGTAATTCTCCTCGAAGCATTTTTGCTTTCAATTGTGAGGCTCCCCTGGTCACTCAAGGGAACCTGAGACCTTGATATTAATATTCAAGGCGCATGCAGGAAACTTTTGCAAAACTAAACAAACTCAGCAACCTCGAAAAGTTGCTGGCGCATCATCAGCGGATGGTGATGTGGATATACCACGCAACTCCAGGGCTGCGGAATCGGCTTCTGTAGAAGGACAGGAGCAAAGAGTTGGGCGATGCTGACAAGTGACGCTGTGGGCTTTTGCTCTAATTTTGCCTTGATAACTTCCAGGGAAAGTAAAAACACGCCTGTCAGCCCAGGTAGCTTGTCCGTAGTTGCTGGTCCATAGAGGCTGGAAAGTCAGCTCAGGTTGTTTCTGGCTTAGGGCTAACAGCAGCGATGCTGCTGCAGGAATTTAACCCAGGATTACCCTGGCAGTGCACTGAGCTGCTGTAAGGTGTCCTTCGCTTCTGGTTTGGTCAAAAAATCTAAATCTCAATCTGCTGTGCAAAAAATAGAAATAAAAAATCTCAGTGTTTCGGTAGGTTTTGGTACAGAAAACACCCACAGGAAATGCGCTTTTATAGCTTTATGTTTTCTTTTCTGGAAGCTGAGTCTCTGTTTCTGCTAAAAAATGATCTTTTCGGTTTTCTAACATCTATGGTGCCTGTGTATCACTCATTCCGTATGTTGCATGTGTGGTCCAGTGTACTGAGTTAGCAGGACTGGGGGGTTCATCTCCAGGGCAGTTGGAGGCCCTGGTGACATCTTCCTCTTACAGTGATGTTTTCACATGCTTCCCATCAGAGTTAATTTTTACATGGGAAACTAACGAAAACGTCAGGAGTAGCTGGGAATCTCTGCAAACGTCTGCTGTACCCTCCTGGGTTCTGTTGGGCGTTCAGTCCCTGCCATGAGCAGGCAGTAAAGGCTGACGGTGGGAACCATTGCTGAGTCGTGAAAAGATGGTCTCCCGATGGGCTCCGGTCACATTCCGTGACGACTTACGTGTGCAGGAAGAAGGCTAATGTACTGGAAACGTTACTGTGCAGTCATTCTTGCATGTCAGCTGTCCTTTTTGCCGTAACAGTCTTCACTGCGTCCTTTCCAGCTAAAACTCAGCTGAAGCTTGATCACAAACACTGGGGCCAATGACTGTATTTAACCCCATACATTATATGGGCATTTCTATATGAGCTGATGGAATATGGAGTCTCTTAATGCAACCCATGACCCTGCGGGTTTGCTGGATGCAGCAGGAGTTTGTTGCGCTGCCTGTTCGCCTCTGCCCGGGGCATTATAAAGCACGATGTGCCTCTGCTATGTATTAACTTCTGCTATTAGAAAGGATCCACGGTGGAGATGGCCACAGGTACAGGAGAGGGACAGTCCCTGTGCTGAGGTCTGTCATTTAATAGCTAATATTTTATACTTTGTGTTTTCTACTACGGAGAAGCACCTCTAGATGGTAATTCAGCCCGCAGAAGTGATTAATTTGCCTCTCTTCTTTTTTTTTTTCATTTCCCACGGGGAATTTACGCAGCCATCCTCCTAGTGTAGGAGTGGGAACGCTCACAAATACAGCATTTGTGTGGTGTGGCACTGGGTGTCACGGACAGGAGAAGGACATGGATGAGAGACTAATGCAACAAACAATAAGAAGAGGTTTAAATAGAGGTCACTGTGGACACAGCAAATTCCTGGCTGATATTGCTGACACATACTGTGCAGAAAGAACGGAGTCATCACATTGCTAGGAAAGTAAAATATGCTTTTTCAGCAATGGATATGGAATTGCTCAGTAACATCCAGGACCGGAGAGCACAGCTGGGTATACCCAGGGCCGCCTGGGAGGTTTAGCCACAAAGCTCCCACTGGGATTAATTCCCGAATCCCCAGGATGATCTGAGAACCTCAGCTGAGTGACTGACTATGTTTTCTCTTTGGGTTTTTTTGGTGTTTTGTTTTGTTTTGTTTTTTTGTGAAACCACCACTGTATTTAGAATTTGGAGAGCTGACAAGGACACTCACGGGACTAGGAGGATGATCCTTGAGAAAAGTTGGAATAAAGGGAGACAGTAGAGGAAAAAAAAACCTCAACCAACCCGGGTATGCGATGGCCTGAGCACACCAGCTGAGGCCCCTGGCTTACATGAGCAAAGCTGCTGTATTTCTCTAAAACGGGCGGCACAGACACCCCCGAGCTGTGGCAGCAGCTGAACCACCTTCAGACATCACTGCCTGTGCATCAAGAAATGGTGCCCGAGAGCTATGAAATCAGATATATATCAGTTATGCTCTGCCCTGGTGAATTAATAGTTACTTGAATACATACTAGAGAACCAGACTCTAACTCTATTAAGTTGCAAATAAATTGCATCGCCTGCACATTAAAGGTCAATCCAATTTCTTCTAAAGTGGATGTGAGACTCCCTGGTGGTCCCTGCACATCAGCTTGTGCCCTATTTTTAAGAAGTGATAAATGTAGGTAGTGGGTTTGCAGTAGGTACGTTGGATGCTTCAGGGGAAACTCTCAACCCTTTGAAGAGTTACAGTGCTGTCCTTGGTTGATGCTCGTAACTCAGGTCAGGTCTGTGGGCACGCACACAAATACAGCCGTGTGTTGCTTGGAAAGAGCTATGAGGTCCTTAAAATGACATGAGGTGCATCCTGCGTACAAAGCAGGCTGCCAAGGGAGCCTGGCGAGCGGGGACGGGAGGTCCAGAGTCCATGGGACCTCTTGGCACGAGAATTGAGAATAGCCGACCGCTGCAACCATGGGCTTGCTTAGCGAAGGCTGAGCTAAAAGAAATGGAAGCCCAGCAGAAAGCTCCGAACAGTAAGCCAACAGGGTTCTTACAGACAGGAATGAAGTCAGCCTCCGAAGCTATTGCTGGGGCTTAATGAGAATTTCCTCGAAGCTCTGAAACAGTGGGCAATGATACGGTGGATGGTTTAAGAGTAGCTCATGGTCTCTCCTAATAATGAAAAAAGTTTTGCTTGGAGAGGAAAGACTGATGATCATCAAGGAAAATAAATGGCTGATGCCACCCAGAAACGTTGCAAGATCAGGCTCCATTTTAATTTTAAGGAAGTTTTTCTATCCCTCCTCATGTGTCAGTCTTTGAATTATGCTTAAAAGCTTCTCACTGCAATCGCAAAACCTAGAAACATGTTACCCACGTTCATAGAGAAAATATTTTCATATAATGTTTGTTTGCTTCAGAGCTTAGGCTTTCTTAAAATTCCCATGCATTCCGTGCGTTGTCGTGAAAACAAGAGTGAGAAAAACAAGTTGCCAACTTTGTGTTATATTTCCATTTTGATGCTCATCCATGAGAGGAGTGCTGTACTCCTGGCAGACCTTGTGCTTTTACTCCCCAGAACAGCTTTTACATCGGCGTAACAGGTTTGAACCCAGCAGGTCAGACTGCAGCACAGCACAGGAAGAGACGGGGAAGAACAAAACAGGAGACAGGACTTTAAAAGACTTGAAGCGAAAAGCAGCAACAATGGTGGTTTGTCACTTGGAAACTTCTGCTTCTCTAATTCCCCAGTGTGCTGCTTACCCGATCTAGATCTAGTAAATTAGCATCTCGTGAGGCTTAGCAGTGTCGTTGTCCTGATGACAAAATGCCAGATTCCTTCGTCTGAGTCGAAGGCAAACGTTTTTTAGTACCCCTTGCACGATGCCAACTCAGCAAGTTCCCAGCTGGGTGGGCTTCCTGGGGTCCAGGTCTTTCCTATGTGCAAGAGGGCACTTACTAAACTGCTCTGAGATTTTTATAGATATATATTTGCATACCAGTTCTTTGGGTGGGTGTGATTCCTTGTAGAAGCTGTGAAACGCAAGAGGTTTACCAGTCCTCTGAAAGTCGCAGCAAACGCACCACCGCCTTCTGCGGGGAGGAGCAGAGCTTCCCTTTGGTGAAACTGGGAGGCTCTTCTGGCTCCTGCCCCAGCCCGAGCAAAGCTGAGCTGGCGGTGGGGAGCGGAGATGCAAACTGATTTAAAATAGCTGGTATTAGTTTCAGGAGCGAAAAATGCAATTATTCTCAAGGTTGGGAAACCTTCCTCGGGATTTCCAGGAAGGAAGCAAGCGTGTCTGCAGGCGACGGGTGGAGGGCTGCGCAGACTCTCGCAGTAGCAGTCGCACGTTCCTTCCGTGACCACAGCATTCTTGGTGCTTGGCTTCTTGCCTGGGACTAAGTGTAATTTTGTGGATAATGGAGCACCTTATGCGCAGGGAGGAATAAAACATCTGTAAGAAATTGCTCTTGCCTCAAACCGCTAACTAATTTCAACCAGAATTCCGTCCTTATTTTGTGAAAGAGATGTAGCCTGAAGGACCCGAGTCTCGTGTTCGGGTTCGCTAAGGAGGTGCTCTGCCTTCCCTGCCCGAGGCTTCTGGTCTCACCTGCACTGCCCCTGTGCCCACTTCTTGCCCAAGTAGAGATTCAAGAGCGAATGCCTATGAATTACGCCGCTAAGAGCATGTGAGCAAAGAGATCTTCAACCAGATGAACACTTTTATTACTAAAGCTTGATAACAGTCCCCGTAAGTGATCTATTTTCCCAGCCAAACATTTCCTGTTTCCCTGTTTTTTTCCTAAGCTGTTTTACCTTTCACTCCCTCAAGTTACTGAGGCAGTTTGGGCTGACCTGGGCATCCCGCCGCTTTTGGAGTGCTATAGAGGCTTCACCTCACTCGGCTGTGTTACAGGGGAAGGGAACCAGATGATAAACGTTATGACCACTCATGATGTGCAGAACATCTTGTGCTCCCGAATCCCACTAACGCTTATGCATCACATTGTATTTAAAAACACACAACTTCAACCTTAAACACAGGCTCATATACCATATTGAGTTGGGTTTACACTTGAATGTCCCAAGTTTGCCTTGTTCGTACAGAGGGGACACTAATGGCTCCCTTTTGGTGGGTCCAAATAAAACTTTTGACCCTCGGGCTGTGCCCCCGGTGCTGCCCAGCTCTATGAGTCAGGTGAAGATTTGCCTCCGCAAATCATCTTTTCTTTCCAATAAATGAAGGCTGTGGAAAATCTCTCGCGGTAAGCGTATTAAAAAGAGCGATCCTGTGGAAATTTGGCCAAAGGCACTTAAAGCTGGCTGCAACCCAAAGGAGGTGGTCTCGGGCCGTGTCCCGTTGGAAGGGGATCCCACAGCCCTGGCGGGGACCATCACTGTGCGGGCAGAGGGACCGTCCCCTCCGTTACTGATTGCTTTCTGGAAGTTGCAGTTTCCGATATTAACGCAGACCTCTGCCAAAGCTTATAGGGAGGCAATGGGGGAGAAAGAGAAGAAGAAATCCATTTCCAGCCGCTGTGCTGACGTCTCTCACCTCTGCTGTAGTAAATTTTCTCGTCTCCAAGGGGTCTTGGAAGGTGCCAGATGAGTAATTGTAAGGGCCTTGTGCTGTGCAAGGGAGAGAGCTCTGTGGCTCGGACATGCCCTCAAAGTGCTCGTAGCATCCTCTCCCACTCACCTCTGTCCTCACAAGGGTGGACCCTGTGAGTTAAGATTACAATTTAAATCTAAATTCAGTTCCTCACTTGCCTCTATAAACATAGAGGGCTCCAAAACTATAAGGAGAAGTCTTGTAATCACTGAAAGGGGTCAATTATGAATTTTAAATATCAGAATATTAAAATCATTCATTGTGGTTGATGTTTGCAAGAGCTCGAGCACCAGGTGCAGGCACGGTGCAGCACTGCTGGGACGTTTCTGGCTTCCTAGCGTTGCCTCGTCCTTCTCCTGGTTAGCTTTCTGTAACTCCGCTTTGGGGCGCTTAACTGCGGAAAGCAGAAAATATTTGCAGTTCAAAGGAAGCACGTCCTTTGGAGTTATTAATCTGCGTAGCACATCTGTCAGTGAGAATTAATATTAAGATACTTCAGTGCCACTGGTGCGGTTCCCCTCCTTCTGCATCTTTCTTTGATGCTTTAATCAGTAATGACTGTGATGATAGCACTTTCTTCTCATTGAGAGTGGAGTTTTTCTCAAACTTTATGTGATTTCCAGATATAAAATCAAGCATTAGCAGAACCGGAGCCTCAGGATATGTTGACCCAAGACTGTCCGAAGTGTCCTTGGGGTGTCCAGGCGGGCAGGCTCGGTCCTGGCACGCAGCAAAGCCCAGACCTGGTGGCTGCTGCCAGCCGTGAGGAAGGGTGTCCCAGTGCCCCCCCCTTCCAGGGGAGCGGGAGACTCTGCACTGGTCTCCCAAAGGGCACTGGCAACAGTGTGTTTTAAAAGCAAATGAATTGAATTAGTGCTAGCGTGTGTGATAACAAGCAAGTATGTCTGTATAGCAGCTCGATGCTGATGTGAACTCTGAAGCGGGACCTTAGCAATTGCAAGATGTCTCAGAGAAGACTCTTGGGCTCCTCTGTGTGGAGTGTTTGCAGTGCTAAACCTCTTCTCCTAGGGAAGAGGGAGCCCTCTCTGGGAATCCCGAGGGCTGGCGATGTGCTAGCGTGTCTGTTGCATCTTCCAGCGCACTCAGGTAGAGTATTTGATCATTTGGGGGGAAAACCTGGCTGCTATGGTGGAAAACCCGTGGTGTTTAGGGTAGAGCTGCATCAGGCTTGAAATGGCTCCACGCTCCAGGTTAGTCGTTTGCTCTCCTTTCGGTCCCCTGCAGATCCACGCGTCGTTGCCTGAGCTCAAGGAGCAAGTGGGAGCCCCTTTGGGTGCAGGTTTACTGCCGGGGGAGGGGAGGTCAGTCCCAGCCCTCCCGTAGAGGTGAGGCAGTGAATCTCACCGCCAGACTTGAATTTTTGTGATATTCTTCTCTGCAAAGCCTAGAAGACCAGTCATTAGCCGAGCGTTGATTGGTGAGAGGCTGTTCTCCCAGGGCAACTGCTAATGAGAGGTAATTTGAGGGGGGGGGGGATTTTAAGCAGTGCTTCAAGGACTGCTGCGAGGGGTGCTCCCGTCGAAAGATACAGATGGGATTCGCTCATCTGCGGACCCTCCTTGTTAATTTTTTTTTTTTACCTTGTGATACAACGACATAGTTTGGGGGGCAGATTTCTCCCTCTCGTTCCCGCAGCGCGCTTTCCCTGCAGGTTAGATGGTCGTGGGCTGACACCCAGGGCAGCGCTGGGGCAGGGAATGGGACAGACAGAAATGCTGTCTGGTAGGTAGCACGGCACGGGGTGCGAGCCTGGGCCGGCCCCGCGCTCCTGCGATGCGCAGAAGAGTATCACGAAGAGGCGGTGGAGGAGGAAAATGCGGTTTGTGGCGCTGGCGGGTGACTGTGGTGTGGGAAGAAGGGAAGTGCAGCTCAGCCTGCGGGGCACGGCTGCTCCCTGCTGTCCCGCAGGCTGACACCGCCCGGCCAAACTTAGCTTCCCTAACTGCAAAGGCGTGAACGCTTGACTTCGGAGCTCTCGAAGCCCCCGCTGGAAAAGATTTGAGCTAGAGGGGAAAAAAAAAAGAGTTCACAGCTACTTTGTTTTCAACTAGAAATATCCTTAGTGTGTCCTTCAGGTAAGTGATTGCTGTTGGACAAATCTCCGCAGCACACAAACACAGTGGCGGAGCACAAAGTGCGTCCCCTCCAACTCTTTGGAGAAGCTGAGGACAGTTGCTGTGCCCTCCTTCAAAGCAAATCCGACAGGGAATCACAGTACTGGGGGGGGGTGGGGGGGGGGTGGAATTGTTGCCCCTTGCTTCAGAGCCACCACGTGGCCTGTTGCCCTTGTTGTACGTGCATTTTATGCTCGCATAGATGTCCGATCTTCCAGTGCCCACGGTTATTGCTGCTAATGGAAGAGTTCCTCCAGCTCTGAGAGGGACCACTTACTATAGGAGAACCTGCAGCACAGACGAACCAAGCTCTGGTGATGCACCAAGTACGAGCAGCTCTAACGAGCAGCGCGCCTGCTACCATTCGAGTGGGAAAATACAAAAGCATCCCACAGTGGTGTTTTCGCTGGGATTGAAGTCAAAAGGAGCAAAGAAGACCAATTCCCTGTTTATTTTGTGCGTGGGGAGATTTTCTTGTTTCCGAAGGTGATTGCTCTCTTCGATCATGGGGGCCGCGCTCTTCCTGCAGGCTCCTCTGGGTTCAGCTGGCTTAAGCCTGATTTATCTTACCTGGCAGCTGAAGCGATTCAGTTCTTAAGCTTTAATGCTTCCTGCCTTTGGGAATGTGATTGTCTCACACCCCCAGTTCGGTCTCAATTTGCTCTGAGTAAGCACTGCAGCAGCATTAATAATTGTCTAGATAAACGCTTGAGGACCGGTGTAATTACCCTTTCCCCTTCTTGCCAGTGGAAGGGAATCGCTGTCAAACAGTGCTGTTTCCCCCCATTTTCCTCTGCCCAAGCTCTACAAAATTATTACCCCCACCGTCACAAACTGTTGGATTAATTAACAAAATTAATGTGTAACACATCAAATGCCTTGCTAGGTTTTTTGTTTTTTTTTTTTTTTTTCCTTTCCATAACACTTGAGGGACCGAGAGGTGTGATGGAAAGCGTGCCCGGATCCTGGCTTTCCCTGCCCCCTGGAGCGGGGGACTCAGAGGACCCTGCAGTGGGTGCTGAGGATGGTATGAGTCTGGTTACTGGATAAGCTTTAAGAGCCCACATGTGATGATTTCCGCAGCGCAGTCCCCAAAACGCCTTTGGTCCACGTAGGCAGCGTGTCTGGGAGGTGCTGGGGCAAGCAAGCCTTGCTCGGGGCTGCGCTCGCCCTCCCCACGCCAGCGGGCCAGCCCGCGCGTTGGCACGGCGCTCATGGCTTCGGGCATGAACGTCCCCGTGGTGCTGGGTACCTGTCCCCTGGCTGGTGTGCCGGTGCCAGCTGGAGAACAGGAGACGGGGCTGCAGCCCCACCAGAGAACCTGACCTCTGACGGGCTTTGCTGCTGCGCCGCTTCTCCTTTTCGCTCCGGGAGAAAGGGTGCTCTGGCGGGGTGGGACAAGAAGGGGAACTGAAAGTCTGGAAACTGGTCAGATTTGGAGTCTGAGGTGAAAGAGCTGCTAATCCTTCCTTAAACCTCAGGAGCTTTGCATCACTGCGCTTATGGTAGTTTTATGCTGATGTAACTCAACCCAGAGCAGGAGTCTGGGCGGAAAAGCAGAGTATTGAGCCCATGTACTAATTTCCAAGGGTGAGCCACAGTCAATAATTTGGAGGCAGGACCTCAGATTCATGTGCCAAGGAGATGACAGAAGAATAGCCTGTCAGTGAATTAAGGAAAAAAAAAAAATCCATGCTGTAATATAGTGATATAAAAACTGGAATCGATTATATTTGCATTCTGACAATTCACATGAGGGGGCTCTGCCGAGCTTGTCAAAGACTCTAAATAATGACTTTTTAACCCCTGTGCTCAACAAATCATTTCTCTGTTTCCAACAAACATTTTTAAGGTCTCGTGCTGGCTACAACTATTTCGAAACCTGGTAGCACAATGGTTGTCTCCTGCAAGTTTCATGGATGCAGTGGGGGGATCGCTGCCTGTATGCCACTTTCAGCAAGCCGGTTATTTCCAACCGGGGACTTGGGACACAGACCACATTTGACATGACAGTTTACCCAAGCAGGTATGTACTTGGCATCTTTACACCCCATGCCTTGGGTTAGGCACGCTGGTGAAACCCAGGAATGGCCATAAAGGTCTCTTCCTTCTCCAGGACATCCAAGCGCTCAGGTTGAACCTGATGCTGGCTATGAAGTATTTGTACTAGAAGGAATCCCAAACTATTGTTTTAGAATCACAGAGTCATAGAATGGTTGAGGTTGCAAGGGACTGGAAGGTACTGGAAGGCCACTCCGGGGAGATCTTATTGCGGCCTTCCAGTACCTAAAGGGGGCCTACGGGAGAACTGGGGAAGGACTTTTTACTGGGGCATGTAGCGATAGGATGAGGGGGAATGGCTTTAAACTGGAAGAAGGCAGGTTCAGATTGAACATTAGGAGAAGTTTTTCACTCTGAGGGTGGTGAGGCACTGGACCAGGTTGCCCAGAGAGGTTGTTGAGGCCCCATCCCCGGAGGTGTTCAAGGCCAGGCTGGACGTGGCCTTGGGCAACCTGGTCTGGTGGGCGGTGCCCCTGCCCATGGCAGGGGGGTTGGAACTCAATGATCTTTAAGGTCCTTTCTAACCTAAACCATTCTATGATTCTATTCTGATTCTATGACCTCGAAGATCATGGAGTTCCAACCCCCCTGCCATGGGCAGGGGCACCGCCCACCAGACCAGGTTGCCCAAGGCCACGTCCAGCCTGGCCTTGAACACCTCCGGGGATGGGGCCTCAACAACCTCTCTGGGCAACCTGGTCCAGTGCCTCACCACCCTCAGAGTGAAAAACTTCTCCTAATGTTCAATCTGAACCTGCCTTCTTCCAGTTTAAAGCCATTCCCCCTTGTCCCATCGCAAAGCAGCAGGGTAAAGCAGCAGCCTCTGCCTTCACCCGGCTCCTGCACAGCGCTTCACAGGGGGCAATGAAATCGCTATCAAAACGGGAAGACTTCTCAGGAAGGAGATAAGGAAGAGGAAAGCTCGATGTGTTTGGAAACCTAAAATATCCCTCATTTTCTCATGGTTGTTTTCAGTGTTGAGGTTTATTGTCAGCAGCGTACTGTGATACGTTGAAGCTCCTTTGGTATTCATTTGAAATGAATGGCTCAGAGGGAACCCTTCCCTCTGGCCGTTGTCTGCCAGCCTGAAATGAGACCTGGGGGCAAAAGCGGGTCCTGTCTCAGTGGTGACAATTTTCTTCAGGTTTAAGGAAGCTGTGAGCTTGAAGCAAGACGGTCGGAACTGTCAGCTGCTTGCAAGCAGCGCAGGAGAATATGAGAGCCCGGACTGATTCCCAACATTTTAAGCATCCCTGCATATCTCCTGTGATGATAATCATGTCAGAAACCAGAGCATGAAAATACAAATGTCAAGCGAAAGGATATAATTTTTCATGCCTGGCTGAAACTGAACACCCCCATCTCCCACTGCAATTTTACTTCTGTAAGTGGTGCGGATCACCTCAGTTACGGGAAGCTATTCACGGCAGGAGTCGAAGGCACAATAAAAGGCTATTGCCTAGAATTTGGGATCTTCTAAAAGCACAGATGTCTTGTTCAATTCCTTAAATGTTTAGCTTGCATGTGAAGCTTATTTTTTCAGCCTTTGTTTCCTCCCTCTTACACCCACCGGGGATTTGGCCGCTTCTGCACCAGAAAGGCTCTGCTGCCCTGGAGAGAGCAGGGCTGGGAGAGCCCGTCCGAGGCGTGGGGATTGCTCCGACTGCGGGACAGCACAGCCTTCCCGCAGGGGACAGCTCTCCGCCCAGGTTATGCCGCCGGTTTTTGCCCGTGGAGTAGCTTTGGAGAAGAAGAGCCTCTCCTGCAGGCGCTACCTGCTCCAGCCTGGGCTGCTGTGACCGCCTTGCGACAAGCGGCGCCTCTAAACCCGTTTTTGTAGCTTCAAAAGATGGGAAAAAGCCAGAGTCGCGTGAGAGCCGTGTCCCCACCTGCGCTCAGGGGACAGGTCCGTGGAGGTGCAGGAGCAGCCCCGTTCCCAGCGAAGGGTGACCAAGGGGCACTGAGCTCGCTGGCGGCGGAACGAAAGGTATTTGTAAGGAGACAGCGGGCTGGGAGGGGCTGAGAAGGATTGACTCAAACATCTCCACCGATTCGATTTGATTCTGCCCTGAGTCCCAGAGCAATAATAAGCTTAAGTTAAACGTTTACATCTGCAAACGTGGCTTATAGCGTGATGTTATCTAATTCCCTCTTATCTTTCAGGCGCTTGCTGCACGGGCTGAGACGAAGCCAGGTCTCGTAGCACTGATGGAGCTCCTGCCCAGCCCGGGGTGGGCTCCTGGGGTGCGGGGGCCAAGCTGGGGCTGCGCAGGGTGGCAGACACTCGCTTTGTGCCAGGGGAGAGCGGGTGGCCTGCCCCGAGCTGCCCGGTCCCTGCCCGCCCGGCCCTCGCCTGCCTGCAGGCTGGTCCCCAACAGAGGGGCGGCCGCGCTCATGGGCTCTCTCCCACGAGGGGCATCGCCGTGCCATGGGCGGGCAGCGCCGCGGCAGCGCTCCCTCGGGCTCATGGCTAAACGCAGATGCTCTTGGCCAGAAAGCAAACAATGGCGCGTCAGCGTTTCCGGCCGCCTGACCGCGCTGCGCTGACAGCGTTCCGTACCAAACGCTGCATTGGGTGGGCTAGCGCTATTAAAAGCAAATGTCTCTTATCTTGAGGCTAGATTAACAGCTCACGGTCATTTATGGATTAGCTTTGTTTTCTGTGCAAGCTTCATGCCTTACAGTTTGCATTTGCTAAACTCCAGCTTCTCGCTTTGCCGGGATCCTGCCAGCAGCTGGATTATATGTGACTTTTCTCTTTAGCACCCTTTTTTGCAGGGTTCACTCTGATGCTTTCAGAGAAGAAGCAGTGATCTGCAGAAATCGCAGCTCCCATGCCCTCCACTGACCGTGCAGCCTCTGAACCCTCAGGTGATGCTCACCCCTCCGTAGGCTTACTGCAGACCTCAGCCCCAGGACCAATCTCATCAAGGTAGGTAAGTCCCTCCTAGTTTTAATTAGGGGTAACTGGGAATATCCTGAGTGGTCCGGCAAACTCCCCTCATCTGTGAAACTGTCACAGGGACTTGCAGCCGCTCACGCTTGAGTGTGACTTTGAAAGCCCTGGCAGACGGGAGCCTGTCACAAAGACAGTCACAGGAGAGCCAGTTTCCAAGGGTGGCAGCACATCTGACCGCAGAGAAGTTATAAAGGTGGAAAATGGTGGTCACTGGTTTCTGAGGGGTTTGGGGTCACAGTGAAAAGGTAGTCAAGGAATCTACTTACCTGCCTTATTGCGCACAGCAGCTTCCCGTATGAATAAACAATAACGACAAAAGGGATCACAAGGCAAAAGATGAAAAGACATATGATGTAGGACGCGTTGTTAATGTCCTTCGAATGCCAGTTCACGGAGCACGTTGTCCCTGGTCCTTCTGGCCCGTAACTGCTCCAGCCGAAAAGGGGGGGTGCCGTCCACACCAAGGAGTACGTCCAGGACAGGATGATGCCCGTCCACGTCTTCCTGTAGTTTGTGGTATCGGCCTCCGTCGTTCCCGTCATGGTGCAGTACCGTTCATAAGAAAGCACAGCCAGGGAGATGAGCGAGACAATGCCTGTATGAAAACATACATTTCCGTTAGCAGAAGTGGCTGAATTAAGGCTTCGGTCTATCTCCCGAAGTGGTATTTCCAGCTGAAGATGAGACTGATGGCAGTGGCTTTGGAAAACCCGGTGGGCAAGGACTGGGGCTGGCGGTGTCCCTCTAAGAGTGAGAGATGCTGAGAGCCTGACCTCCCTCAGTGAAAGCTGGGGAGTCTTTAAACATGTGTCCAGCCAAAGCAAGTCTGTTATAAATGCTGATTAGTAATTAAGCACATCTGTCTGCATATATACATACGTGTGCGTGTGACCTGCAGCAAAATCCTGGTTTCCCTATGAGATTCGGTGTTCAGTGCACCTGTAAGACTTGAGGATTAAAGACTAATAGCTGCGTTTGGCCAAAGTTCAGGGCTTACCCAGCGTCACAATCTTCCTAAAGCATCACTGCTTCTGCTTGAAATGATAACGTTGGCTCTTTGCTTCCTGGGGTTTATGCTTTCTCCCAGATATCCTTTTATTGCTTTTTCCCCAGCAGGAAAGGTATGTGAGGAACAATAAATGTCCATGCCTGTACTCTGATCTCTTCACACAACCTTCCCTGTCCTTGCTCTCTCCCCAGATCTTATGGCCTCCAGGCTCTTCTTGGACGTTTTCATGCAGCCATACGAATGGCGGAGACTCGCACGAACCCCCCAGCCCTGCGCTGTGCTGGACCTCAAGAACATGGCGTTCTCACAACAAAATGTATGTGAGCAAGGGCAGACACTGCAGAGGGACAAAAGTGACTTTACGTAAGAAATTTCAGTTGTGGGAGAGAAAAGATGGTTCTGTGAAAGTGGGAAGAGGGTGTGCGTCACTGGAGGAACCTGCTTCAATAGAACTCCCGGAGAGAGTCAGGAGAGCTTTCCTTGCAGAGTGTTTGTAACTCCCAAGGGAACCACAAAGTCAAAACAAAGACCTGCGTCTCTCGGTGTTAGCCCAGAAAAAGTAGAAAGACTGTAAGGAACACGAGCGCTTTGTTGCTCGGGTTGGAAGGGCAAGAATTGCAGCTCATTAAAGCAATGTTTTTCTTATCTAAAGCTTGAGGACAGCTTTAATAGCCAGGAAAAATCCAAATCCTCTTCACAGGGCGAGGCACCTCTTCTGAGATGCGGAAAATGAGAGATGCCCCTCTGCCTCTGCCAGCTCGGAAGTGCAGCGGTCTGACAACCCCCCCCTCACCCCTTCCCGGGAAGCACAGCCCCCCAGGTTTTTCGTATGGATGTGCAGTAATGAAGAAATGTAGATTAAAACAATGTCATGCAGCCTGCTGTGCCAGTAAGTGCCCTGGCGTGCCTCAGCACGGCCGCGCAGGGGTGCGGGGGCTCATGAGCCCTCGCAGAGATGTTTATGGGTCTCTTGCAATTGGAGTGCTGTCAGCGGGTATGAACGGGGTGAGAAAACCCCTTAGCAGCAAAGCAAAGATTTCTTCTGCAAACAGTAATGCCGGGGGGAGGGGGGGGAGAGAGAGGTAATTTGTGATGCTGATATTACAGTTTGTAATTTCCCCTCCACGCGCACCTCCCACCCTGCATTTTGGAAGTGATGCTGGTAGCTACAACTGTATATAACTGGAGCCGATGGTTAATGGAGACATATTCTGTTTAATCTTGACTCGGCACGTAAAGGATTTACATACGCAAAGCTGGCTTGCTATCCTCTATAACTTTATCAGGGAGAGAAGTGGCAGCAAACATCTGAACTGCTGCCACAAGTATCTTTAGAGTGGGTGGTAAGTGGCGTGAGTATCTTGTAGAGCAGGTGTAAGCAGTGTGAGTGCCCCCAAAAGCAGCGGCGTGCAGCCTGGTCGCAATGTTATAAGCTGTTTTCTCTGGTGGTTCAGGTCTGTTACTGATGGGCAGAGCGATGACCCTACTGGTGAATCTTCTGACCTGTATGAGTGCTGGCCGGGGGACAGCCCCACTGCTGTGTGTCAGTGTCTGGAGCGTTAAAGGAGGCTGGGAGAGAGTTCGAGCAGTGGGAAGCTGGAAAATAGAAGACCTTGTTAAACTTACTTAGCTCAAAGTGACATCGCTCTAAACTTCCGTTTCTATAGCTTAGGCAACCCTGCAGAGCTGGGAGGATGGCGCAGGGGCAGGCCTGCGTACCTGCTGTCCCCACAGCCCCCTCGCCACCTCCATCGCACCGTGGGTCTCCCTCCGCGTGCCGGGCTGGCAGGCGAGGAAGGGGCTGGGTGAAGGCAGAGGCGCACAACGGATGCTATTTCCTGCTTACCACCCTCCCTCGCTCTGCAAACAGGTTTTCCTTGTCCCCAGCCACAGCAATCCCCAGGACTGGAGCTTTGCACTCCCCTCCTGCATCCTGGGCTGCTCCCGGGGTCCCTCCGCACCCGCGTCGCAGCCGCCCTGCATGGCAGCATCCCGGGGCTCGTTGCCCCCACCTCGCTCCCGCTGCCCTCGGGTGAGCAACGCTGGCCTGGCCTGCCCAGCGCTGCCCGTGCCCGCAGCCGGGACCTGGGGGTCAGGTCTGAAAGCCAGGAGATTTCGGAGAAATCACGGCTCTCGAGGGGCCGAGCTGCCTCCCCTGATTTCATTCTCTTAACTTTGTGGAGCTCTTCAGTAACCGCGAGAAACATGCACTTGGCAGCCTGACGGAGGACTCGTACTCAACGCTGCCTGGTGGCTTATGCGCTTTTTCCGAAAAAGCGACTGAAATCGGGCAAGTGTGCCCCCAGCCCCGCGCCTCGGGCATCCTCGGGGAGCCGCTCCCCCCAGACCGAGGAGCGCCCCGTCCCACGCGCCCCGCTCGCACCCGGACCGGCACCCCCACGCACGCACTGCTGGGTGCGGGGCTCCTCACCCCCCCGCACCCCCTCCGTCCTCCCCGGGACCCGCCGGCGCTCTCCCGCCCCGGTCCCGCTCCCCTCCCCGACGGCAGGCTGCTGTCGCCCCCCCCTCCCCGTTTCCCGGTCGCCCCGGGTCCCACTCACCGCAGAGAGCGTTGGCGAAGCCGTGCCAGGCGCAGGCGACCCCCGGCGAGCCCCGGCCCCGGGCGACGGCGGCCACCAGCCCCAGGGGGGTGCCCAGGGCGCAGACCAGCAGGTCGCTGACGGCGATGTTGAGGAGCAGCAGGTTGATGGGGGAGCGCAGCCCTCGGTAGCGCCAGAAGAGCAGCAGCACCAGCAGGTTGCTGCAGAAGCCCAGGCTGCCCACCGTGCCCAGGCACACCGCCGCCGCCAGCCGCCCCGACGGGCTCAGGCACGGCCCCGGGCCGCGGGCACCGGCCGCGGCCCCGCAGCTGGCGGCGGCGGCGGCGGAGGGCACCGGCATCCCGGCGGGAGTCCCGCCGCGCCGGGCATTGCAGCGCACTGCCCCCCGCCAGCAGCCTCCGCCGGTGCCGCCGCGCCGGGCGGGGGTTTCTGCTTCGTTAGGCTCAAGGGTTCGTGCCCGCCGTGCTCCACCGTGCGGCCGTCAGCCGCCGGCTCCTCTCCCCGCTCAGCCCGGAGGGCTGAGACCGGGCGCGACCTCATCACAGGTGTGGGTCGGGAAATCGGCCCGGGGGAGCCGAGCCCGGCACGGAGCGGCTGCTGCGCTGCGGGCCGGGACAGAGCGTCCTGCAGTGCTGTCCTGCCCTTGCGCTGCGCCTGCGGCTGCTGCTCGGAGACCTCCGCGGAGCAGAGGTCGGGCTGGGGGGAGCAAGGTCTCATAGTTCAGGGAGCTGCCGCAAAGCGGGGGATACAAATTAAGCAGAACAAAAGAGCCGGCTGTGTTTAGGCAGCGAGTTACATGAAACGCAGGATGGACATAACTATAGCGCTACGTGATGTACGTCTCAGCTCTGCCAGACAGAGCCTTTCAGAGTTAAGCTGTGAAGAGCATGGGCTGATCTAGAAGCTCCTGTCATTCACAGAAAAAGTAAAGCTTTAACTGCCAACCAGCCACGGAATAAATTGTTTCTTAGCTCTTAGCAATTAAAATCTCTTAAAATCTATAGGGCGCTTCCTATGACAGAGCCAGGTTCTGGATGTATCCCACCCCTTGGAAAGGAGAGCGTTGTCTGCTGTCTTAATGTGCTGTCCTGGGGGGGGGAGGGAAACAACACACTGGTCTACACGTAAGAAGATTTTTCTCTGTGTTTGCAAATAAAAAGGGAATTTGTCTCATTTCCTGCTTAGTTGCTTAGTACTGAAAAGGAGGGCATGAAGGGGGATTTTTTTCCTCTCCTTTTTTCCTCTTTCTATTGGGTGTTTATTATGAGGAGGAGGCAGTTCAGAGTGTCTCTGCTGGTAATGACATTTCAAGGTATTTTTTTAAAAAAGCTAAAATATGGACTTTGGAAGAGCCGGCTGCCTCTTGCCTTCCCTCTGGGATGCTAAGGGTATGTTGGGTTAAGGATGGACACGGTCCATCCAACGGAGCAGAGTCCTGTTGTCTTCTTATCGGATTCCTGAAGACCAAAAATGTAACTGGGCAGTGCAGGTAGCACAAAGCAGTCAGTTGGGTTACCTGAGAGTATGTATTTAGATAAAAAATAAGGATGGAAAGGATCTGATTCTCAAATGCAATTGAAAAAAAAAAAAAAACCCCACCCACAAACCTCTGTATGATTTTATTGTGCTTATGTGCTATGGTTGTAAAACTCTAGTTATTTCATCAGATAGACAGGACCAAAGCGAAGCCCCGATGAAGGTTAAGGTGTTTGTAGCATTTATCTCTGTCCCTGAGGGCGCAGCCTCCCAAAGGCTGATACTGGGCGCTAGAGGGTGATAAAATCCTCTCTCCTCCCTTCAGATAAATCTCAATAATTATTGCTGATGGGTCTATATTTTTTTTGGGGGGGGTGGGGGGCAGGACGGGACATAAGAAGCAAGTTTCTGTCTGCCTTTATAAAAAAATGTCTGATTCATCTCACGATTGGCATGCCCCTATCTGTGTAGTTAGCCGCGGCGCGCAGGGTGGGCTGCTTACGGAGGGCACCGCCTGCGCAGGCAGGCAAGGAGCTTCGCAAGCAAAAATGAAGATGGCGATAGGCAGAGTTCACATGCGGCTGGCTTGTGGGATGCTCAGGAACACTAGATAATCTGCACGACCCGCGTGGAAACTATAATATGATTATAAATATTAATAGAAGCAAAATAAATATTAATAGAAGTAAAATTCAGGACCCATGTATTTCTTAAAGGGAGCACTGATTAAAGATGAAAAGAGGCTGCAGCCTCCGGTGGCAATAAAGCCGAAAGGTTGTTTCCACTGGCTTGAGACACTTCAGCCTGTTTGACAATAATCCTTTTGATAATACAGATGTGCTTTGGACTGACCATTTCATTTTAAGTGATGTGTTTTTTCTAGGTGAATATTGTGGACTAGGAATTTTCACTCGCTACTAAGACAAAACCCAACAAAAGAATATATTGGATGTGAAACTGTATTCTGGAAGGTAAATCCATTAGAATCATAGAATCATAGAATCAGTGAGGTTGGAAGGGACCTTTAAGATCATCAAGTCCAACCATTAACCTACCCTGATAAAAACACCACCACTCCTAAACCATGTCCCTAAGCAGCTCATCTACCCTTTTCTTAAACACCTCCAGGGATGGTGAATCCACCACCTCTCTGGGCAGCTTATTCCAATGTTTAATAACCCTTTCAGTGAAAAAATGCTTCCTAACATCTAATCTAAACCTGCCCTGACATAACTTGAACCCATTTCCTCTTGTCCTATCACTTGTCGCCAGGGAGAAGAGGTCAGCTCCCATCTCTCTAAAACCTCCTTTCAGGTAGTTGTAGAGGGCGATAAGGTCTCCCCTCAGCCTCCTCTTCTCCAGGCTAAACAACCCCAGATCCCTCAGTCGTTCCTCATAAGGTTTGTCCTCCAGACCCTTCACCAGCTTTGTAGCCCTTCTCTGGACACGCTCCAACACCTCAATGTCCTTCTTGTAGTGAGGGGCCCAAAACTGAACACAGTACTCGAGGTGAGGCCTCACCAGTGCCGAGTACAGGGGGATGATTACTTCCCTAGTCCGGCTCACCACACTATTCCTGATGCAGGCCAGGATGGTGTTGGCCTTCTTGGCTGCCTGGGCACACTGCTGGCTCATGCTCAGCCGGTTGTCCACCAACACCCCCAGGTCCTTTTCTGCCAGGCAGCTTTCGAGCCACTCCGCCCCCAGTCTGTAGCGCTGCATGGGGTTGTTGTGACCCAAGTGCAGGACCCGACACTTGGCCTTGTTGAACCTCATACCATTGGCCTCAGCCCATCTGTCCAGCCTGTCCAGATCCCTCTGCAGAGCCAATCTACCCTCAAGCAGATCAACACGCCCCCCCAGTTTAGTGTCGTCTGCGAACTTACTGAGGGAGCACTCGATCCCCTCATCCAGATCGTTGATAAAGATATTAAAGAGAACGGGCCCCAGCACCGATCCCTGGGGGACACCACTCGTCACTGGACACCAACTGGATTTAACTCCATTTACCACCACTCTCTGGACACGGCCATCCAGCCAGTTTTTTACCCAACGAAGAGTATACCTGTCCAGGCCATGAGCAGCCAGTTTCTCCAGGAGAATGCTATGGGAAACGGTGTCAAAAGCCTTGCAAAAATCCAGGTAGACAACGTCCACAGCTTTTCCCTTGTCCAGCAAGTGGGTCACCTTGTCATAGAAGGAGATCAGGTTTGACAGGCATGACCTGCCTTTCACAAAGCCATGCTGACTGGGCCTGATCACCCTGTTCTCTTGCATGTGCCGTGTGATGGCACTGAGGATGATCTGCTCCATGACCTTCCCAGGCACCGATGTCAGACTGACTGGCCTGTAGTTCCCTGGATCCTCCTTCCGGCCCTTCTTATGGATGGGCGTCACATTTGCCAACCTCCAGTCAGCTGGGACCTCCCCAGTTATCCAGGACTGTTCATAAATGATGCACAGTGGGCCGGTGAGCACTTCCGCCAGCTCTCTCAGCACCCTTGGATGGATCCCATCCGGCCCCATAGATTTGTGCACCTCCAGGTGCTGAAGCAGGTCCCTCACCATTTCCCTTTGGACTACAGGGGCTTCACTCTGCTCCCCATCCCTGTATTCTAGCTCAGGGGTCGGAGAATTCAAGGAACAACTGGTCCTACTGCTGAAGACTGAGGCAAAGACGGCATTAAGTACCTCAGCCTTTTCCTCATCCTTAGTTACTATGTTACCAGCCCCATCTACTAGAGGACAGATATTATCCTTGGTCCATTAAAAACATCTCTTAATATTTCATGTTTATTTCTAGGTAATTCCTACCTTTCGGAGGAGAAACAGGTTTCCCCAGCAGCTGTGCAATTTCGGCCAAGTTCCCAGATGATCAAATAAACGAACGTGCTGCTGCGCAGCACCTTTCCTGCAATCGAGATGCCGAGTCCCTTTGCTGCATTAAATAGTAAGCAAAGAGGAAAGCAAGGGACTGAGAGATTTAGGCAAGGCATAAAAATAGCAAAGGAGCATTTTGCACTTCGCAGAAGTGGAAAACTGAGCTGCCTGTGTAGGACCTGTGGCCGAGCATCCTCAGTTGCTCTCATTTTGGGGGTCCAGTCTGCATCCCTGGCGATTCTAATACCATGATCGCATCCTGCTACAATATAGCCTGTGGGGCTTACTTTCCTAAATTCTGTTCTTGTCATTGACTTGGGAACTTGATGGCACAGAAATCTATTTAGGTATGCTCCCCGAGAGCCTGCCGCTTGTTGATTTTCAGCTGGATGGAAATAGCGAGGTGCTGAAGTTCCTTTGAGGAGCAGGTCTTGGATTTTGAAGGCAGAAGAAAGCTATTAGCAATGTTAAACGCATTTATCTTCAGGACAGCTCTTTGCGGATGTTTCAGGAAGGGTAAATTCAAGTTAAAAATATTGAAACCTCAGTTGTTCACAAAAAAAGAGCTTCTGCTTCTGGCTTAAGAGCAGAGTCTCACCAGTCGATGCGTGGAGGATAGGCTGCAGCTTGGAAGAGCTGCTTGCAAACCCAGTAACTTTTGCAGCCCTAAATTCAGTAAGATGCAGGGATTTCTCAGCGCCGGGGCCAGCAGCAGCTCTCTGTGGCACCGTGCAGGGATGCCTTGCCCTACAGGACCTTCTGCCTGGGTGCGAGTGGGCCCCAGGGAGGGTAAGTGGGGTGGGGGGGGGGGTGTCACAGCTGGCGAAGGGCACCCCTGCTGCTGCGGCCACCAGCCGTCTCTACCCCAGGAAGGGGGTGGCTGTGCCGGAGGGGGCGTGAACATGGGACAATTCATCCTTTTCTCCCCTGCTCTGCAGAGACAGTGTAATATATAGTTTTTACAATGCATATTTACGTCTTAGAAGGTTTCAGAGCTGGGCTAGAGCTGGTACCTGGCGAGGAGCAGGGCGGCATTTGGGCACTGGGCCAGCAGCAGAAGTGCCTGCTGAGAGCAGCAAAAACATTTTCCACCAGTCTTTGCTGGGAGAAAAAAAAAAAAATCCGTGTGGTCCCAATGGTTTCTCTCTCTGCTTCATTGCTGCTCTTCTGCTAGAGATCTTTTCCATCCTTCCTGAGGTGAATAAAGAAATAACACGCTTGTCCTGAGAACTTTGCACCTCCCCACCTTGATTAAGGATTAATTTGTATAAAACCAGAGCTCCCTTTTGCATGTGAGGTGGTGGTTTGTGAGTTTTGCTGACAATGCCCCCGTGCCCTGGGGGGGAGCACCTCTCACCCTGCCTGCTGCTGGGGGGCTGTGGTGCGGGGGTGGCTACTGGGGGCACCCCAGGGACTCGCTCGACCCCTTCTCGTATGGCATTCGGCATATGTTTTCGGGTATAAGTCAGAGGTAAATTCCGGACATATTTTCAAGCAGAAGCACATCTGATTTCACTTCAATTCTCTTTTTCATTTTATTTTAAAAAAAAAGCTCTATTTTCGCAGCGGCCACAAGATGGCACAGGGCCCCTCCTAGGAAGATGTGAGTGTGACCACCGGAGAAATGGGGTTTTGGGGTTGCCTGAGTCCAGGCTGGGCAAAGGCAGCTTGAAGATGAACTCCAGGCATACGATGCCCGTGAGATCTGAGCTTCAAGCCGCTTCTGGGTCAAGCCAGGCATCTTTTCTCTCTTGTTAATGATAAGAGAGAGAATAATCCTCCTACTGGACTAATTACAGCCAGTGAAAATACGGTAATGAAAATAACTCCCAGTATTTGAGGAGTTACAGTTTACATGAAAAAAGAGGCTTACGTGAATAGCGATTATTATTTTGTACATGGCTCTCTCTTGTCCCATCTATTCTGATCTCGGTAAATCTCGGAGTAATTAATCACAGTGGATTAAATGCTGCAGGGAAAGGACTGGGAAATTATGTAGAAGCAAAACTCTGGTTGGTTTTGACTTAAAGTAAACTTGGGTTGTCTGTCACAAAAAACATATTGCCTGCTCTGCTTCCTACCTGCCAGCTCTTGCTGCTGTCAGAAATCAAGGTAATTTCCCCAAAGGCTTATCAGTCCAACTGCTTTCTGAGTGTCTCCCTGGCATTGCACGGCTGGACCCGTGTGCATTTGGAGGAGGCAGCTCCCCAGTTCTTTGGGACGTGTTGGGAAGGTTGGGGTGCTCCCTTGCCTTGTCCATCCTTGCTTGCAAAACGCTGGTAGGGGTCAACTAACGAGATGCAGGTTATGGTCAGCTATCTGCTGGGGGGTCATCACCCCGGCTCTGCTGGGGTCAGTAATCGTAATGCCTACCAGTATTTCCCTTGTCAGAGCTGCAAATGGTTATCTGCCAGTAACATGCGTGATAAAGTCCTCTCACCGTTGATTTACCTTGTCTTGGATGCCGGGACTCTGTAATTACAATTACTGCGCAGGATTTCTTGCCCTCCCCTCTTTGGGTTGGCCAAAGATGGTAATGAACATGTGGTTTTGCTGGCAGATCAGCCTAAGTTCCTCCAAAAGCCACTCCTCTAACTGCTTGTAGTTGAACATTTGGTATGTGTGAAGCATCATTTGATATTATCTGTCTTTCTGCTGTTGCAGTCCCTGATGACATCTCATCTTTATTCTGCGAAATAAACTCTGATAGCTAATGTTTCCTAATGATTGTGTAATTCCCGTGTGAACAATTGCTACTCTTTGCTATAAATGGGCAGGCTTAGAACAGACTTTTCGATTCGATTCTTCTTATTCTTGTATTTTGGGTTTGTATTTTTTGTTTCTTAAAGATCTTTTTTTTTTTTTAATTCTTTATAAATCATCAGCCCCTTGCAGGGCTGTTAGCCCCGAGGTATCTTAATGGGACTTCGTGAGTTTGAACAGCACGATGAGTTGGTGTCATCCCATTATTTTGATATATATTGTTATAAATATTAGTTATTGCTTTTAGGGAGGACTCTTTAATGACAGCTCTACTAGATTTTTGGTAGGATTTTAGCGAGGTGCTGGGTGCCTAGAACAACCTATATCTTTAAGCGTCCGAATGCATCCTGTGGGATGCCTTTGGGTTGTCCCATCAAACGTGCGTTTTGCTGGTCCTCTGCAGAGCACTTTGTCTCCAAAGTCGTTGCTGTTGTGAGTGCAGCAGCTTTGGTCTATTTACCCTTTTCTAGCCAGTAATTAATAGTTATCGAATGAAAGTGGTTTCAACAAAAATTCAAACAGCAGTAGCCCTGGACAGTAATGAAGCCTTTAGGAACCATATTAATTAGCAGCCAGTTCTCCCCCAGTTATCAGAAATGTTTTGCAGCGTGTGGACAAACGGCAATAGCTGAAAACATTTACAGGCAGAGGAGATTTAATTAGGTGCTCAGGACAAGCTTTGCCAGCGGTAGTGCTGTCCCGGGACACAGCTACAGCGATGCTGTTCCCAAGGGTGCCCGCGGGCAGGCGAAGTGCCGGCAAGGTGAAGGTGGGGGAGGCAGGAGCAAGCATCTGTGCCAGCCCTGGAGGTCCCCAGCTGGCACGGCTTGCACCGAGCCATCCTGCTGCCCAGGAGGGAGTGTGTGCACATACGCACGCACACAGACTTTATCTGATTCCCAGAAATGCTCCCCTATTAAAATGAGATCTCCACTGGGCAGCCTGTTGGTGGGTTGGTGGTGGTTCTCTACATAGCCCCTCATGCTACATGAAATCTATGTGGCTTCCAGTTATGTCTCTGGTCTGAGCGTGGTCACAAAGAAGAGAAAGTAACACCCTCAATCAAGGAACTATTTTGAAGTCTGCTTGGTTATACTGGGGTTAGAGAGACCTGGGGTGCCTTAGCCCCGAGCTGCCGGCTCAGCTCTCGTCACAGGCTGTGAGCAGCTCGTGTCACTCCGCTCCCCAGACCGTAGCGTTTCAGATGTCCCTGCAAAATGTTGCTCTTAGTAGTTTTTATTAGTCCAGAGCTGTGGTCTGTACTCCTCCCTAGCCTTTCAGCTTCACAAAAAGACATGTCATGGAAAGAGTGAGCATAGCACTGTTGTCCTTATGGAACCAGCAAAATCAGAGACAGTGTCCTCCTCCATGCAGGGGAAGGGCTCTGGGGAGAAAGTGTGACTCAGGGAGACTGGAAATTAAAGCTGATGGGTATCAAACTGGAAAGAAGGTTTTTAATTTAGCGCTGAGGGCAATTACACACCAAAAAGATAACGAAAAGGCAAAATAAAATCTTCATTGCTTGAGATCTTAAAGCCAGTATCATCTATGTGAAAGAGGAGCTGGTACAGAAACAAGGCATTCCCTGTGCAGAAGCCTCAATGGAAACCAGGGAAGGGCTTTGGCTAGTTGGACTCCCTGACCTCTTTCCTTGCCCTGCGGCCCAGGCAGGTGGGTACACATCAGCTGAAGCTCCCCCAGCACAGCTTGAAGGCTACAGCAGAGCGAGGACATGAAAGGGATCCCTCGGACGCGCTGCTGTGAAAAAAGTATCCTATAAAATTGGTCAGTGACACATAGAGTTCACAAATGTCATTGTCTCAAATGTTAAAAGGGTTAAATCTTACTTTCTCCTGTTTTTTCTTGTTTGTTTGGTTGGTTTTTTTTTTTTTCTTTCTTTTTATGTGCCTGGTTTTCCTGTACAGGAGTAGAAAAGTCACAGTCCCCAAAATACTTCTGGTCCGCCACCAGCCTGCATAGCAAGAGGTCTGTCCCCTCCCCCAGTGCCCCGGCAGGACTTCACACAGCACAGCATTTGCTTGTCGCTAAGCCACGAGCGGTGTCTTTGCAGTGACAGTTGTGTATGTTCCGGGATGCAGAAATTGCCGATACCCCCTTCCCGGGCAGCTGGGAGAGCCCAACCTGGCTGGATTCGCAGGCAGCCCCCGGTGGCAGCGGGGTGGCCAGGGCAGCGTCGGGCGGCGCAGGAAGGTTACTGGCACTAAAGGCAGTTTACTGCATTATTTGCCCTATGATGGGTCACGAAGGAGATTGTCACAGAAGAGGGTCGATAATAGTCTGTGAAAGCAAAGAAAAAGCTTAATGGCATTTAATTCTCCTCTTTTTTCAAGGCCTATTAAGGCTCCTGGAAGTGTGCTAAAAGCCAAAGATGTCCCTGCACTCCGAGCGTTACAGACATTTCCAGAAATGTTTGGGGTTTTTTTTCAGAACTAGGAAAGGGCAAATACTCAGGGATTCCCTCCCTTTCAGCTGTGGGATGCCGCCGGGTGCAGGCGAAGCTGCTCCGCTCCCAGGGCCATGGGCATCCCCGGCACCGCGGGTGCAGCACAGAGCTGGCTCCCAGCGGGGCAGTGGTCGGAGCTCGGGGAAGAGGCGGGGGGGCACCGGCTGTGGATGCGGCTCCCTCAAAAACCCTCGGCTGAGAGTTAGGTAAAGCCGTTCCATTAAATGATTACCAGATTACTCGCTCACCTCGCCTCACTAATGGCTGCAAAATCCCGGTGAACGTGTTGAGCCTGGTGTCAGCTGCCTCCTTCCGCTCTGAAGGGTGCACACGTGCACCAGGTGAAGATTTAGGGTCGCTGATGAACAGCCAGGGTGTGCAGGGAGACTCCCGCTACACGCAGCTGGACCCCAAGAGTAATTCTGGACCTCCTGTTTGACTTTTTTTTTTTTTTGTCTAATTGCAAGTATTTAAAATGGTCTTCATCGCATCCTCGGTCCCCAGCAGTTCAGTCCAACCATCTTACAGTAAAGGTGAATGTGGTCCTGCAGATTTTCAGGGCAACTATTTACAGTATGTAGGAGTTTCATTAAAAGCAGGAATCTTCTCTTCAAATGTATATAGACTTTTCTTCTGGGGAGGTTCAAAACTTGGCAGCAGTCATTGAGCCGTGAGAAGCGGCAGCACAACGTGAACACTTGCCCTGGGGCGAGCGGTTGAGCCGTGATCTGTTACTCAGTAACAGCCACTCCTCAGCATTAGCTGTGCGGTGACACTAATGCCACGGATGGAGCGAGCTCCGTCAGCAGCCGTCGAAGCAGAGGGGACGCTGTCTGTGTGGGCACTGCCCAGGCGGGTTCCCAAAGCGCTTGCTGGGCGCCCACTGAGTTAAAATTTCAAGAGTTTGTGATTCCCGTCCCCGGCGGCCTTATCTTGTCCTGGCACGCCACTTTGCCACGCTTCACTGCAGGATCCAAGGACCTTGTCCCTGCACGGCCGGGTTCGGTGTCACTCTGTGTGCTTTGCGGCTGGGTTTGCCCGGGCAGCGTGCAGCATCTGCAGGGCTGGGCTTCCCGGAGGCTTGGGGGTCACCAGGGTGTGCCAGCGGCGGCGGTAGAGAGGGGGGTCTCTGGAAATGAGCCGTCTGCCTGCATGCACCGCTCTGTGATGATGTTTTCTTGAGATTAGGGTGTTAGAAATGCGGCCGTCCCTGGGAGAGGCACCTGGGGCTGCAGGGAAATGGAGTCAGTGAAAAAGACTGTGTGTTATGGTCTATAAGCCTCTGTCGGATAAGGTACATTTGAAGTCTTATAACTGTAAAATGTCGAGCAGAGAATACCCTTTACCCTACTAGAAGTCTGCAATACCGCCGCATGCCTAGCAGGCTAGGAAATGTAGGTAAACTGTAGTTCATACACATGAAAGCTATACATCCCGCTGGGGTTCAGGTGTCATTTTTCTTATAGGCGAATGCCACAGCAGCCTCAGCTGAGCTGAGGGCTCCTGCTGTCAGCTGCACCAGGGAGCCTTGCTTCCAAATCGTGACGCTCGCTACTTTGACAAATGACCGGTTCAAACAGGCCAAAATAAAAGTGTGAATTTCCCCGAGGCCCAGTGTTATTCACACCTGGTATTTGTGGTATAGACTGGGAACATCTGCCAGCCAGATCTTACCCTCTCGAACGAGCCCATTTCCCCTCTTTGGCTGCATTAAAGTTAATTTGAGCCTCTCTTCCCCCAGATGAATTTAACCTCGGTGTCAGCAGAACCCTTTAGCTCAAGGCACCAAAGATGAGCTTCAGCAAGGACACGAACCCACCAGACACACAGAGGAGCATGCGGGTGAGAAATCTTTCCCATACGAATGATGATTGCGGCTTTTGGGTGGTGGGTTTTTTTTGTTTGTTTGTTTTCAAAGAGCTGAAGATGCTCTCAGCAGCTGCAGGGGTAACCCCGCATTCTCTGGGGTTGTGATGTGGCAAAATTGCAGTTTCTGGTTCCCCGTCCCTGCACAACCCCAGCCCTTGCCATCGCCGCCGCCGTGCAGCTCGGCTGCCGCAGAGTTGGGCTTGCACGCAGCAAAATCAGCTCTCCTCGGCCCCAAAACCACCCCACCAGCCCCTGCTCACACAAGCAGGTCAAGGTGGCAAAGCGTATTAATTTGTGTACATCCCCTAGACAGAAGACATAAACAACAAGGTTCACACGTTTTAAACCTCAAGTTGTTTCGGGCAGGAATGGCTTTTACTGTGTATGTGTAGGACCTAAAAAGAGCCCCGACCGGATTTAGGACTTCAGGTGCTCCTGCGTTGGTGCGGATGGCGGCCTCCCTGCCACGCACGGGCTGAACCTTTGCCTGGAGCGGGGCTTGAGGCCGTGGGAGCTGTACGTACCCAAAAGTTAAGAGGAAACACGGCTGTCACAAGGACCTACCCACACACCGTGGGGCTAACCCAAATTGTGGGAAGGGTACAAAGGCTTGCACTTAAAAACTCTCTCTAGGCTGCAAATGATGACACAAAGTTAAAAAATTACCTTTAGACACCTAGTTCAGACGCTATTTTCCCCTGAATATAACCTTCCGGTGATCTGCGTCGTTATAGCATCCAACAGAGCGATTAGAAAAATAGTAGTATTAATTCCCCACGGAGCTACTGCAAAATAGCCTGCCAGCAAAATGAAGCTTGATCGCTGTTTAGAGAAAAAGCAATGCAATGATCCGAAATCAGGAAAGCCAATCAAGCAGAGATTTCCCGCGACAAAAGGTTTTCAATGAAACGAATGTAATTGAGTGGAAGGGAAAGGAGGAACCCGCACTCTTTGGATCAAGTACATAAGCAAGTCGAGCAAATCATTTCTTCCCTGTTCAAGCAGAGGACGTGGTTTTGCCTGGATTAGCTGGTCCCGGGTATTTCTATATGAGGATCTAGGCCTGCCCAGCTGCTAAAGCGTCACTCTGGATTTATGCTAATGTGAGAGGAAACAAAATACAGCCTGCATTTAGTACGAGGTGCATGGATTTGGAAATGTCAAAGGAAAAAGCGGGCTCGGAATAGTCCTGAGGAAGAGCGCTTTTCCCAGAGCGGTGGTTTCTGCTGGGGAGAGCAGTTCTCTGCTGCTCAAAGGCAGCTCAGAGCCTCTGCATTAACCTTTAGCAATAGTAAAAGGAAGCAATCCTCTGGGAAACTACAGTTTGGCAATGGAGAAAAAAAAAAAAAAAGACAAAGGGATGCAGGGGCTGTGGGGCAGCAGGTCGCAGTGACGCAGGGGGCGAGGGCGGGAGGGCTTGGGGCAGGGTCGGTGCTGGAGGTACCTGTCACAGCTTTCCCATCCCACTGTGCCCCGAGCCCCGCTCCATCCTCCCCCCGGTTTAATGGCTGCTGCCAGCTCCTCGGCACGGGGCATGGGATTGCTCACACCGAAGGAAAGCCCATGTGTACAGCTGGTGCCCCTTCAGCAGTGTGCTGAGCCCGTGCAGTAGACCCTGTCACGGTGTCACCGCTGAGGGGCATCTCACTGAGTAGACACACACGGCTAAGGTGACAGCTCCGCGCTTGCAGCCACTCAGGATCGACGTCCTTCTTCCTACGGTGACTAAGGGTTACGGGCACATTAATAGTAACCGTGTTTTAGCACCCCAGGGTTTCGATAAAACCAGTTTATAACTCTGCCACCTTGTAGCAAAGTAGAAAATTGCTTTAAAAATTAAGGTAATTCACAGGGAATTATTTCCTGTACCTGCAAGTTTTTAAACCTAAGGGTCTCGGAGGCGAAAAATAAATATCACGTCTGACTTTGTTGTATGCCTTCTGGTAATACCAGCAGAAGAGATGGATTTTTCCTTGACCTTTTACTTCAGGGAGGAGAGGAGAACTACTAGATGAGTGGTTTCATCTGCGTGCGAGACACACCGTTCTGTGCTCAAGGCCACGGTGAGTAGAGTGACTGCACATCTTAGTCAAAATGCCTAAAAGTTACTCTGATTCAGTGAAACGAATAAGGTGTGTTTGAGGGGCTGTTGGAAAGAAGCAGTCGTCCAAAGTTCCATCAGCAACTTACAGCAGCACACGTGTCCTCAGAAGTTCCTGCTGCAGCATGAGCCAAGGGTTTGTGGGTTTACTCTCTGTAAAGTATTGCATTAGAAGGTGAATTTTGAGAGTGCGTTTTAGAGAGTGCCAGCAGCAGATTCGCTCAGAAACCTCAGGTTTCAGGTGGGGATTTCTCATGAGCTTCTACATGTGCAGCATAGTTGACGTCAGCAGCAGACAGAGACTCCCAGCAAGTAAACCCAAAATGTTATCTATCTCATGAATGGTTAGCACCGATGTGCTAACCCAGGCCCGGCGCTGGGAGAGGTGCTCAATGCTTTAACCCATCTCCAGTCTCTTGAAGCAACTGGACAAGTGCTAGCAGAGTCGGTCACATCCCTATGTTTCAGTGACAGGCCCTGCTGAGTAAGCAAGTCAGGAGATACCCGTGATGTTTCCTGAGGACCGACCTCCCACAGGTCTTTTCTTCTCCAAAACCACCAATACTGTGATAAATGAGTATTTTAAACCATTAGAAGTATTTAAACCATTGAAACCAGGGAGAGGTAAAGGCGGGGGGTAAAGCCTGTCCTCGTGGGCCAAGTCCGTCTTCTTTGCTCTTCTGTTGTATTCTCCGAGCTCCAGAAAAAGGAAAGGTTGACATCTATAGGTATGTGTAGATGCTTCCCTGTCCTGAAAAGCAAAGAAAACATGAACAACTTGATCTTTTAATCTAAAAGGCAGTCCTGCAAAGGTTACCAATCAATCCAGTCACTGACCTATGGCAGTTTCTATAAATGCACGGGCAGATCTATAGCTCACACCACCCAGCAGCCTTAGAGCAGCATCATTTGCTTTAAATTCCTTATTCCAATTGTACCGTTTAATTATATTAAATGCTTGGTAGCATACACAGGAAGGAAAAACCCATCATTAGCTGGTGTGCCTTCCATCCCCACTGCTTTGGAGCTGTGTAACGATATTGACAGATCTGGCGTATCTCTGATCGGAAACAAGTATTTAGCCACTTAATCTTTGATGAGACATTGATCTTTGAGCAGGGACCGGTGCTTACAGTGCTCATGCATTGTGACCTTACCCGTCTGTTCACGCGGGAGGCATAAACAACATGCCACAGTCCTGTCATGTCCTTGGTTAGGTGGGCACAGCTTATGCCTCAGGTATGGTTTGGAAACTGATGGTGTGCTCGAGGCCAGGCAGGGCTTTCAAACGTTGGGTTTTGTAGTGACACTGTTAGCAGGGCTGGTGCAGGTCATCTGTGGCATTTGGAGGACCGGAATTCACCATCCAGCAGCTCCTCCATGCTAGTCTACCCTGGCAGTGGGTGCTCCGGAGTCCCTGACCGCTGGTGCTTCGGGGACCCTCCACCAAATGCTTTTTACTGGGTTTCCACCTCCCATTCAGTGCAGCCCGTTGAGGACGCCCGCCCAAGCACCGCTGGGCAGCGGTTGGCCGTGTGCCGTCAGCGCCCTGCGTGATGCTGTGACGCAGCCGCTTTATCAGCCATTGCCGCCGTACTGCTAACAAGGCTGCCATGTTGTATTATGCTTTTTCATGCAGTTCTGTGGTTTTTTGCTTATCTGCTACCTTCCTGTGCATCGCTCGCCTCTCCAGCAGCAACGTGTGTGCTTATCTGGTACGCAGTAACGAAGAAGAGATTAAAATGTAACTCCTTGGCACTAATAATCTCTGCTTAACGTCCCTCTCTAGAGTCAGCCAGCCCACTGACCTTCTGAAAATATTGAATCAAAGGGTGAATGAGTCATTCCTAAAATTTTGTTTATTAAATTGTATTCCTAAATTTGGTTTCCATTTCAGGAAATGGAAACAGATCAGCTGAAACATTTGTTTATGAATGTTTTTGAGATCTGTGATAAACCAGCAGCTTTTTGGCACAGATGCATTATCACCTTTCATGAATGATGCGAGATGGATTTGAATTTAATTGGTCACCTCTCCTTTGTTGATTCATTCCTGGTTCTTAAATGATGGGATAATTTGCTTTCTGAAAAATGCATATTTATGGAACACTCTCCCCCCCGCCCCATACCTCTGTGACTGCCTTCCTGTCTCTGGCCTCCCACAGCAAAACTTTTGCAGTTTAATAACGTATTGGATGTTTCAGGTCAGTATGGCAGGGTATGGTCATTTGTCTGTAAAGGCAGGATCACCTGAGGAAACGGGACCCTGAGCGGTGATTTTGAAAATGAGAAAATGGCCCTGTAACATTAGCTTTTGACTTCATTAGCTTTTCTATGCTGTTTCTACCTGTTCCGCTTTGCACGCTTGTGGGTGCACAGTGCGCCGTTAGCTCATGGTCTTGAGCAGTGCTGTGCTGGAGCCACCAACCACCTCAGTAGCTGAAAAGGCTGATGGTGTGCTGATCAGCCACCCCTGCACCCGGGACCAGGCAGCAGTGGTTGGGGTGCCACAGCACAGAGAGCAGGGCAGGACCTAGAGGCAAGGGCTTTCTTGAGTGTCCTCCACCGCATGGGGCAATGGACCCATTTCTGTAGGGGACAACCTCTGAGCTAAACTGTATATTCTCATCCACATTTATAAAAAACAAGATGTAATGTAGTTTAGAAGATAAGTGGAAAAACAAGCATGGGGGATGAAGGGTAATGAATCCAGAGGGTGGTGAGTTTAAAGGACACTTTTCTTTCAGGAAATCAGTGTATATACTTTTCAACCTAGTCTCTGCCAGTAACGCTTAGAAGACCAGGAACAAAATAGTCCCATGGGCAAAGCGCAAAAATATAAGCAAAAGCCTCTAACACTTGCATGTGCTACACTGCAGGAGTGAATACTCCTCCTGGTCTGGCTGTGCCTCTGTTCAGACATAGAAATGGGGAGGCAAATTACAGAGCGGTTGGTGAAAGCAGAGAATAAACTGATTTGTTGTCCTGGGAGCAGGACAAGGCCAGGTGAGCATGCGTTGCAATTAGCAGACCTACCTCCACTCTCCTCTGTTGCTTCCCATTAGCAAAAACCAATTTTTATTTTGTGTGTGTGTGTGTCTTGCGGTTGAGAGAAAGCGATAACAAAATCTGCTGCAGCTCTTTAAACATCAGGTGTCTCTAGCCAAGCTCAGGGCACTCAGAAACAAAATGGGTCATACAATTAGATAAGAGCAAAAGGTTTTTTTTCAGCTCAAGAAATCAATGATACGAGTCTATAGCATCAACATTAACGAGACTGAATAGGCTGGTCTACAGCCTGAAGAGCACTAATGATCCATTCCAGTATGTGTGCAGGTCACACGTAAAATCCATTCAAATCAGAGGCACCTGTATGATGTATTTCTACGGCATTGTACGAGTGGGGTATTGCTGCAGCCAGCCCTTGAATAAAGCATGGCTGGCTTTACACACAATGCTATCCTTACATCATCTTTGTTTTCCTCCTCCTTGGACACGTGAATGTAAATTGTAAATTAAGTTTGAATTTGAAATTTTAATAAAGGTGAAGACCTTCCACACCCAAAGGATTGCACAGCAAAGTGACCTTTCAAATTGACAATATAGGAAAGAGATGTTCATAGTTGAGCGGTGGGAAGGAAAAAAACCCACCAAGTTTAAGAGTGTTTTTACCTCGCTGCCATGGAAAAGGTGGTATCTTCAAAGGTCACCCAGGCTGTCTCATGAAGGTTTGCAGCATCCCATGTAGGCGTTTCCCCCCTGTTTCACACCACAATCAAAACCACATCATCTAGTCCTGTTTAGTGTACTATATTTTAACAAAACACAAACAGATATAATCTGTGTTAATTTTGCAACCTCCAGCACTGAGATTTGGTAGGAGACTGGTGAAAAATGCCAGGAAGGTATACAGGTCTTCAGGAGGACCCGGCATGCACAGCCTTCTCCTGTCTTCTTTGAAGAAAGGAATGCCTGTATCCAGGGTAGACACCCTGCTTGCAGGCAGGTGCCACTGCCCCTACTGGCACAGACCTACCTTCTCCCAGCGCTGTTTGGCTGCCACCATCCAAGATATCCTCTCCTGCCATGTCCTTGTGTCCCCTGGCCACTTGCAGCCTTTGCGCAGGGTGGAGCACATCAGTCCTGACCGTACGGCCAGCCTGTCTCTGTCTCTATCTCTGTCCAGACACCCATGGTATTCTCCCCCAGCCACCTCACCCTCCTGGCCTACAACCTTTGTGAGGCTCTTTCCTAGGCCACCATCTCCAAATTAGCTGCTTCTCACCTGCACCTCCAACCGTCTCCCACAAAACACTCCTCCTTCCTTTTCTCCTCCATGGGCTGAGTTCAATCTCCTTCTGGTGCTGGCTCTGTCAGCCACCACCTTCTTAGTCCCCACTGCCAACTGCAGCTTCCTGCATGCTCATGGTGGCACTGTGCCAACATCATTGCAGCCACCATCTCTAGAGAAGCTCTTCTCCTCCTCTCCTTGCCAAAGGCTGTACCCTGCAACACAAAGCCACGGATGCTGCCACCCAGCACAGGGCTGGTAGGGTCTGTCCCCCTGGGTGACACCCTGCTCTCCCCAGTCCACGAGGGAGGCAAAGATCCTGGACAGGAGGCAGTGCATGTGAGTCCAGCCAGGGATGGATCCCACCACGCCTACCTCAACTGGTCCTTGGGGCTCAGTGCTAGGACAGGTGACCCACGACATACTGCTATCTCCATCTGAAGGGTTCACCAAACCATGGAGGAGCCACTTAGGGCTTTCTGCCTCACCTAGTGGAGGCTGGGCGGTCTGTCCTGCTGGCAGCAAGGCCAGCGAGATGTACATGTCCCTTCACGGCTTGATTTTGGAATGCAGCACCCACGCCCATCTCTGTCTCTCAGAGATGGAAGAATCCATACTCAGCTATCGTCTTTCATCTGTCCTCCTAAGGCCTGCTTGTGGATGATGGAGCTTGGATGGACCCTGCTGACAGCTTGCTCGATGATGACTTAGGCTATGGACAGGGTTTCTTCCACAGGCTGCCCCAAAATGTGTTCAGGACCTCCCCCTAGGGAGACCTCTGTGCCCTACAGGCAGCAGGACAGGTACCCACCACGTGGGCCACACCATCCTACAGGAGCTCCCTGGCCCCCACCATGCAGTGAGACAACCACAGCTGCATGTAAGTGGGTGACCGGCGTGTGACCTGTGAGTCACCGCTCACCCTCGTCCTGCCTTGCACGGCAGGGCTCATCACCGGGCTCACACATCGCGGTGAGCATGGGCACCACTGGCATGGAGACCGCCAAGGCTGAGGGCTTTGCTTTCCCTGCAAACACGGGGAGCAGGAGAAACTGAAGGTCTTGTGCCCAACTTGCCATGGAGGGGACCTCTTTGGGAGTGATGGATGGTGGGCACGGCTGCCTTGGTAAAAACAGCGGTGTCAGTATGCACAGGGACAGCTTGCTCTCCGCAGCCTGCTTTCACTTGTCCAGCACTGACTGAGGCAGCAGGACGTGTTTGCACAAGTGTGTATGTGGCAACCGGGATGTTTCCTATGACCCATCAGACACTTTTCAACACGTGAATTTGCTGTGCTGCCAGTCCTGAGTACTGCCCTGGGAAGGCTTATGTTGGCATCAGGGGCAGACTCGACAGTCTTGAGACAGAAGTGCCCTTACGCGAAGGCATTTGTGTCTGTTTAAGTGACAGGTAGGATTGGAAAGAGGGCTGAGCTGTGATGGAGAGGAGGAAGGATGAGAAGAGACACACCAGGGTGATAGCACTGCACGCATATGCCATGGGCAAACCTGATCTGGAAGACCTTCGCAAGTGCCTGGTGTGTTTCACACAGGAGCTCTGCCTCAACGTGGCAAAGGCCCCTACCACGACTCTCGTGATGCTGCCTGCGTGTCACCCTGCCCAGCACCCTGCCCATGGGTGCTCACGCCGGCAGCGTGTGGCGCTGAGCTGCCACCTTGTCCAGCCCCGTGGCAGCACCCAATGCTGCCCACCTTTTCCCACCCCGGTGCCCCACTGTTGCACAGCTGCCCCTGCACCAGGGTGTGCACAGCTCTCCGCAGGGGTGCAGGGGGTGGACAGGCTCTGGCTCCCCGGCTGACAGCTCACCTGCACCGCCATGGCGAGGATCAGCCTCTCCCCACGGTGCTGTCTGGTCCTGTCACGGCAGGACCGTGGGCACGATGCCCCCGGCAGTGGGCTCTCAGGAAGGCGCAGTCTGGCTCCCAGGGCCGGCAGCTGCGTTTCTCCAGAGCTGACACTCGTGGGACTCATCTCGATGCTGTCTCACACTCTGCGGACACAAACACACCTATCAACAAGTCTCCCTGGAATGGAAAGCACCATGCTTTTATGGTTTCCACTGTATCGTTTCCATCATGCCACACTATCAGACACTGAAGCGTACTGCTGCCCCGACGCATCACCCCTCACAAAGCCGCAGGGAGGCATTGGCTCCCTTCCCCACTGGCCTGTGGTTTTTGTCCACTTAGGACTTCAGAGTTCAAAACTTTGTCTCCCTGTTTGGAAGACTGGTGTCCCTGCCTTTCTGCGTTCCCTCTGCCATCCACTCTGCCGCTTCAAGGGGCTGCAGGAAGCGCACAGCATTTCTCGTTGGAACTGCTCCTGTAGCAGGCACTATCCCCAGATTTTTGGACAGCAGCACATAAAGTTGGAGCTGGAATCTTCCAAAGGAAAGCTTAGGCTGCTCCTTTTATTTTCCCTGCCCAAAGTAATTTTCTACTGCTGCTCATCTCTCTTTTTACAGCCAGGACTGTGTGTGAGCTGGCTCTCACAATGTGCTCTTCCCTTTAACACTGCTGACTAACTCAAATGTCACCCCTACCTTCAGGAAAGGCGGGAAGGAGCATTCAGAGAACTACAAGGCAGTCAGCCTCACCTTGATCCCTGGGAAGGAGATATATGATCTTCTTGGGAACCATTTAAAAGCATACTATGGACAAGAAGATGATTGGATATACAAGATCATGCCGGATCAACTTGATAGGTGCCTCTGAAGAGATGACTTTGCTTGGTGAATGAAGTGAGAGCAGTGGATGTTGTCTATCTCAACTTTATTGTTGAAAGCCTTACTGTCTCCCCTAATACCCTCATAGACAGGCTGACGAAGTATGGGCTAGGTGAGCGGACAGTGAGGTGGACTGAAAACTGGCTGAACGGCCAAGGTGTAAGGGCTGTGATTAGCAGCACGAAGCCCAGCTGGAGGCCAGTCCCTAGTGCAGTCCCTTGGAGGTGGAGATTGGGGCAAATGATGAAGATGCCAAGCAATAATGTTCTGGCACTAGGGCAGCGTGCACCCTCGATAAGTTTGCAGAGCATACAAAAATGAGGGGATGGCTGATACACCAGGGGGTTGTGCCACCATTCAGAGGCACCTTGACAGGCTGGAGAAATGGGCTGACAGGAACCTCATTGGGTTCAACAAGGGAAAGGGACAAGTCCTGCACCTGGGGACAAACAATCCCAGGCACCAGTAGAGGCTGGGGCTGACTGCCTGCAAAGCAGCGTTACAGAGGAGGACCTGGGATCCTGCTGGAAACCAAGCTGACCATGAGCTGGCAATGTGCCATTGCAGCAAAGGCAGGCAACAGCATCCTGGGCTGCGTTAGGATGAGCATGGTCAGCAGGTCAACGGAGGTGATCCTCTCCCTCTACCTAGCACTGGTGAGACACATCTGGAGTGCTGGGCTCCCCAGTACAAGAAAGACACGGACTTACTGGAGCAGGTCCAGGGAAGGGCTACAAAGATGATTAAGGGACTGGAGCATCTCTCATATGACTTTAGCCTGGAGAAGAGAAGGCTCGCAAGGATCTTATCCGTGTGTATAAATACCCAATGGGAGGGAGTAAAGAAGACGGAGCTCCTCTCAGCAGTGACAGGGAGAGGACAAGAGGCAATGTGCATAAACTGAAATACAAGAAGGTCCATTATAAGCATAAGAAAAAATGTTTACTCCCAGGGTGTTCAAACACTGGAACAGGTTGCCCAGAGAATCTGTCATGATATCTTTGGAGATATTCAAAACCAGACTGGGCATGGCTCTGAGCAAGCGGTTGGGGTAAAACTCAAGAGATCCCTTCCAACCTCAGCCATTCTGTGAACAAGACTATCATCCTGGGCTCTCAGTTAAAAATAACTCGCAGCATCAGCCTCTGTGTGGGAAACACAGCTGAAGCTACCACAGGCTAACAGCTCCCACAGCCTTTCCTTTGTGGCTTTCTTCACGCATGTTTTTCCTGGCCTTTAACACCTGCAGTGACCCTCCAGTGCCTCTTTTATGATGCGACCCAAAGAACCACTGCAGCATTTCATATCAGCACACTTCCCTGCCCTCTTCCGTCACAGCACCTCACAAATGCCAGATGGTATCTGAGAGTGTTATCAGTGTGTGGTTCAGAAATACTTTATGTGGCTCCTACCTTACACACTGATGGTTTGTTCTCCATGACAGATGAACCTGGGGGTTTTGGATGCCTGGTTGCCTCCCAAGGGCCATGATTGGCACGCACATCGCTGTGGTTATAGGGTGGCTGCAAGGTGCATAAGCCTTGTGGTGGAGCAGAGCAAGTGGGTCTTATCTTCAGGATCTTCTGTTGAGTCCTCTCCCCTGCACAGCCTTGCTGGACAGCTGTGCTGCAGCACTTCCTCTGCTCAATGCTACCTCATACCTCCTGAGCCAGGGACACCTGGGCCACATCGGCATCCTGCCATCCTTCGCTCACCTCACCAGTGCCTGTATGTTCTCACCCCGAGCTTGAGCCAGCAGGCTTCTCTTCTCTCACAGCTCACATAGCCAGGAGACTACCCATCGTGATATTTTATGAGCAGCCAACCATCATTAGAGTCACTGCAATGGAAGATGTGTTACGGCTGGTCAGATGCTAGGGGTAAGTGGGCAGTGAGACAACTCCCCATGAGCTATATTGCACGCTGATCATCCACACCAATTAAATAGCCCATCAATGAGCCCTTTAGGGCTTACAGCTCTCTCTCCCCCCTCCACTTCTGTCAACTCAGGGTCTGAGAAGTGAGGCTCTTTGCCACCCATGTGAGATGTCGAGGCCTTGGTTCAGTTGCCATCCTGAAGCTCTCAGGTGCTTTGGCTGTAGCTGTGCTCAAACAGGAGTGCAGGCTGGAGCCCTGCTGCTGGCCCCATCATGGCCATCTCCTGCCCCATCCCTGCCCCAGGCACCAAACCCATCCCAATGGGCCGTTTGGGTGCAGCAGTCTCCATCTGAGGAGGGTTGAGGAGACTTTCTCCAGCCTAGAGAGGGCCTACGCTATGTGCCAAGCTACTCAGTGTGCCCACCTCCACACGCAGAGCTGAGCAAACACGACTCAGTGCAGCACTCAGCTGGAGGGCCCTGCACAGGATGATCTAATACCAGATATCACGTCTTCCTGGCCTTGCTTATCTTAGGTTTCAGCACAGCATTTCAAATCCACAGTTGCTGAGTACCACTGTTAGAAGTGGAACACACTGGTTTAGAAAGTGCTGAATGATATCAGGTGCTAGACCTCACTGGAAAGTATTGCCACCATTTATTTGGTCAGCAGATTGACATTCAAGACCAAATTGACATGAAATCTTCTTCTGCGCAGGAGGAGGAGGTGCTATAGAAACCCTCAAGTACCAGCGAGCGTGCAGCCCATGCCCATCCTCCAGCCCCACCGGCTGGCCCCGCTCCTCCCGGCCAGGACGCGTGGCTGCGCAGCCCCCACATGCCCTGCCTCAGGTGGGAGCCGCTGCTGATTTTGTGGCATTAAACCTCCAGGTAACATCACTTTGTTTCATTCTCTCTCGCTCTCTGTGAACGGCTGTTCAGGGTCCTGCTGTGGCTGGGAGGAGGCTCAGGTGCCCGATTTCCGCGGGGCAGTGCAGAGGTCCCTGCAGTAGGTTGCGATCTCTGAGCCTTTTGGTTTCTGTTCTCACTCTAAGGTATTCTCCAGGTACTTTACCTTTACAGCATATACTTTCTAACAGCAGCTGGGAACTGGAGGCTAAATTCATCCCAACTTGGGAAATGAGTGGTTCGAAAAGGTTTCCTTTTTGGCTAAGTGAACCCTTGCATCCCCTTTCCAGGGTCTTTCAAAGCAGTTCTGTGGTTAGGGAGGCTGCAGTACCGTTTGCAGGGGATGCAGTGATGGACAAGCCTGAAAGAACACAAGTTTCAAAAAAAAAAGAAAAGAAAAAAGTGTTGTGCCTTAGATCACTGTGTTTGAGAGAACTGTGAACAACAGCAAGGTCGGAGCGGGCAGTTTCCAGGTTTCCTTATGCTGTTTGGAAACAGAGAGGAAGAGCCCCTCACTCAAGTGCTGTGGCAGGGCTCTCTCCTAGGGCTCTTCGTCCATGGTGGCAGTTTATCTGCTCTCTCTTTCTGGACATGCTTCCCTCCCAGGTCAGCTTGCTGCCCAGGGCCTGGCCGGCACTGCCCATGGTTAGATTAACACCCCTGTGACGTACTGCCCTGTCCAAGTCTATTCCCATACCTATGCAGCACATTTATAAATCTTCATTGACAGCTACCCATTCAATTTATCGGAAAGTTGGTGAAAATCAGGGCAGTTGCCACGGAGGTGGCAGGTTTGAAGTCAGCTGATGCAGAAGATGCTGTGCTGTACCCATCCTTCCCACCCCATTTTGCTTCTTCCTCTCCCTCTGCTTAGCTTCAGGTCCCTTCCCTCACCCACCCCAGCAGCCCCCCTCAGCTCCCACGGTGTCCTTAGTCATTTCACCCACCACATCCACCCTTTGCTCCTCTGGTACCTGCTGACTTCTGACTTCCCCCCACAAGGCAGAAAAAGGATTTCACACGTAAGACTCCTCCTCCGGCGCAGCTGCTTCCCTGCGGGCATCCCACTGGGAAATACACCGGGTGTTTGCCGTCACGGTGCTGCTGCAACAGTCACTGTGCCTTCAGCCTCTGCCTTACTTCTCTTCCTCCAAGCTCTCTGTTAAGGGTCTGGAAGAAGCCTGCTACTTCTTGAGCTGCTGGAGGAAATGAGCCCAGACCTGGCCTTCCTCCCCAGCTGGTCACCAAATTCCGTGGCGGGGGACAGATGCTGACCAGCTCTCCCCAGCCTATGGTGAGGGGAAGGCAGGACACTCCACAATACCGGCGACCTTGTCTGTCGAGCCCCAGCCTGTTCTGGTCCTCCAGCAGCAGCAAGACGCTGTTTTACAGCCATCACTATCCTTTTCTCACAGCTGTAGGTTGCTGCCTAGTCCCTCTGAGGCTGCAGCCATCTTACCCACCCCACCCCAAGCATTTCCAGCAGCCACA